>NC_091268.1:13937500-15154583 GCF_042477335.2 Ovis canadensis
GGGAGGCCTGGCGTGCTGCAATTCATGGGGTCGCAAAGAGTCAGACACGACTGAGTGACTGAACTGAACTGAACTGAACTGAATAAATATGTTTGTATTTCCACCACCACCACTACCCCCCCACCCAATCTCTAGAACTACATCTAACAGGGTTTTTGAGTTTTGTTAATGAGTCTGTTTTTCATATGCTTTTAGTTTGGTGAGGGGAGGGTTTGCTCTGTCTGTGTCTTGTAGAATCCTAATTCCCTAAAAAGAGACTGAGCCCAGGCCCTCAATAATATTTGCACAATTCATAAGCATATATTCGTTGGAAAAGTATTTACCATAAAAAAAGTTTATGAACCACATGAAGAGGAAACAACATACTAACTTTATATTTATAAGGAGTATTGTGCAGGATGAGAAAAATTAAAAGACATATATGGATTGATATGGAGATATTTTTAAAATGTTGCATATTAAAGTAAATGCTGCATCCATAAATAAGAACAAACATACATATGGCATATATGTTTGCATTTACAAATATTATTCTCAGATGAAAATGAAGAAACAAATTTGGGCCAGTCTCTGAGTATGAGGCCAAGAAAATGCTGAAGGAAAATAGGAAATTTATTCAATCCCATATACTTTTCATTTATGCTTTTATTATGATCTATTTACTACATTTTCTTATAAATAGTAAAAATGTTAAAGTGATTTTTTTAATTTTATGTATAATACAACTGAAACATAGTAAAGAAGGAAACCTATATAAAATTAAATATTTTAAATAACATAAATAAAAAAGTTCACTTAAATGACAATAATCTAAATAAAAAATTTATTAAATTTAGAAATTTAAATTCCAGTCCATTCTAAAGGAGATCAGCCCTGGGTGTACTTTGAAAGGAATGATGCTAAAGCTCAAACTCCAGTACTTTGGCCACCTCATGCAAAGAGCTGACTCACTGGAAAAGACTCTGATGCTGGGAGGGATTGGGGGCAGGAGGAAAAGGGATTACAGAGGATGAGATGGCTGGATGGCATCACCAACTCAATGGACATGAGTTTGAGTGAACTTTGAGTGTTGGTGATGGACAGGGAGGCCTGGCATGCTGTGATTTATGGGGTCACAAAGAGTCAGACACAATTGAGTGGCTTAACTTAACTGAAATAAAAATTGCACTGTCTGAAAAAGTATGAAAGATATAGATACATGAACTGATGATGTATGGCAAAATCAATACAATATTGTAAAGTAATTAGCCTCCAATTAAAATAAATCAATTTAAATTTAAAAAATATAAATATATAGCATTTTCCTCATTAAATCATTTATTTATTATTAATGCCTTGCTGTATAAGCATTACAATTTTCTAGGTATATTGACAAGCAAGAATTATGGAGCTTACATTGTAGCATGGAGCAAACTGTTATGAATAGCACAGTTGTATGATTATATTATTTAATGATAGTTATAATTTTCTAGAAGAAAGAGAACTCAGAGTCAATTTTATTTATTTATTCTTTTAATATAAATTTATTTGTTTTAATTGGAGGCTAATTACTTTACAATATTGTATCAGTTTTGCCATACATCAACATGAATCCACCTCAGGTATACACATGTTCCCTATCCTGAACCCCCCTCCCTCCTCCATCCCCGTACCATCCCTTTGGGTCATCCCAGTGCACCAGCCCCAAACATCCAGTGTCATGCATCAAACCTGGACTGGTGATTCATTTCATATATGATATTATACGTGTTTCAATGCTATTCTTCCAAATCATCCCACCCTCTCCCTCTCCCACAGAGTCCAAAAGCCTGTTCTATAGGTCTGTGTCTCTTTTGCTGTCTTAAATAAAGTCAAGTCGCTCAGCCGTGTCCGACTCTTTGCGACCCCGTGGGCTGTAGCCCACCAGGCTCCTCTGTCCATGGGATTCTCCAGGCAAGAATACTGGAGTGGGTTGCCATTTCCTTCTCCAGGGGATCTTCCTGACCCAGGGATCGAACCCAGCTCTCCCACATTGCAGACAGACGCTTTAACCTCTGAGCCACCAGGGAAGTCTTCCATACAGGGTTATCGTTAAAATAATTTCTGCATTCAAAGGAAATGGGACCTGATGTCAAATGACTCTCTTCATGATGGATGATGCATTTAATGATGCATTAATTAATATGATATACAGTGTTTCTTCTCCAGAGCATCTTCATAGCATTAGTCAACTCAGAACTTCTTAGACTGTAGATTAATGGGTTCAGCATGGGCGTTATGACTGTATAAAACACACTCAATAGTTTATCAATGGGGAATGTTTTAGCAGGTCTTGCTGCTGCTGCTGCTGCTAAGTCACTTCAGTCATGTCTGACTCTGTGTGACCCCATAGATGACAGCCCACCAGGCTCCTCTTTCCCTGAGATTCTCCAGACAAGAACACTGGAGTGTGTTGCCATTTCCTTCTCCAATGCATGAAAGTGAAAAGTGAAAGTGAAGTCGCTCAGTCATGTCTGACTCTTAGCGACCCCAAAGACTGTAGCCCACCAGGCTCCTCCATCCATGGGATTTTCCAGGCAAGAGTACTGGAGTGAGGTGTCATTGCCTATCAGGTCTTACATACATGAAAATACAGGAAACAAAGAAGCAGACAACCACAGTGATGTGGGAACCACGTGTCTGGAGGGCGTTCTGCCTCCCTTCCTGACTCAGGTTCTTCAGAGAGTGCAGAATGACTCTATAGGAGATGAGTAAGAGCAAAAACCCAAGAGTGCAGATCAGTCCTCCACTGAATGCAACTAGAAGGTCACTGACATAGGTGTCAGTGCAGATGAGTTTCAATAAGGGGTACATGTCACACACATAGTGGTCAATGATATTGGGACCACAGAATGGGAGCCCATAAACAGTGCAAAGTTGAATTACTGAGTATAGACAGCCTCCAACCCACGACACCACCAGCAGCACAACACACAACTTTTGCCTCATGATCACCAAATAATGCAAGGGCTTGCAGATGGCCACATAGAAGTCATAGGCCATCACAAGCAGAAGGAAGACCCCTGATCCAGCAAAAATGTGCTCTACAAACAGCTGAGTCATGCAAGATTCAAAAGATATGTCCCTCCACCCCCACGCAAAGAAAAAGTCTGAAATCAATCTGCAGGTAGTAGAAGAAGAAGAAGTGACATCCATAGACACTAAGCTAGCAAGAAAAAAGTACACTGGTGAGTTCAGAGTCTTACTGACAGGTACAGTAATGATAATGAGAAAGTTGCCCAGTACAGTCAAAATGCAAAAGACCAGGAACATGACAAAGAGGACTTTTCGCTCCTTTGGATTCTTTCTGAGGCCTGAGAGGACAAAGTAAGATAAATTGTTCCTTGGTTCCATCTAGTTCTTCCAAAAGCTGAATTCACATATAAGAAGCAGTTTACCTACAAAACAAGGGAGTAAAGAATTAAATGCTTAATTTTTTATTTATCCATTCATTAGAAGAATGTGAATGGAGTATCTTTTGGGTCCAATGTGCCATGAATATTTTAATTACCAACTTGAATAAGCCATAGAACACTACCCTCAATGCTATGACACATAATGAGGGATTAGGCAATTCCAGCCATTAACAGAATATTCACACAGTGCTAAGAGTCACATCACAGGTGTATACCAAACTAGAATCAGAGAAGATTTCCCAAAGGAAGCAATGCTTCAGCTTTTTTTTTTTTAATGAGGGAATTTTAAAAAATGGGAAGAGAATTCCATGAAAAGGAGCACCATTTATAAAGTCACAAATGTGTAATACCTGTGACTCTCTTAAGGTAACTTACATAATCAATGTGAGTAGACTAAACTATGAGTAGAAGATCCCTGTCTTGAATTGTCTCAGACCTCACTGATACATCTTAGGTCTTTAGGTGGATATTTACCTTTTCCTGACCAATAAATGTTGCAGCAGTATAATTTTGTGTCTCCAGCCCCTCTTTCTCCCTTAATTTTCAAATTTATATATGCAACATCTCTAGTTTTTGACATCCAGTTGATTGACAATTTAGTATTTATAAAACTAGCTTTTAATTTTTCCATGAAAAACAGAAGCAGTTCTTATACAAAATTGAAGGAGGCATCCCTTATTTATTTCATTAAATACTATCATTTTCTATGCTATTGTCCCGACAAAAAAATTACAGTCCTCTGCACTTGGTACTCTCATAAAACGTTGTTAAATCCTGTTGACTCTATTTTCAAAATATCTCACTAATTTTTCATTCCCTTCTTAATTTCTTCTTGTTCTACGCAGTACCTTCCTACCAAGATTTTTTTGTGTTTATTCTCCCAAAAATGGTTCTCCTAAAGCAGCTCAAATTGTCTTTTCAGTTTTATTCTGATGACATCACTCTATTGCTCAAAACTGCTACAGCATATTCCAATCATGCACTCCACTCATAGTCTAATGTATCACATTTAATATTTACAATAACAAGAAACGCAATTGCCATTTTATAATTGAGGAATTTAACACTCAGAAAATATTGATTTTCCCAAAATCACACATTTCTAAGTAATTTCAAAGTAATTTAATTTAATTTCTTTAATTTCTTATATTAAGAAAGTCATGCAACTGTGAGCCTGGTTCTCCTTATTTTCTTTTAGTCTTACCTTGTGAAGGGTTTGTTCAGAATCTAAGGATGATTTGAAGTTACTCATAAACACTTGAAATTATTTTTCATCCAGTTTGATGACAGAGGCCAAATGCTGCCTTATGACTTGAGTTTATTTCATCTAGCAGTCTGTCCTTTTTCCCCACTGAGTCTTCTGATTATTCAGAAGTTCATTTTTATATAAAATATAGATTATTTGAAAGGATTTCCATGGCACACAGGAAAAAAAGTTTATCATATCAGGAAATGTATCAAAATGACCAGCAAATCTGCTACATTCATAGAAACATAGATATCAATTAGTCATTTCCTAGGGAAGCTTTTCACAACTTATTTCCTACTAACATGAAAAATAGCATTTGAATGTTTAGCTCTTCTCACACTCACATTAACATGGACAGAATAATTGATTCCAGATTTCAAAAGATTTTGCTGTGATTTCTTTGTCATGCTTTAAACTTAAGAAATGACCTCCTGAAAAATGTATTACAGTCACTGAATGGATAGTATCTTCTCCCTGTTAAGGGTAAGATTATGGGATATTTCATCCCTTCCAGTTTAATTTATCATCGGTTCAGTTCAGTTGCTCAGTCGTGTCCGACTCTTTGCCATCCCATGAAGCGCAACATGCCAGGACTCCCTGTTCATCACTATCTCCCGGAGTTCACTCAGACTCATGTCCATCGAGTCCGTGATGCCATCCAGCCATCTCATCCTCGGTCGTCCCCTTCTCCTCCTGCCCCCAATCCCTCCCAGCATCAGAGTCTTTTCCAATGAGTCAGCTCTTCGCATGAGTTGACCAAAGTACTGGAGTTTCAGCTTTAGCATCATTCCTTCTGAAGAAATCCCAGGGTTGATCTCCTCTAGAATGGACTGGTTGGATCTCCTTGCAGTCCAAGGGAGTCTCAAGAGTCTTCTCCAACACCACAGTTCAAAAGCGTCAATTCTTCAGCGCTCAGCCTTCTTCATAGTCCAACTCTCACATCCATACATGACCACAGGAAAAACCATAGCCTTGACTAGACGGACCTTTGTCAGCAAAGTAATGTCTCTGCTTTTGAATATACTATCTAGGTTGGTCATAACTTTTCTTCCAAGGAGTAAGCGTCTTTTAATTTCATGGCTGCAATCACATGGAGTCTTGGAATTGGAATGTGTCCAAGACTGATTCTTGCTTTAATTAATACACTGGAATTTCCCCCAAAGTTTTAAAAGAAGATTTATAGGACGACCCAGAGGGATGGTACAGAGGAAGGAGGGAAGGGGGTTCGGGATGGGGAACACGTGTATACCTGTGATGGATTCATGTTGATGTAGGGCAAAACCAATACAACATTGTAAAGTAATTAACCTCCAATTAAAATAAATTTATATTTAAAAAAAGATATTATTAGACCAAATTTCATTTTAAATATGATAATGATGCAACATAATGATGGAAAAATAACTTTAGAATCTTTATGAGACTACAGCCAATCAAGAATAAAGTCAACCCAATGTTTTGTACCAGTGAACTTATTTGTTATATATTTCCCACACCTGGCATAGGAAGAGTTTCCATTGTTTTATTTACTACTCAATATTCTCAGCTTGGCATTAAGTAGTCCATGATCTGAGTAACAGTCAGCTTCCAGTCTTGCTTTTGTTGACTGTATAGAGCAAAAAAAAATTAAAAAAGAGAGAGAGAGAGAGAGAAAATCTTAAATTTTAAATTTAAATTAAATTTTAATTTTAATTAAAAAAATTCTTAAATAGAAGAAAGTAGGGAAAACCACAGGATCATTCAGGTATGACCTAAATCAAATCCCTTATGCTTGTACAGTTGAAGTGACAAATAGATTCAAAGGATTAGATCTGATAGAGTGCTTGAAGAATTACGGACAGAGTTTTGTGACATTGTATAGGAGGCAATGACCAAGATCATCTCCAAGAAAAAGAAATGCAAAAAAAGGCAAAATGGTTGTCTAAGGAGACCTTACAAATAACTGAGAAAAGAAAAGAAGCTAAAGGCGAAGGAGAAAAGGAAAGATATACCTATTTGAATGCAGAGTTCCAAAGAATAGCAAGGAGAGATAAGAAAGCCTTCCTCAGTTATGAATGCAAAGAAATAGAGGAAAACAATAGAATGGGAAAGGCTAGAGATCTCTTCAAGAAAATCAGAGATACCAAGGGAATATTTCATGCAAAGATGGTCACAATAAAGGACAGAAATATTATGGACCTAACAGAGTAAAAAGATATTAAGAAGAGGTGGCAAGAATACACAGAACTATACACAAACTATCTTCATGACCCAGATAACCACGATGGTGTGATCACTCACCTAGAGCCAGACATCCTGAAATGTGAAGTCAAGTGGGCCTTAGGAAGCAGCACTACAGACAAAGCTAGTGGAGGTGATGGAATTCCAGCTGAGCCATTTCAAATTCAAAAAGATGACTTTGTTAAAGTGCTGCACTCATATGCCAGCTATTTGGACAACTCAGCAGTTGCTGCAGAACTGGAAAATGTCAATTTTCATTCCAACCCCAAGGAAAGGCAATGTCAAAGCATATTCAAACTACTGCTCAATCGCACTCATCTCACAACCTAGCAAAGACATGCTCAAAATTCTCCAGGCCAGGCTTCCACAGTATGTGAACTGAGAACTTTCAGATGTTCAAACTGGATTTAGAAAAGGCAGAGGAACAAGAGATCAAATTGCCAGCATGTGTTGAATCCTCAAAAAAACAAGAGAGTTCCAGAAAAAAATGTCTACTTCTGCTTTATTGACTATGCCATAGCCTTTGACTGTGTGGATTACAACAAACTGTGGAAAATTCTTAACAGATGGGAATACCAGACCACCTTATGGTTCTCCTGAGAAATCTGTATGCTGGTCAAAAAGCAACAGTTGGAATCAGAAGTGGAACAATGGACTCAGTCACATTGCAAAAGGAGTGAATCAAGGCTGTATATTGTCACCCTGTTTATTTAACTTAAATGCAGATTACATCATGTGAAATGCTGGGCTGGATGAAGCACAAGCTGGAATTAAGATTGCTGGGAGAAATATGAATAATCGCAGATATGCAGATGACACCACCCTTATGGCAGAAAGCAAAGAACTAAAGAACCTCTTGATGATAATGAAAGAGAAAAGGGGGAAGGCTGGCTATAGCTCAACATTCAAAATACAAACGTCGTGGCATTTGGTCCCATCACTTCATGGCAAATATATTGGGAAAGAATGGAAACAGTGACAGACTTTTTCTTGGGCTCCAAAATCACTGCAAATGGTGACTGCAGCCATGAAATCAAAAGACACTTGCTCCTTGGAAGAAAAACTATGACAAATCTAGACAGCATATTAAAAACGAAAGACATTACTTTGCAGACAAAGGTCCGTCTAGTCAAGGCTTTGTTTTTTCCTGTGGTCATGTATGGATGTGAGAGTTGGACTGTGAAGAAGGCTGAGCACTGAAGAATTGACGGTTTTGAACTGTGGTGTTGGAGAAGACTCTTGAGAGTCCCTTGGACTGCAAGGAAATCCAACCAGTCCTTCCTAAAGGAAATGAGTCCTGAATATTCATTGGAAGGACTGATGCTGAAGCTTCAATACTTTGGCCATCTGATATGAAGAACTGACTCATTTGAAATGACCCTGATGCAGGGAAATATTGAAGGCGGGAGGAGAAAGGGACAACAGAGGATGAGATGGTTGAATGGCATCACTGACTTGATGGATATGAATTTGAGTGAGCTTCGGGATGTGGTGGGCAAGGAAGGCTGGATTGCTACAATCCATGGGGTGGCAATAAGTTGGACATGACTGAATGACTGAACTGAACTGAACTTATTCTCAGCTTAAAATTTTGTTAGAGATATAAAATTATAAAAGAAAACACAACTAAATGCATTAGCATTTTAGAGATAACAGCTAATTATTTATCCAATTATTAATTTTTAAAAGGTTAGGACACCTGTGTTATGCCAGAAATTGTACATTGAGTGAGGGCCCAGCAATTTCTAAAATCGGATGGAAAATCATGCAAGTTTTTTCTCCTGCATGGATGTTGTTTATTTATGATTCAGACAATAAAGAAAGAGACAGTTTAATAAAGTAATTTTATTATTTTCACTTCTTTTTTTTTCTTTTTTAATAAATTTATTTATTTTAATTGGAAGTTAATTACTTTACAATAGTGAATTGGTTTTGCCTTAAGTTAAGAAATAAAGTAGTGTGACAGAAAATAAGAGGGAAAATTCTACTATAGATAATGTAACCAGAGATGATTTTTCCTAAAAGGATATGTTTAAGATGAGATTGAAAGAATATAAAATGAATACCATTGGAAACACTGTTACAGAAATGATACCAATGAGCAAAGCACAACAGATTCAGAGACTCAGAGAACAAACTTATGGTTGTAAGCAGAGAACAATGTGGGAGAGATAGCTATGAAGACTGAGATTTATGTGTTCAAACCACTTCATTTAAAGTGAGTTACCAACAAGGTCCCACTGTACAGCATGGGAAGCTCTGTTCAGTGTTATGTGGCAGGCTGAATGAAAAGGGAGTTTGGGGAGAACAGATACGTGTTTCCATGACTGGGTCCCTTTGCTGTCCACCTGAAACTATCACAACATTCTTAATGACTGTGCCTTCATTTTCAGTCACTTCAGTCACATCTAGTTCTTTGAGAACCATGGACTATAGCCCACCAGGCTCCTCTGTCCACTGTATTATCCACGCAAGAATACTAGGGCGGGTTGCCATGTCCCCAGGAAATCTTCCCAACCCTGGAATGAACACTTTTCTCCTGAGTCTCCTGCATTGCAGGTAGATTCTTTACCATTGAGCCACTGGTGACACTCATTAATTGGCTATACTCCAATATAAACTAAAAAGTTTTTAAATAAAGAAGCTTTATTAATATTACAGAAAGTAAAATTAACTTTAAAAATTGAGATAATTACTAAAATTATCTCACTTTCAGAATTGACAGGAGTTGTACTTAGGAAACTCTAAAATTTTCACAAGAATTTTTATGGTAATACTATGTTTAAAAAGGCTTCTGAGAGTGTGCCCTCTTCCTCCATATTTTAATGGGGACATTTTCAATCTTTCAAAGTGTATGGCAAAAACCACTACAATACTGTAAAGTAATTAGCTTCCAATTAAAATAAATAAATTAAAAAAATAAAAAAAAACAAAGTTGAGGATGTTGTTACCTGTGATCTGTAAATATATGGACTTTATTTTGTCAGTATATTGATATAATATATATTATATAATATATATATATAATACAATAATATATATAATAATATTGACATAATATATCCTTATTATATCTTCCTTCTATCTCCAAGTTTTTGAGATTTTTATGAAATGGAGTTGAATTTCTATACCATCATGAAAAACCCAGGAGAAATAAAGAAAGTAATTCTACCTACAAGCACATCATAAAGAATAAAATAGTTAAGAAAAAACATAAGCAAAGAGACAAAAATCTTGTAAACTGAAAACTACAAAATGTTACTCAGAGATACTAGAGAACACACACATATATGGAAAGACTTTTGTGAACTGGTTTATTTAATAGTATTTTTTTTATGACCATAAGTGACCTACAGATTCAGTGCAGTACTTATTAAAATCCAAAAAAGTGTTTTTGGCAGAAATAGAAAAATTCATATGGAATCACAAGGACTCCAAATTTTTGCCAAGACAGTCTTGAAAAGGAGAAAGTGGTTGGTCTAATACTTCCTGATTCTACAACATTACACAAAACAATGGTAGTCACAGTACCAGTTTTGGAATAAAGACAGACAACAAATTAATGGAATTAAGAGAGTCTAAAAATAAACCTTTTATGTGTGTTTAGATAATTTTCAACAAGTGTGCCAACAGCATTTAATGGGGAAAAGATATTACACTGAGTGAAAAAAGGCAATAAAAAAAATAATTGATTCCACTTTACATGAGGCACTTAAAGTAGTCAATTTTACAGACAGAAAGTAAAATGGTGATTGCTTGGGGCTCCCTGAGTGGAAATGGGAAATTTTATTTAATGGCTGTGGAATTTCAGATTGGGAAGCTGGAAATGTTCTGCAGATAGACAGTGGTATTGTTTGCATAGCAGGGTGAATTAATGCCACTTTAAAATGGTTAAAATTAAAAATTTTGTTGTGTATATTTGACCGCAAATTTTAAAATAAATTTAAGAACTAAGGTAATAGGAGCTTCCCTGGTGGCTCAGTGGTAAAGAATCTGCCTTCAGTGCAGGAAACTCAGGAAACATGGGTTCAGTTTCTGGGTTGGGAAGATCCCTTGGAGGAGGGCATGGCAACTCACTCCAGTATTCTTCCCTGGAGAATCCCATGGACAGAAAAGTCTGGTGGGCAATTATCCACAAGGCCACAAAGAGTCAGACTAGACTGAAGAGACTTGGCATGAACACACACCACTTTTGAAGAGCCTGGAGCGAAAAAGCAGAGAGTCTTGAGAAAAGTAGGGTACTGTGCATGCCCCCTCCACACAATACCACCTAAGGAGTTATTTGTTCTTCCTACCCCCTGCTGCAGCGGGACCCCAATAAAGCCTTGCCTGAATTTCTTGTCTGGTCTCTAATCAAATTCTATTGATTAAGGAGGTCAAGAACCCTGGGTAGTAACAACGACATCAGCCCAGACCCTCTGGGATCTGCAATCACTCAAACAACACAAGTTCTGAGGCCTCTGGCCCCACAGCCAGGGACCCTGGGACTTGGCTTCACCACCAGTGGGCTAGCCCTAGACCCAGGTCCTGGTCTCACCCACCAGTGGGCAAGCATCAGCCCCAGGACCCACTGGGCCAAAGACCCATCCAACAGACTGTGGTCCTGATGCCAGCCCTGAAACCTAGCCCACTCCCCAGCAGGCCAGCACCACCCAGGACACCCTGGCCTGACCATTCTACCAACCAGCAAAATGACACCAGTTCCCAGACACCTTGTTTGGTGACTAGGCACAAAGATATCAATTATGTGTACAATAGCAAAAAGTGTTGTTTCTTTATTAGACAATTATTTCATAAAAATCAGCATGGAAAGGATCGACAATTGAATGAATAGATAAAAGAGATTAACAGATAATTCTAGGAAAAAAAATACAAATTATATCAAACAAGTGAAAAGATGTCCAAACCCAATTATATAAAAATGATTTGTGGTAAATTATAAAACCAAATTTAAAATAAATTTAATCTGATTATCATATGCTGTCAGTATTTATCAGGACTGATTTTGAGAATGTGGACAAAAATATTCTCATGGAAGAGGCTGTCCTAAGATGGCAGAGGAATAGGATGGGGAGACAGCTTTCTCCCCTACAAATTCATCAACAGAACATTTCAACGCTGAGTAAACGTCACAAAACAACTTCTGAATGCTGGCAGAGGACATTAGACACTCAGAAAAGCAGATCATTGTCTTCAAAAACAGGTAAGAAAAAATATAAAAGATGAAAAAAGAGATAGAAGAGGGAGGGAGGGAACTCCGTTCCGGGAAGGGAGTTTTAAAAAGAGAAAAGTTTTCAAACACCAGGAAACACTCTTGCTGCCGAGTCTGTGGCGAGCCTTGGAAGCACAGAGGGCAACATAACAAGGAGGAAAGATAAATAAATAATTAAAACCAACAGATTACGAGCCCAACGGTAACTCCCCCAGTGGAGAAGCAGCACAGATGCCTGCATCCGCCACTAGCAAGCAGGGGCTGGGCAGGGAGGCGGTGCTTTTTAAGAAAAGGGGCCGTAATGCCCTGAGTGTAACCACAGCGAACTAACTTGGGCTTGCAAACCAGATAGCGACCATGGGATAGCTACCATGTCTCTAACATAAGACACCACCAGGACCATGCACAGAACAAAGGACAGAACAGAATTAGCCAGCTGAAGAGCACCCCCCTCTGGTGACAGGCAGCCAGAGCCAGAAGGGCCGGAAGGGGGCAATCGCAGCCCCAGAGAGACATTAACTACCAAACTGCAAGTAAGCTTCTTTGCTAACTAAGACTTCTTGGGGTTCTGGACAGTCACCATCAGCCTAAGAAGGGGTGCCAGTTGTACACCCAGAAAACTGAGCAGCAGGGACGGGAAAGGTGATAAGTCACAGTGACCATGCTCACCAAACACCCGAGCTGCTCAGACATAGGAAGGTCACAAAACGCAGGCCCAACCGAGTCTGCGCCTCTGAGGACTACCTGAGTGCCTGACCCAAAGTGGCTTGGACCTGGGAGGTGCATGCAGCCCAGGGCCAGCCTCAGACGGTTCCCGGCAGAGCAACCTAGAGTCTGAGTGGTGTGCACCATGAGCGGGACCAGGCCCAGCGCGGCTGAGACACTCCGAGCACAGGCCAGTGTTATTTGTTTGCAGCATCCCTCCCTTCCCACAATGCGACTGAACAAGTGAGCCTAAAAAAATAAGTGCCTACCACCGCCCCCCCCCCACCTTGTGTCAGGGCAGAAAACAGACACTGAAGAGATCAGCAAATGGGAAGTGACAGGTGCAATAGATTAAAACCCTGTCGTTAGTACTGACTACATAGGAAGGGGATGATAGATCTTCAGAAATATAAGCTGGACCAAGGAACTAGCCAAAAATGAACTGACCCCACACTGCTGACAACGATACCAGAGAAAGTCCCAGATATACCGTTACTATTTTTACGATCATTCTTTTGTTTGTTTGTTTTTTCTTCTTTTCTTTTTCTTTTTTTTATTTTAACATTTTTAAAGTTTTAAGTCCTCTATTTCTCCTTTAATTTTTATTTTTATAATCAACTATTACTTTTTTAAAAAAATAAAGATACCCTATTTTTAAAGCAAACACCATATATATATATATATATATATATAATTTTGTGGTTGTTGTTGTTTAATAATTCTTGTGTTTTTTTTTTCTTTCTTCTTCTTCTTTTCTTTAATATTGTATTTTTGAAAATCCAACCTCTACTCTAGATTTTTAATCTTTGCTTTTTGGTATTTGTTATCAATTTTGTACCTTTAAAAACCTAATCTTCAGTACCCATTTTCACTTGAGAGTGAGATTACTGGCTTGACCACTCTCTCCTCCTTTGGACTCTCCTTTTTCTCCACCAGGTTGCCTCTGTCTCCTCCCTCCCCCTTCTCTTATCTACCCAACTCTGTGAATCTCTATGTGTGTTCCAGACAGTGGAGAACACTTAGGGAATTGGTTACTGGCTGGATTTGTCTATCTCCTTTTCATTTCCTTCTTTTATCCTCCTGGCCACCTCTGTCTCCTTCCTCCCTCTCCTCTTCCCTGTATAGCTCCGTGAACACCTCTGAGCGGTCCAGACTGTGGAGCGCACATAAGGAAGTGATTACTGCCTAGCTGGCTCTCTCCTCTTCTGATCCCACCTCATCTCATTCCAGTCACCTCTAACTCCCCCATCCCTCTTCTCTTCTCCATGTAACTCAGTGAACCTCTATGGGTGACCCTCAATGTGGAGAAACTTTTCATCTCTAACCTAGATGTTTTATCATCGGTGCTGTATAGATGGAGAAGTCTTGAAGCTACTGTAAAAATAAAACTGAAAACCAGAAGCAGGAGGCTTAAGTCCAAATCCTGAGAACATCAGAGAACTCCTGACTCCAAGGAACATTAATCGATAGGGGCTCATCAAACGCCTCCATACCTACACTGAAACCAAGCACCACCCAAGGGACAACAAGTTCCAGAGCAAGACATACCACACAAATTCTCCAGCAACACAGGAACACACTCCTGAGCTTCAATATACAGGCAGCTCAAAGTTACTCCAAAACAACTGACATCTCATAACTCATTACTGGTCACTTCATTGTGCTCCAGAGAGAAGAAATCAAGCTCCAGCCACCAGAACTCCGACAAAAGCTTCTCTAGCCAAGAAACCTTGACAAGCCACTGATACAATCCCATCCACAGTGAGGAAACTCCATAATAAAGAGAACTCCATAGACTGCCAGAATACAGAAATGCCACCCCAAATGCAGCAATATAACCAAGATGAAGAGACACAGGAATATCCAGCAGGTAAAGGAACAGGAGAAATGCCCACCAAACCAAAAAAAAAAAAAAAAAAAGAGGAAGAGATAGAGAATCTATCTGAGAAAGAATTCCAAATAATGATAGTGAAAATGATCCAAACCTTGAAATCAAAATGGAATCACAGATAAATAGCCTGGAGACAAGGATTGAGAAGATGCAAGAAAGGTTTAACAAGGACCTAGAAGAAATAAAGAAGAGTCAATATATAATGAATAATCCAATAAATGAGATCAGAAACACCCTGGAGGCAACAAATAGTAGAATAATGGAGGCAGAAGATAGGATTAGTGAAATAGAAGATAGAATGGTAGAAATAAAAGAATCAGAGAGGAAAAAAGAAAAACGAATTAAAAGAAATGAGGACAATCTCAGAGACCTTCAGGACAATATAAAACGCTCCAACATTCGAATTATAGGAGTCCCAGAAGAAGAAGACAAAAAGAAAGACCATGAGAAAATACTTCAGGAGATAATAGCTGAAAACTTCCCTAAAATGGGGAAGGAAATTATTACCCAAGTCCAAGAAACTCAGAGAGTCCCAAACAGGATAAACCCAAGGCAAAACATCCCAAGATACATATTAATCAAATTAACAAAGATCAAACACAAAGAACAAATATTAAAAGCAGCAAGGGAAAAACAACAAATAACACACAAGGGGATTCCCATAAGGATAACAGCTGATCTTTCAATAGAAACGCTTCAGGCCAGGAGGGAATGGCAGGACATATTTAAAGTAATGAAAGAAAATAACCTACAGCCCAGATTACTGTACCAAGCAAGGATCTCATTCAAATATGAAGGAGAAATCAAAAGCTTTCCAGACAAGCAAAAGCTGAGAGAATTCAGCACCACCAAACCAACTCTCCAACAATTGCTAAAGGATATTCTCTAGACAGGAAACACAAAAAAAGATGTATAAACCCGAACCCAAAACGACATAGTAAATGGCAATGGGACCACACTTATCAATAATTACCCTAAACGTAAATGGGTTGGATGCCTCAACCAAAAGACAAAGACTGGCTGAATGGATACAAAAACAAGATCCCTATATAAGTTGTCTACAAGAGACCCACCTCAAAACAAGGGACACATACAGACTGAAATTGAAGGGCTGAAAAAAGATATTCCATGCAAATAGAGACCAAAAGAAAGCAGGAGTAGCAATACTCATCTCCAATAAAATAGACTTTGAAAAGAAGGCTGTGAAAAGAGACAAAAAAGGACACTACATAATGACCAAAGGATCAATCCGAGAAGAAGATATAACAATTATCAATATATATGCACCCAACAGAGGAGCACCGCAATATTAAGACAAATGCTGACAAGTATGAAAGGGGAAATCAACAACAACACAATAATAGTGGGAGACTTTAATACCCCACTCACACCTATGGACAGATCAACTAAACAGAAAATTAACAAAGAAATGCAAACCTTAAATGATACAATAGACCAGTTAGACCTAATTGATATCTATAGGACATTTCACCCCAAAACAATGAATTTCACCTTTTTCTCAAGTGCTCACGGAAACTTCTCCAGGATAGATCACATCCTGGGCCATAAATCTAGCCTTGATTAATTTTAAAAAAAAATAAAAATCATTCCAAGCATCTTTTCTGACCATAATGCATTAAGATTAGATCTCAATTACAGGAGAAAAACTATTAAAAATTCAAACACATGGAGGCTGAACAACACGTTTCTGAATAACCAACAAATCACAGAAGAAATCAAGAAAGAAATCAAATTATGCATAGAAACGAATGAAAATGAAAATGCAACAACCCAAAACCTGAGGGACACTATGAAAGCAGTGCTAAGGGGAAAGTTCATAGCATTACAGGCATACTTCAAAAAACAAGAAAAAAGTCAAATAAATAACCTAACTCTACACCTAAAGCAAGTAGAAGACGAAGAAAGGGAGAACCCCAGGGTTAGTAGAAGGAAAGAAATATTAAAAATTAGGGCAGAAATAAATGTAAAAGAAATAAAATTAACCATAGCAAAAACCAACAAAGCCAAAAGCTGGTTCTTTGAAAGGATAAATAAAATTGACAAACCATTAGCCAGACTCATCAAGAAACAAAGGGAGAAAAATCAAATCAATAAAATTAGAAATGAAAATGGAGAGATCACAAGAGACAACACAGAAATACAAAGGATCATAAGAGACTACTATCAGCAATTATATGCCAATAAAATGGACAACGTGGAAGAAATGGACAAATTCTTAGAACAGTACAACTTTCCAAAACTGAACCAGGAAGAAACAGAAAATCTTAACAGACCCATCAGAAGCATGGAAATTGAAACTGTAATCAGAAATCGCCCAGCAAACAAAAGCCCAGGTCCAGATGGCTTCACAGCTGAATTTTACCAAAAATTTAGAAAAGAGCCAACACCTCTCCTACTCAAACTCTTCAAGAAAATTGCAGAGGAAGGTAAACTTCCAAACTCATTCTATGAGGCCACCATAACCCTAATACCAAAATCTGACAAAGATGCCACAAAAAAAGAAAACTACAGACCAATGTCACTGATGAACATAGATGAAAAATCCGTAACAAAATTTCTGGCTTCTCAACCAGAAAACTTATTTTCCCTTGAGGTATTTTTTCTTATACTTCTAATCTACGTCAGCCTCAAAAACTATTAAACAGAGTTACATTCTCACGAAGCAAAGGTGCAGTGAGTTACAAGAAAGAACCAATTAGCTCAAAAGTCTGATGGGGTTAATTTTAAGGCTACATTTGTTTTTCTTACTTTCCAACTATGTTAACTAATGCACTCCCAGGTGCACAGTGGATAAGAGATATGGGAACTTAGCAACAAGCATTGGCCCAATAATGAAATCCTACATTAGCACTACTCTAATAACTTTTAACTCTTTGAAAGGCTCTATGTTTTAGGCTTTCCGTGCCTCTCACAGTTGGGAGGCTATAAATAACCACATGTGTCACTGTAAGAGTCTAGATATATCTGCCAAGCAAGCTAAAATGCTAACAGAGGGATTTTGATTGAAAATATTTTTCTCATGTCCAGGAGACTTATTAGCTATAGCCCTAAGTTGATTTTCTCCAGAGAAAGGTGGTCAGGAATAGCCCCCTGTTAATGTCAGAGGAGTTGGTGAAAGTCATGAAATAGTAAAACAGACAGATTCTGGTTTTGGGGTAGATGTTCAAGAAAGCCTAGGGAGCCCATTGAGTTCTGAAGCCTTGCTTAACAGTTCTCTTCCACAAGACTTTTGTCATGGGTGGGATCTCCTGTGGTAGCTCCCTGCACCTCAGGGTTAGTAGAAGGAAATAAATCCAAAAAATTAAAGCAGAAATAAATTTAAAAGAAACAAAAGAGACCATAGCAAAAATCAACAAAGCCAAAAGCTGGTTCTTTGAGAAGACAAATAAAATTGACAAGCCATTAGCCAGACTCATCAAGAAAATAGGGAGACAAATCAAATCAACAAAATTAGAAATTAAAATGGAGAGATCACAACAGACAACACAGAAATACAAAGGATCATAAGAGACTATTATCGGCAAATATACGACAATAAAATGGACAACTTGGAAGAAATGGACAAATTCTTAGAAAAGTACAACTTTCCAAACCTGAACCAGGAAGAAACAGAAAATCTTAACAGACCCATCACAAGCACAGAAATTTAAATGGTAATCAGAAATCTTCCAACAAGCAAAAGCCCAGGTCCAGACGGCTTCACAGCTGAATTTTACCAAAAATTTAGAGAAGAGCTAACACCTATCCTACTCAAACTCTCCCAGAAAATTGAAGAGGAAAGTAAACTTCCAACTTCATTCTATGAGGCCACCATCATCCTAAGACCAAAACCTGAAAAAGATGCCACAAAAAAAGAAAACTACAGGCCAATATCACTGATAAACATAGATGCGAAAATCCTTAACAAAATTCTAGCAAACAGAATCCAACAACATATTTAAAAGATCATACATCATGACCAAGTGGGCTTTATCCCAGGGATGCAAGAATTCTTAAATACCCACAAATCAATCGATGTAATACACCACATTAACAAATAGAAAAATAGACACCATATAACTATCTCAATAGATGTGGAAAAAGCCTTTGACAAATTCAACATCCATTTATGATAAGAAAAGCCCTCCAGAAAGCAGGAATAGAAGGAACATACCTTAACGTAATAAATCTTGCATGTGACAAACCCACAACAAACATCGTCAATGGGAAAAAATGAAAGCATTTCCCTTAAAGTCGGGAACAAGACAAGAGTGCTCACTCTCACCGCTACTATTCAACATAGTTTTGGAAGTTTTGGCCACAGAAATCAGAGCAGAAAAAGAAATAAAAGGAATCCAGATTGGAAAAGAAGAAGTAAAACTCTCACTATTTGCAGATGACATGATCCTATACAGAGAAAACCCTAAAGATTCAACCAGAAAATTACTAGAGCTAATCAATGAATACAGTAAAGTTGCAGGATATAAAATCAACACACAGAAATTTCTTGCATTCCTATACACTAACAATGAGAAATCAAAAGGAGAAATTAAGGAAACAATTCCATTCACCATTGCAATGAAAAGAATAAAATACTTAGGAATATATCTACCTAAAGAAACTAAAGACCTATATATAGAAAACTATAAAACACTGGTGAAAGAAATCAAAAAGAACATTAATAGATGGAGAAATATACCATGTTCATGGATCAGAAGGATCAATATAGTGAAAATGAGTATACTATCCAAAGCAATCCATAGATTCAATGCAATCCCTATCAAACTACCAACGTTATTTTTCACAGAACTAGAACAAATAATTTCACAATTTGTATGGAAATACAAAAAGCCTCGAATAGCCAAAGTAATCTTGAGAAAGAAGAATGGAACTGGAGAAATCAACCTGCTTGACTTCAGGCTCTACTACAAAGCCACAGTCATCAAGACAGTATGGTACTGGCACAAAGACAGAAATATAGATCAATGGAACAATATAGAAAGCCCAGAGATAAATCCACACACCTATGGACACCTTATCTTTGACAAAGGAGGCAAGAATATACAATGGATTAAAGACAATCTCTTTAACAAGTGGTGCTGGGAAAACTGGTCAACCACTTGTAAAAGAATTAAACTAAATCACTTTCTAATACCATACACAAAAATAAACTCAAAATGGATTAAAGATCTAAATGTAAGACCAGAAACTATAAAACTCCTAGAGGAAAACATAGGCAAAACACTCTCTGACATAAACCACAGCAGGCTCCTCTATGACCCACCTCACAGAATTCTGGAAATAAAAGCAAAAAAAGCAAATGGGACCTAATTAAAATTAAAAGCTTCTGCACAACAAAGGAAACTATAAGCAAGGTGAAAATACAGCCTTCAGTATGGGAGAAAATAATAGCAAAAAAGCAACTGACAAGGAATTAATCTCAAAAATATACAAGCAACTCCTGCAGCTAAATTCCAAAAAAATAAACGACCCAATCAAAAAGTGGGTCAAAGAACTAAAAAGACATGTCTCCAAAAAAGGCATACAGATGGCTAACAAACATATGAAAACATGCTCAACATCACTCATTATCAGAGAAATGCAAATCAAAACCACAACGAGGTACCATTTCATGCCAGTCAGAATGGCTGGGATCCAAATGTCTACAAGCAATAAACGCTGGTGTGGGTGTGGAGAAGAGGTAACCCTCTTACGCTGTTGGTGGGAATGCGAACTAGTTCAGCCACTATGGAGAACAGTGTGGAGATTCCTTAAAAAACTGGAAGTAGAACTGCCATATGACCCAGCAATCCCACTCCTGGGCATACACACTAATGAAACCAGAATTGAAAGAGACACGTGTACCCCAGTGTTCATCACAGCACTGTTTATAATAGCCAAGACATGGAAGCATCCTTGATGTCCATTACCAGACGAATGCATAAGAAAGCTGTGGTACATATACACAATGGAATACTACTCAGCTATTAAAAAGAATATATTTGAATCACTTCTGATGAGGTGGATGAAACTGGAGCCTATTATACAGAGTGAAGTAAGCCAGAAAGAAAAAGACCAATACAGTATAATAACACATATATATATATAATATAGATAACCCTGTATGCGAGACAGCAAAAGAGACACAGATGTATAGCACAGTATTTTGGACTCTGGGAGAGGGTGAGGGTGGGATGATATGGGAGAATGGCATTGAAACATGTAAATTATCACATGTGAAACCAATCGTCAGTCCAGGTTCAATGCATGACACAGGGTGCTTGAGACTGGAGCAGGATGGAATGGGGAAGGAGGTGGGAGGGGGGATTCAGGATGGGGAACACATGTACACCCATGGGGGATTCATGTCAATGTATGGCAAAATCAGTACAATATTGGAAAGCAAATAATAATAATAATAATAATAAATTTAAAATTTTTTTAAATAAATATTCTGACATTTTTACTTGAATGAAAACACTCGTGGGATTCTCACAAGCCTTTGTTAAGATACAGAATTCTGAAAGAGCAATTTTGACCAGTTTGCCCTGTTTATGTTGCTTTTGTGGAGAAGTAGGTTTGAGGAGGCCATTACTCTGCCATTCTGAATATGATCTACATCTGGTACAATATTTTGGAGATTCATTTAAGCTTTATTAGTACTTCATTCAGTTTTTATTTCTGTGTAGTGTCCTGTTATGTGGATATATCACAATTTGTTTATCTAAGTATCTGCTTCTATAAGTTTGAATTTCTTTGTGGGTGTATGCCTTCTTATATTCTTGGATAAAATTCTAATACTTACTGAGACATAGTTTTATAGGAAAATTAAGACATTATAAAGCAATTCATAAGAAAAAACTAGTTTTCCAAAGTAGTTTAATCATTTTACACTTCTTCAAGTGATATATTATGAGAGGTACAGTTGATTCACATTGTCTTTATCCATCTTTTTCTGTCAATCTTTGTTTAACATCAATTTTTATTGGAGTATAGTTGCTATCCAATGTTGTGTTCGTTTGTACTGTACACCAAAATGAGTCAGCCTTCAGTTCAGTTCAGTTCAGTTCAGTCGCTCAGTCGTGTCCGACTCTTTGCAACCCCATGAATCACAGCACGCCAGGCCTCCCTGTCCATCACCATCTCCCGGAGTTCACTCAGACTCACGTCCATCGAGTCAGTGATACCATCCAGCCATCTCATCCTCTGTCATCCCCTTCTCCTCCTGCCCGCAATCCCTCCCAGCATCAGAGTCTTTTCCAATGAGTCAACACTTCGCATGAGGTGGGCAAATTACTGAGGTTTCAGCTTTAGCATCATTCCTTCCAAAGAAATCCCAGGGCTGATCTCCTTCAGAATGGACTGCTTGGATCTCCTTGCAGTCCAAGGGACTCTCAAGAGTCTTCTCCAACACCACAGTTCAAAAGCATCAATTCTTTGGTGCTCAGCCTTCTTCACAGTCCAACTCTCACATCCATACATGACCACAGGAAAAACCATAGCCTTGACTAGATGGACCTTTGTTGGCAAAGTGATGTCTCTGCTTTTGAATGTGCTATCTAAGTTGGTCATAACTTTTCTTCCAAGGAATAAGCGTCTTTTAATTTCATGGCTGCAGTCACCATCTGCAGTGATTTTGGAGCCCCCAAAAATAAAGTCTCACACTGTTTCCAGTTTCCCCATCTATGTCCCATGAAGTGATGGGACCGGATGCCATCATCTTCATTTTCTGAATGTTGAGCTTTAGGCCAACTTTTTCACTCTCCACTTTCACTTTCATCAAGAGGCGTTTTAGTTCCTCTTCACTTTCTGCCATAAGGGTGGTGCCATCTGCATATCTGAGGTTATTGATATTTCTCCCAGCAATCTTGATTCCAGCTTGTGTTTCTTCCAGTCCAGCATTTCTCATGATGTACTCTGCATATAAGTTAAATAAGCAGTGTCAACCTTACATATAAGTATACCCCCCCCCCTTTTGAACTTCCTTCTCACTAGGCCACCACTGTGCCTTAAGGAGAGCTCTTTGTGCTATACAGTGTGTTCTCATCGCTTGCATGCTCAGCTACTCGACATGTCCTACTCTCTGCAACCTCATGGACTGTAGTCTGCCAGACTCCTCAGTACTTGGGATTTTCTGGGCAAGAATACTGGAGTGAGTTTGCCATTTCCTCCTTCGGGGATCTTCCCAACCCAGGGATCGAACCTGCATGTTTTATGCCTTCTTCATTGCCAGGTGTGTTCTTACAACTATCACCACATGAAAAGTTTTAGTTACCTATTTTATATCAACAATGTGTGTATCTCAATCCCACTCTCCCAATTCTTGTTATTAATGAGGATGTGAAGTGGTATCTCAAAGGAGTTACAATTTATATTTCTTTAACAATTATACATATTGAAATTCTTTTCATATGTTTTTTTGGCAATTTGTATATTTTTGTATATGAAATGTATTAAGATCACAGATTTTTTTAAAAATTGTCTGGTTGTATTTTGATCAGTGAATAGTGGATGATCTATATGCATTCTGAGTAAAAATCCTTGCCAACATTACGCAATATGAATATTTTTCCTAGTCTGTGGCTTTCTTAGTCTTTGTGCTCCTCAAAACTCTCCCTTAGTTCACTTTTTTCTATTTCTCACTATCAGCATGTGACCTCACCTTAGCATTTATAGAGGAAATGATATTTAAAACAATAATTGATATTATTTCTTCCTCACTGTAATGTAAGTACTAAACTTATCTACCATATTCCCTACTCCCATGGTATTAAAAGTGATGGCTAATGTCTCTCTGCTAAAGATTTCATACACAGTTTCAATCCTGCATATAATGCTATGTAGCAATATCAGCCTCAAAGGAAACTCTAGTTCCCAAGGGATCAAATTAATGTTACACTTTTGAGAAACAAAGGCAATTTTAATTAGCTTTTAGATTTTTTTAATACTCTAGGGACTATACTTAAGAAACACATTATAAATCATCCCCTCTTTTATTTTTCAAAATGTCATAAATTCAGTTTTACAGGTAGGTCATTTGATATACTTTTTCAATAAGTATAAGTTGTTTTTTTTTTTTCTTTATTTTTTTTTTGTGGAGATTAGTATTCACTGTATGCCAAAAAAAAGCATTTAAAAGCATCTTACATTCATCTTTCTTCACAATACTTGCTTCTAAGTGAGATTACATCATATATCTCCCCCCCACACACACCACCCACCCCCATCCCGCCAAATGAGTCTTTTTTAATGGTGAAGATTTCAGCAAGTTTAGAAATTGTAAAGGGACCAGGAAAGAAGATGATACACAGAATCCTTAGGTTCAAATATTTGTCTTAGTCATAAGCTCCAGATGTCTTCATTCTTAGTCCTGGGATCACATCAGGAAGAAGATGGCAAGTATACAGAGACAAGAAGTGCCAGAGTGATAGCTCTGCAGCCAGATAGTGCAGAGAGAGCCATCATGCTCACAATACAAAAGGATATGTATTGCCTAAAATAGGAATTCTAATGGCAATGGGCTTCTGTGTGTGTGTGTGTGTGTGTGTGTGTGTGTGTGAATTTAACCTTTTAGAATTCAAATTTTCCAACTCCTGGAAATGAGCTAATGCTTTATGTAAACTATAGAAAACAGATAAGAAGTGTGTTCCAGGCAGCACAGTTAAATACAAGGACTACTTCTGTACTTGTAAAAAACCACTGTGCTGCTTCAAAGGATAAATCAGAGTTTAACAAATCAAAGACAACTACCCCACAACATGACTCCAATTCAGAGGAGACAATTACTGCTGTGTTTTCCAAACAGTACGTGATATATCTTTATCTCTGGATTTAGTACTTGTTCCTTCTCCTACAATATTATACTTCGTTAGGCTGGAGATTTTTTTCACTGCTGTAGTACTAGAACTTAGAACAGGGGAAAAAAATCTATCTTTATAGTGTAAAAGAATAAATGAGTGCATGTATGAATTCTTCATTCTGTTTATTCTTAGTCATATCTTGAGACAAATTTCACTAATTCAACGTTCTTTGAATGAAATTAAGTCATACAACTATGGGTTTCAGTTGAAAATGCAATATTGAACATTTATATTCTGTTTTATATCTGAAACAATCAGTTCAATGCAGTTTACAACTCAGTTTACAGCTCAGCCGTGTGCAACTTTTTGCAATCCCATGGACTGCAGCACACCAGACTTCCCTGTTCATCACCAACTCTGGGAGCTTGCTCAAACCCATGTCCATTAGGTTGGTGATGCCATCCAACCATCTCATCCTCTATCGTCCCCTTCTCCTCCAGCCTTCAATCTATCCCAGCATTATAGGCTTTTCCAATGAGTCAGTTCTTTGCATCAGGTGGACAAAGCATTAGAGTTTCAGCTTCAGAATCAGTCCTTCTAATGAATATTTAGGACTGATTTCATTTAGAATTGACTGGTTTGATCTCTTTGCAGTCCAAGGGACTCTCAAGAGTCTTCTCCAAAACCACAGTTCAAAAGCATCAATTCTTTGGTGCTCAGCTTTCTTTATAGCATAGTTCTCACTTTATAGTCCAATGCCATCTGGTAAGATCTGCAATAGTCTATAAGAGCTGCTGGAGCGCTAGAAAAATAGTTTTCTTCATTTGTCCATTTGAAAGATATTGATGATGCCTTGTTGCTTTTCATACCTGATTTTCATACTTTTGGCTTTTTGTTCTGACAAAGTTTGAAAAAAAAATCAAAGTATAGTCTCCTTAAAAGATATAAATGTATAAATATATATATAATATGTAATATTATTAGATCATAGCATTTATTAATATATATTTTAATAATCAACATAGAATGATTAATATTATATATAATTAATATACAATCATGTATAAAATATATAATAATCAATTTATAATATTTATAATATATAATAATATACTAAAATCAGTATCTTAATAAATAATAATTAATATACAATTATTATATATAATATATATTATATACCAATATTTGATTAATGATATATGTATATATAAAAACAAGGGAGAGATTGAGATACAGTGAGAAAAAGCAGAATAGTACTGAGATATAGGATTAAATATTTGTGCAGAAATCCTGATGAATTTGTTGAAAATAGAAATTTCTTCACAGATGAATTGATCAATGAGTAAATGTAAAAGGTATGGAATGAATGCAGAGCCTGTATCATACAGAATTCTTCACTTTCTTTGTCACTTTCAGTTCTCAAGGAATAAGAATGTTTTCCCCAAATCACACAATAGTGACTGAATTCATTCTCCTGGGACTCACAGATGACCCAATACTGCAGAAGGCTCTGTTTGGGGTGTTCCTGGTGATCTACCTAATCACAGTGGTGGGAAATCTGACCATGATCGTGCTTATCAGGACCAATTCCCACCTCCAGACTCCCATGTATTTCTTCCTCAGCCACCTCTCCTTTGTAGACCTTTGCTATTCCTCCAATGTTACTCCAAATATGCTGCACAATTTCCTCTCAGACCAGAAGACCATCTCCTATGCTGGATGCTTCACACAGTGTCTTCTCTTCATTGCCCTGGTGATCACTGAACTTTATCTGCTTGCTTCAATGGCCCTGGATCGCTACGTAGCCATCTGCAGCCCTCTACATTACAGCACCAGGATGTCCAAGGATGTTTGCATTTTTCTGGTCACAGTCCCTTATACTTGTGGTCTCCTCAATGGTCTCTCTCAGGCTCTGCTGACCTTTCACTTGTCCTTCTGTGACTCCCTTGAAATCAACCATTTCTACTGTGCTGATCCTCCTCTGATAATGTTGGCCTGCTCTGACACTTATGTCAAAAAGATGGCGATGTTTGTGGTTGCTGGTTTCACTCTCTTAAGTTCTCTCTTCATCATTCTTCTGTCCTACATTTTCATCATTGCATCCATCTTGAAGATCCATTCTGCAAAAGGCAGGTACAAAGCCTTTTCTACTTGTGGTTCCCACCTGACAACAGTCACTCTATTTTATGGAACCCTCTTCTGCATGTACTTAAGGCCTCCATCTAAGAACTCTGTAGAGGAGTCCAAAATAATTGCAGTTTTTTATACATTTTTGAGCCCAATGTTGAACCCATTGATATACAGTCTAAGGAACAAGCATGTGATCCATGCCATGAGGCATATGATTAAGGTAACTTTTTTTTCATAGAAGTACAGTTGAGGTGCTTATTCATATTTAAGGTGTCTGTAATAATGCAGGGGTTCATTCAAAGGAAAAGCCTATTAGTCTATTGTCACTATTAGTTTATCTTCATGAGTTCTCAATGATATTGCATAATTTCTCCTCAAAATTTATACTTTAAAGACAAATGTTTTCAATAAGCCCATTTAATATTTTACTAAATTTATTCACTTGGGGATAAGTATTATATTAATATTAATTCACTCTGATGTGAACACTGCCAATCCATCTTCTGAATTAAATGGTCTACAGAGCCATAGTGAGGCTCAGAATAGGATGATTGCTTTTTAGCTTCTTTTTAAAATTTATGAAAAATTTCTTCTTCAATGTGTGATGTAGAAAAATCACTCCAATGCCTGGATGCCGGGAGCCAGTGTGAGGAATCCCGCCCGTGACAAGGTCATGAGGAAGGAAGCTGACATATGCAAGACGTGCTCAGACTTTAGGGACCCCTCTGGAAATTCCTAAGCATGTACCCCAACAAAAATCTGCCGGCTTTTGTGCTCTGCTTTTCCACTCTTCTGACATTTTCTGGAAAAAGTCAATTCAGGGCTTTAGTCTTCTGCATTTGAAAGAGTGTTTCAATCCAAAAAACCCTCTGATGGCTTTCTAGCCTGCCTGCAGGACTCCTACAGCTGCGCGTGTGATTGTTTGAGGCCTCCTGACCGCAGGAGGCACAGGAAGCTTAAAACATCCTAGGAATGTAGGAGCTTCCGAGGAGTCAAAATCTTTAGAATAGGACTGATTAAAGGTTTCATTTGTTAAGTCAATATTTGCTGCCAAATTTTCACATCCTTTAGTTGTAGATATAGTTAGAAAAACAAGTAGTAGACCTTGTGTTAGCAACATTAGATCTTTGAGTTAAGTACCTTCTTTGTTATATCCCACTGCACCTTTGTTCTATAGAGATGTAACTTTAACGTTAATGCTTTAAGGAGATGTAGATTAAAGAAAAACACTTCAGGGGAAACAAGATTAACATTCATTAAGGAAGAGAGCCAAAAAGTGTTAACAAGCCTCTTGGCCAGAAGATAATGTAAATCACCTGAGACCTTTTGTATACAAAATGATGTATAGAAAGAGCTTGAGCTGCGAATGCTACATAATCTTGTGTTACCCATTGATCTCTGTGTTTTATCAAAAGTATAAAAGGCCTTCTGAACAATAAAGGAGGCGGCCAGCTCCAGGGGCCAGCACCAGGGGCCAGCTCCGGGGGCCAGCTTCCTGGACCAGCTTCTCTAACTAGTCTCCCGGCCTGGTTTCTTGGCACTCTGGCTCCCCCCGTGTCTCTCTCTCTTTCTTCTTCTCTCTCTTTCCCTCTCTCTGCTCTTTACTTTAATTTCGGGCTGAATTTCCACCTGGAGCGCGGAGGCTCTCCACGTCTACTTACTTGCCCCGGCTGTTAAGACCCGCGAGAAAGGGAGCTTAAGGCGAGGCACCCTTAGATATTCAAGCGGGCGCCGGTGGCCCAACGTAGATGGTACAAATTCCTTGTCTGGGATTTTATTGGCCTTCCGCGTAAACCAAGCTATTCAACCCTCTTCTTCCACTTAATCTTCTTACTACACTATAGTTTGTTAATCTAATCTTTTATTAATAAATAAACAAGTCTTTCCACGCCGACGCCGTCCACCCTTCGAATTCCCTGGATCCACCGGGGCTGGACCCCGGCAAGTGGCGCCCGGAACAGGCTATTCGAAGGTAGGTTCCTCGGAGCAAAAGCTCCCCCCGGAGCACTCTCTGTTGCTCCCCCCAGAGTGATTTAATCACTCCCCCCGGAGTACTTTCGGGTACTCCCCCAGTGTTGAGCGTTCGGGACGGCTAGGACCCCACTCAGGGTGCCGCGGACCCCCCTGTAGGATAGACAGGGTGAGGAGGAGTGGGAAGTGTTTAAGGGTTTAAGACAAACCTGGTGCTCTAGAGGTTTAAAATAAACCTGCTATCCTAGGGTTAAAAACAAAACCCCCCTCGCCAAAGGTAAAACCTTTTGTTGAGGTAGACTTTTCTATAACTCTTTAATTTTCTGACACGGGTAACAATGACTCAAAACAATGACACCTCTTTATACAATTAATTTTGTAACTGTTAAACAAAAGACAAATTAAAGATGAAAAGGCTAATGTTATGAGAGCAATGTCCTTGGTTTCCAAAAAAGCGATTTAGATACTTGGGTGAAGCTACAAAAACACCTAAAAACTTATTATACTTTGCATGGGCCTGTAAATGCTTTTGCTCTGTAAAACATGATTACAAATGTTCTGGACCCCGGCACCTGACTAGGGAAATTTAAAGTACACGGATCGCCCATAGCTTTAAATTTTTATAAAAATTTTCCCAACCAATGTTATAGATATCCTGAGAAACTTTTTACCCATTTATAAATATTGGTTGTGTTTGCAATTTTGAAAATGAACTTTCAACACCTGTTTGTGAACTTCCAGGAATAGGGATCCAATTCAGTCATTAATATAGTATAATGACAGTCTAGATATATTTTTTCATGTTTTTGATTTAAATTAGAATAAATTTATTGAGTAAACATAGCCTAGCAATTGGCTTCTATAGACACAAAAATGCCCTTAAACAATATACAAATGAAGAGGTGTGTAGATATCTTTCTGAAAGTGAATAGTGATGTTTTATTTGGTTCATAAATATGGCAGAAATCAGCTCAACACTGTAAAGCAATTTTCTAACAATTAAAAAAAAATACAAAAGTAGTTGCTCATTATTTTCTAGGCAAGTCTGCTCCAATAGTTTCCAAAATATCTTTTGAGAAGAGAAAGTCCCTCAGTCGTGTCCAACTCTTTGGGAGCCCATGGGTTATACAGTCCATGAAATTCTCCTGGCCAGAATACTGGAGTGGGTAGCCTTTCCTTTCTGGAGATCTTCCCAACCCAGGGATCCAAACCAGGTCTCCCACAATGCAGGCTGATTCTTTACCAGCTGGGCCACCAGGGAATCCTAAGAATACTGGAGTGGATAGTATATCCCTTCCCCAGTGGATCTTCCCTACCCAGGAATAGAAATGTGGTCTCCTGCATTGCAGTTGTATTCTTTTCCAATTGAGATACAGGGGAAGCCATCTTTTGAGAAAATCAATAGCAAAATAAGTTATATAAAAATATATATAATTCATCCACACTGATCCTTGCATTATTAGTGAGGTGTATTGTTCTATATTGAAACGTATATTTAATTTTAAATGGCCTTGAATGCTTCAGTTCAGTTCAGTTCAGTTGCTCAGTCGTGTCCAACTCTTGGACTCCATGGACCGCAGCATGCCAGGTCTCCCTGTCCATCACCAACTCCTGGAGTTCACTCAAACTCATGTCCATTGAGTCAGTGATGCCATCCAATCATCTCATCCTCTGTTGTCCCCTTCTCCTCCTTCCTTCAATCTTTCCTGGCATCAGGGTCTTTTCAAATGAGGCAGTTATCATCAGGTGGCCAAAGCATTGGCATTTCAGCTTCAACATCAGTCCTTCCAATGAACACCCAGGACTGATTTCCTTTAGGATGGACTAGTTGGATCTCCTTGCAGTCCAAGGGACTCTCAAGAGTCTTCTCCAACACCACAGTTCATAAGCATCAATTCTTCAGCACTCAGCTTTCTTTATAATCCAAGTCTCACATTCATATGTAAGTATTCGAATATTGTGCATTCCGATTTTAACTAAGACCACAATAATAAGTGGTCATATGAAAGAAACTGCTATATTTACTGCAATGTGTTCAAATCATTTTCCAGAAAATCATCCAAATAACCTGAAGTTTTAGAAACCTGGGCTTCATTCTTAAGTCTCAGTTGAATTAAAGCTAATTCTATCAAAAATATTATTTATAAATAAATAAAAAAGCAGACAAAAGTGAGGGAGTAACATTCATCAGTAGTATGTCCCAAATCAAAGTATAGCTTCTGTATTTACTTGTTCTATTTTTCTCAATAAGTTAAAACATTTACTTATTCTTACAATTAATATGAAAAAATTGGAAGCATTTGCCATGTATAAGTTTGAATATTAATTTTTACTTGATAGTATTGGGCTTGTAACTTTCTACAGACTATGTATTTTTAGTGAACATTGTTTCTAAGGTAATATAATACAAAAAATCTGAGTTAAATTCACCCATTCCAGTCCATTTTAGTTTGCTGATTCCTAGAATGTCAACATCACTCTTGCCATCTCCTGTTTGACCACTTCCAATTTGCCTTGATTCATGGACCTAACATTCCAGGTTCGTATGCAATATTGCTCTTTACAGCATCAGACCTTGCTTCTATCACCAGTCACATCCACAGCTGGGTATTGTTTTTGCTTTGGCTCCATCCCTTCATCCTTTCTGGAGTTATTTCTCCACTGATCTCCAGTAGCATACTGGGCACCTACTGACCTGAGGAGTTCCCCTTTCAGTATCCTATCATTTTGCCTTTTCATACTGTTCATGGGGTTCTCAAGGCAAGAATACTGAAGCGGTTTGCCATTCCCTTCTCCAGTGGACCACATTCTGTCAGACCTCTCCACCATGACCCACTTGTCTTGGGTGGCTCCACACGGCATGGCTTAGTTTCATTGAGTTAGACAAGGCTGTGGTCCTAGTGTGATTAGATTGACTAATTTTCTGTGATTATGGTTTCAGTGTGTCTGCCCTCTGATGCCCTCTTGCAACAGCTACCATCTTACTTGGGTTTCTCATACCTTGGACATGGGGCATCTCTTCACTGCTGCTCCATCAAAGCGCAGCCACTGCTCCTTACCTTGGTTGAGGGGAATCTGCTCATCACCGCCCCTCCTGACCTTAAACGTGGAATAGCTCCTCTAGGCCCCCCTGTGCCCATGAAGCCACCGCTCCTTGGATGTGGGGTTGCTCCTTCCAGTCACCGCCCCTGGCCTCAGGCATGGGGTAGCTCCTCCCGGCCACTGGCCCTGACCTCGGACATGGAGTAGCTCCTCTCGGCTGCTCCTGCGCTGTCACAGCCTGGCACTCTTGGCTGCCACCCTGACCTCAGACACAGGGTATCTTCTCTCGGTTGCCGCACCAACCTCAGACGTGGGTAGCTCCTCCCGGTCTCTGCCCCTGACCTGGGACGTGGGGTAGCTTCTCTTGGTCACTCTTATGCACCATTGCAGCCACCCACGCTTGAATGAATGACCATTATATCTACTACTGTGGGCAGAAATCCCTTAGAAGAAATGGAGTAGCCATCATGGTCAATAAACGAGTCTGAAAATGAAGTACTTGGATGCAATCTCAAAAATGACAGAATGATCTTTGTTCATTTACAAGGCAAACCATTCAATATCACAATAACCCAAGTCTATGCCCCAACCAGTAATGCTGAAGAAAATGAAGTTGAACGGTTCTATGAAGACCTACAAGACCTTTTAGAACTAACACCTAAAAAAGATGTCCTTTTCATTATAGGGGACTGGAATGCAAAAGTAGGAAGTCAAGAAACACCTGGAGTAACAGGCAAATTTGGCCTTGGAATGCAGAATGAAGCAGGACAAACACTAATAGAGTTTTGCCAAGAAAATGCACTGGCCATAGCAAACACCCTCTTCCAACAACATGAGAGAAGACTCCACACATGGACATCACCAGATGGTCAACACCAAAATCAGATTGATTATATTCTTTGCAACCAAAGATGGAGAAACTCTATACAGTCAACAAAAACAAGACCAGGTGTGACTGTGGCTCAGATCATGAACTCCTTATTGCCAAATTCAGACTTAAATTGAAGAAAGTAGGGAAAACCACTAGACCACTCAGGTATGACCTAAATCAAATCCCTTATGATTATACAGTGGAAGCGAGAAATAGATTTAAAGGACTACATCTGATAGATAGAGTGCCTGATGAACTATGGAATGAGGTTCATGACATTGTACAGGAGACAGGGATCAAGAACATGCCCATGGAAAAGAAATGCAAAAAAAGCAAAATGGCTGTCTGGGGAGGCCTTAAAAATAGCTGCGAATAGAAGAGAAGCAAAAAGCAAAGGAAAAAAGGAAAAATATAAGCATCTGAATGGAGAGTTCCAAAGAATAGCAAGAAGAGATAAGAAAGCCTTCCTCAGCCATCAATACAAAGAAATAGAGGAAAACAACAGAATGGGAAAGACTAAAGATCTCTTCAAGAAAATTAGAGATAACAAGGGAACATTTCATGCAAAGATGGGCTCCATAAAGGACAGAGATGGTATGAACCTAACAGAAGCAGAAGATATTAAGAAGAGGTGGCAAGAATACACAGAAGAACTATACAAAAAGATCTTCATGACCCAGATAATAACTATGGTATGATCACTCATCTAGAGACAGACATCCTGGAATGTGAAGTCAAGCGGGCCTTAGAAAGCATCACTATGAACAAAGCTAGTGGAGGTGATGGAATTCCAGTTGAGACTATTTCAAATCCTGAAAGATGATGCCGTGACAGTGCTACACTCAATATGCCAGCAAATTTGGAAACCTCAGCAGTGGCCACAGGACTGGAAAATGTCAGTTTTCATTCCAATCCCAAAGAAAGGCAATGCCAAAGAATGCTCAAACTATCGCACAATTGCACTAATCTCACATGCTTGTAAAGTAATGCTCAAAATTCTCCAATACAGGCTTCACCAGTATGTGAACCGTGAACATCCAGATGTTCAAGATAGTTTTAGAAAAGGCAGAGGAACGAGAGCTCAAATTGCCAACATCCACTGGATCTTCAAAAAAGCAAGAGAGTTCCAGAAAACCTTCAATTTCTGCTTTATTGAATATGCAAAAGCCTTTGACTGTGTGGATCACAATAAACTATGGAAAATTCTGAAAGAGATTGAAATACCAGACCACCTGACATGCCTCTTGTGAAATCTGTATGATGGTTAGGAAGCAACAGTTAGAACTGGACATGGACCAACAGACTGGTTCCAAATAGGAAAAGGAGTACATCAAGGCTGTATATTGTCACCCTGCTTATTTAACTTCTATGCAGAGTACATCATGAGAAACGCTGGGCTGGAAGAAGCACAAGCTGAAATCAAGATTGCCAGGAGAAATATCAATAACCTCAAATATGCAGATAATACCACCTTATGGCAGAAAGTGAAGAGGAACTCAAAAGCCTCTTGATGAAAGTGAAAGAGGAGAGTGAAAAAGTTGGCTTAAATCTCAACATTCAGAAAACGAAGATCATGGCATCTGGTCCCATCATTTCATGGGAAATAGATGGGGAAACAGTGGAAACAGGGTCAGACTATTTTTTTGCTCTCCAAAATCACTGCAGATGGTGACTGCAGCCATGAAATTAAAAGACACTTACTCCTCGGAAGTAAAGTTATGACCAACCTAGATAGCACATTCAAAAGCAGAGACATTACTTTGCCAACAAAGGTCCATCTAGTCAAGGTTATGGTTTTTCCAGTGGTCATGTATGGATGTGAGAGTTAGACTGTGAAGAAAGTTGAGTGCCCAAGAATTGATACCTTTTTTTTTTCTTTTATTTTTTAAATTTTATTCTTTTTGTTTTACTTTACAATATTGTAATGGTTTTGCCATACTTCAACATGAATCTGCCATTGTGTACACGTGTTCCCAATCCTGAACCCCCTCCCACTTCCCTCCCCATACTGTCCTCTGGGTCATCCCAGTGCACCAGCCCCAACATCCTGTATCCTGCATCAAACCTAGACTGACAATTCGTTTCTTATAAGATATTATACATGTTTTAATGCCATTCTCCCAAATCATCCCACCTTCTCCCTCTCCCACAGAGTCCAAAAGACTGTTCTGTACATCTGTGTCTCTTTTGCTGTCTCGCATACAGGGTTATCATTACCAATGCTTTTGAATTGTGGTGTTGGAGAACACTCTTGAGAGTCCCTTGGACTGCAAGGAGATCCAACCAGTCCATTCTAAAGATCAGCCCTGGGTGTTCTTTGGAAGGAATGATGCTAAAGCTGAAACCTCAGTAATTTGGCCACCTCATGTGAAGAGTTGACTCATTGGAAAAGACTCTGATGCTGGGAGGGATTGGGGGCAGGAGGAGAAGTTGACGACAGAGGATGAGGTGGCTGGATGGCATCACAGACTCAATGGACGTGAGTTTGAGTGAACTCTGGGAATTGTTGATGGACAGGGAAGCCTGGCGTGCTGCGATTCATGGGGTCGCAAAGAGTCGGACACGATTGAGCGACTGAACAGAACTGAACTGAATACACGGCATTAAAGAATTGAACTTAATTACAAAAATATTTCAATTCATTTAAAGATACATAAATTGAAAAGTACTGAAATCTTGACAGATTCTTTACCAATTGAGCTATCAGGGAATCCCTGAATTATTCTAGATAAAATTAAAGTTCAATTTTGGAAAGAAAGCACAATTTACTTGTAATCTCCTGTTAAAGAAAAATGCTCTGAGTTTTGGTGTATATATATTTTTTCATTTAGTCTACATTGCAAACCATTATTTCATTATGTCAATGTATCCCATTTTTTTATGTTGATAATTGTCTCACATTTGTTTGTACAGATCCCTCTGTTTCTTCAGGATATTCAAAATGTATAATTTTTAAATTAAAAATTTTGAATTTTTTAAAGACCTGCCCAAGTTTTTATAAGGTAATTTTTTCTCCAGAAAGCATTGGACGTTTATACTTATGACTATTAATTAATATTTGAGAGTAATCACATAAATGTACCTTAAAAACATTAGAAAATATCAGCTAAAATGATTTGCTTCCTTGTTTTCTCAACTGAAGTTCTTAGGGAAAGAATATGCTTTAATTAAAACAAAACAAGAAATGTTTAACAAATAAATGATATACATTATGTTGATTGATTTTGCTATTGATCTTATTTCTGATGATTCCTCCCATTAGTATATATATATAGTTATTTTTTTCTTTTTTTAGTTTTAGGTCTTTTCTCCACTATATGTGATTTCTGTAGTAAAACAAGTTATATATTATGTTCTTTATTTTTCATTGCCATTTTTATAGCGATATCTCAAATTATTCTGTATATGGCTTGTTGGTGGCTCAGATGGTAAATAATCTGCCTGCAATTCAGGAGATCCATATTTGATTCTGCGTTGGGAAGACCCTCTGGAAAAGGAAATGGCAGCCATCTCCAGTATTCTAGCCTGGAGAATTCCATGGGCAGAGGAGCCTGGTGGGCTACAGTCCATGGGATAGCAAAGAGTAGGACACAACTAAGCAAGTAACACTCTCACTTCCACTTTCATTCTGGATACAATTTTGTTGTATGTTGTAATATTGCATATAACTTTTCTCTCACATTTTTATCCATTTCTTCCTACAATTTATCAAGCTGTCTTTCATCTCTCACTAATTTGTGATATTATCTTCATTGGACACTAAATATAGTCATTGTCATTTCTTCTTTAACCAGTATGTTGATTAAGCCAATATATTATACTGTATATTTTGCATTTTAAGCAAAATTCCTAAACTTGCTATAGATTGGTGTTTTAATTTCTAGTAGAGAAAATCTGGGCTTCCCTTGTAGCTCAGTGGTAAAGAACCCACCTGCAATGCGGGGACCACAAGAGATTCCTGGGTCAGGAAAATCCCCTAGAGGAGAAAATCGCAACCCACTCCAGAATTCATGCCTAGAAAATCCCACAGACAGAGGAGCCTGGTGGTCACGCAAACAGTCAGACATGACTGAAGCGACTGAGGATGCAGGCACAGAAAAAATTCATCTTCAATATTTTTCACTTTCAAATTTATCCCAGAATAATATAAATCAGATGCTTTTAGCTATATAATATTTTTTTCCAGTTATATATGTACACATGTCAGAGTTCTTTGGGCTAACACACAGGGTCCATATTGTTTACCTATTTTAAATATAATAATGTGCACATGTCAATCCCAAACTCCCAATCTCTCTCTCTGTCCCAGCCTTCCCTCTTGGCAACCATTAGTTTGTTCTCTAAGTCTGTGAGTCTCTTGGATTTTGTCATAAATAATTTAAAAGTAAGCACCACCCAAGTTGACAAAGATTTTATTGCAAATAAGAGAAAGTGAAAATAGTACAAGAATATGTTATTAATTTCATAGAAATCATATGGACAATGACATTTAAGGCTATGCATATTGAATTGATAAAAATTAACAAATGTTAAAATTAGTGAATAAAATTATTAATTTATTATTTATTCATTTATTATTAATAAAATATGAATTAAAATATTGCTTTGTGTATCTGTATTTAAGAGAGTTTAAAAAGACCAGTGCTTTCATACACTGATTATATCAAGAATAATAATACACATTTTTTTCTAGAAATTTAGCATGTTTCAAGAGTCTTAGAAATGTACACTTTCAATAAATTCAATTTTAAGCATGTGCTGAGGCACAATGAGAAAACAAAGTGAAGATTTTAGTATAATATTTGTTTCACATTTGAGAGAAAGGAAACAGGTGATATATTAAAACAGACAGCCTTCATGTTGCATGATCTCATCTAACTGAAACCATAGAACCTGGAAATGTGTCCTCACTTTGTGTGACCTCAGCAATGTGCAAGGTAGGGACTACCTGCATTCAATACTGGGTTAGGCACAAGCAGACGCCAGACACACCAGAGGCTGTATGTATGTAACTAGAACACCTGCAAGGGTGCGTTGGTTGTGATTATAAAGAGGAATTTGACTATCACGTAATGGACTTTGCATTAGAATGTTACACAAACATTAAAGAAGTTTCCAATTAAGAAAACGTCAAAGTATTTTATGTTACTTTATGAAGAATAAGGTAACATTGATATGTATATGATGATGACTTTGTAAAATACTAGGCTAAGGAAAAGTAAAATTAGTTCCTTCTGTGTACCAATTTTCCATGATAATCAATTATTGTATTTAAATAAGCAAAAAGATGGAAAATGAATATTTCCAAACTCATCCAATCCCAAAATATAAAATTAAAGGATCTTTACTTATTAATAGTAATATTGGAATATGAATATAGAAAAAAGCAGGGGTTCAAAATCTGTTCTCTAAAAGTATTCAACTGATTGGTGATCCAAGGTCCATGTAATTCAAGCTCCTACTGTTTGTCCCTTTTCCTTTTAAAAATATGGTGCTTATGAATAGGTTGACATCTTCAAGGGTAAACAATCTATCTTTATATGTTAAGAGTTACAAAGACAAGTGAGTATCAATATTTCTAACTATTATTTTTTAATCTGGAACATTTTTTTAATTTTACTTCTCAAGAAAAAACTCATCCAAGTAAAGAACTTTTTCTTCTTGAGATTAAATATCACTATCACAGTAGCTATGATACTATACTATAAAATTGAGAAATAGCAAAATAAATAAAAGGTGAATTTCAATAAGTTGTTTTTGATACATGGATGTTTTCTTTGTTGCATTTGTGTCTACTAGCTTCACACAATAAAATGATACTTCCAGTGTTATTAAGGGTATGAGAAAATTAGGGTACTCGTTTGCTGGGTTGATGACTAAACCCTAAAAGAAATATATATATATATATATATATATATATATATATATATATATATATATATATATATAAAGGTAACTAGGAATAAAATGGTGGAAATCTACCTTAATGTAATAACTATACACTAGAAGCCATAACTTATATGCATAAAGATTTTCCTAAAGGTAGAAAAAACAAAAGCTCCTTTAAATATTAAAATGAAGTAGTGAACTATGTGTGTCATATCAATGTTAATTTACATTATGCTTTTAAATAAAGATCAATTCCAAAGATTATCAAGCAGTCTGGAAAATACAACTTAGTTTCAGAACACTAAAACCAAGTTTCCATGCATATTACAAAGCTGTTATTTTAAAATTGTTTGTGGATAGACAAGAACTGAAAGGTAATATGTAAAATTATGGCACAATAATTTTTAATATTGTAGGAAAAAATGATACAAATCTCTTATATAAGAAATGAAAACTCCAAGTCAGCAAAGTGTAGCTCCCATTCATAAGGGTGTCCGCTTTGATTAAAGGAAGCTAATGAAACAAATTATAGGATTATTAAAATTACAATATCAGGGTTTTTGTTTCAAATAATAATTGGGAGATAGTGAAGGACAGAGATGTCTGGTGTTCTATAGTCCATGGGGTCACAAAGAGTTGACATGATTGAGCTACTGAACAACAATTATAAAAACATATATGTTTTTACATTCAGATGATACAGACAAGCATTCATCAAAGGTTTATTCAGAACACACATTGAAGATTAGAGAAATGAGATTTTTGAGAGGATAATCAGCGTTCATTAAGGGAATATGTCATATATCACAGGGAAGTAAATCAGCTTCTTATTGAGGAAATATACTATAATGCACATTACTTTGCTGGTAAGAGTACCTCAGTGATGCTCAATATTGAAGACTTAGGAAGAAAAAGGAAGAAATATATGTCAAACAAGTGGAAATGAGTCCTTGAGTGAGACTAAAAGCTTAAACCTGCTTAATCATAAGAAACTGACTTCTGTTGTATTTTCTTCCAAAGAACACTTCCATTCTTTGTTTCCATTAGAATCGAGCCCAAGCTCTGCAAACATGTGTGTCAATGTGCATGTGTGCTGGGTCAGGTCCAGTTCTTTGCCACTCCATGGACAGGAGTCTGATGCCTGACAGGCTTTTCTGTCCATGGATTCTCCAGGCAAGAATACTGGAGTGGATTGGATTCTTCAGGCAAGATGGTATATTTTGGGGTTGCTTTCAAGACACTTTTTCCTTTCTTTTCTTTTCTTTTTTTTTTTTCTTTTTTTTTTTTTTGTTTTTACTGGGAAACTGTCAAAAGAGAACTCTTCTTCATTGCCACAAGGTTTTTCATAAATATTCTTCTTAAAGCCTGTTTCACATCATTGTTCCTGAGGCTATAGATAAATGGATTTAGCATGGGATTCACAAAAATGCAAATCACTGACACGATTTTCCCTTGTTCCACAGATTGCTTGTTTGCTGGTCTCAGATACATGCAAGTCAGGGACCCATAGAACATAGTAACAGCTGTCAGGTGGGAGCCACAGGTGGAGAAGGCTTTGCGCTGCCCTTTGCTGGAACGGATCCTCATAACGGTGATGAAAATGAAAACGTAGGAGATGAGGATAATGAGTAGGGAACCTGTGAGGTTAATCCCTGCGGACACAAACAAGACAGTTTGCTTTATGTAAGTGTCAGAACATGTCAACATTAAGAGGGGCGGGTCAGCACAGTAGAAATGGTTGATGGTGTTGGATCCACAAAAGGACAAGCGGGAAGTCAATATTACCTGCATTGTGCCCACCATAGACCCCCAGAGGTAGGGGAAAGTGACCAGGCAGATGCACTGGGACCTGGACATCCTTCTCTTGTAATGCAGGGGGTTGCAGATTGCCATGTACCTGTCATAGGCCATAGCACCAAGCATGTAATACTCAGTAAGAAGCAGAGTCACAAAAACAAAACATTGTGCTAGGCACCCCACGTAGGAAATAGTTTTTTTCTCTGATAAGAAGTTAACGAGCATCTGAGGAGAGACATTTGTAGAGTAAAAAATGTCTACACATGCTAAATGGGTGAGGAAAAAGTACATGGGGGTGTGCAGCTGGGGAGTGAATCTGATTAACAGAATCATCCCAAAGTTCCCAGTCAGGGTGATGAGATAAATCAGGAGAAACACCATAAAAAGGATGGGCTGCAGCTCTTGCTGACTGGTAAGTCCCAGAAGAATAAACTCAGTCGTCTCTGTGCCATTATGTGAGGGAAATGTATCCATTTTCAGACTCTTTAAAAAGAGAATAATTATGTTTTCAGATATGAAAAGAAATAGTTTGTATGAAATTCAAAAATAGACAAAATAAATCAGCACTAAAACAAACTGGTTTTCAAAAGAGAGGTCTAAGTTGTTACTACCCTGAGAGATGGAAGATTCCCACTAGATGCCTCAGATGGTTGGTGGTGCTGAGTAAACTGGAAAATCTACTTCATGAGCATGTTTTGAAGTCCAAGCAGCATCAATTCAGGATGCTCTGCAATCTCCACCTATCTCTTCTAAAATATATAGAATCTGACTTAACTCTTTGGTGTCCCTCATTAGGCGATGGACTAGGAAACGCTGATGCTCAAACAAACTACTGTCTTTGTTTGATCATGACATAATGCTGGATCAGAGAATGGAGAAAATGGTTGGTTTTCTGTACATCGGTTCTATTTTTGTCAGTAAAGGTGAACATTCCATAATCAGAGTAGTATACTCTTCTTGACAGCCTGTGTACATTTATTCAGATTCAGTTTCTTCCTTATTTCTTACTTACTTTCCAGTAGCAATAAACTTCTCCCAGTCCCTTGATAGTCTGCCCCTCCCATTTCCTTTGTTTGATTTGAAACAAAGGTAGGTAGTCTAGGGTTATTTCTTTGTCTGGTCCCCACTATGATCTCACTGATCTCTCACTCTTTATCTTGATGTGCACTGTGTTTACCATCTTCATTGTTTGCTATGATACTGTTTCTCTTCTATGCTTTGGTTTTCTGGCCACGAGACATGAGATCTTGACTCCCCATCCAGGGGCTGGACCGGTGTCCCTGCAATGGAAAGAGAAGTCTCAATCCCTAGACTGCCAGGGAAGCCCATCATTAATTTCTTATTACTTCGCGCATCTCAGTTTATTTTATATTACATATGTGTGTGTGTGGCTGTATTTCAGATTCACATTTCAATTAACCTCATACCTTTGAGTTCATACCTTATATCTAAACTACCTGAAAGTCTTGTCTGCTCTACCTTTAACACATTACTTATTGAATGTTACAGCAGCTTGTCAGCATTTTCTCTGCTACTAGTCAAATCTAAGCTACTCTAATGCCTAATTTACTATAATGATTTTCCTTCTTCCACATTTGAAATCTTCTATCCTCCAACATAAGCCAATTATCTTTTTTTTGCATATATACTCTTTCTTTTAATTTTTAAATTATGAAAAAAATGATAACACATTTGCAGGAGACTTGGAAAATACATATCAAAGTTATATATATTTCCATCATATATTACAATTTTTAAATAGGTAAATTATTTAGTTGGTGTTTTAATATCAAACTCTCAAAAATTAATTGAATGAATATACAAACAAGTAGAAGCATATATTAGTCTGAAAAGCACTGTGAACCAATTCAATATAATTAAGATTTGTACAATTTTGACATAACAGTGGGATACGAATTCTATTCAAGTTCCCACAGAGTATAAATAAGAAGACACTGGAGAAGATGGCAGAGGAATAGGACGGGAAGACCACTTTCTCCCTCACAAATTCATCAAAAGAACATTTCAATGCTGAGTAAATTCCACAAAACAACTTCTGAATGCTGGCAGAGGACATCAGGCACCCAGCAAAGCAGATCATTGGCTTCAAAAACAGGTAGGAAAAAATATAAAAGACGAAAAAAGGGACAAAGGAGGTAGGGAGGGAGCGAGTCCCGTCCCGGGAAGAGACTCTTAAAAAGAGAGGTTTCCAAACACCAGGAAACATTCTCTCAGCCAAGTCTGTGGCGAGCCTTGGAAGCACAGAGGGCAACATAACAGGAACGAAAAATAAATAAATAATTAAAACCAACAGATTACAAGCCCAACAGAAACTCCCCCAGCGGAAAAACAGCTCAGATGCCTGCATCCACCACTAGCAAATGGGGGCTGGGCAGGGAGGAGCAGGAGGCACAGGTGGCAGTGCTTTTTAAGAATCAGGCCGGAATGCTCCGCACATGGCCAGAGTGAACTAACTTGGGCTAGCAAACCAGACTGTGTGATAGCTACCACACGAAAAGCTCAAACATAAGACACTGCCAGGACCATGCACAGAGCAAAGGATGGAACAGAAATAGCCGGCTGCAGACCATCCCTCTCTGGTGACAGGCAGCCGGAGTCTTAAGGGCTGGAAGGGGGCAATCGCAGCCCAAGAGAGACATTACCTACCAAAATGCAAGCAGGCTTCTTTGCTAACTAAGACTTCTGGGGGTTCTGGACAGTCATAATCCGCCTGAGAAGGAACGCCAGCGGTACTCCCAGAAAACTGAGCAGCAGGGAAAGGCCATAAGTCGCAGCGATTGCGCTTGCCAATCTCCTGAGCTACTTGGACCTGGGAAGGGCACAAAACGCAGGCCCAACCAAATCTGTGCCTCTGAGGGCTTCCTGAGTGCTGAGCCTGAGCGGCTTAGACCAGGGAGGTGCATGAAGCCTAGGGCCGGCCTCAGACGGTTCCCCGGCAGAGAAACCTGGAGCCTGAACAATGTGTGCCACAAGCAGGGGCAAGCCCAGCATTGATGAGATACTGCAAGCACATGCCAGTAATATTAGTTCACAGCATCCCTCCCCACCCCCCCACCACAGCGCGACTGATCAGTGAGCCTAAAAAAAAAAGTGTCCACCACCGCCCTCCCTGTGTCAAGATGGAAATCAGGCACTGAAGAGACCAGCAAACAGAGGAAGTTAAACAGAGGGAACCGCCTTGGAAGTGACCCCACAGAGCCCACAACACCAGAGAAAGGGCCAGATATACCTTTACTACTTTTATGATCATTCTTTCTTTCTTCTTTTTTTTTTTTTAGTTGATGTGGTTTCATGATTGTTTATTCTTCTTTTCTTTTTCTTCTTTTTTTTAACTTTCTTAAAATTTTCAGTCCTCTATTTTTCTCATTATTAGTTTTATAACCTATTATTACTTTTCAAAAAAATAAAAAATGACCCTATTTTTACAGCAAACGCTATATATGGTCTTTTTGTGGTTGATGTTGCTGTTTTTAATAATACTTGTGGCTTTGTTTTTTTTTTTTTTTTTGTATGTTTGTTTTTTGTGTTTTTTTTTGTTTTTTGTTTTTCTTCTTCTTTTATTTAATATTGTATTTTTGAAAATCCAATCTCTACTTAAGATATTTAATCTTTGCTTTCTGGAATTTCTTGTCAATTTTGTACATTTAAAAACCCAATCTTCAGTACCCAATTTTACCTGAGAGCGAGATTACTGGCTTGACCACTCTCTCCTCCTTTGGACTCTCCGTTTTCTCCACCAGGTGGCCTCTGTCTCCTCCCTCCCCCTTATCTTCTCCACCCAACCCTGTGAATCTCTGTGTGTTCCAGATGGGAGAGAACACTCAGGGAACTGGTTACTGGCCGGATCTCTCTCTCTCCTTTTCATTTCCCTCTTTTATCCTCCTGGCCACCTCTGTCTACTTCCTCCCTCTCCTCTTCCCTGTATAACTCCATGAACACATCTGAGTGGTCCAGACTGTGGAGCACACATAAGGAAGTGATTACTGGCTAGCTTGCTCTCTCCTCTTTTGATTCCCACCTCATCTCATTCCAGTCACCTCTAACTATCCCCTCCCTGTTATCTTCTCCATGTAATTCAGTGAACCTCTATGGGTGACCCTCAATGTGGAGAAACCTTTCATCTTTAACCTAGATGTTTTAACATTGGTGCTGTATAGATGGAGAAGTCTTGAGGCTATTGTAAAAATAAAACTGAAAACCAGAAACAGGAGGCTTAAGTCCAAATCCTAAGAACACCAGAGAACTCCTGAATCCAGGGAACATTATTCAATAGGAGCTCATCAAATGCCTCCATACCTACACTGAAACCAAGCACCACCCAAGGGACAACAAGTTCCAGAGCAAGACATACCACGCAAATTCTCCAGCAACACAGGAATACACCCCTGAGCTTCAATATACAGGCAGCTCAAAGCTACTCCAAAACCATAGAAGTCTCATAACTCATTACTGGACACTTCATTGCACTCCAGAGAGAAGAAATACAGCTCCACCAAGCAGAACTCCAACACAAGCCTCCCTAATCAGGAAACCTTGACAAGCCACTGATAGAACCCCACCCACAGTGAGGAAACTCCATAATAAAGAGAACTCCACAAATTCCCAGAATATAGAAAGGCCACCCCAAACGCAGCAATATAACCAAGATGAAGAGATAGAGGAATACCCAGCAGGTAAAGGAACAGGATAAATGCCCACCAAACCAAAAAAAAAAAAAAAGAGGAAGAGATAGGGAATCTACCTGAGAAAGAATTCTGAATATTGATAGTGAAAATGATCGAAAATCTTGAAATCAAAATGGAATCACAGATAAATAGCTTGGAGACAAGGATTGAGAAGATGCAAGAAAGGTTTAACAAGGACCCAGAAGAAATAAAAAAGAGTCAATATATAATGAATAATCCAATAAATGAGATCAGAAACACTCTGGAGGCAACAAATAGTAGAATAATGGAGGCAGAAGATAGGATTAGTGAAATAGAAGATAGAATGGTAGAAATAAATGAATCAGAGAGGAAAAAAGAAAAACGAATTAAAAGAAATGAGGATAACCTCAGAGACCTCCAGGACAATGTGAAATGCTCCAACATTCGAATTATAGGAGTCCCAGAAGAAGAAGACAAAAAGAAAGACCATGAGAAAATACTTCAGGAGATAATAGTTGAAAACTTCCCTAAAATGGGGAAGGAAATAATCACCCAAGTCCAAGAAACACAGAGAGTTCCAAATAGGATAAACCCAAGGCGAAATGCCCCAAGACATATATTAATCAAATTAACAAAGAACAAATATTAAAAGCAGCAAGGGAAAAACAACAAATAACATACAAGGGGATTCCCAGAAGGATTACTGCAGATCTTTCAATAGAAATGCTTCAGGCCAGGAGGGAATGGCAAGCCATACTTAAAGTCATGAAAGAAAATAACCTATAGCCAAGATTACTGTACCAAGCAAGGATCTCATTCAAATATGAAGGAGAAATCAAAAGCTTTCCAGACAAGCAAAAGCTGAGAGAATTCAGCACCACCAAACCAGCTCTCCAACAATGGCTAAAGGATATTCTCTGGACAGGAAACACAAAAAGGATGTATAAACCCGAACCCAAAACAATAAAGTAAATGGTAACGGGATCATACTTATCAATAATTACCTTAAACGTAAATGAGTTGAATGCCCCAACCAAAAGGCAAAGACTGGCTGAATGGATACAAAAACAAGATCCCTATACATGCTGCCTACAAGAGACCCACCTCAAAACAAGGGATACATACAGACTGAAAGTGAAGGGCTGTAAAAAGATATTCCATGCAAATAGAGACCAAAAGAAAGCAGGAGTAGCAATACTCATCTCCGATAAAATAGACCTTAAAACGAAGGCTGTGAAAAGAAACAAAGAAGGACAGTACATAATGATCAAAGGATCAATCCAAGAAGAAGATATAACAATTATCAATATATATGCACCCAACATAGGAGCACCACAATACGTAAGACAAATGTTAACAAGTATGAAAGGGGAAATTAACAATAACACAATAATAGTGGGAGACTTTAATACCCCACTCACACCTATAGACAAATCAACTAAACAGAAAAATAACAAAGAAATGCAAACTTTAAATGATACAATAGATCAGTTAGCCCTAATTGATATCTATAGGACATTTCACCCCAAAACAATGAACTTCATCTTTTTCTCAAGTGCTCACGGAACCTTTTCCAGGATAGATCACATCCTGGGCCATAAACCTGACCTTGATAAATTCAAAAAAACCGAAATCTTTCCAAGCATCTTTTCTGACCATAATGCATTAAGATTAGATCTCAATTACAGGAGAAAAACTATTAAAAATCCAACACCTGGAGGCTGAACAACACGCTTCTGAATAACCAACAAATCACAGAAAAAATCAAAAAAGAAATCAAAATATGCATAGAAATGAATGAAAATGAAAACACAACAACCCAAAACCTGTGGGACACTATAAAACAGTGCTAAGAGGAAAGTTCATAGCAATACAGGCATACCTCAAGAAACAAGAAAAAAGTCAAATAAATAACCTAACTCTACACCTAAAGCAACTAGAAAAGGAAGAAATGGAGAACCCCAGAGTTAGTAGAAGGAAAGAAATCTTAAAAATTAGGGCAGAAATAAATGCAAAACAAACAAAAGAGACCAATATCGTGAAAATGAGTATACTACCCAAAGCAATTTACAGATTCAATGCAATCCCTATCAAGCTACCAGCGATATTTTTCACAGAACTAGAACAAATCATTTCAAGATTTGTATGGAAATACAAAAAAAACTCGAATAGCCAAAGCAATCTTGAGAAAGAAGAATGGAACTGGAGGAATCAACTTGCCTGACTTTAGGTTCTACTACAAAGCCACAGTCATCAAGACAGTATGGTACTGGCACAAAGACAGACATATAGATCAATGGAACAAAATAGAAAGCCCAGAGATAAATCTACACACCTATGGACAGCTTATCTTTGACAAAGGAGGCAAGAATATACAATGGAGTAAAGACAATCTCTTTAACAAGTGGTGCTGGGAAAACTGGTCAACCACTTGTAAAAAAATGAAACTAGATCACTTTCTAACACTGCACACGAAAATAAACTCAAAATGGATTAAAGATCTAAATGTAAGACCAGAAACTATAAAACTCCTAGAGGAGAACATAGGCAAAACACTCTATGACATAAATCACAGCAGGATCCTCTATGATCCACCTCCCAGAATACTGGAAATAAAAGCAAAAATAAACAAATGGGATCTAATTTAAATTAAAAGCTTCTGCACAACAAAGGAAACTATAAGTAAGGTGAAAAGACCGCCTTCTGAATGGGAGAAAATAATAGCAAATGAAGCAACTGACAAACAACTAATCTCAAAAATATACAAGCAACTTATGCAGCTCAACTCCAGAAAAATAAACCACCCAATCAAAAATTGGGCCAAAGAACTAAATAGGCATTTCTCCAAAGAAGACATATGGATGGCTAACAAACACATGAAAAGATGCTCAACATCACTCATTATTAGAGAAATGCAAATCAAAACCACAATGAGGTACCATTTCACACCAGTCAGAATGGCTGTGATCCAAAAGTCTACAAGCAATGAATGCTGGAGAGGATGTGGAGAAAAGGGAACCCTCTTACACTGTTGGTGGGAATGCAAATTAGTACAGCCACTATGGAAAACAGTGTGGAGATTCCTTAAAAAATTGCAAATAAAACTGCCATATGACCCAGCAATCCTACTTCTGGGCATACACACCGAGGAAACCAGAATTAAAAGAGACACATGTACCCCAATGTTCATTGCAGCACTGTTTATAATAGCCAGGATATGGAAACAACCTAGATGTCCATCAGCAGATGAATGGATAAGAAAACTGTGATACATATACACAATGGAGTATTACTCAGCCATTAAAATAATAAATTTGAATCAGTTCTAATGAGATGGATGAAACTGGAGCCGATTATACAGAGTGAAGTAAGCCAGAAACAAAAACACACATACAGTATACTGACACATATATATGGAATTTAGAAAGATGGCAATGATGACCCTGAATGCGAGACAGCAAAAAAGACACAGATGTATAGAACTGACTTTTGGACTGTTAGGGAGAGGGAAAGGGTGGGATGATTTGGGAAAATGGCATTGAAACATGTAAACTATCATGTAAGAAATGAAGCACCAGTCTATGTTTGATATAAGATACAGGATGCTTGGGGCTCGTGCAAGAGGATGATTCAGAGAGATGATATGGGGTGGGAGGTGGGAGGGGGATTCAGGATCAGGAGCTCGTATACACCCGTGGCGGATTCATGTCAATGTATGACAAAACCAATACAGTATTGTAAAGTAAAATAAAGTAAAAGTAAAATTTTTAAAAAGAAAAAAGCTCAACGTTCAGAAAATGAAAAAAAAAAAAAAAAGAAGACACTGGAACATATCCAGGAATATAAGATTGCCACTGATATTGTATAAACACAAATTATATTATGTTGGTGACCTGGTAAAATGGCGCTACACTTTCCATCACACTTAGGCTTAAAATTTAACCTCTTATCAGGGTCTGCAAGGGGTTGTGTGATGTCTTCTCATACATTTCTCCAAATTCTTCCATCAGTTTCTCTTCAGCCCTTTTTTCCTACCACATTGACTGTCTTGTTGTGCCTTAAACATGACTAATATGTTACTACCTCAGGGACTTTGCATATACTGTTCTATCCACCTAGAATCTTCTTCTTTCAGATCATTAAATTATTCACTTCATCACTTTATTTAGATCTCTCTTCTCATGACACCTCCTTTGGAAAGCTTGTCTTGGCCTCTTGTCTAAGTTATTCAATAACCAAATAGCTCTCTAATCAAGCATTATGATCTATTTTTCTTATAGCATTTATCACTTCTAAAAGTATTATTTTTTATAACCCCTTCCACCCTTGGAATACTAGTCACGTGAGGAAATTTTTTTGTGTTATATCCCCAGAATTTGGGTGAATGCCTGAATCATGGTCAAGAAAACAGTATCCATTAGTTGTAGAAATGATGAACTGGTGGGGTAGTCTTGCCAATCACATCAGCTGATTTTCCATGATATGTATATTTCTTGCCTCCCTGATGTTGCCAATGGAGACTGAGTTACTACAAAATTCTCTAGAGGGGGCACAAATAAAAGGTGATTTTAATAACACAATCTAGTGATAGTTGTACGTATTTTAAATCTCAATAATTAACAGTTAAAACTTGTACACTGAATCCTTGGAGATGGGTAAAAGTAAAAGCTGATTGAAAAAATGAGTTATCGTTAATCTCTACACTAAACTTTACAAGTCCAGAAGGACATAGAATGGTCACATTTCTTAAAAGATAACTCTATTGTTTTATTAAATTCATGTTTTCATAAATATAATACTCAGAGTAGGGGTTATCAACTCTGGCTTCACACTGGAATCAAATGTGGAGTTTCTAAAAGCACTAATCCTTGAGCCTTAGCTCAAATGAGGTCAGTACACACATTGGCATATTTAACAAGCTTTCTACAGGGTTTTAATGCATGGCCAGGGCTGAAGTGCTGCATGAGACAACTTACATGATATGCTTGAATTAAGTAAGTTTTTAACACTAGATTTACCCTCTGAAAACTTACACTTTCCCCATTCAGTGATTTCTGAGATATTGCCACAAATTCCTCCTAATTATGGAACTTGCTGTCATCAAGAGTACACAAAGTTCTTTTTCTATTATTCTGATTAAGGCAAAATTCCAGCCTCTGACTTCTGTATAATATTCTGTTGGTTTCACAAATCTTGTTAAAAAACAAAAAAACAAAAAAAACAAACTTGTTTCTGAGAGACTCCACAATTTTGTCTTGCACTCAAGAAATAAAAAAGAAGAGAAAATCTTATTAAGGATCACTGTTCTATTATTCATTACATGAAATTCAGGGCTTAATTTCTGGGATTCACATGGGAAACACCCAGTGTAAAAGTAGAGTTAGTATAGTTATTTTCCAAGTTACTAGCAGAAGTAAGGGAGTGAACGAGAAGGATTCATTTTTATCATTCTCACTAAAGTATTGGCTGAGTGGTAAAGAACCCGCTTGCCATGGAGGAGATATAAGAGATGTATGTTCGATCTCCAGGTCTGGAAGATCCCCTGGAGGAGAGCATGACAACCCACTCCAGTATTCTTGCCTGGAGAATCCTGTGGACAGAGGAGCCTGACAGGCTACAGTCCATGGAGTACAAAGAGTCGGACATGACTGAAGTGACTTAGCACAAAGTGTTCAGGGTAGTGAAAATGTCTGTGCAGATTGCTTGTGTTAATTGTTGAGATCTTCTTCTTCATTCAAAGAGGAAGGTGAGTAAGAAAATGGGAGGAATAAGAATATTCTTCCAAAAGATAACAGTTAAATGTATAACATCATTACAGTTCAAAGAGTAGAACTACTCAAAGCAACCACACTTATGCTTAGGGTAGGTATGAATTAAAGGTCTATATACAATGCAGGGGGATTAAATCCAAAAACCATAAATCCTGTATAATTTTTTTCTAAGAATGTTGGACAAATGGGATGATTCAGCTGGAAGTTCAATAAAATCAATAGCAGTGTTGGAAAGGGACACAAGCACAGCAGAGGAAAGCATATTCCTCTTGAGTAAAGCAATGTACACCTGCTTTGGCAGTTCTGATATACCAAAGCTAGTAATTTCAATGCAGAAAACCTAATGCAGGAAGGAAATGTGTTCATTTTTTTCCCTCTCACCTTTAATCTTACACTCATGTACCCAAATTCCTTTAAACTCATCCCTTTAAAATAAGTACAAAATTATCATATAAATTGGGAGTACATTTTCCTGTGCCAAATTCTAAGGCTCTAAGCTTGGAGGGAAAAAAAAGTTATAAGGCAAGTATGATCTATGAACTTCTTGAATACCCAGAATTTGCTAAAGCTCCACAGGTAAGCCTACTCTAAATCCTACCTGTGATTTAGAAATTGGATTTAGAAAATCACATAGATTCTGAAATGGGCCTGTAACTAAGGTCAAGGATGGTTGCAAGACTTGCTTGACCTCCCAATACATCACAAGTCACTTACTGTCTCCATCCGAAAGACTGGGGTCGATCTGCCTACTGTTTGGTCTTTATGTGGCAATACTTAACACTCACTACTAGCTCCATTTTATGTTCCAAAGAAATATCAAACAATATTTCTTAAGAGTTCTTGATTTTCAGAACTGTCAGACTTACCTATGAAGAGATTGTGATTTCTTAGCTCTGTTAAGGTCCCTCAAATAGGAGGATTTATACAAGAAAGGCTAACGTTGGAAGATTCATGCCAGATGATTTCATCACAAAATCACCTAAGGGACATTATCAGTGCTCCCTCTGGAGGCGTCAACAAAAGTCACTTCTTAATTAACAGGATCATTATTTATGGGTTAATCATTAGAAGCACAAAGTGTCTTTTAGTAAGTACAAAAACACATAGTACTGATTTTGATACTAGGAATAGTTCTCAGGTAGATTTCTTTTTTAAAAATGATGAATGGTCTCTGTTTATCTTCAGCTAGAATAGTGTTTCCTTCTGAATTCACGTTGTTGTTTCCCTGCCTCCTCTGTGGTACATGCTTCCTTTCATAACTATTCTATTTAAGGATAGTAAGTGTCTGAGGACAAAATTAATGTCAATTCCATATCCTGAGCTCCCTTTGTTGTCTATTCACTAAGTTGTGTCCAACTATTCTTTTGCAGTCCCGTGGACTCTAGCCCCACCAGACTCCTCTGTCCATGGGATTTCCCCGCAAGAATACTGGAGTAGGCTGCTATTTCCTTCTCCAGTGCGTCTTCTTGACCCAGGGATCAAACCCAGGTCTCTATCTCCTGTATTGGCAGGAGGATTCTTTATTACTGAGTCACCTGGAAAACCCTAATATCCTGAGTAGCAATCTGTAGCAGTCTATAAACATTTTGAGTGCATAGTTAATGTTTAAAAAAGAGGATTGAATAAAGCCACCATGGGCTTCCCTGGTGACTCAGATGGTAAAGAATCTGTCAGCAATACAGAAGACCTAGTTTTGATCCCTGGGTCAGGAAGATCCCTGAAAAAGGGAACAGCAACCTACTCCAGTATTTTTACCTGGAGAATTCCATGGAAAGAGAAACCTGGTGGGCTAAGCCCATGGAATCACAAAGAGTCAGACATGACTGAGCAACTAACACTAACATTGAATAAATAACAGAACAATGAAGCTAAGGGGAGGGTTTGAATTACTGGCTTTTCATGTAAACTGTACTTTACCTCATTTTCACTAGTAATCAAAGATAATTTCATCTCATGGATTAAAATGCAATTTGCAAGGAATCTATTTTTAGACATTCAGATCTAATTGGAGATAATTTAAATGAAATTAGACTTATTAGCACAGATGTGTTTAATTTATGATTCCTGATAACATATAATATTTAACATTTAAGATCATATCTACATTAATATTTGGAAGCAGAGTCAACTCCTAGTATTTCTGACCCAGTTTACTTATAATACTCTTATGAAAAACAAAAATAATATAGTAGTTTTATATCTTGCATATGACTAAGCCAATCTTCCTCTCCAATCTCCATCTTCCATTCATGTTTCACATTAAAAAGCAGGGACTATGATGGAGAAAAATAAAGACCCCTGAATCATACCTTTGGGGAAAGAAATACTAATAATTGATAGAAAAAGCAAAAGATGATTCAAGGCCTTAGCAGATCTCTCTGAGACTGGTTGTCCCAATTTCCTTGCTAGAGGCTTCAGTACTGAGTCAATTTGTTTGTCAGCCAAAGCAAACTGAAGTTTGTGCACAGCTTACTTAAGAGAGTTTACACTTGGACTTGACTTAATACTCCCACCATTACTTCAGTCTCTATTGGACATGAACAGTAGCCAGATTTCCAAATTTTTAGTATATTCCAAATAGAGAAATATGAAGATAGCTACCATTTGAAGTCTGGGATATGTAGCCAGTCAAGTTGATTCCTACACAGCAAATTTCCAGGAGAGGTCCCAGTAAATATAAAGAAGAGGTTTAAGTCTGTAATTCCCCTAAGAGTCTAGATGCAGCTGGGTCAGCAGGTAAGATTAGCAGGCTGTGTCCAATCAGGAGAGAGTAATGCCCACAAGATGCCCACATCCTGGTGGACAACGGCAGAGCAAACATTAACCATGCAGATTAGAAGTCAAGAAAGATCAGAAAGAAGTACAAAGATAACAGATGCAGATTACAGACTCCTTTTCCAGGGCTGGAAGTTCTCATAAGTCATATAAGGGGGAAAAGGACTAAAATATGAAGGGCTAGGCATTTGCCTAAAGAGAAAGATCAACCAAAAGAGTTTATTTAAACAATATATTCTTCTAAGTCCAAAACTACTCTTTCAAAGAAAGGCATACTTCATAAGTCATTTTATATAATTATATTTTGATGTAAGAACCCAGGTAATACAATAATTAAAGATGTTGGGTCATTAAGATACTTATCTCAAAAGATAAGAGAGAAACATGCAAAATATTTATATATCAGTTATCATAAACATGCAAAGAATAATTAATGCACTGTCTTTGTGAAGTGGACAAAGACCCTGCTTTGTAGAAAAACAAAATCCATATAAACTATTGTGTCATTCTGAAAATGCTCTTCAGTCCAGTTGGTTTGTGGATATGGGTAAAAGCTCACCTATAAAATTATATTGATAATTACCTCATATTTTATATCACTTAGCTTATATTCATGTTATTATATTAAATATTTTAGTTGGGAGACATTATATTTTAATGTGGAATTTAAAAATTGTTTCTTCATTAAGGTGATCCATAGGCTTCATTGTAGAAATTTGAATTTGCTGACTAATCCTATGATGCTTGATAAATTGCAATGAGCTTGTAAATATTTTTCCAATCGACTTCAACCTTACAAGCTGTGAATACATCCTTTTAATAATTGCAAATATTTTGAGATTTTCCTAACTTCAGGTTGAACGAATAGAATCATTGGCTTTATATTAAATTCAGTATAAAATATATTTCAAAATCTTATTTTTGCTATATTCCTGTTCAGTTGATTGGGACATATATGGTGAAGCAGTTATGGATAATTTTAAAAGCTGTATTTTCAGAATTTATTTACATTACCAGGTTGTAGAGCTCATATATTTACAACTTTTTTAGTAAGATAGCTAGTATCATCTGCTGAGTACTTATTAGATATCAGACATTTGTGTGCTAAGTATTTCAAAATGAATACACATGTCCTTTAGTAAGGAGCAACAGTTTCTTTAACACTTATAATATCCCTGTGATAGAAAATTATGATTTCTTTCTAACAGATGAAGATCCTGAATATTGGAGAAATCTGAATATTGGAGAAATGTATATATACATATATATACATACATATACATACATATACATATATATACATATACATATACATATATATATATATATATGTCAGTTTAGTTCATTTCAGTCGTGCCCAACTCTTTGTGACTCCATGGACTGTAGCACGCAGGCTTCCCTGTCCGTCACCAACTCCCAGAGCTTGCTCAAACTCATGCCCATTGACTCAGTGATACCATCCAATCATCTCATTCTCTGTCATCCCCTTCTCCTCCTTCCTTCAATCTTTCCCAACATCAGGGTCTTTTCCAATGAGTCAGTTCTTCACATCTGTTGGTCAAAATATTGGAGATTCAGATTCAGCATCAGCCCTTCCAATGAATATTCAGGACTGAATTCCTTTAGGACTGACTGGTTTGAACTTGCATTCCAAGGGACTCTCAGGAATCTTCTCCAAGGATAGATAAGAGAAACTTTCTATGTGATCAATGAAAAGAAATAGAAGAAAACAATAGAATGGGAAATAAATTGAATAAGAATAAGTTTGAGATCTCTTCAAGAAAATTAGAGATAACAAAAGAACATTTCATGCAAAGGGGCACATTAAAGGACAGAAATGGTATGAACCTAACAGAAGCAGAAGATATTAAGAGGAGGTGAGAATAATACACAGAAGAACTATACAAGATCTTAATGACCCAGATAACCATGCTGGTGTGATCACTCACCTAGAACCAGACATCCTGAAGTGTGAAGTCAAGTGGGCCTTAGGAAGCATCACTATGAACAAAGCTAGTGATGGTGATGTAATTCCAGTTGAGGTATTTCAAATTCTAAAACACGATGTTGTGAAAGTGCTGCACTCAATATGCCAGCAAATTTGGAAAATGCAGCAGTTGCCACAGGACTGGAAAGGTCAGTTTTCATTCCAATCCCAAAGAAAGGCAATTCCAAAGAATGTCCAAACTATCACACAACTGGACTCATTTCACACACTAGCAAAGTAATGCTCAACTTTCTCCAAGCGAGGCTTCAATGGTGAAGACAGAAATCTCTCTTCCACTGCAACATTTAAGTAACTATTGTGCAACTTTCTGGTCTGAGTCAGAGACCTGAGACAAAAAAAAAAAAAAAGTCTACTCAGATGGTTTAACTGAAGAGAATTTAATAAAATTAATTTAATTTAATAAAGAGAACACAGGAAATGTTAAAGACAACAAAGAATATGAAGTTCCTGGAGGCTAATTGCAGAAGGCAATTTCCATTCCAGTACTTAAGTGGCCAACACAAGGACTAGTGTCAGGAGTCCAGTGAAACTAGAACTAAGAAGAGTGTCCTAGGCCACATACTCAACATACTCCTCAGGAAGAATTTTCCTTGGAAGGACTGTAGCCACCCTACCACTTCATTATGAAATTGAGAGAATATGAAAATGAAATTGGGGTACCTCTCTCTTCCTGCCACCTCTGTCGTATTCCTGGTTTCCCCCATTGGAAACGCTCAGATGTAAACCAGACACTAAAGTAGTTCTGTTGATAGAATCTAAGACTTCAACCCCAGATGGGAAAAGACAATAAATCCCGGTGGGACAGGCTGACAAAGGAAGAATTACCAGCAATTTACATTATCTGGATATTTACAATATACTCTTGTTCCATCATTTCATGGCAAATAGACGGGGAAACGATGGAAACAGTGACAGACTTATTTTCTTGGGCTCTAAAATCACTGTGGAGGGCAACTGCAGCCATGAAATTAAAAGACATTTGCTCCTTGGAATGAAAGCTATGACAAACCTAGAACAGCATGTTAAAAAGCAGAGACATTACTTTGTCAATAAAGGTCCGTATAGTCAAAGCTATGGTTTTTCCAGTAGCAAATGTATGTATGTAACTGTTGGACCATAAAGAAAGCTGAAAGCCAAAAAATTGATGCTTTGGAACTGTGGTATTGGAAAAGACTCTTGAGAGTCCCTTGGACTACAGTGAGATCAAACAAGTCAATCCTAAGGAAAATCAGTCCTGAATATTCATTGGAAGGACTGATGCTGAAGCTGAAGTTCCAATACCTTGGCCACCTGATGAGAAGAGCCCACTCTTTGGAAAAGATCCTGATGCTGTAAAAGATAGAAAAGAGGAGGAGAAGGGGACACAGAGGATGAGATGGTTGGATGACATCACCAGCTCAGTGGACGTGAGTTTGGTCAAACTCCAGGAGATGGTGACATGGAAGGAGATGGACAGGGAAGCCTGGCATGCTGTAGTCCATGGGGTCACAAAGAGTCAGACACCACTGAGTGACTGAACGACAGTGAAATTCTCTTAGCTATTGTATTTTTATATGTATTTTTTTTAAATGGGAGGACTCAGAATCAGGAAATAACTAGTTCAAACTTAACAAAATTTAAATGTTCTTCCAATGGTTTTCTAGACTGTAAAACTCCATGTACCAGGCACTACTCTATCTTGCATGATGAAAACAACGAAACTTAATATTCCCCCACTCCCCAAGTCAAGTCTCGAATTATGTAGACCAACCCGCATACATACTGAAATGAAGAGTGAATCTCATCGCTTCATCATTTCAGGAAGTTTGATCCCCTAGTGATATTAGGAAGTGGCAAATTGTCGTGCCCCTCATGAGGATAAGATTTTAAAAATAAAAGAAACCTTGTTGGTTATTAATAGTCTGAATGAGTTTCTGTGAGAAATAATGGAACCCTAGGGAGTCGGTCCCTCTGTGACAATTCTGATATAAACTCCTCAGGTTCTCACATCTGTGCTGTCACTGGGAAGTCACTCTTCTTTCACAGGGAGGATAAGGTATAGCAAAATAAATTTTTTTTATTTTTTTATTTTTTTTTTATATTTGAAAAATAATTTTATTAAGAAATTTTGTTCTTTTTTTGAAATCACAATGGTGAAAATTGTACAATTTATGAGGCTTGTCCCTCAAAAATGTAATGTATTTTAAAATAAAATTCTGTAGTTATTATTTGATTTGCATTGTCTTCTTTACAAAGTCTAATCAGGTGGCAAATTAATTTGAGATCTGAATTTGCAAAGAATGTAACAAAGAGTTGATTGTGTTTTATCCTGTCAGAAAGTGTCAGTAGAAATCTGAACTCCATAATAAAAGATACTTGTTGTATAACTTATCCGACCCCATGGACTGCAGCCTACCAGGCTCCTCCATCCATGGGATTCCCCGGGCAAGAGTACTAGAGTGGGGTGCCATTGCCTTCTCCCATTGATTAGACTATATAATAAAGTATATCATAATTTATTTTACACTGTTTTCTCATAAGTTAATGCCTGTTATTCTAGAAATGGCATTCTATAGCAGTAGTTTGATCCTTCTAAAAGAGATTCAGATGAACAATGTGTGTTATTTTTATAATATGCTAATTACAGCTAGTTGTTTGGTAGGGAGATATCCATCACTGGAGAAATATATGTCATTCACTCATTTGTTCTTTCATTTATTCAATAAACGCTAATGGACAACCACAATATATGGGGCTTTAGACTAAGTGTGAAAGGAAAAATAGAGAAATAAGATAGGGGCCTCAAATTTACAATAGTATATATTCTAATAAAAATCCTCTATAGTTTTTCTTACAATGCAAGCAAATGCAAGCTGCTAAAAGTTTATTTATTTATTTTTTAACTGACTTTGATTCAATGTCAATGATCAAAATTCACAAAGACAAATTCATCTTATCCACAATGAAATATGAAGCAGAAAAAAATTGCCATTATATATTATAAAAGGTGGACCTCACTTGTTGGGAGCTCAATTTTCTTGGTAGTCTTTCTTGATCACAGTAGTAAATGATGTTACTAATATATTCAGTAGCATCTACACCTGAAGAAACATCATACCTTATAAATATTTTATTCAGTCAGCAGGTTTCTGCCTATCTCTCTCTAGGTCCTTACCCATGACTGAACATGTGCGTTTTTAGTATTTTCCTTCATTTTATTTATTTCAGATTTTTTTTTTACCATAGTTTTGAGATATTACCAAAACATTGCACTACTAATATTACTAGCAACTTCCCTACTCATTCCATGGTCTCATAGGTTAGTTAACAGGGAATCAAATACTATATAGATGTGAAAAAGTGAAAGTTTCATTAATCTTTGGATTTACATAGATGTGAAAAAGTGAAAGTTTCATTAATCTTTGGATTTAAAGATCTGACATCCTTTGAGATCGGTTCTCATTTCCTTTGGAAGCATATCCCAAAGTGGGATTATTGGATCATATGGTAGTTCTATTTTTAATTTTTTGAGATATTTCCATATTATATTCTGAAACATAGAGTAGAATCTTGGTTACCACAGTCTCAGAGATGAGAGAAATGGGGAGATGTTGATAACATGATACAAATCTCCAGTTATAAAATGAATAAATTCTGGGGATCTATTGTACAGAATGATGATTATAGTTAACAATACTATATTACATACTTGATAGTTCCTAAGAGAGCAGACCTTCAATGTTCTCACCACAATAAATTTTTTTTAAAAAGTGATGGCCTGAAACATATTCTGATGAATTAGCAAATGTCCTGATTTAAATTGTTATTTTGTTAGAGTACAAATATTTACAACTGTAGAGTGGAGTGGTATCATAGTAGAAAAAGAACTAGACTAATGACAGAAACTCAAGTGAATGTCAAGAGTACAAATTTTGATTGGGTCATTTATTTTTCTGGAATTGAGCTGAAGGAATTGCTTGTATATTTTTGAGATTAGTTGTTTGTCAGTTGCTTCATTTGCTATTATTTTCTCCCATTCCGAAGACTGTCTTTTCACCTTCCTTATAGTTTCCTTTGTTGTGCAGAAGCTTTTAATTTTAATTAGGTCCCATTTGTTTTATTTTTGCTTTTATTTCCAGTATTCTGGGAGGTGGGTCATAGAGGATCCTGCTGTGATTTATGTCAGCGACTGTTTTGCCTATGTTCTCCTCTAGGAGTTTTATAGTTTCTTGTCTTACGTTTAGACCTTTAATCCATTTTGAGTTTGTTTTTGTGCATAGTGTTAGAAAGTGTTCTAGTTTCATTCTTTTACCAGTTTTCCCAAGCAATCTACATGTCCATCAACAGATGAATGGATAAGAAAGCTGTGGTACATATACACAATGGAGTATTACTCAGCCATTAAAATGAATATATTTGAATCAGTTCTAATGAGGTGGATGAAACTGGAGCCGATTATAAAGAGTGAAGGAAGCCAGAAAGAAAAACACCAATACAGAATACTAACGCATATATATGGAATTTAGAAAGATGGTAATGATAACCCTGTATGCGAGACAGCAAAAGAGACACAGATATATAGAACAGTCTTTTGGACTCTGTGGGAGAGGGAAAAGGTGGGATGATTTGGGAGAATGGCATTGAAACATGTATAATATCATATAAGAAACAAACCGCCAGTATAGGTTCGATGCAGGGTGCAGGATGCCTGGTGCTGGTGCACTGGGATGACCCGGAGGGATGGTGTGAGGGTGGGAGGTGGGAGGGGGGTTCGGGATTAGGAACACATGTACAACCGGGGTGGATTCATGTTGATGTGTGGCAAAACCAATACAATATTGTAAAGTAAATAATAATAATAATAATAATAAATAAAATTTTTAAAGAGTACAAATTTGTTCTTCTCCAAAGACAATTCTGTCCACTTACAAACACTTCTTCCTGAGCTTTCTTTGCCGTATCACATAAGATGTTGTGTTCTATTTTTGTAAAAGAAGGTCATTACCATCAAATACTCAAATGATCTGGAATGCTAATTGCTTGAAATACCTCATTCAGTTCAGTTCAGTTCAATTCAGGTGCTCAGTTGTGTCCGACTCTTTGTGACCCCATGAATTGCAGCACGCCAGGCCTCCATGTCTAGCACAAACTCCCAGAGTTCACTCAAACTCACATCCATTGAGTCAGTGATGCCATCCAGCCATCTTTTCCTCTGTCATCCCCTTCTCCTCCTTCCTTTAATCTTTCCTAGCATCAGGGTCTTTTCAAATGAGGCAGTTCTCATCAGGTGGCCAAAGCATTGGCGTTTCTGCTTCAACATCAGTCCTTCCAATGAACACCCAGGACTGATTTCCTTTAGGATGTACTGGTTGAATCTCCTTGCAGTACAAGGGACTCACAAGAGTCTTCTCCTACACCATAGTTCAAAAGCATCAATTCTTCAGCGCTCAGCTTTCCTCACAGTCCAACTCTCACATCCATACATGACTACTGGAAAAACCATAGCCTTGACTAGATGGATCTTTGTTGGCAAAGTAATGTCTCTGCTTTTCAATATGCTATCTAGGTTGGTCATAACTTTTCTTCCAAGGAGTAAGTGTCTTTTAATTTCATGGCTGCAATCACCATCTGCAGTGATTTTGGAGCCCCCAAAAATGAAGTCTGACACTGTTTCCACTGTTTCCCCATCTATTTCCCATGAAGTGATCAGACCAGATGCCATGATCTTCTTTTGCTGAATGTTGAGCTTTAAGCCAACTTTTTCACTCTCCTCTTTCATTTTCATCAAGAGGCTTTTTAGTTCCTCTTCACTTTCTGCCATAAGAGTGGTGTCATCTGCATATCTGAGGTTATTGATATTTCTCCTGGCAATCTTGATTCCAGCTTGTGCTTCTTCCAGCCCAGCATTTCTCATGATGTACTCTGCATATAAGTTAAATAAGCAGGGTGACAATATATAGCCTTGACGTACTCCTTTTCCTATTTGGAACCAGTCTGTTGTTCCATGTCCAGTCTTAACTGTTGCTTCCTGACCTGCATACAGGTTTCTCAAGAGGCAGGTCAGTTGGTCTGGTATTCCCATCTCTTTCAGAATTTTCCACAGTTTATTGTGATCCACACAGTAAAAGGCTTTGGCATGGTCAATAAAGCAGGAATAGATGTTTTTCTGGAACTCTCTTGCTTTTTCCATGATCCAGCAGATGTTGCCAATTTGATCTCTGGTTCCTCTGCCTTTTGTAAAACCAGCTTGGGCATCTGGAAGTTCACGGTTCACATATTGCTGAAGCCTGGCTTGGAGAATTTTCTTGGAGCATTTCCTGGAGCCTGGCTTGGAGCATTTCTTTACTAGCCTGTGAGATGAGAACGATTGTGCAGTAGTTTGGCATTGCCTTTCTTTGGGATTGGAATGAAAACACCTTTTCCAGTCCTGTGGCCACTGCTGAATTTTCCAAATTTGCTGGCATATAGAGTGTAGCACTTTCACAGCATCAGCTTTCAGGACTTGAAATAGCTCAACTGGAATTCCATCACCTCCACTAGCTTTGTTCATAGTGATACTTCCTAAAGCCCACTTGACTTCACATTCCAGGATGTCTGGCTCTAGGTGAGTGATCACACCATCGTGATTTTCTGGGTCATGAAGATCTTTTTTGTACAGTTCTTCTGTGTATTCTTGCCACCTCTTCTTAATAGCTTCTGCTTCTATTAGGTCCATACCATCTCTGTCCTTTATCGAGCCCATCTTTGCATGAAATGTTCCCTTGTTATCTCTAATTTTCTTGAAGAGATCTCTAGTCTTTCCCATTCTGTTGTTTTCCTCTATTTCTTTGCACTGATGGCTGAGGAAGGCTTTCTTATCTCTTCTTGCTATTCTTTGGACTCTTCATTCAGATGTTTATATCTTTCCTTTTCTCCTTTGCTTTTGGCTTCTCTTCTTTTCCCACTATTTGTAAGGCCTCCTCAGACAATCATTTTGCTTTTTTGTATTTCTTTTCCATGGGGATGGTCTTGATCCCTGTCTCCTGTACAATGTCACAAACCTCCGTCCATAGTTCATCAAGCACTCTATCATTATCCCACAGTAAAAATAAATAGAAAGACAAAATATCCTCTACATATCAATGAGCTCAGTTCTGAGATTGCATTTTTAATTACAATTTTTAAGTCCAACTAAGTTAGCCTAAGTACCCAATTAACACAATCGGCAATACATGTTCATAAGAAGTACAATAATATGTTTATAGTACAAATAATACATAAAGAACAAACACAAAAATAAAGACAACACTTTCTAGTCTTACAGTACAGTACCTTTAAAAGTTCGCTAGTACTGTGCAATGGCTGGCAACCAGGAGCTGACTCCTATGTTCGCACTTTGAAAGTTTGCAACTTGAACGTCTGTATGTAGGGGGTTTACTGTATTAGTTATTTTGGCTTTTGATAAATAATTTAATAAATACAGACACTAAAATACAATCCCAGAACCAAAAATGCTTTATTATGACAGACACAGAATGATTATGATTTCATTGATTTAGGCGACTTGTATTTTATTATGCTGTTAATAAGTCTAAATCTCTCAGGTGCATAATGAAATAATACGCATGGGCAAGATAGCAGGAGTGTTTCGTTTACAAAGTACATTACAAAGTGACCTCTGTCCATCACTGAAATGGTAGCTATTAATAAGAGTCGTTATAACAATGACATGCCTTTATGTGCTATGAAAGTAAAGTGCAGATTTTTTCATCATGATCTTCATGGTCACCTTTATCATGCACAAAAGTTGGGAGATGCACTTTATGCTTTCTTACATACTGTCTCAGTTATATGGATCATATGATTATTTTCAGTATGTTTTTTGCATGCTTTAATGAACTTTATATTGAAAATTCCAGTTTTAGAATTTATACTTTTTGCAAGAATTAAAATGTGGTAAACTTATAACAAAGTCATTATGATCCAAGCATATTTTTGACAATCTTTTTTGATTGCTTTTTAAATTTATATTTAATAGGAGAATAAATATTTTACAGAATTGTGTTAGCTTCTGCCATAGGACATTTGAATCAGCCATACATATACATATGCACCCTCCCTCTTGAACCCCCCTCATACCTTGCACATGATCCCCCTTCTCAGTTGTCCCAGAGCACCAGGTTGAGTTTCCTGTGTTGTACAGCAACTTTCCCTTAGCTCTCTGTTTTACATATGGTTATGTATATGTTTCAATGCTGCTTTCTCAGTTCACTCCACCGTCTCCTTCCTCTGCTATGTCTGAAGCCAGTTCTCTATGTCTGCAATTCTATTCCTGCCCTGCAAATAAGTTCATCAGTACCACCTATCTAGTTCCACATATGTCACACCAGGGAGATTTTAATACAATATTTCTGTATCCCAATCACTCTATACTTGAATATTTAATATCACTGATATATTATATATACATATATATATATATATATATATACATACACCCATCCACCAACACAAACATACACATTGTTTATGTACTATATGCTTCTCTGTTATTATACAAAAATAGGGATTTAATTTTGTATCTCATGCAACAATTTTGACCCCAATAACTGACTATAAAATAGAAAGCAAAGATATTTTGAGCTGTCTTAAAAACTGAGTAATATTTGATTATTTTGGGATCCCCTGAGACTGACAAGAGTAGGGAAAGAGGATATGCATTGCAGAGTGAGGGACCAGTATGAGAGAGATCTTGAGTTTGAAGGAGCAGGTAGACAGATTTTGGTTCTATAAAGACCTACCAATTCCATGAACTTAAGTCCACTAAGTTATGAAAACACATGAGTTTTGATGACTGATGCTTTAGATACCACATCATATGTTATATTGGAAAAGCAAAGTGTCATAAATTCAATGAAAAGCAATGTTTAAAGAATTGTAAGTAACTCATGAAAACAATTTTCAGGGAAAAAAAAAGATTTTTTCAACTATGAAAAGACATAGAGAAAAGCATTTGAATGCATGATTGTCTTTATGTAAAGGAGCTCTGTATTAATTCAGATATTCAATGTATAAATTTCCTGCTTACTATGCCATTTATTTCACCTGTGTTTACATTATGAGAGAAGTGGGCATCAGATACGATGTGAGTAATGGGAAAATGACAAATGAGTTTTATTTCATTTACTTTAGAACATGATGAAGCTGAGCAAACACAATGTTAAAGAAAAACTATACAGAGGTGACTGAGTTTATCCTCCTGGGACTGACAGATCAAGCTGACTTGCAGCCTGCCCTTTTTGTGGTCTTCCTAGTCATCTACCTGATCACAGTCATCGGCAATGCAAGCATGATTTTGTTAATCAGAACTGACTCAAAGCTTCAGACTCCAATGTACTTCTTCCCCAGCCACCTCGCCTTTGTAGATCTCTGTTATGCCACCACTGTCACTCCTCAGATGCTGGTTCATTTCTTATGCAAGAGGAAAACCATTTCCTTCCTTGGCTGCTTTATACAGTTCCACTTTTTCATTGCCTTGGTGATTGCAGATTATTACATGCTCACAGTGATGGCTTACGATCACTATGTGGCCATCGGCAAACCATTGTTATATGGCAGCAAGATGTCCCGAGGTGTCTGCCTTTCTCTTGTTGCTGCTCCTTATTCTTATGGCTTTGCAAATGGTCTTGCCCAGACCATCCTGATGCTCCGTCTCTCCTTCTGTGGACCCAATGAAATCAACCACTTTTACTGTGCGGACCCACCTCTCCTAGTCCTGGCCTGCTCAGATACTTATGCCAAAGAGACTGCCATGTTTGTAGTTGCTGTTTCAACCTCATGTGTTCTCTCATCATCATCTTCATCTCCTACATCTTCATCTTTAGAGCCATTCTGCATATCCGCTCTGCAGAAGGGAGGCACAGGGCCTTCTCCACCTGTGGGTCCCACCTGACAGCTGTCACTGTCTTTTATGGGACACTTCTCTGCATGTATCTGAGGCCTCCTTCCAAGACTTCTGTAGAACAGGGCAAAATTGTAGCTGTTTTTTACATTTTCATGAGTCCTATGATAAACCCTTTGATCTACAGCCTTCGGAACAAAGATGTTAAAAAAGCAATAAGGAGAGTGATTCAAGAGAAATTTTTTTGTCAAATAGAGTAGACGTTTTGGTCACAGGTATGTAACATATAATAGTCTCTGATCAATTAGTGAGCACTTTAGCAAATCATTTTGTCTATTGATCATTCTTCTCGTGTAATTCAGCAATAAGACTTGCAAGAATGTTTTTAAATTGTTAGCTGTGACTCAGTGTATTAAAATAATACCACATATAAATTGAAACACAAGACCAAATAACATTGTTATTGTTGTATAAAATTAATAAAGGAGAGATTATTCTATCCATGTTACTCAAAAAGGTACAGACTTTTAACAGATAAAATTTCAAAATGATGCTAAGGAAATGACAATGTTTTAGATTTCCAGGGCTTAATGGGTTTTCAATTTATTTTCTAGGAACTTGTCAACCTTGTATGTGTATTTGTCTTTTTGGTTTGTCTCTTTTGTTTTCTATTATTCAAATTATATAGGAATGAAGATTTTTGGGAATCTCAAGTTATTATTCCAGGACATATTTTAGATGATAATACTGGTCGAATAAAATTCTCATTCATAAGATTTTTGATGTAAATGCCAAATATTGATTCGAATATTTTTTTATTATTCATTTTACCTGTTTTAAACTAACTTACATCCTTATCATAAAACTAGTTTTGGAGTTTCACTTTTTGTCTTTATGAATGATTTCCAATACACAGCCAAATTATAAACTAATATAAAGAACACCAGCGTCAGTATAACTACAAATTAATATTTTCAAGCATAGCCACAGTTTTTATTTTTAAAATTTTTAGTTTATTGTTTGGGAATGCATGTAAGAATTAAAGACTTTAAAATTTAAAAAAATAAAAGATTAAAAAAAAAAACAACAAGCAACACCAAAAAAAAATTTTTTTTTAGTTTATTTTGGAGCAGAGTTGATTAACAATATTGTGTTAGTTTCAGATATACAGCAAAGTGACTTAGTTATAAATATCCGTATATCTATTTTTTTTAATTGTTTTCCCGTTTCTGTTACTACAGAGTATTGAACAGTGTTCCCTGTGTTATAACAGCAGGTCCTTTTGTTTCATATATTTTAGAAACTCAGATCCCGCACCTCTCCATGTCATGAACACTACTGCTCATCTTTGGCATCTCTTACTGAGGCATATCTGGGGAAAGACTATGATGTTGAAAAGTGATTAGAAGAGACGGGAACTGAGCAGAGTAGAGTCCTATTAAGGCCATCTAGTGATTTTTTTTTTTCCAGATCTTCAGTGTCCTTACAGATGTTTGAATTTTCACATATAAAAATGGAGAAACATGATGTGAATTTGCCTATTTTTTTGGTATTTTTTTAAAAGTATTTAGGCTATATTATTATGACATGTCAAGTATTGAGTTAGTATAATCCCTTTTAACATGTATAGTTTCTATCCCTTCTGTGATGTATGAAGACTAAAAGTCAAATTTGTCTGATATTCACATATATTAGGCAGTGTTTTATTACTATTTTTTTGGTTATGGCTATGATGTATATTTTGACTCTTTTATTTTCAAGTCCTGAGTCCTTTTAATCACTGTGTGCTCTATTTTATTGTGAATATTGGCACTTTTGAATATTTTCTAATAATTACCTTATGCTGTTCACAAACTTCTTTATGTGTTTTTCCCTTTACTTACTGTGAATTAAATTATATTTTAAGTTTGTTTTCTTTTTACTCCATGTTTGAATATGACATGTTCTATTACCACTTTTAATAAGTTCCCTTAAATTGTATATGCATACTTGTCTTAACTTAGTCTTCATTATTCAATGCATCTACTTTGATTTTAAATAATAAAAGGAACTTAGAATATTTTAATTATGAATACATACTGCTTCTTACTTACAAACTATCATTTGAAGGTTGAGAATATATCTTTAATAACAATTTTTCAATAATGAAGTTTAAATATTATCTATATTTTATGATTAAAATTATATCAAATTTTGACTCCATGTCAATGTTCTTTTTTAAAAAAGTTTATTTTTTTTTTAATTTTACTTTATGATACTGTATTGGTTTTGCCATACATTGGCATGAATCCGCCACTGGTGTACATGAGTTCCCAATACTGAACCCCTCTCCCACCTCCCTCCCCATAACAATTTAGAAAGATGGTAATGATAACCATGTTCTTTTAACTGTAGTGACATTTATCAATGTTTCTCTCACAGTTTTCTTGCTCTCACTCTTCGTTTATGGTTTAGTTTTCTTTTGTGTGAGGTAAACCCTTAATCACGTCTTTCAGTAGAGTGTCTCTCTTTCCAGTTATCTGAGAGTATCACTTGTCCATTCTCAAAGAAGAATTCATTTGGATGTGAATGTAGAAAGACAGTTACTTGCTTTCAGGACTTAAAATATTTTACTTTCTGTCTTCTTTTATCTTGGTTATACAGACTGATGCTCTACCAGATAATTTGGTATTTTTCTATGGGTAAAGTATTATCTTTTTTAATTATCAATTTTCAGTTTCAGCATTAGTTGGGATTTAGTTGTATCTATCCTTTAGTATTGTCAGTGCCTCTGTGGCTGATTTCTTAAAGTTATATTCTCTTAGGATATAGTCTCACAATATCATATAACTGTAATTCAGATAAATTTTGCAAATTCTGTTTTAATATTATCAGTGTGATTGACTCATATATTATCATCAGTATTCTCAACTTCGTGAGGACCAGGTCAATAAACCATGTTTAACTTTGCTCACATATTTAAAGTCAGACTTTATCCCCAAACCTAGAATGTACATGTTCTGAATATATATCATTTGAGTTAATAAAATATCACTATGCCCTATGCATTACAGTTCTTTGAGCAGTGAAAGATCTACTCCCTTCCAGTTTCCAACATGATTTTCACTCATTCTTAGATATATAATTCTGATTGTGCAACTTCAATGCCTCTTCACTCCCACCATGAAACAGAAGCATTTGAAGGACAAAAATCATCTTTTGTCTTTTTCTGACACTTTCTTCATTGACCATACAGTGGCAAACATAATTTTCTCTGAGTATTTGTTAACTATACCATTGATCGCTCAGTCATGTCCAACTCTGCGACTCATGGACTGTAGCCTGCCAGGCTCCTATGTCCATGGGATTCTCCAGGCAAGAATACTGGAGTGGGTTCTTCAGGGGATCTTCCCAACCCAGGGATCAAACCAGGGTCTCCTGCATTGCAGGCAGATGCTTTATCCTCTGAACCACCAGGGAAGCCCCCTTGTTAACTATATGCATGGATGAATGAATGGATTAATGAGTAAGTGAATGCCATTTTACCCAGAGAATGTGTAGCATTGGGTGAATTTGTTGCATTTCTTTCCTAAGCAATATGTTATAAAATACTGTCTAATAGTCTGATCCCAGCCTCACAGTTTATTAACTGTAGGTTCCAGGGAAAGTTTATTAATCTCTACTTGCTTCAGTTTCCCATCTGTAAAATGAAGGTACTAATACTAAGCACCCACAGTCTTTGTGAGGATTAACTGAGCTAATGGTTGTGTAATACTAAGTCTAATGCTGGCACATAGGATGTACTCAAAGTTACATATAAATAATGTTAATGCTACCTATAAATAATGACTCCCACACTGTTTTCTTCCTACGGTTTTTAAATGAGTTAGTTACACATCCCACATCCTCTCCCCGTAAACTTTCAGTTTTGAGAGGTGAGATAATGTGTTCGATTAAATACAGATTGGCCTGAGGGGAAAAATAAGAATTATTGTACAGTCATTGAATTAAATATACATTGCCTACTCTTGAATTACTTAGCACATATTTGTTCTCAACTGTTATCTCCAAGGATAGCTGTGGAAATCGCATCTCTGCTCAAAAGGGTTTGAAATCTGGTTGTGACCATAGCAATATTAACAAGTAATGAAAACAGAGTGTTTCAGCCAAGGATGGGGCAGAGAGTTAAGACAGCATGGAGGATGGAGGTCAATCTCTGTGGAGGCACAGAAAGTGTCTTTTGAAAATTTTCAACTTGCACCTTTCAGTTAGTGCCATGACCAACCTAAGTCCAATGAGAACCAGGAAAGCACTCACACAGGGAAAGCTAAAGGAACATGTAAAAAAAAAATAGTGAGGGAAGAAAGGACAAACTATGTCTTCAGGTTAAGGTATGGAAACGACCTATGGCTGAAAAAGCAGTCAACTAGGTGTGTGAAATCAGGAATTCAAATCCTACCTTGACACATACTATCCACGTGGCACAGATGAGTTAGAAATTGACTGTTCTTTTACAGGAACCTCTATTTCAGTTTAGCTGAAACTTCAAGAATAAGTCATTTCCTCTTTGGGTTGTTTTGAGGCATCAGTGAAATTGTCTACAGAGAAGGTGTTTGTCAATCAACTAGTCTGTTTCAAAGTCCTATTCATGCCTGACCTGCCCAAGACATACATGTATATCAGGAAGGATAAGATACAAGCTTTTGATTTTGGAGAGGAAGCAGTTTCAGCTTAAAAGAAAAGGAAAATATATCAAATCAAACACGCATCAAAATTTCAAGTTGATATTTTTTGTGTGACTGAATACATCTCATAGGGCAAATAGTGATTTGAAATTATGGAGAATAAGCCTGAGGAGTATGATATGCTTTCTGACCCAGGTGTTCCAGTAAATGGCTAGTGCTGCTAATTCCTTCTGAGATTTGCTTTAAGAATGGGTCCCCACCTCCCATATCCTGCTAGAAATGTGGTTATGTTTCTCAGCTTAGAAAGGGTTAATGAACTATCTTAATCAGGGGTAAAGAAAGGAAGTGTACATGCAAGCCAGAAGTAAAAACTCTGTGCTTCTAGTTTCTATTTTCATTTGAAGAGAAATTTTAGCAAAGTCTCGATCTGATTCCCAAAATTTGCACTTTGCTCAAAATAAGTACATGCAATCCTTTTTGTTTTCCTTGTCAGTGTCAAATTCAACTAAGTTCTTGGAAAATATAGTTAGTGACATTTCTACTGATCTCTTTGAACACTATATGATAGAGCTGTCACTACTGCACAAGAACCAAGAAAGGCAAACATTCTGCTCCCCCACACAAATGTAAGGACATGTTCTCAGGAGTAGGATGGACCTGATCTTAGTACAAGAGATCTTATCATTAGAGATGGACAACCTAAGAGCCACTTGCATATTGATTTTGATTTCTTATTAAGATTGGGTGTGGATGCTTTATTTTATTTTATTTTATTTATTTTTATTTTTACTTTATTTTACTTTACAATACTGTATTGGTTTTAGTGAGGATACATTGTTTTAATACCCTTTCATAGTCTTTCATGAGATATAAAACAATAGGAAGCAAAAAAAAAAAGGCAGAGTAAGCTTGAGAACCATTCTTACAGTGAATTCTTGCTAAAAGTTTATCTTTACTGCTCTTTTCTCAGACTAATTTGTTTTCTCATTCATTTGTAAGTGAATGCCCTACAAAGTTCATCTAGACAGGTAGATTCCCATTTAAGACAATCTCACAAGCACTTACCTGAAGGAGGAAATGGCAATGCACCCCAGTATTCTTGCAACTAAAATTCTCATGGACAGAGGAGCCTGATCAGCTACAGTCCACGGGGCACAAAGAGCCAGACCCAACTGAACAACTGAGCACACACACCGTGCAAGCACTGACTCTTGCTTTGGGGCTCATCTATCCTTAATCTTTTCCATTTTTTGTGGGGTTTAGGAAGCTCTCATTTTCCTTCCATACCCTACATTGGCAGCTCTCCTGACCTCTGTGTTGTAAGAATGGTAGGATTCAGGCACATACAACTCGTGCAGTTAACAGGATTCTGTCCTCAGAAGCTCCTTAGATTAGTTGTTATGCTCTACTCTCATTGTCTTGATATGCTTGATAGTTTTTGAACAATGAGTAAATTTTCTTTTGTACTGGATTCTGTCTATAGTGTAGCCCACCAGGCTACTCTGTCCATGGGGATGCTCCAGGCAAGAACACTGGAGTGGGTTGCCATTCCCTTCTCCCAGGGATCTTTCCAACCCAGGAATTGAACACGGGTCTCCTGCATTGTGAGCAGATTCTTTACCATCTGAACCACCAGTGAAGACCATATAATGTCCTAGTTTCAGGTTTAACAGTTGATACCCTTCTACCGTCCTTGAGCTACTCCACCATGAGAAGAGGCTCTTCTGGGCTGTGCACTAGTAAATGCATAAGTACTTTGTTCAGAAGATACTCATCTTCACTCTAGTATGACCAGGCAGCCAAGTCAACTGTGATTTTTCTTTCTCTGTAAACACATTCTCTAACTAGACTTTTTTTTTTTTTTCTCTCTCTCCACTTATCAGTACTTCTACTCTGCTTCATTCGGGATATGTCTGGATCTCACACAAGTCACTGAGCTTGTGAGTCAAGGCCATTTTTACTCCCACAGGCAATCATCAAGTGACATGTAATAAATGAATTCTGCAAATGAACTTCTCTATTTCAGTTTCCTGCCACATCTTTATGCATTTGAAATTTCCATGTCTTGATCTTTATCTTTCCATTTTTCTCTGTTCCGATAACCATCACTTATTCTTTCTTTTGGGTTTCTTGTGTGTTAAAGATCTTGAAAATTGTTCTAAACCATCCTGATGATGTTATACACTGTTTTCAGAGTATTTCCTCCCAAACACCTCTTTTCATAGCACCTGTAACTCAGTGCCAACTCCTGTTCTCCAGTGAAGATTGTGATATCTTGGTAGGAAACTCATAGGTAGAAATGAATCATGCTCTCAATGAAGTGAAATATTTGTGTTTGAGGGAGCATTTCGTTTATGATTTTTTGCAGTGCTTTGCATGAAATGTGTGCATACACACATACCTACAAGCTCCAAAGGATGATCACATATAGCATTTTTACACAAACACACACACATAAATATATGCATATGTAAAAGGAGAAGGAAATGGCAACCCACTACAGTATTTTTGCCTGGAGAATTCCATGGATATTATGTGAATTGTATTATATTTTTTATTGAGTGAAAGATTCTTTAAATTCTGTGGTACTTTAAAAATTTCAAGTTTCATACACATGACTTCTTATATTCCTATAATAACCCCTCCCTCCCCCCACAACACAATATTACATTCCCCTGCTTCCCTCTCCCCATCGGTAACCACTAGTTTTGCCTCTGTATCTGTGAGTTGCTTCTTTTTTGTTTAATTCACAAGTCTGTTGTATTTTTTTACAATCCACATATATGTGATAGCACACAATATTTTTTTCTCTCTATCTGTTTTATTTCGGTAGCATAATGCCCTACTGCTGTACTGTACTGTATAGAGTACGGTGGTGCAGTATCTTTATTTGGAGTCAAAGATGAATGGAAACAAGTGTAAAAGCAGTGGTTATTTTGAAGGACACTTCAGATCTTCTCCATAGACTCCCATGAACTTATCCTGGTAAGGTAAATGGAGATTGATAACATTATGGAAAATATCATTACAGGTACCTCACCATCAATACAAAATGCCCTTCGTGTGATTGATATCCATGTCTCTCCTCAATCAGACATGGTGCTTTGTCGTGGCTCTGGAAAGGGGAGGAAGGAACAAGAGTTATCTCACTGCTCTGCTATGTCTGGGTGATTTAAATTCTCAAGAAAGTGACAGAAAAGCATGGCTAAGCCACATTCGGAATCCAATTTAATCACAATAATGCTAGTAATGTTAATTTCTGCCTCCTGTGTGAGTCTGCCAGTGATCCATTATGGTGATTCAGTGGCCTCTGTAGTATCCAGCAATGATAAAGCCAGAAATGTGTCTTCCACTGCAACATTTATTAACTATCTTGTGAAGTCTGTTCTAAGTCAGGGACATGACACAAAACAGAATTCTACTCAGATGGTTTAACTGAAGAGGATTCAATGGAAAGAATTTAATAAAGAGAACACAGACAGTGTTGAAGTCAATCCAAGAAGTTGAAGTGCCTGGAGGATAAATTCAGAAAGCAGTTTCATCCCCGTCCTAAAGCAGCTAACACAAGGGCTACAGTCAGGAGTCCAGTGAAACTATATCCAGGAAGAATGTCCCCTGCTACTTTCTCAACACAAGCCTCAGCCAAAATTTTCCTTGGAAAGATGCAGCCACCCTAGCACTTCCCTGTGAAACTGGGAGACAATTAAAGGGAAATTTGATTTTTTTTTCCCCTCCCTCTCAGTTGTGTTATGCTCTTGGTTTCTCCCATTGGCCAAACTCTGATGGAAACTAGACATCAAAGGAGCTCTATTGATGGAATCTAAAGAATAAACTCCAAATGGACAAAAAAAAAAAAAAAAAAGTTGAGAAAAAAGATTATAAGTCTAAATGAGCTAGGCTGACAAAGGAAGAATTACCAGCACATTTGTATTATCTATATATCCACAGTGTTCCCTGTGCTATGTATTTATTATTATACTATTTAAAATATAAAGAATAGATTCAGAATCAGGAAATAAGTAGTTCTAATGCAACAAATGTTGTCTGATGATCCAATGGTTTTCCTCTATCATGCACTCTTCTATCTTGTATGTTGTAAACAGGAGAGTTTAATATTTCCCACAAGTTATGTTTCAAAATATCAAGACACTGAGACATAACTTGTACTAGACCAAAATGAATCTTATTGCTTCACCATTTCAGATTTGATTCTCTGATGATATTGTGGAGAGACAAGAAGTTATGTTCTCAGTGGATTTAAGATTATAAAAAGAGTAAAACAATTGTGGTTGTCTACAGAACAGTCTTTTGGACTCTGTGGGAGAGGGAGAGGGTGGGATGATTTGGGAGAATGGCATTGAAACATGTTTAATATCATACATGAAACGAATCACCAGTCCAGGTTTGATGCATGATACTGGATGCTTGGGGCAGGTACACTGAGACGACCCAGAGGGAGGGTATGGGGAGGGAGGAGGGAGGGGGGTTCAGGATGGGGAACATGTGTATACCTGTGGCGGATTCATGTTGATGTATGGCAAAACCAATATGATATTGTAAAGTAATTAACCTCCAATTAAAATAAATAAATTTATTTTTAAAAAAAGAAGAGTAAAACACTTGTGGTTGTTTATAATCTAAATTATTTCCTCTGAGAAAGAGTTCAGTCCCAGGGATTTGGTCCCTTGGTGGCAATTCTGGTATAAACTCCTCAGGTTCTTCACTCCCATGCTGTCACTGAGAAATCACTCTTCTTTCACAGGTAAGGCTAGGCATTGTTAAGATATATTGTTAAATCTAGAAATAAATATTTTAATCAATTAGAATAAAATTATGGCCTGAAATGTATTTTCATCCATTAGCAATTTTTTAAACAATTCTTAAATAAATTTAAATTAAATTACTGAGTTTATATTGAAAGGTGAAGTGAAAGTCACTCAGTCATGTCTAACTCTTTGCGACCCCATGGACTATACAATCCACAGAATTCTCCAGGTCAGAATACTGGAATGGGTAGCCATTCCATTCTCCAGGGGATCTTCCTGACCCAGGGATTAAACCCAGGCCTCCTGCATTGCAGGCAGATTCTTTACCAGCTGAGCCACCAGGGAAGCCCAAGAATACTGGCATGGGTAGCCTATCACTTCTCCAGCAGATATTCCTGACCCAGAAATTGAACTGTGGTCTCCCACATTGCAGGTGGATTCTTTACCAACTGAGCTACTAGGGAAGCCCCTCCCTCCAAAAAAAAGGGGGGGGGGGGCTTTTCTGGGATTATATTGAAAAGAAAGAAAGAAAGTGAAGTCGCTCAGTCGTGTCCGACTCTTTGTGACCCCGTGAACTGTAGCCCACCAGGCTCCTCTGTCCATGGGATTCTTCAGGCAAGAATACTGGAGTGGGTTAACATTTCCTTCTCCAGGGGATCTTCCCGACCCGGGGATTGAACCCAGGTCTCCCACATTGCAGGCAGACACTTTAACCTCTGATTATTGAAAAGAGCAGTACATATTTAGAATAAATACAATGGGAGAAACATTCTTCACTGAAAATGAAGAATGAAGATTTCCACTGTGTGGAAATCATTATTATTTTATGTCAGGCAAATTTCTTTTTAAATAGTTATTTTTCTTCTTTTTTCTCTATAACATGGGTAAAAGAAGTACTGCTATATAGATTATCACCAAAGTAATTACTGCTTATTGAGTTCCTTCTGGCATAAAAGCAAAAAAAAAAAAAAAAATGGGAAAGTCACTCAGTCATGTACAATTACTTGGTACCGAATGGACTATAACTCACCAGGCTTCTCTGTCCATGGCATCCTCCAGGCAAGAATACTGGAGTGGGTAGACATTCCCTCCAGAGGATCTTCCCAATCTGGGGTTTCAACCTGTGTCTCCTACATCGCAGTCAGATTTTTTACCAACTGAGCCACAGGGAAGCCGAATTTCTACTATCAGTTCAGGTCAGTTCAGTCGCTCAGTCATGTCCGACTCTTTGCGACCCCATGAATCACAGCACGCCAAGCCTCCCTGTCTATTACCAACTCCCCGAGTTCACTCAGACTCACTTCCATTGAGTCAGTGATGCCATCCAGCCATCTCATCCTCGGTCGTCCCCTTCTCCTCCTGCCCCCAATGCCTCCCAGCATCAGAGTCTTTTTCAATAAGTCAACTCTTCTCATGAGGTGGCCAAAGTACTGGAGTTTCAGCTTTAGCATCATTCCTTCAAAAGAAATTCCAGGGCTGATTCCCTTCAGAATGGATTGGTTGGATCTCCTTGCAGTCCAAGGGACTCTCAAGAGTCTTCTCCAACACCACAGTTCAAAAGCATCAATTCTATGGCACTCAGCCTTCTTCACAGTCCAACTTTCACATCAATACATGACCACTGGAAAAATCATAGCCTTGACTAGACAGACCTTAGTCGGCAAAGTAATGTCTCTGATTTTCAATATGCTATCTAGGTTGGCAATAACTTTTCTTCCAAGGAGTAAGTGTCTTTTAATTTCATGGCTGCAGCCACCATCTGCAGTGATTTTGGAGCCCCCCAAAATAAAGTCTGACACTTTCCACTGTTTCCCCATCTATTTCCCATGAAGTGATCGGACCAGACGCCATGATCTTCGTTTTCTGAATGTTGACCTTTAAGCCAACTTTTTCACCCTCCTCTTTCACTTTAATCAAGAGGCTTTTCAGTTCCTCTTCACTTTCTGCCATAAGGGTGGTGTCATTTGCATATCTGAGGTTACTGATATTTCTCCTGGCAATCTTGATTCCAGCTTGTGTTTCTTCCAACCCAGCGTTTCTCATGATGTACACTGTATATAAGATAAATAAGCAGGGTCACAACATACAACCTTGACCTACTCCTTTTCCTATTTGGAACCAGTTTGTTGTTCCATGTCCAGTTCTAACTGTTGCTTCCTGACCTGCATACAGATTTCTCAAGAGGCAGGTCAGGTGGTCTGGTATTCCCATCTCTTTCAGAATTTTCCACAGTTTATCGTGATCCACACAGTCAAAGACTTTAGCATAGTCAATCAAGCAGAAATAGATGTTTTTTTCAGGAGCTCTCTTGCTTTTTCCATGATCCAGCGGATGTTGGCAATTTGATCTCTGGTTCCTCTGCCTTTTCTAAAACCAGCTTGAACATCTGGAAGTTCATGGTTCACATATTGCTGAAGCCTGGCTTCGAGAATTTTGAGCATTACTTTACTAGCATGTGAGATGAGTGCAATTGTGCAGTAGTTTGAGCATTCTTTGGCATTGCCTTTCTTTGGGATTGGAATGAAAACTGACCTTTTCCAGTCCTGTGGCCCCTGCTGAGTTTACCAAATTTGCTGGCGTATTGAGTGTAGCACTTTCACAGCATCATCTTTCAGGATTTGCAACAGCTCAACAGGAATTCCATCACCTCCACTAGCTTTGTTCGTAGTGATACTTTCTAACGCCCACTTGACTTCACATTCCAGGATGTCTGGCTCTAGATGAGTGATCACACCACCATGATTATCTTGGTCGTGAAGATCTTTTTTGTACAGTTTTTCTGTATATTCTTGCCACCTATTCTTAATATCTTCTGCTTCTGTTAGGTCCATACCATCTCTGTCCTTTATCGAGCCCATCTTTGCATGAAATGTTCCCTTGGTATCTCTAATTTTCTTGAAGAGATCTTTAGTCTTTCCCATTCTGTTCTTTTCTTCTATTTCTTTGCATTGATCGCTGAAGAAGGCTTTCTTATCTCTTCTTGTTATTCTTTGGAACTCTGCATTTGGATGCTTATATCTTTCCTTTTCTCCTTTGCTTTTTGCCTCTCTTCTTTTCACAGCTATTTGTAAGGCCTCCCCAGACAGCCATTTTGCTTTTTTTTTTTTTTTTTTGCATTTCTTTTCCATGGGGATGGTCTTGATCCCTGTCTTCTGCACAATGTCACGAACCTCATTCCATAGTTCATCAGGCACTCTATCTATCAGATCTAGGCCCTTAAATCTATTTCTCACTTCACTGTATAGTCATAGGGATTTGATTTAGGTCATACCTAATGGTCTAGCTGTTTTCCCTACTTTCTTCAATTTAACTCTGAATTTGGCAATAATGAGTTCATGATCTGAGCCACAGTCAGCTCCTGGTCTTGTTTTTGTTGACTGTATAGAGGTTCTCCATCTTTGACTGCAAAGAATATAATCAATCTGATTTCAATGTTGACCATCTGGTGATGTCCATGTGCAGAGTCTTCTCTCGTGTTGTTGGAAAAGGGTGTTTGCTATGGCCAGTGCATTTTCTTGGCAAAACTCTATTAGTCTTTGCCTTGCTTCATTCTGCATTCCAAGGCCAAATTTGCCTGTTACTCCAGGTGTTTCTTGACTTCCTACTTTTGCATTCCAGTTCCCTATAATGAAAAGGACATATTTTGGGGGTGTCATTTCTAAAAGGTCTTGTAGGTCTTCAGAGAACCGTTCAACTTCAGCTTCTTCAGAGTTACTGGTTGGGGCATAGACTTGGATTACTGTGATATTGAATGGTTTGCCTTGGAAACAAACAGAGATCATTCTGTCATTTTTGAGATTGCATCCAAGTACTGCATTTCGGACTCTGATTCCTAGAATGTCAAGGTTCACTCTTGCCATCTTTTGTTTGACCACTTCCAGTTTGCCTTGATTCATGGGCCTACCATTCCAGGTTCCTATGCAATATTGCTCTTTACAGCATCGGACCTTGCTTCTTTCACCAGTCACATCCACAGCTGGGTATTGTTTTTTCTTTGGCTCCATCCCTTCATTCTTTCTGGAGTTATTTCTCCACTGATCTCCAGTAGCATATTGGGCACCTACTGACCTGGGGCGTTCCTCTTTCAGTATTCTATCATTTTGCCTTTTCATACTGTTCATGGGGTTCTCAAGGCAAGAATACTGAAGTGGTTTGCCATTTCCTTCTCCAGTGGACCACATTCTGTCAGACCTCTCCACCATGTCCCTCCCGTCTTGGGTTGCCCCACGGACATGGCTTAGTTTCATTGATTTAGACAAGGCTGTAGACCTAGTGTGATTAGTTACTGCCTCTCTAATTGCCACTAACTTTCACCTGATGAAGATGATAGGTTTCCCTCTAAAAGGTGTATCATAAACACACACATCAAATATAAGACACAATTCACTTTGAGAAATGTTAAAACGTGACTCAGATTCAATAGTCATTTTTAAGTATTAGGTTGGTTGTTTTCGACACTTCGCTCATGAAGAAGTAAGCGCAAGATTTCATTAGGTGAAAATTGCAACCTTCATTAACATACAGATTTTAAAAAACTGAGTAGGCTTAAATTCTTCTATTTTTCTCATAGTATAAAAATTTATTACTGTACCATGAAGGGGTATCATATTGGAAAAAGCTATAGATCATAGGTCACAGACAGAGCCTCAAGGTAAGTATGATTGTCAAGAGCACAAATCTCATTAGTCCCCAAGGCCACTTCTGTCCACTTCTGAGTTTTTCTTGCCCAATCATGTAGGATATTGTGTTCTGTTTTTGAAAAGAAAGATCATGACTGTAAAGTACTGAGGTAAATGATCTTAAATGTTCATTGCTTGCACTGCCTCATTTCCATGCAGTAATAGTTGAATGGAGATGTTAAATATCTTGACTGATGATTGAATAAATACAAACCTTAAAGACATAAACCAGAAACAAAGAATGTTTGCTTATTATGACTATAACTCTAATCTTAGGAATTTAGAAAAACCAAACGATTGTGGTTTCATAGATTTAAATGACTTGCCTTGCATTTTATCACCCTGGGTAATAAGTTCAAATATCTCAAGTAGATAATGAAATAGTTCAAATGGGTAAGAAAGCAGGAGTAGTTCATTTACAAAGGGCATTACATGTGACCCATGTCCACTCCTAACCTTGTAGCTATTAATGAGTCTTATAACAATGACATACCTGGCTATGTGCTATTGAAGGAAAGTGTAGATTTTTTTGAGTATGGCCTTCATGGTCTCCTTTATCATGCACAAAATTTGAGAATTGAACTTTGTGGTTTCTTTACCTACTGTCTCAGTTTTATAGGTAATATGATTGTTTTATTATAAGTGTGATCTTTTACATGATTGAAGACAGTTGAATTCTTGTCATAAAGTTTACTCTTATTCTCTGCAAGAGTTAAAATGAGGTAGAGTTACAACAAAATCATTATGGTTTGGGGACGTGTCTGTCAATCATTTTAAGTAATTGTCTCCTCCCCCCAAATGAAATTTTTGATACATTATTTTCCCCTAATCACTCTGTCCTTTAATATTTGATACCACTTGAGAGTCCCTTGGACTGCAAGGAGATCCAACCAGTCCATTCTGAAGGAGATCAGCCCTGGGATTTCTTTGGAAGGAATGATGCTAAAACTGAAACTCCAATACTTTGGCCACCTCATGTGAAGAGTTGACTCATTGGAAAAGACTCTGATGCTGGGAGGGATTGGGGGCAGGAGGAGAAGGGGACGACCGAGGATGAGATGGCTGGATGGCATCACTGACCTGATGGCCGTCAGTCTGAGTGAACTCTGGGTGTTGGTGATGGACAGGGAGGCCTGGCGTGCTGCGATTCATGGGGTCACAAAGAGTCAGACACGACTGAGCGACTGAACTGAACTAAACTGATATGTATAAAAATAGACACATGCTATTTATATACTATATGCTTATCTGTTTTCATAGAAAATCACTTATTTACTTTTATGTCCCATGAACCAATTTTTGCCCTCAATAATTGGCTGTAATATAATAATCTAAGTATATCCAGAGATGTCTTAAAAAATTAAGCAAAATTTGTTGATGTGAGGGCCTCTGGAGTTAGGCAGGAGTAGATAAAATGAACATGTAACACAGGGTGAGGGACTAGGTTGAAAATGACCTTGAGGTTAGAGTGGCAGATAGACAGACACTGGTTCTATAAGGATCTATTTATTCCACACATTAAATTCATTCCATTGTACCTAGAAGTGTGGGATGGGGAGAGGAGAGGGGATATATGTATAATTATGACTAATCTGCATTGTTGTACGGCAGAAACCAACACAATATTATAAAACAATTTTCCTAAAATTAAAAAAATAAATTGAAGAAAAGAGAATTTAAAAAATCATTCCATCGTGAATAAATGTTTCAATTACTGATGTTTTAGATACCACATAAAAATTATACTGAAAATAAATGATTATAATTTCAAATAAAAGTAATGATTAAAGGAATTGAAAGTGACCAATTAATGATAATGATTTTTAGGAAAGATAAAAGCTTCAACTATGAAAAGAAATGTAAAAAAAAAATTGAAAATATGACTGTTCTTATGCAAAGGACCTCTCTTTCCCTTTTGTTGTTAGTCACTCAGTCATGCCCAAGCAAACATTTATGACCCGATGGACTGTAGCATGCCAGGATCCTCTGTGCATGGAATTCTCCAGGCATGGTTACTGGAGTGAGTTTCCATTTCCTTTTTCATGAGCTCTTTTCCAACCAGGGATCAAACCAGTGTCTTCCACATTGCAGGCAGATTCTTTAATGACTTGAGCCACCAGTGAAGCTGAAAGGAACTCTACTTTTAAAGTTAAATATTGAAAACATTAATGCTTGATTACTAGGTGGTTTCTGCTTTACAAAAAAATATTTTTGATGTGGACCATTTCTGAAGTCTTTACTGAATTTCTTATAATGTTTGCCAAGAGGCATGTGATATCTTAGATCCCTAACTGGGGATCAAACTCTTATCCCCTGCATTGGAAGGTGAAATTTTAACCACTGGATTACCAAGAATGTCTGTTAGATTATTTCTTTATGCCCTAAGTACTTACAAGTTTGAGAGGAGTAGGCATCAGATTAAATGATGTGAACAATGGAAAAATGATGAAAGATAAATTCATTTTTATTTCCTTTACATTAGATCTCATTGGAAGCTGAGCAAACACAATGTTAAAGGAAAACTATACAGAGGTGACTGAGTTTATCCTCCTGGGACTGACAGATCAAGCTGACTTGCAGCCTGCCCTTTTTGTGGTCTTCCTAGTCATCTACCTGATCACAGTCATCGACAATGTAAGCATGATTTTGTTAATCAGAACTGACTCAAAGCTTCAGACTCCAATGTACTTCTTCCTCAGCCACCTCTCCTTTATAGATCTCTGTTATGCCACCACTGTCACTCCTCAGATGCTGGTTCATTTCTTATGCAAGAGGAAAACCATTTCCTTCCTTGGCTGCTTTATACAGTTCCACTTTTTCATTGCCTTGGTGATTGCAGATTATTACATGCTCACAGTGATGGCTTACGATCACTATGTGGCCATCGGCAAACCATTGTTATATGGCAGCAAGATGTCCCGAGGTGTCTGCCTTTCTCTTGTTGCTGCTCCTTATTCTTATGGCTTTGCAAATGGTCTTGCCCAGACCATCCTGATGCTCCGTCTCTCCTTCTGAGGACCCAATGAAATCAACCACTTTTACTGTGCGGACCCACCTCTCCTAGTCCTGGCCTGCTCAGATACTAATTTCAATGAACCTGCCACGTTCATGGGGGCTGGTTTCAACCTCATGTGTTCTCTCATCATCATCTTCATCTCCTACATTTTCGTCTTTAGACCCATTCTGCATATCCGCTCTGCAGAAGGGAGGCACAGGGCCTTCTCCACCTGCGGGTCTCTCCTGACAGCTGTCACTGCCTTTTATTGGACACTGTTCTGCATGTATCTGAGGCCCCCTTCTGAGACAACAGGGCAAAGTTGTAGCTGCTTTTTTATATCTTTGTGAGTCCTATGCTACATCCTTTGATCTACAGCCTTAAGAATAAAGATGTTAAAAACACAGTAAGGAGAAAGATAGAAAGGAAATTTTTTTCCCAAGTATGGTGCACATTTTGATCACAGGTATGTAACATATCCATATTGTCTGATCAATTAGTGAGTTATTTAAATTAAAAAATCATTTTGGCTCTGAATTATTTTTTCTTTTGTAATTCACATATAAAACTTGGAATACTGTTAGCCTATTGTTAGTTGTGACTCAGTGTATTAAAAAAAACACCACATATAAATTAAAACACAAGACCAAGCAGCATTGTTATTGCTGTATAAAACTAATAAAGGACAGTTTATGATATCCACTTTACTCATAATTGTACAGAGTTTTAATATACAGTCCTACAGCTTTCCAAACAAGGATGTAAAAAAGAGCAATAAGCAAAGTGTTACAAGAGAAATTGTTTGTCAAATCAGATACACATTTCACCAGATGTATGTAATATATCTCTAACTAATCAGAGATAATTTTCTGTTAATAAATCACTCTTCCTATTGGCTTATTTTTCTTTTGTAATTCACTTATAAGACTTGGAGCGATGTGTCAGATCATTAGCTTGTGTTATTTTAGTGTATGTAAAATAAATGTCATATAGGAATTTAATGACAAGACCAGACAGTATTGTTATTGCTCTGTAAAATTACTAAGGACAGATCGTTCTATTCACAGTACTCATAATGGTACAAAGTTATAAAAGACAAATTCACCAAGTTGTGCTAAGACAATGAAATTTGTTTGATTTGGAGGGTTTGTAGTTTCCGAAATATTTTCAAAAACTTATCAGCCGTATCAGGAAAAGAGGTTTTTCTCTTTGTTTGCTTGATTTTTTTCCTTTGTTCACATTATGTATCAGTGAAGATCACTGTGTATCCTATTACTCTAAGAAACTTGTTTAGATGTTAGTACTGGTCCAATGGAATCCTCATTCTTAAATCATTTGGCAGAAATGCCAAATTGCTTTTAGATTTTGAAAAAAAAAAAAAAGAATCTTTTGACTTGTTTACCAAAAGGTGTCCTGCTTTTAAAACTGATATTTTACTTTCATTCATCATTTTTTTTTCCTTTGCAAAGTCATCTTTATTATATTTTAGTCTAACTTTTTTTCAGTGATGATTACATGCTTTGATTCATACAAGTTTCAGAAAAGTTGGAAAGATCTACATAATTCTTTTATGCCTTTTATATGCATTCATCATTTTTATTATGACATTTTACCAGCTCACAATCATAAACACAAAATAATATAAAGAGCACTTGTCTAAGCATAACAAATCATTGCTAAGTATTCACACAATAACACTTTTGTTTAGGATTCACACATCTCCATGTCATGGACCCCACTGCTTACCTTTGGCATCTCCTCCTGAGGCATACAAGTGGGGGAATCTTATGGTGCTGGAAAACTCTCAGAAGAGATGGCAGTTGAGCAGTATATGGTTCTATTCGGCCAAGCTAGTTGATTTCTCTGCTTTTTTCAGATCTTCAGTATCCCCACACAAGTTTTATTGTTTCACACATAAGACATGAGAGAAATGTTTGTGTATTTTTCTCTTTTCTTTGCATAGTTCTTTAAACATGGAGTTTATATTATTAAATTATGTCAAGTAATAAGTTAGTATTATTCCTCATAACAGTTATAGTTTCTATCTCATTTCTGATACTTAAAAGCTAAAAGTTGTTTCTGATAATCATAGCTCTTTAGCGGTATGTTTATTGTTTCCAGTGCAGTCAGTTCAGTTCAGTCACTCAGTCATGTCTGACTCTCTGCAACCCCATGGACTGCAGCATGCCAGGCTTCCCTGTCCATTACCAACTCCCAGAGCTTGCTCAAACTTGCGTCCATCAAATCAGTGATGCCATCCAACTATCTCATCCTCTATCATCTCCTTCTCCTTCTGCCTTCAATCTTTCCTAGCATCAGGGTCTTTTCTGTTCAGTCAGTTCTTTGCATCAGGTGGTCAAGGTATTGTGTCGGGAGCCCTGTTAGGCATTACTGACAAAATGGAGGCATGGCCCCAAACCCCTCTCTTTGTCCTGCAGGCACAGACTCGGGATGAAGGAGTTAGGCCTTGTGATTCTGACTTGTTTTTTCCTCTCCTCGGCTGAGTTGACTGAAAAGGAATATTAAGGTGCTTATTGTTCTTGAGAGAAGCATGAGAAGGCACAAAGCCTTCTGCAGCTGTGCTCAGAGAATAATTCATAAAGTTAATCATTGACATTTGTTTAAGGACTTTTACAAAAGAGTGTTCCAGGATGAGCACATAGGCCGCAGCTTGAGGCCATGGGAGGGATTGCTATCTGAAGCCTATTTGTGAGGAAAATGTTTATGGCAAAGGAGTTTACTGAATTTAGGGCTTAGAAATAATTAAAATAGTTAGAAGTTAAAGATTTAAGGAATGTTGTAATGTTAGCATATTTTACTATAGCTTACAGAGGTTAGGAATTTTAGAGATACTAATAGCTAGAAGCCTTTTTAAGAGATAGTGAGCTCAGGCTGTTAGGGGCAAACAGGATTTAGAAAGATAAGAAATAAACTGAGGAATGTAGCATGAGTTACAATGCAATCACAAGTTAGCTATAGGACACATAAGAGGAAGTAGATAATAGATGGTAAAGTTGATTCCGAGAGAATCGCTGAAGCAGGAACTCTGTTTGAAGGGCAACAATGATTTATGGAGATAATAATTCTGGGTGAAGAGGAACTGAAAATGTCAAACCTCTGACCTAACGCAAGTTAGTTAAAAGTATAAAAATCTTAAACTTGAAATAAATGCACAGTCTAAGAAAATTGAGAGGCTGCGTCATTACTCAGCGACACCATCCCTCCCTTCAGGTTGAAACCCTGGCTGCTGGAGCTGGACTCCGGCAATATTGGAGTTTCAGTTTTAGCATCAGTCCTTCCAATGGATATTCCGGTCTGACTTCTTCTAGGATAGACTGGTTGTATCTCCTTGCAGTCCAAGGGACTCTTTAGAATCTTCTCCAACACCACAATTCAAAAGCATCGATTCTTCAGCACTCAGCTTTCTTTATAGTCCAGCTCTCACATCCATACTACTGGAAAAACCATAGCTTTGACTTGAAGAACCTTTGTTGGCAAAGTAATATCTTTGCTGCTCAGAGGTGAAATCGTCTGCCTGCAATGCAGGAGACATGGGTTCAATCCCCAGGTCTGGAAGATCCCCTGGAGAAGGAAATGGCAACCCACTCCAGTATTCTTGCCTGGAGAATTCCATGGACAGAGGAGCATGGCAGGCTACAGTCCACGGGGTCGCAAAGAGTCGGACACGACTGAGTGACTTCACTTTCACTTTCCTAGATTGGTCAAAGCTTTTTGATTTTAACCACTGTGAATTAAATCATATTTTCCAAGTTTCTTTTCTTTTTGCTCCTTGTTTGACTATGACACAGTCTATCATCTATTTTCAATAAATTTCCTTAAATTTTATATTCATACTTGTCTTAGTCATTAATCAGTATATCTACTTTATTGTTAAATAATAAAAGGAACTTAGAACATTTTAATTATGAATATATCCTGCTTTTAACTAATAAACTTTCATCTGAAGGTATAGAATTCATCATTAATAATAAATTATTTAATAATGAAGTTTACACATTATGTAGTATATGATTTCAAGTATATGTGTATTAAATATTGATTCAATATCCATGTTTCTTTGACTTTGGTGACACTTACCCCTGTTTCTATAACAATTATCTTTGCTGTCACTCTTCATTTATGGTTTAGTTTTCTTCTTAGTGTTATAAACCCTTAATTAGTTCTTTTAGTGAGAGTCCCTTCAATCCTTTTATCTAAGAATATCATTTGTCCATTTGGAATGGAGCATTCATTTGGGTATGAATATACCAAGACAAATACTTGTTTTCAGTATTTAAAATATATTTTATTTTCTGGCTTCTTTTAGTTTGATTATAGAGATAGATGCACTATTAGATTATCTTTCTCTGTGGGTAAAGTGTTATCATTATTCAGTTCAGTTCAGTTCAGTCGCTCAGTCGTGCCCAACTCTTTGCAACCCCATGAATCGCAGTTATCATTAGTTTTCTTGTTTTCAGCTTCAGTGTTGTGCTAGCTGTGGACCTGTCTTCAGGTTGAGGTATGGAAACAACTTATGACTGAAACTGTAGACAACTTGGTTTGTGAAGGCAGGAACTCAAACACTACCCGAACACATACTAGCCGTGTAGCACAAGGTGAGTTAGTGACACAATTTTCCTTTAAAAGAACTTCTATCTGTTTAGCTGAAACTTCAAGAGTGAGTCACTGCCTTTTTGGGTTGTTTTAATCAACTGATCTATATAAATGATGTTTGCCAATCACTTTGCCAGTTTCAGACTCCTATTATTGTCTGAACCTTTTCAAGACATCCACGTTCATCATGAAGGATATTGATAAGAGCTCGGAAATTTGGAGAGGAAGTCATTTCATTATAAAAGAAAGGGAAAACATAAAACAAGCAGTCATCAAACTTTCATTTTGATATTTTTTTGTGCCCACATACAGCTTTTAAGGCAAACAGTGATTTGAAATTATGGAGAATAAGATTAAGACATATGATTTTCTCTCTGATCCCAGGTGTTCCAATGAATTTCTAGAGGGCTGATTCCCAATGTCACATTCCTGACTACTGCTCCGAAGTTCTTCTGAGATTTGCTTTAAGAGTAGGTCCCTACCTCTCATATCCTTCTAGAAATGTGGTAACATTTCTCAGCTTAGAGAGGATCAATGAACTATCTTAATCAGAGGTAGAGAAAACAAGTGCACATCCAAACCAGAAGTTAACCTCTGTGTTTCTACTTTCTCTTTTTAGTCAAAAGAAACTTTAGTAAAGTCTCAATCTAATTCCTACAATTTACACTTTGTTTTATCAAGTTAGGTACAGGCATTCCTTTTTGTTTTCAGTGTCAGTTTGAAATTCAACTAATTTCCTGGGCAACAAAGTTATTGAAATGTCTGGATTAAAGATCTAAATGTAAGATCAGAAACTATAAAACTCCTAGAGGAGAATATAGGCAAAACACTCTCAGAAATAAATCACAGCAGGATCCTCTATGATCCACCTCCCAGAATGCTGGAAATAAAAGCAAAAATAAAAAAATGGGATCTAATTAAAATTAAAAGCTTCTGCACAACAAAGGAAACTATAAGCAAGGTGAAAAGACAGCCTTCTGAATGGGAGAAAATAATAGCAAATGAAGCAACTGACAAACAACTAATCTCAAAAATATACAAGCAACTTATGCAGCTCAACTCCAGAAAAATAAACGACCCAATCAAAAAATGGGCCAAAGAACTAAATAGACATTTCTCCAAAGAAGACATACGGATGGCTAACAAACACATGAAAAGATGCTCAACATCACTCATTATTAGAGAAATGCAAATCAAAACCACAATGAGGTACCACTTCACACCAGTCAGAATGTCTGCGATCCAAAAATCGGCAAGCAATAAATGCTGGAGAGGGTGTGGAGAAAAGGGAACCCTCCTACACTGTTGGTGGGAATGCACACTAGTACAGCCACTATGGAGAACAGTGTGGAGATTCCTTAAAAAATTGCAAATAGAACTACCTTATGACCCAGCAATCCCACTGCTGGGCATACACACCGAGGAAACCAGAATTGAAAGAGACACATGTACCCCAATGTTCATCGCAGCACTGTTTATAATAGCCAGGACATGGAAACAACCTAGATGTCCATCAGCAGATGAATGGATAAGAAAGCTGTGGTACATATACACAATGGAGTATTACTCAGCCATTAAAAAGAATTCATTTGACTCAGTTCTGATGAGATGGATGAAACTGGAGCCAATTATACAGAGTGAAGTAAGCCAGAAAGAAAAACACCAATACAGTATACTAACACATATATATGGAATTTAGGAAGATGGCAATAACGACCCTGTATGCAAGACAGGAATAAAGACACAGATGTGTATAAAGAACTTTTGGACTCAGAGGGAGAGGGAGAGGGTGGGATGATTTGGGAGAATGGGAATTCTAACATGTATACTATCATGTAAGAACTGAATCGCCAGTCCATGTCTGACGTAGGGTGCAGCATGCTTGGGGCTGGTGCATGGGGATGACCCAGAGAGATGTTGTGGGGAGGGAGGCGGGAGGGGGGGTCATGTTTGCGAACGCATGTAAGAATTAAAGATTTTAAAATTAAAAAAAAAAGATTAAAAAAAATGTCTATTGATCTTTCTGAACAATATTTTACAGAGCTGTCAGTGGTGCAGAAGAACCAAGAAAGGCTTCCCACACAGTAATATAAGGACATGTCTTCAGGCATATGATGGACCTGATCCTAGTATGAGAGATCTTATCATTAGAAGCGGACAACCTAAGAACCACTTGCATATTGATTTTTTGATTTCTTGTTAAGATTGTTGGGGTGCCTCATTTTTATTGAGGATCTGTGATTTTAATAGCCTTTTGAAGGTTTTTATGAGATATATACCAAAGCAAACAAATAAAACAGAGGATGTGAAAACCATCTTACAGTGAATTCATGCTAAAATTTTACCTTTACTGCTTTTTTTTCTGAAACAAAATGTTTTCTCATTGACTTGTAATTAAATATCCTACAAAATTCATCTATGCAAGTAGATTGCCCTCAGTCTTGCAGGAATGGCATGATTTGTGTACACTCAGCTAGTATGTTAACAGTGTTCTGGTCTCAGAAAGCCTTATATTAGATGCAATGCTCTCCTTTCATTGTCTTGAAATGCTCCATAGTTTTTGACAAGGATACAGTATATTTGCTATTGTACTGGATCTTATCTATAGTGTACAAAGTCCTACTTCCAGGTTTAACAATTTGTAGCTTTCTACTGTCCTTGAGCTAATCCTTTAGTATATACTTTTTCCAACAGATAGAGGCTCTTCTTGGCTATGAACTAGTAAACCCATAAGTACCTTGTTGAGAAGATGCACATCTTCTCTCCAACCTGACCAGGCAGCCAGGTCAACTGTGATTTTCTTTCTGTAAACCCAAATTCTCTCAACAGACTTTTTGTTTGTTTGTTTGTCTTTCCATTTATCAGTACTTCTATTCTGCTTCAGTTGGTGTATGTCTGGATCTCACATAAGTCATTGAGCTTATGAGTCAAGACCACTTTTGGTCCCACAGGCAAACATCAAGTGATACATAATAAATGAATCCTTCTTCAAATGAACTTCTCTAGTTCAGTTTCCTGTCACCTCTTTATACGTTTGAAATTCCCAAGTCTAAATCACTCTCCTTCTATTTTCCTCTGTTCTGGTAATCACCACTTATTCTATCTCTTGAGTTGCTTGTGTGTTAAAGATCATGAAAAATTTCCTAAGTCATCTTGATGCTGTCATACAAATGAATATGCTGTTTTCAGAGTTTCCTCCTAAACGTTACTTTAGAGCACCTGTAACTCAGTGCTAACTCTTATTCTCCAGCAAAGGTTGTTGCATCTTGACTGGAAACTCATAGACAGAAATGAGTCACAGCCTCAATGAAGTAAAACATTTGTGTTTGAGGGAGCAGCTCACATGATTTTCTGCAATGCTCTGTGCTAACTGTGTGCACACACACATATGCCTACAGTTTCCAAAGTAAGATCACACTTTTTTATTTAGTGAAAGATTTTTTAAATTCTGCAGTGCTTTAAAATTTTCAAGAGTTTCATACACATGATTTTACATATTCTCATAATAACTTGATTTTCCCATAACCCTCTACTGACTTTCCCCATTTCCCTCTCCCCACTGGCAGCCATAGCTTGGCTTCTGTATCTGTGAGTTTGCTTCTTTTTTGTTTAATTCACAAGTGTGTTATATTTTTTATGTTCCACATGCATGTGATATCAACCAACATTTGTGTTTTCTCTTTATTCATTATTTCAGTAGCTTAATGCCCTCCAATTTAATCCATGTTGTCACAAACAGCAAAACTGTATTAATATACAATAAGTCCTTTACATATGAACCTTCAAGCTGTGAATTTTCAAAGATGTGAATGTGTTGTTGGCATGTCGAATCACATAAGTTAATTCTCATGACTGGTGTACATGATGTGCATACATCCTCTACAAGTGGTTGTGCTTTTGTGTATTCTACTGTACAATATCTTTATTTCAAAGATATCCAGAGGCAAGTGTAAAATCAGTACTGATTTTGAAAGACATTTCAGATGCTCTGTATAGATTTCCACTTACCTACACTGGTTTGGTGAATGGAAATACATGACATGATGAAAAAGATCACTGCAGGTGATCAATAGAAATGTCCTTTTCTGCTCTGTGTGGTTGATACCCACATCTATCTCAATTAGACATGCTGCTTGGTCATGTCAAGGGGGAGGAGAGAACAACAGTCCTGTCACTATTCTGCTGTGCCTGGGTGACTGTAACTCTCAAGAAAGGGATAGAGAGGCATATCTAAGCTGCATTCTCATATTCAGTTTTATCTGCAAGACTGCTGTTATGTTAGCTGGCAAAGAATCCACCTGCAATGCAGGGGACCCTGGTTTAATTCCTGTGTCAGGAAGTTCCCCTGCAGAAGGGGTAGGCTATCCACTCCAGTGTTCTTGGGCTTCCTGGTGACTCAGACAGTAAAGAATCTGCCTGCAATGCAAAGACCTGGGTACAATCCCTGGATTGGGAAGATCCCCTGGAGGAGGCCATGGCAACCCACTATAGCATTCTTGCCTAGAGAATCCCCATGGACAGAGGTGCCTGGCAGGCTATGGTCCATGATGTCACAAAGAGTCAGATCTGTTCAGTGAATAAGCACAGCACAATGCTAGTAATTTTAATCTCTGACTCCTGCGTGTAGTCTGCAAGTGATCCATGACGAAGAAGGATAGTGATTCAATGGCCCCTTTAGTATCCAGCAATGATGAAGCCAGAAATATCACTTCAATCACAACATTTATTGAGTAATTATTGTGTAACACTCTAGTCTGAGTCAGGGATGTGAGACTAAACAAAATCCTACTCTTGTGTTTTAACTGAAGATAATTTAATGGAAAGAATTTAATTTAATGAGGAGAATATTGGCAGTGTTAAACAAATCAGTCCAAGAATTTGAAGCACCTGGAGGCTAAGGTCATAAGGTAATTTTCATACAAGTCCTGAAGCAGCCAACACAAGGGCCTCTGTCAGGGCTCTACTGTCACGGGATCCAGGGAGAATGTGCCAGGCCACCTTTTCAACATACACCTCAGCAGGAATTTTCCTTGAAAAGATGCAGCCACCTTAACACTTCATTGTGAAACTGGGAGAAAATGAAAATGAAATTTGGATACTTTTCTTTCCTTCTCATCTCTGTTATGCTCCTGGTTTCTCCCGCTGGCCTACCTCAGATGGAAATTAGACACTTGAGGAGCTCTATTGATGGAATTTAAGGACTAAGCTCCAGGTTGACCAAAAAGACAAAAAAGACAAACTCTACAGATGCTCTAGACTGACAAAGGAAACATCATCAGCACATTTATATTATCTGTATATCCATGGTATTCCCTTTGCCAGGTATTTATTATTATAACAATTTAAAATACAAAGAGCAATGTTCAGAATCAGTAAATAAGTAGTTCAAGTGCAGCAAAAGTTATCTGACCTTCTGATGGTTTTCCTATATCATTCAGTCTTCTATCTGCATGAGAACTTAATAACTTCCCCAAGTCAAGTCTCAAAATATCAAGACATTTAGGCATTAGTTTAAAAAAAAAAAAAAGAGTCCCATTAGTACATCATTTCAGATTTGATTCCCTGAAGATACTGGGGAGAGGCAAGAATCAGGTCCTCAATGGGCTTAAGATTTTAAAAAGAATAAACCACTCATGGCGGTTCATAGTCTAGATGATTTTCTGTGAGAAATAATTGAACCCTAAGGTGTTGGTCCCTCTGTGACAATTTTGGTATAAATTCCTCAGCTTCTTTATATCTGTGCTGTCACTGGGAAATCACTCTTCTTTCACAGTTAGGACTAGGTATTGAACAGTTTGCTGTGCTGTGTGCTTAGTCACTCAGTCATCTTTGACTCTTTGGGACCCCATGGACTGTAGCCCACCAGATTTCTCTGTCCATGGGGATTCTCCAGGCAGGAACACTGGAGTGGGTTGCCACGACCTCCTCCAGGGGATCTCCCCAATCCAGGGATCAAACCCAGGTCTTCTGCATTGTAGGTGGATTCTTTACTATCTGAGCCAACAGAGAAGCCCAAGAATACTGCATTGGGTAGCCTATCCCTTCTCCAGGGGATCTTCTGGACCCTGCAATCAGAATGGGGTCTCCTGCATTGCACTAAGTGAAGTCGCTCAGTTGTGTCCAGCTCTTTGCAAGCCCCTGGACTGTAGTCTACCAGGCTTCTCTGTCCATGGGATTTTCCAGGCAAGAGTACTGAAGTGGGTTGCCATTTCCTTCTCCAGGGGATCTTCCTGACACAGGGATCAAACCCAGGTCTCCCGCATTGCAGGCAGACGCTTTACCCTCTGAGCCACCAGGGAAGCTCCTGCATTGCAGGCATATTCTTTACCAGCTGACCTAAATTCTATTTTTCTCATAGTACAAATATTTATAAATATACCATGGAGTGGTATCACAATTGAAAAAGAAATAGATCAAAGGCCACAAGACAGAGCTTCCGGCTGAGAGTCTATCAAGAATACCAGAGCCACTTCTATCCACTTCTCCCTAAGTTTTCCTTGCCAAGTCATCTCTTGCCATCAGGTGGCCAAAGTATTGGAGTTTCAGCTTCAGCATAAGTCCTTCCAATGAATGTTCATGACTGATTTCTTTTAGAATAAGACTGAGGCATACGATTGACTTTATGAACCCAGATGTTCCAGTGAATCTTGTGTGGGTTTTTTCCCAATATCACATGCATGGCTACCGCTCCTAAGTCCTTCTGAGATTTGCTTTAAGAGCAGGCCTCTACTTCCCATATTCTGCTAGAAATATGGTAGCTTTCTCAGTTTAGAGTGGATCAGTGAACTTTCTTAATCATAGGTAGAGAAAATAGATGCATACCCAAACTAATATTAAGCCTCCGTGTTTCTACTTTCTATTTTTAGTTGAAAGGACATTTTATTAAAGTCTTAATCTTACGCCCACAATTTTCACTTTGTTTTCTCAAAATATGTACATGCAATCCTTTCTGTTTTCAATGTCAGTTTCAAATTCAACTAACTTCCTGGACAACAGAGTTATTGAAATATCTATTGATCTTTATGAACAATATTTTATAGAACTGTCACTGTTGCAGAAGAATCAAAATAGGCAAACGTTCCACTCCCCACAAACATGTCCTCAGATGCAGAATGGGACTGATTCTAGTACAAGAGATCTTATCATTAGAGGCAGACAATCAAAGAACCACTTGAATGTGGATTTATTTCTTTGGAAGATTTTGTGTCAGTCATTCAGTCATCTCTGTTCTGTCCAGCTCTTTGCTACCCTATGGACTATAGCACACCAGGCTTCCCTGTCCATCACCAACTTCTGGAGCTTACTCAAACACATGCCCATCAACTCGGTGATGCCATCCAATCGTCTTGTCCTCTGTCATCCTCTTCTCTCTCTGTCATCAATCTTTCCCAGCATGAGGGAAATCAGTCTTAAATATTCATTGGAAAGACTGATGCTGAAGCTGAAGCTCCAATACTTTGGCCACTTGATACAAAAAACTGACTCATTGGAAAAGATTTTGTGTGGGTGCATTGTTTTTATTGAGGATCCATGATTTTAACATCCTGTCATCATTTTCTCATGAGATTTAAAACAAAACAAAGTACTTGTGAAATTTGAGAAATATTCTTACAGTGAATTCTTGCAAACAGTTTATTTTTGATGCTTTTTTTCTGAAAAAAAAAAAAAGTTTCCCTTTCACTTGTAATAGGATGTCCTATGAAATTCATCTAGACAGGTGAATTCTCTTTTTGAACAGTCTCACAAATACTTAGCTGGAGGAGGAAATGACTCCCATTTCAATATTCTTGCCAATAAAATTCCATGAACAGAGAAGCCCATTGGCTACATCCATGGGGTCACAAAGAGTGAGAATAGACTTAGCGACTGAGTACACACACTACACAAGCATTTAACACGATTTGGGGCACAATTTTCTTTTCTCTTTTCCATTTTTAAAATATTTTTGTAGGTTTTAGGATACTTTCCTTTTTCCCTCCATACTCCTTTGGCAGCTCTGCTTACAAACTGTATTGCAGAAAAGGCAAGCTTCATGCAGATCCAACTTGTGCAGTTAGCATGCTTCTGTTTTCATAAGCCCATTTCATGCTCTACTCTCATTGTCTTGAAATGCTTAATAGTTTTTGAACAATGATTGAGAACATTTTCCTTTGTACTGGATCTTGTCTACAGTATACAATATCCTAGTTCTAAGTTTAACAATTTGTAGATTTCTAATTATACAGTGGAAGTGACAAATAGATTCAAGGGGCAAGATCTGATAGGCAGAGTGTCTGAAGAATTATGGACAGAGATTCCATAGTACAGGAGGCAGTTAATTTTTCTTTTTCCCCAAGGGAAAAAAAATGCAACAAGGCATAAGTTTTAGGAAGCTTTACAAATAGGTCAGAAGAGAAGTGAAAGACAAAGGAGAAAGGAAAGACTTACCCATGTGACTGTAGAATTCCAAAGAATAGCAAGGAGAGATAAGAAAGTATTCCTAAGTGAACAATGAAATACAAGAAACCAATAGATTGGCTCCGGTACTCTTGCCTGGGAAATCCCATGGATGGAGGAGCCTTGTAGGCTGTAGTCCATGGGGTCGCAAAGAGTCAGACGCGACTGAGAGACTTCACTTTCACTTTTCACTTTCATTCATTGGAGAAGGAAGTGGCAACCCACTCCAATGTTCTTGCCTGGAGAATCCTAGGGATGGGGGAGCCTGGTGGGCTGCCGTCTATGGGGTCACACAGAGTCGGACACGACTGAAGTGACTTAGCAGTAGCAGAGATATCTTCAAGAAAATTACAGATACAAAGGGAATATTTTATGCAAAGATGGGCACAACAAAGGACAGAAATGGTAAGGACCTAACAGAATCAGAAGATATTAAGAAGAGGTGGCAAAAATACACAGAAGAACTGAACAAAAAAGGTCTTAATGACTCAGATAGCCATCATGGTGTGATCACTCACCTGGAGTTAGACATCCTGGAGTGTGAAGTCAAGTGGGCCTTAGGAAGCATTACTATGAACAAAGCTAGTTGAGGTGAAGAAATTCCAGCTGAGCTGTTTCAAATCCTAAAAGATGATGTTGTTAAAATGCTGCACTTAATAGGCCAGTAAATGTGGAAAACTCAGCAGTGGTCACAGGACTGGTAAAAGTCACTTTTCATTCCAGTCCCAAAGATAGGCAATGCCAAGAAATGTTCAAACTGCCACACAATTACACTCATTTCACATGCTACCAAATTAATGTTCAAAATCCTTCAAGCTAAGTTTCAAAAGTATGGGGACTGAGAACTTCCACATGCACAAGCTGAATTTAGAAAAAAAACAGAGGAACCAGAGATCAAATTGCCAACATCCATCAGAACATAGAAAAAGCAAGGCAATTCCATAAAAAAAAACATATAGTTCTGCTTCACTGACTATGCCAAAACCTTTGACTGTGTAGTCACAACAAGCTGTGGAAAACTTTCAAACAGATAAGAATACCAGAACACCTTACCTGCCTCCTGAGAAATCTGTACGCAGGTCAAGAAGCAACAGTTAAAACTGACATAGAACAGCGAACAGGTTCAAAATTTGGAAAGGAGTATGATAAAGCTGTATATTGTCATCCTATTTAACTTATATGCAGAGTACATCATGCACAATGGTGGACTGGATGAAGCACAAGCTGAAATCAAGATTGCCCAGAGAAATAACAATACCCTCATATATGCAGGTGACATCACCCTTATGGCAGAAGGCAAAGAAAAACTGAAGACATTCTTGATGAAGGTTAAAGAGAAGAGTGAAAAAACTGGCTTAAAACTCATATTCCAAAAGCTAAGATCATGTCATCGGGTCCCATCACTTCATAGTAAATAGAAAAAAATAGAAAAAGTAGAAATAATGAAAGATTTTATTTTCTTGGGCTCCAAAACCACTGTTGATAGTGACTGTAGCCATGAAATTAAAAGATCCTTGCTCCTTGGAAAAAAAGGCTTGACAGACTTAGACAACATATTAAAAATCAGCAACATCACTTTGTCAACAAAGATCCATATTGACAATGTTGTGTTTTTTCCAGTAATCATTTATGGATGTTTGAGCTAGACCATAAAGAAGACTGAGTGCTGAAGAACTGATGCTTTTGAATTGTGGTGCTAGAGAATGCTTTTGTCCGGACAGCCAGGACATCAAACCATTCAATCCTAAAATAAATCAATCTTGGATATTCATTCGCAGGACTGATGTTGAAGCTGAAGGTCCAAAACTTTGGTCACCTGATACGAAGACCCTGATGCTGGGAAAGATTGAAGGCAGGAAGAGAAGGGAGTGACAGAGGAGAAGATGTTTGGATGACATTGCGGACTCAATGAACATGAATTTGAGCAAATTCAGGGAGATAGTGAAGGACAGGGAAGCCTGGCATGCTGCAGTCCATGAGGTCACAGAGTCAGACATGAATAAGCGACTGAACAACAGCAAATATTTATATGTGTATAAATTTTATGTTATGTTATTCTATTATTTTTATTGGCTGGACCATTCTTTAAAATCTGTAGTGCTTTGAAATTTTGGCTCAGACAGTAAAGCATCTGTCTACAATGCGGGAGCCCTGGGTTCGCTCCCTGGGTCGGGAAGATTCCATTGAGAAGGAAATGACAACCCACTCCAATACTTTTGCCTAGAGAATCCCATGGATGGAGGAGCTTGGTGCAGGCTACTGTCCATGGGGTCGCAAAGAGTAGGCACGACTGAGCGACTTCACTTTCTTTACATGTGATTTTATGTATTTTCATAACAACTCCTTTTTCCCCTAATGCTGTATTGCATTCCCCTGCTTCCCTCTCCCACGGGTAACAAGTAGTTTGTCTTTATCTGTGCCGCTGGTTCTTTTTTGTTTACTTTACAATATTGTTGGTTTTTTTTTATTCTACCTATATGTGATATCATACAGCATTTCTTTTTGTCTCTTTCTACCTTATTTTAGTAGTTCAATGCCCTCCAAGTACATCCATGCTGCCACAAACAGCAAAACTGCATTCATATACAATAGGTCCTTTACATATGAACTTTCAAGTTGTGAACTTTCAAAGATGTGAGTGTGTGTTCACATGTCCAATCATGTAAGTTAGTTCACATGTCTGGCCTACATAATGTGCATGCATCCTCTACCACTGACTGCTTTTGTGTACTCTGCTGTGCTGTACTGCACCGCAGAGTACACTGGTGCAGTATCTTTATTTCAAGTCAAGCACGTCTGGAAACAACTATAAACACACTGTGATGTGAAGTACACTTCAGACTCTCCACTTATGCCTGCTTACTTACAGCTGATTGGTAACAATGTCCCATCTCAGTCAGACACACTGCGTGGTCTTGGCTCCAGAAAGGGGAGGAGGGAGCAGTGGTTATCTCACTGCTCTGCTGTGCCTGGGTGATTCCAGTTGTCAAAAAAAGGGGACAGAAAAACACCTCTAAGACATTCTCAAATTCAATTTTATCTGTGATAATCCCAGTAATGTTAATCTCTGATTCTTGTGTTTAGACTGCAAGTGACCCATGGTCCAGAAGGATGGTGGTTCAATGATTAGCATCCAGCAATATTTAAGCCAGAAATGCCTATTCTACTGCAGTATTTATTGAATAACTATCGTGTGACATGCTGATGTAAGTAAGGGATGAGAAACAAAATTCTACTCAGATGTTTTAACTAAAGAGAATTTAATGGAACAAATTTATAAAGAGAATGCAGTCAGAGTTAAAGAAATCAGTCCAAGAAATTAAAGTATCTGTGGCTAAGCCTAGAATGCAATTTTATTCCCAGACCTGAAGAGGCCAACACAAGAACTACTGAGTCCAGTGAAACTATATCCAGCAAGAATGTCCCAGCCCACCTTCTCAACCCACACCGCAGCAGGAATTTTCTTTGAAAAGATGCAGCTACTCTAGCACTTCATTATGAAACTGGGAGAAAAATGGAAAAGAAATTTCGATATTTTTCTCTTACTCTCACCTGTGTTATGCTCTTGATTTCTCCCACTGGCAAAACTCAAAACTAGTTACCCTAGGGGCTCTATTGATGGAATCTAAGGATTAAACTATGAGTGAACAACAACAGAAAAATTGTAGAGAAAAAAGACAATAGATCTAGATGGGCTAGACTGATAAAGGAAGAATCAGCAGCACATTTACATTATGTCTACCTACAGTGTTCCCATTGCTATGTGTTCATTATTATAACTACCTAAAATATAAAAAACAAGGATCAGAATCAGGAAATAAGTAGTCCAAATGCAACAAAAGTTGTCTGATTATCCGATGGGTTACCTGTATTATGAACTCTTCCATCTTGTTTCTTGCAAATAGGAGAACTTAATGTGTTCCCCAAATCAAGTCTCAAAATATCAAGGCATTTAGGCATAAGTTAAAACAAATAATGGATCCCATTACTTCACCATTTCAGGAGATTTTATTCCCTGATGATACTGGGGAGTGGCAAGAAGTTATGTCCTCAATGGACTTAAGATTGTAAAAAGAGTAAAAAACTTGCTTATAGTCTAAATGATTTTATGTAAGAAATAATGCAACCCTGGGGATTTGGTTCCTCTGTGACAATAATGGTATCAACTCCTTAGGTTTTTCACTTCCTTGCTGTCACTGGGAAATCACTCTTCTTTCATAGGTAGGATTAGTTATTATTAAAATATTTTGGAATCTAGAAATAAATATTTTAATCAGAATAAAGTCATGGCCTGAAGCCTATTCTCATAAAACAGCAATTTTTAAAATAATTCTTAAATTAATTTTAATAAAATTTTTGCATTAATGTAGGAAAGAACAGTACATACTTAGAATAAATGCAATGGAAGAAACATCCTTCACTAAATGTTGTGTGGAAATCATTATTATTTTATAAGCTAGGTGAAGTTCTTTTAAAAGTTATTTTTCTTCTTTTTCTCTGTAATGGAGGTAAAAGAAGAATTAGCTGTGCCTAGATCATCAGCTAAGTAATTCCTGCTAATTGAGTACTTTCTGCTATGAGAATGAAAAAAAAAAAAAAAAGAAGAAAGTGTTAGTTCTTCAGTCATGTTTAACCCTTTGCTACCCCATGGACTGTCACCCACTGGAATCCTCTGTCTATGGAATCCTCCAGGCAAGAATACTGGAGTGGGTAGGTACTCCTTTCTCCAGAGGATCTTCTCAACTCAGGAATTGAACCCGTGTTTCCTGCATTGCAGACAGATTTTTTACCATCTGAACCACCAGAGAAGCCCCCTTTCTGCTATCCTGCCCCTCTAATTGCTTTCACCTGATGAAGGTGATGTACCCCCCCCCCAAGAAAAGGCTGTCATAAACAGATGCATCAAATATAAGACACAATTAAGTTTGTGAAATGCTATCAGTTCAGTTCAGTTCAGTTTAGTCGCTCTGTTGTGTCTGACTCTTTGTGACCTCATGGACTGCAGCATGCCAGGCCTCCCTGTCCATCACCAACTCCCAGAGTGTACTCAAACTCATGTCCATTGACTAGGTGATGCCATCTCCATCAGTGCCATTTCAGTTGGTGAAATGCTATAATGTAACTCAAATTCAGGCATCCTTTCTAAATACTGGCCATTTCTTCCACTTCTCTCTGAGTTTTTCTTGCCCAATCTTGTCAGATACTGTGTTCTGTTTTTGAAAAGAAAGGTCGTGACCATAAAGTACTCAGGTAAATGATCTGGAATGTTTATTGCTTGCACTGTCTCATTCTGGCACAGTGAAAATTGAATGGAGATGTTAATTATTTGGAGTTTAGGTTAAGGATTCAATAAATACATACTAAAGACACAATCCTTACCCAAAAGTATGTTTACTTATTTCAAGAAGAACTATAATATTCAGTTCACTTCCATTGCTCAGTCATGTTTGACACTTTGCAATCCCATGGACTGCAACACACCAGACCTCCCTGTCCATCACCAACTCCTGGAGATGACTCAAACTCATGTCCATCAAGTCGGTGATGCCATCCAACCATCTCATCCTCTGTCATCCCCTTCACCTCCTGTCTTCAATCTTTCCCAGGATCAGGGTTTTTTCAAATGAGTTAGTTCTTCGCATCAGGTGGCCAAAGTATTGGAGCTTCAGTTTCAGCATCAGTCCTTCCAATGGATGACTATAATCTTAAGAATTTATAAAAGGAAAACCAAATGATTGTGATCTTAATTGATTTAGATGACTTCTCTTTCATTTTATGACCCTGGTCAATAAGTTCACATATCTCAAGAGGATAATGAAATAGTGTAAATCGCAAAAAAAAAAAAAAAAAAAAAAAAAAAGCAGACGTGGTTCATTTACAAAGTGATTTAAATGTGACCCATGTCCATTCTTGGCACTGTAGCTATTAATAAGTGTCATTATAACAATGACATACCTGGTTATGTGCTATTGAAAGAAAGTGTAGATTTTTCTAACATGGCCTTCATGGTCTCCCTTATGCACCAATGTTGAGAAATGCACTTTATGATTTTTTACATACTTTCTCAACTTTAGGGGTAATATAATTATTATTATCAGTGTTTCCTTTTACATGCTTTAAATAACTTAGAATTATTGTTGTAGAGTATATCCTTATTCCCTACAAGAGTTAAAATGAGGTAGAGTTACAATAAAATCATCACAGTTTGGGGATGTGTCTGTCCGTCATCTTAAAATAATTGTCTCTTGTCCTAAGAGGAAACTTTTCATACATTACTTTCCCCCAATAACACACTTAATGCATTATTACCGTCGAGACCAGCTCAACAAGCAAGGTTCCAAAAGCACGATACGGCAAGAGAATGAGAAACGAGACACAAGAATTCAGAGAAAAGCGAGGATCAGGGGACCAACACTGCTCCAAGGTGAAGGTGCCAAAACTGAATCCAAGCCAGCTTTATTATACTTTCAGCTGTGAATGAAAGAATATATGGGGAGTTAAACTATAACTCACGTGGCCTTTAGGGCCAAAGAACAAAATGATCATTAACCATTGAGTAATTAGGAAACAGTAATCAATAACAAATCAGTAACTAAGACTAGTATTCTTATCTATAGATTTTCCTCCAGATACATAAAACACATGACTCTGAGATGCCAGTTGAGAAACAGTCTGGGGTTGGTTTTCCGACCCCAGGATCATATCTTGTTTTCAAGATTATGAATTGTTTCCTCTGGACTTGTTCCAAGAGTCTCATGCCTTATAGCATCCAGTTTATCAATAATTATAAATTTTTTCTGTGGCCCTTGCTGGGGCCTGCTTTTCTTTTATTCTTTCTGTCTCTTACAATTACTACTCCAACAATGTGTTTAATGCATTTAATACATTATTTCTCCCCAAATAATATGTTTAATACATTATTGCTCCTTCAATTAATAGTTACCATGTGTATGTATAAAAATATACACATATTACTTATGTACTAATTGCTTACCTGTTTTTGCAAAACAAAACAAAACAAAACCACTGGTTTATTTTGTACCCCAGGAATCAACTTTTGCCCTCAATAAGTGACTGTAATATAGAAAGACAAGGATATCTTGAGATGTCTTAAAAGTCAAGTAAGATTTGGTGAAGACCACCAGAGATAGTCAAGAGTGGATAAAATGAACATACATCGCAAGGTGAGGGGCTATCTTTAAAATAACCTTGAGGTTAGAGTGGCAGGTTAGAAGACAGACACTTTCTATAAAGATATCTCTATTCCACTTACTTAAGCCTGTTAGCTGTGAAAAAATGAGTTTTAATTACTGATGCTTTAGACACCACATCAAAATTATAGTAAAAATAAAGGAACATAATTTCAAAGAGAAACAATATTTAAAGAAATTATCAGTGGTCAATTCATGCTAATGTTTTCTAGAAAAGATAAAAGCTTTTCAACTATTAAAAGAATAGCAGAGAAACATTTAAAAATATGTAAAGAAACTGTATTTCCTTTATGTAAAGAAACTGCATTAAGTTAGATACTGAAAATACATAGTTCATGCTTACTAGCTTATTTGGGTCTTTAAAGTACTTTTGATGTGGCCCATTTATAAAATCTTTACTGAATTTGTTACATTATTAGTATAGTTTTATGTTTTGGTTTTATGGCCATGAAGCATCTGGGATCTTAGCTGTCTAACTGGGAACCAAACACACAGGCACTGCATTAGAAGGTGACGTTTTAACCACTGGATTGCCAGGGAAGTCTCCTACGTTATCTCTTTATACCACAAGTATTTATGAGTTTGAAAGGAATAGGCCTCAGATGACACAATGTGAGTAGTGGAAAAAATGACAAAGGACCAATTTATTGTTATTTCCTTTACTTTAGATATCATTGGAAGCTTAACAAACACAATGTTAAAGGAAAACTACACAGAGGTGACTGAGTTTATCCTCCTGGGACTGACAGACCGAGCTGAGTTGTGATCTGTTTATTTGTGGTCTTCCTAGTCATCTACCAGATCACAGTTGTTAGTAATGTGAGCATGATTTTGTTAATCAGAACTGACTCAAAGCTTCAGCCACCTTTCCTTTGTAGATCTCTGTTATGCCACCAATGTAACTCCTCAAATGCTGGTAAATCTCTCATCTGAGAGAAAAACTATTTATTTCCTTGGTTGCTTTATACAGTTTGACTTTTTCATTTCCTTGGGGTTCACAGATAGCTATATTCTCACAGCAATGGCGTATGACTGATACATGGCCATCTGCAAACCCTTGTTTAGTTCAGTACAGCTACTCAGTCGTGTCCGACTCTTTGTGACCCCATGAATTGCAGCACGCCAGGCCTCCCTGTCCATCACCAACTCCCAGAGTTCACTCAGATTCATGTCCATCGAGTCAGTGATGCCATCCAGCCATCTCATCCTCTGTCGTTCCCTTCTCCTCCTGCCCCCAATCCCTCCCAGCATCAGAGTATTTTCCAATGAGTCAACTCTTTGCATGAGGTGTCCAAAGTACTGGAGTTTCAGCTTTAGCATCACTCCTTCCAAAGAAATCCCAGGGTTGATCTCCTTCAGAATGGACTGGTTGGATCTCCTTGCAGTCCAAGGGACGCTCAAGAGTCTTCTCCAACACCACAGTTCAAAAGCATCAATTCTTTGGTGCTCAGCTTTCTTCACAGTCCAGCTCTCACATCCGTACATGACCACTGGAAAAACCATAGCCTTGACTAGACAGGCAGAAATGGTGTGGACCTAACAGAAGCAGAAGATATTAAGAAGAGGTGGCAAGAATGCACAGAAGAACTGTACAAAAAAGATCTTCAAGACCAAGATAATCATGATGGTATGATCACTCACCTAGAGTCAGACATCCTGGAATGTGAAGTCAAGCAGGCCTTAGAAAGCAAACCCTTTTTATATAGCATCAAAATGTCCTGAGGTGTCTGCCTCTCTTTTGTTACTACACTTTATATTTATGGCTTGCAAATGGTCTTACCCAGACTATCCTGATGCTCCATCTCTCCTGTGGACTTAATGAAATCAACCACTTTTACTGTACCGACCCACCGCTCTTAGTCCTGGCCTGCTCTGATACTTATGCCAAAGAGACTGCCATGTTCGTGTGGGCTGGTTCCAACCTCACGTGTTCTCTCACCATCATCCTCATCTACATTTTCATCTTTAGAGCCATTCTGAGTATCCGCTCTGCAGAAGGGAGGCACAAGGCCTTCTCCACCTGTGGGTCTCACCTGACGGCTGTCACTGTATTTTATGGGACACTGTTCTGCATGTATCTGAGGCCCCCTTCTGAGACATCTGTAGAATAGGGCAAAATTGTAGCTGTTTTTTATATTTTTCTGAGTCCTATGCTAAACCCTTTGATCTACAGCCTTCAGAACAAAGATGTTAAAAGAGTAATAAAAAAAAAAGTGATTCAAGAGAAATTGTTTGTCAAATAGGGTACACATTTGGTCTGCTGCTGCTGCTGCTAAGTCGCTTCAGTCTTGTCCGACTCTGTGCAACCCATAGACGGCAGCCCATCAGGCTCCCCCGTCCTGGGGATTCTCCAGGCAAGAACACTGGAGTGGGTTGCCACTTCCTTCTCCAATGCATGAAAGTGAAAAGTGAAAGCGAAGTCACTCAGTCATGTCCGACTCATCACGACCCCATGGACTGCAGCCCACCAGACTCCTCCGTGTATGGGATTTTCCAGGCAAGAGTACTGGAGTGGGTTGCCATTGCCTTCTCCAACACATTTGGTAAGTGGTATGTAATATTTTGCATTCTCTGACAAATTACAGACAATATTAAATTAATAAGTCCCTTTTTGTCGTTTTTTTTTCTTTTGTAAATCACTTACGAGACATGAAAGAATGTGTTGGGTAATTACCTTGTGATATTTCAATGTATTTAAAATGAATATCACATAGAAATTCAATGAAAAAACAAGACACCATTATTATTGCTCTCTAAAATTAATAAAGGCCAGATAATTCTACCCATAATACTCAAAACAGTAAAAAGTTGTAAAAGTCAGAATTCTCAAATATTGCTAAGACAATGACAATTTGTTATATATGGAGGGTTAATAATTTCCAAACTATTTTTCAAAACTTGTAAACCATCAGTTCAGTTCAGTTCACTCAGTTGTGTCCGATTCTTTGCGACCCCAGGAATCGCAGAATGCCAGGCCTCCCTGTCTATCACCATCTCCCAGAGTTCACTCAGACTCACGTCCCTCGAGTCCGTGATGCCATCCAGCCATCTCATCCTCAGTCTTCCCCTTCTCCTCCTGCCCCCAATCCCTCCAGCATCAGAGTTTTTTCCAATGAGTCAACTCTTCGCATGAGGTGGCAAAAGTACTGGAGTTTCAGCTTCAGCATCATTCCCTCCAAAGAAATCCCAGGGTTGATTTCCTTCAGAATGGACTGGTTGGATCTCCTTGAACTCCAAGGGACTCTCAAGAGTCTTCTCCAACACCACAGTTCAAAAGCATCAATTCTTCCGTGCTCAGCCTTCTTCACAGTCCAACTCTCACATCCATACATGACCACAGGAAAAAACCATTGCCTTGACTAGACAGACCCTAGTCGGCAAATCAATGTCTCTACTTTTGAATATGCTATCTAGGTTGGTCATAACTTTTCTCCCAAGGAATAAGTGTCTTTTAATTTCATGGCTGCAGTCACCATCTGCAGTGATTTTGGAGCCCCCAAAATAAAGTCTGACACTGTTTCCACTGTTTCCCCATCTATTTGCCATGAAGTGATTGGACCAATTGCCATGATCTTCGTTTTCTGAATGTTGAGCTTTAGGCCAACGTTTTTGCTCTCCTCTTTCACTTTAATCAAGAGGCTTTTTAGTTACTCTTCACTTTCTGCGATAAGGGTGGTGTCATCTGCGTATCTGAGTTTATTGATATTTCTCCCGGCAATCTTGATTCCAGCTTGTGTTTCTTCCAGTCCAGCATTTCTCATGATGTACTCTGCATAGAAGTTAAATAAGCAGGGTGACAATATACAGCCTTGATGTACTCCTTTTCCTATTTGGAACCAGTCTGTTGTTCCATGTCCAGTTCTAACTGTTGCTTCCTGACCTGCATACAGATTTCTCAAGAGGCAGGTCAGGTGGTCTGGTATTCCCATCTCTTTTAGAATTTTCCATAGTTTATTGTGATCCACACAGTCAAAGGCTTTGGCATAGTCAATAAAGCAGAAATAGATGTTTTCCTGGAACTCTCTTGCTTTTTCCATGATCCAGTGGATGTTGGCAATTCGATCTCTGGTTCCTCTGCCTTTTCTAAAACCACCTTGAACATCAGGGAGTTCACGGTTCACATATTGCTGAAGCCTGGCTTGCAGAATTTTGAGCATTACTTTACTAGCATGTGAGATGAGTGCAATTGTGGGGTAGTTTGAGCCTTCTTTGGCATTGCCTTTCTTTGGGATTGGAATGAAAACTGACCTTTTCCAGTCCTGTGGCCACTGCTGAGTTTTCCAAATTTGCTGGCATATTGAGTGCAGCACTTTCACAGCATCATATTTCAGGATTTGAAACACCTCAGTTGTAATTCCATCACCTCCACTAGCTTTGTTGGTAGTGATGCTTTCTAAGGCCCACTTGACTTCACATTCCAAGATGTCTGGCTCTAGATTAGTGATCACATCATCATGATTATCTGGGTCGTGAAGATCTTTTTTGTACAGTTCTTCCATGTATTCTTGCCACCTCTTCTTAATATCTTCTGCTTCTGTTAGGTCCATACCATTTCTGTCCTTTATCGAGCCCATCTTTGCATGAAATGTTCCCTTGGTATCTCTAATGTTCTTGAAGAGATCTCTAGTCTTTCCCATCCTGTTATTTTCCTCTATTTCTCTGCATTGATCTCTGAAGAAGGCTTTCTTATCTCTTTTTGCTATTCTTTGGAACTCTGCATTTAGATGCCTATATCTTTTCTTTTCTCCTTTGCTTTTAGAGGAAAAGTTTTTTGTTTGTTTGATTTTCCTTTGCGTACATTATACATCCATTAAAATATTTGAGTATGTCAAGCTACTTCTCAAATATATTTAGGCCTTAGTACTAACCTATTTCTGGAGAAGGAAATGGCAACCCACTCCAGTATTCTTGCTTGGAGTATCCCATAGCCCGAAGAGCCTGGTGAGCCCTGGTTCATGGGATCACAAAAAGTTGGACATGACTGAGCAACTAAAACACACACACACTGGTCTATTTAAGCTTCCCTGTGGCTCAGATGGTAAAGAATCTGCCTGCAAAGCAGGAGACCTGAGTTCAGTCTTTGAGTTGGGAAGTTCCCCTGGAGGAGAGCATGGCAACCCATTCCAGTATTCTTGCCTGGAGAGTCCCCTTGGACAGAGGAGCCTGGTGGCCTACAGTCCCTGGAGTCACAAAGAATCGGACATGACTAAGTGACTAATCACACAGTGGAATCCTCATTCATAAAACTTTTGACAGAAATCTCCATTAAGCACTAAGTCTACTTTTTAATGAAATAACAGAAGTACCTTAGAGTATTTTAATTCTAGTTATATTCTGCTTCTAACTTATGTGGCATCATTTGGGAGTATATACTTAATTATTGACAATAATTTTTATTTTAAAATGAACTTTAAATATTATTATATATGAGTGTAATTATGATTATATTAAATGTTTATTTAATATCAATATTCCTTTAACTTTCGTGAACTTTGTCAGTGAATTTCTCACTGTTCTCTTTCCCCCTACTCTTCAAGTTTAGTTTTCTTCTGTGCATTATATACCCTTATATCAGGTTATTTCAGTGAGAATTTGTGTGAGACTAATTCTCCTTTTTTTATTTTTCTGAGAATTTCTTGCTTTAATTCCCAAAGAATTTGTTTGTTTGTTTGTTTTGAGGAATCAACTGAATTTTTTTTTGGGGGGGGGGCTTTATTTTTTTTTTTTTAATTTTTACTTTATTTTACTTTACAATACTGTATTGGTTTCGACATACATTGACCTGAATACACCATGGGCGTTAATTTTTAATCAATTAAAAAACAAATGAAAGGTATTTGCCAGTTGCCTTGTTAGTTTATTCTTTAAAAAGAAGAGATTTTTTGTGGTTGTTAATAGTCTGAAAGACTTCTACTAGAAATAATTGAAGCCTAGCTTATAAGGTCCCAAGTTTCTCCACATCCATGCTGTCTCTGAAAAATCTCTCTTCTTTCACAGGTAGGATTAGTTATTGTTAAAATATACGTTGTAATTTACAAATAAGTATTTTAATAACTAAAACTTATGCTTGAAACATTCTCTGATGAATTAGCAAGTGTCTTGGTTTAAATTTGCTGTTCTTAAAGAGCATGTGAAAGTTACTCAGTTGTGTCTGACTCTTTGAAACCCTATGGATCATATAGCCCATGGAATTCTCCAGGCCAGAAAACTGGAGTGGGTGGCATTTCCCTTCTCTAGGGGATCTTTCCAACCCAGGGATATAAATATTTATAAATGTATGGTAGAGTAACATAATAATGGAAAAAACTATATCAAAGGCCACATGAGACAGCCTCAATGGTGAGGGTGAGTATCAACAGTACAAAATTTATTTGTTCCAGAGCTACTTCTGTCCACTTGCAAATACTTCTCTCTGAGTTTCCCAGCTCAACCATGTAGGATGTTGTGTTCTATTTTTGTAAAAGAAGGTTATTACCATAAAGTATCAGTATCGTTAAATTATCTGGAATGTTCATTCCTTGCACTGTCTCATTTTCAAACACACACACACACACACAAAGATTGGATATATTATTAGGGTTTTTGATGAATGACCATAAACAGAGGCATTAGATGCAATCCCAGAACCAAAATAATGGCTTCTCATTATGACACTTGCTATAATGTTATGAACTTAAATAATTATGATTTCATTGATTTAGGTGACTTGTCTTGCCCTTTACTACCCTACTTAGTAGGTCTAAAATTCTTAAAAGCAGAATGAGTTAATGCAAGTGGGCAAGAAAGCAGGAGTGATTCATTTACCATGTGCTTTACAATGTGACCAGTGTCCATCCTTTAGTACTGTAGTTATTAATAAGAGCCAGTATAACATTGACACATCTGTATCTGAGCTATTGAAAAAAAATGTAATTTTTTTGCAGGATCATTGTAATGGTAATTTCTATCCTGCAGAGATATTGGGAGGTGAATTTTATGATTTCTTACCTATAGATTCAGCTGTATGTGTAATTTTATTATTGTTGTTATTAACAGTATGACATATGTTTTAAAGAACATATTTAATTCATGCTCTAGCGTTTTTCTTTACTTTTTGCAAGAGTTAAAATGAGGTATGGTTACAGCAAAATCATTATGATTTGGGGATGTGTTTCACAATCTTTTGCAATGATTGCATTCTCCCATGGGGTGAGTTTCAGTATATTGTGTGTGTGTTAATCACTCAGTCATATCCTACTCTTTGCTACCACATGGGCTATATCCTCCCCCAGGCTCCTCTGTCCATGAAATCCTCCAGGCAAGAATACTGGAGTGGGTTGCCATTTTCTTCTCCAGGGGATCTTCCTGATCCAGGGACAGAACTCAGGTCTCCTGCATTGCAGGCAAATTCTTTACCTTCTGATCCACCTGGGAATATTTTCCTTTAATCATTACCTTTTAGGTTGTTTAATTTTCTCTCTCTCTCTCTCTCTCTCTCTATATATATATATATATATATATATACATATATATATATATATGTGTGTGTGTGTGTGTGTGTGTGTGTGGGTGTGGCTGTGTGTGTGTATACCTATGCACATACACATATCACTTAGTACTGTATGCTCATTATTTTTATACAAACACACTGATTTAAGTCCCATGAATCAATTTTTACACCCAATAATTGGTTATGATACACAAATCCAAGAATGTCCTTAGCTAAAATTGTAAAAGTTAAGTAAGCTTTGGTGATATGAGGGCCACCTGAGATAGACACAAGTGGGGAAAATGAACATGCATTGCAGAGTGAGGGATCAGCTTGAAAATGATCTTGGTCCTACGGGGGTAGGTAGACAGATTCTATTTCTACAAAAACATATCTGTACCACTTCCTTAAGTCTACGTAGCTGAGAAAACACATGAGCTTCAATGACTGATGCTTAAGATAGTGTTGTTATTGACTCACTAACTCATGTAGGACTCCTTTATGGTTCCATGGGCTGCAGCCCACAAGGTTTTTTTGTCCATGGGATTTCCCAGCAAGAATATTTCAGTGGATACCCATTTCCTTCTCCAGGGGATCTTCCTGACCCAGGGGTCAAACTCATGTCTCCTGCAAGCAGGCAGATTCTTTTGCTTTAGATACTACATCAAAAGGGATACTAAAAAGCAAAGACTAATAATTTCAAAGAAAAGCAATATTCAAAGAAACTATAAGTAAACATTTCATAGTAGTATTTGCAGAAAAGAGAAATGTTTTTCAAATATGAAAACACTTGCAGAAAAGCATTGAAAATATGACTGCTTTATATAAAAGTGTGAATGTACATAAAGGAGCTCTATGTTAAGCTAATTATAGAAAACATCAATTACAAGTTTACTGAGCTGGAATCAAGATTGCTGGGAGACATATCAATAATCTCATATATGCAGATGACACCACCCTTATGGCAGAAATGAAGAGGAACTAAAAAGCCTCTTGATGAAAGTGAAAGTGGAGAGTGAAAAAAAAGTTGGCTTAAAGCTCAACATTCAGAAAATGAAGAACATGGCATCTGGTCCCATCACTTCATGGGAAATAGATGGGGAAACAGTGGAAATAGTGTCAGATTTTATTTTGGTGGGCTCCAAAATCACTGCAGATGGTGACTGCAGCCATGAAATTAAAAGACGCTTACTCCTTGGAAGGAAAGTTATGACCAACCTAGATAGCATATTCAAAAGCAGAGACATTACTTTGCCAACAAAGGTCCGTCTATTCAAGGCTATGGTTTTTCCAGTGGTCATGTATGGATGTGAGAGTTGGACTGTGAAGAAGGCTGAGCACCGAAGAATTGATGCTTTTGAACTGTGGTGTTGGAGAAGACTCTTGAGAGTCCCTTGGACTGCAAGGAGATCCAACCAGTCCATTCTGAAGGAGATCAGCCCTGGGATTTCTTTTGAGGGAATGATGCTGAAGCTGACACTCTAGTACTTTTGCCACCTCATGAGTTGACTCATTGGAAAAGACTCTGATGCTGAGGGGGATTCAGGGCAGGAGGAGAAGGGAACGACAGAGGATGAGATGGCTGGATGGCATCGCTGACTCGGTGGACGTGAGTCTGAGTGAACTCCAGGTGTTGATGATGGACAGGGAGACCCGGTGTGCTGCGATTCATGGGGTCACAAAGAGTCAGACACGACTGAGCAACTGAACTGAACTGAACTGAACTGAGGCTATTTCTTTACGTCACATGTATTTACAAGTCTGAAAGAAAAGGAATAAGTATTAAATGACATGATGTAGGAAATGAAAAAATGATAAAAGACAAATGAATTCTATTTCCATTACTTTAGCCATTGTTGGAAGCTGAGCAAACACAATGTTAAAGGAAAACTATAGAGAGGTGACTGAGTTTATCCTCCTGGGACTGACAGATCGAGCTGAATTGCAGCCTGTGCTTTCTGTGGTCTTCCTAGTCATCTACCTGATCACAGTTGTCGGTAATGTGGGCATGATTTTGTTAATCAGAACTGACTCAAAGCTTCAGACTCCAATGTACTTCTTCCTCAGCCACCTCGCCTTTGTAGATCTCTGTTATGCCACCAATGTCACTCCTCAGATGCTGGTCAATCTCTTATCAAAGAGAAAAGATATTTCCTTCCTTGGTTGTGTCATACAATTTCACTTGTTCATTTCCCTGGTGATCACAGATTATTATATTTTGTCAGTGATGGCTTATGATCGCTACATGGCCATCTGCAAACCCTTGTTATATGGCAGCAAGATGTCCCAAGGTGTCTACCTTTCTCTTGTTGCTGATCCTTATATTTAACACTTTGCAAATGGTCTTGCCTAGATCATCCTGATGCTCCATATCTCCTTCTGTGGACCAAATGAAATCAACCACTTTCACTATGCAGACACACTGCTCTTAATCTTGGCTTGCTCAGATATTTATGTCAAAGAGACTGCCATGTTCATGGGGGCTGGTTTCAACCTCATGTGTTCTCTCACCATCATCCTCATCTCCTACATTTTCATCTTCACAACAATTCTGTGTATCCATTCTGCAGAAGGGAGGCACAAGGCCTTCTCCACCTGTGGATCTCACCTGAGGGCTGTCACTATATTTTATGGGACATTGTTCTGCATGCCTCTGAGACCCCCTTCTGAGACATATGTAGAACAGGGAAAAGTGTAGCTGTTTTTTATATCTTTGTGAGTCCTATGCTAAATCCTTTTATCTACAGCCTTCAAAACAAAGATGTTAAAAGAGCATTAAGGAAAGTAATTCAAAGGAAACTGTTCACCAAATAGGGTAAATATTTTGATCACAGGTATTTAACATAGCTGTATCCTCTGAGCATTTATTGAACATTTTAAATTATTTTTTGTCTTTTGTAATTGGCCTATTATATTTACAAGAGTTTGTCAAATTATTAGCTTGTGTGGTCTTAGTTTATTTAAAATGAATACTGCAGGGGGCGGTCCTAAGATGGCAGAGGAATAGGATGGGGAGACCACTTTCTTCCTCACAAATTCATCAAAAGAACATTTGAACGCTGAGAAAATTCCACAAAACAACTTCTGAATGCTGGCAGAGAACATCAAGCATCCGGAAAAGCAGCCAATTGTCTTCAAAAGGAGGCCCTCTCACAGAACAAAGGACTGACTAGAGCTATGCTAAAAGCCCTAACCTAAGACACCATCAGGCCTGCTCACAGAAAGGACTGAGCACAGCTAGCTGGCTTCAGACCACCCATTCCCCTCAGTGACAGGCAGGCGAAGGCAGCCAGAGCTGGAAGGGGGCAGTCACAGCCCCAGAGAGGAATCATCTACCAAACTATAAGCAGGCTTCATTGCTAACCAAGACTTCTTGGGATTCTGGATGGTCAACATCTGCTGTAGAAGGTGCACCAGTTGTACACCCAGAAAACTGGGCAGCAGGGACGGGGGAGGGGATAAGTCGCAGCAACCTCGTTCACCAAATACCTGGTCACCTGAGCTGCTCAGATCTGGGAAGGGCACAAAACGCAGGCCCAACCGAGTCTGTGCCTCTGAGGACTACCCAAATACCTGAACCTGAGCGGCTTAGACCTGGCAAGTGCATACAACCCAGGGCCAGCCTCAGACAGTTCCCGGCAGAGCAACCTAGAGCATGAGCAGTGCAGACAGGGAAAGCACACACACCGTGAGTGGGAGCAAACCCAGTGTGGCCAAGACACTGCGAGCACACGCCAGTGTTATTTGTTTGCAGTGTCCCTCCCTCCCCACGGCACAACTGAACAACTGAGCCTAAAAGAGTGTCCACCACCGCCCCCTTGTGCCAGGGTGGAAATTAGACACTGAAGGGACCAGCGAACAGAAGAAGCTAAAACAGAGGGGCCCTCCTTGGAAGTGACAGGTGCAATACATTAAAACCCTGTAGATAGTACCAACTACATAGGAAGGAGGCCTATAGATCTTGAGAGATATAAGCTGGATCAAGGAACTATCCAAAAATGAACTGACTCCACACTGCCCACAACACCACCAGAGAAAGTCCTAGATATAGTTTTACTATTTTTACTATATTTTTTATTTTAATTTTTTTATTTTAAATCCTCTATTACTCCTTTAATTTTCATTTTTATAACCTACTATTACTCTGCCAAAAAAAGAGAGATCCTATTTTTTAAAGCAAACTTCATATATATATATATATATATATTTTATAATTTTTGTGAATTTTTTTCTTTTTCTGTATTATTGTATTTTGGAAAATCCAACCTCTACTCTAGATTTTTAATCTTTGCTTTTTTATATTTAGTATCAATTTTGTACCTTTAAGAACCCAATCTTCAGTACCCATTTTTACTTGGGAGTGAGATTACTGGCTTGACTGCTCTCTCCCCATTTGGATTCTCCTTTTTCTCCACCAGGTCGCCTATCTCCTCCCTCCCCCTTCTCTTCTCTGCCCAACTCTGTGAATCTCTTTGTGTGTTCCGGACGGTGGAGACGACTTAAGGAACTGATTAGCGGCTGGATCTGTCTCTCTCCTTTTGATTCCCCCCTTTATCCTCCTGGCCACCTCTGTCTCCTTTCTCCCTCTTGTCTTCTCTGTATAACTCCGTGAACATCTCTGAGTGGTCCAGACTGTGCAGCGCACATAAGGAAGTGATTACTGGCTAGCTTGCTCTCTCCTCTTTCGATTCCACCTAATCTCATCCTGGTCACTTTTATCTCCCTCCTCGCTCTTCTCTTCTCTATATAACTCTGTGAACCTCTCTGGGTGTCCCTCGCTGTGGAGAAACTTTTCATCTTTAACCTAGATGTTTTATCAATGGTGCTGTATAGATGGAGAAGTCTTGAGGCTACTGTAAAAATAAGACTGAAAAACAGAAGCAGGAAGCTTAAGTCCAAATCCTGAGAACACCAGAGAACTCCTGACTCCAGGGAACATTAATCAACAGGAGTTCATCAAATGCCTCCATGAAAGTGAAAGTGAAGTCGCTCAGTCATGTCCGACTCTTTGCGACCCCGTGGACTATAACCCACCAAGCTCCTTTATCCAAGGGATTCTCCAGGCAAGAATATTAGAGTGGGTTGCCATTTCCTTCTCCAGGGGATCTTCCTGACCCAGGGATCGAACCCAGGTCTCCCACATTGCAATGAGACACTTTAACCTCTGAGCCACCAGGAAAGCCCCTACACTGAAACCAAGCACCACCCAAGAGCCAACAAGTCCCAGAGCAAGACATACCATGCAAATTCTCCAGCAACACAGGAACTCACCCCTGAGTTTCAATATACAGGCTGCCCAAAGTCACTCCAAACCCACTGACATCTCATAACTCATTACTGGACACTTCATTGCACTCCAGAGAGAAGAAGTCCAGCCCCACCCACCAGAATACTGACACAAGCTTCCCTAACCAGGAAACCTTGATAAGTCACCTGTGAAACCCCACCCATAGCAAGGAAACTCCACAATAAAGAGAACTCCACAAACTGCCAGAATACAGAAAGGCCACCCCAAACAGAGCAATATAGCCCAGATTGCTGTACCCAGCAAGGATCTCATTCAAATATGAAGGAGAAATTAAAAGCTTTCCAGACAAGCAAAAGCTGAGAGAATTCAGCACCACCAAACCAGCTCTCCAATAAATGCTAAAGGATCTTCTCTAGACAGGAAACACACAAAGGATGTATAAACTTCAACCCCAAACAATAAAGTAAATGGCAATGGGATCATACTTATTAATAATTACCTTAAATGTAAATGGGTTGAATGCCCCAAGCAAAAGACAACGATTGGCTGAATGGATACAAAAACAAGACCCCTATATATGTTGTCCACAAGAGACCCACCTCAAAACAAGGGACACATACAGGCTGAAAGTGAAGGGCTGGGAAAATATATTCCACGTAAATAGAGACCAAAAGAAAGCAGGAGTTTCAATACTCATATCAGATAAAATAGACTTTAAAACAAAGGCTGTGAAAAGAGACAAAGAAGGACATTACATAATGATCAAAGGATCAGTCCAAGAAGAAAATGTAACAATTATCAATATATATGCACTCCATATAAGAGCACTGCAATATGTAAGACAAATGTTAACAAGTATGAAAGGGGAAATGAACAATAACACAATAATAGTGGCAGACTTTAATACCCCACTCACACCTAGGGATAGACCACTAAACAGAAAATTAACAAGGAAACACAAACCTTAAATGATACAATAGACCAGTTAGACCTAATTGATAGTTACAGGACATTTCACCACAAAATAATGAAATTCACCTTTTTCTCAAGCACACAGGGACCCTTCTCCAGGATACAGCACATCCTGGGCCTTGATAAATTCAAAAAAATTCAAATCATTCCAAGCATCTTTTCTGACCATAATGCAGTAAGATTAGATCTCAATTACAGGAGAAAAACTATTAAAAATCCCAACATATGGAGGCTGAAAAACACGCTGCTGAATAACCAACAAATCACAGAAGACATTTTTAAAAAATCAAAATATACATAGAAATCAATGATAATGAAAACACAACAACCCAAAACCTGTGGGACACTGTAAAAGCAGTGCTAAGGGGAAGGTTCATAGCAATACAGGCATACCTCAAGAAACAAGAAAAAAGTCAAAGAAATAACTTAACTCTACACCTAAAGCAATTAGAAAAGGAAGAAATGAAGAACCCCAGGGTCAGTAGAAGAAAAGAAATCTTAAAAATTGGGGCAGAAATAAATGCAAAAGAAACAAAGGAGACCATAGAAAAAATCAACAAGGCCAAAAGCTGGTTGTTTGAAAGGATAAATAAAATTGAAAAACCATTAGCCAGACTCATCAAGAAACAAAAGGAGAAAAATCAAATCAATAAAATTAGAAATGAAAATGGAGAGATCACAACAGACAACACAGAAATACAAAGGATCATAAGAGACTACTATCAGCAATTATATGCCAATAAAATGGACAACTTGGAAGAAATGGATAAATTCTTAGAAAAGTACAACTTTCCAAAACTGAACCAGGAAGAAATAGAAAATGTTAACAGACACATCACGAGCACAGAAATTGAAACTATAATCAGAAATCTTCCAGCAAGCAAAAGCCCAGGTCCAGAAGGCTTCACAGCTGAATTTTACCAAAATTTAGAGAAGAGCTTCACCTATCCTACTCAAACTCTTCCAGAAAATTGCAGAGGAAGGTAAACTTCCAAACTCATTATATGAGGCCACCATCACCCTAATACCAAACCATGACAAAGATGCCACAGAAAAAGAAAACTACAGGCCAATGTCACTGATGAACATAGATGCAAAAATCCTCAACAAAATTCTAGCAAACAGAATCCAGCAACACATTAAAAAGATCACACACCATGACCAAGTGGGCTTTATACCAAGGATGCAAGGATTCTCAATATCCACAAATGAATCAATGTAATACATCACATTAACAAATTGAAAAATAAAAGCCATATGATTATCTCAATAGATGCAGAGAAAGCCTTTGACAAAATTCAACAACGATTTATGATAAAAACTCGCCAGAAAGCAGGAATAGAAGGAACATACCACAACATAATAAAAGCTATATATGACAAACCCACAGCAAACATTATCCTCAATGGTGGAAAATTGAAAGCATTTCCCCTAAAGTCAGGAACAAGACAAGGGTGCCCACTTTCACCGCTACTATTCAACATAGTTCTGGAAGTTTGAGCCACAGCAATCAGAGCAGAAAAAGAAATAAAAGGAATCCAAATTGGAAAAGAAGAAGTAAAACACTCACTGTTTTCAGATGACATGATCCTCTACATAGAAAACCCTGAAGACTCCACCAGAAAATTACTAGAGCTAATCAATGAATATAACAAAGTTGCAGGATATAAAATAAAACACAGAAATCCCTTGCATTCCTAAACACTAGTAATGAGAAAAGAGAAAGAGAAATTAAGGAAACAATTCCATTCACCATTGCAATGAAAAGAATAAAATAATTAGGAATATATCTACCTAAAGAAACTAAAGACCTATACATATAAAACTATAAAACACTGGTTAAAGAAATCAAAGAGGACACAAATAGATGGAGAAATATGCCATGTTCTTGGATCAGAAGAATCAATATAGTGAAACTGCGTATACTATCCAAAGCAATCTATACATTCAATGCAATCCCTATCAAGCTACCAAGGGTATTTTTCACAGAGCTAAAATAAATAATTTCACAATTTGTATAGGAACACAAAAACCTCAAATAGCCAAAGCAATCTTGACAAAGAAGAATGGAACTGGAGGAATCAACTTGCCTGACTTCAGGCTCTACTACAAAGCCACAGTTATCAAGACAGTATGGTACTGGCACAAAGACAGAAATACAGATCAATGGAACAAAACAGAAATCCCAGAGATAAATCCAGGCACCTACGGACACCTTATCTTTGACAAAGGAGGCAAGAATACACAATGGAGAAAAGACAATCTCTTTAACAAGTGTTTCGGGGAAAACTGGTTAACCACTTGTAAAAGAATGAAACTAGAACAATTTCTAACACCATACACAAAATAAACTCAAAATGGATCTAAACGTAAGACCAGAAACTATAAAACTCCTAGAGGAGAACATAGGCAAAACACTCTCTGACATAAATCACAACAGGGTATTCTATGACCCACCTCCCAGAATATTGGAAATGAAAGCAAAAATAAACAAATGGGACCTAATTAAACTTAAAAGCTTCTGCACAACAAAGGAAACTATAAGTAAGGTGAAAAGACAGCCTTCAGTATGGGAGAAAATAATAGAAAAAGAAGCAATTGACAAAGAATTAATCTCAAAAATATATAAGCAACTCCTGCAGCTCAATTCCAGAAAACTAAACGACCCAATCAAAAAATGGGCCAAAGAACTAAATAGACATTTCTCCAAAGAAGACATACGGATGGCTAACAAACCATGAAAAGATGCTCAACATTACTCATTATCAGAGAAATGCAAATCAAAACCACAATGAGGTACCATTTCACACGGGTCAGAATGGCTGCAATCCAAATGTCTACAAGCAATAAATGCTGGAGAGAGTGTGGAGAAAGGGGAACCCTCTTACACTGTTGGTGGGAATGCAAACTAGTACAGCCACTTTGGAGAACAGTGTGGAGAATCCTTAAAAAAATGGAAGTAGAACTGCCATAGGACCCAGCAATCCCACTGCTGGGCATACACACTGAGGAAACCAGAATTTAAAAAGACACATGTACCCCAATGTTCATCACAGCACTGTTTATAATAGCCAGGACATGGAAGCAACCTAGATGTCCATCAGCAGATGAATGGATAAGAAAGCTGTGGTACATATACACAATGGAGTATTACTCAGCCATTAAAAAGAATACATTTGAATCCGTTCTGATGAGATGGGTGGAACTGGAGCCGATTATACAGAGTGAAGTAAGCCAGAAAAAAAACACCAATACAGTATACTAACACATATATAAGGAATTTAGAAAGATGGCAATGATGACCCGGTATGCAAGACAGCAAAAAAAGACACAGATGTGTATAGCGGACTTTGGGACTGAGAGGGAGAGGGAGAGGGTGGGATGATTTGGGAGAATGGCATTGAAACATGTATACTATCATGTAAGAATCGAATCGCCAGTCTATGTCCGATGCAGGATACAGCATGCTTGGGGCTGGTGCATGGGGATGACCCAGAGGGATGTTATGGGGAGGGAGGTGGGAGGGGGGTTCATGTTTGGGAACGCATGTACACCCGTGGTGGATTCATGTCAATGTATGGCAAAACCAATACAGTATTGTAAAGTAAAATAAAGTTAAAATAAAAATTAAAAAATAAATAAATAAAATGGGCTGGAATGGGTGAATTTAACTCAGATGATCATTATATCTACTACTGCAGGCAGGAATCCCTCAGAAGAAATGGAGTAGCCATCAGGGTAAACAAGAGTCCGAAATGCAGTACTTGGATGCAATCTCAAAAACGACAGAATGATCTCTGTTTGTCTCCAAGGCAAACCATTCAATATCACTGTTATCCAAGTCTATGCCCCAACCAGTAACGCTGAAGAAGCTGAAGTTGAACGGTTCTATGAAGACCTACAAGGCCTTTTAGAACTAACACCCAAAAAAGATATCCTTTTCCTTATAGGGGACTGGAATGCAAAAGTAGGAAGTCAAGAAACACCTGGAGTAACAGGCAAATTTGGCCTTAGAATGCGGAAAGAAGCAGGGCAAAGACTAACAGAGTTTTGCCAAGAAAATGCACTGGCCATAGCAAACACCCTCTGGCAACAACACAAGAGAAGTCTCTACACATGAACATCACCAGATGGTCAACACCGAAGTCAGATTGACTATATTCTCTGCAGCAAAAATCGAGAAGATCTATACAGTCAACAAAAACAAGACCAGGAGCTGACTGTGGCTCAGATCATGAACACCTAATTACCAAATTCAGACTTAAATTGAAGAAAGTAGGGGAAACCGCTAGACCATTCAGGTATGACCTAAATCAAATCCCTTATGACTATACAGTGGAAGTGAGAAACAGATTTAAGGGCCTAGGTCTCATAGATAGAGTGCTTGATGAACTATGGAATGAGGTTTGTGACATTGTACAGGAGACAGGGATCAAGACCATCCCCATGGAAAAGGAATGCAAAAAAGCAAAATGGCTGTCTGGGGAGGCCTTAAAAATAGCTGTGAAAAAAAGAGAGGTGAAAAGCAAAGGAGAAAAGGAAAGATATAAGCATCTGAATGCAGAGTTCCAAAGAATAGCAAGGAGAGATAAGAAAGCCTTTTTCAGCGATCAATGTAAACAAATAGAGGAAAACAACAGAATGGAAAAGACTAGAGATCTCTTTAAGAACATTAGAGATACCAAGGGAACATTTCATGCAAAGATGGGCTTGATAAAGGACAGAAATGGTATAAACTGAACAGAACCAGAAGATATTAAGAAGAGGTGGCAAGAGTACACAGAAGAACTGTACAAAAAAGATCTTCATGACCAAGATAATCAAGATGGTGTGATCACTCATCTAGTGCCAGACATCCTGGAATGTGAAGTTAAGTGGGCCTTAGAAAGCATCACTATGAACAAAGCTAGTGGAGGTGATGGAATTCCAATTGAGCTATTTCAAATCCTGAAAGATGATGCTGTGAAAGTGCTGCACTCAATATGCCAACAAGTTTGGAAAACTCAGCAATGGCCATAGGACTGGAAAAGGTCATTTTTCTTCCAGTCCCAAAGAAAGGCAATGCCAAAGAAGGCTCAAACTACCGCACAACTGCACACATCTCACATGCTAGTAAAGTAATGCTCAAAATTCTCCAAGCCAGACTTCAGCAATACGTGAACCATGAACTTCCTGATGTTCAAACGGGTTTTAGAAAAGCCACAGGAACCAGAGATCAAATTGCCAACATCCTCTGGATCATGTAAAAAGCAAGAGAATTCCAGAAAAACATCTATTTCTGCTTTGACTATGCCAAAGCCTTTGACTGTGTGGATCACAATAAACTGTGGACAATTCTGAAAGAGATGGGAATACCAGACCACCTGACCTGCCTCTTGAGAAATCTGTATGCAGATCAGGAAGCAACAGTTAGAACTGGACATTGAACAACAGACTGGTTCCAAATTGAAAAAGGTGTACGTCAAGGCTGTATATTGACACCCTGCTTATTTAACTCTATGCAGAGTACCTCATGAGAAACGTTGAACTGGAAGAAACACAAGCTGGAATCAAGATTGCCAGGAGAAATATCAATCACCTAAGATATGCAGATGACACCACCCTTACAGGAGAAAGTAAAGAGGAACTAAAACGCCTCTTAATGAAAGTGAAAGAGTCTCCTTAAGCCAAAAAATTGGCTTAAAGCTCACCATTCAGCAAACAAAGATCATGGCATCCGGTCCCATCACTTCATGGCAAATAGATGGGGAAACAGTGGAAACAGTGTCAGACTTTATTTTGGGTGGCTCCAAAATCACTGCAGATGGTGACTGCAGCCATGAAATTAAAAGACACTTACTCTTTGGAAGAAAAGTTATGACCAACCTAGATAGCATATTCAAAAGCAGAGACATTACTTGGCCAACTAAGATCTGTCTAGTCAAGGCTATGGTTTTTCCAGTGGTCATGTATGGATGTGAGAGTTGGACTGTGAAGAAGGCTGAGCACCGAAGAATTGACGCTTTTGAACTGTGGTGTTGGAGAAGACTCTTGAGAGTCCCTTGGACTGCAAGGAGAACCAACCAGTCCATTCTGAAGGAGATCAACCCTGGGATTTCTTTGCAACGAATGATGCTAAAGCTGACACTCCAGTACTTTTGCCACCTCATGCGAAGAGTTGACTCATTGGAAAAGACTCTGATGCTGGGAGGGATTGGGGGCAGGAGAAGGAGACGACCGAGGATGAGATGGCTGGATGGCAATACGGACTCGATGGACATGAGTCTGAGTGAAATCCGGGAGATGGTGATGAACAGGGAGGCCTGGCGTGCTGCGATTCATGGGGTCGCAAAGAGTCAGACACGACTGAGCGACTGAACTGAACTCACCTGAACATTTAAGGTAATTATTGATAAGTATAATCCCACTGCAATTTACTTTATTGTTTTGGGTTCGGGTTTATACGCCCTTTTTGTGTTTCCTGTCTAGAGAATATCCTTTAGCATTTGTTGGAGAGCTGGTTTGGTGGTGCTGAATTCTCTCAGCTTTTGCTTGTCTGTAAAGCTTTTGATTTCCCTTCATATTTGAATGAGATCCTTGCTGGGTACAGTAATCTGGGCTGTAGGTTATTTTCTTTCATCACTTTAAGTATGTCTTGCCATTCCCTCCTGGCCTGAAGAGTTTCTATTGAAAGATCTGCAGTTGTCCTTACGGGAATCCCCTTGTGTGTTATTTGTTGTTTTTCCCTTGCTGTTTTTAATATTTGTTCTTTGTGTCTGACCTTTGTTAATTTGATTAATATGTGTCTTGGGGTGTTTCGCCTTGGGTTTATCCTGTTTGGAACTCTCTGGATTTCTTGGACTTGGGTGATGATTTCCTTCCCCATTTTAGGGAAGCTTTCAGCTGTTATCTCCTCAAATATTTTCTCATGGTCTTTCTTTTTGTCTTGTTCTTCTGGGACACCAGTGATTCTTATGTTGGGGCGTTTAACATTGTCCTGGAGGTCTCTGAGATTGTCCTCACTTCTTTTAATTCATTTTTCTTTTTTTCCTCTCTGATTCATTTATTTCTACCATTCTATCTTCTATTTCACTAATCCTATCTTCTGCCTCCATTATTCTACTATTTGTTGCCTCCAGAGTGTTTCTGATCTCATTTATTGCATTATTCATTATATATTGACTCTTTTTTATTTCTTCTAGGTCCTTGTTAAACCTTTCTTGCATCTTCTCAATCCTTGTCTCCAGGCTATTTATCTGTGATTCCATTTTGATATCAAGGTTTTGGATCATTTTCACTATCATTCTTTGGAATTCTTTCTCAGGTAGATTCCCTATCTCTTCCTCTTTTGTTTGGTTTAGTGTGCATTTCTCCTGTTCCTTTATCTGTTGGGTATTCCTCTGTCTCTTCATCTTGGTTATATTGCTCTGTTTGGGGTGGCCTTTCTGTATTCTGGGAATTTGTGGAGTTCTCTTTATTATGGAGTTTCCTCGCTGTGGGTGGGGTTCTATCAGTGGCTTGTCAAGGTTTCCTGGTTAGGGAAGCTTGTGTTGGAGTTCTGGTGGGTAGAGCTGGATTTCTTCTCTCTGGAGTGCAATGAAGTGTCCAGTAATGAGTTATGAGATGTCTATGGTTTTGGAGTAACTTGAGCTGCTCAGGGGTGTGTTCCTGTGTTGCTGGAGAATCTGTGTGGTATGTCTTGCTCTGGAACTTGTTGTCCCTAGGGTGGTGCTTGGTTTCAGTGTAGGTATGGAGGCATTTGATGAGTTCCTATAAATTAATGTTCCCTGGATTCAGGAGTTCTCTGATGTTCTCAGGATTTGGACTTAAGCCTCCTGCTTCTGGTTTTCAGTTTTATTTTTACAGTAGCCTCAAGACTTCTCCATCTGTACAGCACCATGATAAAATATCTAGGTTAAAGATGAAAAGCTTCTCCACATTGAGGAACACCCAGAGAGTTTCACTGAGTTACATGGAGAAGAGAAGAGGGAGGGGGTAGTTAGAGGTGACTGGAATGAGATGAGGTGGGATCAAAAGAGGAGAGAGCAAGCTAGCCAGTAATCACTTCCTTTTGTGCGCTGCACAGTCTGGACCACTCGGAGATGTTCATGGAGTTATACAGGGAAGATGAGAGGGAGGAAGTAGACAGAGGTGGCCAGGAGGATAAAAGAGGAAAATGAAAAGGAGAGAGACAGATCCAGCCAGTAACCAGTTCCCTAAGTGTTCTCCATCATCTGGAACACACAGAGATTCACAGAGTTGGGCAGAGAAGAGAAGGGGGAGGGAGGAGACAGAGACAACCTGGTGGAGAAAAAGGAGAGTCCAAAGGAGGAGAGAGTGGTCAAGCCAGTAATCTCGCTCTCAGGTAAAATTGGATACTGAAGATTGGGTTTTCAAATGTACAAAATTGACAACAAATACCAAAAAGCAAAGATTAAAAATCTAGAGTAGATGTTGGATTTTCAAAAATACAATATTCAAGAAAAGAAGAAGAAAAAAAAAGATGAGAATTATTAAAAAATAACAACAACCACAAAACATATATATATATATATATATATATATATATATATATGACTTTAAAATAGGGTCTTTTTTTTGAAAAGTAATAGTAGGTTACAAAAATTAAAATTAAAGGAGAAATAGAGGACTTACATTTTTTTTAAGTTAAAAAAAGAAGAAGAGAAGAAGAAAAAACAATCAAACAACAATATCAACAAAAAGACAGAATGGTAGTAAAAATAGTAAAGATATATCTGGCTGTTTCTCTGGTGTTGTCGGCAGTGTGGGGTCACTTCCAAGGCAGTTCCCGCTGTTTAGCTTCCATTTGCTGGTCTCTTCAGTGTCTGATTTCCACCCTGACACAACGGGGTGGTGGTGGACACTTTTTTTTTCCCCCTTAGGCTCACTTGTTCATTCGTGCTGTGGGGAGGGAGCGATGCTGCAAACAAATAACACTGGCATGTGCTCGCAGTGTCTCAGCCACACTGGTCATGCCCCTGCACACAGTGCACACCTCTCAGGCGCTATGTTGCTCCGCTGGGAACCCTCTGAGGCCGGCCCTAGGCTGCATGCACCTCCCCGGTCTAAGCCACTCAGGCTCGGCTCTCAGGTATCCCTCAGAGGTGCAGATTTGGTTGGGCCTGCGTTTTGTGGCCTTCCCAGGACCGAGTAGTTCAGATGTTGGTGAGTGGGGTCGCTGCGACTTATCCCCTTTCCCTGCTGCTCAGTTTTCTGGGTGTACTGCTGGTGCCCCTTGTCAGGCAGATAGTGACAGTCCAGAACCCCAAGAAGTCTTAGTTAGCAAAGAAGCCTGCTTGCAGTTTGGTAGGTAAAGTCTCTCTGGGGCTGCGATTGCACTCTTCCAGCCCTTTCGGCTCTGGTTTCCTGTCACCAGCAGGGGATGGTCTGCAGCTGGCTATTTCTGTTCCATCCTTTGTTCTGTGCACGGTCCTGTCCTGGCGGTGTCTTATGCTAGAGCTTTTCGCGTGGTAGCTATCCCACAGTCTGGTTTGCTAGCCCAAGTTAGTTCACTCTGGTTACATTCGGGGCATTCCAGCCTGATTCTTAAAAAGCACTGCAGCCCGCACCTCCCTGCCCAGCCCTCACTTGCTAGTGGTGGATGCAGGCGTCTGCACTGCTTCTCTGCTGGGGGAGTTACTGTTGGGCTCGTAATCTGTTGGTTTTAATTATTTATTCATTTTTCTTCCCTGTTATGTTGCCCTCTGCACTTCCAAGGCTCGCCATAGACTCAGCAGTGAGAGTGTTTCCTGGTGTTTGGAAACTTCTCTCTTTTTAAGATTCCCTTCCCAGGATGGGACTCCCTTCCCGGGATGGAGCTCCCTCCCTACCTTCTGTGTCTCTTTTTCCATCTTTTATATTTTTCCTACCTATTTTTGAAGACAATGATCTGCTTTTCTGGGTGCCTGATGTCCTCTTCCAGCATTCAGAAGTTGCTTTGTAGAATTTACTCAGCATTGAAATGTTCTTTTGATGAATTTGTGGGAGAGAAATATGGTCTCCCCATCCTATTCCTCTGCCATCTTAAGACTGCCCCCCATCTTAATTTCTTAGCAAGTTAAAATGAATCACTGTGCATAAATTTCTTATTTAGATTGGTCTGTGTTTACACCCATCATTCTACAAACATTATTTTCATTCATTGAGTAATTTAACATACATCAAATAAACATATTACAGTGAGCACTTGACAATCATATAAACCTTTTTAGAATAATATCTGTTGAAAGAATATCCCATCTCCCCCCCCCAAAAAAAAACTGTATGACATAATTTAAAAGAGAGACAGATTCAACAGGTATTATACTCATTCTAGCAAAAAATAAAACTGATTTAAAAATACGTAGATAAAGTCTGATATTGAATAGGTAAAGACTCTGAAGTCCATGGGAGAAAGTCACCTATAGCAAGATAAAAAGATTATTTTATCAATGAAGACTCAAGAGAGGTTTACTGACATAGCATTGGGTAGTACGAAACCAGTGTGTGTACTGTAATCAGATAATGCACCTTGCCCTTACATTTGTGAGATATTGGACTGGAAAGACATAGGAGGGAGAAGAGCTGGGGTTTATTATGGCACAGCAGACAAGGGTGGCTCCCCTTGGGAAATTTATATTCACTTGAGATGAATGAGTCCATCATCTACATGACTTATCTGTCTTCTTCACTTACTATCTTAAAATATCATTACTTTCCGAGCTATTCTTAGAGAATTATCTATGTCTTTATGACCAGTTGAGATAGTTTCTAGACTGAAACTGAATTTCAATAACTCACTTCCATTTTCTGTTGTCCTTTTCTTGGCTTCAGTATACCCGTTTCTCCTACCATTTCATCTTAAAGGACCACAAAGTTGTAGACGTGTGTACTTAAAATTTTTAGTAAATGTGACAACAGTTCAAAATTAGTCTGCTACATTATTTTAAATGGACCCGGAAGAGGGCAAACTTTTATCCTATGAACATTTCAATGAGTAGTATTCCAGGTAACAGGTGAGCTTTGTACTTTCACTGATTGATATTTTTCTTGTTGTGGATTGTTTTCATTGGTGAGGGAGGAAAGGAAATTCTTGGAACTCCAAGATTCTACCGAATATTTACTATGTTTATCAATTTACCATAAATAGCACCTCTGGTTTTTGGATCAATAATTCCTACAAAATTGCAAGTAAAGCTTTTTTTCTCATACCTGTGCATAGCAAAGTATAAACATATATGAATATCAATATCCCTGTGAATCAAGTTCATTAGGATAAACAAATCTATATTTCCTCTGTTACCTAACTTATTCTGGTTTGTTCCAATCCAGAGGAAAGCGGTTTGACATTATTGAGCCAGCGAAACCTAACGTGGAGTTTATTTCAGTTATATTTCTTGAGAATAGAAAAGTAACCTAGATTTTCCAAAAAAAGTGGTTACTACCTACCTTTACTACTAATGACCCAAAATTTCAAACTGGACATTAAAAAAAAAAAAAAAGAATATCATGCCCCACAAGAAAACTGTTTTTAGAACGATGTCTAGTTCCTTGACTTACTGAAGTTTACTTAATGTTTGTGTATGATATTTCTCCAACAGAGAGCAAAATATTCATGGTTATTTTAAAACTAGTTCAGCAATGTCTCCAATAATTTTTCCCCAAACTTTAAACTTTTTATATCATACTGAGGTATAGGTGATACAATAATTTAATATAAATTACTTAGTATTCCATATCAGAAAAGGAGTTAAATGAAAGAGTTGCAGAGGATAAATTTAGTTACCACTTTGGTAAGTATCAAATAAACAATATTTCTAACCATAGGAAATACTGGGTGCAGTAAAAATTAAATGAAAAGCTATCAAAAGTCATTCTCATAGCCACTGTACATGAGTCTCTGACATATCTCAAGCTCTATAACCATTTGCTTATGGAAACAGAACTAATCTTCAATTGAATTTCTATTAAAAATTTAGATATTTTCAGTGGGAAAAAAGGCTTTAAATCTAAAGCAATGACTGCATTTATCAAAAATCTTTAATGCCATTTATATTTTTAAGGTGCACATTTAAGTTTTCAAAGAATTTTTATCTGAGATGTTGAGAACTATGTTTTCCAGGCCGATAAAGTGTGAGTTAGACAAAAAAATGTAATTAAAGCACTCTTGTGGAGAAGGCGATGGCACCCCATTTCAGTACACTTGCCTGGGAAAATCCCATGGATGGAGGAGCCTTGTAGGCTGCAGTCCATGGGGTCGTGAAGAGTCAGACACAACTAAGCGACTTCACTTTAATGTTTCCCTTTCATGCACTGGAAAAAGAAATGGCAACCCACTCCAGTGTTCTTGTCTGGAGAATCCCAGGGATGGGGGAGCCTGGTGGGCTGCGGTCTATGGGGTCACACAGAGTTGGAGATGACTGAAGCTACATAGCAGCAGCAGCAGCAGCAACAGCAGCAGCAGAGCACTCTTGATAACAGTGTCATGGATGGCAAAATAGAGGTGAAGAAAGAGAGGAGGACAAACTCAGGCAGATATGATTTTAAAAGAGTTTAATAGGCTGTAAAGAGCAATATTGCATAGGAACCTGGAATGTCAGGTCCGTGAATCAAGGAAAATTGGAAGTGGTCAAACAAGAGATGGCAAGAATGAACGTCGACATTCTAGGAATCAGTGAACTAAAATGGACTGGAATGGGTGAATTTTTAACTCAGATGATCATTATATCTACTACTTCAGGCAGGAATCCCTCAGAAGAAATGTAGTAGCCATCATGGTCAACAAAGAGTCCAAAATGCAGTACTTGGATGCAATCCCAAAAACGACAGAATGATCTCTGTTCGTCTCCAAGGCAAACCATTCAATATCACGGTAATCCAAGTCTATGCTCCAACCAGTAACGCTGAAGAAGCTGAAGTTGAATGGTTCTATGAAGACCTACAAGACCTTTTAGAACTAACACCCAAAAAAGATGTCCTTTTCATTATAGGGGACCGGAATGCAAAAGCAGGAAGTCAAGAAACACCTGGAGTAACAGGCAAATTTGGCCTAAGACTAATAGAGTTTTACCAAGAAAATGCACTGGTCATAGAAAACACCCTCTTCCAACAACACAAGAGAAGACTCCACATGGACCTCACGAGATGGTCAACACCTAAATCAGATTGATTATATTCTTTGTAGCCAAAGATGGAGAAGCTCTATACAGTCAACAAAAATAAGACCAGGAGCTGACTGTGGCTCAGATCATGAACCCCTTATTATGAAATTCAGATTTAAATTGAAGAAAGTAAGGAAAACTGCTAGACCATTCAGGTATGACCTAAATCAAATCCCTTATGATTATACAGTGGAATTGAGAAATAGATTTAAGGGACCAGATCTGATAGATAGAGTGCCTGATGAACTATGGAATGAGGTCTGTGACATTGTACAGGAGATGGGGATCAAGACGATCCCCATGGAAAAGAAATGCAAAAAAGCAAAATGGCTGTCTGGGGAGGCCTAACAAATAGCTGTGAAAAGAAGAGAAGTGAAAAGCAAAGGAGAAAAGGAAAAATATAAGCATGTGAATGCAGAGTTCCAAAGAATAGCAAGAAGAGATAAGAAAGCCTTCTTCATTGATCAATGCAAAGAAATAGAGGAAAAGAACAGAATGGGAAAGACTAGAGATCTCTTCAAAAACATTAGAGATACCAAGGGAACATTTCATGCAAAGATGGGCTCGATAAAGCACAGAAATTGTATGGACTTAACAGAAGCAGAAGATATTAAGAAGAGGTGGCAACAATACACAAAAGAACTGTACAAAAGATCTTCATGACCCAGAAAACCACGATGGTGTGATCACTCATCTAGAGCCAGATATCCTGGAATGTGAAGTCAAGTGGGCCTTAGAAAGCATCACTATGAACAAAGCTAGTGGAAGTGATGGAATTCCAGTTGAGTTATTTCAAATCCTGAAAGATGATGCTGTGAAAGTGCTCAATATGGCAGCCAATTTGGAAAATTCAGCAGTGGCCACAGGACTGGAAAAGGTCAGTCTTCATTCCAATCTCAAAGAAATGCAATGCCAAAGAATGCTCAAACTACTGCACAATTGCACTCATCTCACATGCTGGTAAAGTAATGCTCAAAATTCTCCAAGCTAGGCTTCAGCAATACGTGAACCGTTAACTCCCTGATGTTCAAACGGGTTTTAGAAAAGGCAGAGGAACCAGAGATCAAATTGCCAACATTCCCTGGATCGTGGAAAAAGCAAGAGAGTTCCAGAAAAACATCTCTTTCTGCTTTATTGACTATGCCAAAGCCTTTGACTGTGTGGATCACAATAAACTGTGGACAATTCTGAAAGAGATGGGAATACCAGACCACCTGACCTGCCTCTTGAGAAATCTGTATGCAGGCCCGGAAGCAACAGTTAGAACTGGACATGGAACAACAGACTGGTTCCAAATAGGAAAAGGAGTATGTCAAGGCTGTATATTATCACCCTGCTTATTTAACTTCTATGCAGAGTGCATCATGAGAAACGCTGGACTGGAAGAAACACAGACTGGAATCAAGATTGCCAGGAGAAATATCAATAACTTCAGATATGCAGATGACACCACCCTTATGGCAGAAAGTGAAGAGCAACTAAAACGCCTCTTGATGAAAGTGAAAGAGGAGAGCGAAAAAGTTGGCCTAAAGCTCAACATTCAGAAAACGAGGATCATGGCATCTGGTCCCATCACTTCATGGGAAATAGATGGGGAAACAGTGGAAACAGGGTCAGACTTTATTTTTTTTCAGCTCCAAAATCACTGCATATAGTGACTGCAGCCATGAAATTAAAAGACGCTTACTCCTTGGAAGAAAAGTTATGGCCAACCTAGATAGCATATTCAAAAGCAGACACATTACTTTGCCAACTAAGGTCTGTCTAGTCAAGGCTATGGTTTTTCCTGTGGTCATGTATGGATGTGAGAGTTGGACTGTGAAGAAGGCTGAGCGCCGAAGTATTGATGCTTTTGAACTGTGGTGTTGGAGAAGACTCTTGAGAGTCCCTTGGACTGCAAGGAGAACTAACCAGTCCATTCTGAAGGAGATCAGCCCTGGGATTTCTTTGGAAGGAATGATGCTAAAGCTGAAACTCCAGTACTTTGGCCACCTCATGCACAGAGTTGATTCATTGGAAAAGACTTCGATGCTGGGAGAGATTGGGGGCAGCAGAAGAAGGGAACAACAAAGGATGAGATGGCTGGATGGCAATACGGACTCAATGGACGTGAGTTTGAGTGAACTCCCGGAGTTGGTGATGGACAAGGGGGCATGGCATGCTGCGATTCATGGGGTCGCAAAGAGTTGGACACAACTGAGTGAATGAACTAAACTGACTATTACTAATTTCAACACAGACAATTTAAAATATGTGAAAATTATAACTATTTGAAAGTACTTAAAATATTTGCTTTCACAGTAGTTGTAGTTCACGGGCTTAGCTGTCCCACAGCATGTGGTATCGCCTACCAGGGATCAAACCCATTACCGCTGCGTTGACAGGCAGATTCTTTACCACTGAGCCACCAGGGAAGCCCTGCTGAATAGTTTTGAAAATAGTAATATAAAAAACTCAGGTTATAGCAAACAATGTTTATCTCTGCTCCATTATCCTCATTATTAATACATCTTCTTTATATCAGTTGCAGGATTTTTCTAAAGGTAAAATAAAATAGAAAAGCATAATTGCTTTGTAAAATTGAAGCAACCACGTGCATGGGAGGAAGTACTACTTCAAAATATAGTCTTTTTTTTTTCCGCCTAATTGTGGAGTGTGCTCATTGAACCTATTTAAAGGAAAGAATAGGAGGTAGTTAAATTAAATTCTCTCTTTTATTTTTGATCATATCTATTTTTGTCTTTTGTTGTTTAGTTGCTGAGTCATGTACAACTCTTTGCAACCCCACGAAGCATAGCATGCCAGTCTTCTCTGTCCATCACTAGCTCCGAATTTGGTCAAACTCATGTCTATTGAGTCAGTGATGCCATTTAGCCATCTCATCCTCTTGCTCCCTTCTCCCCTTGCCTTCAATTTTTCCCAGCATATGGATCTTTTCCATTGAGTCAGCTCTTTGCATCAGGTGGCCAAAGTACTGGAGCTTCTGATTCAGCATCAATCCTTCCAATGGTTATTCAGGATTGATTTCCTTTAGGATGGACTGATTTGATCTCCTTGCTGTCCAAGGGACTCTCAAGAGTTTCCAGCACAGTAGTTCAAAAGTGTCAATTCTTCAGCACTCAGCCTTCTTTATGGTTTAAGTCTCACATCCATGCATGATTGCTGGAAAAACCATAGCTTTGTCTATAGGAAATTTTGTCATATTTTTGTCTTTATTAGTTGTTAGAGGTAATACAGCACTGTTATTTAGGGCATAACAGGTGCTGTTATTTAGGGCATAAGTGTAGAGATTTAAAGATCAGATAAGTATCTTTACGCCATTGAAATGGAAACTTTGTATATTCTAAATGAATATTTTCCAAATGGACTCATCATTCTGGTGAGTGAAAGAATTAGTTGCTCAGTTGTGCCTGACTCTTTGTGCCCCAATGATTGCATCATCCATGGGATTTCCAGGCAAGAATACTGGAGTGGGTTGCCATTTCATACTCCATGATATCTTCCCCACCCAGGGACTGAACCCGGGTCTACCTACATTGCAAGCGGATTCTGTACCAATAAGCCAGAGAAACCCAAGTCCTCTTGTTATTTACATAAATTATAATTCTCTAATTATTGTATCTTCCTTCCAAAGACTGAAGGTATAGATTTAAGCCCTGCAAATTATTTATTTGACAAACTAACAGAAAACATTGGATCTAATCCATCTCCATAATTTGGGTGTAACACATACTTTCCAGACACATTCAGAGATATGCTACCTTGCGGCTTTCAAGGATATCTACACTTCTTAGCTTGTTATGGGGACTCTCAGTTTATTTAACTGTTTTCCCTTTAAAATGTCTTCTTTTGTACTGTGAAAAACTCATCATTGTAGAAAATTAATCCTTGAAAATATACCTATGGTTTTATTTGATTTCTCTTGAAAGCCTTTTGCCTCTACATGTTCACTCTATCTGAAAGTACTCTTTACCCTTGTCCTTGTAGAAAATTCTTAGTTTTCCTTCAAACTCTTGTTAAATGTTATTATTCTTTGATCCACATACTGATTCTAGAACACAATTACTCCATTCAAATCTTTATTTTTCAACTAATCACTTCTAATGTTAATTTTCTCTTCATGAAGACACCAAACAGATCTTTTGAGTCAAGCACTGTTGCCATTTACCTTTATTTCCCTGGCAAAGTGACTCACATACATGTAGGATTTACTGCTGTTTGTGTACAAAGATTACCTTATTATAATGACTAGCTCATATGCCATCTTGGAAGTATCACAAAATTAAAGTAGCTAACTTCTGAGGGTACTTCATTCAACCCCTAGGAACAACTTAGATACTGTAAATATAGTCAATATATTGTCATCTACATTTCAATAGATCAAGCACACATATTTCTTTTGTTATGCTCTTGTTAAGAATAGGTTTAAAATTCAGATTATTTGCCAATACTGTATTTTGTAAGGTTTACATAAAAAAAATTCTAATATCTCTTTAAATTTGGCAGCTCTTAAGGTCTTAGCTCTTAAGACTTCCCTCGTGGCTCAGATGGTAAAGCGTCTGCCTACAATGCAGGAGACCTGGACTCAATCCTTGGGTCAGGAAGATCCTCTAGAGAAGGAAATGACAACCCACTCCAGTACTCTTGCCTGGAAAATCCCATGAATGGAGGCGCATGGTAGGCTACAGTCCATGGGGTCACAAAGAGTCGGACACGACTGAGTGACTTCACTTTACTTCACTTAAGATCTTAGAGGGCTCAGATGATAAATAATATGTCTGCAGTGTGGAGACTCAGGTTCAATCTCTGAGTCAGAAATATCCCCTGGAAAAGGGAATGGCAACCCACTCCAATATTCTTCCCTGGTGAATTCCATGGCAGAGGAGGATTGGTGGGCAACAGTCCTTAGGGTTGTAAAGAGTGACACAACTGAGAGATTCACACACACACACACACACACACACACAAGATCTTAGAATACAAAACTTGGAATGACCAGTTAAAATTAGACTATCGTGAGTGGCTGCTGGGTTAGTATCAGAAGTGCAACAGCTACGACAGACCACACAGAAGCATGGCCGAGAGGAGCTACCCCTCACCAAGGTCAGGGGCGGCAGCTGAGACAAGCAACCTCACATCCAAGGAGCGGTGGCTGCACGGGCACAGGAGGGCCAAGAGGAGCTACTCCACGTTAAAGGTCAGGAGGGGTGGCGGTGAGGAGATAGCCCTCATCTAAGGTAAGGAGCAATGGCTGTGCTTTGTTGGAGCAGCAGTGAAGAGACACCCCATGTCCAAGGTAAAAGAAACCCAAGTAAGACGATAGGTGTTGCAAGAGGGCATCAGAGGGCAGACACCCTGAAAACAAATCACAGATAACTTGTCAATCTAATCACATGGACCACAGTCTAACTCAACGAAACTAAGCCATGCCATATGGGGCCACCCAAGGCAGGTGGGTCATGGTGGAGAGGCCTGACAGAATGTGGTCCATTGGAGAAGGAAATGGCAAACCACTTCAGTACTCTTGCCTTTGAGAACCCCATGAACAGTATGAAAAGGCAAAATGATAGGATAGAGAAAGAGGAACTCCCCAGGTCGATAGGTGCCCCATATGTTACTGAAGATCAGTGGAGAAGTAACTCCAGAAGAATGAAGGGATGGAGCCAAAGCAAAAGCAATACCCAGTTGTGGACGTGACTGGTGATAGAAGCAAGATCCGATGCTGTAAAGAGCAATATTTCATAGGAATCTGGAATGTTAGGTCCATGAATCAAGGGAAATTGGAAGTGGTCAAACAGGAGACGGCAAGCATGAACGTCAACATTCTAGGAATCAGCGAACTAAAATGGACTGGAATGGGCAAATTTAACTCAGATGACCATTATACCTACTACTGCGGGCAGGAATCCGTTAGAAGAAACGGAGTAGCCATTATGGTCAACACAAGAGTCCGAAATGCAGTACTTGGATGCAATCTCAAAAACGACAGAATGATCTCTGTTTGTTTCCAAGGCAAACCATTCAGTATTACAGTAATCCAAGTCTATTTCCCAACCACTAATGCTGAAGAAGCTGAAGTTGAACAGTTCTATGAAGACCTGCAACACCTTTTAGAACTAACACCCAACAAATATGTCCTTTTCATTATAGGGGACTGGAATGCAAAAGGAGGAAGTCAAGAAACACCTGGAGTAACAGGCAAATTTGGCCTTGGAATATGGAATGAAGCAGGGCAAAGGCTAATAAAGTTTTGCCGAAGAGAATGCACTGGTAATAGCAAATACCCTCTTTCAACAACACAAAAGAAGACTCTACTCATGGACATCACCAGATGGTCAACACCGATATCAGACTGATTATATTCTTTGCAGCCAAAGATGGAGAAGCTCTATACAGTCAGCAAAAGAAAAAAGTAAGAAACATGATGGGGAGCTGACTGTGGCTCAGATCATGAACTCCTTATTGCCAAATTCAGATTTAAATTGAAGAAAGTGGGGAAAACCACTAGATAATTCAGGTATGACATAAATCAAATCCCTTTTACAAGTGGTTGACCAGTTTTCCCAGCACCACTTGTTAAAGAGATTGTATTTACTCCATTGTATATTCTTGCCTCCTTTGTCAAAGATAAGGTGTCCATATGTGTGTCCACATGTGTGTGGATTTATCTCTGGGCTTTCTATTTTGTTCCATTGATCTATATGTCTGTCTTTGTGCCAGTACAATACCTAAATGTAAGATCAGAAACTATAAAACTCCTAGAGGAGAACATAGGCAAAACACTTTCATACATAAATCACAGCAGGATCCTCTATGATTCACCCCTCAGAATTCTGGGAAAAAAAAGCAAAAATAAACAAATGGGATCTAATTAAAATTAAAAGCTTCTGCACAACAAAGGAAAATATAAGCAAGGTGAAAAGACAGCCTTCTGAATGGGAGAAAATAATAGCAAATGAAGCAACTGACAAACAACTAATCTCAAAAATATACAAGCAACTTATGCAGCTCAATTCCAGAAAAATAAATGACCCAATCAAGAAATGGGCCAAAGAACTAAATAGACATTTCTCCAAAGAAGACATATGGATGGCTAACAAACACATGAAAAGATGCTCAACATCACTCATTATTAGAGAAATGCAAGTCAAAACCACAATGAGGTACTACTTCACACCAGTCAGAATGGCTGCGATCCAAAAATCTGCAAGCAATAAATGCTGGAGAGGGTGTGGAGAAAAGGGAACCCTCCTACACTGTTGGTGGGAATGCAAACTAGTACAGCCACTATGGAGAACAGTGTGGAGATTCCTTAAAAAATTGCAAATAGAACTACCTTATGACCCAGCAATCCTACTTCTGGGCATACACACCAAGGAAACCAGAATGGAAAGAGACACATGTACCCCAATGTTCATCACAGCACTGTTTATAATAGCCAGGACATGGAAACAATCTAGATGTCCATCAGCAGATGAATGGATAAGAAAGCTATGGTACATATACACAATGGAGTATTACTCAGCCATTAAAAAGAATTCATTTGAATCAGTTCTGATGAGATGGATGAAACTGAAGCCGATTATACAGAGTGAAGTAAGCCAGAAAGAAAAACACCAAATACAGTATACTAACACATATATATGGAATTTAGGAAGATGGCAATGACGACCCTGTATGCAAGACAGGAAAAAAGACACAGATGTGTATAATGGACTTTTGGACTCAGAGGGAGAGGGAGAGGGTGGGATGATTTGGGAGAATGACATTCTAACATGTATACTATCATGTAAGAATTGAATTGCCAGTCTATGTCTGACGCAGGATACAGCATGCTTGGGGCTGGTGCATGGGGATGACCCAGTGTGATGTTATGGGGAGGGAGGTGGGAGGGGGGTTCATGTTTGGGAACACATGTAAGAATTAAAGATTTTAAAATTTAAAAAATAAAAAACTAAAAAAAAAAATCAAATCCCTTATGATTATACAGTGGAACTGAGAAATACATTTAAGGGACTAGATCTGATAGATAGAATGCCTGAAGAACTATGGATGGAGGTTCCTGACATTGCACAGGAGACAGGGAACAAGACCATCCCCATGGAAAAGAAATGCAAAAAAGCAAAATGGCTGTCTGAGGAGGCCTTACAAATAGCTGTGAAAAGAAGAGAAGTGAAAAGCAAAGGATGCTGGGGGCCAGCGTGAGGAACTCTGCCCATGGCAAAGGTCATGAGAAAGGAGGCTCGGCATATGCAAAGCCGAGATTGAGCCTCAGGAGACCCCCCTGTTCCTAAGCATCTACCCCTAAAACCAGAGTCTGCCTAATTTACTGCTTCATGCTCTCACCTACACCTCTGACTTTATGGGGGGCTGTTCCCCACCACCTCTCTCGGAGAAGGAGTTAACTTAGGGCTCCAGCTAGTAAAATTCCTGGGTGTGATAAGAGTGTTTCAATTCACAAACTCCTCTGAAAGTTCTCTAGCCTGCCTGACAGGCTGATCTGGCCACATGTGATTGTTCACAGCCTCCCAACTGTGAGAGGCACGAGATGCCTTAAACTTTCTAAATACAGATTCTTTTGAGAAGTTAGAAAATTATAGTATAGTGGGTTGATTAGAAATTATATTGGTGAAGGGTTTTCATTTATTGGGCCAATATTTGCTGCTAAGTCTCCATATTCCCTGCCCTTATACACATTAATGAGTATAACTAGCATATAGGAGAAATAAGTATTACCCTTTAAGATTAATCATGTTAAACCTTAGGCTAAGTAAATTCCTTTCTTGATTATAACCCCCTGCACCCTCACCCTATAGGAATGCAACTTTATCTGGTGCCTTCAGAGGGTGGCGCCTGGTTTAAGAAAATTCGCCCCTGGAAGAATAAGTTTTCTGGTTGACTGACCATTATCAGAAAGAGCTATAAAATGTTAGCAGGCCCCCTGGCCAGAAGATGATATAAAGCCACCTAAGACCTTTTGTATACATATATATGAAGCACCTGATTTTGATAAAGGTCAGGTCTGCTGACCCCGCATGACTTTGTATTCTATCTCTATGTATAACAAAAAGTATATAAGCAAACCTAGAAAATAAACAAAATGGATCAGTTCCTGGAAAGACTGGTCTCCTCATGTCATTCTTTCTCTCATTTTCTGGCTGAATTCCCATCTGGAACGTGGATGCCCGCCAAGCCTGCTAATTATGCCTGGGCTTCTAAGATCCGACTGGGGAGGCCTTAGTGTCTTCTCTCCTTCAGGAGAATGGGAGGACACCTGTGGCCTACGTAGGTGGTGCAAACCTCTTGTCTCGAGGTTTTATTGGTATTTCACGTAAACCAAGTTATTCAGCCCCTTTTCTCCACTGAATCTCCTCACTGAGCTATCCTTATTTAACCCCTCTTTATATCTTTAATTAATACTTAATTAAGCTATTGTTTTCCTGATCACTGACACCATCTCCCCTTCGAATTCCCTGGATCCACCAGGGCTGGACCCTGGCAAAAAGAGAAAAGGAAAGATATAAGCATCTGAAAGCAGAATTCCAGGGAATAGCAAGGAGAGATAAGAAAGCCTTCCTCGGTGATCAATGCAAAGAAATAGAGGAAAACAACAGAATGGGCAAGACTAGAGATCTCTTCAAGAAAATCAGAGATATCAAGGGAATATTTTATGCAAAGATGAGCTCAAAAAAGGACAGAAATGGTATGGACCTAACAGAAGCAGAAGATATTAAGAAGAGGTGGCAAGAATACACAGAAGAACTACACAAAAAAGATCTTCATGACCAAGATAATCACAATGGTGTGAATACTCACCTAGAGCCAGACATCCTGGAATGTGAAGTCAAGTGGGCCTTAGAAAGCATCACTGTGAACAAAGCTAGTGGAGGTGATGGAATTCTAGTTGAGCTATTTCAAATCCTGAAAGATGATGCTTTGAAATATGGCATTCAATATGCCAGAAAATTTGGAAAACTCAGCAGGGGCCACAGGACTGGAAAAGGTCAGTTTTCATTCCAGTCCCAAAGAAAGGCAATGCCAAAGAATGCTCAAACTACCACACAATTGCACTCATCTCACACACTAGAAAAGTAATGCTCAAAATTCTCTAAGCCAGGCTTCAGCAATATGTGAACCATGAACTTCCAGATGTTCAAGCTGGTTTTAGAATAGGCAGAGGAACCAGGGATCAAATTGCCAACATCCGCTGGATCATGGAAACAGCAAGAGAGTTCCAGAAAAAACATCTATTTCTGCTTTATTGAGTATGCCAAAGCCTTTGACTGTGTGGATCACAATAAACTGTGGAAAATTCTGAAAGAGATGGGAATACCAGACCACCTGACCTGCCTCTTGAGAAACTTCTGAAAGAGATGAGAATACCAGACCACCTGACCTGCCTCTTGAGAAACCTATATGCAGGTCAGGAAGCAACAGTTAGAACTGGACATGGAACAACAGACTGGTTCCAAGTAGGAAAAGGAGTATGTCAAGGCTGTTTTATTGTCGCTCTGCTTCTTTAACTTACATGCAGAGTACATCATGAGAAACACTGGACTGGAAGAAACACAAGCTGGAATCAAGTTTGCCAGGAGAAATATCAATAAAGTCAGATATGCAAATGACACCACCCTTATGGCAGAAAGTGAAGAGGAACTAAAGAGCCTCCTGATGAAACTGAAAAAGTTGGCTTAAGGTTCAACATTCAGAAAATGAAGATCATGGCATCTGGTCCCATCACTTCATGGGAAATAGATGGGGAAACAGTGGAAACAGTGGCAGACTTTATTTTGGGGGGCTGCAAAATCACTGTAGACGGTGATTGCAGCCATGAAATTAGAAGACGCTTACTCCTTGGAAGGAAAGTTATGACCAACCTAGATAGTATATTCAAAAGCAGAGACATTACTTTGCCAACAAAGGTCCATCTAGTCAAGGCTATGGTTTTTCCAGTGGTCATGTATGGATGTGAAAGTTGGACTGTGAAGAAAGCTAAGCACCGAAGCATTGATGCTTTTGAACTGTGGTGTTGGAGAAGACTTTTGAGAGTCCCTTGAACTGCAAGGAGATGCAACCAGTCCATCCTAAAGGAGATCAGTCCTGGATGTTCATTGGAAGGACTGATGCTAAAGCTGAAACTCCAATACTTTGGCCACCTCATGTGAAGAGTTGACTCATTTGAAAAGACCCTGATGCTGGGAGGGACTGGGGGCAGGAGGAGAAGGGGACGACAGAGGGTGAGATGGCTGGATGGCATCACTGACTCGATGGGCATAAGTTTGAGTGAACTCCAGGAGTTGGTGATGGAGAGGGAGGCCTGGCATGCTGTGATTCATGGGGTCGCAAAGAGTCGGACATGACTGAGCAACTGAACTAAACTGAACTGAACTTACTAGATAACCATGCCTTCCGTACCACTCAAAAGAAACACTTGAACTTTCAAAGAGGGGAAACTTTCCTCCTTACCTTGCTTGAGTTCTTTTTACTAGTCTATAATTAAATTTACACTTATATATAAAGGGGGGGGGCACACACACAACTTATATGTGCAGAAGTCTCATAGAAAGAGACACCCAAAGTGACAAAAGCAAGTTGTTTATGTATCAGTTCCAGACAAAGGCAATTACTTGTGCAGATTTTACAAAATAAAGGGACTTGTGCTTGGGGTTGTGATCTAATGAAAAAGTCACAGTTGGTTTAATTTTCTTAACTTGAATTCTCTAACTCTGGTGATAAGGATGAATTATATCTTCCTGGTGTTTGGAGGGTTCCCTCACAGGTGAGATTTATTTTCCACCTTTGAGGTAAAGTTGAGGGCTATAATGTGTTTTTATTATCTTTCAATAGGTGTTTCTCAAGTAAACTTAATTGAAATAATCAACAAACCATTGCAGTTTATCTTGCTGTGACCTTTTCTGAGCCTCCACGAACTCATTCAGTCAACAGTATGTCTCACTCCTTTACACTTACCCATCAGCTCAGTTCTATATCCTGCTTCCATCAGCATTCTCTTTAGCCTGAAGCACAAGAGACATGGTCCTCAGCAAATCACACTTTTCTCCCAGGATCTAGCTCTGGCTTTTTTTTTTCTTTCTTTCTTTCTTTATCTTGAAAGTTTTGTTGGGGCGTGGGGGGTGTGGTGGGAAAACTAATTGATCAAGTTCAGTGCTGTCAAAAAATCTATGTAAAGAAATAGACATAGATATACATAGTTCCCCTGGACTTGAAGCATCCAATTCTAATTTCTCCTACAGGAGCCCTGGATAAGAAAATGTAAACCCACTCCAATATTTTGCCTGGAGAATTCCACAGACAGAGGACCCCGGTGAGATACAGTCTATGGGATCACAAGGAGTCGGACACAACTGAGCAACTAACACAAACACACAAAGAGACAAAAAGCGACTTGATAATCAGTTCAGTTCAGTCGCTCAGTCATGTCCAACTCTTTGCAACTCCATGTACCTCAGGCACGCCAGGTTTCCCTGTCAATCACCAACTCCAGGAGCTTGCACAAACAACTCATGTCCATGGAGTCAGTAATGCCGTCCAACCATCTCATCCTCTGTCATCCCCTTCCCCTCCTGCCTTCAGTCTTCCCAGAATCAAGGTCTTTTCCAATGAGTCAGTTCTTCTCATTAGGTGGCCAAAGTATTAGAGTTTCAGCTTCAACATCAGTCCTTCCAATGAATATTCAGGACTGATTTCCTCTAGGATTGACTGGTTTGATATCCTTGCAGTACAAGGGACTCTCAAACATCTTCTCCAACACCACAGTTCAAAAGCATCAATTCTTCAGTTCTCAGCTTTCTTGATAATACATGTGTCTAAAACTATTGTGTCAACCCATATCGCTTAAAACACAGATATAATAATGTAAAATAATTCCATTATATACTATATATAATAATAGTAATACTTCATATTTGAATAGCAATTTGCAAACCACACAGTCCTTTACCTTATCTCACTTTATTTCACAGAATATTAAGAGTAGAAAATACTTATTTTCAATGGAAACCCCGTGGAACTGAAATTATTTTTCCTGTTTAGAGACAAAGATACTGCAATTCAAATCTCAAAGTGATGAGAGAGAGTCCAATCCAGCACCACCTCTTCCAATCATGTAGACTTGGTTTTATACATGCTGAGACCAACAGGTCATCTAAAAGTAACTCGGTCTTTAAGTATAATCATTTGATGGACTATGAAAGGCCAGTGATAAGGTTCACAAAAAGCAAGGAGCTAGAATAGACGTCTCTCATGAAATTAAGATTGTTGTAGGTCTATAATTTCCACAGAGGTATAGAGTCAACAATAACAGCAGCAACAACAAAATCAAAGTAGTTTACTTAGGTTTTGAAGAATGGACAAGTTAAAAATAATTTTTATTGAAAATCCAAAAAATAATGTCAATTTTTTTGTCATTTTGGGTTTAGATTTACAGTGTTTTCATGAGCTGTCAAATTCATTTTAAATGAATTTAAGGTGTTCCTACTTTAAAATAAGCTTTGTGGGACTGGAAAACCATAAATATAAAAATGAACTATCAACCACTCATACATGAGGGAACTTCCATAGATAAAGTCTTTGTTCATGCAAATTTCCAGAAAAATGGGGGGGGGGGGAGAGGAAGGATACTGTTAACTTCAGATATTGAATTTATATTATGCAAATTATACATTTAGTATTTGAAAGAAATAAAGGTTAACATTAAAGCCATGGGACTATAAAGAGTAAAGTGGACAACTAGAACTTGTGAAGAAACTTTCCAATTAGGACGGAGCACAAGGAAATCAAGAGCTTCCCTGGTAACTCAGAAGGTAAAGAATCTGCTTATAATACAGGAGACCCAGGTTCAATCCCTGGGTTGGGAAAATCCCCTGGAAAAGAAACGGCAACCCACTCGAGTATTCTTTCCTGGAGAATTCCATGAACAGAAGAGCCTGGCGAGCTATAGATCATAGGGTCACAAAGAGTCAGACATAACTGAGAGATTAACACTTAACACAAAGAAAATAAAATCTATCAATGAGAACAAACTTGTGACTAAATATACACTAATACAGATCATATGGAAAAACAGTATAAATTTGGGTAGTTCAAAAGACAGAACTAACTTACTGAAAATAAATTATAAAGAGAGAGGAACAGTTTTTATTATGCATTTTTAAAGCAGAAAAAAAAAAAACACTGAATGACTTCAGAATTTATTAAGCTTAGTGTGGGTGTTAGAATAACAAGTGATACTAGTGAAAGACCAAACATAGAGTATAGTTTGCAAAAACATTAGAAGGTAGATTAATAGACAACCCATCTATAGTGTTACTTATATGCCAAACAATAATCAGCGCATATTTTACAGATCTTTTCCCCCAGATACTTACAGATATTATGTCAATGGACATTGGAACAACTGAGACAGGTGATGTTACTGTCTCAGATTTGTACTTGGGAGAACCTGAAACAAAGACCCATTAAATGACTGCCACAGATTACAGGTATTAAGTGGCAGAGCTGGAAATATTAATGTGATTTAAGTCTAATTCATTATAGAATGTTAGACTATTACCCAATTAATTCATGGAAATGAATGGGGGGAAAAGCGAATCATGAAAATGTTCTCAAAAAAGATATATTAAAAAAACTGAGTAACGTCACATATCTTCAAATTCAATGGTAATTCAGTTCAGTTCAGTTCAATTCAGTTGCTCAGTCATGTCTGACTCTGTGACCCCATGAATCGCAGCACGCCAGACCTCCCTGTCCATCACCAGCTCCCGGAGTTCACTCAAACTCATGTCCATCGAGTTGGTGATACCATCCAGCCATCTCATGCTCTGTCATCCCCTTCTCCTCCTGTCCCCAATCCCTCCCAGCATCAGAGTCTTTTCAAATGAGTCAACTCTTCACATGAGGTGGCCAAAGTACTGGAGTTTCAGCTTTAGCATCAGTCCTTCCAGTGTACACTCAGGACTGGTTTAGAATGATCCAATATTTTTAAGATTAAATACTGAAAAATAGAAATGTTGAGTAAGACAATAAGTCTACTTTAACATTTTTGGTGTTGTTGTTCAGTCACTAAGTTGTGTCTGACCCTATTCAACCCCATGGACAACAGCATGCCAGTCTTTCCTGTCCTTCACTATCTCTGAGATTTTGCTCAAACTCATGTACAGTCAGTGATGCCATCCAACCATCTCATCCTCTGTCACCTTCTTCTCCTGCCCTCAAACTTTCTCAGCATCAAGGTATTTTCCAATGAGTTGGCTCTTCACATCAGGTGGCCAAAGTATTGGAGCTTCAGATTCAGCATCAGTTCTTCCAATGAATATTCAGCATTAATTTCCTTTAGGATTAACTGGTTTGATCTCCTTGCAGTCCAAGGACTCCCAAGAATCTTCTCCAGCATTACAATTTGAAAGAATAAATTGTTTGGCCCTCAGTCCTCTTTATAGTCCAACCGTCTATCTGTACATGACTACTGGGAAAAACAAACAAACATAGCCTTGTACTTACTTTACTGCAAAATTGTCTTTTTTTGCAGCACTGTTCTTTGCAAAGTTTTTTGTGTTTGTATGCTGCCTCCAGTGTATGTCCTCCCACTCTTCATGAAATCATTTCAGTCATCCTTTTATCCCCATTATTCAATATAAAATCCACTTAACAAGATCATGCTATTTAATCTATCACCATATTTGCCAGTTTTTCCTTCCTTGATGAATTTTCTCACATTTGAATTTTCATGCCCCCTGAATTTCTTCCTGAATGTTCATCCTCAGTTTCATTGCTGGTTTTTCTTCATTGCCTTGACTTCTAAATGTTGGACAGACACAAGTTCAAGTACTTGTCAATTTCATCTGATTATATCTACACATTTTCCTTTACTTGTTAATTTCATTCAGTCTTATTCCATTTATCAGTGTCCATATGCAAATTGTTCCCAATGTAACTCTTCACCTTAGTACATTCTGAATTCTAAACTCTGATATTCAACATTAGATTGATGTCTTTACTTGGCGGTGCACTAAGCATCTTAGATGTAGTGCCCCAGAGTTTCTAATACCATTCCCTTTCCTTTCTCAAGTCTGTTCCTCTCAAACTCCTCTGAATCCTATGGTTGCTCCAGGCAAATACCTTGAGTCACTCTTGACTTGGAGGAATTCAGATTGGTGTTTTCTTCCAGTTTATCTGGCATGCAACTTATTTTGCCAGCTAGAATGTTACTCCATGTTTTTATCCATCGTCCTTTCAGCTAGCTTCCCTGTTTCCATCCTTTCTCTCTTCAGTCAATTGTAAAGCAGAGTAATTTGGTTAGAGTAAATTAGGTCATCTGACTCCCTGGCACAGAATTCAATAGTTGCCCATTTCACCCAGTATATAAGTCAGATTCTTTTTTATGGGGGTTTTCAAGTTTATTTTGAATTGGAATATAATTGCTTTACAATGTTGTATCAATTTCTGCTGTACAAAATGTGAATCAGCTTTAAGAAGACATATATCTCCTTCTCTTGAGTTTCCCTCCCAGTTTCCCCCTCCATCCCATCCCTCTAGGTCATCACAGAACACCAAATGAGCTCCTTGTGCTCTACAGCACTTTCCCACTAGCTATCTATTATACACATGGTGGTGTATACATGTCAATGCTACATTCTCAATGTGCCACACTCTCTCAGTTATGCAGATGAACAATTTGCATATGGACACTGTTAAATGAAATAAGACTGAAAGACTGTTCTAATGGCAGAAAACAAAGAGAAACTAAAAAACCTTCTGATGAAGGTAAAAGAAGAGAGTGAAAAAGCTGAGCTTAATACTCAACATTCAAAAAACTAAGGTCATGGCATCCAAGCCCATCACTTCATGGCAAATAGACGGGGAAAAAGTGGAAACAGTGCTAGATTTTATTTTCTTGAGCTCCAAAATTTCTGCAGACTGTGACTGTAGCCACAAAATTAAAAGATATTTGCTCCTTGGAAGAAAAGATAATAAATCTAGACAGCTTCTTAAAAAGCAAAGATGTTACTCTGCTGACAAAGGTTTGTATAATCAAAGCTATGATTTTTTTTCAGTGACAGTTGAACCATAAAGGTGGCTGAGTGCTAAAGAATTGATGCCTTCAAATTTGGGAGCTGCAGAAGACTCTTGAGAGTTCCTTTAACTGCAAGAACATCAAACCGGTTAATCCTAAAGGAAATCAACACTGAGTATTCATTGGAAGGACTAAGGAAGAAGTTCCAATGATTTGGCCCCCTAATATGAAGAACTGACTCATTGGAAAAGACTCTGATGCTGGGAAAGATTGAGGGCAGGAAGAGAAAGCAGTGACAGGATGAGATGGCTGGTGGCATTACTGACTCAACGGACATGAGTTTGAGTAAATGCCAAGAGATGGTGAATGACAGGGAAGCCTGGCATGCTGCAGTCCATGGGTTTAAAAAGAGCCAGACATGCCTAGGGGCTGATCAACAACTCCTTCTCCTGTGTCCACAAATCCCTTCTCTATATCTGTGTCTCTATTCCTTTCCTGCTGATAGGTTAATCGGCATCATTTTTCTAGATTCTCTATATATGCAGTAATATATGATATTTATTTTTATTTTTCTGTCTTACTTCATTCTGTATAACAGGCTCTAGGTTAATCAATATCACTTCAAAAATTTTACAGGGGTCCACAGAACTAGGAAATGATTAAGCTGTTTATGGCTTTCTGACTACATTTATCTTAATTCTCCCCCCTCCCCCATTCCCTTCTTTCTATCCTTATATCTATTTTTTAATATTTCTGGGCATGCCAGCTTGCATGCGTATGTTCTAGGCTCCTCCATCCATTGGATAATCCAGGCAAGAATACTGGAGTGGGTTGTCATGCCCTTCCTCAGGGGGATCTTCCCAACCCAGGGATCAAACCCATGTCTCTTTTAGCTCCTGCATTGCCAAACTTGTTCTTTACCACTAGGGCCACCTGGGAGACCCCATGTTTACATTTACTCCCTCCGCCTAGGATACCTTTCTTTGACATCTCACTCTTTCACCCCCTGGACACTTTCACAGTATGAAATGTGAGAACACTAGAGTTAGATTATCTAGGCACAAATTCTGGCTTTGTTGGTATGAGCCATGACAATACTTATTCACCTTAACACCCTGTGTTTTGTTTTCAACACCTTTGAAACAAAAATGGACATAGTAACTGCTTCTGGTGTGGCTCTGAGGATTAAACGTGTGTGTAAACTATGCCAATATAAAGGATGTAAACTGTGTAAAAGGTCTAGAATCATGTCTGTACTATCATAAATGCCACATCAGCATTAATTACTAGTACACAACTTTTCTTCCTTAACTTACTTTTTTTTCCCCAATATCATTCATCATTATACCAAACTTTTAGTTGGTTTGTTCCTTTGTCTTCTCTGTTACTTATTGTATGGGAAGAAGTTTTGGTCTTTTATCAGCCTCTTTATATGTATTTGTTGACACAAACTGGAGACTCAATAAAGATTCTCAACAGAATTGCAAGAGTTTACATTTTTTCTGCACTAAGTTAATAATTATATGTATAGTTTTCACTTGCCAAGCTCATTCTTTAAAAATGATATTTTCTCTTTTATGCCTATTAAATTCATTGTTGTTGTTTAGTTGCTATGTTATTTCTAACTCTTTTGCAACCTCAAGAACTGTAACCCACTAGGCTCCTGTGTTCATGGGATTTTCCAGATAAGAATATGGAGTGGGTTGCCGTTTCCTTCTGCAGAAGGTCTTCCTGACCCAGGGATTGAACTCGTGTCTCCTTCATTGGCAGGCAGATTCTTTATCACTGAGCCACCAGGGAAGCATTAAATCTTTAGTAAATTGTATGTCAATCATTAGTAAAATTATGGATGCGAGAGTTGGACTGTGAAGAAAGCTGAGCACCGAAGAATTGACGCTTTTGAACTGTGGTTTTGGGGAAGATTCTTGAGAGTCCCTTGGACTGCAAGGAGATCCAACTAGTCCATCCTAAAGAAAATCAGTCCTGGGTTTTCATTAGAAGTACTGATGCTGAGCCTGAAACTCCAATACTTGGGCCACCTCATGCGAAAAGTTGACTCATTTGAAAAGACCCTGATGCTGGGAGGGATTGGGAGCAGGAGGAGAAAGGGATGACAGAAGATGAGATGGCTGGATGGCATCACTGACTCGATGGACACGAATTTGGGTGGACTCCAGGAGTTGTTGACGGACAGGGAGGCCTGGCATGCTGCAATTCATGGGGTCGCAAAGAGTCACACACAACTGAGGGACTGAACTGAACTGAACTGATGAATAATTAATTAAATTAACATAAAAGAGGAAACATCCTTTGAAAATAATGAGATTGGTATTGTTGGGAGTCAAACTGCCAAAACTTTTTGAGAAATTCATTTATTGCGCAACAATAATTTATTAAGTCCCCAGTTGTGTCAGGAACTACAAATAAAGTGGCTAAAAAATGACTCTATTTAATTATGTTTTCTGTTTTGTTGTTGTTTTTAAATTCCTAAATCAAGTTACATAAGGCTTTTTATTTTCTTTACCCAGTTTTTGGTACTTAATTCTTAATATACCTAGTTTCGATCTTTCTTATTTAACTATGAAGGAGAATACAGCTATTAATGATTAATTCTCTATATATACCTTCGTTTGTATTCTTTTAACTTTTATTTGGGCTTCCCTGGTAGCTCAGATGGTAAAGCATCTACGTGCAGTGTAGGAGACCCTGGTATTAAACACACACACATACACAATTATTTCTCTGATACTTTTAAGCTGAAAATTTGACTTATTCCTTGAAGCAAGTTTTTTATTTGTTTTCACAGAGTAAGTTGATTTGAGGGCTTCCCAGGTAATGATAGGAGAAGGCAATGGCACCCCACTCCAGGACTCCTGCCTAGAAAATCCCATGGACAGAGGAGCCTGGTGGGCTGCAGTCCATGGGGTCGCTAAGAGTCGGATACGACTGAGAGACTTCACTTTTCACTTTTCACTTTCATGCACTGGAGAAAGAAATGGCAACCGACTCCAGTGTCCTTACCTGGAGAATCCCAGGGATGGTGGAGCCTGGTGGGCTGCCATCTATGGGGTCGCACAGAGTTGGACACAACTGAAGCGACTTAGCAGCAGCAGCAGCAGCAGGTAATGATAAAGAATCTGCCTGCCAGTGCAGGAGATGCAAACGACACAGGTTCAATCCCCAAGCTGGGAAGATTCCCTGGATTACGAAATGGTAACCTACTCCAGTATTCTTGCTTGGAAAAGTCTGTGGACAAAGGAGCTTGGCAGGTTACAATTCATGCAGTAACAAAGATCTGGACACAACTAGACACTGAGCACTGCTGCTGACTGGACTTCATTTGATGCCTTCATTATCTTGTTTTCATCGTGATGAGATTTTTGTGCCCTGTATAATTTCTATAAAATGATCAAACCATAAATATGAGCCTTTTAATAATATTTTGGTTCATAATTTCTATTCTAGAGTTATGAAGAAACCAAAACTTTGTCTAATTATTGCAGCTCACACACTATCACCTAATCCAAACTATGCACACATGGTATATGGCATCTCACATTGGTAGCACATACATTTTACATTAGCTATTTCAATCCTATCTTCATCTGAGTTAGCTTTTACCTAGCTGAATTTTTAGGATTTTTTTTTAAATTAGGGGGAAGTATTAAACCCATTGTTATCCTTTAATGCATTGTAGCAATACCTTCCCTCATATATTAAAAATCTGAATTATGAAAAAAAAAGTAGTAGCAGCATTGAATTTGAAAAATTTAATCACTGATTCTATTACCAAATTATTTGGTGTAAGTGAATATGAAGTATCTCTCCAGAAAATTTAAAATTTCCCAAGTGCCTATTGCTTGCTAATAATATATAATATGAAATAAATTAGGTTAATATTTCCATTTCTAGTCAGGTTGCAAAAATTCAGAATATCTGGGAAAACTAAGAAAAAAATATATTTTTGTAGCTACAATTCTTTGTCTATTTTAGTTGAATAATTGCTGATCATTAAGTAAAGAGAAACTGAAGTCAGAGTATGCTTAAGTGTCAGTGATGAAACTGTCTCTCTGGGTCTTATTAAAAAACTCTTCCCTGCAAACAGAATTCCCTACTGTAATTGCTAAAGTTAGATTTACCTTTTAATCAGTTTCAAGGAGACTTATTAAAATGATGTTTCTCAGCTTTTTCTTGGGGATGTATTAATAAAAAAACGATTTCAACAAACAGTTTAAACTCAGGATTAATGAATATGGGGTACAGTTTGAGTGTGCTGAAGTAATCATCTGATTCCTCAGGGTGACTCTGTCCTCAGTCTTGAAGCATCTTCCTTTGGGAGATCAAACTGCAGACTGCAGTGGGAAGGTTTTGGAGCAGGATGTAGGTTTGACTCGAACTCATCAATTACCTTCCCACACAAAGTTGGTAAAGTCATAAACTCTAAGTCCCAATTAAGAAAGAAAAATACTACTTATAACACCAGGCACTTTTGATGACTAAACCTTTAATGGACAATAAATGAATTTGCAAACTGAAAATTGAAGCTGCTATAATAACTGCAAGTAGAATGATGCTAATGATAATAACTGTGACCAAGATGTATTGGGTCCTAAGAAAACTAAGATAATGGCATCTGGTCCTATCACTTCACGGGAAATTGATGGGGAAACAGCGGAAACGGTGGCAGACTTTATTTTTGAGGCGGCTCCAAAATCACTGCAGATGGTGATTGCAGCCATGAAATTAAAAGACACTTACTCCTTGGAAGGAAAGTTGTGACCAAGCTAGATAGCATATTCAAAAGCAGAGACATTACTTTGCAAACAAACATCCGTCTAGTCAAGGCTATGGTTTTCCCAGTGGCCATGTATGGATGTGAGAGTTGGACTGTGAATAAAGATGAGCACCGAAGAAGTGATGCTTTTGAAGTGTGGTTTTGGAGAAGACTCTTGAGAGTCCCTTGGACTGCAAGGAGATCCAACCAGTCCATCCTAAAGGAGATCAGTCCTGGGTGTTCATTGGAAGTACTGATGCTGAGGCTTAAACCCCAATACTTTGGCCACCTCATGTGAAGAGGTGGAAAGACCCTGATGTTGGGAAGGATTGGGGGCAGGAGGAGAAGGGGACTCATTGGAAAAGACCCTGATGCTGGGAGGAATTGGGGGCAGGAGGAGAAGGTGACGACCGATGATGAGATGGCTGGATGCATCACCGACTTGATGCACACGGGTTTGGGTGAACTCTGGGAGTTGGTGATGGACAGGGAGGCCTGGTGTGCTGTGATTCATGGGGTCGCAAAGAGTCAGACACAACTGAGTGACTGAACTGAACTGAACTGAATTATGTGCCAAGCAAGGTACTAAAAAGATCTACATACTTTATATTGTTATTCCTTACAAAACACAATAGTTCAGGGAAAATATTCCCATATTTTAGATAAGAGAAACTCAGATAATTTAAATAATTTGTCTCAAGTCACAGCTGATTAAATCATTAGCTGGTATCAAGAATCAAGGTCTAACTGCAGAAGGGCTATATATTTCGAAATTAATACAATCTAAAATTCTCAAGACTGTACTATTATTGTGTCCCTTTCAGAATGTCTAACAAAATTCTTGGGTACTTTTATCATTTGCAGTAGTAGTATAATAGATAGATGAAATAGATAGATGAATAGATAGACACATACATACATATATACATATGTATATCATTAAATTGTTTTAAATATCTCAACCAAAGAAATTATTTTTCTTTCTTCAAATAAGAATCCCACTATAGAACCCCTTATTATACCAACAGAAACCAAAGAGCAGTAAACTATGAAAGTACATCTCTAAATTCTCTTGTTTTCAAAGTACACACACGTCATCAATAATATATATTTTTTACATTTTGAATTCCATTTTTTCTATCACATTCAGAGGTAGGAACTGTAAAGGACAGTTTGAAGGTATATAGTATTTTTTTTCTTGTCTAAAGATTTGTGGACCTGAATGATAATAGTTTTAAGAAAGAATATTAGTATTTCAAATGACAAGCTGAAACAACTACATACAGATTTTCAACAATTTTTATCTTTTTACTAAAAAAACTAATTATCATGTAATTAGGATTTTTACTATGGATATTTTCAAACTACAAGATTTGATAAATAATTTCTTCCATAAACCCTTCCAACTTTAACATGTCTGTTCATCCTCAGTTACGTTTCATCCATACCTCTTGTTATTCAGTGGCTCAGTTCATCTCTAGGTCCATTCATGTTGTTGCAAATGACACATTTCATTTTTTCTTTACGGCTCAGTAGTAGTATTCTATTGTATATATTTTAATTGTAAGGAAAAGAAATGCAAAAAAGCAAAATGGCTGTCTGGGGAGGCCTTACAAATACCTGTGAAAAGAAGAGAAGCCAAAAGCAAAGGAGAAAAGGAAAGATATAAGCATCTGAATGCAGAGTTCCAAAGAATAGCAAGGAGAGATAAGAAAGCCTTCCTCATGATCAATGCAAAGAAACAGAGGAAAACAACAGAATTGGAAAGACGAGAGATCTCTTCAAGAACATTAGACATACAAAGCGAAAATTTCATGCAAAGATGGGCTCGATAAAGGACAGAAATGGTATAGGCCTAACAGAAGCAGAAGATATTAAGAAGAGGTGGCAAGACTATACAGAAGAACTGTACAAAAAAGATCTTCATGACCAAGATAATCACTACAGTGTGATCACTCATCTAGAGCCAGACATCCTGGAATGTGAAGTGAGTGGGCCTTAGAAAGCATCACTACGAACAAAGTTAGTGGATGTGATGGAATTTCAGTTGAGCTACTTCAAATCCTGAAAGATGATGCTTTGAAAGTGCTGCACTCAATATGCTAGCAAATTTGGAAAACTCAGCAGTGGCCACAGGACTGGAAAAGGTCAGTTTTCATTCCAATCTCAAAGAAAGGCAATGCCAAAGAATGCTCAAATTACAGCACAATTGCACTCATCTCACACACTATTAAAGTAATGCTCAAAATTCTGCAAGCCAGGCTTCAGCAATACGTGAACTGTGAACTTCCAGACGTTCAAGCTGGTTTTAGAAATGCCACAGGAACCAGAGATCAAATTGCCAACATCCACTGGATCATCGAAAAAGCAAAAGAGTTTCAGAAAAACATCTATTTCTGCTTAATTGAGTATGCCAAAGCCTTTGACTGTGTGGATCACAATAAACTGCGGAAAATTCTAAAAGAGATGGGAATACCAGACCACCTGACATGCCGCTTGAGAAACCTATATGAAGATCAGGAAGCAACAGTTAGAACTGGACATGGAACAACAGACTGGTTCCAAATAGAAAAAGGACTACGTCACGGCTGTATATTGTCACCCTGCTTATTTAACTTCTATGCAGAGTACATCGTGAGAATCGCTGGGCTGGAAGAAACACAAGCTGGAATCAAGATTGCCGGGAGAAATAGCAATAACCTCAGATATGCAGATGACACCACCCTTATGGCAGAAAGTGAAGAGGAACTAAAAAGCCCCTTGATGAAAATGAAAGAAGAGAGTGAAAATGTTGGTTTAAAGGTCCACATTCAGAAAATTAAGATCATGGCATCTGGTCCCATCATTTCATGGGAAATAGATTGGGAAACAGTGGAAACTGTCACACTATTTTGTGGGGCTCCAAAATCACTGCAGATGGTGATAGCAGCCATGAAATTAAAAGACGTTTACTCCTTGGAAGGAAAGTTATGACCAACCTAGAGCGCATATTCAAAAGCAGAAACATTACTTTGCAAACAACGGTCTGTCTAGTCAAGGCTATGGCTTTTCCAGTGGTCATGTATGGATGTGAGAGTTGGACTGTGAAGAAAGCTGAACACTGAAGAATCGATGCTTTTGAAGTGTGGTGTTGGAGAAGACTCTTGAGAGTCCCTTGGACTGCAAGGAGATCCAACCAGTCCATCCTAAAGGAGAGCAGCCCTGGGATTTCTTTGGAAGGAATGATACTAAAGCTGAACTTCCAGTACTTTGGCCACCGCATGCGAAGAGTTGACTCTTTGGAAGAGACTCCGATGCTGGGAGGGTTGGGGGAAGGAGGAGAAGGGGACGACAGAGGATGAGATGGCTGGATGGCATCACTGACTCTATGGACATGAGTCTGAGTGAACTCCGGGAGTTGGTGATGGACAGGGAGGCCTGGCATGCTGCAATTCATGGGGTCACAAAGAGTCGGACATGACTGAGCAACTGAACTGAATTGAACTGATAGGATGGATAAATTACAAGGGCCAACTGTATAGCAAGTTCAGTTCAGTTCAGTTGCTCAGTCGTGTCCAACTCTTTGTGACCCCATGAATTGCAGCACGCCAGGCCTCCCTGTCCATCACCATCTCCCGGAGTTCACTCAGGCTCACAGCCATCGAGTCAGTGATGCCATCCCGCCATCTCATCCTTGGTCATCCCCTTCTCCTCCTGCCCTCAATCCCTCCCAGCATCAGAGTCTTTTCCAATGAGTCAACTCTTCACATGAGGTGGCCAAAGTACTGGAGTTTCAGCTTTAGCATCATTCCTTCCAAAGAAATCCCAGGGCTGATCTCCTTCAGAATGGACTGCTTGGATCTCCTTGCAGTCCAAGGGACTCTCAAGAGTCTTCTCCAACACCACAATTCAAACGCATCAATTCTTTGGCGCTCAGCCTTCTTCACAGTCCAACTCTCACATCCATACATGACCACAGGAAAAACCATAGCCTGGACTAGACAGAACTTAGTCAGCAAAGTAATGTCTCTGCTTTTTAATATGCTATATAGGTTGGTCATAACTTTTCTTCCAAGGAGTAAGCATCTTTTAATTTCATGTTGCCATCACCATCTGCAGTGATATTGGAGCCCCCAAAAATAAAGTCTGACACTGTTTCCACTGTTTCCCCATCTATTTCCCATGAAGTGATGGGACCAGATGCCATGATCTTAATTTTCTGAATGTGGAGCTTTAAGCCAACTTTTTCACTCTCTTCTTTCACTTTCATCAAGAGGCTTTTTAGCTCCTCTTCACTTTCTGCCATAAGGGTGGTGTCATCTGCATATCTGAGGTGATATTTCTCCCGGCAATCTTGATTCCAGCTTGTGTTTCTTCCAGTCCAGTGTTTCTCATGATGTACTCTGCATATAAGTTAAAGAAGCAGGGTGACAATATACAGCCTTGACGTACTCCTTTTCCTATTTGGAACCAGTCTGTTGTTCCATGTCCAGTTCTAACTGTTGCTTCCTGACCTGCATACAGGTTTCTCAAGAGACAGGTCAAGTGGTCTGGTATTCCATCTCTCTCAGAATTTTCCACAGTTTATTGTGACCCACACAGTCAAAGGCTTTGGCATAGTCAATAAAGCAGAAATAGATGGTTTTCTGAAATTCTCTTGCTTTTTCCATGATCCAGCAGATGTTGGCAATTTGATCACTGGTTCCTCTGCCTTTTCAAAAACCATATTAAACATCAGGAAGTTCATGGTTCACATATTGCTGAAGCCTAGCTTGCAGAATTTTGAGCATTACTTTACTAGCATGTGAGATGAGTGCAATTGTGTGGTAGTTTGAGCATTCTTTGGCATTGCCTTTCTTTGGAATTGGAATGAAAACTGACTTTTTACAATCCTGTGGCCCCTGCTGAGTTTTCCAAATTTGTTGGCATATTGAGTACAGCACTTTCACAGCATCATCTTTCAGGATTTGAAACAGCTCAACTGGAATTCCATCACCTCCAGGAGGGCCTAGAGTAGCTATCCCACGTGGAAGGTCAGGAAGGGTGGCAGTAAGGAGATACCCCTCGTCCTAGGTAAGGAGCAGCTGCTGTGCTTTGCTGGAGCAGCCGTGAAGAGATACCCCACCCCCAAGGTAAGAGAAACCTAAGTAAGATGGTAGGTGTTGCAAGAGGGCATCAGAGGGCAGACCCACTGAAACCATACTCACAGAAAACTAGTCAATCTAGTCACACTAGAACCACAGCCTTGTCTAACTGTATAGCAAAGGGAACTATATTTAATATTCTATGATAAATCATAATAGAAATGAACATGAAGGATATATTTGTATATATACATAATTCATGCTCAGTCACTCATCATGTCCAACTTTTGCACCCCATGGACTGAGCCTTACAGACATTATATATATTAATAATAATATAAAAATAATATATATAAAACATAAAATATATATTAATTTTATGTAACATATAATAATATATTATAAATAATTATAATCTAATAATATATTATAAAACGTGGTATATTTTATATTATATAATAATTTTATATAATATATAATATAATTAATTATAATCTAATATATACTGATATATTATAACATATTTTATATTATATATTTTAATTATAATTAATCTATAATATATATATTATACACATATATTTTATATATTTTACATAATATATTACATATTATCTTATATATTTATATCATTTTATTATAATAATTATACTATTATTATATTTTTAGTATTCTTATTATCATTTACTATTATAATTTATTATCATTGTATTAAAATTATCATAATTACTAAATATTAGACTTATTATATTATATTAATATAATATAGATTATATTAAATATAAATTATATAATCATGTTATATATGTTTATATTATACATATTACATATTACGTATAATTTTTATGTTATAATTAATTTCCTATAATATATAGAGGTAAATAATATTATTAATATAAATATATTATAACAGTAAGATATATATTATATATAATAATGTATATATTGATACACAGAGATGAATCATTTTGCTCTGTAGAAATGTCAACCATCCTTTAATAAAAAAATAAAAAATGAAAACGTGGCATGTACTTACATAGGAATTAAAAAGAAAGAAATTCTGCCATATGGGACAACATAAATGAGCCTGGAGGATATTATATGTAAAATAAGCCAGTTAGAGTAGCATCAATTGCTCATTATTCCACTGATATAATGTACCTAAAATCGTCTTTAAAAGAACTATATTTTCTTGAAAGTATAATTTATTTTTAACAAGATAAATTGTAGAAGTGCTTGATTTCCAAGAATATGCTTAGAATGTAACTATTCTGATGAGTTTAATTTTTTGTTGCTTATGTATAAGTACCTCGTATCCCCTCAATTAAATTTTTTGCCTATTAGTTCAGAGAAGTCCATATTTTAATATAGTTTGACTGCTTCATAGTAATATTACAGTGTTATCTATGAAGAAAAACCATTAGTCATTATATATTTATAGACGGACTTTTTTGCCTCAGACCTTCTTCTTGTTACTTCTTTTGGTTTTTAGATAATTAATAAGCATAAATGTTGATATTTTATTATATAAGTAATAACCCAGGCTGAGGACCATTAGAGTTCATTTCTCCTGAATATCTTTTCCTGAATAGCTTTTCCCCAAGTGTGGTGACTTTTCCCTTCATTTTTTTTTTCCAGAGTATGTGAGCCCCCTGAAAGATTCAGTCATTGTGCCAGATTCAGGCTCATCTATCTTTCAAATTATTTTTCTAATTAAACAAATAATTTAAATTTAGTTTTTAAATGAATTTCGATCAATGTTCAAAACCAGTTCAGTCACTCAGTCATGTCCAACTCTTTGCGAGCCCAGGGACTGCAGCATGCCAGGCTTCCCTGTCCATCACCAACTCCTGGAGCTTACTCAAACTCATGGCCATCAAGTCAGTGATGCCATCCAACCATCTCATCCTCTCTCATCCACTTTTCCACCTGCCCTCCAATTTTCCCAGCATTAGGGTCTTTTCCAATGAGTTGTCTCTTTGCATCAGGTGGACAAAGTATTGGAGCTTCAGCTTTGGCATCAGTCCTTCCAATGAATATTCAGGACTGATATGTCCTTTCGGATTGACTGGCTTGATTGCCCTGCAGTCCAAGGGACTCTTGAGAGTCTTCTCTGATGCCATAGTTAAAAATGTTTAAAATAGTCACTAAAAATCTGTTTTAACAAAATTAAACTCATTTTTTTTCTCTAGTTATTAGCTACATGCTTATTAAAGAACTACATAAACTGTTTTGGACTTTTTTTATTTTTTATATACCCATCTCAGTAGAGTGTTACAAAAATTAGCTGATACCATCCATTTAAAGAGTTTCATCCAGCACCAGACACACAGAACAGGATTCAACTAATTTTATCCCCAGTTTTACTTTGAAAAGTTTGGAAAAAAATAATATTTTATTAAGGCAATCCTTACTAAATGCAACAAAAATAGCTTAAATTTTGTTTCAAGGAAATATATGCTTATTTTAATAGTAGGAATGGAAGAACCAAAAAAATTAAGTTTCAAATATAATCACAAACACACAAAAAAATAAATTTTAAATGGCCAATTAGGTAAGTGGCAGAGTAAGTGATAGTTGCTCAGTCATGTCCAACTCTTTGAGACCCTACGGACTGTAGCCTGCCAGACTCCTCTGTCCATGGAATTCTCCAGGCAAGCATACTTGAGTGGGTGGTCATTGCAACCCAACTGTAGTTTTGATTTGCATTTCACTAAGAATTAGTGATATTGAGCATATTTTCATGAAATTTTTGTTACTATCTGTAAGTCTTCTTTGGGGAAATGTCTATCCATCTTCAAAATATCTACAGACAATGCATGCTAGAGAGGGTATGGAGAAAAAAGAGCCCTCCTATACTGTTGGTGGGGATATAAATTGGTATAACCACTATGGAGAACATTATGAAAGTTCCTTAAAATAAATAAAACTACAGCTGCCATGTGTGCGCTTATTTGCCCATTCATGTCTGATTCTTTGCAATCCTAGGGTGTGTCACCCATAGGCTCCTGTGTCCATGGGGATTTCCAGGCAAGCATACTGGGGTGGGTTGCCATGCCCTCCTTCGAGTGATTTTCCCCACCCAGGGATCAAAACCAGGTCTGCTGGGCAACTTTACCAGCTGAGTTACTGGGGAAGCCCACCTGGACATATATCTGAAGAAAACCATAATTTCTAAGAATATATGCACCCCAATGTGCATTGCAGCACAATTTGCAATATCGTGGACATGGAAGCAGTTTAAATGTCCATCAACAGAGGAAGGGATGAAGAAGATGTGGTACATACGTACAATGGAATATTACTCAGCCATAAAAAAAGAATGAAACAACGCTATCAACAGCAACAAGGATGGACCTAGAGACTGTTGAAGTGAGTGAAGTAAGTCAAAAAGAGAAAGACAAATATATCATATCCCTTATGTGAAATCTACAAAAATGGTACAGATGAACTTGTTTGCAAAACAGAAATCGAATTACAGATATATAAAAGAAACTTATGATTGACAAGGAAAGTGAACTGGGAGATTGGGATTAACATACACACACTGTTATATATAAAATAGGTAACTGATGAGAACATGCTGTATAGCACAGAGATCTCTACTCAGTGCTCTGTGGTGACCTAAATGGGAAGTGAATCTAAAAAAGAGTGGATATATGTATATGAATAACTAATTCACTTTGCACTCATCTCACATGCTAGTAAAGTAATGCTCAAAATTCTGCAAGCCAAGCTTCAGCAATACGTGAACTGTGAACTTCCAGATGTTCAAGCTGGTTTTAGAAAAGCCACAGGAACCAGAGATCAAATTGCCAACCTCCGCTGGATCATGGAAAAATCAAGAGAGTTTCAGAAAAAACATCTATTTCTGCTTTATTGACTATGCCAAAGCCTGTGACTGTATAGATCACAATAAACTGTGGAAATTTCTTGAAATGATTTGTTCTAGTTCTGTGAAAAATGTGGCTGGTAGCTTGATAGGGATTGCATTGAATTTGTAAATTGCTTTGGGTAGTATACTCATTTTCACTATATTGATTCTTCCAATCCATGAACATGGTATATTTCTCCATCTATTAGTGTCCTCTTTGATTTCTTTCATCAGTGTTTTATAGTTTTCTATATATAGGTCTTTAGTTTCTTTAGGTAGATATATTCCTAAGTATTTTATTCTTTTCGTTGCAATGGTGAATGGAATTGTTTCCTTAATTTCTTTTTCTACTTTCTCATTATTTGTGTATAGGAATGCAAGGGATTTCTGTGTGTTGATTTTATATCCTGCAACTTTACTATATTCATTGATTAGCTCTAGTAATTTTCTGGTGGAGTCTTTAGGGTTTTCCATGTAGAGGATCATGTCATCTGCAAACAGTGAGAGTTTTACTTCTTCTTTTCCAATTTGGATTCCTTTTATTTCTTTTTCTGCTCTGATTGCTGTGGCCAAAACTTCCAGAACTATGTTGAATAGTAGCGGTGAAAGTGGACACCCTTGTCTTGTTCCTGACTTTAGGGGAAATGCTTTCAATTTTTCACCATTGAGGATAATGTTTGCTGTGGGTTTGTCATAGATAGCTTTTATTATGTTGAGGTATGTTCCTTCTATTCCTGCTTTCTGGAGAGTTTTTATCATAAATGGATGTTGAATTTTGTCAAAGGCCTTCTCTGCATCTATTGAGATAATCATATGGTTTTTATTTTTCAATTTGTTAATGTGGTGAATTACATTGATTGATTTGTGGATATTGAAGAATCCTTGCATCCCTGGGATAAAGCCCACTTGGTCATGGTGTATGATCTTTTTAATGTGTTGTTGGATTCTGATTGCTAGAATTTTGTTGAGGATTTTTGCATCTATGTTCATCAGAGATATTGGCCTGTAGTTTTCTTTTTTTGTGACATCTTTGTCAGGTTTTGGTATTAGGGTGATGGTGGCCTCATAGAATGAGTTTGGAAGTTTACCTTCCTCTGCAATTTTCTGGAAGAGTTTGAGGAGGATAGGTGTTAGCTCTTCTCGAAATTTTTGGTAGAATTCAGCTGTGAAGCCATCTGGACCTGGGCTTTTGTTTGCTGGAAGATTTCTGATTACCGTTTCAATTTCCGTGCTTGTGATGGGTCTGTTAAGATTTTCTATTTCTTCCTGGTTCAGTTTTGGAAAATTGTACTTTTCTAAGAATTTGTCCATTTCTTCCACGTTGTCCATTTTATTGGCATACAACTGCTGATAGTAGTCTCTTATAATCCTTTGTATTTCTGTGTTGTCTGTTGTGATCTCTCCATTTTCATTTCTAATTTTATTGATTTGATTTTTCTCTCTTTGCTTCTTCATGAGTCTGGCTAATGGTTTGTATGGGAATACAAAAAACCTCGAATAGCCAAAGCAATCTTGAGAAAGAAGAATGGAACTGGAGGAATCAACTTGCCTGACCTCAGGCTCTACTACAAAGCCACAGTCATCAAGACAGTATGGTACTGGCACAAAGACAGACATATAGATCAATGGAACAAAATAGAAAGCCCAGAGATAAATCCACACACATATGGACACCTTATCTTTGACAAAGGAGGCAAGAATATACAATGGAGTAAAGACAATCTCTTTAACAAGTGGTGCTGGGAAAACTGGTCAACCACTTGTAAAAGAATGAAACTAGATCACTTTCTAACACCGCACACAAAAATAAACTCAAAATGGCTTAAAGATCTAAATGTAAGATCAGAAACTATAAAACTCCTAGAGGAGAACATAGGCAAAACACTCTCAGACATAAATCACAGCAGGATCCTCTATGATCCACCTCCCAGAATGCTGGAAATAAAAGCAAAAATAAACAAATGGGATCTAATTAAAATTAAAAGCTTCTGCACAACAAAGGAAAATATAAGCAAGGTGAAAAGACAGCCTTCTGAATGGGAGAAAATAATAGCAAATGAAGCAACTGACAAACAACTAATCTCAAAAATATACAAGCAACTTATGCAGCTCAACTCCAGAAAAATAAACGACCCAATCAAAAAATGGGCCAAAGAACTAAATAGACATTTCTCCAAAGAAGACATACGGATGGCTAACAAACACATGAAAAGATGCTCAACATCACTCATTATTAGAGAAATGCAAGTCAAAACCACAATGAGGTACCACTTCACACCAGTCAGAATGGCTGCGATCCAAAAATCTGCAAGCAATAAATGCTGGAGAGGGTGTGGAGAAAAGGGAACCCTCCTACACTGTTGGTGGGAATGCAAACTAGTACAGCCACTATGGAGAACAGTGTGGAGATTCCTTAAAAAATTGCAAATAGAACTACCTTATGACCCAGCAATCCCACTGCTGGGCATACACACCGAGGAAACCAGAATTGAAAGAGACACATGTACCCCAATGTTCATCGCAGCACTGTTTATAATAGCCAGGACATGGAAACAACCTAGATGTCCATCAGCAGATGAATGGATAAGAAAGCTATGGTACATATACACAATGGAGTATTACTCAGCCGTTAAAAAGAATTCATTTGAATCAGTTCTGATGAGATGGATGAAACTGGAGCCGATTATACAGAGTGAAGTAAGCCAGAAAGAAAAACACCAATACAGTATACTAACACATATATATGGAATTTAGGAAGATGGCAATGACGACCCTGTATGCAAGACAGGGAAAGAGACACAGATGTGTATAACGGACTTTTGGACTCAGAGGGAGAGGGAGAGGGTGGGATGATTTGGGAGAATGACATTCTAACATGTATACTATCATGTGAATTGAATCGCCAGTCTATGTCTGATGCAGGATGCAGCATGCTTGGGGCTGGTGCATGGGGATGACCCAGAAAGATGTTATGGGGAGGGAGGTGGGAGGGGGGTTCATGTTTGGGAATGCATGTAAGAATTAAAGATTTTAAAATTTAAAAAATAAAAAACTAAAATTAAAAAAAAATAAAAATAAAAAAAATAAAAATAAAATAAAAATAAAATAAACTGTGGAAACTTCTGAGAGAGATGGGAATACCAGACCACCTGACCTGCCTCTTGAGAAATCTATATGCAGGCCAGGAAGCAACAGTTAGAACTGGACATGGAACAACAGACTGGTTTCAAATAGGAAAAGGAGTACGTCAAGGCTGTATATTGTCGCCCTGCTTCTTTAACTTATATGCAGAGTACGTCATGAGAAACGCTGGACTGGAAGAAGCACAAGCTGGAATCAAGATTGCCAGGAGAAATAGCAATAACCTCAGATATGCAGATGATACCACCCTTATGGTACAAAGTGAAGAGGAGCTAAAAAGCCTGGTGATGAAAGTGTAAGAGGAGAGTGAAAAAGTTGGCTTAAAGCTCCACATTCAGAAAATTAAGATCATGGCATCTGGTCCCATCACTTCATGGGAAATAGATGGGAAACAGTGGAAACCATGTCAGACTTTATTTTCGGGGCTCCAAAATCACTGCAGATGGTGACTGCAGCCATGAAATTAAAAGATGCTTACTCCTTGGAAGGAAAGTTATGACCAACCTAGATAGCATATTGCAAAGCAGAGACATTACTTTGCCAACAAAGGTGTGTCTAGTCCAGGCTATGGTTTTTCCCATGGTCATGTATGGATGTGAGAGTTGGACTGTGAAGAGAGCTGATCATGGAAGAATTGATGCTTTTGAACTGTGGTGTTTGAGAAGACTTGAGAGTCCCTTGGACTGCAAGGAGATCCAGTCCATTCTAAAGGAGATCAGTCCTGGATGTTCATTGGAAAGACTGATGCTAAAGCTGAAACTCCAATACTTTGGCCACCTCATGCAAGGAGTTGACTTATTGGAAAAGACCCTGATGCTGGGAGGGTTTGGGGGCAGGAGGAGAAGGGGTCGACAGAGGATGAGATGGCTGGATGGCATTGCCAACTCGATGGACATGAGTGTGAGTAAATTCCGAGAGTTGGTGATGGACAGGGAGACCTGGCATGCTGTGGTTCATGGGGTTGCAGAGAGTCGGACACAACTGAGTGACTGAACTGAATTGAACTGATGGCAGGAAACTAATGCAATATTGTAAAGCAGCTATACCCCAACAAAATTAATAAAAGCAATTGTGATGACATTTAAGAGCAGTGGCAATTAGGATGGGCTTCCCAGTTTGTGCTGGTGGTAAACAACTTGCCTGCCAGTACAGGAGAAGCCAGGACCCCTCTTCCATCCCTGGATCAGGAAGATCCCCTAGAGGAGGGCATGGCACTCCACTCCAGTATTCTTGCCTGGAGAATCCTATGGACAGAGGAGTCTGGTGGCCTACAGTCCATGGGGTCACAAAGACATGACTGAAGTGACAGCATGCATGCATGCGTGGGAGGTAGAATGGCCTTAGAATAGCTCAGTGGTGTGGGCAATGCACTTTTAGAGAATAATTATGCCAAATGTTCAACATGAAGCTGTTTGCACTTCTGAAATATAAAATTTCTCTGTCTTAAAGAATTCATATTGATGATTCCATTTATATGAAACTGTAGGAAATAAGCAGTCAGACACGACTGAAGCAACTTAGCATGCAGCATGCACATAAGAATCACAAAGCAATCCATAGTGACAGGAAGCAGATTGGTGGTTGCCCAGGGTCAGTGGAGGAGGAACCTCAGGGAAAGGGACAAACTCATTCAGCATTGTCACTGTGGTGATGTTTCAAAGCTTATCAAATTGAGTACTTTAAATATGTACACTTTTAAAAAGTCATTTATATAAATTTGAAACAAAAATGAAAAGGAATGAAATTGCTTTAATGATGACAATACAATAACTTGCTAGCTTTCATGTCTTCACTTCGTTGATTTTAAAATAAAGCAAATCATGTTGCCAACTCTTTCTAACAAGGCTATGCATGCTATAACAAAGCTGAAAATAACTGTACTAATTAGGTGTAACAATCAACGCTCATGAAGCATTTGACATGTACTACGAACTATACACACCTTTACAGTCATCATCTTATTTAATCTTCACAATCAGTTCAGGGCAAAGGAACTATTACTATTGTAGATGAAGAAATCAAGGAAAAGAGACATGAAATATAATAATTACCCAAGATAACAACTATTACTTGGGAAGACTAAAATTGTTAGCCAAACTGTGTGAAGTAAGAGTCCATGCTTCTAATCACAACTGATATAGAACAAGCAAGGAATGATAATGGCAGGAAAGAGCTCCAGGGAACTAAACTGATACAGTGTCAGTATCAGGTTGTCAGCAAGGGTTCAATGTCAAGGTTATTCTGCTGGTGCTATTCTTTGAGCTGAATGCAAGAAGAGGAGTGTTAGGAAGATTGAATATTCAGAGTGTTAAAAAAAAAAGTCTTGCTATTAAACTTTGCCTTATTTTCCAGATTATCTATGCAGCAAACTTGAAATATAAGATACCAAATGTTGATCTATCTTAGTATGACCCATATGACACAGAATTCAGATAAAGTCATTATGCCCGATGTTCCGTTTCTTTGATTTTAAACATGTCTGTTCAAACAGGTTAAGAAAACTCTATCTCTGTTTCTCTCTCTGTCTTTCCTTGTTGTCTGTCTCTTTCTCCTTTTAAAATTGAACACCTTCAATTTTTTTAAAAATGCCTTTCACGTGTAAATCACCAATAATGAAACAGTGGGTAAGACATATTAAGTAAATGTGAACACTGGAAGTGAGGAATTTGACTCTATCATTTATCAGCATTTTGACTCTAGATAAGCCATAATTCCAGGTCCTCTGATTCCTCCCCGTCCTTGATTTTTTCAGTTATTTGATAGCCAAATGGAACTTTTCTATGATTCTCTTCAGTGCATTCTTTACTTCCTGATTCCTCAAGCTATGTGGGTTTATGATGGGAATCACTACCACATAGAATACTGAAGCAAATTTATGTGTGTTCACAGAATGGCTTGAATTGGGCAGGAGGTACATAAAAATGATTGTTGCATAAAATATGGTGATAGAGGTGAGATGGGAAACACAGGTAGAAATGGCTTTTTATGGTTGCACTTCCTTCAGCAGAACAGATCCTCAGAATGGCAAAGAGGATGAAGATATAAAAATGACCACGATCAGTAGAGTGCAAAGGGTATTGAACCCAGCAATGGTTAACAGCATCAGCTCTTTGTTGTGAGTGTCAGAGCAAGCCAGCGCAGCCAAGGGAATGTCATCACAGTAGAAGTGGTTGACCCTATTGGAGCCACAGGAAGACAAAAGGAATGTTGCGACTGTCTGTGCAAGACCCACAACGAATCCACAAATATATGTGCTAGCAATGATCCGATTGCAGAGTTTTTTAGGCATGACGATGGCATACAGTAGAGGGTTGCAAATGGCAACATACCTGTCATAGGCCATGTAATCCACGGACTTCACGCAAGAGAGGGAGGTCAGAACAGGAGCGGGCTGGAGGGGAGGTTGCAGGTGCCAAGGAGAAAGCAGAGCAGGTGCAGGTAAGAATGAGACATTATTCAACTATGTTAGATTTTTTTAAAAAAATGGCATCTTTCTATCTTTCCAAACCCAACAGAATTTCATACTTTGGAAATTCTGCGGAGAACAAATCACTTCATTCTGAAACCAGAATTTCCATGGAGAGTCCCCATTCTAAAGGAGATCAGTCCTGGGTGTTCTTTGGAAGGAATGATGCTAAAGCTGAAACTCCAGTACTTTGGCCACCTCATGCGGAGCTGACTCATTGGAAAAGACTCTGATGCTGGGAGGGATTGCGGGCAGGAGGAAAAGGGGACAACAGAGGATGAGATGGCTGGATGGCATCACTGACTTGATGGACATGAGTTTGGGTGAACTCTGGGAGTTGGTGATGGACAGGGAGGCCTGGCGTGCTGCAATTCATGGGGTCGCAAAGAGTCGGACATGACTGAGAGACTGAACTGAACTGAACTGATCATGCAAAGCACAGTAAATATACAGATGATTGTTTGCAGATTTAAGTCCTGACATCTTCACTGATAAGCATTCCTTCCTTGAGATGTAATTATCCTTCTCCTAGTTTCAAAAAGGGACAGCCTTACAAATGGAGATTTCCCTAATAAATGTAAATGCACCTCACAAAAGGGCAACTTCAGTCTTCCCTGGTGAGCTAGCTGCTAAACATCTGCCTGCTAATGCGGTGGACACAGGTTCTATCCCTGAGCCAGGAGTATCCCACCTGCCACAGAACAGCTGAGCTCATGCACCACAACTACTGAGCCAGCACTCTAGAGCCTAGAGCCAGGGAGCCACAACTGCTCCGTGCAGGCGCCACAGCTACTGAAGCCTGCACACTGAGCCCATGCTCTGCAGCCAGAGCAGAACCAGCTCTCCACAACTGGAGAACGCCTCTCAAAGCAACGAAGACACAGTGTGGCCATGCAGACATGAATACATCTTTAGAAAAAATAGGCGGCAACATCTACTCAGTTATTATTTTTTTTAATTAATCAAACTAAAATAACTCATGTCAAACAGACATAATTTGGGGTGGTGTGTTCTGGTCCCTTGATATCTGTGTACACCAATTTGCTTGCACATTCATCTGCTGAAGGATATCCTGATTTCTTCAAGTTTGTAGCCATTGTGAATAGAACTGCTGTGCAAAACTGCATCCTCGTTTGCATTTGGACATAGAATTTCAGAGCAACTTTCTAAATACTGAAAGCATGATTGCTGGATCCCAAGGTGAGACCTGTTGAGCTTTGGGGAAAACTGACAGACTGTCTCTCATGGGGGCTGTACGTGCATCCCACCAGCAATGAGGAGTTGCTGTTGTTCCTCACCCTCCAGCAATTATTATTATCTTATATTTGGAGTTTATCAGTCCTAAGAGGTGTGGTGTGATATATCACAATTTTTATTTGTAATTCCCTGATTGTACATGATGGTGAGCCTATGTGCAATTTATTTATTTTTTATTTTATTATTATTTTTTACTTTACAATATTGTATTAGTTTTGCCATACATCAACATGAATCGACCATGGGTGTACACATGTTCCCAATCCTGAACCTCCCTCCCACCTCCCTCCCCATATCATCCCTCTGGGTTATCATTTTTAACCACTAAGGAAATTCTGACATGTGTTGCAAAGTGCGTAAAGTTTGCAGTCATATGCCAAGTGAAACAAGCTAAACAGAAATGGACAAATAATCTATGATTCCACTGTGAGATGTCCAGATAAGTCCACTGCAAACACAAAGTAGAATAAGGCTGCCAGGGGATACGAGGAGTTGGACCTGCTGGACTTGAACAAGGGCCAGTGACCGTGCATGGTGATGGTGGTGGTCACTCAGTCAGTAAGTTCAGTCGCTCAGTCAAGTCTGACTCTGCGACCCCATGAATCGCAGCACGCCAGGCCTCCCTGTCCATGACCAACTCCTAGAGTTTACATAAACTCGTGTCCATTGAGTCAGTGATGCCATCTAACCATCTCATCCTCTGTTGTCCCCTTCTCCTCCATCCATCAATCTTTCCGAACATCAGGGTCTTTTCAAATGAGTCAGTTCTTCACAACAGGTGGCCAAAATATTGGAGTTTCAGCTTCAACATCAGTCCTTCCAATGAACATCCAGGACTAATTTTCTTTAGGATGTACTAGTTGGATTTCCTTGCAGTCCAGGGGACTCTCAACAGTCTTCTCCAACACCATAGTTCAAAAGCATCAGTTTTTCTGCACTCAGCATGAGATACAGGGCATTGCCAGCAGCAACACCTTCTCACACAAATTTCCAGTCAGCGCCTGTCAACTTTTTACACCCTTGGTTTCTCTACTTTGGGTCTCAGAGCTCAAGGCCTCATAAAATTGAGGTGTTCTCCTCAGAAAACGGAAACTAGCACACAGTCCCATGCCTCATTCTGCCAGCCAAGGCTATCAGCTCCTCTTACTGAAGAGCCATGTGTCACACGTGTCCTATAGAAGTCCTCAAATTAACAACGATGCCAACGAGAAGACCTAGGGTGGGGGAGGGCTGAGCTTAATGAAATTATCACCAGATGTGCCAGATTGCCAGCTGCTAAGGTGTGTGACATCAACCTCCCACTGGCCTGACATCTTGGAGGCCATGTCCTAAACTGGTGACAAGACACCTAGGAGGGACACTCTGGCAACATGATGAGCAGGTAGTGAGACCTGGCGGGAAGAGTGGAAGTGGACAGAAGGTGGATCCTGCAGCAAGAGCAGATGCTCCGAGTGGCTGTGCTTGGCATGTGCTCTGCTTAGTTGCTCAGTCATGTCTGACTCTTTGTGCCCTCCAGGCTCCTCTATCCATGGGGATTCTCCAGGCAAGAACACTGGAGTAGGGGATCTTCCCAAACCAGGGATCGAACCCATGTCTCCTGCATTGCAGGCAGATTCTTTTACCATCCAAGCCTTCCCAAAAGAGAGATTGTAAATGGAACTGAGTAAAGGTCAGGTTATTTGACCAGAGACCAAGACCTTGGCCTCTGAAAGCTCTTGAATTTTTATTTGCTTTGCTCTCATTACTGTTTCTTGACTTTCCAACAACTTCAGAAGGGTAGGGGGTAGGGAGAGGAAAGCAGTGAATCATCAAGGAGAATTGTAGTCCAAAAACTAAACTATGATCCTAAGATATTGTCAGTTATAAAAAGACTTCCACCTCCACGAACCCCACTCAGGAGATATTCAGAGTTTGAATGTTGCCAAAGAAATTTTCATTTGCTTCTTTCCTATTGCATAATGCGTCCTCTTTCACTTTCAGTCTCCAAAACCTAAATTAAAGGCGACATCTGCTTCTAGCAAATGCAGTCAGTGTTGTCTTGGCACCACCAGTATGCAATCATAAAACCAAAGGAAGAAAAAGAGGAGTAAAAAAAGACAACACGGTGCAGCTTCCAGAAACCAGACCCTTTCCCGAATCACCCCCTTTCCACACCCATCTTGCTTCCTCCCACGGGTTTCAATCTGCTGTCATAATTCAACTGCAAATACACGTGTGTGCTCAGTCGCTTCAGTCATGTCCAACTCAGTGTGTCCCCATGGACGGTAGCCCACCAGGATTCTCTGTCCATGGGATGCTCCACGCAACGACACTGGAGTGGGTTGTCTTGCCCTCCTCCAGGCGATCTTCCTGACCTAGGGATCACTGTTATCCCTGGTCTTCTGTGTGTCCTAAGTTGGCAGATGGGTTCTATACCACCAGAGTCACCTGGAAGCACCCTGCTACAAATATACTCAACAGGAAATGCACTCCAGGCCTGTTTGGTCTCTCATCCATCAAAAACCACCAAGATTTGGTCAGAACTGAAAAATTCAAATAATAAAATCTATGTAAAGACAAATTACACTCAAGGAATCTGTATGCCCCCAACCAGTTCAGCCACAAATGACTCCAAAGGGGAGAGTCTCATTCTTTCTGAGGAGAGGGGTGCCCCACTCCCAGCCAGATTTTCGTTAGGTCCCCCAACATGGCTTTTGCTCTAGGCCAAAGTTGTCCAGTGAAGTGTACTGTGGACTACAAACTCAAGCTCCATATAATACCTGACATTTTCTAGTAACCACATTGAAAAACATAAAGAAGTAGATGAAATTAATTTTCAAATTATATTTTAATCCAGTAAGGAAAAAAATATTATCATTTCAACATGTGATCAATATGTCACAAGTCATGGCTGGCGTGCACATAAGTCTGACCTTATTTTCATGACTAAATACATTCCTTTCTAAGACAAAGTGCCACTCCTAGGATGGGAAGCTAAAATGGGAACCCCTTTACCTTGGGAGTAAGCCTGTCAGGTAAAACACAAGACATCTAGTTAAATTTGGTTTTCAGTGAATAAGTTTTTAGTATAAGTACATCCAAAGTATTGCAGGAGATGCACTTCTACTAAAAAGAAAAAAAAAAAGAAAGAAAGTTTTCATTGTTTCCCTAAAATTCAAATTTAACTGGGATTCCTGTATTTCTGTTTGGTAAATCCAGCCACCTAAAAGGCATGGTTAGAACGGATTCCTTCTTTAGCTGAAAGTGAGTACATCGGTGGTGAGTGAACACAGCGCTCTCCCATCAGGGCAGAGTCACGATCACGGGAGGATGGCGTGCCATCATGCGGCCAGTAGAGTTCGGAAGGGCAAAGGTGAGTCTTCCTCGGCCCAGCACAGACCACAAGGTACTGGCAAACCCACAAAGGAGGAGGAGATGAAGGCGGAGGAGATGAAGGCAGAGGGAGAAAACGTGGCCAGTTCAGGAAGCAGCAGCAGGTGAGGGTGCCCAGGAGGTCACAGGCCAGCCTGCCGGGGAGCCTCACAGGTCAAGGGGTGAAGCGCTCTTCCCAGGGTCCAGTGGTGATCACACCTGCACAACGGTGCCCAGCTAAGCAGTAGGGGGTCACTGAAGTCAGTGGCTACTCTGCTCCACCCTTGTTTCTTTTCCATGAAGTTTACAAAATATCCATACATCCTGTACTCCCATGAACCTTGTACAAGAACTTGATCTTAATGTGGCATCTGCACCTTTCCAACCTGATGTAGGATTTTCTTTACCAATCAAATTGTCCTTTAGTTTTACTTTATGTACTAAGAACTCTCACAGTGGGTGACGAGAGAGAAGTATCATGTCCAACTTATTCAATACTCCTTAGTATCTTCCAAGTGAAAGTGGTGAAACATGCCCCCCAAATTCCTAAAATTCCTCAGAATTGCAAAAGAGTAGTAGCTGGTTAAAGCTAAGGGGCACGGTGGTCCCAGAACCTTGGGCAAGATGTGTTTCAGGATGATTTAGTGTTGAGCATGTGTAAGGCTTGGAGGAATGATTCCGAGTGTCTCATACAGTAGATCAGGGTGGAACTTGAGAATCTCCAGTTTTAAACACTTCCCAGGTGATGCTAACAGACTGGTCCAGTGATGACACTTTGACAACCACTGACTTACACAAGGAGAGAGCTTCCACAGAAATTGAAATGGCTCTTTTTCAGATACTTATTCTATTCTATTCTAAGAGCTTCCTCACACGGAAAACCCAGATGCCAACCTGAAAATTAGCAGACTAGCTCTTCCACAACTAAGGATGTAAAGAAAAAACAATATGGAGATGCATTGGAAGGGAGAGATAGAGTCTAGTAAGGACCCATACTCCTGATGGGTGACCCAGAATTAGGAGGGGACATCACCAACTTGGTATCTTCCCTGGGAGGACATGCTGAGCACCTGAGCCCAGGTGACCTGAATGAGGAAGACGAGCCCCCATATCTTGATTTGAAACCAGCAGAGCTATGTCTGGGAGAGAGCAGGGGGCTGTGGTAAGCCAAGACCCCATGCTTAACAGGTTAGTGCCAAACTTACTGATGCTGAATGTTGTCGTTAATGACGCTCAATGTAGCCACAGGTCACATGGGAAAGAGAAGTATGTACTAATATTAGGACACATGCCAAAGGGGCAAGGATTTCTTGAAACTTTCTCCAGGGATGAAATCACTGATAGATGACATTTAAAAAGCTCCTCCCTGTAGCCAGCTGTCCCAGTGCTAGCAAGAGCCTTTTCTGACATTCCCTACTTACCTTGCTAGCACCGCTTGCCCTGCTATGTCTCTGTATTCCCTGTGGAACAGACATATCCAGCCCAGCCATGCCCACAATGCTCCTCCAAAATGGCTTTGCCCCATAGGCCTGGATTCCCCCACAATAGTCTCCTTTCCTATCACTCACAGTGGGTGGACTCAGCTGTGACTTGCATCCCCTCAAGGTGATTCCCACTCCAGGTCAGCTCCAGCCAGAACTACATCTGCAACTGTTGAGGTGGGGCTCACATTCAGCTGCACTGGGGGCCAGCCAGACCCACCAGCAAGCCCAAAGCAACGCAGGTACATGTAACAGGACACCACACTCAGCCTGCACAGGAGACACCCTGGATTTCCTGTCTCTGGTGACCTGGGCGAACTGTTCCTTTGGGCCGCATAGGAGACACTCTACAAAAATCCACTTATTCAACATGGAGACATAGTTCATCTACCTAATATTAATGCATAAAACAAGGAGGCAAAATAAAGAGACAAAGCATCTATGCTAAAGGAACAGCTAAGACATAAACTCAGGAAAAGAACTAAAAAAGATGGAGATAAGTAATCTAAATCAAACGACTGCAAAGTAAAGGTCATAAAGATATTTACTGGGTCTTCCCTGCTGGTTCATTTGTTAAGATTTTCCTGACAATGTAGCCAACAAGGGTTCAACCCGTGGTCTGGGAACTAAGATCCCAGGCTGCAGTGCAAGTAAAGCTGCACATCACAGCTGTTGAACTCATGCACCCTAGAGCCTGTGCTCCACCACAGGAGAAGCCAGAACGATGGGAAGCCCATGCACCAAAACTGAGGGCAGCCCCCACTCTATGCAACTAGAGAAAGCCGATGACACAGCAAGACCCAGTGGACCCAGTAAATAAACGAATAAAAGACATTTACTTCTATCAGGGGAAGCATGACAGAATGGAGTGAGAACTCCACAAAGAGGCAATAAGTATAAAAAAGAACTGATTATAATGGAAGAATACAATAACTGACATGAAAAATACAGCAGATGAGTCAACAGATTGGATGATTCAGAGGACAGATCAGTAAGCTGACACACAGAGCAGTGCCTGCTGGTGCACCGGCTGACCCAGAGGGAGGGGCGGGGAGGGAGGGGGCGGGGCCTCAGGATGGGGAGCACAGTGCACCCGAAGCGGATTCATGTCAATGTGCGGCAGAACCACTACAGTATGTAAAGGAGTCAGCCTCCAATGAAAATAAATAGGGGTTCATGTTTGGGAATGCATGTAAGAATTAAAGATTTTAAAATTTAAAAAATAAAAAACTAAAATTAAAAAAAATTAAAAAATTAAAAAATTTAAAAAAAAAATAAAAGAAGAAAAAGAAATACAGAGTAGTGGAAATCACCCGATCTGAGCACCAAAAAGAAAAAAATAAGCCAAAAAATTGAGGATAGTTTAAGGCATTTGGTGGATAATATCAAGCAGACTAACATTCACATTATAGGAATTCAAGGAGAAGAGAGAGAGAAAGATAAACTCCCACTTGAAGAAACAATGGCTGAACATTTCCCCATATTGTGGAAGGAAACACACCCAGGTCCAAGAAGCACAGAGAGTCCAACACAGGGTAAACCAAAGGAGAAACATGCCAAGACATATACTAATCAAACTAAGAAAAACTCAGCAAAAAGACAAAACATTAAAAGCAGAAAGGGAAAAGCCACAAATAACAAGGGAATCCCCATGAATTTAACAGCTGATCTTTCCGAGGAAACGCTGCAGGCCAGAAGGGCGTGGCATGATATACTTAAAGTTATAAAAGGGAAACACTTACCAGCAAGATTACTCCAACCAGCTATGATCTCACTCAGAAGCAAAGAACTCAGTACCTTTACAAAGGAGCAAAAGTTAAAAAATTCAGCACCACCAAAGTAGCTTTACAACAAATATTAAAGGATGCTGTCTAGGCAGGAAATAGAAGGGAGTGAATAGACATGGGAAAAAAAACAGAAAAATAAAGTAAATAATAATAGTATCATGCATATCAATAATTCCCTTACCTATAAATGGATTAAACGGTCCAACTGAAACACAGACTGGCTGAATAGAAACAAAAACAAGCCCCATATAAATGTTGTCGATAATACATCCGCCTCAGAGCTAGGGACACACACACACTAAATCTGAGGGCCTGGAAAAAGGGATTCTATGCAAATGGAAATCAAAAGAAAGCTGGAGTAGCAATTCTCGTATCAGATAAAATAGACTTTTAAATAAAGACTATTACAAGAGACAAGGAGGGACACTACATAATGATAAAGAGATCAATCCAGGAAGAAGATATTGCAATAATAAGACACACGCATCCAACACAGGAGCACCTGAATACGGGAGACAAACACAGACAACCATAGAACGGGAAAGCGACAGTAAGAAAATAATACTGGGGGACTTTAACACCCCACTTATACCAAGGGACAGATCATCCACAGAGGAAATGAATATAGAAACATGAGCCTTAAATCACACACTAGACTAGATGGACCTTTTGATATCTTTAGCATATTCCACCACCAAACAGCAGGATACATTTTTTTTTTTTCTCAAGTGCACATGAAACACTCTAGGGAATGGATCACATCTCGGGTCACAAATCAAGCCTTGCCAAATTTAAGAAACTGAAATCACAGCAAGCATCTTTTCTGATCACACTGATACATGATTCAGCTCAGTTCAGTTCAGTCGCTCAGTCATGTCCAACTCTTTGCCACCCCAAGAATCACAGCACACCAGGCCTCCCTGTCCATCACCAACTCCCAGAGTTCACTCAGACTCATGTCCATACAGTCAGTGATGCCATCCAGCCATCTCAGCCTCTGTCATCCCCTTCTCCTCCTGCCCCCAATCCCTCCCAGTATCAGCGTCTTTTCCAATGAGTCAACTCTTCGCATGAGGTGGCCAAAGTACTGGCGTTTCAGCTTTAGCATCATTCCTTCCAAAGAAATAGGGATCATTTATAGGAAAAGTTGTATAAAAACACAAACACATGGAGAAATCAAACAGGTCACTGAAAAAATCAAAGAGGACATTTAAAAATACCTAAAAACAAATGGCAATGAATAAATGACAACCCAAAACCTATGTGATGCAATAAATCAATGCTAAGAGGGAAGTTTATAGCAATACAAGAAGCCTACCTCAAGAAATGAAAAGAACATCAAAGAAACACCTAATCTAACACCTAAAGAACCTAGAAAAAGAAGAAAATGGCCACAAAAACTCCAAAGTTAGCAGAAGGAAAGAAATCATAAAGAGCAGAGCAGAAATAAACGGAAATGAAGGAAACACTACCAAAGATCAATAAAGGAATAAGATATGTCTTGGAGAACATAAACAAAATTGACAAATCATTAGCCAGACTCATCAAGAAAAACAGGGAGAAGACTCAAAGCAACTTGAAATGAAAAAGGAGACGTTACAACAGACAACACAGAAAGAGAAAGGGTCATAAGAGACAATTAGAAATAACTGCATGACAATAAAATGGGTATCCTGGAACAAATGGACAAATTCTTAGAAAAGTACAATCTTCTAAGACTGAACCGGGAAGAAATAGAAAATATGAATAAATCAAGCACAATAATGGAAATATTATTTAAATTAAATATTAATGTAATATTTAATAAATAATTTAATTAATATACTCAACAAAATAAATTAATTTAAAATAATGTAATAAAGCTATTAAATATTTAATAATTAAATTGATAATTTAATTTAATAATTTCAGTTATTAAAAATATTCAATTATTCAAGGACAAAGGAATCGTCCCATTGGGATAATCTGGTATCCATGTGGGAAGGTCAGTTGGATCCCTACCTCACAAAAAACACCACCAAACCAGTTAGACACATACTAAAAACCAACAATTGAAGGAAAAACTTTACAAAATTTGGAACAATTTTTGATGAGGGACTATCTTTTCGTTAAATTGAGGTATTGTTGATTTACAATAATTTGTTTGTTTAAGGTGTACAGTGATTCAGTGATTCAGCCTCTCAGGTGCTTCCTTGGACAAAATTCATTCCCTTTGGGAGGCCCCTGGGCCATGCCCTCACAACAGCTGGGGCTGCTAAGTCGCTTCAGTCGTGTCCAACTCTGTGCAACCCCATAGACCCACCAGGCCCATCAGGCTCCCCTGTCCCTGGGATTCTCCAGGCAAGAACACTGGAGTGGGTTGCCATATCCTTCTCCAATGCATGAAAGAGAAAAGTGAAAAGGAAGTCGCTCAGTCCTGTCCGACTCTCTGCAACCCCATGGACTGCAGCCTATCAGGCTCTTCCACCCATGGGACTTTCCAGGCAAGAGTACTGGAGTGGGTTGCCATTGCCTTCTCCCTCAGAACAGCTGAGAGTCCTGAATAGGCACAGCAGCATATAGTGGTGCTCGTGGGGGTTTTTAGACTGAATACATTATTCTAACATAATACAAGAAACCGGAGAAGGCAATGGCACCCCACTCCAGTGTTCTTGCCTGGAAAATCCCAGGGACGGGGGAGCCTGGTGGGCTGCCGTCTATGGGGTCGCACAGAGTCAGACACGACTGAAGTGACTTAGCAGTAGCAGCGGTAGCAATACAAGAAACAAGCCCAGAGGTTAAGAGAGGATCTCCAAACCTACCTTCAAACAGGAGGTCTTGCTCCCTTGAATGTGGGTGTGTGAAACAGCGCTTGGGAAGGGAAGAGGTGCGTCATGAATATTTCATCTGCAGAGGACAAAGCAGTGTGTAGAGAGGATGTACAGTCACGTCCCAGGACACTGAGCACACGGACACGTGGACTGGACTCCCAGCCCTGCGCTGGGGGCATCACACTATCTCTACCCCTGACACAGGGTGAGCAGCTCGCACGTACCCTGGAGAGTATGGTCACATGACCTGGACCTGGCCAATCAGTGTGTTCCATCCTCCCTGGCCACCGTGAGTGGCTCAGGACTGGGCCGTTGACCAATCGGGGCCCAGGGCCGGGCCTCACGCTGGAATCCAGGGAAGAGGAGGGCTGGGTCTGCCGGAAAGGGTGGGGTCGTGTGAGGTCAAGCTGCCGCCCTGGGAGGGGGCGTGAGGTCAGCCTGGGGCAGTTAGTGACCTTCCGGCGGCCCTTAGGGCAGAGCCACCGGGCTGAAAAGGAGGGCGCTGCTGAGCCCAGGGGGTGAGAGTGGTCCTCTCCTGCTGTGGTCCCGGAGCTCCCCCTGAGACCGGAGGGAAGCCGTCTGCCCGTGAGTCCTCCCCTGCTTGTCTATCAGCTTGTGTGAACCACGCTGGATTTTCTGTCCAGCTGGCTACCTGGAGACCCTGGAAATGCTCCTGTGTGGGTTTTGCTGGCATCTGGGAAGAAATGCCAGATGACCCTGGGCGACTCCAGTTTAATCTGGATTCAGGTCATATCTCTTGAAAGTGAAGCGAAAGTCCCTCAGTCGTGTGTAACTCTTGGCAATCCCATGGGCTATACAGTCCATGGAATTCTGCAGGCCAGAATACTGGAGTGGGTAGCCTTTCCCTTCTCCAGGGGATCTTCCCAGTCCAGGGACTGAACCCAGGTTTCCCGCATTGCAGGCAGATTCTTTACCAGCTGAGCCACAAGAGAAGTCCAAGAATAATGAAGTGGGTAGCCTGTCCCTTCTGTAGCGGGTCAGCATTCCCGACCCAGGAATCAAACCGGGGTCTCCTCATGGCAGGAAGATTCATTACCGGTGGAGCTATCAGGGAAGCCCAGTATCTCTTAAGGCCAGCTATTCATTATAGGATTACCCTAATTAGTCTTCATGGGATTAAGCTGGCAACCTGCTAAGGTAGCAATTGATGTCCTTTGTCTAGAGGACAAAACGGGGGCTCAAAGAAGGGGGTAACACAGCTACAGCAAGGGAGCGTGTACCCAGACAAAACCCCCAGATCCTTCTGTTAGAACTCAGGGAAGGCCTATGGTGCGGCTTGTCCATGTGACAGGGGCTAAGGCACCAGCGCACACTGGATACTGTGGGGACCTGACTTGGTAACTGCCTTCGAGCAGCTCTGAGACTCACAAAAGCAATTTGACTGAAGAGAGGAGGGACACCTCCCTTCATCCTCCCACCACACCCTCCGGGTACTCCCACACCCTGCCCCCTTTCTCTTTCTTTGTGAGGGAATAAGTGTCACGCTCATGTGACCACATTGGCTGTCCACTGTTCACGAGCTACGACCTGCAGCTGCTACCGGAGAGGCCAAGAGCCTTTGTCCCTGAGTACCTCTCTTTCCTTTGCACCGTGGGGGCCCTCCTCCACACCTGCACACCAGAGGCCGTTTCTGAGACATGCAGGGACCCTCCTTCAGTTTGCAACAGGTCACATCCATCGCTGTCCTTTCAATGCTTCCCTTGACACTCAGCTCCTGAGCTCCTTTGTCTGCATTGCGGCCCACCTGGCTGCCACGGGAGGGACAGAGCTGACCATGAATCCAAAGCTCAGATCTGAGAGGCAGAAATCTGTGCATAAAGGACCTGACTAATCACGCTGTAGAGGCTGTAGTGGGCTCCAGGGATCCGTAACCAGGGCTTGGGCCAAAGTGACTCCACAGCTGTTTTAATGCCTGGGGAGGGTTCTGGCTATCGTGGGGGTGGGGTGAGTCTCCTGAGGTTCTGAAGGCCCACTGTATGCAGGTTCATCGTGCACAGAGAAGAGAAGGCAGAGTCCTTCCCTGGAGCTGGTGCACTGTGGGCACAGCCATGGATGACCAGGAGTCTGCATCTCACTAGGGGCTGAGGCTGGTGCTGAGGGAATCCTCAGTGAGGTTTTTTCCTTAAAAGCCATCCTAAGTGACTTTGGCTCCATTGCTTTTTGCCAAAAACGTACAATGATCCCAAGAGCTTTGTACACTCCAAGGGTGGTGACTGGATGTGGATCCCAGCGCAGACCCGAGTCAGTCCTGCCCTGAGTCCCCCGGGCCGGCCACACTACCCCCTCCCATGGCCTAGCTTTCTTCTGCCAGGACCCCCAGAATGGGGGAAAGGCAAGTGTGGCCTCAAGCTGAGGGGTGCAGCGTGGGCTCCACGCCTCGGGGTTCCCCTTGAGACGTCTGGTGGACCTAGTTCCCGCTGCCATCAGGCAGCTCTCTCTCGGGGCATATCGTGTTTCTTTGCTTTCTGTTGTGATGGGGCACCCCAGTTATCTCAGGGCGATTGGGAAGTCTGCTGGTGTGACACGCCCCTGCCTTAGATGGGGAAACATCATTGCTGCATTGATGCTGCTCACTCGATGCTGGGAATCTGTTAGACACAAATGGCAAGGGGAACAGCGCAAAACAGGAAAGAAAAATGGAGAGTTGCTGGGTTGCTTCTGGTCTCACCTGTGATGAAGAGTGTGTACAGCCTGCACGTGAACCCGGGTTCCCTCACCTGCCAGCTACCAGGTGCCAGGCGCTGATTTTAGACCCCCAGCTTCACTAAGGGGTCACTGACAGACACCGTTTGTGTATTTGAAGTCTACACTCTGATGACTTGATGCCCGTAGACGTCATGGAATAATTGCCCAACAGATGCATCGCCTCACACGGTTAACTCTGTGTGTGTGTGTCTTTTATGTTGTGCTTATAATCCATGAACACAATATAGATAGCTCGCCATTTTTTAAGATCTTCTTTAATTTATCTTAGAAGTTTGTAGTTTACTGTATGTCTTGCACGTTTAATTAGATATCTTTATATTTCCAGTGCCATTATAAATTCCTAATAGATAGAGATAGAATTGACTTTTCCATATTCCCTTGGTAAATCCATTTACTTCAAATCATTCTAGTTGTATTTTCTTAGGTATACACAATTATGTCTGCAAATAAGTGCTTTTTTTTCCCTTTGCATCTGTGATAACCCTTTCCTTTTTCTTGCCTTATTGTACGGACTAGGATCTCCAGTCCAGTGGTGAACAGAAGTAATGAGAATAAGTATCCTTGTCTCTGTCCCATTATCAGAGGAAAAGCCTTCAGTATTTCACCATCACACAGGATATTAGCTTTTTTGTAGATATTGTAATCAAAATATGTAAATTCTTCTCTGTTTACTGAGAGTTTTTTCTTAGTCATGAACTAAAATTATTACATTAAATTTTCTTAAGTTTATTTTCTGCAGATTTTGAAACAGGTGATTTTTCTTTTATGTCATGGTTGAACTGTTAAAAATTCTGTGATTCTAAAACAACCCCACCTGATCTCGATGTATTCTCCTTCTGTTGGACATATTTGCTAGAGTTTTATTTAGGATTATTTCATCATACTCAGAGTCTGTAATTTTCCTTTCTTGTACTTCTTCCTGGTTGGTTTTAGTATCAAGGTTATGCTAGTCTTATAAAACAAGGTTGGAGAGTGTTCTTTGTTTACCCTGAGAATTCCTGTGAGATTACTTTCTTCCCTAGATTTTTGGAAGAATTGATTGGCAAAACCAGTTGGTTTCATTGTGGGGAGGCTTTTAATTTCAGATGTAATTTTTTTCCTGCAAATAAAATTTTCTGATTTTGTATGTCTTCTTGGGTCTATTTCAGTAAAGCATTTCCCCCCTGCTAGGAATTTATTGAGGCGAGCAGACTCTCCAGTTAGTAAGTGAACTATGGTTCATAATATCTTTCTTATCTGCAAGATGTGTTGTCTCCCCTTTTAAAACTCCTCGATGCTGTTGATTTGTGCTTTGTCTCTTTTTCTTAATAAGTCTCTCTAGGGGTTTATCAGTTTTATCAGAGCCATCTCCAAAGAGCCAACTTTTGGCTTTGTTTTTAACAAAATTCATATTTGCTTTCTGTTTCCTTATTTTCTGCTCCATTTTTTCCCATCTGCCTTGTGTTTCGTTTGCTTTGCCTTTTTTCTGGTTTCTAGGGATAGAGGCTTAATTGACTTTTAGCCTTCCTTCTTTTCCAGTATATGTGCTTAAGGCTTCAAGTTACCCTCTAAACACAGTTCGCTGCATCCCACAAGTTTGAAGAAGCCAGCTTTTCATTATTTTTATGGAAAAGTATTTTCTCATTTTCATTGTTTTCTTAAATTATTACTCATGAAATTCTTCCAAGCAGTATGTGATTTAACTTCCCAATGTTTGGGGAGGTTTTTCTAGTGACCCTTTTTTGATTTCTAGCTTAGTTCCATGAAGAGCCCCGTCTTCGTCTTTTTGGGTAGACTAGCTGATAAACAACAGAAAGTTGTTTCTTGTAGGCCTGGAGGCTGGGGAGTCCCAAGATCACCAGCAGGTGCCACGTCTGGTGAGGCCTGTTTCCTGGTTCCTAGACTGCCTGCTGCTTCTCCCTGTCCTCGCGGCACGGGAGCCCATTCCCTCCTGGCCTGACCCCTCTCCTCCCAGAGTGCCTGCCTCCTAGGATCATCACCACGTGTGGGGTGAAGTTTGAGGGCCCATAAACCGTCAGCCCATTGCAATGCCTAGGTATACCCTGCATTGTTTCAGTCCTTTGAAATAATTCGAGCTTTCCTAATGGCCCAATGCATATTCTTTTTGTTATACGTTCCTTGGGCTCTTTAAGAGAATATGTATCCGTGGAAACGCAATGTTCCGTGTGTATCAGTTACATCAGGTTTGTCACTCATGTAATTCAGACTCCGGTAGCCACGCTGAGTAAAAGCAGAAGAAGGTGAAATTACCTGTAATACATTTTATTTTAACACACCCCAAATATTATCATTTCAGTGTGCAATCAATATGATAAACCCTAATGAAATAGTTCACGTTCTTTTTTTCATGCTAAGTCTTTAATATCCAGTGTGTGTTTCAGGCTTGCAGCGCATCTCATTGTAGAGCCAGCCACATTTCAGGTACTTCATGGCTGCAGGTGACTACGTACCAGGGGGCCTGGTTCCACAAGAGATGTGTCTTTAACGTCTCCCATTGGGGTTATGAACTCGGCTGTTACTCCTTTTCTGTTTCTCTCAGTTTTATGTATTGATATTTTGAGGGCATGTTATTAGGTACACTTGATCACGTGTGAGGAACTCCGCCCATGGCAAGGTACACTCAAATTTAGAATCCTCATCTTCTTGCTAGACTGCACTTGTATCAGTATGAGATGCTCCTTTTTATTGCTAGAGATGCTTCTTTCTTTAGACACTATTTGACAGTGATGTTGCCACGTCAGTTTTCTGTCCTGGTTGGCCTGGGTATCTTTTACTTTGACCTGTCTAAAAGACCTTCCATCTTAACATGGGCCTCTGTGTATAGCGTATAGTTTTCACTGGAATTATTTTGACACTGTATCTTTTAATGAGAGTATTTGCTGTGTTTATAATGCTGATATTTCAGTGTGTAGACACCCAGTTGCTGTGTTTTCTGTTTGTCCCACCTAGTCTGTGCTCTTTGCTCTTGCCTTCTTTGAGAAGTATGAGGTGTTTCTCTAGTTCTGGGCTCCTCTGCCAGGTTGTTGGGTTCACATTCGCAGACACGGCGTGTGTTTTACATTCAAGTCTAACTTAGTACTCTTACTGCCTCCCTGACACGGCTGTTTCCTCCTTGCAACTGTTCTCCTTTAAACTGTTAGATATATTTTTGGCGTTAACATCATTGCTTTGTAGAGTTAATATTTACCCTCACAGTTACCTCACTGTTGGTCTTTACTTGTTTTTTATATTTCCATCAGAGACTACTTTTCTTTTTCCCAAAGCACTGCCTTAATATTTTTTTTTTAGTTCACGTGTGTGGGTGATGAGTTGTCTCATTTCCATTTGCCCTAAAAGTCTTTATTTTGCTTTCACGTTTGAAGAGTGTTTTTGTTGGGTGTAGAATTCCAGGTTGGGGGTTATTTGCTTTTCAGCATTTTACAGATGCCAGTCCATGATATTCTGACTTCCTTGTCCTTGGAAAGTCAGGTCTCAGTGTTGTTGTGCCATTAAAAGCCACACCTTTTTTCCTCTGAGTGCTTGAACATTTTCTTCTTGCAGAGCTGCTGAAACCAATGTGTGGTTTTCATTTCTGAGTCAATGGTCTGATTCTTGAACCAACTCTTGCCACTGTCCCTGTCAGTCAGTTCAGTCGCTCAGTGTCTGACCCCTTGGGACCCCACTGATTGCAGCATGCCAGGCTTCCCTGTCCATCACCAACTCCCGGAGCTTGCTCAAGCTCATGTCCATCGAGTCGGTGATGCCATCCAACCAGCTCATCCTCTGTCGTCCCCTTCTCCTCCTGCCTTCAGTCTTCCCCATCATCAGGTTCTTTTCCAGTGAGTCAGTCCTTCGCATCAGGTGGCCAAAGTACTGGAGCTTCAGCATCAGTCTTTCCAATGAATATTCAGGACTGATTTGCATTAGGATTGACTGATTGGATCTCCTTGCAGTCCATGGGGCTCTCAAGAGTCTTCTCCCACTCCCCGGTTCAGAAGCATTGATTCTTTGGCATTCAGCCTTCTTCATGGGCCAACTCTCACATCCATACATGACTACTGGAAAAACCATAGCTCTGACTAAATGAACCTTTGTTGGCAAAGTTATATCTCTGCTTTTTAATATGCTGTCTAGGTTTGTCATAGCTTTCCTTCCAAGGAGCAAGGATCTTTTAATTTCACCATCTGCAGTAGTTTTGGAGCCCAAGAAAATAAAGTTTGTCACTGTTTCCATTGTTTCCCCATTTATTTGCCACGAAGTGATGGGGCCGGATGCCATGATCTTCATGTTTTGAATGTTGAGTTTTATGCCAGCTTTTTCACTCTCCCCTTTCACTTTCATTAAGAGGCTCTTTAGTTTCAACCCCTGGAGGCATTTCTTATTCCCCTTTCTGTCTTTTCTCCACAATTAGGGTCCCCACTGACAGTTTTTAACAACATAGTGTAATGACAGGCTCCTTCAATATATTCTATACTTTTTCCCTCATATATATATATATATGTTTTAACCGATCCATCCTTCAGTTCACTGATCCTCTCTTCAGCTACGTCCAATCTGATGTTAAGCCCAGAGACTGAGTTCTTACATTCAGTCACTGTTATTGTAAAGTTCTAGAGTCGGTTTTGATTCTCAGAAATGTTTCCTTTTGTCCAGTATATGTTTTGAACTGGTGAGGTTTGCATCTGATACCTCTAGCATACTCTAGCATGCTGATATACACCTGATGCCTCTGGATCTGGTTCAGTTCCTTTTCTCTTGGTCCTGTTTGTTGTTACACCCTCTTGTGCTTTTTCGGTTGCCTGTTGGACATTATGTTTGGAAAACCCTAGAGGTTCTGAGTGATGCTGTCTTCTCCAGAGTTTCCTCTGATGCAGTCCTCCAGTGGGGACAGAGCTGTCTGTTCACTCAGGGCCTGAGGGACCTGAGGCTGGGGGGTCCTTGTAAGCTCAGTCTCAGCAGCCTTCAGCCACCTTCTACCCTGACCCCTGGGAGGAGCTTTCCAGCATCTCGGTCTGGAAGCCTGGGGTGCCTCCCAGGGCCCCCGCTTCTCGGCAGGTCCTGAAGCCCACCGTCTGTCTCCTGAGTCACCATGAGGTGACTCATACTCAGCACTCAGCTGGTTTGGGCAGAGTGTTGGGTACGTTTTCTGACATCCGGACTGACTCGTCAGGCAAGTACTCGAATTTTTGTCACCCCAGCCCAAGGAACCGTCCAAAGCTGTGTTAGCCAGCCCCCTCTGCTTGACTTTTTCCCTGCCTTTTCTTCACAGAGTGGGCTTTGCTCAGATGCCCGGAGGGAAGGAGCGGCCCTCTCAGTCTCCAGCTCCCTCACTGGGCTTCCCTTTTGTTTGAAATCTTGGATTGTGGCTGCCTAAGAACCTCTTTTAAACCGTATTTCACTTTTCTAGCTCTTGGTAGGCTGAACTACCAGCTGCTTGCGTCTGTCACTGGAAGTGGGGACACCCTGGGGGCCTTCTGTCATCTGAAGCCACATGTAACAGGCCCAGTAATTGTATTGATCAAGGTTATTTGATACCAGGGAAAACAAGAACCAGGGGTCCTTGCTTGGTACCCATGGTTGTGTTTCTGATCAGAACCCCCAGCTTGCCCGGGCTGTTTCAGTGCCACGTGAACTTGGGAAGGAGGTGTCTCCTCTGGAGACAGAGGAGCCGGTCTGCCCTCTTCCCTTGACCCTGCCGGCGTAGGGCAGGCCTTGCGATGCCGGGCTGCTGGTGGTGGAGGAGAAGGCTGTGGAGGGAGGGGTGACATGACCTGTGTTCTGGGACATGGTCACATGTGGGTTTTCTTTTTCAGTTTGAAAAACTGCTTTTAGTCTTCCCTCCAGTTTCACTTTAAGCTTGAAACTGAAGATTTTATTCTTGAAATTGAGCACAGTGACTTTACGGTCTTTTTAAAAGCAACAGTTGAGGTTTTAAAAACACATCTCAGAGAACTCCAGTAGATAAAGCCAAAAACAGAGAACGTGTTCAGGGTGAACTGCGGGCGGGACCCCAAATTGCACTCTGTCTCTCCCTGAGTGTGTAATCGCTGAGATGGGTGGATATAGGACCCCAAACACCCTGGGAACTTGAGGTCCTCAAGTGACAGCAGACGTCCGGGCTGAGCCAGGAGCAGTGGGGCCTGTGCCCTGGTGAGTGGAGAGCCTCGAGGGTGGGAGTGGGGCCAGGAGAGGGGTGGGAGACTCGGGGGCGGAGTGTGGGGCAGCACCTGGCGGGGTCTGGGAGGCACTGGCCATCGTGGCTCGAGGCAGGGACACCCCTGAACCTCCACCGTGCAGCCCCCTCGGGGCAGAGTCATCTGGCAGACCATGAGCAAAGTTCAGAGGACGAGTTCGCAGCAGGTTGAATGAACCCCTGTACCCACCGTGGGTTCATTTTAAGGGCCTGGAGTGAGGTTCATCAAGCCCTTGCTGAGCTCAAGTGAGGGAGTCTGACAGGGAGGACCGAGCTCAGGGTGAGAGTGAGGGGCAGCTAGCGTGGTGAGTCCTCCTCAGCCCGGTGGGATCTGGGGACACCCTTGACTTCAGGGGTGCCTTTCAGTAGCCTCCCTGGAGGGTTGTTTGGGGGTTAGAGGGGGCAGAAGCCCACTTAGAAGACGTGCTCATAACCAGGGGTGGTGGTTTCTAAAGCAGTTTATACTGGTCAGTTCGACTGTGACCCAGTATCTTGCAGGGTCATGTTTTAGAGGGGGCCTGAGCCGTGGGCACGGCCTTCCTTCTCCCGCACCCCACACTCCCCTGTCGTCTTTCTGGCAGCCCCTCCCCCCTCTCTGCACCCTTGATGGTGGGCCTGAGCCCAGCACCCCTGTTACCACGGAGCCCCTTGTGACTGAGCGGGTTCCAGTTCCGGGCTCCTGGGAGACGTGCTGGAGGCAGAGCCTTGGTGCCATTTCTCCTTGAGACAGCAGTGCGGGTGGTCATAGTGTGAGAGCAGTGGTCCTAGTGTGAGAGCGGTGTGTGTGAGAGTGGTGTGTGAGAGGGGTGTGTGTGAAAGCGGTGGTCGTAGTGTGAATAGTGGTGGTCGTAGTGAGAGATCAGTGGTGCTAGCTCGGGAGCTGAGGTATCCTATCGTGAAACAACGGTTGCCCCCGAGTGGGGGGCTGCCCCCATCCGCGAGGATGGGTCGCCGAAGGGCCCACCTGTGGGCGTTATTCCAGTGCTGCAACCCCAAGGCACAGGCCAAGACAAGGAAGAACTTGGCCTCCGCCCAAGTCCTGGAAGGAGAGGGGCCTGAGGTGAGAGCAGCCCGCAGCTGGGCCCGTCGGACTGGCCCTCACCCGGCAAAGCATCCGGGTTGTGTTTCATTTCATTAGCATGGCTGTGGGCCCTGCTGGCCAGGGCGTTTTGGCCTTAGTGCGCAGCATTGACCCCAGCAGTTTACCCTGTAAGACGCTGTGCAGGTGCTGTGTGGAGAGTGGGCGTGGGCCCCACAAGAAGGGAAACACTGGCTGGAGGAATCACTGGGGCACGTGGACTGAGCTATTGAGTCAGTCCTTGATGCAGAAACGCTAAGCCCATTAATGTCTCCCATCTTCCAAAGCAGAGAGCAGTGTGGCCAGTATTTTAATCACGGGTACCTACTGCTTCCGTGTCTGACATACACCCTCATAGCTACACATGTCTACTACATGCCTCTCACGAGTGCTGGGCACTGTTCTGGGTGCTACACACTCAGTATGTAGTAGGAGATACGTAGCCCAGGGTTTTTGAATTTCTGCAGAGAAAAATAGAAGAACGTGTGGTTCAGCTTGAGCAAGTTCACCACGTGGACAGCCCCACGTGCACGCAAATTGTGGCAAAATACATATAACATCAATTTTACATTTTATCCAGTTGATTGAATGACTGGGTGGCTTCTGTGGAGTCAGGCTAACAGATGGCCTTGGGGTGCCATCTGCCTTTTTCCCAGAGGAACACTCCAAAGCCTGGTGGCTTCCCTTTTTTCTTCCTTCTCCCCAGTGGCTCTAGGTCACTGGTCTGTGTGTCCTTTAAGAATCTCTTTATCCACTTTGTTGTTAGGTTTATCTTTTGGAAAGCTTCTCAGACGTCCTGGGCCTTGAGAAGGCAGGCTTGGATTCTGGGTTCTCCCGTATCGTGTGCCTGCCAGCTCGAGGGGGAGGCTGAAGGCCAGTCTGAATTGTAGTGGTCTGTGTGGTCTTGGGGTCAGTGGAGCCCCTCTTCTCTGGAGGGGCTAGGAGAGCCTTTATATGGAGCCTGGAGAGACTTGACAGGGCCAGTCTTGACAGTCTCACTGTCTTTTTAAATTATGTTTGCATTTAGTTTCTCATTTCTTTGTTTTTTAGGAGAAGAAGAATATACAACTACTTAGGCAGCATCTTCAGAGATGAGAAGAAGAAATATCAGTGCTCAAGGCCGAATTCAACAACACCAGGGTCAGAGTGGGGATTCTCACGTGTTGACATTTGCCCCGCGTAGGTCACCGCTAGCCTCTGTGTTGCTGTCCTTAACCTCTGTCTGATTTTCAAGTCATTTTTCACATCTTCCCACTGAGCAGACCAGGGTGGATCAGTTTGGGGTTCTCATACCTTGTTTCAAATTTATGATGAGACTTAATGTAATTTTAGTACATTTGAGGGGGGAGCGCTCTTAACTTAGATTTTTGTCCACGCTACACTTTGTGTGGGATCTTAGTTCCCCGACCAGGGATTAAAACCCGTGACCCCTGCAGAAATGTGGAGTCTTAACTGCTGGGCCCCTGGGGAAGTCCACTCTAACTTTCGACTGAACTGGCAGGATTCCAATATGCCTTAGCATGTTTCTGGCTATAGCGTGAGGCTGAGAGGAGTTATCGGGCCTGAATTCGAGCATGAGGTTGAAGGTGCTCCTTTGGCCCCACCCTGCAGCCGCTGCTGGAGCACCTGGAGTGCCTGGCTTCCTGGGTTCGTGCCATCCCTCCGGATGACGGCGGGCAGGCGGCAGGCACAGTCCCCAGCCGGCATGACCAGCAAGGTGGAGGTGCTCAGGGCGCTGAAATTGCTGTTTGAGCACCACAAGGCCCTGGACAAGAAGGTACCAGCTCCCTGGCCGTCCTGGATTTGTACACTTAGTGCCTTGTTTTGACCTCACCGGTTGCCTGGAAGTGCTGTGTTCCCTCCCTCTCAAAACAAGGCTGCCTAAGGCTTCCTTTCCCCCTTAGAAACCGTCCGATGGCTCTCTAAGCCATGAGGAAGACCTGGCTAAGGTGACTGCACTCAGGAAGTCCTAGAGAAGCAGTCGCAGGAGCAGAGCCAGATGAAGGAGCGCCTGGCAGCTCTCTCTGCCCATGTGACAGAGCTGGAGGAGGACCTGGACATGGCCAGGAAGGACCTCCTCAAGTCCGAGGACGTGAACGTGAAACTGCAGCGGGACGTCTGAGAAGTGAGTGATGGCCGCCGTGTCTATTGTCCTGAGGTGGGCTGTGGATCCCTTCTTCTCCCAGGGACTCAGCCTTGGGATGGCTGCGTGAGTAAGAGCAGAGCACCGGAGAGACCACAGCTGGCTGCCTCCCCGCCTCTGCATCGAGGTCTCTGGGGTAGAAGAGCCCTGGTCCAGGCGGTCTGTTGGCAGTGGACCAACATGAGGGTAGCCCTGGCGCTGTGCTGCAGCCTGGGTGTGGACTCCCCATTTCCACAAGTTCTAGGGGCCCACTGTGCTCCTTTTGTAAAAATCCATCCATCCATCCCTTCATTTATTGGCGTATAGTTGCTTTACACTGCTGTGGCAGTTTCTGCTGTACAGCAAAGTGAATCGGTCCTCTGTCCGTCTATCCCCCTCTCCTTTAGATGTCCTGCCCGTTTACTTCACCACAGAGCACTGAGTGGACGCCCCTGTGCTGGACACCAGGTCCTTACTCGTTCACTGTATGTGAAGTATCGGTGCTGTGTGTGTGTGAGCCGGTCTCCCAGTTCAGCCCCGCCTCCACCTGCCTGTCCAATGTGTTCCTGATGAAGCCGAAATGTCCTTCTGATTCACTCAGGCGAGTCTGGCGACATCTCTGGAGCCTGTTCTCTCGGAGAGATGGGAGCATGCTGTGTGGGCTCTGCTGAGGCAGCTTGCCTGGCCATCTTCTCTAGTTTTCTGAGGTTCCGCTCCTTGAAGGGATGTGTGACAGTGATGCCGGCGGTCAGACAAGTCGAGTGGCGTTTGCTCACCCTCAGATCCTCAGGCCCAAGCTGTGTGACCCTGTGGAATCGTGATGTTTCTGGCGGTCGTGTCTGCGGGGGTCATGATTTCTGAGAAACATCCCGGGGATGTGGTGTTGCTGGGGGCATCGTCCCCACTACCAGCCAGCCAGCCACCCCGTTCTTCTGGCGGGAAAGGTTGCCCCGCGCTGCCGGTGGGCACTGGCTGGGCATGGGGCGTCGGGCTGGGCCTGTGCTGGCGCGGCAGCCGGGAGCATTGCCGGGAGCTCAGGGAGCGGCTGAGACACCATCGGTTGGCGGGCGGCCGGCGGTGCCGGGTGCTCGCAGACCCTCCCAGAGCAGGGTCACGAGCCGCCGCCAGGGGGCGCCCTTCTGCCTGTGAGCTTCCCCTCCAGGCTTGGTTTCTCCCCTCCCCCAGCATCTCTGCTGGCCGTCCCCGTCGGCCTTGCGGTCCGACCGTTTGTCTTCCGGAAGCTCTGCCACTAAGGAGGCTAAACGGTTCCAACTTCCCTCCCAGCTTAGGAAGGTGGAACGTGTGCCTCGCGCGGCCCGCACTTGCCGCTGCCTGCTGCCCGCGCTGTCTCGCCACAGGCAGTCCCAGGAGGGGGTGCAATGGCCCCGGGTGCGGGCCCGGGGCAGGGGGAGCACGTCTCCTCTCACGAGCGGGTCACCAGCACCCGCCGTGAGCCACGTGTCACACACGAAGCCGCGCAGGCTGCGTGAGCAGGCATGCAGGCGTGCTCCCCGCGAACCCGGGGCCCGTGGTCCGCACAGAGCATGGCCCGCTTGCCGCCCCTACGATCACAGCCCGCGTGCCATCGGGACAGGGGCGATGCGAGCGGAGCTGACGCTGTTCTCGGCCGACAGGCGGAGGAGAGACAGGGCAGCATCGAGGAGAGGCTGCGCCAGATGGAGGCCCAGCTGGAGAACAAGGAGCTGCCGCAGGTGCGTGTGCTGACCGGGAGGTGGCGTCTGCGCGGGAGACGCGGCTTGGGCGGGGCCAGCGCTGCCTTTCTCCGCCGCCCCCGTCTCCGCCGCCCAGTGTGTGCGTGTGTGTCCCCATCTGCTGATCGGGCACCCACTTCCTCCGGAGCAGGGCCAGAGGTGGTTGCCCACAGGCGGTGGGCAGGGGCCAGGGCATCCCCACGTTCAAAGAGGCTGTTTGTTGCTCTGACCAGCCAGTCTGGGGAGCTGCTTGGGATACGGGTGGACCTCACGACTGCCCCTCAGACAAACCTGAGGGTGCCAGCCTGGGGCCCATGAAGCGGAAGGCATGGCGCCCGGCTGTGGAGCCTGCTTGCCTCGGATGTGGCGCTGCCACATCCAAACCACATGCCAAACTGCTGGTCCAGGCACGGCGTGTGTGTAGCATGGCTGCTCCTAGGCAGGAGGAGAACAGTAGTTGCGCTGCGACAGAAGGCGCGTCAGGAGGGGGTGATGGTGGAGGCTATCATCACCGAGTCCTGAGAGAAGTTTTCTGGAAAGATTGGCCACACGGCGATACAGACCATCCAGGAAATGGAGTGGGGACCCCGGGTCCAGCCTCACATGTCAGTACTGTCCCCACCATGCCTGCGTTCTCGGGCCTGGACTGCAGAGCCTCGCAGGTGGGCCCCCAGGGGGCAGTGGTTCTGACTCCCATCCTGAGACCGGCGGTGAGGCGCCCTCCCCGCTTAGGCAGAGAGCTCAGTGTCTCGCGATCAGGGGTGCACTTCCTTACTTTCAGAACTGCTGCTCAGAGGCTGTTGAGATCGGGATGCTGTTTATGACTAAGCCAATTCAAAGTCAACTTTTGTTTTGCTTTAAAAATCTTTGAATGCCGACGCCTTATTGTGGAAGCTGTGAGAGGTTTTGTTTCCTTGGGCTCAAAAATCACTGCAGATGGTGACTGCAGCCATGAGATTAAAAAAATCCTTGCTCGTTGGAAAGGTATGACAAACATAGACAGCATATTGAAAAGTAGAGACATCACTTTGCCTACCAAGGTCCATATAGTCAAAGCTATGGTTTTTCCGGTAGTCACGGATGGGTGTGAGAATTGGACCATAAAGAAGGCTGAGCATTGAAGAATTGATGCTTTCGAATTGTGTTGCTGGAGAAGACTCTGTTTTAGCAGAAAATAAACTGTTTTTAAATGTATTATGATGGAAAATTTCAAACATGCACAAAAGTGGATGGAGTAGTATAATAAATACCCATGACCAGTCAATTAGTCTCAGCAATTTCTAACACAGAGCCAATCTCAAATAGATCATTCTTTTGTCTTCTTTCCATTTTTCTTATACAGTAGGTTCTAAAACAGCTTTTTAAACCTTGAAATTGATGCTCATTTTATAAAACACAGACTTGCCAACTTTGTTATTACATTTAAAAATTGCTTGAGGTAATTATTTCCAGTTTTTTAATATGAATTTTCATACTGGAAAAGACCCTGGTGCTGGAAAAGATTGAAGGCAGGAAGAGAGTGGATGACAGAGGATGAGATGGTTGGATGGCATCACCAACTCAATGGACATGAGTTTGAGCAGCTGCTTAGCAGAAGTCGAGTTACATTTTCCTTATGGCTAATCCACTGCTGTAACACGTATAGCATTTCTGGTTTTGAACACTGAATGTGTTTGCATTATAGATGAATTTAGAGTCTATGGCGGTTGTGTGTGGTTCAGAAATCTGACTAGTCCTTTCTGGGTTCACCCAAAAGCTGAGACAAAGCGTGAGCCTTTCATGTGGACTGTGCTGTGCGTCAGAAAGATAATAGGAGCCACATACACAATCTAAAATTTCCTAAACACCAACGGGCTACTTGACATCTTTCTTTCACCACGAGTCTTGAAATCTTCTGTGTGATTTCCACATCGAGCTTTGCACCAGCCTGTCTCACGTGCTCAGGGGCTGCACGAGGCGAGTGACTGCCGTGGCCGACAGCACAGAGCTGCCAGGTTGAGTTGAGTGACTTGGAAACTTGGCCCGTTTGACTTGTTTTACTCCGTGAGGAAGTGAAGTGGGCTGTAGAGGAATGAATGTGAGGAATGCCCAGGAATGCAGGCGAGCTCCATGGAGGTAGTTTAAAGCAATGAGAGGAGCGAGGGCAATAGAAGGAGTCGTGTCCCCCTGACCTGAACCCCCGCCCCAAGTCCAGCTTCTCTCTACAGACTTCATCGTTGTTAATGGCTTGCCATGTTTCCTCCAGAGAAACCTTTTCTACACCTGAGATGGAACTTCCTCTTCATTATGGTTTATGGGTTAATATTGTTCTGAGTGTTTATATTTGCTACGGGACTCTTAGAGAACATTTTCTCAGAATTAAAATGGTCGGAGTTGATACCTACTAACGTAACCTATTCTGCACATTCTGGTGCAAGTCATTTTACATCCGGAAAGCAGGCGGTGCAGGCTGTGTCATTTGCTGTTCCGTAGGACCAGCTGATTCTCAACCTGGAAACCCTGAGAGCCGAACTGGAGCAGACGAGACTGCGAGGGGCTCCCTTCCACCACGGGCAGGACGCTCCCCCGGGCAGCTCCCCTCAGCGCTGTTGAGTGGGACAAGGGCCTGTCTGGTGTGTGCACAGTATGACTGGGTGTGGCTCATGGTCGCACCTCAAGGAGCCTGTAGCTTCGTGGCCAGCGGGAGGAAAGAGACAAGCATCGTTCCTTAGGGTCAGACTTGGTACCACGGAGTGGTGGTCACAGGATTGACAACACTGAAAACCACAGGCAGAGGTTTGGAAATGGGGGGCCGACCAGTTGATATTTGGGTATATTCATTTGAGGGGCCTGACAGACTGTGACACTGATGTTTCTGAAGAGTCGCAGAAGGTTGATGACCTGTAGTCTTTTTTACGTGAATGGAGACTGAGACATGATTTGCTGTTGACTGCAGTGGGAGGAATCACCTGGCTTATGAATGAGGCAAGCAGATTACTGCTGTTGCTGCTGCTAAGTCACTTCAGTCATGTCCGACTCTGTGTGACCCCATAGACGGCAGCCCACCAGGCTCCCCCGTCCCTGGGATTCTCCAGGCAAGAACACTGGAGTGGGTTGCCATTTCCTTCTCCAATGCATGAAAGTGAAAAGTGAAAGGGAAGTCGCTCAGTCATGTCTGACTCTTTGCCACCCCATGGACTACAGCCTATCAGGCTCCTCTGTCCATGGGATTCTCCAGGCAAGAGTACTGGAGTGGGTTGCCATCGCCTTCTCCGGCAGATTACTGAGCATCCTGATTTTTTCTTACTCGTTGTTATAGGGGCGGCAATTCTTATTAAGTATTGAAATGTTTCTTTGGCTTCTTCATAGAAAATGGTCACAAGTGAGAGATCAACTTTAGCAAAGGTTATTAAGGGCTTAACTGGTGACATTCATTCATCTGTAGGAAATCGACTACTACTTGAATCCGGAGTTAGGAGACAGTTTGGAGCCCATACACATATTTCTGTGTTCGTGTGCTTAGGGGATCCTCGCAGTCCAGGGCCCCCACCCAGCCTTCTTCTAGAGTAAGGGGATATCATTTGAGACAAAGGCCGAGCCAGAAACTGGCTCTATTTCCAAAACCATGGCAGGTGGAGGTCAGGGAGAGTACATGTCCTGCAGAACGGATAGGGGACATGGCCAGACTTGGTGGCAGAGCTCCTCCAGGGTGAGGGGCTGGTGCTGTCAGAGGTGGGGAACCCCTGCTCCCGGGGTGGATGAGGTGAGTGTGAGGAGGACTGCGTAGACAGTGGAGGAAGAGGAGGTGGACACGGCCTCCTGCTCTTGGGGGTTTTGGGTAACGAGGCAGGCCCTGGTGCCAGGACCTGAGGCCTGGCACAGTTGAGGGGTTCAGATGGAGAAGCCTGGAGCCTGGTCACCAGGACCCTGTGTGTCAGTGAGAGTGAGAGGCGAGAAGAGGAAGCAGCCGCGGGGCAGGAGGGGCCGCTGTGCTCTGAAGACAGGGGCCACAGCGGCTGGTGCGAGGGAGGGGTGTTTCTAGGAGGCAGCTCTCGAGGGGTCACGGCAGTGACTTAGCAGCACAGGTGGGGCCTCGGAGTGGGGCTCGTGGGCAGTGCGGGCTGGGTGGGGGGCACTATGCTGGCTCAGGAGGGAGGGAGTCGGGACTGAAAACCTGGCTCACAGGCAGGGCAGGCACGTTGTATTTAGCAGGACCTCCCAGAGAAATTGGTCACCTTGTCTCTGAGACCTTCTCCTGGAGGAAAGAGCTTCAGGCGAGGAGAGGGAGAGAGATGGAGCCTGCACCCCGCAAGGGGACTGGGAGGTGATGGTTGGGGGCAACCCAGCCCGGAGGCCTCTGTGGCCCTCAGAGGACCCACCAGGGTCCACAGTCCATGGTGGAATGGGTCGTACCCCAGACCCAGTTCCCAAGTGTGCTCTGGCCCCAGGCCTTGGGTGGAAGTGGAGCAGAGAAGGGAGCAGTTCCGTCAGGAGGGAGGGGGTATGGGAGGGAAGACAGGCGTGGCTTGGGGAGATTCCAGCCCTCCACCTCCTGTGCAGCACAGCTTTCCTCACAAAACCCTTGAGCAGGGCGGCGTGTGACCCCGAGCAGCCTGAGCTGGTGGTTGGCCCTGGCCGCTCTGCAGATGGATGGGGTGTCCTGTCCTCGGAGGAGGGCCGTGTCTCCTGGGTTTAGGGACTCCTGCATGTGAAGGTGCCACCCTCTTCCCAGAGACAAGACTGAGCAGAGCCTGAGCGATCCTGCAGTGCAGGCGGCTCACAGTCAGGGCGGGGCCGCCCTGCCTCTCAGCAGGCCCCTGCTGAGTGAGCTCCTGGCACCTGCAGGCCCAGGCCTTAGTGCTCAGGGCCTGAGCATCTGTGCTGGGCCTTGTTCAGCCCAGAGTCTGGTGACATGCTCACCTCTGCTTTAATAGGAGACACCAGTGGCGCTCAGCTCTGAGCTGTGGGTCCGAGGCCTTTCTGCTGCGGGTTGTCTGAGATGCCTTTAAAAACACTGAGAGCGGTGCAGACAGTCTTCCAGGCAGACAGGTGATTGTGATCCACGGACTTCACGCGGGAGAGGGAGGTCAGAGCAGGCGCGGGCCGGAGGGGAGTTGGGGTGCCAAGGAGAAAGCAGAGCAGGTACAGGCCCCGCCCTGGGACCTGAGGGTGGGCTCTGGCGGGACTCTGGACCTCCCAACCCCAGACAGCCGATCCTGTCCTAGTCAGCTCCACGCCCTCGCGGCAGCGCTGCCTTCCCCACATACGGGAGTTTTCCAGCTGCTGGGGATGAGGCCTGAGTGTCTGCAGAGCAGTGGGCAGCTTGTTGCTGTTGTTGGAGCCAGGAGGGCAGTGCCCTCCCGGGGGCTCTTTTGCTGTGAAATTGCCGATCTTCCAAATGGACAGGCTGTGGCTTGCCTGACATAGTGAGCTCTCTTTTTCTTCTAACAGCCCTCTTCTTTCCTGTGTGTTTCAGGCGACCCCACTTGGGCAGCGCCCCGGACCTCAGGTTCCCTGTGGCGGACCAGCCAGCAGACTCCTCGGGCAGTGGGGCGGTGCTGCAGCACCCCCAGAAAGGCTGGCTGGCAGCACTGTGCGACGAGCCATCCAAGGCAAGGACCCCACCGCCCCCTTCCTGTCCCTGGTGGGCCCCTTGTGAGGCACCTGCCCCCTCACACTGTGGTCCTGAGGTAGGTTTGGAGCACAGCGCTAATAGATCGCTTTACGTCTTCCCATTTTCCTTTTTCTGGCTAAGAGTTTACTTCTAAGGCATGCTTTTTTTCCTTAAAATAACCAGTTTTGATAACTTGTGGCCTACTGTGAGGCCCAGCATGGTACTAATTAGCACAGTTTTGAAATCGTCCTACAAGTAAATGGATACACATATCCATCAGCTTATGGTGAGAAGAATTCTCATTGGAAGTTTAAGTGCCTTTATATTTTCACCTCATTCATGGCGTGCATTTTTTCATACATGTCTGTGTTTTCAGCTTCCATATTCAGTGAGCAGTTAGTTTGGGCCAGACATGGTCAGAAGTAGGACTCCAGCAGGGAATTAAAAACCGTGTGCGTTCTTTACCCACTACTACGTAATGAATCACTGCCAAGCTGAGTGACTTCCCCGTGAGCAGCTCACAGCCCACAGTTCCTGTGCATTGTAGCAGGCGGGCCTGGTTCAGGGCCTCCTGAGGGCACAGCCACGGGAAGGCCCCCCAGGGCTGGATGGCAGGCTTTCAGACTCAGCCGGCTGCTGGGGACAGGCCCAGGTCCCTGCCGTGTGCACCTCTTCATGGCCTGGCTTTCCTCGGAGCACCCTCTGAGAGCGAGAGCGTGGGGGTGTAGTCCTGGGCCTTTTGTGCCCTGGTCTCGAGAGCAGACACCTTCACCTCTGTTTGCGAGAGTGAGCTGCAAAGTCCTGCCTCGCTCAGGGGCTGAGCAGGAGTCGCCCCTTCTGCCTCTTGAAGGGAGGATGATGGAAGAATTTGTGGCCCCTTTTTTAAACCTGTGCAGCCTGTCAAACAGTAATGAGAAGGGAAAGGACACCAGAGTGCCCGAGTTGTCCGAGGAGGAGGGCACGATTGTGTGTGAACAGGGTGGCCAGCGAGGTGACACCAGGAGGGTGACCTTGAACCAGAGACCCGGAGGCAGGAAGAGAAGTAGCCACTCGGAGATAGAAAAAGGGTCGTGTCAACCAGCAGGGACGAGGGAGAGAGCGGGCCGCATCAGGGAGGAGCCCGGGCTCAGGCCTGAGCAGCTTGAGGCCGGAGCCTGTTTCCTGAGGTGAGGAGGGCTGCCGGGGCGAGGAGCTAAGACCCGGGCCTCAGCCCTGTTGATGTGGACGAGCCCATCGGGTGTCCCTGGGACGGTCAGGAGAGCAGCTGAGTGTTCTGGCCTGCATCCGGGAGAGGACTCACTCAGCTCAGGGTGGACTTGGGGTCGTGGGCACACAGATGGCATTGAAAGGCACGAGCACAGTAAAGTGGGTGCCTAGGCGGGTGGCGGTGGAGAGAGATGGGGTTCACGGTAGAGCCGTGGGGCGCCCCGCATTCCAAGGTTGAGAAGGGGTGCAAGGGACTGAGGAGTAACTGCAGGGAGGGCAGGGCCTGGGGCCCAGGGAGAGACATGCTGGGGGGGGCATGGGGGAGAGCAAGGAGGGGAGGGGGCTTGGTAACATGGGTTCCTGGAGTTGCCAGGGAGCTGCCCTGCAGGGTGGGGCACACCGCCTGCTGGCAGAGACTTGGAGACCAGGCGGGGAGGGGGACTGTAGAGGCCGCTCCCAGGGAGCTTTCAGAGACCGGCAGTGGGCGCTGCAGGGAGCCCTGGAGGAGGAATCTGCTGGTTCCCCCTTGTGCGACTGGAAGGCGAGGGAAGGAAGAGGACGTGCTGACCCGGCTGATGGGGGTGAACCCATAGGCAGCTGGTTCGCTGGAGCGGAGCAGAAATGATGGCGGGTAGTCCTAGAGCCAGCGGGTGGCCCAGCCCTGGGGCGGGGTCGTGATGAAGACAGGAGGCGAGGACACTGGCCATGGGGGACAGGGAGCCGGCAAGCCAGCACCTGGAGGCTGCCCCTCGGTTGCTTTGAGGTCATGTCTGAGAAAGAAGGCAGGACCTGGGGTGAGAGTGTGGCAGGGGGGAGGTTTGCAGAGAGAAGGATGTGAGGTGTGAGAGTGGGAGGGCGGCGCGGGGCCCTGCGGGCACTCTCCTGTGTGTCTCTGATGACAGAGCCGCCCTTGCGGTGAGAGGGGCCGTCCCCCAGAACAGCTCGAGGGCCTGTGCCCTGAGAGGAGAGTCGCGGGGTTTGGGGGGGCGGCTGGCCTTCCCGTCCCCTGGCTGAGCGTGTTTGCTCCTGTCTGTGGGTGTTCAGACCAGCCTGGGAAACGGAGGGCTGGGAGCCTGTGAGGACGGCACTCTCCGGTGAACTGGTACCAGTGATGACCGCTGATAGGGACCCAGCGGCTGCCGAGCTGAAGGGTTCTTTTTTCTTATTTTCCTCCAGCCTGGCTGGTGGAGGCATGGATGTCTTTTTGTAATTTTCGGTTTCTGTCTCTGACTCCATCAGCCCACCCTTGTGAATAACCTCACAGGTTTGACTGCCGTCCACGCTGAGACCTGAGTGTCACCAGGCCATCTAGGAACTGGATTCTCCCCCTGCCCATTTCTTCAGGCCTGCTCGCTGAAGAGATGGCAGTGTCTTGTAGGCATCGCCCATTTATCCACAGTCAGGGCTTCCACGTAAAATTGTGTTCAGTTCCTGATAAACTTGAGCTGCCCTGAATGTCGCTGACGAGACGTGGTCCTCTCGTGCCCAGGTGCAGACCCTGAAGGAGCTGGACTGGGAGCGCGCTCAACAAGCCAGCATGCTGGCCGACATGGCCCAGGCATTCGAGAGTGATGAGGGCGTGTCTGATGGCGAAGGCGACAGGGTCACCCTCTTCAGCTCGGCCACTCAGCTGTCGCCCAGCGGGCAGGCTGATGCCAAGACTCTGAGCGTGAGGCTGCAGGAGCAGCTGGACGCCATGAACGAAGAGATCCAGTGGGTGATCCCAAACTCAGCTCCCCGGAAACTCGGTTTCTCTCAGGAGCTGCCTTCTCCTAGGGAAGTCTGAGTGTTCCATAGTAAGAAACCTGACCTCAGGTCTGCTTCAAGAATTTTCAGGTTTGAGATTGCCTTGATTATAGAGCTCGGTCCGCCGGGGCGTTCTGTCCACAGTGTGGTGTCAGCACTCTGTTGGGGGGGGGGGGCGTTGTGGGGTGTCCCCCCTCAGCTCTGAGCCCCAAGGTGGGTGAGGTGCCGAGGTGGTGTCCCCTGCGGCCTGGGTACCCTCCTGTGTCCCTCGGAGCCCCCCACGTTCTGGTGAAAAGCCACCTGGTGAAAGCTGGGGCTTGGGGGTTGGCAAATTCCCACTCAGATGTGCATTTTCCTTTTTAACTTAATACAGTGTGAAGATTGGCTTGTTCTAAGACAGTGGTCCAAGGATGTGTGTTTGAGTTTTTCTCATCTCATCAGTATATTTAAGATGTTTTCTTTAGACACCGTCTTGGCAGTTATAACAATGTACAAAACGGGATAGAATCCAAAGGCCTGCCTTGTGGTGAGCAGGGGCCTTTGGGTCTGGGTGCAGCCGGATGGCTGGGGGCCCCGAGGCCTGCCTGGTGCCACCTCCGCACAGCTATGCCTGTGTCCCGAGTCCATGTTCAGAGTGGCCGCAGGCCGATGACTCTGCGCAGGACCAGGCAGAGCTGCTGCTCAGACTGTTCTCATCACGTCAGCCCAGGCTGAGGTGCCCGTTCCTGTTGGCCGAGCACGGGGGGCCGGGGGAAAGGCAGGGAGTAAACGGGACAACCAGCAAATGCAGGTGGTGCTGCCTGCCCACTTGACGCCGAGACAGACAGGTTTGTGGACTGTGTTTCAGCATAGACAAGCTCAGAAAGATGGTCTTTCTCCGTCCCCGCAGGAGGTATGGAACGATTATATATTGATATTTTAATTTTTACAGCAAGGTGTCAGGTAAAGGATATTTTTCCTTATATAACAAGTTGACTTGATGTAAATGGTAAATTCTGTCCATCAACTTGTTATCAACAGGGAAAAAGCTTTCAAGATATATAAATAGAAGTAAAGCTGGGGAGTTTACTTTCTGTAAGAATCTTGTACTTTAATTTGAAAATCATTTTATTTGCATCATCTTGTATTTAAACTGCTATATAAAATCATCCACGACACATTAGGGGAGAAGAGCAGAAACCGTGAATTCTAGGTTAATGCAGCACATTGACATGAATCCAGAAACTCACACAAAGCTGGTGCAGAACTTCCTCAAATGATGCGTGTGTACATATTCAACCTTACATAAAAAAAAAAAAAGATCAAATCAGCACTTCATCTGGTCTGGAGACTTGTGTTTACAAACTCCAGCTTGTTTGTGAATTGCTGTTTTGATTGTACCGAGTTCCTGATTCCCAGCGGAAAAGACTTGCGGCACTGACATGCATCTCTGCCCTGAGAGCGGGGGAGGTAAAGGTTGTCAACATCAGGCATCTCCTCACAGGAAGAGCGTCGCCACCAGGGTCCCTTCAGAATGTTAGAGGAGAGACGTGAAATCAAGCATGAATGATCAGGGGCCAGTCTGTAAGACTCAATGCTAAGTTATTCTAAGTTTGAGAATATTCAAAAGAGGAAAAGTTGAACCTTTTACTTGAGATGTTAATTGAGCAACTGTTTGTGGAATTTGCTAATCGTGACACAGAATGCCAGCCCAAATTTGTTGTCAGACACATTCCTCTGCTGACAAAGGCAGGTGATGGGTTTTATTCTATTTTAGGTTGATCGAAGAAGAACATGGAGCAGCCAGCCGAGGAGACTGAGAGCAGGGAGGGCAGGGGGAGCTTAGGCAGCCTCCGTCGTTTTAAATCAGTGAGCTCCCTCAACCTGCATCTACCTCCTTGCATGCCGGCTCCTGCCTGCCCCGAAGTGGGCACTCCAAGCCCCGAAGGAGGCAGCACAGCCCAGCCCAGGAGGGAGACCAGCTGGGCATCATGACTTTGGTATGTGTCTGCCTCCTCCCTGCCGCATCCTTCCCCCAGGACACTGGTTTTCTTGTCTTTGTTTTTGGTTTTTCTCTTTTTACCCAGAAGAAAATCAGGTACATTTGCTTTGCTCAGAAGTCTAAAATTTTTTAAACTGCCTAGTCATTAATCATTCCACAATGGCACAGTGACATAGTCTTGATATTTGGACCACTACTTAGCCCGTCATCATGAACTCAGCCAGAGCTTGCCTGTGTCATTGGGCGTAGCCTGTGCTGGGCACAGCAGCTGCAGGGATGTTTCTGTTCTCAGGGAGCAGACAGCTTCGTGAAAGTAATCACAGGCAGCCCTCATGGCGTGGGAAAGCCGTGCAGCACATATTCCATTGGGGCTGCCTGGCTGCAGGGTGCAGGGCATGCGATGGGAACAAAACCAAGAATCTCCATGGTCTGCTTGCTGATGGACCCGGCTGCGGGCTCAGGCCAGCTCTGTGTGTGAAACCAGGTTAAGAGCCTGGTGCCCCAGGACCCCAGGGAAGAGGTTGGGCTGCCACACTTTTCTGAGTCTAAAACTGGGGTGAAGACCTAGGGCTTTTGGTGACAGACTGTGAGGCTCCAAAGCACATGTTCCAGCTTTCTTGGGTGTTTAGCTTGGGTTTTGTGAGTGCATTGCTATTTACACCAGGAAATCACGTGTACAACACTCTGCTTTGTAACTGGACTTGTATTATCTCTTTTTTCTGTTACCACCCATTTCATGTCGGCTGCATTGTTAGTCAGCTTATCATTAAATTCACTGTGAATCCTTTTAGCGGCCTGTGAAGTGGGAACTAGTCCATTTTGTGGTCTTTTGATACACTGTTTTTATAATTTGCATTATTGGCTAATTAGTTGATATTTAAAATTCTTTGAGGATTTCTCTGTGGTTTCTTGCTTGATTTCTTTCCGAATATTTGTAAAAGAACAGTTCTGTATGTTTTCCTTGCTGTTGGAGTGCTCTGGCGGTGTGTCTGCTTTCATCATTGGTTTAGATTTCCTGTCTCATCCTGTTGTCTGCTTAGTCGTCATCAATCCAGACCCCCCCACCATCGCCCCCGAGGCTGTAGTTTACCCATCCATCTCTCCTCGCCCGTCCCCCCACTTGCTCTGGTCATAATGAATTTGCCTAGTCTAAGAACTTCATAAAAGTGGAGTCAAACAATATTGGTCCTTTTGTGTCTGGTTTATTTCACGTAGCACAATGTCTTTAAAGTTCATTCATGTGAGTAGCTTGAAAGAGAACTGCCTTTCATTTTAAGGCTGAATACTATTCCATTGTTTGGCTAGACCCCATTTTGTTCATCCATTTCTCACCAAAAGGACATCTGGGTGTTTACACTTTGACGATTATGAATAATGCCACTGTGAACATTAGTGTACACATTTTTGTATGACTATGTTTCCAGTTCTCTTGGGTGGAAGAGACTCTCAATGAGATGGTAGAGGAATTTGATGAGTAATACACATCAGCCAGAGATGGATACAGTAAGTCCCCTCATGCAAACATTTGAGTTTTGAGCTTTCTAAGATGCGAATGTGTGTTCGCATGTCCAATCACATTAGTTCATGTGTCTGGCGTGCACGGTCGCGTGTGCCCATCCTCTGCAGGTGGCTGTGCTTTTGTGTACTTTACAGTACAGTAGAGCAGTTTTTTAATTTCAAGCCCAAGATGTCTGGAAGCAAGCTTACAAACAGTGGGGTGTAGCCAGTTGTGTTATTTGGGTACCGAGGCTGACTGTGTTGTATTTACGATCAAACTGGACCTATGAACTCACTTTTGGAACAGAACTCATTCATACAGAGTGGACTTACTGCACTCTGATCATGGACAGTGGTCATTGAGACTGTGTTTCCTCTGAGGAAGTGTGAAAGTAACTTAGATATGCCATGGATGGTGGAGCCTGGTAGGCTGCAGTCCATGGGGTCACTAAGAGTAGGACACGACTGCGCGACTTCTTTCACTTTTCACTTTCATGCATTGGAGAAGGAAATGGCAACCCACTCCAGTGTTCTTGCCTGGAGAATCCCAGGGACAGGGGAGCCTGGTGGGCTGCCGTCTATGGGGTCGCATAGAGTCGGACACAACTGAAGCAACTTAGCAGCAGCAGCAAATTTATATACAGTCCTTTGTTAATGTTCTTTTTCATTATGGTTTCTTCCAGGATACTAGATAAGTTCACTGTGCTATACAGTAGGAGCTTGTTGCTTAGCCATTCTAAATGTAATAGCTTGCATCTACCAACCCCAAGCTCCCGGTCCGTCCTGCTCCCTCCTCTCCTCCCACTTGGCAACCACAGGTCTGATCTCTAGGTCTGTGAGTCTGTTTCTGTTTTGAGGGTAGGCTCACTGGTGCCACCGTTTAGATCCCACACACAGGAGATATCCATTTGGTGTTTGTCTTTCTCTTTCTGGCTAGAATCAGGTATACTTTAAACAGCTACCCATTTTCCAAGCAGAGCTCTTCTTTCTTCAAATGCCTACAATTAAAAAAAAAAAAAGATGGAATGATTTCATATTTTGTGGTTCAAAATACTCATTAAAAAGACATCATTAGGACTTCCCTGATGGTCCAGTGGCTAAGTATCTGCCTGCCAATGCAGGGGACATGGGCTCAATCCTTGGTTCCAAAAGATTCCACACGCTTAGGTGCAACTAAGCACAAGTGCTACACGTACTGAAGCCTGCCTGCCCTGGAGCCCCTGCTCCCCAACCAGAGAAGCCACCGTAATGAGAAGCCTGCTCACTGCAGCCAGAGAGGGGCCCCTGCTTGCCAAAACCAAAGCAAGCCCGTGCTCAGCAATGAAAACCCAGCACAGTCAAAAATAAAATAAATAAAATTTAAAAAGACATCATTAAAGGACCAATCACTAAATATTGCCAGTCTTTTCCATTTTATCAACTGAGTATAAAGAGACAGATTTTGTACCTGAAAGGGTAGCTTTATTTATAACTTGGGCAAACTTTCCTTTTTCTCAGTGTCTCCATGTGAGACAATTCATCTTAGAGGATAAATCATTTTTTAAAGGCAAGAGATAAGAACAGAATGGAACCATAAAGTGGAGTCGCTTTTGGAATATGAAAAGCGATGACAAAACTGGCAGAGGAAAGATAGGAAAACGGAGAACCTGCCTCCAAACATTCCAGCATCACTGGTGTTAGAACCTGTGAAATTTATGAGTGAGTGGCTCTGGTTTTAATTTCATGAGTTCACACTCCAGTGGGTGTACACTCCATATGCGTTTGCGTATGTGCGCCTCTGGGCTTACAGCTCAGTGCTTATCTGTATAGGTTTGTTGTTATATACCATTGAGGACAGAAACCATGTCTTCTTCACCTTGACTTCTCCACTGCAGAGTGCTGTATGTGGCATATTAGAGGTGCCCAAGCTTGCTGGAAGGAATGAATACGCTTGGGACAAATGAATATCCTTTGGATGTATTGCTACCATGTGAGTGTATTTACATATTAGTGGAGAGGTGTTTCCCTGAGCTTCAGTCATTTGTGTATCTATCTGAATGGGTGAGGAAGGGACAACTCGAGTGAGAAGGTTTGGCAGAGGAGGGCAAGCTGGAGCCAGGAAGCAAGAGACAGCAGGTAACAGGCGTGACTGTCTCTCTGGCGCCCACCCTGTGCTCCGTGGGCTTTCAAAACAAGGCTCCATGTTTTCCCTTCCTCCTGGCACTTTGTAAATTCTCTCGCACTGTCAGGACACTCCTATTTAGAAACCAACTCAGGGTTATTTCTTCCCTTTTGTGGAGGAGGATGAGGAACTGGTTTCATGCTTCCAACAGATCTGTTTTCCTTCCTTGGTTTAGACTCTCAAATTCTGCTTTCAAAGGGCAGGCAAAATGGAGACTGAAATAATTGATTCAACAACAACCTCGAGGCCTGTAAAATGCCATCTTTGCTACTAACCAGGGAAGATCATATATCACAGGTAGACACTTTTTATACTTTAGAGAAGAAGAAAAAGAATACCATTTTCTCCTCCCTCCTAATTAACTGCCCCCTGGGCTACTAGGACCCTCAAATAAGAGTGACAGATAATCTCAGAATTTCTAGATGACAATAGAAGAGGGGATTTCTCTGGTGGTCCAGTGGTTAAGACTCTGTGTTCCCGCTGCAGAAAGCAAGGGTTCAATCCCTGGTTGGGCAATTAAGGTCCCACAGGCCAATGGAGTGGTCAAAACAAGCAAACAAAGATAAAGAAAATAGAAGAGAGCCTATTAAAAGAAAAAAAACCTATAGAATTTTTCAGAAGATTGAAAAATCAGGATTCAGGGCTTTCATGGTGGTATAGGGGTTAAGAATCTGCCTGCCAATGCAGGACATACAGGTTCCATTCCTGGTCGGGGAAGATTCCACATGCCTCGGGGCAGCTAAGCCAGTGATCCGCAACCATTGATCCTGCACGGCCTGGAGTCCATGGACTGCAGCTAGAGAGTAGCCCCCGCTTGCTGCAACTAGAGAAAGCCCTCGTGTGCCAACAAAGACTCAGTGCAACGAAGAAAAAATAAAGAATAACAAAAAAAAAAGAGAAAAATCAGGATTCATACATTTCCTGAACCCTTCTCATGTGTCTAACAAAGTCCTATCAAGCCTCTTATTCCCCTCCCAAGTCTCGGGAACCAGCAATTCTCTGGCACCCACTAGTCTCACTCTTCCCAACTCCTCCTCCACTTGCAGCCCATGCTCCACCTGGCCTTTCTGGGAGTCGCTATTGCCCGCCAGGTCATTCTGTTCATTTTCTCTTCCCAGGTAGATTACAGCTACTTTCCCTTATATGATCCACAGGTTCCAGGGGAAGCTCTCAACAAAACACCTGCTGACTGAACAACAACAGGAGATTCACGTGTCATAGAATTTTAGGGCTAAAAGGACTCTTAGGATCTTTTTGTTCACTTTTTCTGTTTTAGAGAGGATAAGCAGAGGCCCAAAGGGTTACCTTTATAGATATTAAAGAAAAACCATTGGTTCCAGACCGTATGTTCAGCTGAATAATATACCTGGTTCCTCATTAAAGCCATGTGGTGCAAGCATGCTTAGTCATGCCCAAGTCTTGGAGACCCCATGGACGGTAGCCTGCCAGGCTCCTCTGTCCGTGGGATTTCCCAGGCAAGAATACTGGACTGGGTTGCCATTTCCTACTCTAGGGGAATCTCCCTGACCCAGGGATCAAACCCACGTCTCTTGCATGTCCTGCATTGACAGGCAGATTCTTCATCACTAACACCTAGGAAACCCTGCTAGAACCATGCTCTTTCTATTCTGACCCCCAACCTTGATCTTCCCTATTCTGACCTCAAGCCCTACATTCTCAATGAATTGCTGCCCATGGTTTGACCTGACAGTGGGGGAAAAAACAAAACAATTAGGTCCCAGGATGACAATCTCCTTTCAAAAGGAGGTTGGGAGGACCGCTGTGGTGTCCAATGACAACAGAAGGCATCAGAAAGAAAGGGGCACTGACTTGACGGGGTGTGGAGAGTCAGCAAGAAAGTGGCAGGGGGACTTCCCTGGTGGTCTAGTGGCTGAGACTCCACACTCCCTATGTAGGGGCCCGAGTTCCATCTCTGGTCAGGGAACTAGATTCCACTTGCTGCAGCTAAAAAGATCCCACACGCCACATCTAGAGACCCTGCATGCCGTAACGAAGACCCAGTGCAGCCAAATAGATAAAGAAAAGAAATATTTAAATAAATACATAAATAAATAATAAAGTCAGTCATTGATAATAAAATCAAATAAAGAGGGTTGGAGATAGGGTCTTTAGAGGGCCAAGGACCAAGTCTAAGCAGAGTCCAAGCAAATGCAGTTCTTCACCAAAAGGCAATTAGAGTCAGATAGGAACTGATAGGCATGAGGGGCAGAAAGAGAAACACTAGACAAACCCAGATCTGCTTCTGACTCTACCCTTGACAAGAAGTTTAATTTGGAACAAATTATTTAACTGTCAGGCCCTCAGGCAGACTCAGAATCTTATAGTCTCTGGTTGGGAGCAAGTCTTCATTCCAAGGATTTGCAATCAGATTTTTGATCTTAAAAACCTGGAAGAGGGTTGGAAGGATAAATTGGGAGTTTGGGATAAACATATACAAACTGTTATATACAAAATAAATAACCAACAAGGACCTACTTGTTGGACATACACTGCTCAATATTGTGTAATCACCCATAAGGGAAAGACTCTGAAAAAGAATAGATATGTATAACTGAATCCCTTTGCTGTACACTTGAAACTAACGCAACATTGTAAATCAGCCATATTTCAATTAAAATTTAAAAAGAGCTGGAAACAGTATCACTTCAAGTGGAAGACATCAGAGAGAATCGTCTTTCCTTGCAGAATGTCGCAGTTTGTTCACATCACAGTTTACTCAGAGCCTGCTGTTAAGTCAGAATCCCACGGTTGTTATTTTAGTCTGTTGATGCTGTGGTTGCATATTTCACCAAGGGCCATCATTACCATGGAGGAGTAAGACATTTGGGGCTCCTGAATTATGACCGATGGATGGTGGTTAGGTGCTTTTTCTCAGAACACCCTTTTAACTACATGTGGACTGTACTACATGTGTGAACCATATTTTAAAAAAAAATGTTGATCACTTTTGATTAAAACACTAGATGAAAAAAAAAAAACCTACACTAGACAGCAAAGAGATACATACTTATAAAACATTCCTCTCAACGTTTTCACAAGGCCTGAATTATTTTGTAATCTGAGGATGCTATAATTTTGGCATCTACATTTGAATTCAATCTCTCTGCTTAAAGCCTCTTGTGAAGTTAAAATCCTATGAGGTTTATTTTAGACTGAAACAGTTTCATATTTTTCATTGTACTACAGAATAGAAAAAAGGCAAAATTAAAACTAAAACCAGGAACTTCCCTGGTGGTACCATGTTTAAGACTCTGAGCTTGCAATGCAGGGTGCCTGTGTTCTATCCCTGGCCAGCAAACTAAAATCCCATATTCTGTGCAGTGTGGCCAAAACAAAAAAAGAGGACCTCAAAATTATGTTGATCATTGACAAATGCCCTGTTGTAGAAGTGTAGAAAAGCCCTTGAAGTTATCATAAGGACACGGTCTGTCCAGCTGTAAACTTAGGTATCTATTTTGAACCCCTTTCACAGTGTCAGAATGTTAGACCTGGAAGGGGCCTTTGAGGTCATCTGATCCAAGCCACTCAATTTCCAAAGGCAGGTAGTAAAGATCAGAGGCATAAGAGACTCGCAGAAGTCCAGCAGGAGATTATTTAGTATAGCTGATCTGGAACCTGTGTTTCCATTCTCAGCATTACTGTTCTTTGCTCGCTTTTACTTATATTTGTTTTTTAAATTGTTAAATATCATTGTACTGTATACGGAAAAAAACAAAATCTCTCTCTTCCAACAGACTTCCCTCCCACTCTTCCATGTCGTCCAACTTTTTAGGGGAAACCACTATTGATAGTTGGGCTTCTCTGGAGGCTCAGCTGGTAAAGAACCCATCTGCCAATGCAGGAGACATAAAGAGACGTGGGTTTAATCCCTGGGATGGGAAGATTCCCTGGAGGAAGGCATGGCAACCCACTCTAATATTCTTGCCTGGAAAAGTCCATGGACAGAGGAGCCTGGAGGACTACAGTCTGTGGAGTTGCAAAGAGTCAGACGAGCCTGAGCACATGTGCACACACTGTTAACAGTTTGCTGTATGCATACGCAAATTCCATGTGTGTGTCTGAGCACTGATACATTCATTCCCATACATATGGGTATACACATGGGCCAAGATGTTTTAAATTTGTATTATATTTAATTTTTATTGAATTATAATTGATATATATTGTTAGTTTCCGGTATACAACATAGTGATTTGACAGTTTTAAAATTTTAATTATTTTTTTATTGAAGAGATTTTGCTTTACAAAATTTTGTTGTTTTCTGTCAAAGCTCAACATGAATCAGCCATCAGTTCAGTTCAGTCACTCAGTCGAGTCCGACTCTCTGCGACCCCATGAATCACAGCACGCCAGGCCTCCCTGTCCATCACCAACACCTGGAGTTCACTCAGACTCACGTCCATCAAGCCAGTGATGCCATCCAGCCATCTCATCCTCTGTCGTCCCCTTCTCCTCCTGCCTCCAATCCCTCCCAGCATCAAAGTCTTTTCCAATGAGTCAACTCTTCGCATGAGATGGCCAAAGTACTGGAGTTTCAGCTTTAGCATCATTCCTTCCAAAGAAATCCCAGGGCTGATTTCCTTCAAAATGGACTGGTTGGATCTCCTTGCAGTCCAAGGGACTCTCAAGAGTCTTCTGAACACCACAGTTCAAAAGCATGAATTCTTCAGCGCTCAGCCTTCTTCACAGTCCAACTCTCATATCCATACATGGCTACTGGAAAAAACATAGCCTTGACTAGATGGACCTTAGTCAGCAAAGTAATGTCTCTGCTTTTGAATATGCTATCTAGGTTGGTCATAACTTTTCTTCCAAAGAGTAGCGTCTTTTAATTTCATGGCTGCGGTCACCATCTGCAGTGATTTTGGAGCCCCCCCCAAAATAAAGTCTGACACTGTTTCCACTGTTTCCCCATCTATTTCCCATGAAGTGATGGGACTGGATGCCATGATCTTTGTTTTCTGAATGTGGAGCTTTAGGCCAACTTTTTTGCTCTTCTCTTTCACTTTCATCAAGAGGCTTTTTAGCTCCTCTTCACTTTCTGCCATAAGGGCGATGTCATCTGCATATCTGAGGTGATTGATATTTCTCCCGGCAATCTTGATTCCAGCTTGTGTTTCTTCCAGTCCAGCATTTCTCATGATGTACTCTGCATATAAGTTAAACAAGCAGGGTGACAATATACAGCCTTGATGTACTCCTTTTCCTAATTGGAACCAGTCTGTTGTTCCATGTCCAGTTCTAACTGTTGCTTCCTTATCTGCATACAGATTTCTTAAGTGGCAGGTTAGGTGGTCTGGTATTCCCATCTCTTTCAGAATTTACCACAGTTTATTGTGATCCACACAGTCAAAGGCTTTGGCATAGTTAATAAAGCAGAAATAGATGTTTTTCTGGAACTCTCTTGCTTTTTCCATGATCCAGTGGATGTTGGCAATTTGATCTCTGGTTCCTCTGCCTTTTCTAAAACCAGCTTGAACATCAGGGAGTTCACGGTTCACGTATTGCTGAAGCTTGGCTTGGAGAATTTTGAGCATTACTTTACTGGCATGTGAGATGAGTGCAGTTGTGCAGTAGTTTGAACATTCTTTGGAATTGCCTTTCTTTGGAATTGGAATGAAACCTGACCTTTTCCAGTCCTGTGGCCACTTCGGAGGATTCCAAATTTGCTGGCATATTGAGTGCAGCACTTTCTCAGCATCATCTTTCAGGATTTGAAACAGCTCCACTGGAATTCCATCACCTCCACTAGCTTTGTTCATAGTGATGCTTTCTAAGGCCCACTTGACTTCACTTTCCAAGATGTCTGGCTCTAGATTAGTGATCACATCATCATGATTATCTGGGTCATGGAGATCTTTTTTGTACAGTTCTTCCGTGTATTCTTGCCACCTCTTCTTAATATCTTCTGCTTCTGTTAGGTCCATACCATTTCTGTCCTTTATCGAGCCCATCTTTGCATGAAATGTTCCCTTGGTATCTCTAATTTTCTTGAAGAGATCTCTAGTCTTTCCCTATCTGTTGTTTTCCTCTATTTCTTTGCGTTGATCGCTGAGGAAGGCTTTCTTATTTCTTCTTGCTATTCTTTGGAACTCTGCATTCAGATGCTTATATCTTTCCTTTTCTCCTTTGCTTTTCGCCTCTCTTCTCTTCACAGCTATTTGTAAGGTCTCCCCAGACAGCTAGAGTTTTACATGAATGTACATATAGTATCTACGTTTTTATGTCTGCTTTCTTTCACCCAGAATTGTGATTTCGAGTTTAATGCATGTTTTACTTTGCTTTTTAAAAACACCATTACAGTTGACAATTGACTTTTCACTTGATAGTTGAGCACAGGGAATTGAGCAGGGTTCCTGGTGCCCATCAAATAGGCCTTCTGCAGCTTTATTAATTTGTAACTCTTTCCTAATCTTTTTAAGCTGTCATTTACTAGGTGCTGTCTCCTATTTCATATATTCTTATTTGTGTATGTTGTTGTTGTTTGGTCGCTAAGCTGTGTCCAACTCTTTGCAACCCCATGGACTGCAGCATGCCAGGCTTCCCTGTCCTTCACCATCTCCCGAAATTTGCTGAAACTCATCTCCACTGAGTCTGTGATGCCATCCAGTCATCTCATCCTCTGTCATCTCCTCCTCCTCCTGCCCTCAGTCTTTCCCAGCATCAGGGTCTTTGCTAGTGTGTCGGCTCTTCACATCAGGTGGCCAAAGTGTTGGCGCTTCAGCTTCAGCATCAGTCCTTGCAGTGAATATTCAGGGCTAATTCCCTCTAGGATTGACTGGACTGGTTTGATCTCCTTAATACATCTATATATATTAACACCATTTTATAGAGGAAAAGCTGAAATTCAGAGAGGTTACAGAGAACAAACTGGTTAATAAGCTCAAGGGCTCTGGATAAGAATGCCAAGGTTTAGCTCTTGGGACTGTCTTTGTAGCTATGTGATCTTCGGTGAGCTACTTAACTTTCTGTGTCTTCTTTTCTTCACATTTATTACAAAATGGTATGACTAATGATAGTTCCTGCCTTCGGGGATTGTTGAGAAGATTAAGTTAGGTGTGTGAGGCACTTACAGCACTGCCCAGCCGGTAGTGAGTGTCCACCAATGCCAGCTGAGACACGCACAAGATACTTACAGCTAGTGAGTGACAGAGCATACACTTAAAGCCTTCTACTCAGTGCAAGCAGCACAAAATGGTGCTTCAAGTCAGTTTTAGAATTCATGATGGGGCTCACAAATGGAGGTTTTACTAACGTGGTCACATATCAATATCAGATTAGTTGAGGACTAAGCAAGTTTGAGACTTCCTTAAGGCATACATATGCTTGTATGTATGATGTCTATACATATCTCATCAGCATGTGAATATGATGCATTTTTAAGCTTTGCATTTTTATTTCTTGGTGGCACTGGGTCTTTGTTGCTGTGCAGAGTCTTTCTCTAGTTGTGGTGTAAGAGCTTCTCGGTTGCAGTGGCTTCTCTTGTTTCAGGGCACAGGCTCGAAAGTGCGTAGGCTTCAGTAGTCGTGGAGCGTGGGCTTAATAGTTGCAACTTGCAGGCTCCAGAGCTCGGGCTCATTAGTTGTGGTCCTCTGGCTCAGTTGCCCTGTGGCATGTGGGATCTTCCCAGACCAGGGATTGAACTGGTGTCCCTTGCATTACGAGGTGGATTCTTAACCACTGGACCACCAGGGAATCCCTAAGCATTAAAATCCCTAAGCTTCTCCTTAAGGGAGAAGACAATGGCAACCCATTCCAGTATTCTTGCCTGGAACACCCCATGGATGGAGGAGCCTGGTAGGCTGCAGGCCATGGGGTGACTAAGAGTCAGACACAACTGAGTGGCTTCACTTTCACTTTTCACTTTCATGCATTGGAGAAGGAAATGGCAACCCACTCCAGTGTTCTTGCCTGGAGAATCCCAGGGACAGGGGAGTCTGGTGGGCTGCCATCTATGGGGTTGCACAGGGTTGGACACAACTGAAGCAGCTTAGCAGAAGCAGCAGCAGCTCAGGAAAGTAAAGTAGTGTAGAAATTCTATATACTGTAGCTAGTTTCACCAGGGGCGAGGGCGGGAGCGGGGGCACGGTGCCTTGCTATCTTATGTAGCCATTAGCATCAAACCTGGGACCTTGGACTTCCCTAGTGGTCAAGTGGTTAAGAATCCTCCTGCCAGTACAGGGACACCAGTTTGATCCCTGGTCCAGGAAGATCCCACATGGTTCGGGACAGCTAAGCCCATGTACCACAACTACTGAAGCCTCTGTGCCCTAGAGTCTGTGTTCTGCAACAAGAGAAGCCGTTACAATGAGAAGCTCGCACACTGCAACTAGAGAGTGGCCCCCACTCACTGCGCTACAGAAAGGCTGCACTCAGCAGTGAAGACCCAGCACGGCCAGATAATTAAATAAGAATTAAAGGCACAGGTGATCTAAAAAAAAAAAAAAAGGACGGTTACCATAGGTATACTCTTTAGCCCTTTATCATATTTCACCCGTTTTTACATGTACTCATTTTTGTGTCTGGATATGCACATGTACATGCATTTTTATTGTCTTTGCATTTTTATCACATGTATAAGTTCATGTAGCCATCGCTTTGGTTAAGATACTGTGGAAATTCCCTGGCAGTCCAGTGATTAGGACTCTGTGCTTCCACTGCAGGGGGCATGAGTTCAGATCCCTGGTAGGGGAACTGAGATCCCACAAGACCCGCAGCATGGCGAAAACAAGACAAAACACCAAAACGATTCAGAACTGTTTTTATCACCACATCTTTCTTGTGCTTCCTTTCTCACTACCACCCTTTCCTATTCCCAGGCAACCACTAATTTGTTCTCTGTCCCTATAATTTTGTCGAGAATGTTATATAAATAGCTTCATGCAGTGTATAATCTTTTGAGACTGACTTTTTTCATTCAGCATAATACCCTGGAGACCCATCCAAGTTGCTTCGTGTACCAGCAGTGACTGCTTTTAGTTGCTGAGTAGTATGCCGTCATAAAGATGTTCTGCAGTTTGTTTAATCACCCACTGAAGGATACTGAGTTGTTTCCGGCTTTTGTATTACAAATAAAGCTGCTCTGAACATTCATGTACAGGTTTTTGTGCAGACATAAATTTTCCTTTCGTGTAAATAAATGCCCAGGAGTGTGATTGCTGGGTTACATGATAAGCATGTATTTGAATTTTTAAGACACTACTCAACTATTTTCCATAGAAATTCTACCATTTTACATTCTACCGGCAGTGTACGAGAGACGTATGTTCTCAGCATTCTTACCACCATTTGGTATTTTCACTATTTTTTATTCAGCTTTTCTCAGATGATGTGATATCTTACGTGATTTCAATTTGCATTTCCCTTATGACTAATAATATTGAACATCTTTTCATGTGCCATTCATACATCTTCTTTGATGAAATGTCTGTTCATGTCTATTGTTCATTTTCAGTTGAATTGTTTTTTACATTTGAGCTTTGGGAGTTCTTTATATATTCTAGATACAAATCCTTTGTTGGAAATGTAGTTTGTAAATAGTTTATTCTAGTCTATAGCTTGCTTGTTCATCCTTTTAACAAAGTCTAGGAGAATAGAAGTCTTACATTTTAACAAAGTCCAGTTTGCCAAGTTTTTTTTCCTTTTAGGGACTGCGTTTTTGGTGTCATTTATAAGAATTCTTCAGTGGGACTGCAAATTCTCTGAAGTTTTATAGCTTTATGTCTCACATTTAAATCTATGATCAATTTTGAGTTAATTTGTATAAAGTGAGTTTCATTTCTTTGCCTGTGAATATCCACTAGCTTCAGCGCCATTTGTTGGAAAGGCTATCTATTCTTCCACCATTGAACTGCTTTTGCTTCTTCCTCAAAAATCAGTTATCTGTCCTTGTATAGGTTTATATTTGGGTTCTCTATTCTTTCTTGTTGATCTTTGTGCCTGTTTCACCACCAATCCACAGTGTCTTGATTTTTGGAGTGCCGAAGAATTGGTGCCTTTGAACTGTGGTTTTGGGGAAGATTCTTGAGAGTCCCTTGGACTGCAAGGAGATCCAGCCAGTCCATTTTAAAGGAGATCAGTCCTGGGTGTTCTTTGGAAGGACTGATGCTAAAGCTGCAACTCCAATACTTTGGCCACTTCGTGCGAAGATTTGACTCATTGGAAAAGACTCTGATGCTGGGAGGGGTTGGGGGCAGGAGGAGAAGGGGATGCCAGAGGATGAGATGGCTGGATGGCACCACTGACTCGATGGACGTGAGTTTGAGTGAACTCCGGGAGTTGGTGATGGACAGGGAGGCCTGGCGTGTGGCAATTCATGGGGTCGCCAAGAGTCGGACACAACTGAGCGACTGAAGTGAACTGAACTGAACTGATACAGTAAGTCTTAAAATTGGACAGTAAGATTTTCCCTAGTTATTTTTCAAAATTGTTTCATTTATTCTACTTTTTTTTCCATATAAAATCTAGACTAAGCTTGTCTTTAACTACTAAAAGTGTTACTGAATTTTGACAGAAATGTTATTAAATCTAGAGGTCAGATGTTGAATCTCCAATCCATAAACAGTACTGTTATGGATTGACTTGAGTCCCCATGAAAAGTGAAAGTGTTAGCCGCTTGGTCGTGTCTGACTCTCTGTGACCCCATGGACTGTAGCCCGTCAGGCTCCTCTGTCCATGGAATTCTCTCCAGGGAAGAATGTTGGCGTGGGTAACCATTCTCTTGCCCAGGGGATCTTCACGATCAGGGATTGCACCTGGGTCTCCTGCATTGCAGGCAGATCCTTTACTGTCTGAGCCATCAGGGGAGTCCCTTGAGCCCCCCAATAAGCCCTAACCTCCAGTACCTCAGAATGTGACCTTATTTGAAAATAGGGTCATTCTAAATGTCATTAGTTAAGATAGATTTATACTGAAGTAGTGAGGGACTCGTGTTCCAGGATGACAGGTGTCCTTGTAAAAGGTAATTCTGGACACAGGTGCACATAGAGGGAAGATACGTGTAGAAGCATGGAGAGAGTGCTGTGTGAAGGTCAGGTTTGTGCTGCCACAAGGCACGGAGCTACTAGACACTGAGAAAGATAGCTGGAACAAATCTTGCCCTATCACCTTTAGAGGGCGTATCCTCTGTAGCACCTTGATCTCAGACTTTTAGCTTCCAGAAATGTGACACAGTCAATTTCTGTTGGTTTAGCCACTCAGTTTGAGGGACTTCGTTACAACAGCCCTAGCAAACTAATAAAACATATATCTGTTCATTTATTTATATCTTCCTTAATGACATCAGCATTTTATAGTTTTCAGCACAGAAGACATGTATGTTTTGTGAAGTATATACCCAGGTGTTCCTTTGTTAAAAAATAAATGTATTGTTTTAATTTTGTTTCTACATGTTCATGATATATAAAAACACAATTGTGTACAGAAATTAAAGTTTTAGGTATGTTTTTCTCGTATTCTGCAACCTTGTTGAACGTACTCATTCTAGGACTACTAAATTTTATTAGTTTTTTGTTGTTGTTATTAATTTAAAAATGTTTTTCTGAGATTCCTTGGGATGTTCTATGTAGACAGTAATGTCACATGCAAACAGGGACAGGTTTCTTTTTCCAGTCTCTACACTTTTTATTTCCTTTTCTTGTTTTGTGCTGATGGGACTTCTAGTACTCTGCTGAATATGAGTGGTGGGACTAGGCATTCTTCCCTTGTTTCCAACATTGAAGATAGAAATCCAGTGTTTCACCACAAAGTATGATGTTTACTATAGGGTGTTTTAATATATACTTTATCAGGTTGAAGACGGTACTTTCTATAGTTTGCTGAAAACTTTTAACATCATGAATGCTGTTTCTGCATCATTTGGTATGATCATGTGATTTTTCTCTTCGTTATGTTAGCCTGTTGATTTGGTGGATTACATTGATGTTAGAATATTGAACCAGCTTTGGATTTCTGGAACAAATCCTACTAAGTTGTGGTGGTGTGTAATTCTTTTAATATATTTTTGGACTTGATTTCCTACTATTTTATGAAGGATTTTTGCATTTTTTAAGGGGGTGGTATTAGTCTATAGTTTTCATCTTTGGTATTATCTTTGTTGGGCTTTCTTGGTGACTCAGACAGTAAAGAATCTGGCTGCAATGCAGGAGACACAGGTTCCATCCCTGGGTCAGGAAGATCCCCTGGAGAAGGGAATGGCACCCCACTCCAGTATTCTTGTCTGGAGCTTTCCATGGACAGAGGAGACTGTCGGGCTACAGTCCACGAGATCGCAGAGAGTCAGATATGACTGAGTGATTAACACCCTTTCGTTCTGCTTTAATATTAAAGAGTTCTTCTGTGTATTCTTGCCACCTCTTCTTAATATCCTCTGCTTCTGTTCGGTCCATACCATTTCTGCCCTTTATTTATCCCATCTTTGCATGAAATGTTCCCTTGGTATCTCTAACTTTCTTGAAGAGATCTCTAGTCTTTCCCATTCTATTGTTTTCCTCTATTTCTTTGTATTGATCACTGAGGACGGCTTTCCTATCTCTCCTTGATATTCTTTGGAATAGCAAGATTGTTTGGCTCCAGAAAGACAGAAATGGTATGGTCCTAACAGCAGCAGAAGATATTAAGAAGAGGTGGTGAGGATACACAGAAGAACCATACAGAAAAGATCTTCATGACCCAGATAATCATGATGGTATGGTCACTCACATAGAGCCAGACATCCTGGAATGCAAAGTCAAGTGGGCCTTAGGAAGCATCACTACGAACAAAGCTAGGGGAGGTGATGGAGTCCCACTTGAGCTATTTCACATCCTAAAAGACGATGCTGTGAAAGTGCTGCACTCAATATGCCAGCAAATTTGGAAAACTCAGCAGTGGCCACAGAACTGGAAAAGGTCAGTTTTCATTCCAATCCCAAAGAAAGGCAATGCCAAAGAACGCTCAAACTACTGCACAGTTGCACTCATCTCACAGGCTAGTAAAGTAATGCTCAAAATTCTCCAAGCCAGGCTTCAACAGTATGTGAACCATGAACTTCCAGATGTTCAAGCTGGTTTTCGAAAAGGCAGAGGAACCAGTGATCAAATTGCCAGCATCCATTGGATCCTCAAAAAAGCAAGAGAGTTCCAGAAAAAAACATCTATTTCTGCTTTATTGACTATGCCAAAGCCTTTGACTATGTGAATCACAACTGAAAGAGATGGGATACCAGATCACCTGACCTGCCTCTTGAGAAATCCATATGCAGGTCAGGAAGCAACAGTTAGAACTGGACATGGAACGACAGACTGGTTCCAAATGGGAAAAAGAGTATGTCAAGGCTGTATATTGTCACCCTGGTTATTGAACTTCTATGCAGAGTACATCATGAGAAACGCTGGCTGGAGAAAGCACAAGCTGGAATCAAGATTGCCGGGAGAAATATTAATAACCTCCAATATGCAGATGACACCATCCTTATGGCAGAAATTGAAGAAGAATTAAAGAGCCTCCTGATGAAAGTGAAACAGGAGAGTGAAAAAGTTGGCTTGAGGCTCAACATTCAGGAAAGAAGATCATTTTCTTATTCAGATCATTTCAACATTCAGAAAATAAACTAAGAACATGGCATCTGGTCCCATCACTTCATGGAAAATAAATGGGGAAACAGTGACAGACTTTATTTTTGGGGGATCCCAAATCACTGCAGATGGTGACTGCAGCCATGAAATTAAAAGACACATACTCCTTGGAAGAAAAGTTATGACCAACATAGACAGCGTATTAAAAAGCAGAGACATTACTTGCCAACAAAGGTCCCTCTAGTCAAAGCTATGGTTTTTCCAGTAGTCATGTATGGATGTGAGAGTTGAGCTGGAAAGAAAACTGAGTGCCGAAGAATTGATGCTTTTGAACTGTGGTGTTGGAGAAGACTCTTAAGAATCCGTTGGACAGCAAGGAGATCCAACCAGTCCATCCTAAAGGAAATCAGTCCTGAATATTCACTGGAAGGACTGATGTTGAAGCTGAAACTCCAATACTTTGGCCAGCTGATGCAAAGAGCTGACTCATTTGAAAAGACTGATACTGGGGCAGATTAAAGGCAGGAGGAGAAGGGGACGACAGTGGATGAGGTGGTTGGATGGCATCAACAACTCAATGGACATGAGTTTGAGGAAACTCTGGGAGTTGCTGATGGACAGGGATACTGGCTTGCTGCAATCCACGGGGTCTCAAAGAGTTGGACACGACTGAGCAACTAAACTGAACTGGGTATTAAGTAATCCGGACTTCATAGAATTTGTTTGGATTAGTTCTCTGCTGTTTTCTGGAAGAGATTGTGTAGAATTGGTATTCTTTTAAAATTGTTAGATTTTACCAATGAAAACATCAGGCGTGAATATCTTTTTTCAGGAGATTTTAAACTACAAATCCAATTTGTTGAATAGTTATAGGACTGTTCAGATTATCAGTTTCATCTTGGGTGAGTTTTGGCAGTCTGACTTCTGAGGAATTGGTCTACTTCATCTGAATTGTCTGGTGTATATGCATAGAGTAGTTTGTAATATTACTTAGGTATTTTTAACATTTTTATTGGAAAGTGAAAGTTAGTGTTGGCTGTGCTGGGTTTTCATTGCTGCGTGCAGTCTTTGCCTAGTTGCAGAGTGTGGGGGCTACTGTTTGTTTTAGGCTTTTCATTGTGGTGGCTTCTCTTGTTGCAGCGCCTGGGCTATAGAGTGTGTGGGCTTCAGTAGTTGTGGCACACGGGCATGTCACTGTGAAGCATGAGGGAATTTCCTGGACCAGGGATCGAACCTGTGTCCCCTGCATGGCAGGCGGATTCTTAACCACTGGGCCGCTAGGGAAGTCCTTCCTTCTTACATTTTTAATGTTGGTACAGTCTCTAGTGATATCTTCTTTTTCATTCTTGATATTGGTTAATGCCGGGGTCCAGCCCTGGTGGATCCAGGGAATTTGAAGCGAGGACGGCGTTGGGGAGGAAAACTTAGGTATTTAGAGATATAAGATTAGATTAGAAAGAAATAGTCTAGTAGGAAAATTTAGGCCGAGAAAAGGAGGCTGAATAACTTGGCTTACGGGGAAAACCAATAAAACTCCAGACAAGGAACTTGCACCATCCACGTCAGGCCACCGGCATCCGTTTGAATATCGGAGAGTGCCCCGCCTTGGGCTCTCTCTCTGATGGATCTTAGAAGCCGGGACAAATAAGTAGATGTGGTGAGCCTCCCTGCTCCAGATGGGAATTCAGCCGGTAAGAGAAAAGAACGACATGGGGAAGCCCAGCATCGGTGGAAGACTCCAAAAACTATTTTTCAAAATCAGCTTATATACCCCAAGTTGTTCATAAAGTAATAGAGTTATGCAGGGGCAGCAGTCCTGACCCTCATTGAGACAAGGCTTTCTTTTTGCATACCCTCCCGAATACAAAAGGTCTCAGGTGGTTGACATTATCTTCTGGCCAAGAGGCTTGTTAACATTTTTATGGCTCTCTTCCTGGATAATTGTCTATCAACCAGAAAACTCCTTTTCCCTAGAAGTGTTTTTTCTTTACTCTGCATCACCCTCAAAGTACTAAATCAAGTTACCTTCCTGTAGAAGAAAGGTGCAGTGGGTTATAACAAAGAAAGTACTTAACTCAAGGATCTAATGTTACTAAGACCAGGTCTGCTGACTATTTTTCTATATACCAACTATATCTAAAAATAGAGGATATGAAAATTTGGCAGCAAGTATTGGCTCAACAAATGAAACCTTTAATCAGTCCTATTCTAATGATTTTGACTCCTCAGAAGCCCCTACATTCCTAGGATGCTTTAAGCTTCCTGTGCCTCCCGCAGTCAGGAGGCCTCAAACAATCACATGTGCAACTGTATGAGTCCTGCAGGCAGGCTAGAAAGCCGTCAGAGGGGTTTTTGGATTGAAACACTCGTATTATGCCCAGGAGATTTATTATCTAAAAGTTCTAATTTTTTCCAGAAAAAGGTGGTGGGGGGACAGTCCCCAGTTAATGACAGAAGAGTAGGTGGAAAGCACAACACAGTAAAGCAGGCAGATTCTGGTCTTGGCGAGTGGATGCTCAGGAATTTCCAGGGGGACTCCCTGAAGCCGATCATGTCCTTGCATTTTGTCAGGCTTCCTTCCGCATGACCTTGTCACAGGTGGGATTCCTCACGCTGGCTCCCGGCAGGTTAAGTTGTGTTTCTCTGTCGTTTTAAATCATTCGTACTGGAACCTCAATTGTACTAAAGTTTTCAAAGAATCAGCTCTTGGGTTGTGTGATTTTTTTTAAAAATTGATTTTCTGATTTCAGTGTCATGGACTTCTCTTCTTTATTATTTCCTTTCCTTTGCTTGTTTTGGCTCTATTTTTCTCTTTGTGGTTATTATGAATAACACTACTCTGTTACGAACATTCCTATGCACATTTTTGCTTCAGTTCAGGTCAGTCACTCAGCCGTGTCTGACTCTCTGCGACACTATGGACTATAGCATGCCAGGCCTCCCTGTCCATCACCAACTCCCAGAGCTTGCTCAAACTCCTGTCCATTGAGTCAGTGATACCATCCAACCATCTCATCATCTATTGTCCTCTTCTCCCCCCACCTTCAATCTTTCCCAGCATCAAGGTCTTTCCCAATGAGTCAGTTCTTCCCATCAGGTGGCAAAAGTATTGGAGTTTCAGTATCAGTCCTTCCAATGAATATTCAGGACTGATTTCCTTTATGATAGAGCGGTTTGATCTCCTTGCTGTCCAAGGGACTCTCAAGAGTCTTCTCCAACACCACAGTTCAAAATCATCAATTCTTTGGCACTCAGCTTTCTTTATAGTTCAACTCTCACATCCATACATGACTACTGGGAAAACCACAGCTTTGATTAGACGGACCTTTGTTGCAAATTAATGTCTCTGCTTTTTAATTTGCCACCTAGGATGGTCATAACTTTTCTTCCAAGGAGCAAGTGTCTTTTAATTTCACGGTTGCAGTCAGCATCTGCTTTGATTTTGGAAGCCCCCAAAATAGTCTGTCACTGTTTCCATTGTTTTCCTGTCTATTTGGCAGGAAGTGATGGGACTGGATGCCGTGATCTTAGTTTTTGAATGTTGAGTTTTAAGCCAACTTTTTCACTCTCTTCTTTTGATTTCATCCAGAGGCTCTTTGGTTCTTCTTTGCTTTCTGCCATAAGGGTCGTGTCATCTGCACATCTGAGGTTATTGATATTTCTCCCGGCAAATTTGATTCCGGCTTGTGTTTTGTGCAGTCTGACATTTTGCATGATGTACTCTGCATAGAAGTTAAATAAGCAGGGTTATTTTTGCTTAGACATGATTTAAAATTATTTGGGGTATATTCCCAGGAGTGGAATTGCTGGATCATGTGGCAATTTTGCGTTTAACTGCTTGAACAGTCACCAGACTGTTTTCCATAGTGGTTGCCTCATTTAACATTCCTATCAGCAAATTTATATTTGTACCTAGTCCAGCAATCTTACTCTCTTATGTAGTCAATAGTTCATTTATATATAATGCAATTGGTGATGTACTTGGGTTAATATCTGCTATCTTATTATTCAATTTCAGTTTTTCAAAGCTGTTTTTCTTTTTCTCTCCGCTGTCTTGACTTCTTTTGTAGTATTGTATTTCTCTCTGTGATTACCAAGTTCGTTGTGCATTGTTTTATTGCTTACCCCAGAAATTATGATATGTACTCTTGACTTACAGTATTCTAATAAAAATAATAACTTTGGTCACTCTCCCATTAGTGTTCCTCTGACCCCTGTCTTTATCATTTTATTATTACACATAATTATTTTGTATTTTATATGTCTTTGAAGGCATTATTTTTTGTTTTTACAGAGAATGTTCATTTCTGTTTTCCCACATATTTGCCTCTTTTGTGGCTTTTAATTCCTTTTGAATTTTCATCTTAGATTATTTTTATCTTTTAGTGTAGGTTTGGGCCAGTAATTTTTCTGTTTTTTCCCTGTCTGAAAATGTGTTTACTTTGCCTTCACTTATTAAAGGGTATGTCTGCTGACCATAGTATTATGGTGAGCAGTTTTCTCTTAGCTCTTTAAATAAGTCATTCTGCTGTTTTCTAGCATTCCAAAGTCCAGCAGTAGTTATTCTGTTGAAGGTAAGGTATCTTTTTCCCCGGCCACTAGCTGCTTTTATGATATTTTTCTTTTTTTCCCCTACAATTTAAATGTGATAGGCTTAGGTGTATTTTTTGTATCTGTTCTTCTGGGGATTTGCATAACTTTTTGAATATGGGTTGTCTTTAATCAGTTTTGAGAAATTCTTGACCATCATCTTGTTATATATTGCCTCTGTTCATTCTTTCTTCCCTCTTTTGAGATTCCAGTTATGTATATCCTAAACCTTTTCATGTGTTTTACACATCTGTTATGCTTTTTTTCTGTATTTTTCAGTAGGTTTTGATCTGTGTGCTTCTGGTTTGGATATTTTCTATTGCCTTGTTGTCCATTTTGCCAGTTCTTTCTTCTGGTATATCTAATGAGCTCTTCATGTCATCATTTATGTCTTTCACTTACAGAATTTCCCTTTGGCCCTTCTTATGATAGATTCCATTTTCTGGAATCCTTCGTCTTTTATTTTCTCAAACATATTTGTCATGTACAGTCTTGGGACTGAGCTGAGTTGAGGCTGGGTTTCAGTTTTGATCGGTCTCTGCCTCCCTGTCCTTTGCCCCCACTGCTGAAGGGTGGTCACTCAGGGGAGGGGCTTCCAGCTGCAAGTGAATTATGCTCATTTCCCCTAGTTGGACTTGAGCCTCTAATTTATGTTTCCTCATACTGATAACACTGCCAAAATCTCCACTCTGCTCTTCAGAGACTTTGTGCTTAGCGTTTTAACCTCCTGCCCTGTGCATCTCCAGAATTTTCAAATATCTTGAAGGGCCCAAACCTAGGAACTTCCCTGTTCACCCATCTGTCACTTTTGTTTTGAATTTTGTCTGTAGTCTTTTTTTTTCTTCTAATTTTCATTTTATATTGGAGCATCATCTATTAACACTGTTGTATTAGTTTCAGGGGGGAAAGCAAGGTGATTCCGTTACAGATGGTCTTGCTCGACTCCCAGAGCCCTGCTGGTTTCTTGGTTCTCGAGCCTCAGCCTGGGCAGAACTTGCTTCTCAGTCTCTCACCTTCTACCCAGGCTCAGCAGATGCCTCCTTGGACAAGTGGCTGCACTTAGGCAGGCCACCTCTGCATGCTTCCCTGCTGTCTGATTCCTGGTCTGTCTAGTTCAGTAGTTCTCTAGTAGCCTTCAATAGACACTTTAAAACTTTTCCCATATTTTGAAATTGTTCTTGATGGGCACATTGATTTAATTTAAAGTTATTAATTTAAAATTATTTCTTCATGCTTGGAAGAGCTGGTTGCGTATAGTTCTATGTTACTATATATAAATATATGTTATATTTATTACATGTAGTGTATATAAAATATTATATGTAGTGTTATTTTATATATTAATATAATTGGTAAAGTGATTGTCACCTACAGTTATGTGTCAGTGATCACATCCCTTACACAGTTAACTTCTTTTCACACCAGTTTCTCTAAGTGACTCTTGGTTTTGTGACTTCGTTGTGTATACAAGTCTTCTGGAAAATGTTTTCTATCAATGTAGAAGTAAATTGATTGAGTCTTAGTGGAAAGGCCTTGTGGTGAAAATATGTTATTAGTTAAAAATCAGCAATGACTCTGAAACTGGTTACATAAACATGTGAAAACAATATTTGGTAGTCAAAAGCCCAGATGTACATTTTGGGATAATTGATCTATTCCTGTGGTTATGATGATAATTTTAGTATGGTTTTATGTTTGGGGCCACTATTTTTTCTGTGTCCTTAATATCAGTTTACAGTGTTAGCTCTGGTTACATCATGTGATTTCAGAGGTCAAAGAACTCTAGTGTATGTTTTTAAATTTTTCTTTCAATGTGAAAAGAACAGTTTTCCCAGCACCATTTATTGAAGAACCTGTCTTTGCCCCATTGTAAATTCTTGCCTCCTTTGTCAAAAATAAGGTACCGGTAGGTGCATGGGTTTATTTCTGGGCTTTCTATCTTGTTCCATCGCTCTATATTTCTGTTTTTGTGCCAGTACCATACTGTCTTGATGACTGTAGCTTTGTAGTATAATCTGAAGTCAGGAAGGTTGAATCCTACAACTCCATTCTTTCTCAAGACTGCTTTGGCTATTCGGGATCTTTTCTGTTTCCATTTTGTTCTTTCCCAATATTTGTTCTAGTTCTGTGAAACATGCCATTGGTAATTTGATAGGGATCGCGTTGAATCTGTAGATTGGGTTTGGTAGTATAGTCATTTTCACAATATTGATTCTTCCTACCCAGAAACATGGGATATGGCTCCATCTGTTTGTGTCATCTTTGATTTCTTTCATCATTGTCTTATACTTTTCTGTGTAGAGTTCTTTTGTGTCCTTAGGTAAGTTTATTCCTAGATATTTAATTTTTGTTGTTGCAATGGTGAATGGGATTGATTCCTTAATTTCTCTTTATGATTTTTCATTGTTAGTATATAGAAATGCAAGTGATTTCTGTGGATTGATTTTGTATCCTGCAACGTTGCTAAATTTACTGATTAGCTCTAGTCATTTTCTGATACTGTCTTCAGGGTTTTCTATGTACAGTATCATGTCATCTGCACACAGTGAAAGCTTGACTTCTTCTTTTCTGATCTGAATTCCTTTTGTTTCTTTTTCTTCTCTGATTACTGTAGCTAGGACATCCAGAACTCTGTTGAATAATAGTGGTGAATGTGGACACCCTTATCTTGTTCCTGATCGTAAGGGGAATGCTTTCAAATTTTCACCATTGAGAAGAACGTTCGCTGTAGGCTTATCATATATGCCCTTTGCTGTGTTGAGGAAGGTTCCTTCTGTGCCCATTTTTTGAAGAGTTTTAATCATAAATTGGTGCTACATTTTTTCAAAGGCTTTTTCTGCATCCATTGAGATGATATGATCTTATTTCCAATGTGTTAATCTGGTGTATCACATTGATTGATTTGCATATATTGAAGAATCCTTGCATTCCTGGTATACACCCAGCTTGATCATGGTGTATGAGCTTTTTGATGTGTTGCTGAATTCTGTTAGTTAAAATTTTCTTGAGGACTTTTGCATCTCTGTTCGTCAGTGATACTGGCCTGGAGTTTTTTTCTTTCTATTGTCTTTGTCTGGTTTTAGTATCAGGTTGATGGTGGCCTTGTAGTATGAGTTTGGAAGTGTTCGTTTCTCTGCGTTTTTTGAAAGAGTTTGAGAAGGATAGGTATTAGATGTTCTCAAAATGTTTCATAGAATGCTCCTTTGAAGCCATCTGGTCCTGGGCTTTTGTTTCTTGGGAGATTTTTGATCACAGCTTCAATTTCAGTGCTTGCAGTTGGGTTGTTCATAATTTCTATGTCTTCCTGGTTCCGTCTTGGAAGATAGAAGTTTTCTAAGAACCTGTCCATTGCTTCCAGGTCATCCATTTTATGACCATAGTTGTTCACGATAGTCTCATAATCCTTTGTATTTCTGCATTGTCTGAGGTAACGTCTCATTTACATTTCTGATTTTGTTGATTTGATTCTTCTCTCTCTCTCTCTCGATGAATCTGGCTAAAGGTTTGTCAGTTCTGTTTATCTTCTCGAAGGACCAGCTTTCAGTTTTATTCATCTTTATTATTGTTTCTTTCATTTCTTGTTCATTTATTCCTGCTTGGGTCTTTATGATTTCCTTCCTTCTACTAATTTCGGGGCTTTTCTTTTGTCTGCAGTTGTTTTGGGTGTAAAGTTAGGCTGTCTAGTCTGTATTTTTCTTGTTTCTTGAGGTAGGATTGTTTTGTCGTGAACATCCCTCTTAGAGATGCTTTTGCAGCATCCTATATGTTTTGAGTTGTCATGTTTTCATTGTCGTTTGTTTCTAGGAATTTTTTATTTCCCTTTTATCTTCTTCAGTAACCTGTTGGTAATTTAGAAACATGTTGCTTATCTCTGTGTGTTTGTGTTTCTTACAGTTTTTTTCTTGTAATTGATATTTGGTCTCATAGCATTGTGGTCGGAGGAGATGCTTGATACGATTTCAATTTTCTTAAATTTACTGAGGTGGGATTTGTGACCTAAGATGTGGTCTAGCCTGGAGAATGTTCCATGTGCCCTTGGGAAGAAGGTGTATTCTTCTGCATTTGGATGGAATGTCCTGAAGATATCAATGAAATCCATCTCATGTAATGTGTCATTTAAGACTTGTGTTTCCTTATTAGTTTTCTGCTTTGATGATCTATCTATTGGTGTGCGTGTGGCATTAGAGTCTTACTACTATTGTGTTACTGTCAGTTTCTCCGTTGATGTCTGTCAGTGTTTGTCTTAGGTATCGAGGTGCTCCTATGTTGGGTGCATGGATATTTATAATTGTTATGTCTTCCTTTTGGACTGATCCCTTGATCATTCTGTAGTGTCCTTCCTTATCTCTTGTGCTTTTCTTTATTTTAAGGTCTACTTTGTCTGATATGAGGATTGCTACTCCAGCTTTCTTTTCCTTCCCGTTTGCATGCAATATATTTTTCCATCCTCTCCCTTTCAGTCTATATGTGTCGTTAGGTCTAAAGTGGTTTTCTTGTAGACAGCATATATATGAGTCTTGGTTTTGCATCCATTCAGCCAGTCTGTGTCTTTAGGTTGGAGCATTTGATCCATTTACATTTAAAGTAATTATTGCTCTATATGTAGCTCTTGCCATTTTCTTAATTGTTTGGGGTTGATTTTTTAGATCTTTTTTTCTTCTGTTCTATTTCTTGTCTGTATCAGTCCTTTTAACAGTTGTTGTAAAGCTGGTTTGGTGGTACTGAATTCTCTTAACTTTTGCTTGTCTGAAAAGCTTTTTATTTCTCCATCAATTTTGAATGAGGTCCTTGCTAGGTACAGTAATCTTGGTTATAGATTTTTCCCTTTCAGTACTTGAGATATATCCTGCCATTCCCTTCTGGCCTGCAGAGTTTTTGCTGAAAGATAGCTGTCAAGTGTATGGGGTTTCCCTTGTATGTTACTTGTGGCTTCTCCCTTGCTGCTTTGAATATTCTTTCTTTGTGTTTAGTCTTTGTGACTTTGATTAGTGTGTGTCTTAGCATGTTTCTCCTTGCGTTGATCCTGTATGGGACTCAGTGAGCCTCTTGGACTTGATTGACTGTTTCCTTTTCCACGTTTGGGAAGTTTTGAACTATAATCTCTCAAAATTTTTCTCATACCCATTCTTTTTTTCTCATTCTTCTGGGGCCCCTCTAATTTGAATGTTGGTGCCTTAGCTGTTGTCCCAGAGGTCTCCGAGACGATCCTCAGTTTTTTTCTTTCTTTTAATTCTTCTAGGTCTTTGTTAATTGATTCTTGCATTTTCTCCATTTTGTTTTCAAGGTTTTTGATTCTCTTTACTATCCTTATTCTGAATTGTTTTTCAGGTAGTTTGTCTATTTCCTCTTCACTTATTTGGAATTCTTGTGTTTCTGGTTTGCTCCTTCATCTGTGTAGTATTTCTCTGCCTTTTCATAATTTTTTCTGAACTTGTTGTGTTTGAAGTCTCCTTTTCCCAGGCTTCAAGCGAAGTTGAATTCTTTCCTTGAAGAAGGTTGAATTCTTTCTTTTGGTTTCTGCCCACCTAAGGCTGGTCCAGTGGTTGTGTAAGCTTTGTGTAGAGTGAGATTTGTGTGCTGAGTTTCTGTTTGTTTGTGTTTCCTCTCCTGGGTAAGGCTGAGTGAGGTGATAATCCTATCTGCTGATGATTGAGTTTGTACGTGTGTTTTGTGTGTTGTTTAGCTGAGGCGTCCTGCACAGGGTGCTGCTGGTGGTTGGGCGATGCTGGATCTTGTGTTCAAGTGGTTTCCTGTGTGTGAGTTCTCACTATTTGATACTCCCTACGGCTATTCTCTGGTAGTCTAGGGTCTCGGAGTCAGTGCTCCTACTCCAGAGGTTCAGGACTTGATCTCTGATCAGAAACAAAGATTCCACAAGTGGTTTGTTATGGCATTAAGTGAGATTAAAACAAATATCCAACTTTGAGAAAACAAAGATGAACCCCAGACAATTGGCAGTTACAAAGTCAGGCAAATAATAGCGAAAATCATGGAATATACACATATACGTACACACCCATGAGCAAAGTCAGAACAGTCCAACAAAAATAAAGTGCAGTCGATTGATCCGGCAAACAAAGGAAATAAAAAATTAAACTTACCAGGTGAGAACAAAACTAACTCAAGCACAGACTGGAAACAAAACTAAAGCAGTGTGCCAAATGGGGAACAGAGCAATGAAAAGAAAGCTAACAAACATGTTGAGAGGAAAGGAAGGAAAGAAAAGAAAGAATGGATATGCAGGTTTAAATAGAGACAGATGAAGATTTATATACACTAAATATTAGCTGCAAGGGGGAAAAAACAGGAGGAAAGGCAAAGAAAGGGATAAATATACAAAAATACAATAGGTTTAAAAAAATTAAAATTATCAAGAGGAGAAAAGAAAAAACTGGAAGAAGAAAGAAAAAAGGAAAACTCCACAGAACTGCAACAGCCCAATGTAGAGGCAGAGGCTTATAACAATGTTAAAAAGTGTGACTGCATATACACACATACACACACACACACACAGGCCAAATCCAAAAAGCCCAACAAAAATAAAGTACAATAGATTGACCCAGTGAACAAAAGAACCCCAAAATTATATCTACCAGAACAAAACTAGGCAAAGCACAAACTGGAAAAGAAAACGAGAGCGCAGTGCCGACTGGGGAATAAAGCACTGAAACTAAAAGTGACAACTCTGCTGAGAGGAAAGGACAGAAAGAAACAAAAGGACGTGCAAAGGTAGATAAAGGGAGATAAAGAAGATTTATATATGTTAAAGATTAACTGCAAGGGGAAAAGAACCATAGGAAAAGCAAACTAAGGAATAAATATAGAAAAAATAAAAGTAGGTTTAAAAAATTAAAGAGAAAAGAAAAAGGAAAACTCCCCGAACTGCAGAAGCCCAACGTAGAGGCCGAGGTTTATAGCAATAAAAAATGTGACTAGAAAAAATAAAGCTCAAAAGCTCAATTGGATTTCATAGTGCCAGTAAAATCAACAGCTACAACAGAGGGGGGAGGGGGAGAGAAAATAGAAAAAAATAAATCTAAAAGAATCTACAGAACAAGTCAAAAAATAAGAATAATAAATATTTTTCTCGAGTCATTGCTGTCAGCGTCCTTTCCCTGACTGGAGGTCACAGCCCACTTTACCTCCCTCGGATGCCCTCCAGCCCTGTGCTGATCTCTGGACCTGCTGCGGGGGCAGCTCAGAGTCTAATCTGGTCCTACTCCTGTGTGTTCTTGCCTCCGGTGGCCACAGCTATCAGAACTAGTAGTGTTCTTTTGTGGGAGCTCTCAGTGACCTTTTATCTATTCCATAGAGATAGAGTCTTCCTAGTTGATCGTGCGGATTTAATCTGCAGCTTGTACAGCTGGTGGTGAGGTTTTAGGTCTTCTTCCTTAGCCACACTGCCCCTGGGTTTCAATTGTGGTTTCATTTCCACCTATCCATGAGGGTCATCCACTGGGGTTTGCTCCTGCGGCTGCCCTGGAGGACGTGGGTTTGCCCCTGTGAGGGCCAAGTGTGGAGGTGGTGCAGCTGCTTGGTCCGCAGGGGTTCTGGCAGCACCAGATACTCAGGGGAGTTGGCTGAGAGGGCAGCAGGAAATACAGTGCTCTAGAAGGGTATGGCAACCAGTCTTGGGCGGTACACTCCAGTGTTGTTGCCTGGAGAACCCCCTCCTCCCTGACAGAGTTGCCTGGCAGGCCACAGATAAGAGAGCGGCAAAAAGCTGCACATGACTGAAGTGGGCATAGACGCAAGACTTTTTTTGCCTGTGGCAGCTCTGCCCCAGTGAGAGTTGAGCATGAAGGTGGCACAGCTGCTTGGCTTTCGGGGACACTGGCAGCAAGTGTGCAAGGACACGGCCTGCCTCCGCTGCAGGAGTTACGTCCCTATCAGAGTCTTTTTTCAAGCCTCTTGTAGCTGGTGATCAAAAGGCGTGTCTGTAGCTCCACCTGTTCAGGCACTTAGAGGGCTGGCTACCTTGCCTGGGGTCCTTCTCTGTTGTTGGGTGTGTCAGGCACATAGAGGGGCCCTCCTGGCTGGGATCCTAGTCTGTAGGTTGGCACCCCTGGCACTTAAAGTGGCACCTGAGAGGGGTCCTGCTCTGTAGTGCCGTGTGTCAGGCGTTTGATGGGCCAGCCTCTCTCTATTGTTCAGCTGCCAATGCTGGCGTGTGGGGAGAGAGAGGCTATGGTGATGGCTCCGTCCCCTACCCATGACTCAGCAGTATCGCCTTGCTTCCGTGGCTGCCTGGCTTTCCTCCCTCATATCCCCTAAGTCCGTCTCTTCTCCCTCACATGCCCTCAGTCCATCTCTCCACAGTCCACAGCAGCCCTCGCCCTGGAACGGCCCCACAATCCCTAAACTCCAGCTCCCGGCTGCTGCGCCTTCCAGGGGACCAGTGTCCCTGTCCGGGGTGTGTATGGCTGCGGCAAGGACTGTCTGATTCTCATTCCATTTAGGCTGCCACAGATCGGCTGTTTCACTCTCAGCCTTAAGTGTTTCTCCTCTGACTCAGCCAGTTGGCCCATGCGCGGATTGGACCCCTGCCTCAGTTCCCCCACCCGCCGAGGGCAGGTCCAGTCCTTCTGACACTCCTGTTTTTCCCTAGTTCCTTCGTCATACCGAGCTTTGCGTGGTTCTCTATCTTCTTTTCCGCTGATCAGGTCCTCTTGCCCCGTTAGCTGGTGTTCTGCCTGCACTTCTGTCTCTGAAGGTGGATTCCTGATGTGTCCTTGGACAGAGATGTACCCCACGTCCACCGACTCCTCTGCCCTCTTGTTCTAGGGAAGATTTTTACCTCTTATTTTTAAGAAAGTTCTAGGGTAAATTGAGGACTATCTTGTAATTAAACATTAAAAAAAAACTTTTAGCTACTATTCTACTGGAGCTTTTTATTTATGTATGCTTACTTTATATATACTTATTTATAGTTTGAAATCTTCCTGTAAACTGTGTGTCCTAAATAAATAGCATTAGTTACACTATTTATTCATGGCTATGCCTGTTTTAATAAAGAGTGATATTTTTGAAGCCAAAACAAAATTAAGTATACATTCTTTGTTTTTTTTGCCAACTGTGGAATATCTCATTGTATGACCCTCAAGCAAGATATTTGCATGATTTGTTCAACATATGGTAATGTTCTCCAAGGACATAAGCATAAATAAGCCACAACTGCTAAATGTGGAAATCCAAATCATTTGGTTCCCAAGGAGTAAATGATTCTTGTCCTGTGTTTTTAGGTTCCCAGATTGTGGTGAGCCGTCTCCTCGGCTGGTGGCCCTGAAATTAGCTGGCGATCCTACTGATCCTGCTGATCCTACTGATTCTCCCACAGTGGAGAGGGACTGTGGCTTTTGGTGTCCCCGAGAGTGGAAAATCGATCCTGATCTTGGCTGTTCCTTTTTGCACGTGCGTGATTGTTCACCTCCTTGTCGAAAGATGTACTTTAGGAGAGGAGAGCTTTCATTTGCTCGGTATTTCATAGGATTGATTTCAGGCATTTGCCTCTCTGCCACGTTGTTTACTTTTTTTCACTTTTTTGATTGATGGGATAAGATTCCGGTATCCTGAAAGACCCATTATAATGTATGCTGCCTGCTACATGATGGTGTCATTAATTTTCTTTATTGGGTTTTTGCTTGAGGACCGAGTCGCCTGCTGTGCATCCAGCCCTGCACAGTATAAGGCTTCCACAGTGATCCAAGGATCTCAGAACAAAGCTGGTATCATGCTTTCCATGATACTCTATTTTTTTCACTATGGCTGGCAGCGTTGGTGGGTGATTCTTACCATCACATGGTTCTTGGCAGCTGTGCCAAAGTGGGGTAGTGAAGCTATCAAGAAGAAAGCCTTGCTGTTTCCTGCCGAAGCGTGGGGCAACCCTGGAACGCTGACCGTCATCCTTTCAGCGATGAATAAAATTGAAGGTGACGGTATCAGTGGCGTGTGTTTTGTTGGCCTCTACGATGTTGATGCCTTGAGGTATTTTGTTCTTGCACCCCTCTGCCTGTGTGTGGTAGTTGGGGTTTCACTCCTTTTAGCTGGCATTATATCCCTAAACAGAGTGCGAGTTGAGATTCCATTTGAAAAGGAGAACCAGTATAAACTGGTGGAGTTTATGATCTGGATTGGTGTTTTCAGCACTCTGTATCTCATACCACTCATAGTTGTACTTGGATGCTACTTTTTGAGCAAGCTTACCGCAGCATCTGGGAAACAACGTGGATACAAGAACTCTGCAGAGACTATCACATTCCATGTCCATATCAGGTAAGGGAAACCTTGTTCTAAATTTCAAAACATTTAACAGTGAAAAGAGCTAATCTTAGATTCTTTTTTTAACTCTTCATGTAAAACCTGAACATTAAATGTTTGAAGTGAAGTTAATGAACAAATTTATTGTGGTAAGAATGTCATGCACACGTTTCTATTAACATCTTCCTTCTAAAAGATCACTTTTGTGAGTCCAAGCCATGGGCTTTTAAGCACTTTACTTCTGTTACCACAAAATAGCTGCTTGTTGATTACTTAGAAGTCTGCAGGTTTGAGGGGAAGATGTTGATTAAAAGACAGTGTCTGTGGGAATTTCAGTGATCCTTAGAATGGGAGTTTTAACAGTTTTGAAAAAACATTCAAATGCACTTGTACAAACAGTTTCATCTCTTAGTTGGTCTGTTTTTCTTGTTTGCATACTGAATATTTTGTGATTTACCTTTTAATTTAAAGAGATCAGATAATCATAGAATTTTAGATCTAGAGAGGACCTTCAGTTCAATTCAGTTCAGTTCAGTCGCTCAGTCGTGTCCAACTGTTTGTGACCCCATGAATCACAACACACCAGGCCTCCCTGTTCATCACCATCTCCTGGAGTTCACTCAGACTCACGTCCATCGAGTCCGTGATGCCATCCAGCCATCTCATCCTCGGTCGTCCCCTTCTCCTCCTGCCCCCAATCCCTCCCAGCATCAGAGTCTTTTCCAATGAGTCAACTCTTCTCATGAGGTGGTCAAAGTACTGGAGTTTCAGCTTTCGCATCATTCCTTCCAAAAAAAATCCCAGGGTTGATCTTCAGAATGGACTGGTTGGATCTCCTTGCAGTCCAAGGGACTCTCAAGAGTCTTCTCCAACACCACAGTTCAAACGCATCAATTCTTCAGCGCTCAGCCTTCTTCACAGTCCAACTCTCATATCCATACAGGACCACAGGACAAACCATAGCCTTGACTAGACGGACCTTAGTCAGCAAAGTAATGTCTCTGCTTTTGAATATGCTATCTAGGTTGGTCATAATTTTCTTCCAGGGAGTAAACGTGTTTTAATTTCATGGCTGTTAGAAATGGTGTATTCAAGTTCCCTGTGTAATTTAGAGTTCTTAAACATCTATCTTATTTGAGGCTTAGAAATGTTAAGTGACTTGCTCACTTTATTAACGTACTTATGCATTATAGATAACTTCTGTTTACTTGTCTCTTTCCCCTGGTAGACAGTGAAGTCTTTAAATGCAAGAACGTCTTTTTCATATTTTTTCGAAGCATGTTCTATATGTTAGCAGATGATGGCACTGAGGATGGAATGTGTAGATTGAGAAGAAAAGACATTTTTAAGAAAAGTTCCAGTTTCACTGGAAACAAGGAGTGTGTGATTAGCACATAGTCAATTCTGTAAATACTTGATGACTGAAAATGCCATTTCCTTTTTTATTTTGTGGTATCAATAATTCTACACAAAATTACATTTTCATTATTATATCATTATTCTTTATATTATATATAACATAATATTATAATATTATAAATATTTGCTACTGGCTTTTAAAACACAAACCTATATTTGAGAGACCAGAAAAAAATGAATAATTGACATTTTATTACATTTCTTGATAGATGCTTCCTAAGAACTCTTAATGTGAGTTTTCAGGCCTAAAGCTAAGTAATTAAATTTTGCCTCTAATGAGAGAGAAAGAGGTGATTGAATTACATCATGTGCTTCTTCATGTAAGGTTTCTAGGATTCTAAATATATATTATCTTAGGACTAATACTCAGTGCTCAGCCCGTTTGAGAGGAGTGTTGGGTACGTTTTCTGACATCCGAATTGACTCATCAGGCCTGCGCTCGAATTTTTGTCTCCCGAGCCCAAGGAACCTTCCAGAGCTGTGTTAGCCAGCCCCCTATGCTTGACTTTTTCCCTGCCTTTTCTTCGCAGAGTGGGCTTTGCTCAGATGCCCCGAGGGAAGGAGCGGCCCTCTCAGTCTCTAGCTCCCTCACTGGACTTCCCTTTTGTTTGAAATCTTGGATTGTGGCTGCCTAAGGACCTCTTTTAAACTGTATTTTGCTTTTCTAGCTCTTGGTAGGTGGACCTACCAGCTGCTTGCGTCTGTCACTGGAAGTGGGGACACCCTGGGGGCCTTCTGTCATCTGAAGCCACATGTAACAGGCCCAGTAATTGTATTGATCAAGGTTATTTGATACCGGGGAAAACAAGAACCAGGGGTCCTTGCTTGGTACCCACGGTTGTGTTTCTGATCAGAACCCCCAGCTTGCCCGGGCTGGTTCAGTGCCACATGAATTTGGGAAGGAGGTGGAGCAAGCGGCACATGCGGCCTGGAGACAGAGGGGCCGGTCTGCCCTCTTCCCTTGACCCTGCCGGCCCAGGGCAGGCCTTGCGATGCCAGGCTGCTGGTGGTGGAGGAGAAGGCTGAGGAGGGAGGAGTGACGTGACCTGTGTTCTGGGACATGGTCACATGTGGGTTTTCTTTTTCAGTTTGAAAGAATGACTGCTTTTAGTCTTCCCTCCAGTTTCACTTTAAAGTTGAAACTGAAGATTTTATTCTTAAAGTTGGGCACAGTGACTTTATGGTCTTTTTGAAAGCAACAGTTGAGGTTTAAAAAACACATCTCAGAGAACTCCACTAGATAAAGCCAAAAACAGAACGTGTTCAGGGTGAACTGCGGGCGGGACCCCAAACTGCACTCTGTCTCTCCCAGAGTGTGTAATCACTGAGATGGGTGGCTATAGGACCCCAAGCACCCTGGGGACTTGAGGTTCTCAAGTGACAGAGGAGGTCCGGGCTGAGCCAGGAGCAGTGGGGCCTGTGCCCTGGCGAGTGGAGAGCCTCGAGGGTGGGAGTGGGGCCAGGAGAGGGGTGGGAGACTCGGGGGCGGAGGGTGGGGCAGCACCTGGTGGTGTCTGGGAGGCACTGGCTGTCGCAGCTCAAGACAGGGACACCCTTGAACCTCCACCGTGCTACCCCCATGGGTCAGAGTTGTCTGGCAGCCCAGGATGGAAGTTTAGAGGGTGAGTTCACGGCAGGTTGAATGAACCCCTGTACCCACTGTGGGTTCATTTTAAGGGCCTAGAGTGAGGTTGGTCAAGCCCTTGCTGAGCTCGAGTGAGGGAGTCTGACAGGGAGGACCGAGCTCAGGGTGAGAGTGAGGGGCAGCTAGCGTGGTGAGTCCTCCTCAGCCGGGTGGGATCTGGGGACACCCTTGACTTCAGGGGTGCCTTTCAGTAGCCTCCCTGGAGGCTTGTTTGGGGGGTTAGAGGGGGCAGAAGCCCACTTAGAAGACGTGTTCATTCCCAGGGGTGGTGGTTTCTAAAGCAGTTTATACTGGTCGGTTCGACTGTGACCCAGTATCTTGCAGGGTCATGTTTTAGAGGGGGCCTGAGCCGTGGGCACGGCCTTCCTTCTCCCGCACCCCACACTCCCCTGTCGTCTTTCTGGCAGCCCCTCCCCCCTCTCTGCACCCTTGATGGTGGGCCTGAGCCCAGCCCCCTGTTACCACGGAGCCCCTTGTGACTGAGCGGGTTCCGGTTCCGGGCTCCTGGGAGACGTGCTGGAGGCAGAGCCTTGGTGCCATTTCTCCTTGAGACAGCGGTGCGGGTGGTCATAGTGTGAGAGCAGTGGTCCTAGTGTGAGAGCGGTGTGTGTGTGAGAGTGGTGTGTGAGAGTGGTGTGTGTGAGAGCGGTGGTCGTAGTGTGAATAGTGGTGGTCGCAGTGAGAGATCGGTGGTGCTAGCTCGGGAGCCGAGGTATCCTACCGTTAAACAACGGTTGCCCCCGAGTGGGGGGCTGCCCCCATCCGCGAGGATGGGTCGCCGAAGGGCCCACCTGTGGGCATTATTCCAGTGCTGCAACCCCAAGGCACAGGCCAAGACAAAGAAGAACTTGGCCTCCGCCCAAGTCCTGGAAGGAGAGGGGCCTGAGGTGAGAGCAGCCCGCAGCTGGGCCCGTTGGACTGGCCCTCACCCGCCAAAGCGTCGGGGTTGTGTTTCATTTCATTAGCATGGCTGTGGGCCCTGTCAGCCTGGGCGTTTTGGCCTTAGTGCGCAGTGTTGACCCCAGGAGTTTACCCTGTAAGACGCTGTGCAGGTGCTGCGTGGAGGGTGGGCGGGGACCCACAAGAAGGGAAACACTGGCTGGAGGAATCACTGGGGCATGTGGACTGAGCTACTGAGTCAGTCCTTGACACAGAAATGCTAAGCCCCTTAACTATTCCCTTCTTCCAAAGAAAGCATATACTGGCTGGAGTAGTCTCTGGGGCATGAGGATCGAGCTAGAGAGTCAGTCCTTGAAGTAGAAAGGCTAAGTGCATTAAGGTCTCCCATCTTCAAAAGCACAGAGCAGTGTGTCCAGTATTTTAATCACGGGTACCTGCTGCTTCCGTGTCTGACATACACCCTCATAGCTACACATGTCTGCTACATGCCTCTCACAAGTGCTGGGCACTGTTCCTGGTGCTGCACACTCAGTGTGTAGTAGGGGATACGTAGCCCAGGACTTTTTAATTTCTGCAAAGAAAAATAGAACGTGTGGTCAGCTTGAGCAAGTTCACCATGTGGACGCCCCGCGTGCACGCAAATTGTGGCAAAATACATATAACATCAATTTTACATTTTAATCAGTGGATTGAATGACTGGGTGGCTTCCGTGGAGTCAGGCTAACAGATAACCTTGGGGTGCCATCTGCCTTTTTCCCAGAGGGACACTCCAAAGCCTGGTGGCTTCCCTTTTTTCTTCCTTCTCCCCAGTGGCTCTAGGTCACTGGTCTGTGTGTCCTTTAAGAATCTCTTTATCCACTTTGTTGTTAGGTTTATCTTTTCGAAAGCTTCTCAGACGTCCTGGGCCTTGAGAAGGCAGGCTTGGATTCCGGGTTCTCCCCTACCGTGTGCCTGCCAGGTCGAGGGGAAGGCTGAAGGCCGGTCTGAATTTTAGTGGTCTGTGTGGTCTTGGGGTCAGTGGACGCCCTCTTCTCTGGAGGGGCTAGGAGAGCCTTTATGTGGAGCCTGGAGAGACTTGACAGGGCCAGTCTTCACAGTCCCACTGTCTTTTTAAATTATGTTTGCATTTAGTTTCTCATTTCTTTGTTTATTAGGAGAAGAATATACAAATACTTAGGGAGCATCTTCGGAGACGAGAAGAAGAAATATCAGTGCTCAAGGCTGAAATCAACAACACCAGGGTCAGAATGGGGATTCTCACGTGTTGACATTTGCCCCGTGTGGGTCACCGCTAGCCTCCGTGTTGCTGTCCTTAACCTCTGTCTGATTTTCAAGTCATTTTCACATCTTCCCACTGAGCAGACCTGGGTGGATCAGTTTGGGGTTCTCATACCTTGTTTCAAATTTATGATGAGAGCTAATATAATTTTAGTACATTTGAGGGGGGAGTGCTCTTAACTTAGATTTTTGTCCACACTACACTTTGTGTGGGATCTTAGTTCCCCAACCAGGGATTGAAACCTGTGACCCCTGCAGAAGTGTGGAGTCTTAACTACTGGGCCCCTGGGGAAGTCCACTCTAAATTTTGACAGAACTGGCGGGATTCTGACGTGCCTTAGCATGTTTCTGGCTATAGCATGAGGCTGAGAGGAGTTATCGGGCCTGAATTCGAGCAGGAGGTTAAAGGTGCTCCTTTGGCCCCACCCTGCAGCTGCTGCTGGACCACCTGGAGTTCCTAGTTTCCCAGTACCAGCCATCCTTCCAGTTGACGGCGGGCAAGCAGCAGGCACAGTCCCCAGCCAGCATGACCAGCGAGGTGGAGGTGCTCAGGGCGCTGAGATTGCTCTTTGAGCACCACAAGGCCCTGGATGAGAAGGTACCAGCCCCCCGGCCGTCTTGGATTTGTACACTTGCTGCCTTGTTGGAGGGTGATGCACTTATTTATGTAACTAGTTGACTTTTGAGCTTCTTGAATTCTTGTATATACATTTTTTTTCTGTAAGAAGTCAGAGTTTTATATGGTTAAAAAGCATTGCCTGCGTACATGCTCAGGGATGTCTGAATCTTTGCAACCCTGTGGACTGTAGCCCACCACGCTCCTCTGTTCATGGGGCTTCCCAGGCATGAATCCTGGAGTGGGTGGCCATTTTCCACTCCATGGAATCTTCCTGACCCAGGGATTGATCCTGCCCTCTTGCATTGGCAGGCGGATTCTTTACCACTGAGCCATCTGGGAAGACCCCAGTTAAAAAGTATTAGTTGGCATGAATGTCTCAAGATGTATTATATTCTGTATATCAACTTGCAGTGAAAAACTGGGTAATAGAATTAATTTAGGATAACATTTTGTTCGCTCAAGCTTAGAATTTAAAGCTGTTAACAAGATTTTCTTGACGTTAAGATCAGTGAGAGACGTTAACGGTATTCTATCACAGTATCCATGTATGAGGGTGAGTATACACTAAGAGTGTACTAACGCACATACACACAGCAACACACAGTGACTCGGCCCCTTTGATTTGAGTTGAGAGCGCGGTTACGCGTAGGCTCGAATTAGGTGCCACACATAAAGAGGTAAGCTTGATCAGTCATCCTGGAATTTCAGTTAAGGGTTTGTCCTTTGAATCCTTTCATTTAAAAAAGAATGAAGGCTGTAGTGGTGGGCATCAGGTCTTGTTTCTCTTTCTGATTGAGGACCCACCCACCTGGGTTATTTTAATGACTAGTAAACTAGCCTTGTGGCTCAGAGCTGCAGGATGTCTTCAGTAACCCTTTGTCCAGGAGAAGACAAATTCTGACTCTAATCACCTGGTGGTATTTGGGATGGATAGCATCCCCATGTATTTTCTTTCTATGTTGTGTTTTCAGTTTCGAGTTGAGTTTTTCCAGGTGGAGTTTTGCTGTCTTTACTTATTTGTTTAGTCTGATTCCATTTTTTGGTTTATCCACATTTCTCCAGACTCAGGGCTTCCAAGCAAAATTGGGTTCAGTTCCTGATAGACTTGAGCTGCCCTGAATGTCGCTGACGAGACGTGGTCCTCTCATGCCCAGGTGCAGACCGCGAAGGAGCAGGACTGGGAGCGTGTGCAGCAAGCCAGCGTGCTGGGGGACATGGCCCAGGTGTTCCAGAGTGATGAGGGCATGTCTGACAGCGAGGGCGACAGGGTCACCCTCTTCAGCCCGGCCACTCAGCTGTCGCCCAGCGGGCAGGCCGATGCCAAGACTCAGAGTGTGAGGCTGCAGGAGCAGCTGGACGCCATCAACGAAGAGATCAGGTGGGTGATCCCAAACTCAGCTCCCCGGAAACTCGATTTCTCTGAGGAGCTGCCTTCTCCTAGGGAAGTCTGAGTGTTCCATAGTAAGAAACCTGACCTCAGATCTGCTTCAAGAATTTTCAGTTTTGAGATTGCCCTTGATGATAGAGCTCAGTCAGCCGGGGGGTTCTGTCCAAGGCGTTTTGGGGTGTCCCCCCTCAGCTCTGAGCCCCAAGGTGGGTGAGGTGCCGAGGCAGTGTCCGCTGTGGCCCGAGCACCCTCCTGTGTCCTCAGAGCCCACCAATTTCTGGTGAAAGGCCACCTGGAAGAGAAAAGCTCAGGTTTTGGGGTTGGCAAATTCTCACTCAGATGTGCATTTTCATTTTTCACTTAATAAACAGTGTGAAGATTGGCTTGTTGTAAGGCAGTGGTCCAAGGACATGTGTTTGAGTTTTTCTCATCTCATCAGTATATTTAAGATGTTTTCTTTAGACACCATCTTGGCAATGATAACAATTTACAAAACGGGATAGAATCCAAAGGCCAGCCTCGTGGTGAGCAGGGGCCCTTGGGTCTGGGTGCAGCCGGGTGGCTGGGGGCCCCGAGGCCTGCCTGGTGCCACACCCACACAGATATGCCCGTGTCCCGAGTCCATGTTCAGAGTGGCCGCAGGCCGGTGACCCTGCACAGGACCAGGCAGAGCTGCTGCTCAGACTGTTCTCATCACGTCAGCCCAGGCCGAGGTGCCCATTTCTGTCCACCGAGTGCGGGGGGCCGGGAGAAAGGCAGGGGGCGAACGGGACAACCAGCAAACGCAGGTGGTGCCGCCTGCCCATTTGACGGCGAGACAGACGGTTTTGTGGGCCGTGTTTGAGCACAGACGAGATCAGAAGCATGGTCTTTCCATGTCCCCTCAGGAAATGTGGAACGGTTATGTATTAATATTTTTATTTTTACAGCAAGTTGTCATGTAAAAGTGATTTTTCCTTATGTGACAAGTGACTTGATATAAATGGTAGATTCTGTCCATCAACTTGTTATCAACAGTGAAAAACTTTCAAGTTGTATATGTGGAAGTGAAGCTGGAGAATTTACTTCCTATAAGAATGTTTTATTTTAATTTGAAAATCATTTTATTTGCATCATCATGTATTTAAACTGCTATATAAAATCATCCACAACACATTAGGGGAGAAGAGCAGAAACCGTGAATTCTAGGTTAATGCAGCACTTTGACCTGAATCCAGAAACTCACAAAGCTGGTGCAGAACTTCCTCAAGAGATGCATTTGTACATATTCAAACTTACATTAAAAATAAAAAGAAAGATCAACTCAGCACTTCATCTGGTCTGTAGACTTGTGTTTAGAAACTCCAGCTTGTTCGTGAATTGCTGTTTTGATTGTACCGAGTTCCCGATTCCCAGTGGAAAAGACTTGCCGCACTGACGTGTATCTCTGCCCTGAGAGCGGGGAGGTAAAGGTTGTCAACATCAGGTATCTCCTCACAGGAAGAGCGTCGCCACCAGGGCCCCTTCAGAATGTTAGAGGAAAGACATGAAATGAAGAGTGAATGATCAGGGGCCAGTTTGTAAGACTCAATGCTAAGTTATTCCAAGTTTGAGAATATTCAAAAGAGGAAAAGTCGAACCTTTTACTTGAGATGTTAATTGAGCAACTGTATCTTGAGTTTCTAATCATGACACAGAATGCCAGCCTAATTTGTTGTCCAGACACGTTTCTCTGCTGACAAGGGCAGGTGACGGGTTTTATTCTATTTTAGTTTGGTGGAAGAAGAGAAGGAGAACACGGAGCAGCGGGCCAAGGACACTGAGAGCAGGGAGGGCAGGGGGCGCTTAGGCAGCCTCCATCGTTGTAAGTCGGTGAGCTCCCTCAACCTGCTTGCTGGCTCCTCAGCTGCCTGCTCCTGCCCGCCCCTGCCCAAGCCCAGAAGGAGGAGGCACTGCCCGGCGCAGCAGGGAGACCGGCTGGGCATCATGACTGTGGTATGTGTCTGCCTCCTCCCTGCCCATCCTTCCCCCAGGACGTGGGTTTTCTTTATTTTGTTTGTTTTTTGCTTTTTCTCTTTTCACTTAGAAGAAAATCAGGTACATTTGCTGCACTCAGAGGTCTACACTTTTTTAAACTGCCTAGTCTTTAATCATTCCACAATGGCACAGCAATGAATTAGTCTTGATATTTGGACCACAGGCTTAGCACATCATCATGAACTCAGCCAGAGCCTGCCTCTGTGTTGTTGGACCTGGCCTGTGCTGGGCACAGCAGCTTCAGGGAAGTTTCTGTTCTCAGGGAGCAGACAGCTTCGTGAAAGTAACCATAGGCAGCCCTCATGGTGTGGGAAGCCGTGCAGCACATGTTCCATTGGGGCTGCCTGGCTGCAGGGTGCAGGGCATGCGGTGGGAACAAAACCAGGAATCTCCATGGTCTGCTTGCGGATGGACCCGACCGCGGGCTCAGGCCAGCTCTGAGTGTGTGAAACCAGGTTAAGAGCCCGGTGCCCCAGGGCCCCAGGGAAGAGGTTGGGCTGCCTCACTTTTCTGAGTCTAAAAATGGGATGACGACCTAGGGCTGTTGGTGACAGAGTGTGCGGCTCCAAAGCAGATGTTCCAACTTTCTTGCGTGTTTAGCTTGGATTTTGTGAGTGCATTGTTATCCCATGAAATCACGTGTACAACACTGCTTTGTAACTGGACATGTATTATCACATTCTTCTGTGACCACCCATTTCATGTTAGCTGCATTGTTAGTCAGGTTATCATTAAATTAACTGTGAATCCTTTTAGTGGCCTGTGAAGTGGGAACTAGTCCATTTTGTGGTCTTTTGACACACTGTTTTTATAATTTGCATCATTGGCTAATTAGTTGCTATTTAAATTTCTTTGAGGATTTCTCTGTGGTCTCATGCTTGATTTCTTTCCGAATATTTGTTACAGAACAGTTCTGTATGTTTTCCTTGCTGTTGGAGTTCTCCGGCGGTGTGTCTGCTTTCATCATTGGTTTAGAGTTCCTGTCTCATCCTGTTGTCTGCTTGGTTGTCATCAATCCAGACCCCTCCCCCGCCCCCGAAGCTGTAGTTTCCCATCCATCTCCCCTCCCCCGTCCCCCCACTTGCTCTGGTCATGGCCGTGCTGTGGTCCCCAGCGTGTGTGCCCTTTTTGGGTCTGTGCTTTGTCTTCATGTCTCATTAAATGGTGTTTTTCCCCATAGCAGTAAGTTGAATTGGTGAATCACTATGCAGTTACAGGAGAAGGCAATGGCAACCCACTCCAGTATTCTTGCTTGAAAATCCCATGGACAGAGGAGCATGGTAGGCTGCAGTCCATGGGGTCGCACAGAGTCAGATACGACTGAAGCAACTTAGCAGCAGCAGCAGCATGCAGTTACAAGCATAATGTAGATGGATCCTAAACGGCGTATCATGTATAATTCATAAGTGAGATTGTGCTTACATAAAGAAATGATCCTCTTAAGCGTAGAATTAATGGACTTTTAGATATGCAGATGACACCACCCTTCTGGCAGAAGCGAAGAGGAGCAAAAAGCCTCTTGATGAAAGTGAAAGAGGAGAGTGAAAAAGTTGGCTTAAAGCTCACCATTCAGAAAACGAGGATCATGGCATCTGGTCCCATCACTTCATGGGAAATAGATGGGGAAACAATGGAAACAGTGTCAGAGTTTATTTTGGGGGGCTCCACAATCACTGCAGATGGTAATTGCAGCCATGAAATTAAGACGCTTATTCCTTGGAAGGAAAATTATGACCAACCTAGACAGCATATTGAAAAGCAGAGAGATTCCTTTGCCAACAAAGGTCCATCTAGCCAAGGCTATGGTTTTTCCAGTGGTCATGTATGGACATGAAAGTTGGACTGTGAAGAAAGGTGAGTGCCAAAGAATTGATGCTTTTGAGCTGTGGTGTTGGAGAAGACTCTTGAGAGTCCCTTGGACTGCAAGGAGATGCAACCAGTCCGTCCTAAAGGAGATCAGTCCTGGGTGTTCCTTGGAAGGACTGATGCTAAAGCTGAAATTGCAGTACTCTGGCCACCTCATGTGAAGAGTTGACCCAATGAAAAAGACTCTGATGCTGGGAGGGATTGGGGACAGGAGGAGAAGAGGACAACAGAGGATGAGATGGCTGGATGACATCACCGACTCAATGGATACGTGTTTGGGTGAACTCCAGGAGTTGGTGATGGATGGGGAGGGCTGGAGTGCTGCGATTCATGGGGTTGCAAAGAGTCGGACGTGACACAGCGACTGATCTGAACTGAGCTGACACAATCTCCTTTCTGTGTTGGTGCTTGTATTTAAGAGTGTAAATCTCATCAGCTTTTGCACAGTTAATGTCTCTATTAGACTCTAGAAACGTGTCTTTTACGGTTAATAAAATGTAAAGACAGCACCTGCTATTATGCTAGCTTTCATTCTTATTTTCACAGGAAGCCTGTTTTAATGAATTTATTCTGAGAAGTTTTAAATCAAATTCTATGTCAGGATTTTACATTAATGTCCAAGAGGTGGTTAGATTTGTTCAATGTTAAAATAGGTATTATGGTAACTTCCTCATCAGTTAATTTACTAATTTAAAGTATAAGATGTTTTTATTAAGGGAAAATAACTTATACAGAAGTTTGCCTGAGAATAGACAAGTGTTAAGGGCCTTTGTTGTACGGAATCCTGTGCTTTAATAAATCATGATGATGTAATAGAATTGTATCTTCCTGAGTAATAATTTCTAGTGTTTCTCCAGTAAATCTTGAATAGCTTATTTAACTTCTGTGGTCAAAAAAATGATCTGTTTCCAGTCACGTGTTCTCTGAATCTTCATGTCACTTACAAGTTTGCCCTCATTTTTGCTTTCCTGTATTTGCCTATTCGGATGCTTGAAATTTTAGCTTTAAAGTCGCAGTGAATCTGGTTTCTCTTCATTTCTTTGCATGCATCTATCAGCCTCATGATTTAAGGAAGCGGTGTCGAAAGGTAAACTATTCAGTAATTTAGCAGGCCTTTCTTTCTCTGTGAAGTATTAAAAGTCCTTATGGTTTAACATGAATGAACACCGTGTGGTTATGTCCTGGTGAATAACAGACGTTTTAATGGAAGTAATGAAACTGACCCACCACTTAAACTGTGCTGATGGTTCTGTTGGAAATAGGTCATTCGTTGGGACAATTGTAACAGTTTCCCTTTCTCCCACTTGTTTGCCTTCTGATCATCTCATGGTTGTTTATAATAGACATAGTATTTTTTATTATTTTTAAAATTTTCTTTAGTTATTTTTTTGGCCATGCTGCACAGCTTATGGGATCTTAGTTCCCCAGCCAGGGATCAGACCAGTGTCCCGGCAGTGAACGTGCCGTCTTAACCTCTGGACCACCATGGAATTTCCGCTTAGTGTTTTCTTACAAGGAATGACTGAATGAGAGCCATAGATGTTAGATTTGTGGGAAGCCAGTTTAATGATGGTGGGTCGCAGTGTGCAGGAGACTCTGTGTGCCAGGCTCGTGCTTTCCGCGTCTGTCATCTCATCCCCAGGTGAGGTCCAGGCTGCTGCTCTCCCCGTTCAGGAGACATGGACACTGAGGCTTAGCGAGGCCGGGCACCCTGCCCAGGCTCTCATACCCAGCAGCGTGATGCGGACTGGTCTGATCAGAGCCTGGACACTTAACTGTGGTGCCGTCCAGCCCACTTTCCTCCAGACGCTCTTGTGTCCATCATGGCATCATGATGGAGGGAGCCTCAGGAGGGAGCTCGCTGCCTCTCCCCTCGGGTCACTTGGATGAGCCCCTGTTGTTGGAGTCCACTGCCCCACGGGCTGGCCTTCCTTGTCCCTCTCCTGCTCCCAGCCCGCTGACCGAGCACTCCTGGGCCTTCCTGCAGGACTGGGGTGGCCGCGCTCCAGTTCACCCCACTCAGTGCCCGGGAGCCCTTCTGCTGGGCACAGCAGAGCAGCGCCGTCCCCCTGGGGTTGGTAACCTGGTTGTGCCGCTCGCCCACTCTGTGGCCTGCTTTGCCCTCCTGTTAAGTGGACACGGTGCTGCCCATCCTGGCCACGTGGGCACCAGTGGGGCAGCTCCCATCTTGGGGGAGGGCGGCCAGGCTGCGGACCCAGAGGCCTTGCTCAGGAGGAGGCCCGGGGTAAGGGGTTGGCGTGGTCCCTGACCTTGAGGCAGGTGTTTGTCTCCACTGAGTCCATAGTCAACCCAGGTGCATCACTTCCCTGCTCTGTTCGTTGTTTTCTGATTTTTAGAAATGCTTATTTTAACTTGAATTTGAGATTGATCCCTGTTCAGTTCCATGTGGATAATTTCTAGGCTCTGTAGCCTTCTGGTGTCAGAGGGTTCTTGTTAGAGAGCAGGGGAGGGTGCCCAGTTTATCCAGCTGCTGTTAACCGAGTTCAGCTGTGTTTTGCACTAAGTCACTTTGTTGTTACCAAGCTCCTGTGGGGCTGCACGGGACCAGTATTCTTTAGTGCTGCTGCTGCTGCTGTGTCCCTTCAGTCATGTCCAACTCTGTGCGACCCCACAGACGGCAGCCTACAAGGCTCCCCCATCCCTGGGATTCTCCAAGCAAGAACACTGGAGTGGGTTGCCATTTCCTTCGCCAATGCATGAAAGTGAAAAGTGAAAGTGAAGTCGCTCAGTCGTGCCCGACTCTTAGCCACCCCAGGGACTGCAGCCTACCAGGCTCCTCCATCCATGGGATTTTCCTGGCAAGAGTGCTGGAATGGGGTGCCTTCTTCTGTATTCTTTACAGAATCCCACTGAAAAGGCACAGGTTAGTTGGTTAAACAACACACTCATTGTTTATAAAAATGCATGCCATGCGTGTTTCCCAAAACTTTCCCTGGCTTAACCACACACCCAGATGTATCAGTGAGACCTGTCTGGACCCTGAGGGGTTAATCTGTTCCTCACACTGTCCTTCCTGTCCTCACACCCAGGACCAGCAGAAAAGCTAGGAGTCGAGGAGAGATCACCTTCATTTGGGTTTTTATTAGTTTATTTGTTAATTGAAAGATAATTGCTTTACAGAATTGTCTTTTCTGTCAAACGCCAACATGAATCAGCCATAGGTACCCATATATCTCCTCCCTTTTGAACCTCCGACCCTCTAGGGTGATACAGGATCATCTCGAAGTGAAGACCTGGGGGTGCTTTATGGAAACCACTCTGAGCGCATGACCCTCAAACTGCGTGTAAGTACTTCAGTGTGTGGCCCCCAGTCTGTCTGTTACCGAGAAATGTGATCCAGGCGCGTGGTGTTCGCGTGGAGGTGTAGGTACCTTTTCTGTGTTTCTCTTGTTGTCCTGGGATCCAGTAACCTGCATCATCTCTCCAAATGACCTTGGGTGTTGGCACAAGCTGTATCTTTTTCTCCTTCAAACAGAAAGGTCTGGACGGCTTTGCTGAGAGGTTTCGTACTCTCGCTGTGGTGCTTCTGAGCAGCATCCTGTGATGAGGACAGTCCTTTCATCAGAGCAGTTCATGCCATGCAGGGTTCACAGGGCCGGCGTCGCTCTGCTGTCCTGCCCGGCAGGGCGGTCTGGTCGCTGGATTCCAGGGAGGGCAGAGCCAGGCTGCAGGGAGGCTCCCGTCCAGGGTCTCTGCACTCAGTCAAATGCTCTCGCTGCCCCATAGCCCCGCTTCTCTTGAACAAGACAGTCTTTAAGGTGGCATTAAGCTAGAACAAGGGTTTCTTTTTGTAATTGTGGGAAAGCATAGCTAATAGATTTTCAGATAAGATTCTGGTTATAACGTAAAGCCTGTGTGATTGCCATTTTCAAAACAGTCTATTGTTAGCCAATGTTACACTTATCTCACTCCCTCAGCTTTCAGCTTTCCGGGAAGAGGTAGGAGATGATGAGACTGCTATCAAATCTAAAACCTCGACCCCCGCCACGCCGCAGTCCCTTCGGCTGGACCGCCTGCACACGGGGTCGCTGCGCACAGCCAACCAAGAGGACATCAGGGACGCCCACACGTAAGCGGCCTGTGTGCGCGTCGTCAGTTTCAGGAGCCCTGCGCCTCTTGTCTTTGAAAGAGTTGCAAGGATGATTTTAAAGGAATACCATTGGGTTCAGTGCCTGTGGTTAGTGGTGAACTTCAGGTCCTGGGGAAGAAGAGCACAGTGACCTCAGTGATTTTAGAAAATGTCCTTCTCTGGAGATTGACTCCTGTGGGAGCTTTCTTCCTGCTCTTGAGAGAGGTCTGCCTGGCCTGGGGCACGTTCCTGCCGGTGACGGCCCCGTGCCTCTCGGGTTCGCTCTTGAGGGTCCCTCCCTTTTCCTCAGGGGTCTCGTCTCAGGAGACTCTGTCCCCTCCTGTGACGGACACTGTCCTCATTCAGACCTCCACCTGGGCTCCCGTCCTGAGCAGGGCAGCACGCGATCGGGGGCACGTGTGGTCACCTGACCAGCAGCCCTGCACGGTGACCATCGCTCTCCTGCCACGGCCAGGGCCCGTCACCCTGCAGGAGGCGGGGGCAACCGCCCAGAGCAGGGGAGCTCGCCTTCTCCTGGAGCGTTGTCACCTGCCGAGCAGCGACCCTGAGGGAGGGTCGGGGCGCCCTCTGCACCAGCTGGCCTGGAGTGAAGCCCTCCTCGGGGGAGAGCTCGAGGCAGAGAATCTCAGCTTCCTGGGGTGGTTGTCTGTGCCCGGGAGCCTGCACTGCTCGTGTGAAGTGTGTTTGGTGAAGGAGACTCCACCGTCTGCTGCGAGGTTGAGGCGCGGGTGTTGCTGGACACCCGTTTCTCTCAGTAGCTCTTGTGCAGGGGTGTGTGTTTGCACGAGGGTGCCTGTTAAAGGTTGTTTTCTCTCCCCAAAGCTCGACAGGCTCTGAGGACAGCCCCGAGAACAACCCCAGCAATACCACCAGCAGGCAGGACTCACTGCAGAAAGTCCCAAAGAAGAAGGGCATCACGTCCTCCATCCACCGCTGGTTTCATAGGAAGGAAAAGGGCCGGCCTGAACACCCCGGCAAGGAGGCGTTAGCACCAGGTGGGTGCTTCACTGTTCAGAGGGAGCAGGGCCTGCAGGCATGTCCCTTCTGTGTCTCCCCCATTGTCCCTACGAGGCTCCTGTCACTCACGCTGGGGGTCCTCCTGGGAGCCAGAGAGGAGGAGGTGTCTGTCTTCTCAGTGGGTCTGAGATGATCAGATGAGTTAATGAGTGGATGGATGGATGGATGGAGGGATGGATTAGTGAGTGGGTGATGGATGAAGAGATGGCTGGCTGGATGGGTGGATGAATGGAGCATGGAATGAATACAGCAGATGATTGTACTCCAGTGCTAGAAACATATTCTACGAATTTGATTGAGTAGGAGCTGGGCAATGATTGTTTCCTCCTAACAGTGACACGTGTTTGGAAACGGCCTAAGTGCTCATCAGTGAGGGGTGAAATACAATCTGTGGACACCCCACAATGAACACCCTGCCCTCCTTGCTGCTACCTTCCCCAGGAGCTCATCATGGGTTCTTCTCATGCCCCCCACCCCACCCCACAGCCACGGAGGTCCTCCTGGGGTCCCCTCATCACACAGGGTTATCATTAGGCCCTCCTCTCGCTTGGCTTCATCTCCCTGAGGACAGTATGTTCCTGCCTCTTCAGCCACAAACGTGTTGAGTCTTGTTTGTGCTGGGTGTGGGATTTGCAGGGGTAAGTGGAGCAGATGTGGTCTGGAGCACAGTTAAGTGGCAAGAGAGCAAAAGGAGCAGGTTATTAAATGCTATCCCTAGTATTAATAAATACAATGCTGAGATGGATGGTGCATTGATTCTACACTGATGCTGTGTGTGCCCCTTACCAAGCAGATGCTGCCCCCTCCCAATTTACAGAGGAGGACGCAGTGACGGTCACGCAGTCAGGGAGTGGTGAGGGCAGGTTCACACCCATGCAGCGGGCCCAGGCACTTTCCCGAACCCCAGCCACCTCTCTGGTGGATGCGGCAGCAATGAGACGGTTCTGTGGCACGATGATTCTGTGGACATGAGTTCGAGCAAACTCCAGGAGCTAGTGAAGGACAGGAAAGCCTGGAGTGCTGCAGTCCACGGAGTGGCAGAGTCAGACACAACTGAGCGACTGAACTAAAACCTGAGTGTGTGCTCCCCTGCTTCAGTCGTGTCTGAGTCTTTGCGACCCCAGGGACTGTAGCCCACTAGCTCCTGTGTCCATGGGATTCTCCAGGCAAGAATACTGCAGTGGGTTGCCATGCCCTCCTCCAGGGCATCTTGTCGACCCAGGGATCGAACCCACATCTCTGTTATCTGTTGCATTGGCAGGCAGGATCTTTACCCCTGGCACCACCTGGAAAGCCCCAGTGGACGCTGACAACTAGAAATGCAGAAAATCCGGGCTGCTCCCAAGGTAAACTGGAAGAGCAGCAAGCACAGGTTGTAAAGACAAAGACACAGGATGAGCGACAACAGCGCCCACAGAGATAGGCAGGAATGCGGTGTCCCACATAAAGGAAACACCTGTGCCATTTGGAAGAGGGGGCCCGTCCGCCCTTGGAGGGACAGTTGGAACCGGAATGAAAACCGAGGCCATGGTCAGCAGTGCCCACCCACATGGCCCTGGTGGCGTGGTGTCCCTCACTGGGCTTCCCGCATCCCCACAGCTGCTGGCGGTAACATCTCTGAGTGCCAGGCCGGGCAGCGTCCCCATGTGAGCTAAGGCATCACTGCTCTCCTTCCAGTGCTGCTGCGGGCCCTCTGTGGGCGGCCACCCTCATCCCCTGCCCTGCTACCTGCTGGGGCCCGGCTCTCCCCCTGGGATCCTTTCAGCCCTTGAGCTTGGGTGTTCCCAGCCCTCTGCCACGCTGGACTGGGACGCGACTCAGGACTTAGGCTTGAGATGTCAAGGAGACCTTGAATCTGGAAGGACAGCGCCGTGGGAGCAGGAGAGCAAAGCCCGCACGGGGAGGAAGCAGAGCTGGGGAACGTGCCCATAGCCTCCAGTGCCTCCTGCACAAGTGCCTCTCTTTGCCTCTCCTTGGCCTGGACAGACCCCAGCTGCTGCTGCTCCGCAGGTGATTCCTAAAGATGCACCTCCTGACAGAGCTATTGTCCTGCTGCTCTGGGGCTGCCTGAGTGTGCTCAGGAGCATCAGACAAGTGGGGCTCCCACACCTCATACTGGAGGTGGGGGGCCTGATACTGAGGAATGGTCTGAGGGTGGGGGAGGGCCTGATGCTTGGGAAAGCCCTGATGCTGGGGGAAGGTCTAATTCTGGACTCGGGCTTGATGATGGGGGGCACATCTGATGCTGGACTAGGGGCTGATGCTGGGGGAGGGCCTGATGCTGGGGGAGGGTCTGATGATGGTGGATAGCCTGCTCCCAGATGTACATGGAGTTGAGGATAAATCTCTATGAGAAATCTTTTTTTCATACTTTCCTGACCATCTTGCTATGTTCTTTTTAACTTAAAGATAATTTTGTGCAGTATCGCTTGATTTCTGCCATACATCAATCTGAATTACCCATAGGTGTACGTATGTCCCGCCCCTCTTGACTCTCCCTCCCACCTCCCCTTGCTACATTCTTGTTTCTATGGATATATGAATAATAGGCTGCTGATAACATAACATGAACAGCTCCCACACACAAGTGTGCACACGCACACTCCCTAGGGCATCATTCGGGTCCGCCTCAGGGACTAAATACATTCCTTTCTAAGACAAAGTGCCACTCCTAGGATGGGAAGCTAAAATGGGAACCCCCTTTACCTTGGGAGTAAGCCTGTTAGGTAAAACACAAGACATCTAGTTAAATTTGGTTTTCAGTGAATAAGTTTTTAGTATAAGAACATCCCAGGTATTGCAGGAGATGGACTTTTACTAAAAAGAAAAAAAGAAAAAAGTTTTCATTGTTTCCCCAGCCACCTAAAAGGCATGGTTAGAACGGATTCCTTCTTTAGCTGAAAGAGAGTACATCAGTGGTGAGTGAACACAGTGCTCTCCCATCAGGGCAGATTCACGATCATGGGAGGATACGTGCCATCAGGTGGCCAGTAGAGTTCGGAAGGGCAAAGGTGAGTCTTCCTTGGCCCAGCACAGACCACAAGGTACTGGCAACCCCACAAAAGAGGAGGAGATGAAGGCAGAGGAGATGAAGGCAGAGGGAGAAAACGTGGCCAGTTCAGGAAGCAGCAGCAGGTGAGGGTGCCCAGGAGGTCCCAGGCCAGCCTGCCGGGGAGCCTCACAGTTCAAGGGGTGAAGCGCTCTTCCCAGGGTCCAGTGGTGATCACACCTGCACGAAGGTGCCCAGCTAAGCAGTAGGGGGTCACTGAAGCCCAGTGGCTACTCTGCCCCACCCTTGTTTCTTTTCCATGAAGTTTACAAAATATCCATACATCCTGTACTCCCATGAACCTTGTACAAGTCCTTGATCTTAATGCGGCATCTGCACCATTCCAACCTGATGTAGGATTTTCTTTACCAATCAAACTGTCCTTTAGTTTTACTTTATGTACTAAGAACTCTCACAGTGGGTGACGAGAGAGAAGTATCGTGTCCAACTTATTAGATATGCCTTAGTACCTTCCAAGTGAGAGTGGTGAAACATGCCCCTCAAACTCCTAAAACTCCTCAGAATTGCAAAACAGTAGTAGCTGGTTAAAGCTAAGAGGCACAGTGGTCCCAGAACCTTGGGCAAGATGTGTTTCCGGTTGATTTAGTGTTGAGCATGTGTAAGGCTTGGGGGAATGATTCCGAGTGTCTCATACAGTAGATCAGGGTGGACCTTGAGAATCCCGAGTTTTAACCACTTCCCAGTTGATGCCAACACACTGGTCTAGTGATGACACTCTGAGACCCACTGACTTACACAAGGAGAGAGCTTCCACAGAAACTGAAATGGCTCTTTTTGAGACACTTATTCTATTCTATTCGGAGAGCTTCCTCACATGGAAAACCCAGATGCCAACCTGAAAATTAGCAGACTAGCTCTTCCACAACTAAGGATGTAAAGAAAAAACAATATGGAGATGCATTGGAAGGGAGAGATAGAGTCTAGTCAGGACCCATACTCCTGATGGGTGACCCAGAATTAGGAGGGGACATCACCAACTTGGTATCTTCCCTGGGAGGACATGCTGAGCACCTGAGCCCTGGTGACCCTAATGAGGAAGACGAGCCCCCATATCTCGGTTTGAAACCAGCAGAGCTACGTCTGGGAGAGAGCAGGGGGCTGTGGTAAACCAAGACCCCACGCTTAACAGGTTAGTGCCAAATTTACTGACACTGAATGTTGTCAGTAATGACGCTCAATGTAGCCACAGGTCACATGGGAAAGAGAAGTATGTACTAATTTTAGGACACGAGCCAAAGGGGCAAGGATTTCTTGAAACTTTCTCCAGGGATGAAATCACTGATAGATGACATTTAAAAAACTCCTCCCTGTAGCCAGCTGTCCCAGTGCTAGCAGGAGCCTTTTCTGACATTCCCCACTTACCTTGCTAGCACTGCTTGCCCTGCTACGTCTCTGTATTCCCTGTGGAACAGACATATCCAGCCCAGCCATGCCCACAATGCTCCTCCAAAATGGTTTCACCCCAAAGGCCTGGATTCCCCCACAATAGCCTCCTTCCCTACCACTCATAGTGGGTGGACTCAGCTGTGACTTGCATCCCCTCAAGGTGATTCCCACTCCAGGTCAGCTCCAGCCAGAAGTACATCTGCAACTGTTGAGGTGGGGCTCACATTTAGCCGCACTGGGGGCCAGCCAGACCCACCAGCATGCCCAAAGCAACGCGGGTATAGCTAACAGGACACCACACTCAGCCTGCACAGGAGACACCCTGGATTTCCTGTCTCTGGTGACCTGGGCGAACTGTTCCTTTCGGCTGCATAGGAGACACTCTATAAAAATCCACTTATTCAACATGGAGACATAGTTCATCTACCTAATATTAATGCATAAAACAAAAAGGCAAAATAAAGAGACAAAGCATCTATGCTAAAGGAACAGCTAAGACATAAACTCAGGAAAAGAACTTAACAAGATGGAGATAAGCAATCTACATCAAATGACTGTGAAGTAAGGGTCATAAAGATATTTACTGGGTCTTCCCTGCTGGTTCATTTGTTAAGATTTTCCTGACAATGTAGCCAACAAGGGTTCAACCCCTGGTCTGGGAACTAAGATCCCAGGCTGCGGGGCAAGTAAAGCTGCACGTCACAGCTGTTGAACTCACACACGCTAGAGCCTGTGCTCCACCACAGGAGAAGCCAGAACGATGGGAAGCCCATGCACCAAAACTGAGGGCAGCCCCCACTCTATGCAACTAGAGAAAGCCAATGACACAGCAAGACCCAGTGGACCCAGTAAATAAACGAATAAAAGACATTTACTTCTATCAGGGGAAGCATGACAGAATGGAGTGAGAACTGCACAAAGAGGCAATAAGTATAAAACAGAACTGATTATAATGGAAGAATACAATAACTGACATGAAAAATACAGCAGATGAGTCAACAGATTGGATGATTCAGAGGACAGATCAGTAAGCTGACACACAGAGCAGTGCCTGCTGGTGCACCGGCTGACCCAGAGGGAGGGGCGGGGCCTCAGGGTGGGGAGCACATGTGCACCCACGGCGGATTCATGTCAATGTGTGGCAGAACCACTACAGCACTGTAAAGCAGTCAGCCTCCAATGAAAATAAATACATTTATATTTAAAAGAAGAAAAAGAAATACAGAGTAGTGGAAATCACCTGATCTGAGCACCAAAAAGAAAAAAATAAGCCAAAAAATTGAGGATAGTTTAAGGCATTTGGTGGATGATATCAAGCAGACTAACATTCACATTATAGGAATTCAAGGAGAAGAGAGAGAAAGATAAACTCTCACTTGAAGAAACAATGGCTGAACATTTCCCCATATTGTGGAAGGAAACACACCCAGGTCCAAGAGCACAGAGAGTCCGACACAGGGTAAACCAAAGGAGAAACATGCCAAGACATATACTAATCAAACTAAGAAAAACTCAGCAAAAAGAGAAAATATTAAAAGCAGAAAGGGAAAAGCAACAAATAACAAGGGAATCCCCATGAGTTTAACAGCTGACCTTCCCAAAGAAACGCTGCAGGCCAGAAGGGTGTGGCATGATAAAGTTATGAAAGGGAAACACTTACCAGCAAGATTACTCCAACCAGCTACGACCTCGCTCAGAAGCAAAGAACTCAGTACCTTTACAAAGAAGCAAAAGTTAAAAAATTCAGCACCACCAAAGTAGCTTTACAACAAATATTAAAGGATGCTGTCTAGGCAGGAAATAGAAGGGAGTGAAAAGACATGGGAAAAGAACAGAAAAATAAAGTAAATAATAATAGTATCATGCATATCAATAATTCCCTTACCTATAAATGGATTAAATGGTCCAACTGAAACACAGACTGGCTGAATGGAAACAAAAACAAGCCCCATATAAATGTTGTCGATAATGCATCCACCTCAGAGCTAGGGACACACACAGACTAAAACTGAGGGCCTGGGAAAAGGGATTCTATGCAAATGGAAATCAAAAGAAAGCTGGCATAGCAATTCTCATATCAGATAAAATAGACTTTTAAATAAAGACTATCACAAGAGATAAGGAGGGACACTACATAGTGATAAAGAGATCAACCCAGGAAGAAGATATTGCAATAATAAGACACACGCATCCAACACAGGAGCACCTGAATACGGGAGACAAACACAGACAACCATAGAACGGGAAAGCGACAGTAAGAAAATAATACTGGGGGACTTTAACACCCCACTTATACCAAGGGACAGATCATCCACAGAGAAAATGAATATAGAAACAAAAGCCTTAAATCACACACTAGACTAGATGGACCTTTTGCTATCTTTAGCATATTCCACCACCAAACAGCAGGATACATTTTTTTTTTTTTCTCAAGTGCACATGAAACACTCTAGGGAATGGATCACATCTTGGGTCACATATCAAGCCTTGCCAAATTTAAGAAACTGAAATCACAGCAAGCATGTTTTCTGATCACACTGATACATGATTCAGTTCAGTTCAGTTCAGTCGCTCAGTTGTGTCCGACTCTTTTCCACCCCATGAATCGCAGCACACCAGGCCTCCCTGTCCATCACCAACTCCCGGAGTTCACTCAGACTCACGTCCACCGAGTCCGTGATGCCATCCAGCCATCTCATCCTCGGTCGTCCCCTTCTCCTCCTGCCCCCAATCCCTCCCAGCATCAGAGTCTTTTCCAATGAGTCAGCTCTTCGAATGAGGAGGCCAAAGTACTGGAGTTTCAGCTTTAGCCTCATTCCTCCAAAGAAATAGGGATCATTTATAGGAAAAGTTGTAAAAAACACAAACACATGGAGAAATCAAACAGGTCACTGAAGAAATCAAAGAGGACATTTAAAAATACCTAAAAGCATCAAAGGAACAATCCAAGAAGAAGATATAACAATTATAAATATATATGCACCTAATATAGGAGCACCGCAATATGTAAGACAAATGCTAACAAGTATGAAAGGGGAAATCAACAATAACACAATAATAGTGGGAGACTTTAATACCCCACTCACACCTATGGACAGATCAACTAAACAGAAAATTAACAAAGAAACGCAAACTTTAAATGATACATTAGATCAGTTAGATCTAATTGATATCTACAGGACATTTCACCCCAAAACAATGAATTTCACCTTTTTTTCAAATGCTCATGGAACCTTCTCCAGGATAGATCACATCCTGGGCCATAAATCTAAACTTGATAAATTCAAAAAAATCGAAATCATTCCAAGCATCTTTTCTGACCATAATGCATTAAGGTTAGATCTCAATTACAGGAGAAAAACTATTAAAAATTCCAACATATGGAGGTTGAACAACACACTTCTGAATAACCAACAAATCACAGAAGAAATCAAAAAAGAAATCAAAATATGCATAGAAACTAATGAAAATGAAAACACAACAACCCAAAACCTGTGGGACACTATAAAAGCAGTGCTAAGAGGAAAGTTCATAGCAATACAGGCATACCTCAAGAAACAAGAAAAAAGTCAAATAAACAACCTAACTCTACAACTAAAGCAACTAGAAAAGGAAGAGTTGGAGAACCCCAGAGTGAGTAGAAGGAAAGAAATCTTAAAAATTAGGGCAGAAATAAATGCAAAAGAAACAAAAGAGACCATAGCAAAAATCAACAAAGCCAAAAGCTGGTTCTTTGAAAGGATAAATAAAATTGACAAACCATTAGCCAGACTCATCAAGAAGCAAAGAGAGAAAAATCAAATCAATAAAATTAGAAATGAAAATGGAGAGATCACAACTGACAACACAGAAATACAAAGGATCATAAGAGACTACTATCAGCAGTTGTATGCCAATAAAATGGACAACGTGGAAGAAATGGACCAATTCTTAGAAAAGTACAATTTTCCAAAACTGAACCAGGAAGAAATAGAAAACCTTAACAGACCCATCACAAGCACGGAAATTGAAACTGTAATCAGAAATCTTCCAGCAAACAAAAGCCCAGGTCCAGACGGCTTCACAGCTGAATTCTACCAAAAATTTCGAGAAGAGCTAACACCTATCCTCCTCAAACTCTTCCAGAAAATTGCAGAGGAAGGTAAACTTCCAAACTCATTCTATGAGGCCACCATCACCCTAATACCAAAACCTGACAAAGATGTCACAAAAAAAGAAAACTACAGGCCAATATCACTGATGAACATAGATGCAAAAATCCTCAACAAAATTCTAGCAATCAGAATCCAACAACACATTAAAAAGATCATACACCATGACCAAGTGGGCTTTATCCCAGGGATGCAAGGATTCTTCAATATCCGCAAATCAATCAATGTAATTCACCACATTAACAAATTGAAAAATAAAAACCATATGATTATCTCAATAGATGCAGAGAAGGCCTTTGACAAAATTCAACATCCATTTATGATAAAAACTCTCCAGAAAGCAGGAATAGAAGGAACATACCTCAACATAATAAAAGCTATATATGACAAACCCACAGCAAACATTATCCTCAATGGTGAAAAATTGAAAGCATTTCCCTTAAAGTCAGGAACAAGACAAGGGTGTCCACTTTCACCGCTACTATTCAACATAGTTCTGGAAGTTTTGGCCACAGCAATCAGAGCAGAAAAAGAAATAAAAGGAATCCAAATTGGAAAAGAAGAAGTAAAACTATCACTGTTTGCAGATGACATGATCCTCTACATGGAAAACCCTAAAGACTCCACCAGAAAATTACTAGAGATCATCAATGAATATAGTAAAGTTGCAGGATATAAAATCAACACACAGAAATCCCTTGCATTCCTATACACGAATAATGAGAAAGTAGAAAAAGAAATTAAGAAAACAATTCCATTTACCATTGCAACGAAAAGAATAAAATACTTAGGAATATATCTACCTAAAGAAACTAAAGACCTATATATAGAAAACTATAAAACACTGATGAAAGAAATCAAAGAGGACACTAATAGATGGAGAAATATACCATGTTCATGGATCGGAAGAATCAATATAGTGAAAATGAGTATACTACCCAAAGCAATTTACAAATTCAATGCAATCCCTGTCAAGCTACCAGCCACATTTTTCACAGAACTAGAACAAATAATTTCAAGATTTGTATGGAAATACAAAAAGCCTCGAATAGCCAAAGCAATCTTGAGAAAGAAGAATGGAACGGGAGGAATCAACTTGCCTGACTTCAGGCTCTACTACAAAGCCACAGTCATCAAGACAGTATGGTACTGGCACAAAGACAGACATATAGATCAATGGAACAAAATAGAAAGCCCAGAGATAAATCCACACACATATGGACACCTTATCTTTGACAAAGGAGGCAAGAATATACAATGGAGTAAAGACAATCTCTTTAACAAGTGGTGCTGGGAAAACTGGTCAACCACTTGTAAAAGAATGAAACTAGATCACTTTCTAACACCGTACACAAAAATAAACTCAAAATGGATTAAAGATCTAAATGTAAGATCAGAAACTATAAAACTCCTAGAGGAGAATATAGGCAAAACACTCTCAGAAATAAATCACAGCAGGATCCTCTATGATCCACCTCCCAGAATACTGGAAATAAAAGCAAAAATAAACAAATGGGATCTAATTAAAATTAAAAGCTTCTGCACAACAAAGGAAAATATAAGCAAGGTGAAAAGACAGCCTTCTGAATGGGAGAAAATAATAGCAAATGAAGCAACTGACAAACAACTAATCTCAAAAATATACAACCAACTTATGCAGCTCAACTCCAGAAAAATAAACGACCCAATCAAAAAATGGGCCAAAGAACTAAATAGACATTTCTCCAAAGAAGACATACGGATGGCTAACAAACACATGAAAAGATGCTCAACATCACTCATTATTAGAGAAATGCAAATCAAAACCACAATGAGGTACCACTTCACACCAGTCAGAATGGCTGCGATCCAAAAATCTGCAAGCAATAAATGCTGGAGAGGGTGTGGAGAAAAGGGAACCCTCCTACACTGTTGGTGGGAATGCAAACTAGTACAGCCACTATGGAGAACAGTGTGGAGATTCCTTAAAAAATTGCAAATAGAACTCCCTTATGACCCAGCAATCCCACTTCTGGGCATACACACCGAGGAAACCAGAATTGAAAGAGACACATGTACCCCAATGTTCATCGCAGCACTGTTTATAATAGCCAGGACATGGAAACAACCTAGATGTCCATCAGCAGATGAATGGATAAGAAAGCTGTGGTACATATACACAATGGAGTATTACTCAGCCGTTAAAAAGAATTCATTTGAATCAGTTCTGATGAGATGGATGAAACTGGAGCCGATTATACAGAGTGAAGTAAGCCAGAAAGAAAAACACCAATACAGTATACTAACACATATATATGGAATTTAGGAAGATGGCAATGACGACCCTGTATGCAAGTCAGGAAAAAAGACACAGATGGGTATAACGGACTTTTGGTCTCAGAGGGAGAGGGAGAGGGTGGGATGATTTGGGAGAATGGGAATTCTAACATGTATACTATCATGTAAGAATTGAATCGCCAGTCCATGTCTGACGTAGGGTGCAGCATGCTTGGGGCTGGTACATGGGGATGACCCAGAGAGATGTTGTGGGGAGGGAGGTGGGAGGGGGGGTCATGTTTGGGAACGCATGTAAGAATTAAAGATTTTAAAATTTAAAAAAAAAATAAAATTTAAAAAAAAAAAATACCTAAAAGCAAATGGCGATGAATAAATGACAACCCAAACCCTATGTGATGCAATAAATCAATGCTAAGAGGGAAGTTTATAGCAATATAAGAAGCCTACCTCAAGAAATGAAAAGAACATCAAATAAACACCTAATCTAACACCTAAAGAACCTAGAAAAAGAAGAAAATGGCCACAAAACCTCCCAAGTTAGCAGAAGGAAAGAAATCATAAAGAGCAGAGCAGAAATAAACGGAAATGAAGGAAACACCACTAAAGATCAATAAAGGAATAAGATATGTCTTGGAGAACATAAACAAAATTGACAAATCATTAGCCAGACTCATCAAGAAAAACAGGGAGAAGACTCAAAGCAACTTGAAATGAAAAAGGAGACGTTACAACAGACAACACAGAAAGAGACAGGGTCATAAGAGACAATTAGAAATAACTGCATGACAATAAAATGGGTATCCGGGAACAAATGGACAAATTCTTAGAAAAGTACAATCTTCTAAGACTGAACCAGGAAGAAATAGAAAATATGAATAAATCAAGCACAATAATGGAAATATTATTTAAATTAAATATTAATGCAATATTTAATACTTAATTAAATTAATATATTTAACACAATAGATTAATTTAAAATATCAATGTAATAAAGCTATTTAATATTTAATAATTAAATTGATAATTTAATTTAATAATTTCAGTTATTAAATTAAAAAATATTCAATTATTCAAGGACAAAGGAATCGTCCCATTGGGATAATCTTGTATCCACGTGGGAAGGTAAGTTGGATCCCTACCTCACAAAACACCACCAAACCAATTAGACACATACTAAAAACCAACAATTGAAGGAAAAACTTTACAAAATTGTGAAAAATTTTTGATGAGGGAATATCTTTTCTTTAAATTGAGGTATTGTTGATTTACAATAATTTGTTTGTTTACAGTGTACAGCAAAGTGATTCAATGATTCAGCCTCTCAGGTGCTTCCTTGGACAAAATTCATTCCCTTTGGGAGGCCCCTGGGCCATGCCCTCACAACAGCTGGGGCTGCTAAGTCGCTTCAGTCGTGTCCGACTCTGTGCGACCCCATAGACCCACCAGGCCCACCAGGCTCCCCTGTCCCTGGGATTCTCCAGGCAAGAACACTGGAGTGGGTTGCCATTTCCTTCTCCAATGCATGAAAGAGAAAAGTGAAAGGGAAGTCGCTCAGTCCTGTCGGACTCTCTGCGACCCCATGAACTGCAGCCTACCAGGCTCCTCCACCCATGGGACTTTGCAGGCAAGAGTACTGGAGTGGGTTGCCATTGCCTTCTCCCTCAGAACAGCTGAGAATCCTGAATAGGCAAAGCTGAATATGGCGGTGCTCGTGGGGGTTTTTAGGCTGAATACATTATTCTAACATAATACAAGAAACCGAAGAAGGCAATGGCACCCCACTCCAGTGTTCTTGCCTGGAGAATCCCAGGCACGGAGGAACCTGGTGGGCTGCTGTCTATGGGGTCGCACAGAGTCAGACACGACTGAAGTAACTTAGCAGTAGCAGCGGTAGCAATACAAGAAACAAGCCCAGAGGTTAAGAGGGGATCTCCAAACCTACCTTCAAACAGGAGGTCTTGCTCCCTTGAATGCGGGTGTGTGACACAGCGCTTGGGAAGGGAAGAGGTGGGTCATGAATATTTCGTCTGCAGAGGACAATGCGATCTGTAGAGAGGATGTGCAGGCAGGTCCCAGGACACTGAGCACACGGACACGTGGACTGGACTCCCAGCCCTGCTCTGGGGGCATCACACTATCTCTACCCCTGACACAGGGTGAGCAGCTCGCACGTACCCTGGAGAGTATGGTCACATGACCTGGACCTGGCCAATCGGTGTGTTCCATCCTCCCTGGCCACCGTGAGTGGCTCAGGACTGGGCCGTTGACCAATCGGGGCCCAGGGCCGGGCCTCACGCTGGATTCCAGGGAAGAGGAGGGCTGGGTCTGCCGGAAAGGGTGGGGTCGTGTGAGGTCAGGCTGCCGCCCTGGGAGGGGGCGTGAGGTCGGCCTGGGGCAGTTAGTGACCTTCCCGCGCCCCTTAGGGCAGAGCCGCCGGCCTGAGAAGGAGGGCGCTGCTGAGCCCAGGGGGTGAGAGTGCCGGTTCCTGCTGTGGTCCCGGAGCTCCCCCTGAGACCGGAGGGAAGCCGTCTGCCTGTGAGTCCTCCCCTGCTTGTCTGTCAGCTTGTGTGAACCACGCTGGATTTTCTGTCCAGCTGGCTACGTGGAGACCCTGGAAATGCTCCTGTGTGGGTTTTGCTGGCTTCAGGGAAGAAATGTCAGATGACACTGGGCGACTCCAGTTTAATCTGGATTCAGGTCATATCTCTTGAAAGTGAAATGAAAGTCCCTCAGTCGTGTCTAACTCTTGGCAACCCCATGGACTATACAGTCCATGGAATTCTGCAGGCCAGAATACTGGAGTGGGTAGCCTTTCCCTTCTCCAGGGGATCTTCCCAGTCCAGGGACTGAACCCAGGTTTCCCGCATTGCAGGCAGATTCTTTACCAGCTGAGCCACACGAGAAGTCCAAGAATAATGAAGTGGGTAGCCTGTCCCTTCTGTAGCAGGTCAGCATTCCCCACCCAGGAATCAAACCGGGGTCTCCTCATGGCAGGAGGATTCATTACCGGCTGAGCTATCAGGGAAGCCCAGTATCTCTTAAGGCCAGCTATTCATTGATATCTCTTAAGGCCAGCTATTCATTGTAGGATTACCCTAATTAGTCTTCATGGGATTAAGCTGGCAACCTGCTAAGGTAGCAATCGATGTCCTTTATCTAGAGGACACAATGGGGGCTCAAAGAAGGGGGTAACACAGCTACAGCAAGGGAGCGTGTACCTAGACAAAACCCCCAGATCCTTCTGTTAGAACTCAGGGAAGGCCTATGGTGCGGCTTGTCCATGTGACAGGGGCTAAGGCACCAGCGCACACTGGATACTGTGGGGACCTGACTTGGTAACTGCCTTCGGGCAGCTCTGAGACTCACAAAAGCAATTTGACTGAAGAGAGGAGGGACACCTCTCTTCATCCTCCCCACCACACCCTCCGGGTACTCCCACACTCTGCCCCCTTTCTCTTTCTTTGTGAGGGAATAAGGGTCACGCTCATGTGACCACATTGGCTGTCCACTGTTCACGAGCTACCACCTGGAGCTGCCGCCGGAGAGGCCAAGAGCCTTTGCCCCTGAGTACCTCTCTTTCCTTTGCACCGTGGGGGCCATCCTCCACACCTGCACACCAGAGGCCGTTTCTGAGACATGCAGGGACCCGCCTTCAGTTTGCAACAGGTCGCATCCATCGCTGTCCTTTCAATGCTTCCCTTGACACTCAGCTCCTGAGCTCCTTTGTCTGCATTGTGGCCCACCTGGCTGCCACGGGAGGGACACAGCTGACCATGAATCCAAAGCTCGGATCTGAGAGGCAGGAATCTGTGCATGAAGGGACCTGACTAATCACGCTGTAGAGGCTGTAGTGGGCTCCAGGGATCCGTAACCAGGGCTTGGGCCAAAGTGACTCCACAGCTGTTTTAATGCCCCGGGAGGGTTCTGGCTATCGTGTGGGTGGGATGAGCCTCCTGAGCTTCTGAAGGCCCACTGTGTGCAGGTTCATGGTGCACAGAGAAGAGAAGGCAGAGTCTTTCCCTGGAGCTGGTGGGTTGTGGGCACAGCCATGGATGACCAGGAGTCTGCATCTCACTAGGGGCTGAGGCTGGTGCTGAGGGAATCCTCAGTGAGGTTTTTTCCTTAAAAGGCATCCTTAGTGAGTTTGGCTCCATTGCTTTTTGCCAAAAACCTACAATGATCCCAAGAGCTTTGTACACTCCAAGGGTGGTGACTGGATGTGGAGCCCAGCGCAGACCCGAGTCAGTCCTGCCCTGAGTCCCACGGGCCGGCCACACCACCCCTTCCCATGGCCTGGCTTTCTTCTGCCAGGACCCCCAGAATGAGGGAAAGGCAAGTGTGGCCTCAAGCTGAGGGGCACAGCGTGGGCTCCACGCCTCGGGGTTCCCCTTGAGACGTCTGGTGGACCTAGTTCCCGCTGCCATCGGGCAGCTCTCTCTCGGGGAATGTCGTGTTTCTTTGCTTTCTGTTGTGATGGGGCACCCCAGTTATCTCAGGGCGATTGGGAAGTCTGCTGATGTTACACGCTCCTGCCTTAGATGGGGAAACATCATTGCTGCATTGACGCTGCTCACTCGATGCTGGGAATCTGTTAGACACAAATGGCAAGGGGAACAGAGCAAAACAGAAAAGAAAAATGGAGAGTTGCTGGGTTGCTTCTGGTCTCACCTGTGATGAAGAGTGTGTACAGCCTGCACGTGAACCCGGGTTCCCTCACCTGCCAGCTCCCAGGTGCCAGGCGCTGATTTTAGACCCCCAGCTTCACTAAGGGGTCACTGACGGACACCGTTTGTGTATTTGAAGTCTACACTCTGATGACTTGATGCCCGTAGATGTCCTGGAATAATTGCCCAACAGATGCATCGCCTCACATGGTTAACTCTGTGTGTGTGTGTGTGCCTTTTATGTTGTGCTTATAATCCATGAACACAATATAGATAGCTCTCCATTTTTTAAGATCTTCTTTAATTTATCTTAGAAGTTTGTAGTTTACTGTATATCTTGCACGTTTAATTAGATATCTTTATATTTCCAGTGCCATTATAAATTCCTAATAGATAGAGATAGAATTGACTTTTCTATATTCCCTTGGTAAGTCCATTTACTTCAAATCATTCTAGTTGTATTTTCTTATGTATACACAATTATGTCTGCAAATAAGTGCTTTCCCCCCCGCCCTTTGCAACTGTGATAACCCTTTCCTTTTTCTTGCCTTATTGTGCGGACTAGGATCTCCAGTCCAGTGGTGAACAGAAGTCATGAGAATAAGTATCCTTGTCTCTGTCCCATTATCAGAGGAAAAGCCTTCAGTATTTCACCATCACACAGGATATTAGCTTTTTTGTAGATATTTTAATCAAAATATGTAAATTCTTCTCTGTTTACTGAGAGTTTTTTGTTAGTCATGAACTAAAATTATTACATTAAATTTTCTTAAGTTTATTTTCTGCAGATTTTGAAACAGGTGTTTTTTCTTTTATGTCATGGTTTAACTGTTAAAAATTCTGTGATTCTAAAACAACCCCAACCTGATCTCAATGCATTCTCCTTCTGTTGCATTTTATTTGCTAGTGTTTTATTTAGGATTATTTCATCATACTCAGAGTCTGTAATTTTCCTTTCTTGTACTTCTTCCTGGTTGGTTTTAGTATCAAGGTTATGCTAGTCTTACAAAACAAGGTTGGAGAGTGTTCCTTGTTAACCCTGAGAATTCCTGTGAGATTACTTTCTTCCCTAGATTTTTGGAAGAATTGATTGGCAAAACCAGTTGGTTTCATTGTGGGGAGGCTTTTGATTTCAGATGTAATTTTTTTCCTGCAAATAAACTTTTCTGATTTTGTATGTCTTCTTGGGTCTATTTCAGTAAAGCATTTCCCCCCTGCTAGGAATTTATTGAGGCGAGCAGACTCTCCAGTTAGTAAGTGAACTGTGGTTCATAATATCTTTCTTATCTGCAAGATGTGTTGTCTCCCCTTTTAAAACTCCTCGATGCTGGTGATTTGTGCTTTGTCTCTTTTTCTTAATAAGTCTCTCTAGGGGTTTATCAGTTTTATCAGTCCTTCCAAAGAGCCAACTTTTGGCTTTGTTTTTAACAAAATTCATATTTGCTTTCTGTTTCCTTATTTTCTGCTCCTTTTTTCCCATCTGCATTGTGTTTCGTTTGCTTTGCCTTTTTTTCTGGTTTCTAGGGATAGAGGTTTAATTGAGTTTTAGCCTTCCTTCTTTTCCAGTATATGTGTTTAAGGCTTTGTTACCCTCTAAACACAGTTCGCTGCATCCCACAGGTTTGAAGAAGCCAGCTTTTCAAACACAGTTCGCTGCATCCCACAAGTTTGAAGAAGCCAGCTTTTCATTATTTTTATGGAAAAGTATTTTCTCATTTTCATTGTTTTCTTAAATTATTACTCATGAAATTCTTCCAAGCAGTATGTGATTTAACTTCCCAATGTTTGGGGAGGTTTTTCTAGTGACCCTTTTTGATTTCTAGCTTAGTTCCATGAAGAGCCCCGTCTTCGTCTTTTTGGGCTATTTTGTAAATACTGTAGACTAGCTGATAAACAACAGAAAGTTGTTTCTTGTAGGCCTGGAGGCTGGGGAGTCCCAAGATCACCAGCAGGTGCCACATCTGGTGAGGCCTGTTTCCTGGTTCCTAGACTGCCCGCTGCTTCTCCCTGTCCTCGCAGCACGGGAGCCCATTCCCTCCTGGCCTGACCCCTCTCCTCCCAGAGTGCCTGCCTCCTAGGATCATCACCACGTGTGGGGTGAAGTTTGAGGGCCCATAAACCGTCAGCCCATTGCAATGCCTAGGTATACCCTGCATTGTTTCAGTCCTTTGAAATAATTCGAGCTTTCCTAATGGCCCAATGCATATTCTTTTTGTTATATGTTCCTTGGGCTCTTTAAAAGAATATGTATCCGTGGAAATCCAATGTTCCGAGTGTATCAGTTACATCAGGTTTGTCACTCATGTAATTCAGACTCTGGCAGCCACGCTGAGTAAAAGCAGAAGTAGGTGAAATTACCTGTAATATATTTTATTTTAACACACCCCAAATGTTATCATTTCAGTGTGTAATCAACATGATAAACCCTAATGAAATAGTTCACATTCTTTTTTTCACACCAAGTCTTTAATATCCAGTGTGTGTTTCAGGCTTGCAGCGCATCTCATTGTAGAGCCAGCCGCATTTCAGGTACTTCATGGCTGCAGGTGACTACGTACCAGGGGGCCCGGTTCCACGAGAGATGTGTCTTTAACGTCTCCCACTGGGATTATGAACTCGGCTGTTACTCCTTTTCTGTTTCTCTCAGTTTTATGTATTGATATTTTGAGGTCATGTTATTAGGTACACTTGATCACGTGTGAGGAACTCCGCCCATGGCAAGGTACACTCCAATTTAGAATCCTCATCTTCTTGCTAGACTGCACTTGTATCAGTATGAGATGCTCCTTTTTATCACTAGAGATGCTTCTTTCTTTAGACACTATTTGACAGTGATGTTGCTACGTCAGTTTTCTGTCCTGGTTGGCCTGGGTATCTTTTACTTTAAAGACCTTCCATCTTAACATGGACCTCTGTGTATAGCGTATAGTTTTCACTGGAATCAGTTTGACACTTTATCTTTAAATGAGAGTATTTGCTGTGTTTATAATGTTGATATTTCAGTGTGTAGACACCCAGTTGCTGTGTGTTTTCTATTTGTCCCACCTAGTCTGTGCTCTTTGCTCTTGCCTTCTTTGAGAAGTATGAGGTGTTTCTCTAGTTCTGGGCTCCTCTGCCCGGTTGTTGGCTTCACATTCGCAGACACGGCGTGTGTTTTACATTCAAGCCTAACTTAGTACTCTTACCGCCTCCCTGACACGGCTGTTTCCTCCTTGTCACTGTTCTCCTTTAAACTGTTGATATATTTTTGGCGTTAACATCACTGTTTTGTACAGTTAATATTCACCTTCACAGTTACCTCACTGTTGGTCTTTACTTGTTTTTTTTATTTCCGTCAGAGACTACTTTTCTTTTTCCCAAAGCACTGCCTTAATATTTTCTTTAGTTCATGTGTGTGGGTGATGAGTTGTGTCATTTCCATTTGCCCTAAAAGTCTTTCTTTTGCTTTCACGTTTGAAGAGTGTTTTTGTTGGGTATAGAATTCCAGGTTGGGGGTTATTTGTTTTTCAGCACTTTACAGATGCCAGTCCATGATCTTCTGACTTCCTTGTTCTGGGAAAGTCAGCTCTCAGTGTTGTTGTGCCATTCAAAGCCACACCTTTTTTCCTCTGAGCACTTGAACATTTTCTTTTTGCCTTAGGCACCCGCAGAGCTGCTGAAACCAATGTGTGGTTTTCATTTTTGAGTCACTGGTCTGATTCTTGAACCAACTCTTGCCACTGTCCCTGTCAGTCAGTTCAGTCGCTCAGTGTCTGACCCCTTGCGACCCCATGGACTGCAGCATGCCAGGTTTCCCTGTCCATCACCAACTCCCGGAGCTTGCTCAAGCTCATGTCCATCGAGTCGGTAATGCCATCCAACCAGCTCATCCTCTGTCGTCCCCTTCTCCTCCTGCCTTCAGTCTTCCCCATCATCAGGTTCTTTTCCAATGAGTCAGTCCTTCGCATCAGGTGGCCAAAGTATTGGAGCTTCAGCATCAGTCTTTCCAATGAATATTCAGGACTGATTTGTGTTAGGATTGACTGATTGGATCTCCTAGCAGTCCATGGGGCTCTCAAGAGTCTTCTCCCACTCCCCAGTTCAGAAGCATTGATTCTTTGGCGTTCAGCCTTCTTCATGGGCCAACTCTCACATCCATACATGGCTACTGGAAAAACCATAGCTCTGACTAAATGAATCTTTGTTGGCAAAGTTATGTCTCTGCTTTTTAATATGCTGTCTAGGTTTGTCATAGCTTTCCTTCCAAGGAGCAAGGATCTTTTAATTTCACCATCTGCAGTAGTTTTGGAGCCCAAGAAAATAAAGTTTGTCACAGTTTCCATTGTTTCCCCATTTATTTGCCACGAAGTGATGGGGCTGGATGCCATGATCATTTTTTGAATGTTGAGTTTTATGCCAGCTTTTTCACTCTCCCCTTTCACTTTCATTAAGAAGCTCTTTAGTTTCAACCCCTGGAGGCATTTCTTATTCCCCTTTCTGTCTTTTCTCCACCATGAGGGTCCCCATTGATAGTTTTTAACAACGTAGTGTAACGACAGGCTCCTTCAATATATTCTATACTTTTTTCCCTCTTATATATATATTTTTTAAACGATTGATCTTTCAGTTCACTGATCCTCTCCTCAGCTACGTCCAATCTGATGTTAAGCCCAGAGAGTGAGTTCTTAAATTCAGTCACTGTTATTGTAAAGTTCTAGAGTCAGTTTTGATTCTCAGAAATGTTTCCTTTTATCCAGTATATTTTTGAACTGGTGACATTTCCATCTGATACCTCTAGCATTCTCTGATATGCTGATATACATCTGATGCCTCTGGATCTGGTTCACTTCTTTTTCTCTTGGTCCTGTTTGTTGTTACACCCTCTTTTGCTTTTTTGGTTGCCTGTTGGACATTATGTTTGGAAAACCCTAGAGGTTCTGAATGATGCTGCCTTCTCCAGAGTTTCCTCTGATGCAGACCTCCAGTGGGGACAGAGCTGTCTGTTCACTCAGGGCCTGAGGGACCTGAGGCTGGGGGGTCCTTGTAAGCTCAGTCTCAGCAGCCTTCAGCCAACTTCTCCCCCGACCCCAGGGAGGAGCTTTCCAGCGTCTCGGCAGGTCCTGAAGCCCACCGTCTGTCTCCTGAGCACCACGAGGTGACTGATACTCAGCACTCAGCCGGTTTGGTCAGAGTGTTGGGTACGTTTTCTGACATCCGGACTGACTCATCAGGCAAGTACTCGAATTTTTGTCACCCCAGCCCAAGGAACCGTCCAGAGTTGTGTTAGCCAGCCCCCTCTCCTTGACTTTTTCCCTGCCTTTTCTTCGCAGAGTGGGCTTTGCTCAGATGCCCCGAGGGAAGGAGTGGGCCTCTCAGTCTCCAGCTCCCACACTGGGCTTCCCTTTTGTTTGAAATCTTGGATTGTGGCTGCCTAAGGAACTCTTTTAAATGGTATTTCACTTTTCTACCTCTTGGTAGGCTGACCTACCAGCTACTTGCGTCTGTCACTGGAAGTGGGGACACCCTGGGGGTCTTCTGTCATCTGAAGCCACATGTAACAGGCCCAGCAATTGTATTGATCAAGGTTATTTGATACGGGGGAAAACAAGAACCAGGGGTCCTTGCTTGGTACCCACGGTTGTGTTTCTGATCAGAACCCCCAGGTTGCCTGGGCTGTTTCAGTGCCACATGAACTTGGGAAGGAGGTAAGGCAAGCGGCCCACGCGGCCTGGAGACAGAGGAGCCGGTCTGCCCTCTTCCCTTGCCCCTGCCGGCCCAGGGCAGGCCTTGCAATGCCAGGCTGCTGGTGGTGCAGGAGAAGGCTGAGGAGGGAGGGGTGACGTGACCTGTGTTCTGGGACATGGTCACATGTGGGTTTTCTTTTTCAGTTTGAAAGAATGACTGCTTTTAGTCGTCCCTCCAGTTTCACTTTAAGGTTGAAACTGAAGATTTTATTCTTAAAGTTGAGCACAGAGGGTTTATGGTGTTTTTGAAAGCAACAGTTGAGGTTTAAAAACACATCTCAGAGAACTCCAGTAGATAAAGCCAAAAACAGAGAACGTGTTCAAGGTGAATGGCGGGCGGGACCCCAAAGTGCACTCTGTCTCTCCCAGAGTGTGTAATCGCTGAGATGGGTGGCTATAGGACCCCAAGCACCCTGGGGACCGATGCCCTGAAGTGACAGCAGAGGTCCGGGCTGAGCCAGGAGCAGTGGGGCCTGTGCCTTGGTGAGTGGAGAGCTTCGAGGGTGGGAGCGGGGCCAGGAGAGGGGTGGGAGACTCGGGGGCGGAGGGTGGGGAGCACCTGGCGGGGTCTGTGAGGTGCTGGCTGTTGCGGCTCAAGGCAGGGACACCCCTGAACCTCCACCGTGCAGCCCCCACGGGGCAGAGTCGTCTGGCAGCCCAGGATGGAAGTTTAGAGGGTGAGTTCACAGCAGGTTGAATGAACCCCTGTACCCACTGTGGGTTCATTTTAGGTGCCTGGAGTGAGGTTGGTCAAGCCCTTGCTGAGCTCGAGTGAGGGAGTCCGACAGGGAGCTCAGGGTGAGAGTGAGGGGCAGCTAGCGTGGTGAGTCCTCCTCAGCCGGGTAGGTTCTCGGGACGCCCTTGAGTTAAAAAACCTGGGACAAATTTCATCTTTTACCTGAAACCCTCAACATCTGGCAGTGCTGCCATTGATATACCAGCTTTGTTTTTAGATACTATGAAGTTAATGAGCTCTATTCAAATTCAAATTCACGTGAACTGAAAAATATTATGTATATAATTATTGAAATATAAATATAATTTAAATATAAATTTTTTGCTAATCTAATTAAGACGTGTCTTAATTCATCAACATTGTATAATACTTTTATTATGCCTAGGTTTATGGTAAACTAAATTTGTCATCAAAAAGGTAACTTTATATATATATATAAATATATAAATGAGATTAAAACTTTTAGATAAACTCTACCAGAGAGATGTTGTGGGGAGGGAGGTGGGAGGGGGGTTCATGTTTGGGAACGCATGTAAGAATTAAAGATTTTAAAATTTAAAAAATAAAAAACTAAAAATAAAAAGAATAATTGTCTTTTTAATAGGATAATCTCTTACTACAATCTGTTATTACAATCTAAAATAGTCTCTTAGGATTGGAATAACTTAAATTTCTATCGTTGTACTAAACTAAATAATAAGTTTATTAAATAGCTAGGTCATTTCCAAATAAAATAAGATTTTAAAACATTTATTACTAAACATTAACTTCCTCTTACAAAAATTAAAGGGATTTTAAACTATTAATAAATATATTTTATAAAGTATAATATATTGATATATAAATATAAATATATATTTATATGTAATAAATATATTATGATATAATAAATATATCCCCCAATCTATAAATGCTAATATACAAGACCCTTTATTGTTGCTAAGGAAAAGGAAGATATATGCTTTTAATAAAAAGATATAAATCATGACATACTCAGATATACATTCCACATTTTTCCTGGGGGCCACTGCTCATTTAACAAACAACAGTTATTAAAATAACTTGGAAGAATGACGAGCCTGTTTGGACAGAGCAGTGGCCGCTCACAAGAGAGATATTACAGGAGGCTAAGGAACTTATAGATACACAACTAGAATTAAAACATCTTGAAGAATCTTGTTCTCCTTGGGACTCTCCTATTTTTGTCATTAAAAAAAAAAATCTAACAAATGGCGTCTCCTAACAGACCTTAGAAAAGTTAATGCATCTATGAAACCTATGGGTGCATTATAGCCAGGACAAGGTTGCTTTTTTAATATACGTTTACACCCTTTAGACGGAGAGAGATTTTCTCTTTGTCTCTCTCTCATCCTAATCATATTAGATCTCATAAACGGTACCAGTGGACTGTACTGCCACAAGAGATGATGAATTCTCCCACCATGTGTCAGTACTACATAGCCAAAGCCCTTGAGCCTGTGCGAAAGCAATTTCCTAACTTTCTTCTTATTCACTATATGGATGATATATTGTTTTCGGCTCCATCCATCTTAAAAACAGAACACATGTTTTATATAGCTCAGCTATGCTTTAAAACCTCTAGTGCCGGGGTCCAGCCCCGGTGGATCCAGGGAGTTCGAAGCAGGGACTGCGTTGGCGAGGAAAACTTATTTATTTATTAATATAAGATTAGATTAGGAAGAAATAGTGTAGTAGGAAAATTAAGTGGACAAAGAAGGCTGAATTACTTGGCTTACGGGGAAGGCCAATAAAGTTCCAGACAAGGAGCTTGCACCATCTACGTTGGGCCACCGGCGCCCACTTGAATATCTAAGGGTGCCCCTCCTTAGGCTCCCTTTCGCGCGGGTCTTAAAAGCCAGGGCAAGTAAGTAGACTTAGTGAGCCGCCCCGCTCCAGATGGGAAATCAGCCTGAAATTAGAGTAAAGAGGAGACTCGGGGGAAACCAGTCCAGCGACTGGCTCCGTCCTCCGTTGTTCAGAGGGCCTTTTATACTTTTGATAAAACATGGAGATCAATGGGTAACAGAAAGTTATGCAGTGTTAGCAGTCCAGACTCTTATCAAAACCAGGCTTTTCTCTCTGCATACCTAATTTTATACACAAGTCTTAGGTGATTTACATCATCTTCTGGCCAAAACGGGCCAGTTAACATTTTACAGCCTTTTTTCTGATAAGGGTTTGTCAACCAGAAGACTTACTTGTGTTGATCTTCCCAAAGCCTGATGCCATTCTCAGAAAGCACTAAATAAAGTTACATTCTTATGTAGCGAGGACACAAGAGGAGTGCAGTGATATATAACAAAGAGAAAAGTAATTAAATCAAAAGTCTAGTGTTGCTAACATCAAAACTACTATATATCTTTTTCCATATCCCGTTTACATTGATTAACATCCTCCCAGGTGCCTAAAAGATAAAGAATATGGAGGTCTGGTGGCATTCATTGAGTCAACAGTGAAAACCCGTCACCAAAATGATTTTTAACTCTTTAGAAAGGCTCTGTATCTTTAAGATGCTTTGAAGCTTTGTGCCTCTCCTGGTTGGGGGGCTGTAAAGCAATTCCCAAGCTGTAAGAGGGCTGGGAGAACCTGTTAGGCAAGCTAGAGAGTTATCAGAGGGAGTTTTAACTGAAACATCCCTTTCAAATGCAGAAGACTAAAGCCCTGATTTGACTTTTTCCAGAGAATATTAGAAGAGTGGAAAAGCAGGCAGATTCTGATTTTTGGGGGGATGGATGCTCAGGAAATTCCAGGGGAAAAACCTGAGGTCTGATTAGCCTTGCCATCAGAGCTCTGCCACATGACCTTGTCACGGGTGGATTTCCTTACGCTGGCTCCTGGCACTCTAGATTAATCATTGCCCCTGAAAAAATTCAAACCTCTACACCTTACCATTACTTGGGGTTCATTGTTAATAGGCAATGCATTACTCCCCAACTAACTCAGATCCGTGCTGATAAATTATCAATCTTAAATGATTTTCAAAAGCTCTTAGGTGATATTAATTGGATTGGACCTTCTTTAGGCATTGCTAATTATCAACTGAATAACCTATTTAATACTTTAAAAGGAGATCCTGATTTAAATAGCCCTCGTTCACTTTCTCAAGAGGCATGAAAAGAACTCTGTTTGGTGCAAAATAAATTACAAAAACAATTTCTTACTCGCATCAAAATAGATTGACCTCTAGAATTATTTATACTCCCCTCTCATTCTCCCACAGGACTTATTGCCCAACAAGAACACCCAGTAGAATGGATGTATACCCGTTTTAAGGAAATAAAGTCACTTACACCCTACCTTGATTGAATTGCTCTAATCATTATCAATGGCAGAATTAGGACTAAAACTCTAATTGGCTCCGATCCTCATAAAGTTGTAATACTATCAATAAATACATATTACAGGTATTCCTTATAATCCACAGACACAAGACATAGTCAAAACAAACACGTCACACACGAAAGTTACAAATAAAAAAATTTAAAAAGGGGGAATACACAGGTACACTACTGTCTTCCTTATCTAAAGCAGACTTTACTAGATTCTAACATATTTTCTAAACCTATAACTATTGTTAATACAGCTTTATTTTTCAATTTAACTTCTTCTTAAGATTCGAGCCAAGGGGGCCCCAGGCGTTCAAAATGGAGATGAAACAAGAACCCTAGGAAGAAGAAATTCCAACATGGGCTATGTCTGCTCTAAAGAACTCCAGAAAGCACCACCCTCGGCGGCATCACCCCGATGATCTCCTCACTTGGAGACGAATAAAAACCCTACTAGTCAAGCTGAAAATTTGGTCTCTCAACAGGGATTGCCTCCGAGTCCTGAATACATTCTCCTGGCAATGTTTAGTCTTTAGGCCAGTACCTCCCCCGGCTCGAGCTTGGACTAATACCCAACCCCCCTCTATTACAGGTGGTCGGATGGACAGAGAGAGGACCAATCATTTCAACTAATGACTCTATACATATGCTTCCTCCCTAGTACATGAAAGGGCCCTCACACCCTGGGCAGGAAAGAAAACTAATGAACGTTTCTTTAGGCTGTGAAGTCCTTCCCTTGTGCGTGGGCCCAGCAAAATTGTGCATAAATGCCAGCCAACAAATTTGGGCTTTCGTCCTGCCTCCAAAAGAAGACTTTCAGACATTGCTTGGATTACTTACTGCCCTTTCTTTGTCTGTAAACCATGTTTATACTACTGAAACTTTAGGGAAAGAGTTAGGGAAAGAACAAAGAACTTTATGCAAAGGATTTACTTATAAAAACTTTACTTATACTCCCATTCCTTGGGATAAATGTCAAACCAAATCAAGAAAAACAATGTTTGTGGCTAATCATACAGTTGTTGATTGGGGACCCCATGGTATGTGGTTATCTGACTGCTCAGATGATATTAACAACACTGTGTGTGATATGGAAGGTCACTGACCCTCGATGGAACATTGCTATGACAAAGGACTTCTTGAGTGGCGTGACCATGGATTAGCCCCACCTCGTCCTAGGATCGTCCTCGATAAAGAGTGGGCCTGAACAATGGGCCATTTGGAAACCTGCTGCGAGCACCAGAGCAAGGAAGAACTAGGAACTTGGACCGGACATTTCATAGGCAAGAAGAAATTCCAATATGGGCTATTTCACTATAATCAGTCATGTTTAATACAGGCCTGTGTCCCACTTCCTTTTGTTATAGCCATAGAAAATTTACAATTTAATGAGACTTTTACGTTCTGTACCTTGTATTAATTGCAAACTATCAGTTCAGTTCAGTTCAGTCGCTCAGTCGTGTCCGACTTTTCACGACCCCATGAATCGCAGCATGCCAGGCCTCCCTGTACATCACCAACTCCCGGAGTTCACCCAGACTCACATCCATCGAGTCAGTGATGCCATCCAGCCATCTCATTCCCTGTCATCCCCTTGTCCTCCTACCCCCAATCCCTCCCAGCATCAGACTCTTTTCCAATGAGTCAGCTCTCTGCATGAGGTGGCCAAAGTACTGGAGTTTCAGCTTTAGCATCATTCCTTCCAAAGAAATCCCAGGGCTGATCTCCTTCAGAATGGACTGGTTGGATCTCCTTGCAGTCCAAGGGACTCTCAAGAGTCTTCTCCAACACCACAGTTCAAATGCATCAATTCTTCAGCGCTCAGCCTTCTTCACAGTCCAACTCTCACATCCATACCTGACCACAGGAAAAACCATAGCCTTGACTAGACAGACCTTAGTCGGCAAAGTAATGTCTCAGCTTTTGAATATACTATCTAGGTTGGCCATAACTTTCCTTCCAAGGAGTAAGCGTCTTTTAATTTCATGGCTGCAGTCACCATCTGCAGTAATTTTGGAGCCCCCCCAAAATAAAGTCTGACCCTCTTTCCACTCTTTCTCCATCTATTTCCCATGAAGTGGTGGGACTGGATGCCATGATCTTCGTTTTCTGAATGTGGAGCTTTAAGCCAACTTTTTCACTCTCCTCTTTCACTTTCATCAAGAGGCTTTCTAGTTCCTCTTCACTTTCTGCCATAAGGGTGGTGTCATCTGCATATCTGAGGTTATTGCTATTTCTCCCGGCAATCGTGATTCCAGCTTGTGTTTCTTCCAGTCCAGCGTTTCTCATGAAGTACTCTGCATAGGATTTAAATAAGCAGGGTGACACTATACAGCCTTCACGTACTCCTTTTCCCTTTTGGAAGCAGTCAGTTGTTCCATGGCCAGTTCGAACTGTTGCTTCCTGACCTGCCTACAGATTTCTCAAGAGGCAGATCAGGTGGTCTTGTATTGCCATCTCTTTCAGAATTTTCCACAGTTTATTCTGATCCACACAGTCAAAGGCTTTTGCATGGTCAATAAAGCAGAAATAGATGTTTTTCTGGAACTCCCTTGCTTTTTCCATGATCCAGCAGATGTTGGCAAGCTATATACTTGTATTAATTCCTCTATTTCTTTAAGCTACTCGATTTTGTGTTATTCCTGTTCAATTCAATCATTGTGCCTACGACTGGGAACAAATCAAATTTCATTTACAAAATATACATGATCATGCCTCTCTGGATGTACAATTACTGTAAAAGAAAATCTTTAAAACTTTTTCTAAAAACCTGCCCTCTTCCCCTAATTTGGAAACTTTAGCTGAACAAATTACCTGGGCTAGATCCACGAGGATGGTTTCAAAGTATTACCCACAGTATCTAGTCTAGAACTGTAGCTTTGGTGATTGTCTTGATAATTATATTTGTTGTTTATCTTTGCCTTTCTATAAGATAGGTTAATACCAAACTTATTTGGTCAAGACCTTTTTTTTGCAAATGTAATAAACTATGGGGAATTGTCAGGAAGCATGTAACAGGAGGCTTCCTGTGTGCTGTTTTGGATCTGTCAGAAATTCTCTGCTCCTTGAGAGGCAAGCCTCTCCCGGGTGTTGAAGAATCCAGGCATTTCCCTTCATTAGTTTTTCTATACAGTGATTAGTACCCTCTTCCTTCTTGTGAACCATACACTAAAAGTGATTTGTTTTCAACTCTCTCTCTCTTTAATATGGATCGCCTATGTTTTGTAAGTCTGGAATTTTAATCTTTATCTTTGCTGAGAATAACTACCTTGTAAGACAGTATATATGCCCACACCATGTTGATTAAAACACCTTTGCTCCATCAGAGCTCTGGTTCCGTGTCTTTCTTTCTCTCTGTCTCTCTTTTTCAGGCTGATCCCTTGGATCTCTGAGTTCACTTTCCTGCCTGGGCTTCGAAGACCCTCTCAAGAAGGTGCTCTGCATCTTCACTCCATCGAGTGGGCGCCTGAGGCCTCCATGAACAGAGCAAGTCCCATGTCAGTGACGTTATTGGCTTTCCGCGTAAACCAAGGAATATCATCCTCTTTCTCTCCTTTACCTTCTTATCGCCAACTCTGGACCACCAGGTTCCGGTCCTTAAAGGACCTCAACAAAGTGAGAGCAGCCTGGGGCTGGGCCCTTTGGATTGGCCCTCACCCGGTGAAGCGTCGGGATTGTGTTTCATTTCGTTATCATGCTGTGGGCTGTGACCGCCAGGGTGTTTTGGCCTTAATGGGCAGGATCGACCCCAGCAGTTTACCTTGTAAGAGGTTGTGCAGGTACCATCTTCTACTCCAGGGAATCTTCCCAACCCAGGGATCGATCCTGCCCTCTTGCATTGGCAGGCAGATTCTTTACCACTGAGCCACCTGGGATGCCCCCAGTTAAAAAGTATTACTTGGCATGAATGTCTCGAGATTTATTATATTCTGTATATCAACTTGCAGTGAAAAACTGGGTAATAGAATTAGTTTAGGATAACATTTTGTTCTCTCAAACTTAGAATGTAAAGCTGTTAACAAGCAGATTTTCTTGACGTTAAGATCAGTGAGAGACATTAAAGGTATTCTGTTACAGTATCCATGTGTTAGGGTGAGTATACACTAAGAGTGTACTAACGCATATACACACATCAACACACAGTGTCTCGGCCCCTTTTATTTGAGTTGAGAGTGCGGTTATGCATAGCACTTGAAAGATGTAGTTTGTTAGAAGAAGAATTAGGTCCCGCACATAAAGAGGTAAGTTTGATCAGTCATCCTGTAATTTCAGTTAAGGGTTTGTCGTTTGAATCTTTTCATTTTAAGAAAGAATGAAGGCTGTAGTGGTGGGCACCAGGTGTTATTTCTCTTTCTGATTGAGGACCCGCCCACCTCGGTTATTTAATGACTAGTAAACTAGCCTTGTGGCTCAGCACTGCAGGATGTCTTCAGTACCCCTTTGTCCAGGAGAAGACAAATTCTGACTCTAATCACCTGGTGGTATTCGGGATGGATAGCATCCCCATGTATTTTCTTTTTATGTTGTGTTTTCAGTTTCGAGTTGAGTTTTTCCAGTTGCAGTTTTGCTTATTTGTTTAGTCTGATTCAGTTTTTTGGTTTATCCACATTTATCCACAGTCAGGGCTTCCATGTAAAATTGGGTTCAGTTCCTGATAGACTTGAGCTGCCCTGAATGTCGCTGATGAGACATGGTCCTCTTGTGCCCAGGTGCAGACCTGAAGGAGCAGGACTGGGAGCGTGCGCAGCAAGCCAGCGTGCTGGCCGACGTGGCCCGGGTGTTCGAGAGTGACGAGGGCACGTCTGACAGCGAGGGCGACAGGGTCACCCTCTTCAGCTCGGCCACTGAGCTGTCGCCCAGGGGGCAGGCCGATGCCAAGATTCTGAGTGTGAGGCTGCAGGAGCTGCTGGACGCCATGAACGAAGAGATCTGGTGGGTGATCCCAAACTCAGCTCCCCGGAAACTCGATTTCTCTCAGGAGCTGCCTTCTCCTAGAGAGGTCTGATTGTTCCATGGTAAGAAACATGACCTCAGATCTGCTTCAGGAATTTTCAGTTTTACGATTGCCCTTGATTATAGAGCTCAGTCAGCCAGGGGGTTCTGTCTACAGTGTGATGTCAGCACTCTGTGGGGGGGGCGGTGTTGTGGGGTGCTCCCCCCAGCTCTAAGCCCCAAGGTGGGTGTGGTGCCAAGGCGGTGTCCCCTGTGGCCCGTGTAACCTCCTGTGTCCCTTGGAGTCCCCCATGTTCTGGTGAAAAGCCATCTAGTGAAAGCTGGGGTTTTGGGGTTGGCAAATTTCCACTCAGATCTGCATTTTCCTTTTTAACTTAATACAGTGTGAAGATTGGTTTGTTGTAAGACAGTGGTCCAAGGACGTGTGTTTGAGTTTTTCTCATCTCATCAGTATATTTAAGTTGTTTTCTTTAGACACCATCTTGGCAGTTATAACAATTTACAAAATGGGATAGAATCCAATGGCTGGCCTCATGGTGAGCAGGGGTCCTTGGGTCTGGGTGCAGCCGGGTGGCTGGGGGCCCGGAGGCCTGCCTGGTGCCACACCCGCACAGCTGTGCCCGTGTCCCGAGTCCACGTTCAGAGTGGCCGCAGGCCGATGACCCTGCACAGGACCAGGCAGAGCTGCTGCTCAGACTGTTCTCATCACATCAGCCCAGGCCGAGGTGCCCATTCCTGTCAGCCGAGCGCGGCGGGCTGGGGAAAAGGCGAGGGGGGGGGGAATGGGACAACCAGCAAACGCAGCTGGTGCCACCTGCCCATTTGACGCCAAGACAGACGGCTTTCTAGGCCGTGTTGGAGCACATACAAGCTCAGAAAGATGGTCTGTCTGCGTCCCCGCAGGAAGTATGGTACAGTTATATATTAATATTTTATTTTACAGCAAGTTGTCATGTAAATGTGATTTTTCCTTATGCAACAAGTTGACTTCATGTAAATGTTAGATTCTGTCCATCAACTTGTTATCAACAGTGAAAAACTTTTGAGATGTATAAGTAGAAGTGAAGCTGGAGAGTTTACTTCCTGTAAGAATCTTGTATTTTAATTTGCAAATCATTTTATTTGCATCATCGTGTATTTAAACTGCTATATAAAATCATCCACGACACATTAGGGGAGAAGAGCAGAAACCGTGAGTTCTAGGTTAATGCAGCACATTGACCTGAATCCAGAAACTCACACAAAGCTGGTGCAGAACTTCCTCAAGTGATGTGTTTGTTCATATTCAACCTTGCATTAAAAAGAAAAAAAAAAAAGATCAACTCAGCACTTCATCTGGTCTGCTCCAGCTTGTTCGTGAATTGCTGTTTTGATTGTACCCAGTTCCCGATTCCCAGTGGAAAAGACTTGCAGCACTGACGTGCATCTCTGCCCTGAGAGCGGGGAGGTAAAGGTTGTCAACATCAGGTATCTCCTCACAGGAAGAGCGTCGCCACCAGGGCCCCTTCAGAATGTTAGAGGAAAGAAGTGAAATCAAGCGTGAATGATCAGGGGCCAGTTTGTAAGACTCAATGCTAAGTTAGTTCTAAGTTTGAGAATATTCAAAAGAGGAAAAGCCGAACCTTTTGGCTGAGATGTTAATTGAGCAAGTGTTTCTGGAATTTGCTAATCGTGACACAGAATGGCAGCCCAAATTTGTTGTCTGGACACGTTCCTCTGCTGACAAAGGCAGGTGACAGGTTTTATTCTATTTAGGTTGATGGAAGAAGAGAAGGAGAACACGAAGCAGCGGGCCGAGGAGACTGAGAGCAGGGAGGGCAGGGGGAGCTTAGGCAGCCTCCGTCGTTTTAAATCGGTGAGCTCCCTCAACCTGCTTGCCGGCTCCTGGGAGCCCCAGAGTGGGCACTCCAAGCCCTGAAGGAGGCAGCACAGCCCAGCCCGGGAGGGAGACCAGCTGGGCATTACGACTGTGGTGTGTGTCTGCCTCCTCTCTGCAGCATCCTTTCCCCAGGAACCTGGTTTTCTTTTGTTTGTTCGTTTTTTTGGTTTTTCTCTTTTTACCCATAAGAAAATCAGGTACACTTGCTACACTTAGAGGTCTAAAAGTTTTTAAACTGCCTAGTCTTTAGTCATTCCACAGTGACAAATTATTCTTGATATTTGGACCACGGGCTTAGCCCGACATCATGAACTCAGCCAGAGCCTGCCTCCGTAACGTTGAGCCTGGCCTGTGCTGGGCACAGCAGCTGCAGGGAAGTTTTTGTCTCAGGGAGCAGACTGCTTCGTGAAAGTAACCATAGGCAGCCTTCATGGCGTGGGAAAGCGGTGCAGCACATGTTCCATTGGGGCTGCCTGGCTGCAGGGTGCAGGGCATGCGGTGGGAACAAAACCAAGAATCTCCATGGTCTGCTTGCTGATGGACCCGGCCGCGGGCTCAGGCCAGCCCTGCGTGTGAAACCAGGTTAAGAGCCTGGTGCCCCAGGGCCCCAGGGAAGAGGTTGGGCTGCCTCACTTTTCTGAGTCTAAAAATGGGATGACGACCTAGGGCTTTTGGTGACAGAGTGTGTGGCTCTAAAGCACGTGTTCTAGTTTCTTGCGTGTTTAGCTTGGATTTTGTAAGTGCATTGCTGTTTACCCTGTGAAATCATGTGTACAACACTCTGCTTTGTAACTGGACTTGTATTATCTCTTTTTTCTGTGACCACCCATTTCATGTTAGCTGCATTGTTAGTCAGCTTATAATTAAATTAACCGTGAATCCTTTTAGCGGCCTGTGAAGTAACTAGTCCATTTTGTGGTCTTTTGACACACTGTTTTTATAATTTGCATCATTGGCTAATTAGTTGCCATTTAAAACTCTTTGAGGATTTCTCTGTGGTTTCATGCTTGATTTCTTTCGGAATATTTGTTACAGAACAGTTCTGTATGTTTTCCTCGCTGTTGGAGTTCTCTGGCGGTGTGTCTGCTTTCATCATTGGTTTAGATTTCCTGTCTCATCCTGTTGTCTGCTTGGTCGTCGTCAGTCCAGACCCCTCCCCCGCCGCTGAGGCGGTAGTTTCCCATCCATCTCCCCTCCCCCATCCCCCACTTGCTCTGGTCATGGCCGTGCTATGGTCCACAGCGTGTGTGCCCTTGTCGGGTCTGTGCTTTGTCTTCATGTCTCATTAAATGGTGTTTTTCTCCCATAGCAGTAAGTTGAATTGGTGTATCACTATGCAGTTACAGGATGAGGCCATGGCACCCCACTCCAGTACTCTTGCCTGGAAAATCCCATGGATGGAGGAGCCTGGTAGGCTGCAGTCCATGCGGTCGCACAGACTTGGACACAACTGAAGCGACTTAGCAGCAGCAGCATGCAGTTATAAGCATAATGTAGATGGATCCTAAACTGCATATCATGTGTAATTCATTAATGAGATTGTGCTGACATAAAGAAATGATCCTCTTAAGTGTAGATTTAATGGAGTTTTAGATATGCTGATGACACCACCCTTCTGGCAGAAAGTGAAGAGGAACTAGAAAGCCTCTTGATGAAAGTGAAAGAGGAGAGTGAAAAAGTTGGCTTAAAGCTCACCATTCAGCAAATGAAGATCATGGCATCTGGTCCAATCACTTCATGGGAAATAGATGCGGAAACAGTGGAAACAGTGTCAGACTTTATTTTTGTGGGCTCCAAAATCACTGCAGATGGTGATTTTAGCCATGAAATTAAAAGACGCTTACTCCTTGGAAGGAAAGTTATGACCAACCTAGATAGCATATTCAAAAGCAGAAACATTACGTTGCCAACAGAGGTCCATCTAGTCAAGGCTATGGTTTTCCCAGTTGTTATGTATAGATGTGAAATTTGGACTGTGAAGCAAGCTGAGTGGCGAAGAATTGATGCTTTTGAGCTGTGGTGTTGGAGAAGACTCTTGAGAGTGAGTCCCTTGGACTGCAAGGAGATGCAACCAGTCCATCTTAAAGGAGATCAGTCCTGGGTGTTCATTGGAAGGACTGATGTTGAAGCTGAAACTCCCATATTTTGGCCACCTGATGCGAAGGGCTGACTCATGTGAAAAGACCCTGATGTTGGGAAAGATTGAAGGCAGGAGAAGGGGACGACAGAGGATGAGATGGCATCACCGACTCAATGAACACGAGTTTGGGTAGACTCTGGGAGTTGGTGATGGACAGGGAGGCCTGGCGTGCTGCGGTTCACTGGGCTCGCAGAGTCGGACATGACCGAGTGACTGAACTGAACTGAACAGAAAAACAAATGCCGTTGAAGAACACTGGAAGAATCCTAATGTTGAAAATCAGATCTGTATTGTGAGCAATGCCTAGAAATCCATGAGTGGAAGCATAGTATGATGCCTATCATCCTTGTCATTCCCTTAGTGGAATACTCATGGTGTAGATTCATGAAGAAGCTAAGTAGAATTAATCCTTTACGTCAACAACTGTGAATTTAAGTCTCCCGAGAATCCTATCCGACAACCACACATACCAACATGATTTATTAGTATTAGATCAATATTTTTAGTCCTCAGTTCAGTTCAGTTCAGTCGCTCAGTCGTGTCCGACTCTTTGCCACCCCATGAATTGGAGGACGCCAGGCCTCCCTGTCCATCACCGACTCCCGGAGTTCACCCAAACTCACGTTCATCAAGTCGGCGATGCCATCCAGCCATCTCATCCTCTGTCGTCCCTTTCTCCTCCTACCCCAATCCCTCCCAGCATCAGAGTCTTTTCCAATGAGTCAACTCTTCTAATGAGATGGCCAAAGTATTGGAGTTTCAGCTTTAGCATCATTCCTTCCAAAGAAATCCCAGGGCTGATCTCCTTCAGAATGGACCGGTTGGATCTCCTTGCAGTCCAAGGGACTCTCAAGAGTCTTCTCCAACACCACAGTTCAAAAGCATCAATTCTTTGGCGCCCAGCCTTCTTCACAGTCCAACTCTCACATCCATACATGACCACAGGAAAAACCATAGCCTTGACTAGACAGACCTTAGTCAGCAAAGTAATGTCTCTGCTTTTCAATATGCTATTAGGTTGGTCATAACTTTCCTTCCAAGGAGTAAGCGTCTTTTAATTTCATGGCTGCAGTCGCCATCTGCAGTGACTTTGGAGCCCCCTGAAAATAAAGTCTGACCCTGTTTCCACTGTTTCCCCATCCATTTCCCATGAAGTGATGGGACCAGATGCCATGATCTTCGTTTTCTGAATGTTGAGCTTTAAGCCTACTTTTTCACTCTCCTCTTTGACTTTCATCAAGAGGCTTTTTAGTTCCTCTTTACTTTCTGCCAGAAGGGTGGTGTCGTCTGCATATCTGAGGTTATTGGTGTTTCTCCCAGCAATCTTGATTGCTTCATACATCATGCTGCTGTATCTTGTGTTGTGTTCCAAGTTGGTGCCTTCTTTTGGACTCAAGGATAGAGTGTTTTTTAGGTGTTTTTCTCTTAAAGCCCTGGCTTACTGCAGAGTTCTAATAAATGCCTCTGTGCAATGTTTCTGTCATTTGGCTTTATAATCCAAGCCTTGTGAAGAAAATGGTTTGTATTAATCGGCTTCAGTCTACGCTTATACTTGTATTTGGCAAACTTAATATCAGTGACAGTTTCTTGGAAACTATTTGATGCATGTAACTACTGAATATCTTGTTGATGGGAGTCTGAAGGCTTAGAAACTGGTGCTGCCAAGAAAACTGAAAATGCAGGAAGTTCATGAGAACACTACTTCCGATCATGTGAGTGTGTCTGCAGCACGTCCTGGGTTTTTCTGTACTGTGCGTGTGATGCTTTGTCAAGTCTGGAAAATTGTCAAAATGCAGATTTCTTGGGCTCTAACACAAGCATAATAAAACAGGATTTGAAGTGGTGAAGAATGTCTCATCCTCTCCTTCCCTCTCCCCGTGTCCATAAGTTTCTTCTCTATGTCTGTCTCTCCACGGTTGGCCTATAAATAAATTCTTCAGTACTGTTTTTCTAGATTCCATATATATGCATTAGAATACAATATTTCTCTTTCTCTTTCTGACTCACTTCACTCTGTATCATAGGTTCTAGGTTCATCCACCTCATCAGAACTGACTCAGATGCCTTCGTCTTGATGGCTGAGTAATACTCCATTGCATACATGTAGCACAGTTTCCTTATCCATTCACCTGTCAATGGACATCTAGGTTGCTTCCATATTCTGGCGCTTGTAAATAGTGCTTCAATGAACAGTGGGCTACATGGGTCTCTTTCAACTTTGGTTTCCTCAGGGTATATGCTTAGGAGTGGGATTGCTGGGTCCTATGGTGGTGTTATTCCTCGTTTTTTAAGGAATCTCCATACCATCTTCCATAGTGGCTGTATCAGTTTACATTCCCAGCAATAGTGCAAGAGCGTTCCCTTTCCTCCACACCCTCTCGGGCATTTCTTGTTTGTAGATTTTATGATGATGGCCATTGTGACCGCTGTGAGGTGATATCTCATTGTAGCTTTGATTTGCATTTCTCTCATAATGAGCAGTGTTGAGCATCTTTTCATGTGTTTGTTAGCCATCTGTATGTCTTCTTTGGAGAAATGTCTCTTTAGGTCTTTTTCGTACTCTTTGGTTGGGTGGTTTGTTTTTCTGGCATTGAGTTGTATGAACGGCTTGTATATTTTGGAAATGAATCCTTTGTCAGTTGTTTCCTTTGTTATTATTTTCTCCCATTCTGAGGGCTGTCTTTTCACCTTCTTGTCGTTTCCTTTGCTGTGCAAAAGCTTTCAAGTTTAATCAGGTCCCACTTGTTTACTTTCGTTTTTATTTCCATTACTCTAGGAGGTGGGTCATAGAGTATCTTGCTTTGATTTATGTCATCGAGTGTTCTGCCTATGTTTTCCTCTAAGAGTTTTATAGTTTCTGGTCTTACATTTCGGGCTTTAATCCATTTTGAGTTTATTTTCATGTAGGTGTTAGGAAGTGTTCTAATTTCATTCTTTTACGTGTAGCTGTCCAGTTTTCCCAGCACCATTTATTGAAGAGCCTGTCTTTGCCCCATTGTAAATTTTTGCCTCCTTTGTCAAAAACAAGGGACCCATAGGTGCACGGGTTTATTTCTGGCCTTTCTATCTCGTTCCATTGGTCTATTTTTGTGCCAGTACCATACTGTCTTGATGACTGTTGCTTTGTAGTATAATCTGAAGTCAGGAAGGTTGATAACTCCATTCTTTCTCAGGACTGCGTTGGCTATTCAGGATCTTTTGTGTTTCCATATGAATTGTGAAATATCTTGTTCTAGTTCTGTGAAAAATGCCATTGGTTATTTGATAAGGATCACGTTGAATCTGTAGATTGCATTTGGTAGCATAGTCATTTTCACAATATTGATTCTTCCTACCCAGAAACATGGAAGATGGCTCCCTCTGTTTGTGTCATCTTTGATTTCTTTCATCAGTGTCTTACACTTTTCTGTGTACAGTTCTTTTGTGTCCTTAGGTAAGTTTATTCCTAGATATTTAATTTTTGTTGTTGCAATGGTGAATGGGATTGATTCCTTAATTTCTCTTTATGATTTTTCATTGTTAGTATATAGAAATGCAAGTGATTTCTGTGGATTGATTTTGTATCCTGCAACTTTGCTAAATTCACTGATTAGCTCTAGTCATTTTCTGATACTGTCTTTAGGGTTTTCTATGTACAGTATCATGTCATCTGCAAACAGAGCTTGACTTCTTTTCTGATCTGAAGTCCTTTTGTTTCTTTTTCTTCTCTGATTACTGTAGCTAGGACTTCCAGAACTCTGTTGAATAATAGTGATGAAAGTGGACACCCTTATCTTGTTCGTGATCTTAGGGGGAATGTGCCGGGGAATCAACCTGAAGAGATGGATGGTGTTGGAGAGTAATGAGACAGCCTCTCAGTTTTCTTTTGGACTGCCTGTTTATTTCAAGTTTAAGATTCTGTTTTATTCTTTTACAAAAACATTAGACCAGAGGTTTGACATTTTCAGATCCCCCTCTCCCAGATTATTATCTCCATAAATCATTGTTGCTCTTCAAACAGAGTCCTGCTTCAGTGATTCCCTGGGAATCAGGCTTATCATCTACTATCTACCTCCTCTAATATGTCCTGTAGTTAACGTGTGATTACATGCTAATCACAAGTTAACCCATGCTACATTGTAACTCATGCTACATTCCTCAGTTTACTACTTATCTTCCTAAATCCTGTTTGCCCCTAACATCCTGAGCTCACTATCTCTTAAAAAGGCTTCTAGGTGTAGTGTCTCTAAAAATTCCTAACTTCTATCAGCGATAGTAAAATGTGCTAACTTTACAGCATTCCTTAAAATCTTTAACTTCTAACTGTTTTAATTATTTCTAAGCCCTAAATTCATGGACCTGACAGTCCAGGTTCCTATCTCTTCAACGCTGGGCTGGAAGAAACACAAGCTGGAATCAAGATTGCCAGAAGAAATATCAATAACCTCAGGTATGCAGATGGCACGACCCTTATGGCAGAAGGTGAAGAGGAACTAAAAAGCCTCTTGATGGAAGTCAAAGAGGAGAGTGAAAAAGTTGGCTTAAAGCTCAACATTCTGAAAACAAAGATCATGGCATCCAGTCCCATCACTTCATGGGAAATAGATGGGGAAACAGTGGAAACAGTGTCAGACGTTATTTTTGGGGGGGCTCCAAAGTCACTGCAGATGGTGACTGCAGCCATGAAATTAAAAGATGCTTACTCCTTGGAAGGAAAGTTATGACCAACTTAGATAGCATATTGAAAAGCAGAGACATTACTTTGCCAACAATCGTCTGTCTAGCCAAGGCTGTGGTTTTTCCAATGGTCATGTGTGGATGTGAGAGTTGGACTGTGAAGAAAGCTGAGCACCAAAGAATTGATGCTTTTGAACTGTGGTGTTGGACAAGATTCTTGAGAGTCATTTGGACTGCAAGGAGATCCAACCGGTCCATTCTGAAGGAGATCAGCCCTGGGAATTCTTTGGAAGGAATGATGCTAACGCTGAAAATCCAGTACTTTGGCCACCTCATGCAAAGAGTTGACTCATTGGAAAAGACTCTGATGTTGGGAGGGATTGGGGGCAAGAGGAGAAGGGGGCGACAGAGGATGAGATGGCTGGATGGCATCACTGACTTGATGGACATGAGTCTCAGTGAACTCCAGGAGTTGGTGATCGACAGGGAGGCCTGGCGTGCTGCGATTCATGGGGTGGCAAAGAGTCGGACACGACTGAGCAGCTGAACTGAACTGAAGCCCTAAATTCAGTAAACTCCTTTGCCATAAACATTTTCCTCACAATTAAGCTTCAGATAGCAATCCCTCCCATGGCCTCAAGCTCGGCCTATGTGGTCATCCTGGAACACTCTTTTGTAAGTCCTTAAACAAATGTCAATGATTAACTTTATGAATTATTCTCTGAGCACAGCTGCAGAAGGCTTTGTGCCTTCTCATGCTCCTCTCAAGAACAATAAGCACCTTAATATTCCTTTTCAGTCAACTCAGCGGAGGAAAGGAAAAGAGAAGTCAGAATGACAAGGCCTACCTCCTTCATCCCAGGTCTGTGCCTGCGGAATGAGGAGAGGGGCTGGGGGCTGTGCCTCCATTTTGTCAGTAATGCCTAACGCGGCTCCCGACAGGAATGCTTTCAGTTTTTCACCATTGCGAAGAATGTTTGCTGTAGACTTACCATATATGCCCTTTACTGTGCTGAGGAAGGTTCCTTCTGTGCCCATTTTTTGAAGAGTTTTAATCATAAATTGGTGCTACATTTTGTCAAAGGCTTTTTCTGCATCCATTGAGATAAAGATCTTTTTTCCAATGTGTTAATCTGGTGTATCACATTGATTGATTTGCATATATTGAAAAATCCTTGCATTCCTGGTATAAAGCCAACTTGATCATGGTGTATGAGCTTTTTGATGTGTTGCTGAATTCTGTTAGCTAAAATTTTGTTGAGGACTTTGCATCTCTGTTCATCAGTACTATAGGCCTAGAGTGTTTTGTTGTTTTTTTTTAATTGTCTTTTTCTGGTTTTAGTATCAGGTTGCTGGTAACCTTGTAGTATGGGTTTGGAAGTGTTCCTTCCGCTGCAATTTTTGAAAGCATTTTAGAAGGATAGGTATTAGATGTTCTCAAAATGTTTGATAGAATGCTCCTTTCAAGCCATCTGGTCCTGGGCTTTTGTTTTTTGGGAGATTTTTGATCTCAGGTTCAATTTCAGTGCTTGCCATTAGGTTGTTCATAATTTCTATTTCTTCCTGGTTCAGTCTTGAAAGATAGAAGTTTTCTAAGAATCTTTTAATTTCTTCCAGGTTATCCATTTCATGACCATAGTTGCTCATAATAGTCTCATAATCCTTTGTAGTTCTGAATTGTCTGAGGTAACCTCTCCATTTCTGATTTTGTTGATTTGATTTTTCTCTGTCTCTTTCTTGATGAATCTGGTTAAAGGTTTGTCAATTCTGTTTATCTTCTTGAAGAACCAGCTTTTAGTTTTATTCATCTTTATTATTGTCTTTTTTTCATTTCTTTTTCATTTACTTCTGTTTGGATGTTTGTGATTTCCTTCCTTCTACTAATTTTGGGGCTTTTCTTTTGTCTGCAGTTGTTTTGGGTGTAAAGTTAGGCTGTCTAGTCCGTATTTTTCTTGTTTCTTGAGGTAGGATTGTTTTGTCATGAACTTCCCTCTTGGAGCTGCTTTTGTGGCATCCCATGTTTTGAGTTGTCATATTTTCATTGTCATTTGTTTCTAGGAATTTTTTATTTCCCTTTTATCTTCTTCAGTAACCTGTTGGTGATTTAGAAACATGTTGTTTATCTCTGTGTGTTTGTGTTTCTTACAGTTTTTTTCTTGTAATTGATATTTGGTCTCATAGCATTGTGGTCGGAGGAGATGCTTGATACGATTTCAATTTTCTTAAATTTACTGAGGTGTGATTTGTGACCTAAGATGTGGTCTAGCTTGGAGAATGTTCCATGTGCCCTTGGGAAGAACGTGTATTCTTCTGCATTTGGATGGAATGTCCTGAAGATATCAATGAGATCCATCTCATGTAATGTGTCATTTAAGACTTGTGTTTCCTTATTAGTTTTCTGCTTTGATGATCTATCTATTGGTGTGAGTGTGGCATTAGAGTCTTACTACTATTGTGTTACTGTCAGTTTCTCCTTTGGTGTCTGTCAGTGTTTGTCTTAGGTATCGAGGTGCTCCTATGTTGGGTGCATGGATATTTATAATTGTTATGTCTTCCTTTTGGACTGATCCCTTGATCATTCTGTAGTGTCCTTCCTTATCGCTTGTACTTGTCTTTATTTTAAGGTCTACTTTGTCTGATATGAGGATTGCTACTCCAGCTTTCTTTTCCTTCCCATTTGCATGCAATATATTTTTCCATCCTCTCCCTTTCAGTCTATATGTGTTGTTAGGTCTAAAGTGGGTTTCTTGTAGACAGCATATATATGAGTCTTGCTTTTCTATCCATTCAGCCAGTCTGTGTCTTTTGGTTGGAGCATTTAATCCATTTACATTTAAAGTAATTATTGCTCTATATGTTGCTCTTGCCATTTCCTTAATTGTTTGGGGTTGATTTTTTAGATCTTTTTTCTTCTGTTCTATTTCTTGACTGTATCAGTCCTTTTAACATTTGTTGTAAAGCTGGTTTGGTGGTACTGAATTCTCTTAACTTTTGCTTGTCTGAAAAGCTTTTTATTTCTCCATCACTTTTGAATGAGATCCTTTCCAGGTACAATAATCTTGGTTGTAGATTTTTCCCTTTCAGTACTTGAGATATATCCTACCATTCCCTTCTGGCCTGCAGAGTTTCTGCTGAAAGATAGCTGTCAAGTGTATGGGGTTTCCCTTGGATGTTACTTGTGGCTTCTCCCTTGCTGCTTTGAATATTCTTTCTTTGTGTTTAGTCTTTGTTACTTCGATTAGTGTGTGTCTTGGCGTGTTTCTCCTTGCGTGGATCCTGTATGGGACTCTGTGAGCCTCTTGGACTTGATTGACTGTTTCCTTTTCCACGTTGGGGAAGTTTTGAACTATAATCTCTCAAAATTTTTCTCATACCCTTTCTTTTTTTCTCATTCTTCTGGGGCCCCTCTAATTTGAATGTTGGTGCCTTTGCTGTTGTCCCAGAGGTCTCCGAGACTATCCTCGGTTATTTTCTTTCTTTTAATTCTTCTAGGTTTTGTTAATTGATTCTTGCATTTTCTCCGTTTTGTTTTCAAGGTTTTTGATTCTCTTTACTATCCTTATTCTGAACTGTTTTTCAGGTAGTTTGTCTATTTCCTCTTCATTTATTTGGAATTCTGTGTTTCTGGTTTGCTCCTTCATCTGTGTAGTATTTCTCTGCCTTTTCATAATTTTTTCTGAACTTGTTGTGTTTGAAGTCTCCTTTTCCCAGGCTTCAAGCGAAGTTGAATTCTTTCATTGAAGAAGGTTGAATTCTTTCTTTTGGTTTCTGCCCTCCTAAGGCTGGTCCAGTGGTTGTGTAAGCTTTGTGTAGAGTGAGATTTGTGCTGAGTTTCTGTTTGTTTGTGTTTCCTCTCCTGGGTAAGGCTGAGTGAGGTGGTAATCCTATCTGCTGATGATTGAGTTTGTACTTGTGTTTTGTTTGTTGTTTAGCTGAGGCGTCCTGCACAGGGTGCTGCTGGTGGTTGGGCGATGCTGGATCTTGTGTTCAAGTCGTTTCCTGTGTGTGATTCTCACTATTTGATACTCCCTACGGCTATTCTCTGGTAGTCTAGGGTCTCGGAGTCAGTGCTCCTACTCCAGAGGTTCAGGACTTGATCTCTGGTCAGAAACAAAGATTCCACAAGTGGTTTGTTATGGCATTAAGTGAGATTAAAACAAATATCCAACAATGAGAAACCAAAGATGAACCCCAGACAAATGGCAGTTACAAAATCAGGCAAATAATAGTTAAAATAATGGAATATACACATCTATTGATTTTTGATTGATGTGATAAGTTTCCATTATCCTGAAAGCCCCATTATAATGTATGCCGTCTGCTACATGATGGTGTCATTAATTTTCTTTATTGGGTTTTTGCTTGAGGACCGTGTCGCTTCCAGTGCATCCAGCCCTGCACAGTATAAGGCTTCCACAGTGACTCAAGGATCTCATAACAAAGCCTGTATCATGCTTTTTATGATACTCTATTTTTTTCACTATGGCTGCCAGCATTTGGTGGGTGATTCTTACCATCACGTGGTTCTTGGCAGCTGTGCCAAAGTGGTGTAGTGAAGCTATCGAGAAGAAAGCCTTGCTCTTTCATGCCAGTGCGTGGGGCATCCCTGGAACGCTGACCGTCATCCTCTCAGCGATGAATAAAATTGAAGGTGACGGTATCAGTGGCATGTGTTTTGTTGGCCTCTGCGATGTTGATGCCCTGAGGTATTTTGTTCTTGCACCCCTCTGCCTGTGTGTGGTAGTTGGGGTTTCACTCCTTTTGCTGCTGCTGCTGCTAAGTCGCTTCAGTCGTCTCCAACTCTGTGCGACCCCATAAACACCAGCCCACCAGGCTCCCCTGTCCCTGGGATTCTCCAGGCAAGAACACTGGAGTGGGTGGCCATTTCCTTCTCCAATGCATGAAAGTGACAAGTAAAAGTGAAAAATGAAAGTGAAGTTGCTCAGTCGTGTCAGACTCTTCACGATCCCGAGGACTGCAGCCCACCAGACTCCTCCATCCATGGGATTTTCCAGGCAAGAGTACTGGAGTGGGGTGCCGTTGCCTCCGGCATTATATCCCTGAATAGAGTGCGAGTTGAGATTCCATTAGAAAAGGAAAACCAGGATAAACTGGTGAAGTTTCTGATCCGGATTAGTGTTTTCAGCACTCTGTATCTTGAACCACTCAGGGTTGTAATTGGATGCTACTTTTATGAGCAAACTTACCATGGCATCTGGGAAACAACATGGATACAAGAATGCTGCAGAGAAGATCACATTCCATGTCCATATCAGGTTAGGGAAACCTTGTTCTAAATTTCAAAATATTTAACAGTGAACAGAGCTCATCTTAGCTTGTTTTTTTTTTTTTAACTCTTCATGAAAAACCTGAACTTTAAAATTTTAAAGTGAAGTTAATGAACAAATTTATTGTGGTAAGAATGTGATACACTCGTTTCTGTTAACATCTTCCTTTCAAAAGATCACTTTCTTGAGTCCAAGTCATGGGCTTTTAAGCAGTTTACTTCTGATATCACAAAATAGTTGCTTGTTGATTACTTAGAAGTCTGCAGGTTTGAGGGGAAGATGTTGATTAAAAGACAGTGTCTGTGGAAATTTTACTGATACTTAGAACAGGAGTTTTAACAGTTTTGGAAAACATTCGAATGCATTTGTACAAACAGTTTCATCTCTTAGTTGGTCTTAGTTTTTCTTTTTTGCATACTGAATATTTTGTGATTTACCTTTTAATTTAAAGAGATCGGATAATCATAGAATTTTAGATCTAGAGAGGACCTGAGAGATGATTTATTCCAGTTCCCTCTGTAATTTAGAGTTCTTAAACATCTGTCTCATTTGAGGCTTAGAAATGTTAAGTGGCTTGCTTACTTTATTAAAGTACTTATGCATTATAGATAACTTCTGTTTACTTGTCTCTTTCCCCTAGTAGACAGTGAACTCTTTAAACGCAAGAACATGTTTTTCAAAGCATGTTTTATAGGTTAGTAGATGATGGCACTGAGAATGGGAATGTGTAGATTGAGAAGAAAAGACATTTTTCAGAAACGTTCCAGTTTTCCTGGAAACAGGAGTGTGTGATTAGCACATAGTCAATTCTTGTAAATACTTCATGACTGAAAATGCCATCTCCTTTTTCATTTTGTGGTATAAATAATTCTACACAAAATTGCATTTTAATTATTATATCATCATCATTTATATTATATATAATATAATATTATAATATTACAAATATTCGCTGCTGGCTTTTAAAAAACCTGTAATTAAGGGACCAGAAAAAATGAATAATTGAAATTTTAGTACATTTCTTGATAGAATTGCTTATTAAAAACTCTGAATATGAGTTTTCAGGCCTGAAGCTAAGTAATCAAATTTTGCCTCTATGAGAGAGAAAGAGAGGATTGAATTACATCATGTGCTTCTCCATGTAAGGTTTCTAGGATTCCAAATATATATTATCTTAGGACTATAAAAGAAATAATGTTTGGCTCTGAAATAATGATCTGAAAAATACCAGACCTCAAACATGTAAATCAGTAAATTGGAGTAGTTGTGACACTACGACTTTTCTAAGAATCTTTAGCATCTTTAGAACCAGTTTGAGCTATATAAAAATCTGTGTGTGTATTCATTTGTTTACAGTCATAGCTTCTATAAATGGTTTTAATTTCCAACTTACAGAAATAATGTTGGATTTCCAACATCCTAGAAAGAATAGAAAATGGTATAATAACTAACGGAGTTATTAAGGTATAAAGTCTGGGTCAGGAATCCTGGCTTCATATCTCACTCTTATTATTTACTAGTTTTATAGTTTTTGATCAGCTTCACCTCTTTCCACTTCAATTGCTCATCTGTAGAATGAGTAATGGAATCTCATAGTAATAAAAGAGAAATCGTGTTAGATAGAAACAGTAGTAGAATCTGTCTCCTCTGCATGCAGTTAGAAGAGTGCCTTCTGTATAAGAAGTGCTCGACTGTTAGTCCTGTTACTCATTTTTTCATTTATTGTTGCTGCTGTTACTGGTATTTACACACACACGTGTGTACATAAATTGTTTTTTAAACCATTCAGTACGAAACTTTAGCAAATGCCATGTTGAAGTTACTGAGAATATACATGACAGTGTGTGTACCACCAACTTGTTCATTGTAACTGCAGTAGAGAGATTTAATGGACAAATGTACTTTAATGCCTTTACTCATTCTTTTGCTGAGGGACATAGAGTTCCAAGTGGTTTACTATTGTGATACCTATGTTCCTTGTACATCACCAAGAATGTTCATGGGGTGTACACCTAAAAGTGTAGTCGTGGCATTTTAATATACAGGCATCTTCAGCTCAAGTGGTCCTTTTAATTTCCACTGGCAGTATAGAGTTGGAATTCCCCATTGCACCCCATCTTGGTGTTCTCAGGCTTTTGAGTTTTTGTCAACCTTTGAGACAGTATCTCAAGCCTGTCTTGATTTTTGTTTTTATTTCCCTTGTGCCTCGGTGTTTGCATATGTTTATTGGCTGTTTGGGGTTTGTCTTCTGTGATTGGCCTATTTGTTGCCTTTGTCCTCTGCTCTGTCAGGTTATTTGCCTTTTGTTGTTATTCTTGTTTTAATTCTTCTTCAGTTACTTGCATTATCTTCTCCTGCTCCCTAGCTTGTCTTTTCACTTTGTGTTTTCTTTGCCTTTTGTGTTTCAGAGATCCCTGCCTGCCTCTAAAAATCATGAAAATGGTCTGCCGTTTTTTTCCAGCAGTTTTTTCTATTTGATCTTTTAATTCACGACTCTAATCTCTTGAAATTAATTTTTATCTATGTTATGAGTAACAATTTTAGTTTTTCATATAAATGGTGCAACCGTTTATCAAATAGCCCATGTAAATACTAATGCATTACTGTAATATACAAGTTCCATTTTTAGGCTCCCTTATTTACTGCTCTGTTTGAACAACCTTGTTTCAATCCCACATTTCCTCTACCTTATGCATCTTCAAAATTATTTTAACTGTTCCTGGCACTCTTCTGTTTGAATTTTAGAATAATTTCTTCATGAGAATCAGGTTGTATTTTGTTGAAATTGTTTTAGGTTTTAACTGAATGCAGGGGAAATTTCTGTCTTTGTGATACTGAGTTTTACTATCTTTTTGTTTCTTTATGTGTGTATTCATTAATTTGTTCCTAGGTACCTTACAGTGTTTGTTTCAATTGTGAATGAGATCTTTTCTCTGTTACATTTTTCAGTTGGTTATTGCTGGTCTCCAAGAATGCCACTGAGTTTTATATATTGACCTTATCTTGAGCATCCCTGCTGAACTCTCCTGCTAGCTCTAATTGTGTGTAAATTCTCATATGTCTTCTTTGTAGAAATCCTGTTGGTGCAAGCAAGGCCAAGTTCATATCTCACATTCCAGTTCCTATGTTCCATTTAAGATTTTTGTGCCTATACTCATGAGAGATACAGACTGCGACAGTACTAGTTTTTCTTTTCTTGCCACGTATTTTTCCTTTCTGGTGTCAAGGATGTAACAGCGTCATCAAGTGAGGTCTTTTCCGCCTGTTCTTTGAAACAGTTTTTACAATGAATAGGGGCTGTCTGCTCTTTGAAAGAGTCGGTATTTCATCCTGTAAAAATCCTCTGTCATGGTATCTTTGAAGGAAAGAAAGAGACACTTCATCTTTCCAAACCGAAACTCTGCGATTCTCCGTTCCTCCCTGTCTCCTGGCCTTCGGCAACCACTGTTCTACTTCATTTCTCTGTGAATGTGACTGCTCTGGGTGCCTCATGTGAATGAAACTCAGACACTAGAATTACAGTGTTAGTTTTCCTTCAGGATTTTACTGGAGAGGAATGTTAGACAGACTTGTAAACTGAGCCGAGAGCTATTGAATTCCTATTTGAAGTAATATCCATACATAATTGAATGCGATTTACTGTTACTGAGCATGCCTCAAAGAATGCGTGTCAAGTTTTGAGGATAATTCCTAATGAGAGGCTTTTAAAATGTATTAAGCAATGATGTTATCCTTGAAGTAGCCTCCTCAGGTGTCTTGGAGAACATAATATTTGAATAAATGTTCACGTGAATATCGGTGGGGTTTCTATCAGTGTCATTTCTTATTAATGAAACTTTCAAACATTTGAAAATTGTTTGCAGTAGTAGATCACATTGTTTCAAAATACCCAGTTGGGTTTCAAGTAAGTTGCATGTATTTAAGTCCCTGATTTGAAGAAAAGTGGGCTTGTGTAAAGTATTTTAAAATATTTAAAATGAATGTCCTTGCTGAAAACAGGAATTCACTGTTGCATTTTAAAATGCTTTACACCAACTGTTTTTAGCAAGAACAGTTTTTAAAAATGTGTGTTAAATAATTCTTGAGAAAGTAATATTTATTGTCTGAAAAGAGTTGGTCATGAACTATAGCTTGAACTTTCAGAATAATGTATATTTTACAGTTTAAAATCAGTGAAGTTTATTCCTAGAATATGTGTCATCTTATGTATTATTTAAGAAACAGTAATTTTCCAGGTACTTAGTTTTGTTTTTTTTGTTTTTTTTCCTTTTAAAGTATTTCCTTCTATTTGTTTAGGGGCTTCTGAGAGGCTCAAAGCACTTTATGAAAGAGTTAAACATTTCAAAGTTTGAAGATATTTCTAGAAAGCCATTCACATGTAACATATTTATTAAAAACATGGGATTTAAAGTCCCGTCTGTAACATTTTGAGTCTCTGTTTCCTCATGTAAATATAGGGAATAATACGTTAAATACAGTAATATCTACCTCATAGGTGGCTGTGAAGATTAAATGAGAAAATAAAGTTCAGCCTCTTACTAGAATGCCATGCAGAAAGAAAAATTTCATTATTCTGTTGTTGCAAGTACATAATTCCTGAGGTTTAAAAAGAATTGTTTTTATATTCTGTATTAGAATCATCATTTTGTCTTTTAAACATTGATTTTCAAAAGAACATGTTTCCTTTCCTAACGTTTCCCCCTTTGTTTTTCTCTCTTTCATCCATCTAATCCAACTATCTATGTCCCGAGGAATTTTGATACTAGAACCTGTGTTTCAATAATAGAAATGTGTTACGGTAAGAGAAGCAGCTTAGCCAAGACTGTCAAGTTCACAGTAGAGGCATTTGTAGAATTTTTAAAAAAATTATTTGTGTAGAAAACAAACAAAAAACCCATGATTTCTCTTTTCAGCCACAGAAGGCAGCCCATCTGTTGTTTATCTAATCTTGATTCGGAAACATACTAAAATAGAATAATAGCATCCTATCTAACTTATGATTTTAGCTTCATTTTCTGATAACAGTGTTTCCCCTTCACCGGACAATACCAAAAGGAATCAGCATTGTTTATGAAAGGACCATAAGGAAAACGGTATGTTCTGCTCTTCCAGCATGAATGGCAGCAAATAATTCTCTATAAATATATAGTATATACAACTAATCTTTTTCTGTTCCTGCTACTAATGTTTAAAGTGGTAAGTATCCTGCCTGTGACTTCCTAGCACCAAACTGATTTTTCCGCAAAATTGTTCAGTGCCTGTAATAGAGGGAAAGAGGGAGAGTTACAGAGAAATTATTCTAAGTCTCTTACAGGAAAATATTTTGAAATATTATATTTTAGAAGTATCAACTATTAAATTTATTTTCGAAGTATTGATACTATTAGGTACAGGCTGTAAAATGCTACCAAGGGGCACTTTTGGATAAATACTTTAAAATATACAAGTCGTTTTGGCCTCTGCTAAACAGGCTAAGTAGCTTAAGCCGTGAGTTCCGTTTTAGTCTTAACTCAGATAAACTGGTGGTGGTGGTGGTCATTTATCAAGTCGTGTCGGACTCTTTGTGACCCATGAACTGCAGCATGCCAGGCTTCCCTGTCCTTCACTATCGAAGAGCCCCGTCTTTGTCTCTTTTGGGCTACTGTTACAAAACCCGTAGACTAGCTGATAAACAACAGAAAGTTGTTTCTTGTAGGCCTGGAGGCTGGGGAGTCCCAAGATCACCAGCAGGTACCACGTCTGGTGAGGCCTGTTTCCTGGTTCCTAGACTGCCTGCTGCTTCTCCCTGTCCTCGCAGCATGGGAGCCCATTCCCTCCTGGCCTGACCTCTCCCAGAGTGCCTGCCTCCTAGGATCATCACCACGTGCGGGGTGAAGTTTCAGGGCCCATAAACCATCAGCCCATTGCAATCCCTAGGTATACCCTGCATTGTTTCAGTCCTTTGAAATAATTCGAGCTTTCCTAATGGCCCAGTATATATTCTTTTTGTTATATGTTCCTTGGGCTCTTGAAAATAACATGTGTCCGTGGGAACGCAATGTTCCGTGTGTATCAGTTACATCAGGCTTGTCACTCATGTAATTCAGACTCCGGTAGCCACGCTGAGTAAAAGCAGAAGAAGGTGAAATTACCTGTAATACATTTTATATTAACACACCCCAAATGTTATCATTTCAGTGTGTAACCAACATGATAAACCCTAATGACGTAGTTCACATTCTTTTTTTCACGCCAAGTCTTTAATATCCAGTGTGTGTCTCAGGCTTGCAGCGCATCTCATTGTAGAGCCAGCCGCATTTCAGGTACTACATGGCTGCAGGTGACTACGTACCAGGGGGCCCGGTTCCACGAGAGATGTGCCTTTAATGTCTCCCACTGGGGTTATGAACTCGGCTGTTACTCCTTTTCTATTTCTGTCAGTTTTTATGTATTGATATTTTGAGGTGATGTTATTAGGTACACTCAAATTTAGAATCCTCATCTTCTTGCTAGACTGCACTTGTATCAGTATGAGATGCTCCGTTTATCGCTAGAGATGCTTCTTTCTTTAGACGCTATTTGACAGTGATGTTGCCACGTCAGTTTTCTGTCCTGGTTGGCCTGGGTATCTTTTACTTTCGCCTGTCTAAAACACCTTCCATCTTAACATGGGCCTCTGTGAAGAGCGTATAGTTTTCACTGGAATCAGTTTGCCACTTTATCTTTTCATGAGAGTATTTGCTGTGTTTATAATGCTGATATTCAGTGTGTAGACACCCAGTTGCTGTGTGTTTTCTATTTGTCCCCCCTAGTCTGTGCTCTTTGCTCTTGCCTTCTTTGAGAAGTATGAGGTGTTTCTCTAGTTCTGGGCTCCTCTGCCAGGTTGTTGGGTTCACATTCGCAGACATGGCGTGTGTTTTACATTCAAGCCTAACTTAGTACTCTTACCGCCTCCCTGACATGGCTGTTTCCTCCTTGTCACTGTTCTCCTTTAAACTGTTAGATATATTTTTGGCGTTAACATCATTGTTTTGTAGAGTTAACATTCACCCTCACAGTTACCTCACTGTTGGTCTTTACTTGTTTTTTATATTTCTGTCAGAGACTACTTTTCTTTTTCCCAAAGCACTGCCTTAATATTTTCTTTAGTTCATGTGTGTGGGTGATGAGTTGTGTCATTTCCATTTGCCCTAAAAGTCTTTATTTTGCTTTCACGTTTGAAGAGTGTTTTTGTTGGGTGTAGAATTCCAGGTTGGGGGTTATTTGCTTTTCAGCATTTTACAGATGCCAGTTCATGATCTTCTGACTTCCTTGTTCTGGGAAAGTCAGCTCTCAGTGTTGTTGTGCTATTCAAAGCCACACCTTTTTTCCTGAGTGCTGGAACACTTTCTTCTTGCTTTAGGCACCTGCAGAGTTGCTGAAACTAATGTATGGTTTTCATTTTTGAGTCACTGGTCTGATTCTTGAACCAACTCCTTGTCAGTCAGTACAGTCGCTCAGTGTCTGACCCCTTGCGACCCCATGGACTGCAGCATGCCAGGCTTCCCTCACCATCACCAACTCCCGGAGCTTGCTCAAGCTCATGTCCATCGAGTCGGTGATGCCATCCAACCAGCTCATCCTCTGTCGGCCCCTTCTCCTCCTGCCTTCAGTCTTCCCCATCATCGTTCTTTTCCAGTGAGTCAGTCCTTCGCATCAGGTGGCCAAAGTATTGGAGCTTCAGCATCAGTCTTTCCAACGAATATTCAGGACTGATTTGGGTTAGGATTGACTGATTGGATCTCCTAGCAGTCCATGGGGCTCTCAAGAGTCTTCTCCAACTCCCCAGTTCAGAAGCATTGATTCTTTGGCGTTCAGCCTTCTTCATGGGCCAACTCTCACATCCATACATGGCTACTGGAAAAACCATAGCTCTGACTAAATGAATCTTTGTTGGCAAAGTTATGTCTCTGCTTTTTAATATGCTGTCTAGGTTTGTCGTAACTTTCCTTCCAAGGAGCAAGGATCTTTTAATTTCACCATCTGCAGTAATTTTGGAGCCCAAGAAAATAAAGTTTGTCACTGTTTCCATTTTTCCCCATTTATTTGCCACGAAGTGATGGGGCCGGATGCCATGATCTTCATGTTTTGAATGTTGAGTTTTATGCCAGCTTTTTCACTCTCCCCTTTCACTTTCATTAAGAGGCTCTTTAGTTTCAACCCCTGGAGGCATTTCTTAGTCCCCTTTCTGTCTTTTCTCCACCATGAGGGTCCCCATTGATAGTTTTTAACAACGTAGTGTAACGACAGGCTCCTTCAATATATTTTATACTTTTTCCCTCTTATATATATATATATATTTTAAACGATTGATCTTTCAGTTCACTGATCCTCTCCTCAGCTACGTCCAATCTGATGTTAAGCCCAGAGACTGAGTTCTTACATTCAGTCACTGTTATTGTAAAGTTCTAGAGTCGGTTTTGATTCTCAGAAATGTTTCCTTTTGTCCAGTATATTTTCGAATTGGTGACGTTTCCATCTGTTACCTCTAGCATACTCTGATATGCTGATATACATCTGATGCCTCTGGATCTGGTTCAGTTCCTTTTCTCTTGGTCCTGTTTGTTGTTACACCCTCTTTTGCTTTTTTGGTTGCCTGTTGGACATTATGTTTGGAAAACCCTAGAGGTTCTGAGTGATGCTGCCTTCTCCAGAGTTTCCTCTGATGCAGACCTCCAGTGGGGACAGAGCTGTCTGTTCACTCTGGGCCTGAGGGACTTGAGGCTGGGGGGTCCTTGTAAGCTCAGTCTCAGCAGCCTTCACCTACCTTCTCCCACAACCCCAGGGAGGAGCTTTCCAGAATCTCAATCTGGAAGCCTTGGGTACCTCCCTTCTCAGCATGTTCTGAAGCCCACCGACTGTCTCGTGAACACCACGAGGTGACTGATACTCAGCGCTTAGCCGGTTTGGGCAGAGTATTGGGTACGTTTTCTGACATCCGGACTGACTCATCAGGCCTGCCCGCCAATTTTTGTCTCCCAGCCCAAGGAAACCGTCCAGAGCTGTGTTAGCCAGCCCCCTCTGCTTGACTTTTTCCCTGCCTTTTCTTCGCAGAGTGGGCTTTGCTCAGATGCCCCGAGGGAAGGAGCGGCCCTCTCAGTCTCCAGCTCCTTCACTGGGCTTCCCTTTTGTTTGAAATCTTAGATTGTGGCTGCCTAAGGACCTCTTTTAAACTGTATTTCACTTTTCTAGCTCTTGGTAGGCTGACCTACAAGTTGTTTGCGTCTGTCACTGGAAGTGGGAACTCCCTGGGGGTCTTCTGTCATCTGAAGCCACATGTAACAGGCCCAGCAATTGTATTGATCAAGGTTATTTGATACCGGGGAAAACAAGAACCAGGGGTCCTTGCTTGGTACCCACGGTTGTGTTTCTGATCAGAACCCCCAGCTTGCCCGGGCTGTTTCAGTGCCACATGAACTTGGGAAGGAGGTAGAGCAGGCGGCCCACGTGGCCTGGAGACAGAGGAGCCGGCCTGCCCTCTTCCCTTGCCCCTGCCGGCCCAGGGCAGGCCTTGCGATGCCAGGCTGCTGGTGGTGGAGGAGAAGGCTGAGGAGGGAGGGGTGACGTGACCTGTGTTCTGGGACATGGTCACATGTGGGTTTTCTTTTTCAGTTTGAAAGAATGACTGCTTTTAGTCTTCCCTCCAGTTTCACTTTAAGGTTGAAACTGAAGATTTAATTCTTAAACTTGAGCACAGAGAGTTTATGGTCTTTTTGAAAGCAACAGTTGAGGTTTTAAAAACACATCTCAGAGAACTCCACTAGATAAAGCCAAAAGCAGAACGTGTTCAGGGTGAACTGCGGGCGGGACCCCAAACTGCAGTCTGTCTCTCCCAGAGTGTGTAATCGCTGAGATGGGTGGATATAGGACCCCAAGCACCCTGGGGACTTGAGGCCCTCAAGTGACAGCAGAGGTCCGTGCTGAGCCAGGAGCAGTGGGGCCTGTGCCCTGGCGAGTGGAGAGCCTCGAGGGTGGGAGTGGTGCCAGGAGAGGGGTGGGAGACTCGGGGGCGGAGGGTGGGGAGCACCTGGTGGGGTCTGGGAGGTGCTGGCTGTCGCGGCTCATGGCAGGGACACCCTTGAACCTCCACCGCGCTACCCCCATGAGGCAGAGTTGTCTGGCAGCCCAGGATGGAAGTTTAGAGGGTGAGTTCACGGCAGGTTGAATGAACCCCTGTACCCACTGTGGGTTCATTTTAAGGGCCTAGAGTGAGGTTGGTCAAGCCCTTGCTGAGCTCGAGTGAGGGAGTCTGACAGGGAGGACCGAGCTCAGGGTGAGAGTGAGGGGCAGCTAGCGTGGTGAGTCCTCCTCAGCCGGGTGGGATCTGGGGACAGCCTTGACTTCAGGGGTGCCTTTCAGTAGCCTCCCTGGAGGCTTGTTTGGGGGGTTAGAGGGGGGAGAAGCCCGCTTAGAAGACGTGCTCATTCCCAAGGGTGGTGGTTTCTGAAGCAGTTTATACTGGTCAGTTCAACTGTGACCCAGTATCTTGCAGGGTCATGTTTCACAGGGGGCCTGAGCCATGGGCACAGCCTTCCTTCTCCCGCACCCTACACTCCCCTGTCGTCTTTCTGGCAGCCCCTCCCCCCTCTCTGCACCCTTGATGGTGGGCCTGAGCCCAGCACCCCCGTTACCACGGAGCCCCTTGTGACTGAGCGGGTTCCGGTTCTGGGCTCCTGGGAGACGTGCTGGAGGCAGAGCCTTGGTGCCATTTCTCCTTGAGACAGCGGTGCGGGTGGTCATAGTGTGAGAGCAGTGGTCCTAGTGTGAGAGCGGTGTGTGTGAGAGTGGTGTGTGAGAGCGGTGTGGGTGAGAGCGGTGGTCGTAGTGTGAATAGTGGTGGTCGTAGTGAGAAATTGGTGGTGCTAGCTCGGGAGCCGAGGTATCCTACCGTTAAACAACGGTTGCCCCCGAGTGGGGGGCTGCCCCCATCCGCGAGGATGGGTCGCCGAAGGGCCCACCTGTGGGCGTTATTCCAGTGCTGCAACCCCAAGGCACAGGCCAAGACAAGGAAGAACTTGGCCTCCGCCCAAGTCCTGGAAGGAGAGGGGCCTGAGGTGAGAGCAGCCCGCAGCTGGGCCCGTCGGACTGGCCCTCACCAGCCAAAGCGTCGGGGTTGTGTTTCATTTCATTAGCAGGGCTGTGGGCCCTGTCAGCCTGGGCGTTTTGGCCTTAGTCCGCAGTGTTGACCCCAGAGTTTACCCTGTAAGACGCTGTGCAGGTGCTGCGTGGAGGGTGGGCGGGGACCCCACAAGAAGGGAAACGCTGGCTGGAGGAATCACTGGGGCACGTGGACTGAGCTATTGAGTCAGTCCTTGACGCAGAAATGCTAAGCCCCTTAACGATTCCCTCTTCCAAAGAAAGCATATACTGGCTGGAGTAGTCTCTGGGGCATTAGGATCCAGCTAGAGAGTCAGTCCTTGAAGTAGAAAGGCTAAGCGCATTAAGGTCTCCCATCTTCAAAAGCACAGAGCAGTGTGTCCAGTATTTTAATCACGGGTACCTACTGCTTCCGTGTCTGACATACACCCTCATAGCTACACATGTCTACTACATGCCTCTCACGAGTGCTGGGCACTGTTCCTGGTCCTGCACACTCAGTGTGTAGTAGGGGATACGTAGCCCAGGATTTTTTAATTTCTGCAAAGAAAAATAGAACGTGTGGTCAGCTTGAGCAAGTTCACCACGTGGACGACCCCGTGTGCACGCAAATTGTGGCAAAATACATATAACATCAATTTTACATTTTAACCAGTGGATTGAATGTCTGGGTGGCTTCCGTGGAGTCAGGCTAACAGATGGCCTTGGGGTGCCATCTGCCTTTTTCCCAGAGGAACACTCCAAAGCCTGGTGGCTTCCCTTTTTCCTTCCTTCTCCCCAGTGGCTCTAGGTCACTGGTCTGTGTGTCCTTTAAGAATCTCTTTATCCACTTTGTTGTTAGGTTTATCTTTTGGAAAGCTTCTCAGATGTCCTGGGCCTTGAGAAGGCAGGCTTGGATTCCGGGTTCTCCCCTACCGTGTGCCTGCCAGGTCGAGGGGGAGGCTGAAGGCCGGTCTGAATTATAGTGGTCTGTGTGGTCTTGGGGTCAGTGGACCCCCTCTTCTCTGGAGGGGCTAGGAGAGCCTTTATGTGGAGCCTGGAGAGACTTGACAGAGCCAGTCTTGACAGTCTCACTGTCTTTTTAAATTATGTTTGCATTTAGTTTCTCATTTCTTTGTTTTTTAGGAGAAGAACATACAAATACTTAGGGAGCATCTTCGGAGACGAGAAGAAGAAATATCAGTGCTCAAGGCTGAAATCAACAACACCAGGGTCAGAATGGGGATTCTCACGTGTTGACATTTGCCCCGTGTGGGTCACCGCTAGCCTCCGTGTTGCTGTCCTTAACCTCTGTCTGATTTTCAAGTCATTTTTCACATCTTCCCACTGAGCAGACCTGGGTGGATCAGTTTGTGGTTCTCATACCTTGTTTCAAATTTATGATGAGACTTAATGTAATTTTAGTACATTTGAGGGGGGAGTGCTCTTAACTTAGATTTTTGTCCACACTACACTTTGTGAGGGATCTTAGTTCCCCAACCAGGGATTGAAACCTGTGACCCCTGCAGAAGTGTGGAGTCTTAACTACTGGGCCCCTGGGGAAGTCCACTCTAAATTTCGACGGAACTGGCGGGATTCCGACGTGCCTTAGCATATTTCTGGCTATAGCGTGAGGTTGAGAGGAGTTATCGGGCCTGAATTCGAGCAGGAGGTTAAAGGTGCTCCTTTGGCCCCGCCCTGCAGCTGCTGCTGGACCACCTGGAGTTCCTGGTTTCCCGGTACCAGCCGTCCTTCCAGTTGACGGCGGGCAAGCGGCAGGCACAGTCCCCAGCCAGCATGACCAGCGAGGTGGAGGTGCTCAGGGCGCTGAGATTGCTCTTTGAGCACCACAAGGCCCTGGATGAGAAGGTACCAGCCCCCCAGCCGTCCTGGATTTGTACACTTGCTGCCTTGTTTGGAGGGTGATGCACTTATTTATGTAACTAGTTGACTTTTGAGCTTCTTGAATCCTTGTATATACATTTTTTTTCTGTAAGAAGTCAGAGTTTTATATGGTTAAAAAGCATGGCCTGCGTACATGCTCAGTCATGTCTGAATCTCTGCAACCCTGTGGACTGTAGCCCACCACGCTCCTCTGTTCATGGGGCTTCCCAGGCATGAATCCTGGAGTGGGTGGCCATATTCCACTCCATGGAATCTTCCCGACCCAGGGATCGATCCTGCCCTCTTGCTTTGGCAGGCGGATTCTTTACCACTGAGCCATCTGGAAAGCCCCCAGTTAAAAAGTATTAGTTGGCATGAATGCCTCGAGTTGTATTATATTCTGTATATCAACTTGCAGTGAAAAACTGGGTAATAGAATTTATTTAGGATAACATTTTGTTCGCTCAAGCTTAGAATTTAAAGCTGTTAACAAGATTTTCTTGACGTTAAGATCAGTGAGAGACGTTAACGGTATTCTATTACAGTATCCACGTATGAGGGTGAGTATACACTAAGAGTGTACTAACGCACATACACACAGCAACACACAGTGACTCGGGCCCTTTGATTTGAGTTGAGAGTGTGGTTATGCGTACGCTCGAATTAGGTGCCACACATAAAGAGGTAAGCTTGATCAGTCATCCTGGAATTTCAGTTAAGGGTTTGTCCTTTGAATCCTTTCATTTAAAAAAGAATGAAGGCTGTAGTGGTGGGCATCAGGTGTTCTTTCTCTTTCTGATTGATGACCCACCCACCTGGGTTATTTTAATGACTAGTAAACTAGCCTTGTGGCTCAGAGCTGCAGGATGTCTTCAGCACCCCTTTGTCCAGGAGATGACAAATTCTGACTCTAATCACCTAGTGGTATTTGGGATGGATAGCATCCCCATGTATTTTCTTTCTATGTTGTGTTTTCAGTTTCGAGTTGAGTTTTTCCAGGTGGGGTTTTGCTGTCTTTACTTATTTGTTTAGTCTGATTCCATTTTTTGGTTTATCCACATTTCTCCAGAGTCAGGGCTTCCAAGTAAAATTGGGTTCAGTTCCTGATAGACTTGAGCTGCCCTGAATGTTGCTAACGAGACGTGGTCCTCTCATGCCCAGGTGCAGACTGCGAAGGAGCAGGACTGGGAGCGTGCGCAGCAAGCCAGCGTGCTGGGGGACATGGCCGAGGTGTTCCAGAGTGATGAGGGCGTGTCTGACAGCGAGGGCGACAGGGTCACCCTCTTCAGCCTGGCCACTCAGCTGTCGCCCAGCAGGCAGGCCGATGCCAAGACTCAGAGTGTGAGGCTGCAGGAGCAGCTGGACGCCATCAACGAAGAGATCAGGTGGGTGATCCCAAACTCAGCTCCCCGGAAACTCGGTTTCTCTGAGGAGCTGCCTTCTCCTAGGGAAGTCTGAGTGTTCCATAGTAAGAAACCTGACCTCAGGTCTGCTTCAAGAAATTTCAGTTTTGAGATTGCCCTTGATGATAGAGCTCGGTCAGCCAGTGGGTTCTGTCCAAAGCGTTTTGGGGTGTCCCCCCTCAGCTCTGAGCCCCAAGGTGGGTGAGGTGCCGAGGCGGTGTCCGCTGTGGCCCGAGCACCCTCCTGTGTCCTCAGAGCCCACCAATTTCTGGTGAAAGGCCACCTGGAAGAGAAAAGCTCAGGTTTTGGGGTTGGCAAATTCTCACTCAGATGTGCATTTTCAGTTTTCACTTAATAAACAGTGTGAAGATTGGCTTGTTGTAAGACAGTGGTCCAAGGACATGTGTTTGAGTTTTTCTCATCTCATCAGTATATTTAAGATGTTTTCTTTAGACACCATCTTGGCAATGATAACAATTTACAAAACGGGATAGAATCCAAAGGCCAGCCTCGTGGTGAGCAGGGGCCCTTGGGTCTGGGTGCAGCCGGGTGGCTGGGGGCCCCGAGGCCTGCCTGGTGCCACACCCACACAGCTATGCCCGTGTCCCGAGTCCATGTTCAGAGTGGCCGCAGGCCGGTGACCCTGCACAGGACCAGGCAGAGGCTCCTTCTCAGACTGTTCTCATCACGTCAGCCCAGGCCGAGGTGCCCATTTCTGTCCACCGAGTGCGGGGGGCCGGGAGAAAGGCAGGGGGCGAACGGGACAACCAGCAAACGCAGGTGGTGCCGCCTGCCCATTTGACGGCGAGACAGACGGTTTTGTGGGCCGTGTTTGAGCACAGACGTGATCAGAATCATGGTCTTTCCATGTCCCCTCAGGAAATGTGGAACGGTTATGTATTAATATTTTTATTTTTACAGCAAGTTGTCATGTAAAAGTGATTTTCCTTATGTGACAAGTGACTTGATATAAATGGTAGATTCTGTCCATCAACTTGTCATCAACAGTGAAAAACTTTCAAGTTGTATATGTGGAAGTGAAGCTGGAGAGTTACTTCCTATAAGAATGTTTTATTTTAATTTGAAAATCATTTTATTTGCATCATCATGTATTTAAACTGCTATATAAAATCATCCACAACACATTAGGGGAGAAGAGCAGAAATCGTGAATTCTAGGTTAATGCAGCACGTTGACCTGAATCCAGAAACTCACACAAAGCTGGTGCAGAACTTCCTCAAGAGATGCGTTTGTACATATTCAAACTTACATTAAAAATAAAAAGAAAGATCAACTCAGCACTTCATCTGGTCTGGAGACTTGTGTTTAGAAACACCAGCTTGTTCGTGAATTGCTGTTTTGATTGTACCGAGTTCCCGATTCCCAGTGGAAAAGACTTGCGGCACTGACGTGTATCTCTGCCCTGAGAGCGGGGAGGTAAAAGTTGTCAGCATCAGGCATCTCCTCACAGGAAGAGCGTCGCCACCAGGGCCCCTTCAGAATGTTAGAGGAAAGACATGAAATGAAGAGTGAATGATCAGGGGCCAGTTTGTAAGACTCAATGCTAAGTTATTCTAAGTTTGAGAATATTCAAAAGAGGAAAAGTCGAACCTTTTACTTGAGATGTTAATTGAGCAACTGTTTCTTGAGTTTCTAATCATGACACAGAATGCCAGCCTAATTTGTTGTCCAGACACGTTTCTCTGCTGACAAGGGCAGGTGACGGGTTTTATTCTATTTTAGTTTGGTGGAAGAAGAGAAGGAGAACACGGAGCAGCGGGCCGAGGACACTGAGAGCAGGGAGGGCAGGGGGCGCTTAGGCAGCCTCCGTCGTTGTAAGTCGGTGAGCTCCCTCAACCTGCTTGCTGGTTCCTCAGCTGCCTGCTCCTGCCCGCCCCTGCCCAAGCCCAGAAGGAGGCGGCACTGCCCGGCGCAGCAGGGAGACCGGCTGGGCATCATGACTGTGGTATGTGTCTGCCTCCTCCCTGCCCATCCTTCCCCCAGGAAGTGGGTTTTCTTTATTTTGTTTGTTTTTTGCTTTTTCTCTTTTTACTTAGAAGAAAATCGGGTACATTTGATGCACTCAGAGGTCTACACTTTTTTAAACTGCCTAGTCTTTAATCATTCCACAATGGCACAGCAATGAATTAGTCTTGATATTTGGACCACAGGCTTAGCACATCATCATGAACTCAGCCAGAGCCTGCCTCTGTGTTGTTGGACCTGGCCTGTGCTGGGCACAGCAGCTTCAGGGAAGTTTCTGTTCTCAGGGAGCAGACAGCTTCGTGAAAGTAACCATAGGCAGCCCTCATGGCGTGGGAAGCCGTCCAGCACATGTTCCATTGGGGCTGCCTGGCTGCAGGGTGCAGGGCATGCGGTGGGAACAAAACCAGGAATCTCCATGGTCTGCTTGCGTATGGACCCGACCGCGGGCTCAGGCCAGCTCTGCGTGTGAAACCAGGTTAAGAGTCCGGTGCCCCAGGGCCCCAGGGAAGAGGTTGGGCTGCCTCACTTATCTGAGTCTAAAACTGGGATGACGACCTAGGGCTGTTGGTGACAGAGTGTGCGGCTCCAAAGCAGATGTTCCAACTTTCTTGCGTGTTTAGCTTGGATTTTGTGAGTGCATTGTTATCCCATGAAGTCACATGTACAACACTGCTTTGTAACTGGACATGTATTATCACATTCTTCTGTGACCACCCATTTCATGTTAGCTGCATTGTTAGTCAGGTTATCATTAAATTAACTGTGAATCCTTTTAGTGGCCTGTGAAGTGGGAACTAGTCCATTTTGTGGTCTTTTGACACACTGTTTTTATAATTTGCATCATTGGCTAATTAGTTGCTATTTAAAATTCTTTGAGGATTTCTCTGTGGTCTCATGCTTGATTTCTTTCCGAATATTTGTTACAGAACAGTTCTGTATGTTTTCCTTGCTGTTGGAGTTCTCTGGCGGTCTGTCTGCTTTCATCATTGGTTTAGATTTCCTCTCTCATCCTGTTGTCTGCTTGGTTGTCATCAATCCAGACCCCTCCCCCGCCCCCGAGGCTGTAGTTTCCCATCCATCTCCCCTCCCCCCTCCCCCCACTTGCTCTGGTCATGGCCATGCTGTGGTCCACAGCGTGTGTGCCCTTGTTGGGTCTGTGCTTTGTCTTCATGTCTCATTAAATGGTGTTTTTCCCCATAGCAGTAAGTTGAATTGGTGAATCACTATGCAGTTACAGGAGAAGGCAATGGCAACCCACTCCAGTATTCTTGCTTGAAAATCCCATGGACAGAGGAGCATGGTAGGCTGCAGTCCATGGGGTCACACAGAGTCAGATACGATTGAAGCAACTTAGCAGCAGCAGCAGCAGCATGCAGTTACAAGCATAATGTAGATGGATCCTAGACTGCATATCATGTATAATTCATAAATGAGATTGTGCTTACATAAAGAAATGATCCTCTTAAGTGTAGAATTCATGGACTTTTAGATATGCAGATGACACCACCCTTCTGGCAGAAGCGAAGAGGAGCAAAAAGCCTCTTGATGAAAGTGAAACAGGAGAGTGAAAAAGTTGGCTTAAAGCTCACCATTCAGAAAACGAGGATCATGGCATCTGGTCCCATCACTTCATGGGAAATAGATGGGGAAACAATGGAAACAGTGTCAGAGTTTATTTTGGGGGGCTCCACAATCACTGCAGATGGTAATTGCAGCCATGAAATTAAGACGCTTATTCCTTGGAAGGAAAATTATGACCAACCTAGACAGCATATTGCAAAGCAGAGACATTCCTTTGCCAACAAAGGTCCATCTAGCCAAGGCTATGGTTTTTCCAGTGGTCATGTATGGACATGAAAGTTGGACTTTGAAGAAAGGTGAGCGCTGAAGAATTGATGCTTTTGAGCTGTGGTGTTGGAGAAGACTCTTGAGAGTCCCTTGGACTGCAAGCAGATGCAACCAGTCCGTCCTAAAGGAGATCAGTCCTGGGTGTTCCTTGGAAGGACTGATGCTAAAGCTGAAATTCCAGTACTCTGGCCACCTCATGTGAAGAGTTGACCCAATGAAAAAGACTCTGATGCTGGGAGGGATTGGGGACAGGAGGAGAAGAGGACAACAGAGGATGAGATGAGATGGCTGGATGACATCACCGACTCAATGGATATGTGTTTGGGTGAACTCCAGGAGTTGGTGATGGATGTGGATGGCTGGAGTGCTGCGATTCATGGGGTTGCAAAGAGTCAGACATGACACAGCGACTGATCTGAACTGAGCTGACACAATCTCCCTTCTGTGTTGGTGCTTGTATTTAAGAGTGTAAATCTCATCAGCTTTTGCGCAGTTAATGTCTCTATTAGACTCTAGAAACGTGTCTTTTATGGTTAATAAAATGTAAAGACGGCACCTGCTATTATGGTAGCTTTCATTCTTATTTTCACAGGAAGCCTGTTTTAATGAATTTATTTTGAGAAGTTTTAAATCAAATTCTATGTCAGGATTTTACATTAATGTCCAAGAGGTGGTTAGATTTGTTCCATGTTAAAATAGGTATTATGGTAACTTCCTTATCAGTTAATTTACTAATTTAAAGTATAAGATGTTTTTATTAAGGGAAAATAACTTATACAGAAGTTTGCCTGAGAATAGACAAGTGTTAAGGGCCTTTGTTGTACGGAATCCTGTGCTTTAAGAAATCATGATGATGTAATAGAATTGTATCTTCCTGAGTAATAATTTCTAGTGTTTCTCTAGTAAACCTTGAATAGCTTATTTAACTTCTGTGGTCAAAAAAATGATCTGTTTCCAGTCACGTGTTCTCTGAATCTTCATGTCACTTACACGTTTGCCCTCATTTTTGCTTTCCTGTATTTGCCTATTCGGATGCTTGAAATTTTAGCTTAAAAGTCGCAGTGAATCTGGTTTCTCTTCATTTCTTTGCATGCATCTATCAGCCTCATGATTTAAGGAAGCGGTGTCGAAAGGTAAACTATTCAGTAGTTTAGCAGTCCTTTCTTTCTCTGTGAAGTATTAAAAGTCCTTATGGTTTAACGTGAATGAACACCATGTGGTTATGTCCTGGTGAATAACAGACGTTTTAATGGAAGTAATGAAACTGACCCACCACTTAAACTGTGTTGATGGTTCTATTGGAAATAGGTCATTCGTTGGGACAATTGTAACAGTTTGCCTTTCTCCCACTTGTTTGCCTTCTGATCATCTCATGGTTGTTTATATAGACATAGTATTATTTATTATTTTTAAAATTTTCTTTAGTTATTTCTTTGGCCATGCTGCACAGCTTATGGGATCTTAGTTCCCCAGCCAGGGATCAGACCAGTGTCCCAGCAGTGAACGTGCCAAGTCTTAAGCTCTGGACCACCATGGAATTTCCGCTTAGTGTTTTCTTACAAGGAATGACTGAATGAGAGCCATAGATGTTAGATTTGCGGGAAGCCAATTTAATGATGGTGGGTCGCAGTGTGCAGGAGACTCTGTGTGCCAGGCTCGTGCTTTCCGCGTCTGTCATCTCATCCCCAGCTGAGGTCCAGGCTGCTGCTCTCCCTGTTCAGGAGACATGGACACTGAGGCTTAGCGAGGCCGGTCACCCTGCCCAGGCTCTCATACCCAGCAGCGCGATGCGGACTGGTCTGATCAGAGCCTGGACACTTAACCGTGGTGCCGTCCAGCCCGCTTTCCTCCAGACGCATCATGGCATCATGATGGAGGGAGCCTCAGGAGGGAGCTCGCTGCCTCTCCGCTCGGGTCACTTGGATGAGCCCCTGTAGTTGGAGTCCACTGCCCCACGGGCTGGCCTTCCTTGTCCCTCTCCTGCTCCCAGCCCGCTGACTGAGCACTCCTGGGCCTTCCCGCAGGACTGGGGTGGCCGAGCTCCAGTTCAGCCCACTCAGTGCCCGGGAGCCCTTCTGCTGGGCTCAGAAGAGCAGCGCCGTCCCCCTGGGGTTGGTAACCCGGGTGTGCCGCTCGCCCACTCTGTGGCCTGCTTTGCCCTCCTGTTAAGTGGACACGGTGCTGCCCATCCTGGCCACGTGGGCACCAGTGGGGCAGCTCCCATCCTGGGGGAGGGCGGCCAGGCTGCGGACCCAGAGGCCTTGCTCAGGAGGAGGCCCGGGGTAAGGGGCTGGCGTGGTCCCTGACCTTGAGGCAGGTGTTTGTCTCCACTGAGTCCATAGTCAGCCCAGGTGCGTCACTTCCCTCCTCTGTTCGTTGTTTTCTGATTTTTAGAAATGCTTATTTTAACTTGAATTTGAGATTGATCCCTGTTCAGTTCCATGTGGATAATTTCTAGGCTCTGTAGCCTTCTGGTGTCGGAGGGTTCTTGTTAGAGCGCAGGGGAGGGTGCCCAGTTTATCCAGCTGCTGTTAACAGAGTTCAGCTGTGTTTTGCACTAAGTCACTTTGTTGTTACCAAGCTCCTGTGGGGCTGCACGGGACCAGTATTCTTTAGTGCTGCTGCTGCTGCTGTGTCCCTTCAGTCATGTCCAACTCTGTGTGACCCCACAGATGGCAGCCTACAAGGCTCCCCCGTCCCTGGGATTCTCCAAGCAAGAACACTGGAGTGGGTTGCCATTTCCTTCGCCAATGCATGAAAGTGAAAAGTGAAAGTGAAGTCGCTCAGTCATGCCCGACTCTTAGCGACCCCATGGACTGCAGCCTACCAGGCTCCTCCGTCCATGGGATTTTCCAGGCAAGAGTGCTGGAATGGGGTGCCTTCTTCTGTATTCTTTACAGAATCCCACTGAAAAGGCACAGGATAGTTGGTTAAACAACGCATTCATTGTTTATAAAAATGCATGCCATGCATGTCTCCTAAAACTTTCCCTGGCTTAACCACACACCCAGATGTATCAGTGAGACCTGTCTGGACCCTGAGGGGTTAATCTGTTCCCCACACTGTCCTTCCTGTCCTCACACCCAGGACCAGCAGAAAAGCTAGGAGTCCAGGAGAGATCACCTTCATTTGGGTTTTTATTAGTTTATTTGTTAATTGAAAGATAATTGCTTTACAGAATTTTCTTTTCTGTCAAACCCCAACATGAATCAGCCATAGGTACCCATATATCTCCTCCCTTTTGAACCTCCGACCCTCTAGGGTGATACAGGATCATCTCATAGTGAAGAGCTGGGGGTGCTTTATGGAAACCGCTCTGAGCTCATGACCCTCGAACTGTGTGTAAGTACTTCAGTGTGTGGCCCCCAGTCTGTCTGTTACCGAGAAATGTGATCCAGGCGCGTGGTGTTCGCGTGGAGGTGTAGGTACCTTTTCTGTGTTTCTCTTGTTGTCATGGGATCCAATAACCTGTATCATCTCTCCAAATGACCTTGGGTGGTGGCACAAGCTGTATCTTTTTCTCCTTCAAACAGAAAGGTCTGGACGGCTTTGCTGAGAGGTTTCGTACTCTCGCTGTGGTGCTTCTGAGCAGCATCTGGTGATGAGGACAGTCCTTTCATCAGGGCAGTTCATGCCATGCAGGGTTCACGGGGCCGGCGTCACTCTGCTGTCCTGCCCGGCAGGGCCATCTGGTCACTGGATTCCAGGGAGGGCGGAGCCCGGCTGCAGGGAGGCTCCCGTCCAGGGTCTCTGCACTCAGTCAAATGCTCTCGCTGCCCCATAGCCCCGCTTCTCTTGAACAAGACAGTCCTTAAGGTGGCATTAAGCTAGAACAAGGGTTTCTTTTTGTACTTGGGGGAAAGCATAGCTAATAGATTTTCAGATAAGATTCTGGTTATAATGTAAAGCCTGTGTGATTGCCGTTTTCAAAACACTCTATTGTTAGCCAATGTTACACTTCCCTCACTCCCTCAGCTGCCAGCTTTACGGGAAGAGATAGGAGATGATGAGACTGCTATCAAATCTAAAACCTCGACCCCCGCCACGCCGCGGTCCCTTCGGCTGGACCGCCTGCACACGGGGTCGCTGCGCACAGCCAACCAAGAGGACATCAGGGACGCCCACACGTAAGCGGCCTGTGTGCATCGTCAGTTTCAGGAGCCCTGCGCCTCTTGCCCTGAAAGAGTTGCAAGGATGATTTTAAAGGAATACCATTGGGTTCAGTGCCTGTGGTTAGTGGTGAACTTCAGGTCCTGGGGAAGAAGAGCGCAGTGACCTCAGTGATTTTAGAAAATGTCCTTCTCTGGAGATTGACTCCTGTGGGAGCTTTCTTCCTGCTCTTGAGAGAGGTCTGCCTGGCCTGGGGCACGTTCCTGCCGGTGACGGCCCCGTGCCTCTCGGGTTCGCTCTTGAGGGTCCCTCCCTTTTCCTCAGGGGTCTCGTCTCAGGAGACTCTGTCCCCTCCTGTGACGGACACTGTCCTCATTCAGACCTCCACCTGGGCTCCCGTCCTGAGCAGGCAGCACGCGATCGGGGGCACGTGTGGTCACCTGACCAGCAGCCCCGCACGGTGACCATCGCTCTCCTGCCACGGCCAGGGCCAGTCACCCTGCAGGAGGCGGGGGCAACCGCCCAGAGCAGGGGAGCTCGCCTTCCCCTGGAGCGTTGTCACCTGCCGAGCAGCGACCCTGAGGGAGGGTCGGGGCGCCCTCTGCACCAGCTGGCCTGGAGTGAAGCCCTCCTCGGGGGAGAGCTCGAGGCAGAGAACGTCAGCTTCCTGGGGCGGTTGTCTGTGTCCGGGAGCCTGCACTGCTTGTGTGAAGCGTGTTTGGTGATGGGGACTCCACCGTCTGCTTCGAGGTTGAGGCACGGGTGTTGCTGGACACCCGTTTCTCTCAGTAGCTCTTGTGGAGGGGTGTGTGTTTGCACGAGGGTGCCCGTTAAAGGTTGTTTTCTCTCCCCAAAGCTCGACAGGCTCTGAGGACAGCCCCGAGAACAACCCCAGCAATAGCACCAGCAGGCAGGACTCACTGAAGAAAGCCCCGAAGAAGAAGGGCATCACGTCCTCCATCCGCCGCTGGTTTCATAGGAAGGAAAAGGGCCGGCCTGAACACCCAGGCAAGGAGGCGTTAGCACCAGGTGGGTGCTTCACTGAGCAGAGGGAGAAGGGCCTGCAGGCATGCCCCTTCTGTGTCTCCCCCATTGTCCCTACGAGGCTCCTGTCACTCACGCTGGGGGTCCTCCTGGGAGCCGGAGAGGAGGAGGTGTCTGTCTTCTCAGTGGGTCTGAGATGATCAGATGAGTTAATGAGTGGATGGATGGATGGATGGAGGGATGGATTAGTGAGTGGGTGATGGATGAAGAGATGGCTGGCTGGATGGGTGGATGAATGGAGCATGGAATGAATACAGCAGATGATTGTACTCCAATGCTAGAAACATATTCTACGAATTTGATTGAGTAGGAGCTGGGCAATGATTGTTTCCTCCTAACAGTGACACGTGTTTGGAAACGGCCTAAGTGCTCATCAGTGAGGGGTGAAATGCAATCTGTGGACACCCCACAATGAACACCCTGCCCTCCTTGCTGCTACCTTCCCCAGGAGCTCATCATGGGTTCTTCTCATGCCCCCCACCCCTCCCCACAGCCACGCAGGTCCTTCTGGGGTCCCCTCATCACACAAGGTTATCATTAGGCCCTCCTCTCGCTTGGCTTCATCTCCTTGAGGACAGTATGTTCCTGCCTCTTCAGCCACAAACCTGTTGAGTCTTGTTTGTGCTGGGTGTGGGATTTGCAGGGGTAAGTGGAGCAGATGTGGTCTGGAGCACTGTTAAGTGGCAAGAGAGCAAAAGGAGCAGGTTATTAAATGCTATCCCTAGTATTAATAAATACAATGCTGAGATGGATGGTGCATTGATTCTATACTGATGCTGTGTGTGCCCCTTACCAAGCAGGTGCTGCCCCCTCCCAACTTACAGAGGAGGACACAGTGACGGTCACGCGGTCAGGGAGTGGTGAGGGCAGGTTCACACCCATGCAGTGGGCCCAGGCACTTTCCCGAGCCCCAGCCACATCTCTGGTGGATGCAGCAGCAATGAGACGGTTCTGTGGCATGATGATTCAGTGGACATGAGTTGGAGCAAACTCCCGGAGCTAGTGAAGGACAGGAAAGCCTGGAGTGCTGCAGTCCACGGAGTGGCAGAGTCGGACACAACTGAGCAACTGAACTAAAACCTGAGTGTGTGCTCCCCTGCTTCAGTCGTGTCTGAGTCTCTGCGACCCCAGGGACTGTAGCCCACTAGCTCCTGTGTCCATGGGATTCTCCAGGCAAGAATACTGGAGTGGTTTGCCATGCCCTCCTCCAGGGCATCTTGTCCACCCAGGGATCGAACCCACATCTCTTGTTATCTGTTGCACTGGCAGGCAGGATCTTTACCCCTGGCACCACCTGGGAAGCCCTAGTGGACGCTGACAAGTAGAAATGCAGAAAATCCGGGCTGCTCCCAAGGTAAACTGGGGGAGCAGCAAGCACAGGCTGTAAAGACAAAGACACAGGATGAGCAACAACAGCGCCCACAGAGATAGGCAGGAATGCGGTCACCCACATAAAGGAAACACCTGTGCCATTCGGAAGAGGGGCCCGTCAGCCCTTGGAGGAACAGTTGGAACCGGAATGAAAACCGAGGCCATGGTCAGCAGCACCCACCCACACGGCCCAGGTGGTGTGGTGTCCCTCACTGGGCTTCCCGCGTTCCCAGAGCTGCTGGCGGTAACATCTCTGAGTGCCAGGCCAGGTGGGGTCCCCGTGTGAGCCAAGGCATCACTGCTCTTCTTCCAGTGCTGCTGCGGGCCCTCTGTGGGCAGCCACCCTCATCCCCTGCCCTGCCACCCGCTTGGGCCGGGCTCTCCCCCTGGGATGCTTTCAGCCCTTGAGCTTGGGTGTTCCCAGCCCTCTGCCACGATGGACTGGGACCCGACTCAGGACTTAGGCTTGAGATGTCAAGGAGACCTTGAATCTGGAAGGACAGTGCCCTGGGAGTAGGAGAGCAAAGCCCACACGGGGAGGAAGCAGAGCTGGGGAACGTGCCCACAGCCTTCAGTGCCTCCTGCACAAGTGCCTCTCTTTGCCTCTCCTTGGCCTGGACAGACCCCAGCTGCTGCTGTTCCGCACGTGATTCCTAAAGATGCACCTCCTGCAAGAGCTATTGTCCTGCTGCTCTGGGGCTGCCTGAGTGTGTTCAGGAGCATCAGACAAGTGGGGCTCCCACACCTCATACTGGAGGTGGGGGGCCTGGTACTGGGGAAGGGTCGGAGGGTGGGGGAGGGCCTGATGCTGGACTAGGATGTGATGGTGGACTAGAGCCTGATGCTGGACTAGGGTCTGGTGCTGGGGGAGTGTCTGATGCTGGACTAGGGCCTGATGCTGAGGAGGTGTCTGATGCTGGAGGAGGGCCTGATGCTGGGGGGCACATCTGATGCTGGACTAGGTGCTGATGCTGGGGGCGGGACTGATGCTGGGGGAAGCTCTGATGATGGTGGACAGCCTGCTCCCAGATGTACATGGAGTTGAGGATAAATCTCTATGAGAAATCTTTTTTTCATACTTTCCTCACCACCTTGCTATGCTCTTTTTAACTTAAAGATAATTTTGTGCAGTATCGCTCGATTTCTGCCAGACATCAGCCTGAATTACCCGTAGGTGTACGTATGTCCCGTCCCTCTGAATCTCCCTCCCACCTCCCCTTGCTACATTCTTGTTTCTATGGATATATGAATAATAGGCTGTTGATAACATAACATGAACAGCTCCCACACACAAGTGTGCACACGCACACTCCCTCGTGCATCATTCGGGTCCGCGTCAGGGTTGCCCTGGCTCCCCCGCCCTGTGAGCCTCGACACCTCCACTTTGTTCCCACCCTCTGCCTGCTGCCCGCGCCTCAGCAGCAGAGGGACCCTGTCCCCGCAGATGCTGAAGTGATGGAGCCTCTTGTCTCTGGAGCCAAGGGCATGAACACACCATCGGTCGTCCTCTGGGGACACCTACGCTTCCGTAACACAATGTCCTTGTGATGACTCGGGCTCCTATTACCAGCTCTTGTCTGTTCTCAGTGAGAGTACAGCTTACCCTCCGCACTCTTTATTGGCCCTGGGAAATTTTGCTTCAGTACTTTATTGAAAGAAAGCAATAAATAATCCTGTGATAAAAATAGTTCAAAAGTAGCCTGTACATACTTTGCCACATATTCGGGAAGTTCACAAAAGATTAATAGGAAAATAGAACAATAACAATGAATTGTACAAGTAAGTTAAAGGTAGAACCCACAGGTAAGGAGACATGCTGTCTGTGTCTACTGAGATACCAGCTGCATAATAAATATCGCACCGTGACCTGAACACATCTCTTTCTGGCTTTTTAATGTGCCGCTGAAAAAGTAAATGTTACATTTGATACTTATACAATCCAGAACGGCTTGTCATCACAATCTAAAAATGTATGCCTGGGCCCATTCTTTAAACATGTTTGCAAACAGAGGTAAGAAGATGATTTACATACAAATAAGGCCTGTGTCAGAGCTGCGCTCTGCTGTCTGTCTGGGAAGGGCACCTTCACTGTCCAGCTCCATGGCTCCGCGGCGGGTGCAGGGCATCGCGATTGGTCCCCGAAGTGTCTCACCGGAGAGGAGGGATCCAGGTCCACAGAGACTAGGTTACGGCAGAGATTTTCATAGTCTTCTTCTAGTCATCCTTTCAGCCCAAATTTCATTAGAATCTCACATTTAACACAGTACTTTTAAATCACTTCATGCTGCAGACAAAAAGCATTTCTTCCTAGAAAAAGTACAGTTTAGGCCAATGGTTAAAATCCAACAACAATTGGTTGAAATTAAGTTTGCTTATCTCAGAGGGATGGTTGGAGAGCCTGGTTACATTCTGGAAGGATAATGAACACCGTCATGATTATTTTACAACCGCAGGAAAACCCCTTCTCTCATGGGTTAACATTTAACAATTAAACAAGAGTAATTATAGTAAATGCATCATTTTCAAAAGCCCTATATTTGTTCATAGGATTTATACAGACAGACACTACAGTACATTCGTTTGAAAGACTAAAATCAGGTATCAGAACATGAATTGATCTGAAAGTATATTTATAGTCAGAATATACAAGAAAAAGTAATAATAGAAATGAAGTCATAAGTTTACATAGATATAAGAAACATTAAATTCTAAAGTATTTTCTCTATGGAATTCATGAATTTTTCACTAATTAAAACCCTGTAATAAAATATCTTCAGGTCCATGTAACAAGTATTAAAAGAGTAAAGATTTCATCGAGTTCAAAATGTAGTCTTTGTCGTATACTGGACGCTGTATAATCATCTGGAGATTTAGTGCAGGTAAACTGGAAACACACAAATGAGTCAGTCCTGGGACGGCAGCTGGTGCCCAAGCCCCTGCCCCTCCAGAGAACCCCTGTGCCCCATTCGGGGCCTCAGCTGCTTTGAGAATTCAGAGAAACATGGAGGACCAAGCAGATCAAGGAGGGAACTCTGTGGCTGACCTTATTCTGACATATAGCTAAAAGCTGCTGGTATAAAAAAGCTCAAAAGCCCAATCTAGCTTTCTAGCTGAGACGTGACCAGGACAGAGCAGACAGCCTCCTGCCCTCAGAGCAGCTCCAGTAGGGCTGGGCCCCCAGGCCGGACCCACCAGAGGCCCACCCAGAGCGGCACCTGCAAGGGAGGGTGGCCCCTCAGCGGCGGCCGAGCCCCAGATGCCGGTGAACCTCCATGTGAAATGCTGGCCTCCGCACGGAGAGGCCCAGGGCAGGGCAGCCTCGTGAACCCTGACTCTCTGGGCCCTGCTCCCTCGAGAACGTGCACGCAGGGCGTGGCCGGCAGCACTGCCGCTGTGGGAGGGACACCCATGTGCGCGGACACGAGGGAACCTCGGCCGTGCTCTCACCACTCCGGCGGCAGCGGGGAGCCAGGGTCATGTTCTCTGCTGCCGAGGGCTCCCTCGGCCGACCTCCGGAGACCCACCTACCCTCCACTCCCGGTGCGTGGGCTCCATGCCCCTGTGGGACCAGGCCGGCCTGTACTCACCCCGAAGCTCAGCAGGAGCAAGTCCTGACTGTAGCGGAATCCAGCCTCTGCGTTCCCACCACACTGCCCTGTCCCACGAGTGCAGGAGGAAACGTGCAAACACAGAGTGCGGTTCGTCATGTAATGTCACAAGGGGCACGAGGACAGACACACGCGCAGCAGCGCCCACTCCTACTGAGGGTCTGGGGAAACTTCTTGAGGGTGGATGAGCCAGAGAGAGCAGCCTGGGGGCCACCACGTGGGGGACCCTGCCACCAGGGGGTGGGTTGGGGGGGTGGTCAGACTAGAGCAGCAAACGGCACATTCGATGACAGAAACACCATCATGGGGACAGCCACTCCCTGTGAGCAGCTGCCAGACTCTCATTAGACCTCCGGATTCACAGCGCTGCTGGACCTCTCTTCCAGCCCTCACAAGGATCTGTGAGATGGGACATGGGGTGGGACTGGCTACTTGTGGGTCAGAGGCTGGGCACCTGTGGCCTAGAACCCCATGATCTGCTGTCCTGGGGGCTGGGCCCCTCTTCCCAGGCCGCTTCAGGGAGGGCAGAGCACGGGGCTCATCTAAGAAAGCGGAAACTCAGTCTCAGCCTCCCTCGGAAATGTCCCCACTGACGTTTTCTCATCACAACACAGGCTGTAGTGCCCAATGGGTGAGCCCCAACCCCTAACCCGTGCTCCAAGTTGACTAAGAAATCTACAGAAACCGCTAGCAGTAACCCGCTGCTCCCAACTGAACATTTTCCGTCTTCCCCTGGGCCCACCAGGAACACATCTGATGAGTCTCTGGCCAGGCTTCCAGAGAGGGCTGAAGACAGTGGGGGCTGCTGTTGGAGCAGGCCAGCTGTCCAAGCCCTTCTGATTCTAAGAGCCCTGGACACCTGCTGCACTGTGACTTCAAAAGCCATGAAAACAACCCAGTTACACGGTTTACGCCCTGCCTATCTCACGCGGTTTGTAAAAGTCACCTCCAATATATTATATTCCCAATACCTCGCTCTAGGATTGTTTCTAATTTATCTAAACTCTAATGTCTATGTCACCATGTCCATCTGACAGGGAAATGTTGGGTTTATAATGAGGAGAATGGAAAATAAAAAAGCAAGCGGTTAGACTCTTCAATCAACTGAAAGCTAAGCTACAGTTAAGAATTATAAAAATGAGCTGCATGCTCCTTGGAAGAAAAATGCTGTTTAAAAAAGGAGAGAGGCACTGGGTCTCCCCCACCCCTGGTTAAGCATATTATTGAGTTCTGGCGAAGAGACGATGCAGCTTCCCCCTAAGCCCCCTCACCAAAAGTGCCCAGCTTAGCACAGGCTTTCCCTAAATATACTTTGCTCTGTGAGAGCCAGTGAGAGCAAAGCTTATTAATCTACTCACGGGAAGGGCTAATAACAGGAAAAAATGCACCAAAGAGACCCTCCAGGCCCCATTCCCATGGGGTGAGCGCACACTCTCTCTGGGGTGGGCACAGCCAACCGTGGAGAAAGCATCCAGTGAGACACCCCTGTCACAGATGGGACACTGGGGGGGAGGGTGGTGCACAAGGCATCTCCTGAGCCACAGAGCCTGACCCCGGCCCAGGCTGTCTGGCCGTCTATCTTGCCATCAAGTGGGGACACAGCGGCCCTGAGCACCCAGCCTGAACTAGCAGCGTTCTCTGGCAGAGTAGCAGACAGAGGGAAAACCAGAGCTGAGTTTGAAAGGGCAACTGCCAGGCCGTGTATTTACGGCCCGGCCGAACTTGGGGGAGGACCTCTCCTGGCCTCACCTTCTTTGTTCACCCCATTGACTGACAGTGTGCAAGGGACCGACGACGGTGAGGACGGGGGGAGGACAGGCAGGTGGACACTGCTGTCACTGAATTTGGATTCGGCCATCCTCCCAGTGGGGAGAGTCCTTGAGGGGCAACTGGCGTGGCCTGAGAGCGACCCTACTGTTTCACGAAAGAGCTCTTGAGTGCTGCCGGCCACACACACATCTCTGCAAGCATGGGTGTCAACCTCATGCTCTGAGAACAGACATGTGTCTTGGTTTTATTAGTTGCAAGACTATGCTAACATTCAAGCAGACAAGAACTTGAAGAAAAACCAGCACGACTGTTAAACGTTTATAAACAGGTGTTAGGATTCCCTGTAGAGCACTGCCCCTTGGGCGTGCGATGGCACTAAAGAGCCCTGTAACCTGGGAAGCAGGCCATTCCAGCTCATCCACATTCTAGCCCAGGGCTGCACACGCCGCCCGACCTGTCACCTACCGTCCGGCTGCATCTTCTTTGGCTGCACCAAGGGTGAGGGCAGAGAGGACGGGACCTGGAAGTTTGCAGGCAGACTCTCTGCACACCCAGCGGCTAAGCTACACCAACTTCCATTCCTACTAACAGTGGAGGAGAGTTCCCTTTTCCCCACAACCTCTCCAGCATTTGTTATGGACAGACTTTGCAATGAGGACCATTCAGACTACTGTGAAGTGGTCCCTCCATGGAGTTGGGAGTTGAGCCTCTTCAGTAATTAGTCATGTGGAGAGAGATGGCCTTTTTCAAGTGCAGATCCAATTCTATCCCCTACCTCCCTGCTCAAACTGCTCTTGTCTTTCCCCATCATGTTTAATAGACGACCAAATCCCGTCGTTGCTTGCTCCCCACTTTCTTCTCTGATCTCTTTTCACTGGGATGCCCTCTGTACTCTTTGGGTTACATCCCATAGGGCATTTTTCATTTCTTGAAGGTCCTAAGGTTTCCTTGTCACATAGCCTTCTAAGATGCTATGTTTCCTGCCTGAAATTCTTCCAGCATCTCAAGCCTGGTGTACGTTGTTTCAACCTATGCATCACAACTCGGTGATGACTCTGAAAAGCCTTCCCTGACACCCAGTTTTTGGTGAGGGAAGAGGCCCCTGTAGAAGTGCTCAAAGTATCCGCCTGGTATTTATCACTGCGTTGGTGTCCGTGAAAGCAGGAACTGTGTGTCTCCTTCTCTCAGCATTCTATTTCCAGAAACGGATTCCATGCCTCCTAGCTCATAGTAGGTGCTTAGTTTTTATTCAGTGTGTGAAAGACAGAGGAGTTCTTGGAAGCCTCAACTTTGCACTTGGCTCAGCACTTTTGATCTCTTTGTATCTTTGTCGATTCAATTCTTTTCTTTTTTTCTGGTGATGTGCACGCTATATTTAAGGCACAATCGAAGGCATGGAGACATAGCAATAAACATAGGTTCTTGCTTTCAAGAAACTCGTACAGCAGATTTCCATCGTTTAGGGTTTTTAGAACGCTCTAGCACCACGTCAACTCTTAGTATTGCCCGTTTCCATTTCAAAGAAAGTTCATGTAACTTACATAGCAAAGGGGGAGACCTTCCAACGTTGAGTCCAATACTTATACCTTTCCCATTTCAGGCAACTCTTGTGGTTCCTTCTGTAGGTGTGTGGCTCTTCCAGAAACGTGAAGGTCTTGCACAGGCCTCAGACTTTTGTGGGTTTTGGAATCAACTAGAAAGTTTCCCGTGATAGGTTCCAGAGCACCACCTCAAACAGTCAGTAGCGAATGGAGTGGATTCCAGGAATATGCATTGTTACCCAGCATCACTGGTGATTCTGTGACTACAGACCCAATGCAGTGGGCAGGGCCTGGATTGTCCACTGGGTCTGATGTGGAATGGAAAGAAGGGCTTCCCCACCACTGTTTATAGCCTTGTGACTAGAAACGGTCCCCAAACCACAATCAGACAAACAAGAGTATCCCAGGTCGTAGCCCATGAGATGAAGCAACCAAGCGGCTGGGTGAGATGGAGCCAAGGGGAAAGGTTGCTCTTTTTCTCTCCACCTCGACTCCTTTCTTCCTTGAGGCCTTAGGGATTCATCATGGAGATTTGAAATAAAGCTCACAAGAGTCATATTTGTGGAATACAGAGTTTGCATTGAACCAACTATAAAAAATGAAGAGAGTTTAACCTGCCACATGTTTCTTTCAAAAAAAAAGGCAATTGCTTTTCCATTGTGGGGTTTCTCTGTTGCCTTGTTCGAGTAGCCTTCATAGTAAAAACAAATGAAAACTAAAGAAAGATTCAAAGGTAGCAACAAAGGACACCTTCCGTTTCTGAAATCATCTTTCCACTTTGTAGCACACGAGGTCTTTCCTGTGCATTTTCACTAGGGAATTAGCAGGATCCTGGCTGGGATGGGAAGGCATGCGCCTGCAGGAGACTCGGGTTGCATCCCTGGGTCGGGAAGGTGCCCTGGAGAAGGAAATGGCAACCCCCTCCAGTATTCTTGCCTGGGAAATGCCACGGACAGAGGAGCCTGACGGGCCGCAGTCCATGGGGCGATCAGAGTTGGGCACAGCTGAGCAACTAAGAACAGAAGCATCTCCAAGGCCCACACTCAAGTGTGTGTGCGCGAGGCGAGGCGTGTCGTGTCGTGTCTGTGTGTCTGCATCTCCTTCTCGCCGTCTTGGAGTCTGTCTCGCAAGCTTCCTCTCTTTCTGCCTCTGTCTCTCCCAACAGCCGGCCGCCGATCCGTTCCTCCGGCCCGGCCTCTCACGGGTGCCATGGCTCTGGCTGAGGAGCTGGCGCCGGGAGGCTGTCTCCCTGGGCGTGGGTGCGTGCGAGTGTCTGTGCCTCTGTCGGTGTGCTGCCTGTCGCTGGGCTGCTCTCTCTGGAAGGTCGTGTGCTTGGCGGTGGCCTGGGGGCAAGGGGGTGTGGCCTCGGGAGGGCAAGGGGCGGGGCTGAGGCGCTCCAGTCGACCGCGCCTCCGTGGCCCCCGTGGGTCTGGGCACCGGGCAGGTGCCGCGCAGGATGGGCGCTCAGGGCCCTGGCTGGGCTGCGCCTAGGCCCACAGGACGCTCTGAGGCCCGCGGGCCGCGGCGGGGGGATGGGGGGCGGTTTGGGGGGGCCGTCTGGAGGCGGGAGGTGGTGTTGCCTGAAGCCAGACACCTCCGGGGTCACGTGGCCCTGAGCAGTGATCGGGATGGGGGCAGACTCCTCAAGTCATTTTTCTCATCTTCCCACTGAGCAGACCAGAGTGGATCAGATAGGGGTTCTCATTACTTGCTTCCAATTTATGATGAGAGCTAATGTAATTTTAGTACATTTGAGGGGGGAGTTGTCGTAACTTAGATTTTTGTCCACGCTACACTTTGTGTGGGATCTTATGTCCCTGACCAGGAATTAAAACCCGTGACCCCTGTCGAAGTTTGGAGCCTTAACTACTGGGTCTTTGGGGAAGTCCACTCTAAGTTTCCACCGAACTGGTGGAATTCCGACGTGCCTTAGTATGTTTCCGGCTATACTGTGAGGCTGAGAGAAGTTATCGGGCCTGAATTCGAGCATGAGGTTAAAGGTGCTCCTTTGCGCACCACCACCACCACCCCTCCACCACCCCCATCCCCCCACCCCCCGCAGCTGCTGCTGGAGCACCTGGAGTGCCTGGTTTCCCAGTACGCGCTGTCCCTCTGGATGACGGTGGACAGGCGGCAGGCGCAGTCCCCAGCCGGCATGACCAGCGAGGTGGAGGTGCTCAGGGGGCTGAAATTGCTGTTTGAGCACCACAAGGTCCTGGACGAGAAGGTACCAGCCCCCCGGCTGTCCTGGAGTTGTACCCTTGCTGCCTTGTTAGGTGGATGATGCACGTATTTATGTAACTAGTTGACTTCTGAGCTTCTTGGATTCTTGTATATACATTTGTTTCTGCAAGAAGTCTAAAGTTTTATATGGTTAAACAGCGTTGCCTGCATACATGCTCAGTCATGTCTGAATCTTTGCAACCCTGTGGACTGTAGCCCACCACGCTCCTCTGTTCATGTGGCTTCCCAGGCATGAATACTGGAGTGGGTGTCCATCTTCACCTCCATGGAATCTTCCCGACCCAGGGATCGATCCTGCCCTCTTACATTGGCAGGCGGATTCTTTACCACTGAGCCACCTGGGAAGCCCCCAGTTAAAAAGTATTAGTTGGCATGAATGTCTCGAGATGTATTATATTCTGTATATCAACTTGCAGTGAAAAACTGGGTAACGGAATTAATTTAGGATAACATTTTGTTCTCTCAAACTTAGAATTTAAAGCTGTTAACAAGCAGATTTTCTTGACGTCAAGATCAGAGAGAGAAAGGTATTCTGTTACAGTATCCATGTATTAGGGTGAGTATACACTAAGAAGTGTAGTAAGGTATATACTCACATCAACAGTGACTCGGCCCCTTTTATTTGAGTTGAGAGCGCGGTTACGAGTAGCACTCAAAAAGTGTAGTTTGTTAGAAGAATTAGGTGCCACACATAAAGAGGTAAGTTTGATCAGTCATCCTGTAATGTCAGTTAAGGGTTTGTCATTTGAATCCTTTCATTTTAGGAAAAATGAAGGCTGTAGTGGTGGGCATCAGATGTTCTTTATCTTTCTGATTGAAGACCCACCCACCTGCATTATTTTAGTGAGTAGTGAACTAGCCTTTCGGAGAAGGTAATGGCACCCTACTCTAGTACTCTTGCCTGGAAAATCCCATGGACGGAGGAGCCTGGTAGGCTGCGGTCCATGGGGTTGCGAAGAGTTGAACACGACTGAGCGACTTCCCTTTCACTTTTCTCTTTCATGCATTGGAGAAGGAAATGGCAACCCACTCCAGTGTTCTTGCCTGGAAAATCCCAGGGACGGGGGAGCCTGGTGGGCTGCCGTCTATGGGGTCATACAGAGTCGGAGACGACTGATGTGACTTAGCAAACTAGCCTTGTGGCTCAGAGCTGCAGGATGTCTTCAGTACCCCTTTGTCCAGGAGAAGACAAATTCTGACTCTAATCACCTGGTGGTATTCGGGATGGATTGCATCACCATGTAGTTTCTTTCTATGTTGTGTTTTCAGTTTCGAGTTGAGTTTTTCCAGGTGGAGTTTTGCTGTCTTTACTTATTTGTTTAGTCTGATTCAATTTTTTGGTTTATCCTCATTTCTCCACAGTCAGGGCTTCCAAGTAAAATTAGGTTCAGTTCCTGATAGCCTTGAGCTGCCCTGAATGTCGCTGATGAGACGTGGTCCTCTTGTGTCCAGGTGCAGACTCTGAAGGAGCAGGACTGGGAGTGCGTGCAACAAGCCAGCATGCTGGCCGACGTGGCCCAGGTGTTCGAGAGTGACGAGGGTGTGTCTGACAGCGAGGGCGACAGGGTCACCCTCTTCAGCTCGGCCACTCAGCTGTCGCCCAGCAGGCAGGCCGATGCCAAGGCTCTGACTGTGATGCTGCAGGAACAGATGGATGCCATCAACGAAGAGATCTGGTGGGTGATCCTGAACTCAGCTCCCCAGAAACGTGGTTTATCTGAAGAGCTGCCTTCTCCTAGGGAAGTCTGAGTGTTCCAGTGTAAGAAACCTGACCTCAGGTCTGCTTCAAGAATTTTCAGTTTTGAGATTGCCCTTGATTATAGAGCTCAGTCGGCCGGGGTGTTCTGTCCACAGTGTGGTGTCAGCACTCTGTGGGGGGGTGTTGTGGGGTGTCCCCCCTCAACTCTGAGCCCCAAGGTGGGTGAGGTGCTGAGGTGGTGTCCCCTGCAGCCCGTGCACCCTCCTGTGTCCCTTGGAGCCCACCCCGTTCTGGTGAAAGGCCACCTAGAACAGAAAAGCTCGGGTTTTGGGGTTGGCAAATTCCCACTCAGATCTGCATTTTCCTTTTTAACTTAATACAGTGTGAGGATTGGCTGGTTGTAAGACAGTGGTCCAAGGACATGTGTTTGAATTTTTCTCATCTCATCAGTATATTTAAGATGTTTTCTTTAGACACCGTCTTGGCAGTTATAACAATTTAGAAAACGGGATAGAATCCAAAGGCCGGCCTCATGGTGAGCAGGGGACCTTGGGTCTGGGTGCAGCAGAGTGGCTGGAGGCCCCGGGGCCTGCCTGGTGCCACACCCCCACAGCTATGCCCGTGTCCTGAGTCCATGTTCAGAGTGGCCGCAGGCCGATGACCCTGCACAGGACAAGGCAGAGGCTGCTGCTTAGACTGTTCTCATCACGTCAGCCCAGGCCGAGGTGCCCGTTCCTGTCGGCCGAGCACGGGGGGTCGGGGGAAAGGCAGGGGGTGAACGGACAACCCATTCACCACCTGCCCATTGGACGGCGAGACAGACAGCTTTGTGGGCCGGGTTTGAGCACGGACGAGCTTAGAAAGATGGTCTTTCCACGTCCCCACAGGAAATATGGAATGGTTATATATTAATATTTTTATTTTTACAGCAAGTTGTCATGTAAAAGTGATTTTTCCTTATGTGACAAGTTGACTTGATTTAATGGTAAATTCTGTCCATCAACTTGTTATCAACAGTGAAAAACTTTCAAGATGTAGAAGTAGAAGTGAAGCTGGAGAGTTTACTTCCTGTAAGAATTTTGTATTTTAATTTGAAAATCATTTTATTTGCATCATCATGTATTTAAACTGCTATACAAAATCATCCACAACACATTAGGGGAGAAGAGCAGAAACCGTGAATTCTAGGCTAATGCAGCACATGGACCTGAATCCAGAAACTCACGCAAAGCTGGTGCAGAACTTCCTCAAGTGATGCGTTTGTACATATTCAACCTTACATAAAAAAAAAAAAAAAAAAAAAACAAGAAAGATCAACTCAGCACTTCATCTGGTCTGGAGACTTGTGTTTAGAAACTCCATCTTGTTCGTGAATTGCTGTTTTGATTGTACCAAGTTCCCGATTCTCAGTGGAAAAGGCTTGAGGCACTGATGTGCATCTCTGCCCTGAGTGGGGGGAAGGTAAATGTTGTCAACATCAGGCATCTCCTCACAGGAAGAGCATCACCACCAGGGTCCCTTCAGAATGTTAGAGGAGAGACGTGAAATCAAGTTTGAATGATCAGGGGCCAGTTTGTAAGACTCAATGCTAAGTTATTCTAAGTTTGAGAATATTCAAAAGAGGAAAAGTCGAACCTTTTGTCTGAGATGTTAGTTGAGCAACTGCTTGTAGAATTTGCTACTCGTGACACAGAATGCCAGCCCAATTTGTTGTCCAGAGACATTCCTCTGCTGACAAAGGCAGGTGATGGGTTTTATCCTTTTAGGTTGATGGAAGAAGAGAAGGAGAACACGGAGCAGTAGGCAGAGGAGACTGAGTAGGGAGGGCAGGGGGAGCTTAGGCAGCCTCTGTCATTTTAAATCGGTGAGCTCCCTCAACGTGCATGCCGGCTCCTGCCCACCCCTGCCCAAGCCCAGAAGGAGGCAGCACAGCCCGGCACGGGAGGGAGACCTGCTGGGCATCATGACTCTGGTATATATCTGCCTCCTCCCCGCCGCATCCTTCCCCCAGGACATGGGTTTTCTTTATTTTGTTTGTTTTTTGGTCTTTCTCTTTTTACTTAGAAGAAAATCGGGTACATTTGCTACACTCAGAGGTCTACAATTTTTTAAACTGCCTAGTCTTTAATCATTCCACAATGGCCCAGTGACAAATTAGTCTTGATATTTGGACCATAGGCTTAACCCGTCATCATGAACTCAGCCAGAGACTGCCTCTGTAACACTGGGCCTGGCCTGTGCTGGGCACAGCAGCTGCAGGGAAGTTTCTGTTCTCAGGGAGCAGACAGCTTCGTGAAAGTAACCATAGGCAGCCCTCATGGCGTGGGAAAGCCGTGCAGCACATGTTCCATTGGGGCTGCCTGGCTGCAGGGTGCAGGGCATGCGGTGGGAACAAAACCAAGAATCTCCATGGTCTGCTTGCTGAGGGATCCGACCGCGGGCTCAGGCCAGCTCTGCGTGAGAAACCAGGTTAAGAGCCTGGTGCCCCAGGGCCCCAGGGAAGAGGTTGGGCTGCCTTACTTTTCTGAGTCTAAAAATGGGATGACGACCTAGGGCTTTTGATGACAGAGTCTGCGGCTCCAAAGCACATGTTCCAGCTTTCTTGTGTGTTTAGCTTGGGTTTTGTGAGTGCATTGCTATTTACCCCAGGAAATCACGTGTACAACACTCTGCTTTGTAACTGGACTTGTATTATCACTGTTTTCTGTGACCATCCATTTCATGTTAGCTGCATTGTTAGTCAGCTTATAATTAAATTAACCGTGAATCCTTTTAGCGGCCTGTGAAGTAACTAGTCCATTTTGTGGTCTTTTGCCACAGTTTTTATAATTTGCATCATTGGCTAATTAATTGCTATTTAAAATTCTTTGAGGATTTCTCTGTGGTTTCATGCTTGATTTCTTTCCGAATATTTGTAAAAGAACAGTTCTGTATGTTTTCCTTGCTGTTGGAGTTCTCTGGCGGTGTGTCTGCTTTCATCATTGGTTTAGATTTCCTGTCTCATCCTGTTGTCTGCTTAGTCATCATCAATCCAGACCCCCCCACCATCGTTCCCGAGGCTGTAGTTTACCCATCCATCTCTCCTCCCCCGTCCCCCTACTTGCTCTGGTCATAATGAATTTGCCTAGTCTAAGAACTTCATAAAAGTGGAGTCAAACAATATTGGTCCTTTTGTGTCTGGTTTATTTCACGTAGCGCAGTGTCTTTAAAGTTCATTCATGTGAGTAGCTTGAAAGAGAACTGCCTTTCATTTTAAGGCTGAATACTATTCCATTGTTTGGCTAGACCCCATTTTGTTCATCCATTTCTCACCAAAAGGACATCTGGGTGTTTACATTTTGACGATTATGAATAATGCCACTGTGAACATTAGTGTACACATTTTTGTATGACCACATTTCCAGTTCTCTTGGGTGGAAGAGACTCTCAATGAGACGGTAGAGGAATTTGATGAGTAATACACATCAGCCAGAGATGGATACAGTGAGTCCCCTCATACAAACATTTGAGTTTCGAGCTTTCTAAGATGCGAATGTGTGTTCGCATGTCCAATCACATTAGTTCATGTGTCTGGCGTGCACGGTCACGTGTGTCCATCCTCTGCAGGTGGCTGTGCTTTTGTGTACTTTATAGTACAGTAGAGCAGTTTTGTAATTTCAAGCCCAAGATGTCTGGAAGCAAGCTTACAGACAGTGGGGTGTAGCCAGTTGTGTTAGTTGGGTACCGAGGCTGACTGTGTTGTATTTACGATCAAACTGGACCTATGAACTCACTTTTGGAACAGAACTCATTCATACAGAGTGGACTTACTGCACTCTGATCATGGACAGTGGTCATTGAGACTGTGTTTCCTCTGAGGAAGTGTGAAAGTAACTTAGATATGCCATGGATGGAGGAGCCTGGTAGGCTGCAGTCCATGGGGTCGCTAAGAGGAGGACACGACTGCGCTACTTCTTTCACTTTTCACTTTCATGCATTGGAGAAGGAAATGGCAACCCACTCCAGTGTTCTTGCCTGGAGAATCCCAGGGACAGGGGAGCCTGGTGGGCTGCCGTCTACGGGGTCGCATAGAGTCAGACACGACTGAAGCAACTTAGCAGCAGCAGCAAATTTATATACATTCCTTTGTTAATGTTGTTTTTCATTATGGTTTCTTCCAGGATACTAGATATAGTTCCCTGTGCTATACAATAGGAGCTTGTCGCTTAGCCATTCTCAATGTAATAGCTTGCATCTACCAACCCCAAGCTCCCGGTCCGTCCTGCTCCCTCCTCTCCTCCCGCTTGGCAACCACAGGTCTGATCTCTAGGTCTGTGAGTCTGTTTCTGTTTTGAGGGTAGGCTCACTGGTGCCACCGTTTAGATCCCACATACAGGAGATATCCATTTGGTGTTTCTTTCTCTTTCTGGCTAGAATCAGGTATACTTTAAACAGCTACCCATTTTCCAAGCAGAGCTCTTCTTTCTTCAAATGCCTACAATTAAAAAAAAAAGATGGAATGATTGCATATTTTGTGGTTCAAAATACTCATTAAAAAGACATCATTAGGACTTCCCTGATGGTCCAGTGGCTAAGTATCTGCCTGCCAATGCAGGGGACATGGGCTCAATCCTTGGTTCCAAAAGATTCCACACGCCTAGGTGCAACTAAGCACAAGTGCTACAAGTACTGAAGCCTGCCTGCCCTGGAGCCCCTGCTCCCCAACCAGAGAAGCCACCATAATGAGAAGCCTGCTCACTGCAGCCAGAGAGGGGCCCCTGCTTGCCAAAACCAAAGCAAGCCCGTGCTCAGCAATGAAAACCCAGCAGGTCAAAAATAAAATAAATAAAATTTAAAAAGACATCATTAAAGGACCAATCACTAAATATTGCCAGTCTTTTCCATTTTATCAACTGAGTATAAAGAGACAGATTTTGTACCTGAAAGGGTAGCTTTATTTATAACTTGGGCAAACTTTCCTTTTTCTCAGTGTCTCCATGTGAGACAATTCATCTTAGAGGATAATTTTTTAAAGGCAAGAAATAAGAAAAGAATGGAACCATAAAGTGAAATTGTTTTTGGAATATGAAAGGCGATGACAAAACTTACAGAGGAAAGATAAGAAAACGGACAACCTCCCTCCAAATATTTCAGCATTACTAGTATTAGAACTTGTGACATTTATGAGTGAGTGGCTCTGCTTTTTAATTTCATGAGTTCACACTCCAGTGGGTGTACACTCCATATGCGTTTGCATATGTGCGCCTCTGGGCTTACAGCTCAGTGCTTATCTGTATAGGTTTGTTGTTATATACCATTGAGGACAGAAACCATGTCTTCTTCACCTTGATTTCTCCACTGCAGAGTGCTGTATGTGGCATATTAGAGGTGCCCAAGCTTGCTGGAAGAAATGAATATGCTTGAGACAAATGAATATCCTTCAGATGTATTGCTACCATGTGGGTGTATTTACATATTAGTGGAACGGTGTTTTCCTGAGCTTCAGTCATTTGTGTATCTGTCTGAATGGGTGAGGAAGGGACAACTCGAGTGAGAAAGTTTGGCAGAGGAGGGCAATCTGGAGCCAGGAAGCAAGAGACAGCAGGTAACAGGCGTGACTGTCTCTCTGGCGCCCACCCTGTGCTCTGTGGGCTTTCAAAACAAGGCTCCATGTTTTCCCTTCCTCCTGGCACTTTTTAAATTCTCTCGCACTGTCAGGACACTCCTATTTAGAAACCAACTCAGGGCTATTTCTTCCCTTTTGTGGAGGAGGATGAGGAACTGGTTTCATGCTTCCAACAGATCTGTTTTCCTTCCTTGGTTTAGACTCTCAAATTCTGCTTTCAAAGGGCAGGCAAAATGGAGACTGAAATAATTCATTCAACAACAACCTCGAGGCCTGTAAAATGCCATCTTTGCTACTAACCAGGGAATATCATATATCACAGGTAGACACTTTTTATACTTTAGAGAAGAAGAAAAAGAATACCATTTTCTCCTCCCTCCTAATTAACTGCCCCCTGGGCTACTAGGACCCTCAAATAACAGTGACAGATAATCTCAGAATTTCTAGATGACAGTAGAAGAGGGGATTTCTCTGTTGGTCCAGCGGTTAAGACTCTGTGTTTCTGCTGCAGAAAGCAAGGGTTCAATCCCTGGTTGGGCAGTTAAGGTCCCACAGGCCACTGGAGTGGTCAAAACAAGCAAACAAAGAAAAAGAAAATAGAAGAGAGCCTATTAAAAAAAAGTAAAACCTATAGAATTTTTCAGAAGATTGAAAAATCAGGATTCAGGGCTTTCATGGTGGTCCAGGGGTTAAGAATCTGCCTGCCAATGCAGGACATACAGTTTCCATTCCTGGTCAGGAAGATTCCACATGCCTCGGGGCAGCTAAGCCAGTGATCCACAACTATTGATCCTGCACGGCCTGGAGTCCATGGACTGCAGCTAGAGAGTAGCCCCCGCTCACTACAACTAGAGAAAGCCCTCGTGCGCCAACGAAGACTCAGTGCAACGTAGAAAAAATAAAGAATAACAAAAAAAAAAAAGAGAGAAAAATCAGGATTCACTCATTTCCTGAACCCTTCTCTTGTGTCTAACAAAGTCCTATCAAGCCTCTAATTCCCCTCCCAAGTCTCGGGCACTGGCAATTTTCTGGCACCCACTGGTCTCACTCTTCCCAACTCCTCCTCCACTTGCAGCCCATGCTCCACCTGGCCTTTCTGGGAGTCGCTATCGCCCGCCAGGTCATTCTGTTCATTTTCTCTTCCCAGGTAGATTACAGCTCCTTCCCCTTATATGATCCACAGGTTCCAGGGGAAGCTCTCAACAAAACATCTGCTGACTGAACAACAACAGGAGATTCACGTGTCATAGAATTTTAGGGCTAAAAGGACTCTTAGGATCTTTTTGTTCACTTTTTCTGTTTTAGAGAGGGTAAGCAGAGGCCCAAAGGGTTACCTTTATAGATTTTCAAGAAAAACCATTGGTTCCAGACTGTATGTTCAGCTGAATAATATACCTGGTTCCTCATTAAAGCCATGTGGTGCAAGCATGCTTAGTCATGCCCAAGTCTTGGAGACCCCATGGACGGTAGCCTGCCAGGCTCCTCTGTCCGTGGGATTTCCCAGGCAAGAATACTGGACTGGGTTGCCATTTCCTACTCTAGGGGAATCTCCCTGACCCAGGGATCAAACCCACGTCTCTTGCATGTCCTGCATTGACAGGCAGATTCTTCATCACTAACACCTAGGAAACCCTGCTAGAGCCATGGGCTTTCTATTCTGACCCCCAACCTTGATCTTCCCTATTCTGACCTCAAGCCCTACATTCTCAGTGAATTGCTGCCCATGGTTTGACCTGACAGTGGGGGAAAAAACAAAACAAAACAATTAGGTCCCAGGATGACAATCTCCTTTCAAAAGGAGGTTGGGAGGACCGCTGTGGTGTGCAATGACAACAGAAGGCATCAGAAAGAAAGGGGCACTGACTTGACGGGGTGTGGAGAGTCAGCAAGAAAGTGGCAGGGGGACTTCCCTGGTGGTCTAGTGGCTGAGACTCCACACTCCCTATGTAGGGGCCCGAGTTCCATCTCTGGTCAGGGAACTAGATTCCACTTGCTGCAGCTAAAAAGATCCCACACGCCACATCTAGAGACCCTGCATGCCGTAACGAAGACCCAGTGCAGCCAAATAGATAAAGAAAAGAAATATTTAAATAAATAAATAATAAAGTCAGTCATTGATAATAAAATCAAATAAAGAGGGTTGGAGATAGGGTCTTTAGAGGGCCAAGGACCAAGTCTAAGCAGAGTCCAAGCAAATGCAGTTCTTCACCAAAAGGCGATTAGAGTCAGGTAGGAACTGATAGGCATGAGGGGCAGAAAGAGAAACACTAGACACACTCAGATCTGGTTCTGACTCTACCCTTGACAAGAAGTTTAATTTGGAACAAATTATTTAACTGTCAGGCCCTCAGGCAGACTCAGAATCTTATAGTCTCTGGTTGGGAGCAAGTCTTCATTCCAAGGATTTGCAATCAGATATTTGATCTTAAAAAGCTGGAAGAAGGTTGGAAGGATAAATTGGGAGTTTGGGATTAACATATACAAACTGTTATATACAAAATAAATAACCAACAAGGACCTACTTGTTGGACATACACTGCTCAATATTGTGTAATCACCCATAAGGGAAAGACTCTGAAAAAGAATGGATATGTATAACTGAACCCCTTTGCTGTACACTTGAAACTAACACAACATTGTAAATCAGCCATACTTCAATTAAAATTTAAAAAGAGCCCGGAAACAGTATCACTTCAAGTGGAAAACATTAGAGAGAATCATCTTTCCTTGCAGAATGTCGCAGTTTGTTCACATCACAGTTTACTCAGAGCCTGCTGTTAAGTCAGAATCCCACGGTTGTTATTTTAGTCTGTTGACGCTGTGGTTGCATATTTCACCAAGGGCCATCATTACCGTGGAGGCATAAGACATTTGGGGCTCCTGAATTATGACCGATGGGTGGTGGTTAGTTGCTTTTTCTTAGAACACCCTTTTAACTACATGTGGACTGTGCTACATGTGTGAACCATATTAAAAAAAAAAATGTTGATCACTTTCGATTAAAACACTAGATGGAAAAAACCCTACACTAGACAGCAAAGAGATACATACTTATAAAACACTCCTCCTCTCAACATTTTCACAAGGCCTGAATTATCTTGTAATCTGAGGATGCTATAATTTTGGCATCTACATTTGAATTCAATCTCTCTGCTTAAAGCCTCTTGTGAAGTGAAACTCCTATGAGATTTATTTTAGGTTGAAACAGTTTCATATTTTTCATTGTACTACAAAATAGAAAAAAGGCAAAATTAAAACAAAAACCAGGGACTTCCCTAGTGGTACTCTGTTTAAGACAGCGCTTGCAATGCAGGGTGCCTGTGTTCTATCCCTGGCCAGCAAACTGAAGTCCCATATGCTGTGCAGTGTGGCCAAAACAAAGAGGACCTCAAAATTACGCTGATCATTGGCAAATGCCCTGTTGTAGAAGTGTAGAAAAGCCCTTGAAGTTATCATATGGACACGGTCTGCCCAGCTGTAAACTTAGGTATCTATTTTGAACCCCTTTCACAGTGTCAGAATGTTAGACCTGGAAGGGGCCTTTGAGGTCATCTGATCCAAGCCACTCAATTTCCAAAGGCAGGTAGTAAAGATCAGAGGCATAAGAGACTCGCTGAAGTCCAGCAGGAGATTATTTAGTATAGCTGATCTGGAACCTGTGTTTCCATTCTCAGCATTACTGTTCTTTGCTCGCTTTTACTTATATTTGTTGTTTAAATTGTTAAATATGATTGCACTGTATACGGTAAAAACCAAAAACTCTCTCTTCCAACAGACTTCCCTCCCACTCTTCCATGTCATCCAACTTTTTAGGAGAAACTGCTATTGATAGTTGGGCTTCTCTGGCGGCTCAGCTGGTAAAGAACCCACCTGCCAATGCAGGAGACATAAAGAGACGTGGGTTTAATCCCTGGGATGGGAAGATTCCCTGGAGGAGGGCATGGCAACCCACTCTAATATTCTTGCCTGGAAAAGTCCATGGACAGAGGAGCCTGGAGGACTACAGTCTGTGGAGTTGCAAAGAGTCGGACGAGACTGAGCACATGTGCACACACTGTTAACAGTTTGCTGTATACATATGCAAATTCCATGTGTGTGTCTGAGCACTGATACATTCATTCACATACATATGGGTATACACACGGGCCAAGGTTTTTTAAATTTGTATTATATTTAATTTTTATTGAATTATAATTGACATATAATGTTAGTTTCAGGTGTACAACATGGTGATTTGACAGTTTTTAAATTTTAATTATTTTTTTATTGAAGGATTTTGCTTTACAGAATTTTGTTGTTTTCTGTCAAACCTCAACATGAATCAGCCATAGGTATGCATATATCCCCTCCCTTTTGAACCTCCCTCCCCTCTCCATCCCCACCCCACCCCTCTAGGTTGATATAGTGCCCCTGTGTGAGTTTCCTGAGCCATGCAGCAAATTCCTATTGCCTATCTATTTCACATATGGCAGGCTAAATTTTTTGAAAATACTTTTACTCCAAACTAGAACCTAATGAAACCAAAATAAAAATAAGGGGGTGATAAAATGGGAGTTCTGAACAACAACATAAATATCATTTCTAATAGAAATTGTTGTTTCTCTTATCATTGCTCACCTAGAAATTATCATGAGATTTTTAAACATTTTTATTTATTTGACTGCACTGGGTCTTGGTTGTGCCATGTGGGTTCTTTAGCTGCCGCATGCAAACTCTTGCCGCATGTGGGATCTAGTTTCCTGAACACAGATGGGACCCAGGCCCCCTACACTGGGAGCACAGACTCTGAGCCACTGGGCCACCAGGGAATTCCCTAGAAATTCTCATAAAATTTGACAAAAGCTATTCAGGCTTCCCAGCTGGAGCCAGTGTTAAAGAACTCACCTGCTGGGACTTCCCTGGTGGTCCAGGGCTAAGACTCCATGCTCCCAATGCAGGGGGCCTGGGTTTGATTTCTGGTCAGGGAACTAGATCCCACATGTTGCAACTAAGGGTTCACATGCTTCAGCAAAAATTGCAACCAAATAAATTAAAAAAAGAAAACTCACCTGGTAATGCAGGTGATATAAAGGACACTGGGTTCGATCCGTGGGTCATGAAGATCCCTTGGAGGAGGTCATGGCAACCTACTCCAGTATTCTTGCCTGGAGAATCCCACAGACAGAGGAGCCTGGCCGGCTATAGTCCATGGGGTCTCCAAGAGTCGGACATGACTCAGTGACTAACACACATGAAGGGTCCTCAGTGCTATGCACGGTGGGTAGGGTGGAATTTATCCTTGGAGCAGTGTGTTATCGCTTTTGCTTCATAGGATTAGTGTGGTATTTTAGAAAGATCGTTCTGGGACCAGAATAGAGGACGGAATAGAGACAGTGAAACCAGCTGAGGGGCTACTGCAATGTGCCAGGCGAAGGGGGGTGAGTGTGTGAACTGACGACGTGGAGCCGGATGTGCACAGTCAAAGGAGAAGAGGGGTCTGGATGAAGAGGCCTCGGAGGGAGACTCACAGAGCCTGAAGACCAGGTGGGTACGGAGGTGAAGGGGAGCTGGCAGACACTCCGCCTTCTACCTCCTAAATCTTTTAAAAATATTTATTAATTTATTTGGCTGTGCTGGGTCTTAGTTGCACCACACAAGGTCTCTAGTTGCAGTATGTGGGACTGAATTCCCTGGCCAGTGATAGAACCTGGGCCTCAGCCCTGGGAGCCAAGAGTCTTAGCCACTGGACCACCAGGGAAGACCCTAAGATCTTCCTTTCTGAGCAGGAACTCTGTATCTCGTGCCAACTCTGGCCATGTAACTGGGGCTCAATTAAAGTTTTCTTTATTTTTGTTCTAAATTTATTTCCGTTTTTTTCAATTAAAATTTTTGAAGAAATCCTGCATTTTTTTTTAAATCCAGTATACAATCCTAAGCAATTGCTGTTCAACTTTTCATTACCAAAATTTTAATGCTTTTTTTTTCCTTTAAAGCATGATTTCAACTAATAAAATAGTTCTTATTACTTACCCGGTCATTCAAAAGCTGATGGTTTAGGGGTGTCCGGGTACTCATCTTTGTCTGCATTTTGGGACCATTTGTGTTTTTTGGACGTGCAAAGGCCATCATGAAATAACTGGATATTCTTCTGTAAGAAAAACTATACCTGCAGAAGAAATGAATCATACAATCTTCAGAATACTGAGAACACTCATTCCATACAATCCTCTTTAGTACACGGGGCAGGGGCAGGGACGAGGGGGAGAGTAACATTTACTGGGAGTCTTTTATATGTCAGGCACTTAACAGGTTTGCTCAATTAAAACCCATAACAATATGGTAAGGTGGTGGGTTTTAGCTTATTTTACAGATGAAGAAAGTGAGGCTCACTGAAGTTACACGCTTTGCCCAGAGTTATACAGACAGTAGGTGGTGAAACAGAGAATCAGGCCTAGGTCTGTTTAACTCTGTTTGATTTTCATTGGACCAAGGGGAAAAAAATCAGAATCACTCTTAGCTAAGAACATAACCTATTGGTCAGAAAGAAGTATTTATAAAATCTCCGTGCAATCTGAACTACCCCATTTTGTCCCTTGTGACCTCCTTCTTCCTCTGTCAACTTTCTGACATCTAGCTAACAAGGGCTCTAGCTTGCTACCATATTTAAGAAGTAGAAGACTACAATGGACAAGGCCAAGAATTTACATATGGACAGATTTGGGTTTATTGGGAAAAATACACTGGGGAAAATATACAGTATACCCAGTACTGTATATGTCTGCCTTCATTTTTGTGGCTTCACGGCATGTGGGATCTCAGTTCTCCCACCAGAGATGGAACTCACATCCCTTGTATTGGAAATGTTGAGTCCTAACCATGACTGCTGTTGTTCAGTCACTAAGTTGTGCCCAGCTCTTTGCAACTCCATGGACTGAAGTACACCAGGCTTCCCTGTCCTTCACTGTCTCCCAGAGTTTGCTCAGACTCATGTCCATTGAGTTGGTGATGCCATCCAACCATCTCATCTTCTCTTGCCTCCTTTCTCCTCCTGCCTTCAATCTTTCCCAGCATCAGGGTCTTTTCCAAGGAGTCGGTTCTTCACATCAGCTGGCCAAAGTTTGGGAGCTTTAGCTGCAGCATCAGTCCTTCCAATGAATATTCAGGGTTGATTTCCTTTAGGATTGACTCATTTGATCTTCTTGCTGTCCAAGGGAGTCTCAAAGGTCTTCTCCAGTACCACAATTAAAAAGCATCGATTCTTCAACACTCAACCTTCTTTATGATCCAATTCTAACCACTGGACAGCCAGGGAAGTCCCTAGGTCTGCCTTCATTGGATTAAAGCACTCTAATTTCCATGAGGGATTATTTTTCCCTCAGTGTGTAGGGTCTGCTGATTGGTTAATCAAGGTGGCCTCCCCTTGCCCAGTCATGAGACTAAGCTAGGCCAGGTAACTGATGCTGGCTTATCCTTGCTTTACAGCCAAGGTGATTATTCAAAGGACTGTAGATGCTCTGAGGATATTGTTAAGCTGTTCTTAGACTCTTCTTGGAGGGGCTTCCTAGGTGGTGCTAGTGGTGAAGAATCTGCCTGCCAATGCTGGAGACCTAAGGGATGCAGGCTTGATCCCTGGGTCAGGAAGACCCCCTGGAGGAGGCCATGGCAGCCCACTCCAGTATTCTTGCCTGGAGAATCCCTGGGACAGAGGACCGTGGCAGGCTATGGTCCACAGGGTCACAAAGAATCAGGCACGACTGAAGCAACTTAGCATGCACGCATGTCCTTTCCATCTTGTGAGCCACCTGATAGCCTTCAGTAAATTTCACCTCCATCAGCTAGAAGACCCTTCTTGTAGGGGCATCCCTGGGGGCTCAGATGGTAAGGAATCTGCCTGCAATGCGGGAGACCTGGATTCGATCCCTGGGTTGGGAAGATTCCCTGGAGGAGGGCATGGCAACCCACTCCAGTATTCTTGGCTGGAGAATCCCCATAGACAGAGGAGCCTGGCGGGCTACAAGAGTTGGACACAACTGAGCGACTAAGCACACAGCATGCACACATTAGCTAGAATCTATTTCTGTTGTTTGCAACCAAATCTTGTTACATTACACAGTTGGGATCCTGGCTCTAAAACTTACTAGCTTTGAAACTTTTTGCAAGTAGTCACTCAGTCGTGTCTGACTAACCCCATGGACTGCAGCACGCCAGGCTTCCCTGTCCTTTACCATCTCCTGGAGGTTACTCAAACTCATGTCCATTGAGTCAGTTATGCCATCCAACCATCTCGTCCTCTGGCATCCCCTTCTCCTCCTGCCTTCAATCTTTCCCAGCATCAGGGTCTTTTCTAATGTGTGGGCTCTTTGCATCAAGTGGCCAAAGAATTGGAGCTTCACCTTCAGCATCAGTTCTTCCAATGAACGTTCAGGACTGATTTCCTTTAGGATTGACTTGGACAGGTACACACTGCTATATTTAAAATGGATAACCAACAGGGATCCACGATATAGCACAGGGAACCGTGCTCAATGGCAGCCTGGCTGGGGGAGAATGGATACATGTATATGTATGGGTGAGACCCTTCATTGTTCATGTGAAACCACCACAACACTGTTAATTGGTTATACTCCAATACAAAATAGAAAGTTGAAAAAAGTAAAATAAATAGCATCACCACAGACTTTCTTAGAACTTCCTGTTATTTACAGAGTTCTTCAAAGCCTGTCCTTGAAGGGGGCACAACAAAATATTTTAAGGTAAAAAATATTTAAAGCAGATTGATGGCATTTTCAGTATATATCCTCCGTGTTTCTGTTTGTTTGTGCCTTCTTCCTCCCTGAAGGTATGTTTCATATCCAAAGCAGTGGTGCTGAGTTGAGGACTGCACAGGATTTGCCTGCCTCACCCAGGGCTCCAAAAATTATAGCAACAAATATAAGAAAATTTAAAAACATATTTATTTTTATGTATTTATCTGGCTGAGCAAGGTCTTTGTTAGGGCATGTGGGATGTAGTTCCCTGACCAGGGATAGAACCCACGTCCCCTGGACCACCAGGGAATTCACCTGGACAGTTTTTTGATCCAGATACCACAGCTAAGACCTGGCACAGCCAAATAAATAAAAATAAATATTTTTTAAATTAAAAAACCATTACCTTTTTACTTACAGAGGATTCCCCCAAATGCTAGATGTGAAATTTTGTGACTCTCACTTGACATGTAATATTCCCTCTCAGGTTTAAATTACAGCTGAAGAGAAAGCCAACGTTTTAAAACCTCAGGGTTTTAAACCATAGATAATATCTTCCTGCAGTTGCCTGCTGATACCACTCTGCTGGAATAAGGGGGAATTAAGGAGGTTCAGATGAGCCCTCACATTCTTAGCTCCAAACAGCTACGTTGCAAAGGTGTAAGAAATGATTTCATTACAGTATTATTAATTGGCTGCTATAAAAATACACATGAGCAGGCAAATATATAAAGCACGGTCACTGAGTCTAGATCTACTCAGTTAAAAATCACATATTTCCTTTTTTATCGCTATTTATTCATGTTTGATGTTTCTTCTATTTAAACTTTGAAGGTGTGTGTGTGTGTGTGTGTGTGTGTGTGTGTGTGTTTTAATTTTTATTTATCTGTTTAGGCCAAGCCACTCGGCTTACAGAATCTTAGTCCCCAACCAGGGATTGACCCTGGCCCTCGGCAATGAAAGTACAGAGTCCTAACCTCTGGCATGCCAGGGAATTCCTTAAACCAGTTGTTTTCAATCTTTTATTTTTTTTTTTTCAGGGCTATAAAACTCTTTGAGGATATGATGAAAACTATGAATCTTCTCCCTAGAAAAATGCGTATAAACATTACATTTTGTTTATACTAGGTTAAAAACTTCTGTTGTAAGCTCAGAAACTCTCTTTTCCCAGTATGAGTAGAAAACAATCTGACTGATTATAAGCACGATTTCTGATTAGGACAAAGTAGCTTTTCCAGGTCCTCCCTAAGGTGTTGCGTTGTTGTTGCTTTATTCCTTCCTGGTTCTTCAGAGCTAGAAATTATTTGAATTAGGCTTTTTTTTGTTTGTTTTCAAATCAACTTGAATAAAGTTTGGTTTTCAGGAGACGGGGCCTGGCTGAGAAAAAGAGCCCTCTTGATAACAGTCTTCCTGAAGCAGGAAATGGAGGCGTCCTGCCCTGGGTTTTGTCATTATCCTTTCACAGTTTTCGCTCTGCCCACTCTAGAAGACGGGCAGTGTGCACACCTGCAGGCCCACACTGGTTCACAGTATAGACCACTCGGGCGCTTTCATACAACATGCAAGACAATTACAAGACAAAGCAAGTTGCCTTCCCTCCCTCTACATGCAAACCTTGCTGCTGTTTTCTCATGACCTCTTTCCCCCTTAATGGCTGTCCTTGCATGTTCCCCTTTAATTTTTCTTTGGTAAAGGGGAAGAAAAAGGGCTTATGGCCCTTAGCCCCAGTGTGTGCTTCTAGTGTCCTGTTTAAAGGCAAGGATAGGTCCTCTGGTAAAGTGCCAGTGGTTACACACCTCCTGTCCCATCTTCAAAGCCATTCTTCACACTGTCACCATTGCACAACTTCACTGAAGACTTATCAGGTCTGTATTACAGGCATAAAGACAAGTCTTGACTAGAATGGAGATTACAGTCTACTACAGGAGGGGTTTTTTAACAAATAAAAAAATATATATTTAAGGTGATGTCTTAGTATATGTACACATTGTGGAATGCTTACACAATCAAACTGTGTAACACATCCATCACCTCCCATAGTTACTGTGTGTGTGCATGTGTGCGTGTGGGTGTGCATGTGTGTGCTTCTGTGTGTGATTACCCTTGAGATCTACTCTTCCAGCAAATTTCAAGTATATAATATATTATTATAAACTACAGTCACCATGATCCCTGGGCAGGAAGATCCCCCGAAGAAGTAAATGGTAACCCACTCCAGTATTCTTGCCTGGAGAATCCCATGGACAGAGGAACCTGGTGGGCTACAGTCCATGAGGCTGCAAGAGTGGGACACAACTTAGCGACTAAACTACCACCACCATCACCACACAGTCACCATGCTGTACACACGGTCTGTAGAACTTACTCATTTTCTAACTGAAGGTTTGCACCGTTTGATCAGTATCTCCACACTTCCCTACTCCCCAGCGTTGGCTAACCACTGCTCTATTCAGGGAAGTATTTTTCAAAAGGTCTGTTAATCACTTTTCAGCTCAAAAACCTTCGGAGACTCGATCATGGCTACAGAATCCTTAGCATGCTCGCCTCACACCTCACACCTCAAGCTGGGCTCAGACTAGGAGCGCTCGGCCGAGCGTGCGCGGCGCGCCTGCGCCGTCCGTGGTGCGCGCGCGCCCGGCCGTCGCGAGAGCTCGCGGGCGCTCCGAGGCCGCGCTGGGGGGCCTCGCTGGCTCCGTTTACCTGAGGGACCTGCGGCCGCCCCCGGCCGCCGCCGCAGCCCCCGGGAGCCCGGCCCCGAGGTGTGGGGGGAGCCCCGGGTCGTGCCGGCCCCTTCCCGTCCGGCTCAGCGGGAAAAGGACTCGGGGGTGGGGACTGAGGCGGTGCCGGCGCGGCCGCCCGCTCCTCGGTCTCACCCTGCGCCGGAGCCACCAGCCGCCGCGGCACCGCCTCCTCAGGGATCCTGATTCTCGTCGCCGCCGAAACAAGAGCCTTGGGCGCCGCGCTGTGGAGGGGTGGGCGGCGGGCCGGCGGCGGAGCCCGAGTCTGGGGCTGGGCGGCCCGGGCGCGCGGGCTGGAGTCACCCTCTGTCCCGAGCCCGCGCCGAGCAGCCTGCTGGAGTGGGGCCCGCGCTCCCTGCGCGCCGCCCTCGGCCCCGCCTGGGGCTCGGTCGGCGCCGCGGGGGCGGGTGGCGCTCCCGGGCCGCTGGGGGCTGTGGGGGGAGCGCGCGGCCGCCGGCCGGGAGGACGACGCTCCGAGGCCTGGGTGCGGGGCCGCGGGCGGCGCCGCGGCATCTGGACTGCTGCCTGTTCCTAGTCCTGAACGTTGTCCCCTCTCCTCCCTCCCGTCAGTTTTGCAAAGTCTGCTTATTCCTCCTGGAGGCTTCCCTCTCTGCCCCCTTGGACGCTCCGTGTGTTTGCCCTGGGGTACCGCGGGGAGGTTCAGCCACCGCCTCTGAAATAAGGTGCTGTTAAACATTTCAGGACATTTTAACATCTTCCTAGAGGCCTTTTTCAGAATTAGGTGTCTTCCTCAATAAGAGAAAAAAGAAAACACGGAGGAGGAGGAAAGAGAAGGTAAGACGATAGGCTTTACTAATTGTTGAGGTCCTTTAATGGACCGGAACCTGGGGGTCCAGAGTCGATGATAAGAAAGTAAAGGAGAGAAAGAGGCTGATAGTCCTTGATTTATGGAGAAAGCCACTTCTTTCTTAAAAGAAGAAAAACATACGCCACTAATTTAGGCAGAGGCGCCAACTCGAAGTTCCAAAATATCTGGCAATGACAAAAAGTCTGGTTTTTGGCCCAGAATAAATGAAATTTTGAATTTTGGTTCCCTTCTGAATGTAGCCAGACAGATCAGCGGAGCAGACCTGCAGCTATAGGAATAAATGACTGCTCTATAAGGTTGATCAAACAATATTTTATTTTATAGAAGTAGTTTGGAGAGACCTGTAATGTTTATGTACAGGAATTGGGTTACTTGGCAAAGCCAATACCGCAGGAGCATGGAAACAAAGACTTGACAAGGGGGATGTTACCTCCCTCTTGAGCCTTCTTTTAGCCTTTAGTGCTGTGCTGACAGTCGAAGGGATAGATAAATCCATAGTTCTGTTATTAAGAAACATTTACTCCTGAAGATAATGCTTTCCATCCGTCCTTTTTTTTTTCTCCCATCCGTCCTTTTAAGCAAATCAATACCATCTTTTTCCTCCATCAGAAGAAGGAAAAAAAAGTTTGTTTGAAGTACCAAACCACAACATAGAGGTAATAAGATAGGAAAGTGACGTAAAAGCTTAAGTGGGCAGGCTTGCAAGGATAGAGCTGAAAATAAAAGATAATCGAGATGCAGTTCTTCTTACAGTGTTGCCTTTTATTTAGTGAAATAACAGGTTCCTCCTCTACACCCCCCCCCCCAAATGCTTTGAAACTGTCAGGAGAATAAGGGAATTAAGTGTCAGGAATCATTGAACAGGAGGCTTCCTGTGTGCTGTTTTGGATCTGTCAGGAATTCTCTGTTCCTTATTAATTCCTGACTACTCAGGAATTAAGAGGAGAGGCAAGCCTCTCCCCGGGCCAAGGAATCCAGGCATTTCCTTCATTAGTTTCTCTATACGGAGAGAAGTACCCTCTTCTTTCTTGTGAACCATAGGGTTAAAGTGATTGTTTACAACTCTCTAATATGAGATAGCTCTCTCTCTCTCTCCCCTATGTTTTGTAAGTCTCAAATTTTAATCTTTATCTTTGCTGAGAATAACTATGTAAGACAGTATATATGCCCACACCATGTTAATTAAAACACCTTTGCTCCATCAGAGCTCTGTTCCCTGTGTCTGTCTTTCTCTCTCTCTATCAGGCTGTTTGTTTGGAGCACAGAGGCCCTCTGAATTCACTTTCCTGCCCGGGCTTCTAAGACCCTCTCAAGAAGGTGCTGTGTGCCTTCACCACATCGAGAGGGTGCCTGAGGCCTCCGTGAACTGAGCGAGCCTCGTGCCAGGGGCTTTATTGGCTTTCTCCATAAATCAAGGACTATCAGCCTCTTTCTCTCCTTTACTTTCTTATCATCGACTCTGGACCCCCAGGTTCCGGTCCATTAAAGGACCTCAACAATTAGTAAAGCCTATCGTCTTACCTTCTCTTTCCTCCTCCTCTGTGTTTTCTTTTTTCTTTTTCTCTTCCACTAATATTCCCTGCTTCTACATCTCTCCTAAATCTACCAGTGCCCTATTAATAGAGAAAGAAAGGACTTTAGGTTCTTTTATCCCTTTTTTCGTCTTCGGTACTGCATTGCTCTGAGCTTTGATTCGTGCTTTGAACATTTAGGTGGATTTTTCTAGAGAGATCCCCAGCCATGATTGAGATATTTGAAGTAGGGAGGCTTGAGGAGAAGATAACTAGTAAAGTGCATGTTCTTTTTTTGTATAGCATAGTGTTGTGAGCGCGTCATCATTGGGCAAAGAGAGGGGGTTTTAAACTCACTGTAACTCCTCTGTTGCCCACTTGACAGGCAAAAAAATCTCTCTCCCCGTCTTAAATTTCTGGTGTGTTAGTAAAACTGTGAGATTTCATGCTGAAAGCTTATTCCGTGCATGTTAGTTTGTTGATGTTAGACTGCTGTTGACTTTCTTTTCTTCAGGAGACATGTGATAGGAAACAGGTCTTACTGCATCTTTACCTTCTTTCACAGGGAAGAGCAGTGTTGGCCTCAAGCATTTTTTAACCCCTAAATCTCTAGAATTAGAGACGTTTAAAGCTGCAGTTGCCCACAAAAAGAGCAGTAGTGCAAATGAAAACCAAGACTTTGAAATATGTATGAGAGGAATTGTTCAGTATAAATTTGGGAGAAGGGTCACAGCGTCCTGAGGAAAGAAGTGAAGGTTTTTAATAGTGGCATTTCCAGAAGGTTAGGTGTGAATGTTTGAAGAGTAACAACTCCTCTTTGAGTAGAAATTAGTTTTAACTGACTGTTGCATCAGAAACGATGAATCTATCTTTGAGTTACAGTTTGTTATGCTGAGAACTAGCAACAGTTTTGGAGGATCCAAGGAATGCGCTGTGAATGAAGTTTAAGAAAAAACAACTAGGCTGCTGCTGCTGCTAAGTCACTTCAGTCGTGTCTGACTCTGTGCGACCCCATGGACTGCAGCCTACCAGGCTCCTCCATCCTCGGGATTTTCCAGGGAAGGGTACTGGAGTGGGGTGCCATTGCCTTCTCCGAACAACTAGGCTAGTAGGCCTAAAAAAAAATCCTGGTCCCCAAAGTTTATCTCATTAAACTAATTTTATAGTTAAAACTTGCAACCATGCTAAAGGGGAAAAAAAAATCAGGAGCTTGATATTAGAGAATTTTCTGAAGACATGTTAATGGAAATGGAAACGTGGGTGGAATTTCAACCTGATTTTTTTAAAGTCCAAACTCTCACCATCTTTTAACTTTCCAGTTTTGTGTTTAGTTTTAAAAGATCCTTTGCTTTCTCTAGTATTAAAAGTAATGTATAATTTGTAAGATGGACTGGATTTTGATGCCTACTATTCGTTTTCATTTTGAACTTTATTTGTTTTTCCTGTATTTTTTTACGCCCCATCACTCAGCACACTGGAAGAATAGATTATCTTGTGTAATCAGTAGATGACTAGACGGACTTTAAAAATTAGATAAAGTAGCAAAGTGATACCTTGAGATTAGTAAGAATCTAGGCCCTATGAATTAAATATGCTGCTGCTAAGTCGCTTCAGTGGTGTCCAACTCTGTGCGACCCCATAGACTGCAGCCCACCAGGCTCCCCCTGTCCCTGGGATTCTCCAGGCAAGAACACTGGAGTGGGTTGCCATTTCCTTGCCCAATGCATGAAGCTGAAAAGTGAAAGTGAAGTCGCTCAGTCCTGTCCCACTGTGACCTCATGGACTGCAGCCTACCAGGCTCCTCCGCCCATGGGATTTTCCAGGCAAGAGTAGTGGAGTGGGTTGCCATTGCCTTCTCAGATGAACTAAATATGGAGCTATATACCCTTTAGCAACCAGAAAACAGTATCCTGAGAATGAATTTATTTTTTTAAATAAGATATGGAAAACAAAAGGCCAAAACCCACATGAGTTTTAGGAAAAGGAACCTAGCACTTTGAGCAGTGATATGCTCTCAGTGTGTACTTTGCTCTCTAAGAAGATGATAATTTCCTTGAGAGAAGCAGCTTCAGAGGTAGTGATTGCTAATCCTTATAATGCAGTCTTGGAAAACTCTGAAAGAAGACAAAAGAATATCCTCCTGTTCCCATTGTAGCCAGTGTGTTTGAGGCAACCTTTAATTTCTGAATTGGAAACACAAAATGTTACGTACATGTATAGTGTGTCCAGATAAGTAAATCTAAGCTGAGAAAGAGGAATCACTTTGTGTACAGAAAGTGTGAATTGGAATAGAATTGCTAACCTCTTTTGTTGCAGGGCCTTGCTGACAAGCCCCCAGGGCCCATTTTTGTCATTGTCTCTCCTGGGATTCTGCCTGCTTTCTTTCCTCTTCACAGTTGCCATCTCCTGCCTTTCCCACCTGAGTTCTTTGGGTTTGGCTTTGTAGTCAGCCTCTGAAGACAGTCTTCCAAGATTGCATCCCCTTGATTGCTGCTCTTCAGAACAGATACTCAACTTATTTTAGGGGCTTTTACTTTTTAACATCAAAAGAGAACTGGTAAATTGGGGAATATCTGATTCCTGATGTTACACATCGATAAAAATTAAACAGAACTGGACATGGAACTACAGACTGGTTCCAGATAGGAAAAGGAATACAGCAAGGCTGTATATTGTCACCCTGCTTATTTAAGTTCTATGCCGAGTACATCGTGAGAAACGCTGGGCTGGAAGAAGCACAAGCTGGAATCAAATTTGCTGGGAGAAATATCAATCACCTCAGATATGCAGGTGACACCACCCTTATGGCAGAAAGTGAAGAAGAATTAAAGAGCCTCTGGATGAACGTGAAAGAGGAGAGTGAAAAAGTTGGCATAAAGCTCAACATGCAGAAAACAAAGATCATGGCATCTGGTCCCATCACTTCATGGGAAATAGATGGGGAAACAGTGTCAGACTTTATTTTTGTGGGCTCCAAAATCACTGCAGATGGTGATTTTAGCCATGAAATTAAAAGACGCTTACTCCTTGGAAGAAAAGTTATGACCAACCTAGATACCATACTAAAAACCAGAGATATTACTTTGCCACCAAAGGTCCGTCTATTCAAGGCTGTGGTTTTTCCAGTGGTCACGTATGGATGTGAGAGTTGGACTGTGAAGAAAGCTGAGCGCCGAAGAACTGATGCTTTTGAATTATGGTGTTAGTGAAGACTCTTGAAAGTCCCTTGGACTGCAAGGAGATCCAACCAGTCCATCCTAAAGGAGGTCAGTCCTGGACGTTCATTGGAAGGAATGATGCTGAAGCTGAAACGCCAATACTTTGGCCACCTCATGCAAAGAATTGACTCATTGGAAAAGACCCTGATTCTGGGAGGGATTGGGGTCAGGAGAAGAAGGGGACAACAGAGGATGAGATGGCTGGATGGCATCACCGACTCAATGGATATGAGTTTGGGTAAACTCTGGGAGTTGGTGATGAACAAGGAGGCCTGGTGTGCTGTGATTTATGGGGTCACAAAGAGTCAGACACGACTGAGTGACTGAACAGAACTGAACTTTTTATCATCAAAAGAGAACTGGTAAACTGGGGAATATCAGATTCCTGATGTTACACATTGATAAAAATTCCAGTGTAGGGTTAAATGTATCTAGTCCTTTCTGTTTTCTGATGAAATAGTCATCAGTTCATTTAATCGGAAATTAGTTTTCCGCATATCTTATATTGCTCTGTAGAAAAGTGAATGTCTTTTCTTAGGGTTAGGGCATGAAAAACTGTTGCCAGTGTTGGGACCTAACAAACGCCATGATAGGCTTCAGGGACTAAGGTAGGACTCACGGGAAAAGCTGAGTCATTGCCCAGTGAGGTCATCCCCATGGATACCAGGACTTGTCTAATCAGCATGCTCCCCGTAACCTGGTTTGAGTTTATCAGGACGTAAAAGACATCCCCCTGCAGCCAATAGCCAATTAGTAAATACCAGGAAACCCCTGCACCCAATAAAGATTAGCCAATTAGTAAATACTAGGAAACTCCTGCAGCCAATCAGCCCTTGCCAACTCTCTGTCTTTGTTCTATACCTATAAATACTGCTGTAAATCTGGGCTCAGGGCTCTTGCTCCACTCCACTGTATTGGATGTGGCGGGAGCCCTAGCTTGAGCTAGAAATAAAACCCCTTCATGCTTTTACATTGCTGTGGACATCTTATTCTCTCAGTTTTGGGGACTCAGACTCTGGGCATAACATTTGGGGGCTCGTCTGGGATCCCTTTAACTGGGAAAAATAACACTCTCCCAATAGAAGGGATTTCCTCACTAGGAGGAAAGATATCTGAACACTGGTGTTAAGTCTGGTTAAGTCCAGCATAAGGCCAAGGCCCAGCATATGCACTGGAAGGCAGCTGGCTCTTGTTAGGCCTAATCAGAGGTGAATTAGTCATCCTAGCCAGTGTAAGACCGAGGCCCAGTGAGCGCGCTGGAAGGCAACTGGCAGCCAGCATAAGACCGGGGCCCAGCACTGGCGCAGGAAGGCAGCTGGTTCTGTGGGGGATTGGGAAGGAACGTCTCTCCTATCTCCGAATCTGGTAGGCAGTGGACGCCCTTTGGTGAGATAACACTGGGAAGCAAGACAACAGTAACCCGGGATAGACCTAGCTCTGTGTTTTCGGCCGATATTTGTCTGTCTTCTGTCTGTCGCCTTTCTTTGTGTGCCGGCGCCATTTTTGTTTTTTTGTGTGTTCATTGTGAGCTCCGTCATTATGGGTCAAAGCTCTTCCACCCCTTTGTCTGTAATGACTGACCATGAAGATCGGGAGAGTAATACTTATCTAGACCATCTCTAACTCCTGACACTGAGGAAAAAGAAAAAAAAAAAGACCTGAAGCTAGCTGTCTAAATAGGTAGAACTTGATTTTCTTTCCCTGTGCCTTGAGACCAGGGCTCTCTTGGTATGTCTCTGGGTAATATTTTTGAGGTTAATTTGTATATGAGCTCTATTTATTTGGCTTAAAAAAAAGGTAAGTGCTTACAAATCAAGTAATTCTAAATTAATAAATTCCAGGTTCATGAGAACTGGGAAATATTGTGTTAAATACCTGATACTAATGTGTGTTTGTTGACCTAGCTAATATAGACATGTCTTAGAGTAATTAACATTAAGTAGAATATTTTCATTGTACCTAGGTTTGATATAAGTTAAATATTATATCTGTTACAAGTTTGTCAACAAGGAAATTAACCTCAAGTGAAGAAACTTCTAAAAAATGTAAATGAGATGAGCTTTTATATCTCTAGCTAACTTTGGGGTGCTTCAGAGGGCCCCTGGAGCATCCCAGAGAGATATTAAACTGTGTTTATTTGGTTGGTTAAATTACATGGAAAAGATTATCAAATGAGTAATAAATCTGCTCGTGTTATAATGTATGGTAAAATAACTAATACAGATGTCAATTATGGTTATAAAAATCATCAGACCAAAATTAGTGAGAACAGAACTATTTTGCAAACAAACTAGCCTTAATTTGGTTATACTGAATAAAAATAAGGGTAACATTAAGGAGAAAAAGATATTTCAAAATGTTAAAGACCAGTTTCTTAATGGAGGTCTGCATCTAGTAAGACTCATCTCTTAGATAGTTCTTTGCTGTTATGTGATGTTAATGTAAAATTTAATTGAATTCTTGAAGAACACCCTAAGTTTGTTTCTGAAGCTCATCTCAGTAATCTATCTTTGGATGAAGATCAGATGCCTCATAACCTGCAACCAGGACTGGAAAAAGACATAATTTAAGGGACTGTCTCCAACATGGATGGAAGGACTTATTTATCAGGAGAAACTACACTACACCAGGATGAGAAGATGATGACATCAGAGGGAGACAGCTTCCCCAAGATGCTGGACCTGATTCGTATGATCATTTATGTTTTCTTGACTTCTTAGACCTTTGCATATAAGTCAAATGCTTTTCTATCATAGGCCTGATCCTATGCTAGTTTTAAAAATCAATCCGATTGTTGGGTTCGTGTCCAATTACCTGTGTCTAGTTCTGGGTTACCTTGGTAAATTTCTCTACTACCAGACTCTAACTGGTTGGCCCTGAGAAAATTTACTTAAAAATTATTATAATCATATTCAGGTCAGTGTGCAGAGGACCTGAGATATACTGGGCTATATCTAATGGAAGTTCTTAACATAAGTCTTACTTGTGACTTTACTAATACTGCTGGCTATGTTATTTGTATTTCACCTGTTTTACAAAATTGCTGTTTCTTACACTGTCAAATATGTGTGTGAGGCCTCTAATAGAATAATACATAGTCCCATATGAGACCGATGATGGTAATAGTGTAACTCTAGACATGAGAAGAAGCAACAAGAGGCAATATTTTCCTGGACCAAGAAGCTAGTAAGACAGGTGGTCCAGAGAATTTTGGATACTGTTTTATGGCCTAGTCCAGTAACAGCACATTGAGTGGCCTGTTTACCTGAGAATGGACACTCTCAGCACCATGGGATAAAATGGTCATGAACTGCCCCCTCATAATCATGGTCAAGTTTATGAGCAAAAAGGGGCTCTGCCAACTGAAGACTGACACTCGCCATCTACATCTACAAAGATTAAATCATGGCCACCGCAACTGCCAACTTTCCATGCCCCTGAAAGGAGTTCAGGGTGAAAATCAGAAATGAGGCACTCTGTGCTCTGGGAAAAACTCGCAGAACAGGCCTTCAGATAGTTAGATCTTTTCAGGAAAAGATTTTGTCAATCCCAATTGTTGCATCTTCTCGTACCTAGAGAAACACTGACGTCAGTAACAGTGAAATCTGCTTTGGCTGTTAAGGAAAAGTTTACAATTAAAAGTCAAAATAGAGTAGCTATGGTTCAGATATCCTGGGAAATAACTAGGTGATGCTATGGGTGTGCTTTCAGATTAGAGCTTGTATTGCTCCAAGCTGGGGCAGTCCTATGCCCCATTTTGACAGGAAGTTATCACAGTCATAGTTGCCTAGTTCCCTAAAATTAAAACGGAGCGGGACTCTGTGGGGCTCTGGAGTACAGATCTGTTCTGTGTTCTCCGTTTCTTATCTGTAGGATATAGACTTTGTTCAGCCTCCTTGGCCTTCGCTGAATTCCAAAGCGTGGATTCAGACAATTGCTAATCGGGGAAGGGAGGGGATACGAAAACAGAAACAGTCAAAGGTTGGTGCAGCCTCCAGACAGAGCCCTGGTTCCAAGAAATATGCATAGCAATGTCTTTGAGCCCCCACCCAGGTGGAAGATGGTAACTTCAGACTAAATACAAGATTCCTGGAGCGCAGCTCTGTTGCCTCACCACCTACCAATCAGGGAAGGTCACAAACCCTGCAACCCTCACCCCAAATGTTGCCTTCTGTTTCTGGGGACCAGAGATGACCATCCTGTTAGGTCTCCTGTTGGCCCTTGTCTATTTCATCTCTGAGAGGGGCCAACTAAATTGCTGTTACTACAAGGGTAGAAGCTGGTTTCAGATGTGGAAAACCCCAACTTAGATTAGGTAGAGAGAGACTTCTGCTCTGCTAGGCAGGCCTACGCCCATGCGCAGCAGGAAGAAGTTACAGAAGAAAGAGACTTCTGCCCCAATGCCCAAGAAGTATCTTGAGTATGAAGTCTCTCAGGGGGCCTATGTGCTGCCTTAGGGGAAGAATGTTGCTTTTATGTGAATCACTTGGGGGTAGTCAGGGAGTCCCTGGCCAAGATAAGAAAAGGGCTGAGTTAGAGAAAAAGAGAAGGAAAACTGTCTCAAAATTGGTTTGAATCCTGGTTCAACTCATCCCCCTGGTTCACAACTCATATCTTCCTTAGTAGGGCCCCTGATTATCTTGTTCCCTCCTTCTCCACTCCGGAACTGCTGGTGCTAACCCACATCAACCTGCTAAGATCACCTGGACACTTCTTAATGGACTAACCCATGAGGTACTCAATTCAACTACTGGAACCCCCGCAATACTTGGTGGCCAGATTTATTCTTCGACCTTGGACCTTTGTAAAAAGAACATATCAGTACAGTTCAAGTGATGATGCTGAGACAAAAATATCAGGCAATGTCTCAGAATGAAGAGGAGGATTCCTCTCCATGATCAGAGGACAGAGGGGAATGTTGGGACCTAACAAACACCATGATAGGCTTCAGGGACTAAGGTAGGACTCACAGGAAAAGCTGAGTCATTGCCCAGTGAGGTCATCCCCGAGGATGCCAGAACTTGTCTAATCAGCATACTCCCCGTAACCTGGTTTGAGTTTATCAGGACGTAAAAGACATCCCCCTGCAGCCAATAGCCAATTAGTAAATACCAGGAAACCCCTGAAGCCAATCAGCCCTTGCCAACTCTGTCTTTGTTCTAAACCTGTAAATACTGCTGTAAATCTGGGCTCGGGGCTCTTGCTCCACTCCACTGCATTGGATGTGGCGGGAGCCCTAGCTCGAGCTAGAAATAAAATCCCTTCATGCTTTTACATTGCTGTGGACGTCTTATTCTCTCAGTTTTGGGGACTCGGACTCTGGGCATAACAGCCAGACCCCTCATTTTTTACTGGTTCTTGATGCCTCAGACTGTTCCCTCCAGTTAATCCAGCAATTCCCTTTATTCAGCTGAGCTTCTGCAGATTCCTATAGTAAAAGATATTATATGAAAAAGAATGAAAAAATCTTTTAACCTTTATGTGATCAGTTGCTGTATTTTGTCAGTATTTCCTGGTTTCCTCATACTTCTGTGTTCTCTCTGAAACTTATAGCTTCTTCAAGGATGGTTCTCTTAGGAAAAAGGACTGTTGCTATCCATACTCTCGTGATCCTGATTAGAAGCATTTATTTCATTGTGTTATTGAAAAGCAATTTAGAATATATATCAAAAGTTTGTTGTTGTTGTTGTTGTTTTTTAACTGTGCATAATATTTGGTTCACCCAAGAATGTGTCCTGGAACTCTTCAGTCACCAGTGAGGCGTGAGCACCCGCCATCTCCCCCCCTGGCTGGCTCTTCCAGGCCTCCTGGTCCCAGCAAGGGGGGACAGGGGCTGCCCAACCCCCACCCCACCCCATGGTCCTTGGCAAAAACTAAACAGCACCCTTATTCCCTCTTGAGGACTCAACCCCTTTATAGCATACCCACCCAGTGAGGTATGAGTGCCCACCCTGCCTCTGCCCTGCCACCCAGCCACTCTGAGCCCCAGGCCCAGCCCCACCCATGTCCCTACAGTGCCCACCCACCCAACCTGCCCATGCCCACTCCTACCACTTGGTTTCAGGGGCCTGGCCCCACCTTATCCCATCTCTCCAGCAAGGGAACCCCACTTGAGCCCCTCCTGGCCACCACTTCCAGAGGGTCCACCTCGGCTGACCCTCTTCTTCCTCCCCATGTCTAGGCTTCCCTAAACTAGCCCCCCTTATCATGACCACCTATAGTGGTGTGTGGAGAAGGAAATGGCAACCCACTCCAGTATTCTTGCCTGGGAAATCCCATGGACAGAGGAGCCCAGCGGGCTACAGGTCATGGGGTTGCAAAGAGTTGGACACGACTGAAGCAACTAAACAAACAAAACAATATTTGGTTCAGCTGAGAGGTGATCTGATTATTTTCAGTATTCCAAATCAATTTTTGACCCATTCTAAGTTGGTCATCATTTTTTTTTTTGCTTTACTTGCTACCTGTAGTAAGGTATTTTTGTGTCCCTTGGCTTGTTATTTAATCAACAGCCAGTAAATCATTGATTGAAATAGTAGTATTGTCAGCACACATTCATAGATTTAGCAGACTTAATTTTCCCATACACAAATAACATGCGACAGACTTTAAAATGACGTTGCAGCATTTATAATACTTTACTACTTTTTTGTTTTGTCTATGTTTTTTGACCATGCTGTGCAGCTTATAGGACCTTAATTCCCTGACCAGCGATCAAATTTGAGCTCCCTGACATAGAAGTGGGGAGTCCTAATCACTGGATTGCCAGGGAAGTCCCTATAATATTATATTTTTAAACAATTCAGGTAGTTTTATTCTGTTCCATGTATGTATATTTTTGACAAAGGTGAGAGACTATATGCTGTTTTGTAAACCATTTAAAATTTTATTTTTCACACATTGTATTGTTACTGTCTTTTCAAGTCAGTATATAGAGATCCTGCTCATCATTTTTAGTGAGTGTGTTATGTGTTGCTTGTACCTTAGTTTAACCATTTCCTTATTGGTAGACTTTCAGATTGTCTCTGGGTTTTTGTACTAACATTTCAGTTATATATCATGTGTACTTGTGTTTACTTTCTTAGCATAAATTGTAGAATAGGTCTGCTGAATCAAATTATATACATTTTAGGGACGTTCAATGTCCATAGCTTTTTTTTTTTTTTAAATACCAACTAGTTTGCTTTTCCTCCAGTAGTATTTGAAAATGGAGAATTTCCTGGCGGTCTAGTGGTTAGACACTTCACTACTCTGGCCCAGGTTCAGTCCTTGTTTGGGGAACTAAGATTCTGCCAGCCGTGTGGGACAGCCAAAAATAAAAGCATTTCTAAGTGTTGGAATGTTGAATATATTCCTTTTTCTGCACCCTCTCCTATACTGTGTTCTGTTATTCTTACTTTGCTCATCTGATTGGCAAAAATGTTAAATATCATGTTTGTATGTTTTTATTAGTAAAGTGGAATATCCTTCATATGTTTGTTGGCCATTTGTAAGTTTATGACCTTTTTCCATTTTTCTATTAAGGTAGTATTCTTTATCTGCTTTTTTAAAAATTCATTTTATATATTACTTTTGCTAAGCACATAATTATGTGCAAATATCCCGTATTGTTTTAAGTTATTTTATTTTAGGATAGCATTTCTCAAAATGTGACTTATAGATCACTTGTAACAGTACCGAGATAATCGTTAGAAGGCATGTATATTGTTCATTTTCCAGAGGTTCAGATCTCTTAGACCCGTGGGGTTTCTATGAATCTGCTGCACATAAAATTAGGGAACCTCTGATTTGGAAGAAATATGAACTCCTTAATATTTTTACTGCTCCTGTTTTTCTTCTTGTCTCATGGCATTCTACTGTTTTTTCCTTATTTATCTTAATAATCATAAACTAGTCTTAATGTATTGAGGTTTTATCCTATCCCAGCCTAACAATAATTTTACAGAAATGTTTTGATATATGGAAATTTGAATGTTAAAGTACATAAAGGAAAGCACTTTTGTAAGTCTGTGCGAAGCATTGTTTGTAAATGAGGCAAAAGGAATAACTGAGGGAAAAACAAGTAAAATCGAGTAGACAGAAGTATAAGGGGGTTTCTCATCTAGTTTAAAAAACTCAATATTACTTTGTTTCTTCCTCAGGTTTTGTGCGGTAATCTTCTTTGAACCGTAAATTTGGAACCCATACTGCTAGAAAAATAGTCTAAATGAAAAATTTGAAATTCTCATTGTTATATACATATTCAGTGGGGAGCAATGTTCCCTTTAACTTTTTTAAAGTTGCAAGCAGATGAACATGCTGCATAAGCAGCAAACTACAAAAATGGAGCTTGTATGGCTGTTTGACACTGTAGCCAAATAAAGCTTTCAGGGCTCATTTGACACATTTAATGACATGCATAATTGTTACCGTGCTACATGATAATTAAGCTTAAATATACATGACTGTGTTTAATATCACTTTTCCATAGCCAGACATCACATTTCTGGGGCCAGCTTGAAGGAGGAAAAAATGTGGCAAGCCAAGAAGTTTTAACACATGTTTCTGATTTAGAGATTTCAGTATTAGAGAGATGAGACGTTTGGGGCCGAGGTTGCTTGTAACTTTGGCGTTTCTAATTCCTAAGGTTGTAGACTTTCCTTTTCCCTTCTTCTACTCAAGACCGTATGCTTGGGGGAGAAACTGGGAAGATTCAGCCATGGCTTTACTTTCTCCAGATAGTTTTTTCTGCCCAGCAATGAAAGCTTGGGATGCAGAGGTCCCTGTCATTGGTAGTGCACAAAGCGCAGTTTATTTCTCTGCTTCAGCCGAGCCGGTTCAAGTTCTCTGTCACAGGCCCTAATATCTATTTGAGTTGTCCTGTTAACCTGAGTCTCTGAGAATTTCTGAACCTGACTTTCTCATGTTTTCCCAGCCGAGGCTGTGTACTTCAAACAGAAATATTTGACATCTGTGAAACAAAAATAAAGTAAAACCGACTTAACATCCTTACAAAATCAAGTGGAGGTCTGATAGTTTTAGAATATCCTTTTCTTCCTGCCAATCCCACCTTCCACTCTACCTATCATTCCAGCCCCAAAAGAGATGCATATTTTTGTCCCTAGGGAAAAAGTGAGTGTGAAAGTTGCATCCAACTCTCTGCGACCCCATGGACTGTAGCCTGCCAGGCTCCTCTGTCCATGGCATTCTCCAGGCAAGAATCCTGGAGTGGGTGGCCATTTCCTCCTCCAGGGAATCTTCCCAACCCAGGGATCAAACCCATGTCTCTAGCATTGCAGGCGGATTCTTTACCGTCTGAGCCACCAGGGAGTCCCCAGGAAAGGCAGTGTCAAATCTGACTCTGAAACTTGGTAGAAACTCTTAACTGGAAATCATTCATATTCCACGCTGTAACTTTCTAGAGTTGACTTTTCTCTGCAGCCTGACTGTGTGTTAAGCAGGCTTAACATCCTTACAAAACCAAATGAAGGTCTGATAGTTTTAGACTATTCTTTTTTTCTGCCAACCCTGCCTTCCACTCTACCTACCCTTCCAGCCCCCAAAGAGATGCATAATTTTGTCCTTAGGAAAAAAGTGAATGTGAAAGTTGCATCCAACTCTCTGTGGGTCAAATGTTTTCTCTATCTATGTACTAAATTTTTGTACTATCTAAAAGGATGAAGCATTGTTGGGAAAATGTCCTGATACTACTTTTAGAATCTTCTGTTTGCCAGTTTAGTATTGGTTGATAGAAGTAAGTCTTTGTATCTGGTGTCATTCAGTAATAAAACTACCTAAAGTTTGATGTTGCTTTACCTTTTATAGAGTATATTATTTTATAATTCACTCATACATCTTTGATAGGGAGGTGCAATTTTTAGAAAGGGAAATTCTGAGCTCGGAGAAGTTAAGTGATTCACATAGTTGGGAAGAGCCTTGAATCCATATCTTTTGATTTCTTTATAGTTTGCACCTTTCACAGATACCATCTGCTGAATCATGTAATGATTAAAACATATGTAATAAAATTTAAATAACTTGTTATTAAGTGTGACAGATATTTAAATAAAATTTAGGACAACAGCATGCAAGTTTTTCAAGACGGATCAATTATGTCTTGTGACAAATGAAAAACTACCATTGTAGAAGGGAAATTAAACTCTCTGTTATATAAACAACTGAGGGAGGAAATAGTGCCTTCCTTTAAATGCTGCTTATGGATTCTCTGGTATATCTATAGCAAGAATGAGAAGGTAGAAAAACTGTCATATTTTTTTCTGAAATACCCATGTATTTTATCTGCAAGGCAGTATTGTATCTAGTCAAAGTTTGTGATTGTTGTTGTTAGCCACACGCCCGGCACTTGGAATTTTAGTTCTCTACCAGGGAGTGTGCTGGAGCTCCAGCAGTGGATGTGTGTAGTTTTAATCACTGGACCACCAGAAAGTCCCAAAGGCAGTATTTTAAAATTTCTCTTTCTAGAAGCTGATTGTTAGTGTGTAGAAACGCAACTGATTTTTGTATACTGATTTTGTATCCTGCAACTTTACTGAGCTAATCAAAGTTTTAATGTCAAGCCTGTAATATTATAAGAGGAAATTGCTAATTTCTCCCAGTTTTTTAAAAAAATTATTTTTCAGATATTTCAGTCAATGGAAGAAATAGCTCTGCATCTCCTAAGATGGAATCTGTTGTTTGGGAATGTGTTTGATCAACTTGACACGTTGGCCACATGGTTGTTGTGTGAAGTTGCTCAGTCGTGTCCAACTCTTTGCAACCCCACGGACTGTATCCTGCCAGGCTCCTCCATCCGTGGGATTTTCCAGGCAAGAATACTGGAGTGGGTTGCCATTTCCTTCTCCAGAGGATCTTCCCAACCCAGGGATCGAACCTGGGTCTCCCGCTCTGCAGGCAGATGCTTTTACCGTCTGAGCCACCAGGGAAATCACATGGTACCTGATGTAATAAAATGAAAAGAAGAGGCAAGATGATGTCATTTTCCCATATCGTGAAACCAAAAACAAATGCCTTTTGTGAGACCAAGCTAACAAACCTCTGACGGTGCAAAGAGTAATTCTGTTTGAAGAACTTAACAGTAAGATAGAAGTCCTTTCAAGCTGAGACCTGCAGGTGTACAAAGATCTAAAATGCATATTGAGTAGGCCTGATCATCTGAATCCCATTCCATCGAGAAAGCATGGCTGTGAGTTGGATCGTCTTGTCTCTGTGGCCCTTGACTGTGTTTGTGGGCCATATAGGTGGGCAGTTTGTTTTCTTTGAGCCTATTACCTTGAGGATGTGCCAGGATTTGCCTTATAACACTGCCTTCACGCCCAGTCTTCTGAATCACTATGCCCAACAGACGGCAGTCTTAGCAGTGGAGGGAAGAATTCATCTATTACTTGGCAGGTCGTAGACAATGATTCTTGGGGTGCCCTTAATCAGTCTAATGAATGTGTCTGCTAAGCAACAGGGACAACTAACGTTATTTTTCACTGCATCTTGCACATTAAAAAGTTATGTATTTAGGTTCAGACTCTGATAGACTGAAGATTTCCTGTTTGGGGGATGTTACTCATCTTAGTTTTCAGATATTATTCTTTTATGAAGAACTTTGAAACATTGGAACTGGGGAAGTAATAGCCTTTGAGAAGTTTAACTTGTCCAAGTTATGGTTACATCTTTTCTGTTATTTGATAATAAGACTTTAAAGAGCAGACTATAAGAATAATATTCATAATTCACTTAGTAAATATTGAAGGTAACATGATTTTGAAAATGGGTTCTTTGGTTCAGCCTTGAGGCTGGTGGGTTTACAGTATTGACATTGTCTTAAATACTGAAGATGGTATCCTGGTCTTACTCTCTTTACATCAATTTAAGAACAGTAACTCCCAAGCAGTGATAGAGGTTTTGTTGTGTGAATTATCTGTTCTTGACCTCTCAGGATGTCATGAAACTCTGTTGCCTTACTTGAATTTTTCTAATGATAATTCTTTAGGCACTTTTTAAGCATTTTACTTTAGAAGCTATGACAAATTAATGGATATAGTTAATAATAGGTTTACATAATATTGTATGTGTTTCAATAATGGTTTTAGAATTGTGGACAAAGATATGTTTACCAGATAGGAATTAGGGGGAAGCAAACTGTGACAATAAGAGGTAAAAGCTTTGGAATTGTATAAACTGCAGCAGCACCTACCACTTTCTATCTGTATTACTTTGGCCAAGTTACTTGAGCTTTCTTACCATTGTCCCTTTGCTTGTAAAATAGAGTCAACACTTTGGAAGATACAAAGTGAAGCGTTTATAAAGTATCTGGCACAGTGCTTTTGGAGTAAGTTCTCTTAAAGTGATAGCTTTTACCATTTTCTCATATTCTAATATTAATGTAGCTATATCATACATAGAATTTAAAGTTTTTTTTTTTAATTTAGTCTTGAATCCTTTGTTACAGTGCTTTCAGCAAATCGAATACTACTTGTTTTGGAATCTTCATTTTATAGTAAAATTCAAAGATTTAGTACTTCCAAGTAAACTAACATAAATCTGGGAAATTTTGTAGAAAGATGATTATTCATAGATTTTGAAACGTAGAGGGCAACTTGTATAGTCCAAATACTTGAAAATATTGTAGAGGTTGAATAAAATATTTCTGCTCTTCCACTGACTACACACAGTCTAACTGATAAGGAGAGATTTGGTATAGACTGTTAGATTAGATATATGAAAATGGGTATTGGTTTAAGATAGGAATTTGGTTCCTGGCATGACAGTCCCTGTTGAGTATTAAAACTACCCAGTTCTCTCACCAAAAAAAATGAAGGAGGACTATCTTTGGTTCTGGTATCATTTAAAATCAGTAGAACTCCTTTGGAAAACAAATAGAGTTGTAAGAAATAAGTCATAAAGATTTATATACTGATTCGGGTTTAACTTTTGCCTCTTTCACGTAGTAGCTTTCAGACTTTGAAATTAAGTCAGCTAACATCTCTGTGATCTGGAGAAGGAAATGACAACCCACTCCAGTACTCTTGCCTGGAAAATCCCATGGACAGAGGAGCCCGGTAGGCTACAGTCCATGGGGTCTCAAAGAGTCGGACACGGCTGAGTCACTTCACTTCACTTCAACATCTTTGTGAAAATCACTTGTGAAAAGGCACTAATAACAAAAATACTTTGATTAAATGAGAGATTTAAGTAGCTAGTACAATGCGTGATGCAGAATAGATGATCCAGAAGTGTTAATTCTATTCCAAATTTCATTTCCAAGTGACCCTAGAGAGAAAGTACTAGAAAGATGTTGACAATTAAGTAATGCTTAAAATTCTCCAAGCCAGGCTTCAGCAATACGTGCACCGAGAACTTCTGGATGTTCAAGCTGGTTTTAGACAAGGCAGAAGAACCAGAGATCAAATTGCCACTATCTGCTGGATCATGGAAAAAGCAAGAGAGTTCCAGAAAAACATCTATTTCTGCTTTATTGACTATGCCAAAGCCTTTGACTGTATGGATCACAATAAACTGTGGAAAATTCTGAAAGAGATGGGAATACCAGACCAGCTTACCTGTCTCTTGAGAAAACTGTATGCAGGAGATCAGGAAGAGCTGGACATGGAACAACAGACTGGTTCCAAATACGAAAAGGAGTACGTCAAGGCTGTATATTGTCACCCTGCTTCTTTAACTTCTATGCCGAGTACATCATGAGAAACGCTGGGCTGCAGGAAGCACAAGCTGGAATCAAGATTGCCAGGAGAAATATCAATCACCTCAGATATGCAGATGACACCACCCTTATGGCAGAAAGTGAAGAAGAATTAAAGAGCCTCTTGATGAAAGTGAAAGAGGAGAGTGAAAAAGTTGGCTTAAAGCTCAGCATGTAGAAAACTAAGATCATGGCATCCGGTCCCATCACTTCATGGCAGAGAGATGGGGACACAGTGGAAACAGTGGCTGACTTTGTATTTTTGGGCTCCAGAATCACTGCAGATGGTGATTGCAGCCATGAAGTTACAAGACGCTTACTCCTTAGAAGGAAAGTTATGACCAACCTAGACAGCATATTCAAAAGCAGAGACATTACTTTGCCAACAAAGGTCTGTGTAATCCAGGCTATGGTTTTTCCAGTGGTCATGTATAGATGTGAGAGTTGGCCTATAAAGAAAGTTGAGTGCTGAAGAATTGATGCTTTCAAACTGTGGTGTTGGAGAAGACTCTTGAGAGTCCCTTGGACTGCAAGGAGATCCAACCAGTCCATTGTAAAGGAGATCAGTCTTGGGTGTTCTTTGGAAGGACTGATGCTAAAGCTGTAACTCCAATACTTTGGCCACTTCGTGCGAAGAGTTGACTCATTGGAAAAGACTCTGATGCTGGGAGGGATTGGGGGCAGGAGGAGAAGGGGACGACAGAGGATGAGATGGTTGGATGACATCATCGACTCGATGGGCATGGATTTGGGTAGGCTCCTGGAGTTGGTGATGGACAGCGAAGCCTGGCGTGCTGCGATTCATGGGGTTGCAAAGAGTTGGACTGAGTGACTGACCTGAACTGATAAGCCTCTTAATTTATAGTTTCTCCTTCCGTTTCCCATCGTCCTTTTTTCTTGTAACACACTTGCCCTGCAGATTGTCTCAGGCTTTATTTTGCTGTTTGCATCCCTGTGGTGTTTTTGCCCATGTTCCTCTGTCTGTTTTTGTTTTGAAAGAATAGTTCCAAGGCACTGTAATATCTGCTTGTTACTCTGTCTAATTTTAGCAGCCTTCGCTCTTTGCCTAGGTCAAGAATCTTATTAGGGGTTTGTCAAATGGTGATATTCTGTCATTCTTCATTTCTCAGCTAGATCACTTTAGAAACAGAAACTTCCTCATTTTGATTATTGGACTGTTGAGTTACCCTTATGTTCACTTTATATTAAAAACACAGTAAGTATGCAACTGTTCTCCTTTGTTTTTAGGATAATAAATTGATTGATAAGAATCTTTCAAAAGTGACTAATGAGATCTTTCTCCTTTCAAAGATCATCATTCTCCTTTCAAGTATCATTATGAAGTCGTGGATTTTTACCGTATTCTGTGTGTTTCCGTCCATTGCAGTTAGTATTTTGTTGTGGCTCAGTCTGTTCTGTCTTTGGTAGTGAGCACCTCTTCAAGATCGCTCCTAAGTGTTTTCGATACTCCCCTAGTGGTTTCTGATAGCTCCCTTGCTTTCTGGTATGATCCAACCTCATTTCGTAAAATTCTGCCTCAGAACTTGAATGATCACTTTCTTTTGTGAGCGCTGGTTCCTTTTAGTTGGAAAGAATTTTCACGGCTTTTTACAGACTGCTCTCTGGGTGCTATGCTTATTGATACTAGGTTAGTAATTTATAGGTCTCTTCAAAGATGGAGCTAGGAAATACTTTTTTACAAAAAGAAAGTTCAGCATGAGTTTATACTGATAACTTGTAATTAGATAATATTGGAGAGTTTTTATTTAATATTTTAGAATTTTTGTTTCTTCTCATACTGAAACTTTATGATAGATATGCAGACATTACATATTTTCAGAATAATATCAGTATCATTACTGAACGCACTGTAAGGTTTCTTTGTATTTCTTACATCCTTAGGATGTATTTCCCCAAAGATGTGCAGTCAGATTGCTGTGTTTTAGAGTTAAGCACTCCTCCGTTTGCTTTAACTCAATACACGGTTTAGGTTTGTTTTTCATTTTGATTTTGAGGAACGACTTAAAAATTTTTTGTTTAGATTTATTTTATAATCATGTTTAAAAACTTGATATCTGTGACAAGGTACATTCAGAGGAGTCTAGTTTCTGGACTGTGTTTGTGCTTAGTCACTCATTTGTGTCTGACTCTTTGAGACCCAATGGCCTGTGGCCTGTTAGGCTCCTGTGTCCATGGGGATCCTGCAGGCAAGAATACTGGAGTGGGTAGTCATGCCCTCCTTCAGGGGATCTTCCCAACCCAGGGATCGAACTCAGGTCTCCCGAATTTCCGGCAAATTCTTTACCATCTGAGCCACCAGGGAAGGCCATGAATACTGGAGTGGATAGCCTATCCTTTCTCCAAGGGATCTTCCCGACCCAGGAATTGAACCAGAGTCTGCAGGTGGATTCTTTCCCAGCTGAATCCTAACCTTATTCTTTCCTTCCCTTGGGGGTAGTTGTTTCTTTAAAGCTTTTTGTTTATCCTTCCATTAAAAGTTACAGTAATTGTAGAAAATGTCTGTATAATGTCTGTGAATAGCTATATGATCTTTCACGTTCTTCTGATATAGTGTCATACTGTTTGTTTTCTCCACATTCTTGTTTTTACTGAACAGTATATCCTGGCTATTTCATAGTAGCATTTATAGATACTATTCCTCAGATTTTTTTTTTTAAATTGTGGCAAAATATACATGTTGCACTAGTGGTAAAGAAACCGCCTGACAATGCAGGAGATGTGGGTTCGATCTTAGGGTCGGGGAGATCCCCTGGAGGAGGGCATGACTTCCCAATCCAGTTTTCTTGCCTGGAGAATCCAGTGGACAGAGAAGTGTGACAGGCTACAATCCATAATGTTGCAAAGAGTTGGACATGACTGACGTGACTTAGCATGCATGTACGAAAAATACATATAACATAAAATTTACCATTTGAATCTTTTCTTGTTTGTTTTTTGGTATACCATGCAGCTTGTGGGATCTTAATTCCTCAACCAGGGATTCACCCCAGTCCCCGGCAGTGAAAGTTCAGAGTCCTAACCATGAGACCACCAAGGAATTCCCCCATTCCAGTCATTTTTAAGTGTGCAGTTCAGTGGCATTAAGTACAGTCTCCTTGGTATGTCATTACCACTATCCCTTACTTTTTCAGCTTCTGAAACTGAAACACTATACCTATTGAACAATAATTCCCTGTTCTCCCCTCCCCTCAACCTTTGGCAACCACCATTCTACTTTTTTTCTTTCTCTCTGAATTTGACGACTCCAGTACCTCATTTAAGTGAAATCATAAAATATTTGTCCTTCTATGATTGGCTTATTTCACTTTGTACAATGTCTTCAAGATTCATCCATGTCGTAACAAGTGTCAGAATTTCCTTCCTTTTTAAGACTGAATAATATTTCATTGTATATTTATGCCCAACGTTTAATCATTCATTCATGAGACACTTGAGTTCCTTCCACTTTTTGGCTATTATGAATATAGCTGCTATGAATACAGATGTATTTTGTTCCAGTCTTTGCTTTAAAATTTTTTGGGTTATTCTCAGAAGAGAGATTTTAATTCTGTTTAATTTTTTGAGGAACTTCCAAACTGTTTTGTATAGCAGCTGCTCCATTTTACATTTTTGCTAGCGATGCACAAGGGTTCCAGTATCTCTATATCCTCACTAACACTAGTTATTTTCTGGGCTTTTGTTTTGGAATAATAGCCATTGTATTGGGTATGAAGTTGTCCTCATTTTTTAGTTCAGCTCCTACTGCAGGACATTTGCTTTTGAAAGCAGAACTTGCTATTGAGGTCCTTATTCATCTTTGTAGGGCCAGCAGGTAACATAGTACCTCACACATAATAACTGCTAAATAAATGTTTGAGTGAGTTAATGAACTTCATAAACTGTGAATTCCGGAAGACGTGGTGGTAGTCGTGGTTGTGGTTGTAGAGCTGTACCCAAGCACATGATCTCCTGGAATTGTAAGCAGCTGTGGGTTTGTTGGGGTTGGGAATGGTAGTCCTGACAGGAGTACCGGAGATACCACTTTGCTGTGAACACCAGTGTTTTATTTGGCCCCTCATTTTATTTTTTTGGAGCGGGGAAAGGTCAAAGTGACTTGAAGCTTTGACAGTATGTGTTTACACTTGTAAGCAGTATAGTAAAGCAAAGGAATAAACAAACCAGCTTTCTTATCTCTCGACCTCTCATTCTCTTTCTGCCTAAACAATCTCATCTCCATCTTTGCCTGTCAGATTCTAATGGTTGTACTTGATGGATCCCTCCAGGCTTCTCTGTCCGTGGGATTTCCCAGGCAAGAATACTGGAGTGGGTTTGCCATTTCCTCCTCCAGGGACTCTCCCTGACCCAGGGATTGAACCAGCGTCTCCTGCTTGGCAGGTGGATTCTTTACTACTGAGCCACCAGGAAAGCCAAATTTGATACATTAATTAATAGGAAAAAATAGGAAGAGATAGTAAAATAATATATATGGTATCATCCTGTTTTTGTAGAAGAACAGAAGTGTATTCCTGTTCATGTAGAGTAAGTGATCTGGAAAGATTTTTGTCAAGACCAACAGTGATTGTTCTTGAATTAGCACAATTTATTGTGTTTTCTGTGTTTTTCATTTAATGTTTGTGTTTTCTGATTTTTTGGGAAGAAACACACTGTATTTTAAAAATAGTAAAATTAGTACAGAAACTTTTAAAAAAATCCCAGCTGTCCTTTTTTGTCTAGCTCCCAGTTGCAGTGTCTAAGAGTATTTATCCCATATGTTTTTATCTGAATGACTGAAACTTAAGGAAGAATTGGGTAAATGCTATAATAGGCATATAGTTCTGAGAAGATTCAACGAGAAGGATCATGTGTGGAAAGGATCAGTTGCAGATGATGTTTGAATTGACCTTGAAAGACAGGGTTTTGTGTTGTTTTGTTTTTAAGAGCATACTATAATACCCCTTTTGTACCAGTGATGAACATTTTGTGGATAGGCATTTAAGGAAATGAAATTTCTTTGGTTGTATTTATTCTTTAAACTCATGGCTTCTATTTTTAGGATACATGCATTATCCAGCAGACTGACTTATTCTTTTCTATTTAGCTGAGTATTATTACGGTGGTTTTCCCTAAGCAAACAGCAGACTGGTGAAGTGGATTGAAGAGCCTGTCGTGTGATAGGGAAACCAGCCAGGAATTAGGAAACTTCTAAATCGAAAAATGTAGAAAACACACAAGTAGTGGAGAATTCACTGCATTTAGTTATTTCTGACTTTAAGAAAGAATAAGCTTTTAGAATTTTAATTGATTTTGGTGCATTTTAGATCACTTTAAAAGAATGCCTTAAAATGCTTATTTTAAAGTATTAATTGTGATGAATTTGGTTTGTAAAGTTTTGAGTCAGAGTATAATTCACAACCATTCATGATCCTTGAAATGTTCAAAGTACTTCCTGAAGAAAAGTCAGATTTTATGGGCTGCTCCAGGAGCTCCCCTTTGACTTAAGATAAATATACGCCTGTGATAAAGTCATATTTCTGCAAACTAGCTCACTGAACTAATATTCAGTTCAGTTTGGTCGCTCAGTCGTGTCCGACTCTTTGCGACCCCATGAATCGCAGCACGCCAGGCCTCCCTGTCCATCACCATCGCCCGGAGTTCACCAAGACCCATGTCCATCGAGTCCGTGATGCCATCTAACCATGTCATCCTGGGTCGTCCCCTTCTCCTCCTGGCCCCAGTCTCTCCCAGCATCACAGTCTTTTCCAATGAGTCAACTCTTCTCATGAGGTGTCCAAAGTACTGGAGCTTCAGCTTTAGCATCATTCCTTCCAAATAAATCCCAGGGTTGATCTCCTTCAGAATGGACTGGTAGGATCTCCTTGTAGTCCAAGGGACCCTCAAGAATCTTCTCCAACACCATAGTTCAAACGCATCAATTCTTCGGTGCTCAGCCCTAATATGCTGTCATAAAAGATTAACAAAATAAATTTGTAAAAGAAAAGCAAATCTATGGGACTAAAGGTATTTTACAAATGTGTGTGTGTGTGTGTATATATATATATATATATATATATATATATATATATATATATAAAGTAATTCTTAAAGTTTTAGACCTTTTCTCTTGAGAATTTTATTCTTACAAAAAAGTTTTTAAAGGTCTTATTATACATCACTTAAAATTATTCTAAAAAGTTTTAAAAAATAATTTCTTACCCTAATTTGGATCTAAAATAGAATGAATACCATTTGTGAATTTTCAAGGCCATTCCACATTTGGTTTCACATTGAGTAAATTTAGTCGTAATATTCCCAAACCCAGTAGGATACAGTTTTCTATGGTTATCAAACCCTTTGTAGAGTGACAGAGATTGGAATTCTGATTCTCATGAGTCAAATTTTGGCCTTTGACTCTGTTCTCCTTTCACACTCCTTGGTAAGCTTGGGCTGTTGCTATGCTTGAAGGCTTGTCAGCTAGCAGGTGCCTATGGTAACAGGAATGGAAACTTCAAAGAAGGAGAATAGGAGCACAAAGGCTTGGTTGATTAGAATTTTACAAAAAATAGAAGGTTCCCTGTCTTGCACCTTTGTTGAAGAAACCAGAAATTTAATTTTAGAAAGTTATTTTTCAGTCTGTAAACTTCATATACCCTGGTCTTAATTTAGTGAAGAAAAGTACTGCTGCTTAGGGGAGTACTCAGTAAGAATCTAGTAAAAATTTGATCAGCTAAAGATTCTTCTTTCCTCCTTTCTAGAGCTTTGATAGTCTGCGTTCCTTCTGTATATTCTCAACCTGGCAGTATGCTGGCTAACATTTAATTTTTACTTTGATGAAGTTCAACATTGTTAAGAGTTATAATCAGGGCAGTTTGCTTATTTGAAAAATATTAATGTTTTTTGTTTTTACATAATTCTGTTGAGGTATGATTTGTATACAGTTAACTGCACCCATTTAACAGTGTTCAGCTTGAGTTTTGACAGAAGTATATATCTGTGAAACTATCATCACTATCAAGATATCATACATTTCCATCACCTCAAAAGCTTCCTAGGGATCTTCCCTGTGGCTCAGACACTAAAGAATCTGCCTGCAATGCAGGAGACCCAGGTTGGATTCCTGGATTGGGAAGATCCTCTGGAGAAGGGAATGGCAATCCACTCCAGTATTATTGCGTGGAGAATCCCATGGACAGAGGAGCCTGGTGGGTCACAGACCGCGGGGTCGCAAAGAGTCCGACACAACTGAGCGACTACACTGCGGCTGCTGCTAGGTCGCTTCCGTCGTGTCCGACTCTGTGCGACCCCATAGGCGGCAGCCCACCAGGCTTCCCCTGTCCCTGGGATTCTCCAGTTGACTAACACTACTGCACTCCAGAAGCTTCCCTGTGCCCATTGTAGTCCACCCCTCTGAGTTGACTCCCTGCGGAAGCAACCACTGATCTTTCTGTCACTGTTGATTCAGTTCGGTTCAGTCGCTCAGTCGTGTCCGACTCTCTGCGACCCCATGAATTGCAGCACACCAAGCCTCCCTGTTCCTCACCATCTCCCAGAGTTTACTCAGACTCAGGTCCATCGAGTCCATGATGCCATCCAAGCATCTCATCCTCTGTCGTCCCTTTCTCCTCCTGCCCCCAATCCCTCCCAGCATCAGAGTTTTTTCCAATGAGTCAACTTTTCTCATTAGGTGGCCAAAGTACTGGAGTTTCAGCTTTAGCATCATTCCTTCCAAAGAAATCCCAGGGTTGATCTCCTTCAGAATGGACTTGTTGGATCTCCTTGCAGTCCAAGGGACTCTCAAGAATCTTCTCCAACACCACAGTTTAAAAGCATCAATTCTTCAGCGCTCAGCCTTCTTCACAGTCCAACTCTCACATCCATACATGACCACAAGAAAAACAGCCTTGACTAGACGGACCTTAGTCAGCAAAGTAACGTCTCTGCTTTTCAATATGCTATCTAGGTTGGTCATAACTTTCCTTCCAAGGAGTAAGCGTCTTTTAATTTCATGGCTGCAGTCACCATCTGCAGTGATTTTGGAGCCCCCCCAAAAATAAAGTCTGACACTGTTTCCACTGTTTCCCCATCAATTTCCCATGAAGTGATGGGACTGGATGCCGTGATCTTTGTTTTCTGAATGTGGAGCTTTAGGCCAACTTTTTCACTCTTCTCTTTCACTTTCATCAAGAGGCTTTTTAGCTCCTCTACACTTTCTGCCATAAGGGTGGTGTCATCTGCATATCTGAGGTGATTGATATTTCTCCCGGCAATCTTGATTCCAGCTTGTGTTTCTTCCAGTCCAGCGTTTCTCATGATGTACTCTGCATAGACGTTAAATAAGCAGGGTGACAATATACAGCCTTGACATACTCCTTTTCCTATTTGGAACCAGTCTGTTGTTCCATGTCCAGTTCTAACTGTTGCTTCCTGACCTGCATACAGATTTCTTAAGAGGCAGGTCAGGTGGTCTGGTATTCCCATCTCTTTCGGAATTTTCCCCAGTTTATTGTGATCCACACAGTCAAATTCTTTGGCATAGTCAATAAAGCAGAAATAGATGTTTTTCTGGAACTCTCTTGCTTTTTCCATGATCCAGTGGATGTTGGCAATTTGATCTCTGGTTCCTCTGCCTTTTCTAAAACCAGCTTGAACATCAGGGAGTTCACAGTTCACATATTGCTGAAGCCTGGCTTGGAGAATTTTGAGCATTACTTTACTGTCATGTGAGATGAGTGCAGTTGTGCGGTAGTTTGAACATTCTTTGGCATTGCCTTTCTTTGGAATTGGAATGAAAACTGACCTTTTCCAGTTCTGTGGCCACTGCTGAGCTTTCCAAAATTGCTGGCATATTGAGTGCAGCACTTTCTCAGCATCATCTTTCGGGATTTGAAACAGCTCAATTGGAATTCCATCACTCCACTAGCTTTGTTCGTAGTGATGCTTTCTAAGGCCCACTTGACTTCACATTCCAAGATGTCTGGCTCTAGATTAGTGATCACATCATCATGACTATCTGGGTCGTGAAAATCTTTTTGTACAGTTCTTCCGTGTATTCTTGCCACCTCTTCTTAATATCTTCTGCTTCTGTTAGGTCCATACCATTTCTGTCCTTTATCGAGCCCATCTTTGCATGAAATGTTCCATTGATATCTCTAATTCTCTTGAATAGATCTCTAGTCTTTCCCTATCTGTTGTTTTCCTCTATTTCTTTGCATTGATCGCTGAGGAAGGCTTTCTTATTTATTCTTGCTATTCTTTGGAACTCTGCATTCAGATGCTTATATCTTTCCTTTTCTCCTTTACTTTTCGCCTCTCTTCTCTTCACAGCTATTTGTAAGGTCTCCCCAGACAGCTAGAGTTTTATATGAATGTACATATAGTATCTACTTTTTTATGTCTGCTATCTTTCACCCAGAATTGTGATTTCGAGTTTAATGCATGTTTTATTTTGCTTTTTAAAAACACCATTACAGTTGACAATTGACTTTTCACTTGATAGTTGAGCACAGGGAATTGAGCAGGGTTCCTGGTGCCCATCAAATAGGCCTTCTGCAGCTCTATTAATTTGTAACTCTTTCCTAATCTTTTTAAGCTGTCATTTACTAGGTGCTGTCTCCTATTTCATATATTCTTATTTGTATACGTTGTTGTTCAGTCGCTAAGCTGTGTCCGACTCTTTGCAACCCCATGGACGGCAGCATGCCAGGCTTCCCTGTCCTTCACCATCTCCCGGAATTTGCTGAAACTCATCTCCACTGAGTCTGTGATGCCATCCAGTCATCTCATCCTCTGTCATCTCCTTCTCCTCCTGCCCTCAGTCTTTCCCAGCATCAGGGTCTTTGCTAGCGTGTCGGCTCTTCACATCAGGTGGCCAAAGTATTGGAGCTTCAGCTTCAGCATCAGTCCTTGCAGTGAATATTCAGGGCTAATTCCCTCTAGGATTGACTGGACTGGTTTGATCTCCTTAATACACCTATATATATTAACACCATTTTATAGAGGAAAAGCTGAAATTCAGAGAGGTTACAGAGAACAAACTGGTTAATAAGCTCAAGGGCTCTGGATAAGAATGCCAAGGTTTAGCTCTGGGGACTGTCTTTGTAGCTATGTGATCTTCGGTGAGCTACTTAACTTTCTGTGTCTTCTTTTGTTCACATTTATTATAAAATGGTATGACTAATGATGGTACCTGCCTTCGGGGATTGTTGAGAAGATTAAGTTAGGTGTGTGAGGCACTTACAGCACTGCCCAGCCGGTAGTGAGTGTCCACCAATGCCAGCTGAGACACGCACAAGATACTTACAGCTAGTGAGTGACAGAGCATACACTTAAAGCCTTCTACTCAGTGCAAGCAGCACAAAATGGTGCTTCAAGTCAGTTTTAGAATTCATGATGGGGCTCACAAATGGAGGTTTTACTAACGTGGTCACATATCAATATCAGATTAGTTGAGGACTAAGCAAGTTTGAGACTTCCTTAAGGCATACATATGCTTGTATGTATGATGTCTATACATATCTCATCAGCATGTGAATATGATGCATTTTTAAGCTTTGAATTTTTATTTCTTGGTGGCACTGGGTCTTTGTTGCTGTGCAGAGTCTTTCTCTAGTTGTGGTCTAAGAGCGTCTCGGTTGCAGTGGCTTCTCTTGTTTCAGGGCACAGGCTCGAAAGTGCATAGGCTTCAGTAGTCGTGGAGCGTGGGCTTAATAGTTGCAATTTGCAGGCTCCAGAGCTCGGGCTCATTAGTTGTGGTCCTCTGGCTCAGTTGCCCTGTGGCATGTGGGATCTTCCCAGACCAGGGATTGAACTGGTGTCCCTTGCATTACAAGGTGGATTCTTAACCACTGGACCACCAGGGAATCCCTAAGCTTTAAAATCCCTAAGCTTCTCCTTAAGGGAGAAGACAATGGCAACCCACTCCAGTATTCTTGCCTGGAACACCCCATGGATGGAGGAGCCTGGTAGGCTGCAGGCCATGGGGTGGCTAAGAGTCAGACACGACTGAGTGGCTTCAATTTCACTTTTCACTTTCATGCATTGGAGAAGGAAATGGCAACCCACTCCAGTGTTCTTGCCTGGAGAATCCCAGGGATGGGGGAGTCTGGTGGGCTGCCATCTATGGGGTCACACAGGGTTGGACACAACTGAAGCAGCTTAGCAGCAGCAGCAGCAGCTCAGGAAAGTAAAGTAGTGTAGAAATTCTATATACTGTAGCTAGTTTCACCAGGGGTGGGGGCAGGAGTGGGGGCACGGTGCCTTGCTATCTTATGTAGCCATTAGCATCAAAACTGGGACCTTGGACTTCCCTAGTGGTCAAGTGGTTAAGAATCCTCCTGCCAGTACAGGGGACACCAGTTTGATCCCTGATCCAGGAAGATGCCACATGCTTCGGGACAGCTAAGCCCATGTACCACAACTACTGAAGCCTCTATGCCCTAGAGTCTGTGTTCTGCAACAAGAGAAGCTGCTGCAATGAAAAGCCCACACACCGCAACTAGAGAGTAGCCCCCACTCACTGCGCTACAGAAAGGCTGCACTCAGCAGTGAAGACCCAGCACAGCCAGATAAATAAATAAGAATTAAAGGCACAGGTGATCTTAAAAAATAAAAGGAAGGTTACCATAGGTATACTCTTTAGCCCTTTATCATATTTCACCCGTTTTTACATGTACTCATTTTTGTGTCTGGATATACACAATTACATGCATTTTTATTGTCTTTGCATTTTTATCACATGTATAAGTTCATGTAGCCATCACTTTGATTAAGATACTGTGGAAATTCCCTGGCAGTCCAGTGGTTAGGATTCTGTGCTTCCGCTGCAGGGGGCATGAGTTCAGATCCCTGGTTGGGGAACTGAGATCCCACAAGACCCGCAGCGTGGTGAAAACAAGACAAAACACCAAAATGATAGAGAACTGTTTTTATCACCACATCTTTCTTGTGCTTCCTTTCTCCCTACTACCCTTTCCTATTCCCAGGCAACCACTAATTTGTTCTCTGTCCCTATAATTTTGTCGAGAATGTTATATAAATAGCTTCATACAGTGTATAATCTTTTGAGACTGACTTTTTTCATTTAGCATAATGCCCTTGAGACCCATCCAAGTTGATTCGTGTACCAGCAGTGACTGCTTTTAGTTGCTGAGTAGTATGCCATGATAGAGATGTTCTGCAGTTTGTTTAATCACCCACTGAAGGATACTGAGTTGTTTCCGGCTTTTTGCTATTACAAATAAAGCTGCTGTGAACATTCATGTACAGGTTTTTGTGCAGACATAAATTTTCCTTTCGTGTAAATAAATGCCCAGGAGTGTGATTGCTGGGTTACATGATAAGCATGTATTTGAATTTTTAAGACACTACTCAACTATTTTCCATAGAAATTCTACCATTTTACGTTCTACCGGCAGTGTACGAGAGACGTATGTTCTCAGCATTCTTACCACCATTTGGTATTTTCACTATTTTTTATTCAGCTTTTCTCAGATGATGTGATATCTTACGTGATTTCAATTTGCATTTCCCTTATGACTAATAATATTGAACATCTTTTCATGTGCCATTCATACATCTTCTTTGATAAAATGTCTGTTCATGTCTATTGTTCATTTTCAGTTGAATTGTCTTTTACTTTGAGCTTTGAGAGTTCTTTATATATTCTAGATACAAATCCTTTGTTGGAAATGTAGTTTGTGAATAGTTTATTCTAGTCTATAGCTCGCTTGTTCATCCTTTTAACAAAGTCTAGGAGAATAGAAGTCTTAAATTTTAACAAAGTCCAGTTTGCCAAGTTTTTTTCCTTTTAGGGACTGCGTTTTTGGTGTCATTTATAAGAATTCTTCAGTGGGACTGCAAATTCTCTGAAGTTTTATAGCTTTATGTCTCACATTTAGATCTATGATCAATTTTGAGTTAATTTGTATAAAGTGAGTTTCATTTCTTTGCCTGTGAATATCCACTAGCTTCAGCGCCATTTGTTGGAAAGGCTATCTATCCTTCCACCATTGAACTGCTTTTGCTTCTTCCTCAAAAATCAGTTATCTGTCCTTGTATAGGTTTATATTTGGGTTCTCTGTTCTTTCTTGTTGATCTTTGTGCCTGTTTCACCAACAATCCACAGTGTCTTGATTTTCGGAGCGCCAAAGAATTGATGCCTTTGAACTGTGGTTTTGGAGAAGATTCTTGAGAGTCCCTTGGACTGCAAGGAGATCCAGCCAGTCCATTTTAAAAGAGATCAGTCCTGGGTGTTGTTTGGAAGGACTGATGCTAAAGCTGCAACTCGAATACTTTGGCCACTTCGTGCGAAGATTTGACTCATTGGAAAAGACTCTGATGCTGGGAGGGGTTGGGGGCAGGAGGAGAAGGGGATGCCAGAGGATGAGATGGCTGGATGGCACCACCGACTGGATGGATGTGAGTTTGAGTGAATTCCGGGAGTTGGTGATGGACAGGGAGGCCTGGCGTGTGGCAATTCATGGGGTCGCTAAGAGTCGGACACAACTGAGCGACTGAAGTGAGCTGAACTGAACTGATACAGTAAGTCTTAAAATTGGACAGTAAGATTTTCCCCAGTTATTTTTCAAAATTGTTTCATTTATTCTACTTTTTTTTCCATATAAAATCTAGACTAAGCTTGTCTTTAACTACTAAAAGTGTTACTGAATTTTGACAGAAATGTTATTAAATCTAGAGGTCAGATGTTCAATCTCCAATCCATAAACAGTGCTGTTATGGATTGATTGAGTCCCCCTGAAAAGTGAAAGTGTTAGCCGCTTGGTCGTGTCTGACTCTCTGTGACCCCATGGACTGTAGCCCGTCAGGCTCCTCTGTCCATGGAATTCTCTCCAGGGAAGAATGCTGGCGTGGGTAACCATTCCCTTGCCCAGGGGATCTTCACGATCAGGGATTGCACCTGGGTCTCCTGCATTGCAGGCAGATCCTTTACTGTCTGAGCCATCAGGGGAGTCCCTTGAGCCCCCCAATAAGCCCTAACCTCCAGTACCTCAGAATGTGACCTTATTTGAAAATAGGGTCATTCTAAATGTCATTAGTTAAGATAGATTTATACTGAAGTAGTGAGGGACTCGTGTTCCAGGATGACAGGTGTCCTTGTAAAAGGTAATTCTGGACACAGGTGCACATAGAGGGAAGATACGTGTAGAAGCATGGAGAGAATGCTGTGTGAAGGTCAGGTTTGCGCTGCCACAAGGCACGGAGCTACTAGACACTGAGAAAGATAGCTGGAACATATCTTGCCCTATCCCCTTTAGAGGGCGTATCCTCTGTAGCACCTTGATCTCAGACTTTTAGCTTCCAGAAATGTGACACAATCAATTTCTGTCGGTTAAGCCACTCAGTTTGAGGGATTTTGTTATAACAGCCTTAGCAAACTAATAAAACATATATCTGTTCATTTATTTATATCTTCCTTAATGACATCAGTGTTTTATAGTTTTCAGCACAGAAGACATATATGTTAAGTATATACCCAGGTGTTTGTTAAAAAATAAATGTATTGTTTTAATTTTGTTTCTACATGTTCATGATATATAAAAACACAATTGTGCACAGAAATTAAATTTTTAGGTATGTTTTTCTTGTATTCTGCAACCTTGTTGAACGTACTCATTCTAGGACTACTAAATTTTATTAGTTTTTTGTTGTTATTAATTTAAAAATGTTTTTCTGAGATTCCTTGGGATGTTCTATGTAGACAGTAATGTCACATGGAAACAGGGACAGGTTTCTTTTTCCAGTCTCTACACTTTGTATTTCCTTTTCTTGTTTTGTGCTGATGGGACTTCTAGTACTCTGCTGAATATGAGTGGTGGGACTAGGCATTCTTCCCTTATTTCCAACATTGAAGATAGAAATCCAGTGTTTCACCACAAAGTATGATGTTTACTATAGGGTGTTTTAATATATACTTTATCAGGTTGAAGACGGTACTTTCTATAGTTTGCTGAAAACTTAACATCATGACTGCTGTTTCTGCATCATTTGGTATGATCATGTGATTTTTCTCTTCGTTATGTTAGCCTGTTGATTTGGTGGATTACATTGATGTTAGAATACTGAACCAGCTTTGGATTTCTGGAACAAATCCTACTAAGTTGTGGTGTTGTGTAATACTTTTAATATATTTTTGGACTTGATTTCCTACTATTTTATGAAGGATTTTTGCATTTTTAAAGGGGGTGGTATTAGTCTATAGTTTTAATCTTTGGTATTATCTTTGTTGGGCATTCTTGGTGACTCAGACAGTAAGGAATCTGGCTGCAATGCAGGAGACACAGGTTCCATCCCTGGGTCAGGAAGATCCCCTGGAGAAGGGAATGGCACCCCACTCCAGTATTCTTGTCTGGAGCTTTCCATGGTCAGAGGAGACTGTCGGGCTACAGTCCACGAGATCGCAGAGAGTCAGATATGACTGAGTGATTAACACACTTTTGTTCTGCTTTAATATTCAAGAGTTGTTCTATGTATTCTTGCCTCCTGTTCTTAATATCCTCTGCTTCTGTTCGGTCCATACCATTTCTGCCCTTTATTTATCCCATCTTTGCATGAAATGTTCCCGTGGTATCTCTAACTTTCTTGCAGAGATCTCTAGTCTTTCCCATTCTATTGTTTTCCTCTATTTCTTTGTACTGATCACTGAGGACGGCTTTCCTATCTCTCCTTGATATTCTTTGGAATAGCAAGATTGTTTGGCTCCAGAAAGACAGAAATGGTATGGTCCTAACAGCAGCAGAAGATATTAAGAAGAGGTGGTGAGGATACACAGAAGAACCGTACAAAAATGATCTTCATGACCCAGAAAATCACGATGGTATGGTCACTCACATAGAGCCAGACATCCTGGAATGCAAAGTCAAGTGGGCCTTAGGAAGCATCACTACGAACAAAGCTAGTGGAAGTGATGGAGTCCCACTTGAGCTATTTCACATCCTAAAAGACGATGTTGTGAAAGTGCTGCACTCAATATGCCAGCAAATTTGGAAAACTCAGCAGTGGCCACAGAACTGGAAAAGGTCAGTTTTCATTCCAATCCCAAAGAAAGGCAATGCCAAAGAATGCTCAAACTACTGCACAGTTGCACTCATCTCACAGGCTAGTAAAGTAATGCTCAAAATTCTCCAAGCCAGGCTTCAACAGTATGTGAACCATGAATTTCCAGAGGTTCAAGCTGGTTTTAGAAAAGGCTGAGGAACCAGCAATCAAATTGCCAGCATCCGTTGGATCATCAAAAAAGCAAGAGAGTTCCAGGAAAAAAAAAAAAAAACACGTCAATTTCTGCTTTATTGACTATGCCAAAGCCTTTGACTATGTGAATCACAACTGAAAGAGATGGGAATACCAGATCACCTGACGTGCCTCTTGAGAAATCCGTATGCAGGTCAGGAAACAACAGCTAGAACTGGACATGGAACAACAGACTGGTTCCAAATGGGAAAAGGAGTACGTCAAGGCTGTATATTGTCACCCTGCTTATTGAACTTGTATGCAGAGTACATCATGAGAAACGCTGGGCTGGAGGAAGCACAAGCTGGAATCAAGATTGCTGGGAGAAATATTAATAACCTCAGGTATGCAGATGACACCATCCTTATAGCAGAAAGTGAAGAAGAATTAAAGAGCCTCCTGATGAAAGTGAAACAGGAGAGTGAAAAAGTTGGCTTGAGGCTCAACATTCAGGAAAGAAGATCATTTTCTTATTCAGATCATTTCAACATTCAGAGAATAAACTAAGATCATGGCATCTGGTCCCATCACTTCATGGAAAATAAATGGGGAAACAGTGACAGACTTTTTTGGGGGGCTGCCAAATCACTGCAGATGGTGACTGCCGCCATGAAATTAAAAGACACATACTCCTTGGAAGAAAAGTTATGACCAACATAGACAGCGTATTAAAAAGCAGAGACATTACTTTCCGACAAAGGTCCATCTAGTCAAAGCTATGGTTTTTCCAGTAGTCATGTATGGATGTGAGAGTTGAGCTGGAAAGAAAACTGAGTGCTGAAGAATTGATGCTTTTGAACTGTGGTGTTGGAGAAGACTCTTGAGAATCCCTTGGACAGCAAGGAGATCCAACCAGTCCATCCTAAAGGAAATCAGTCCTGAATATTCACTGGAAGGACTGATGTTGAAGCTGAAACTCCAATACTTTGGCCAGCTGATGGGAAGAGCTGACTCATTTGAAAAGACTGATACTGGGACAGATTAAAGGCAGGAGGAGAAGGGGACGACAGTGGATGAGGTGGTTGGATGGCATCAACAACTCAATGGACATGAGTTTGAGGAAACTGTGGAGTTGCTGATGGACAGGGATACTGGCTTGCTGCAATCCACGGGGTCTCAAAGAGTTGGACACGACTGAGCAATTAAACTGAACTGGATATTAAGTAATCCGGACTTCATAGAATTTGTTTGGATTAGTTCTCTGCTGTTTTCTGGAAGAGATTGTGTAGAATTGGTATTCTTTTTTAAATTGTTAGATTTTACCAATGAAAGCATCAGGCCTGAATATCTTTTTTCAGGAGATTTTAAACTACAAATTCAATTTGTTGAATAGGTATAGGACTGTTCAGATTATCAGTTTCATCTTGGGTGAGTTTTGGCAGTCTGACTTCTGAGGAATTGGTCTACTACATCTGAATTGTCTGGTGTATATGCATAGAGTTGTTTGTAATATTACTTAGGTATTTTTAACATTTTTATTGGAAAGTGAAAGTTAGTGTTGGCTGTGCTGGGTTTTCGTTGCTGCGTGCAGTCTTTGCCTAGTTGCAGAGCGTGGGGGCTACTGTTTGTTTTAGGCTTTTCATTGTGGTGGCTTCTCTTGTTGCAGAGCCTGGGCTGTAGAGTGTGTGGGCTTCAGTAGTTGTGGCACACGGCATGTCACTGTGAAGCATGAGGGAATTTCCTGGACCAGGGATTGAACCTGTGTCCCTTGCATTGGCAGGCGGATTCTAAACCACTGTACCGCTAGGGAAGTCCTTCCTTCTTATATTTTTAATGTTGGTACAGTCTCTAGTGATATCCTATTTTTCACTCTTGATATTGGTTAATGCCGGGGTCCAGCCCTGGTGGATCCAGGGAATTCAACGTGAGGACGGTGTTGGCGAGGAAAACTTATGTATTTAGAGATATAAGGTTAGATTAGAAAGAAATAGTCTAGTAGGAAAATTTAGGCCGAGAAAAGGAGGCTGAATAACTTGGCTTACAGGGAAAACCAATAAAGCTCCAGACAAGGAACTTGCACCATCCATGTCAGGCCACCGGCGTCCGTTTGAATATCGGGGAGTGCCCCGCCTTGGGCTCTCTCTCTTCCGGATCTTAGAAGACAAATAAGTAGGCGTGGTGAGCCTCCCTGCTCCAGATGGGAATTCAGCCGGTAAGAGAAAAGAACGACATGGGGAAGCCCAGCATCGGTGCAAAACTCCAAAAACTATTTTTCAAAATCAGCTTATATACCCCAAGTTGTTCATAAAGTAATAGAGTTATGCAGGGGCAGCAGTCCTGACCCTCATTGAGACAAGGCTTTCTTTTTGCATACCCTCCCGAATACAAAAGGTCTCAGGTGGTTGACATTATCTTCTGGCCAAGAGGCTTGTTAACATTTTTATGGCTCTCTTCCTGGATAATTGTCTATCAACCAGAAAACTCCTTTTCCCTAGAAGTGTTTTTTCTTTACTCTGCATCACCCTCAAAGTACTAAATAAAGTTACCTTCCTGTAGAAGAAAGGTGCAGTGGGTTATAACAAAGAAAGTACTTAACTCAAAGATCTAATGTTGCTAAGACCAGGTCTGCTGACTATTCTTCTATATACCAACTATATCTAAAAATAGAGGATATGAAAATTTGGCAGCAAGTATTGGCTCAACAAATGAAACCTTTAATCAGTCCTATTCTAATGATTTTGACTCCTCAGAAGCCCCTACATTCCTAGCATGCTTTAAGCTTCCTGTGCCTCCTGCAGTCAGGAGGCCTCAAACAATCACATGTGCAACTGTATGAGTCCTGCAGGCAGGCTAGAAAGCCGTCAGAGGGGTTTTTGGATTGAAACACTCGTATTATGCCCAGGAGATTTATTATCTAAAAGTTCTAATTTTTTCCAGAAAAAGGTGGTGGGGGGACAGTCCCCTGTTAATGACAGAAGAGTAGGTGGAAAGCAAAACACAGTAAAGCAGGCAGATTCTGGTCTTGGTGAGTGGATGCTCAGGAATTTCCAGGGGGACTCCCTGAAGCCGATCATGTCCTTGCATTTTGTCAGGCTTCCTTCCGCATGACCTTGTCACAGGTGGGATTCCTCACGCTGGCTCCCGGCAGGTTAAGTTGTGTTTCTCTGTCGTTTTAAATCATTCGTACTGGAACCTCAATTGTACTAAAGTTTTCAAAGAATCAGCTCTTGGGTTGTGTGATTTTTTTAAAAAAATTGATTTTCTGATTTCAGTGTCATGGACTTCCCTTCTTTATTATTTCCTTTCCTTTGCTTGTTTTGGCTCTATTTTGCTCTTTGTGGTTATTATGAATAACACTACTCTGTTACGAACATTCCTATGCACATTTTTGCTTCAGTTCAGGTCAGTCACTCAGCCGTGTCTGACTCTCTGCGACACTATGGACTATAGCATGCCAGGCCTCCCTGTCCATCACCAACTCCCAGAGCTTGCTCAAACTCCTGTCCATTGAGTCAGTGATGCCATCCAACCATCTCATCGTCTATCGTCCTCTTCTCCCCCCGCCTTCAATCTTTCCCAGCATCAAGGGCTTTCCCAATGAGTCAGTTCTTCTCATTGTTATGCCCAGAGTCCGAGTCCCCAAAACTGAGAGAATATGTCCACAGCAATGCAAAAGCATAAAGGGGTTTTATTGCCAGCTCGAGCCAGTGCTCCTGTCTCATCCAGCGCAGTGGAGTCTTGACGAGAGCCCGGAGCCCAGATTTACAGGAGTATTTATAAGTTTAGAACAAAGACAGGGAGTTGGCAAGGGTTGATTGGCTGCAGGGGTTTCCTGGTATTTACTGATTGGCCAGTCATCATCCCTCTGATTGGCCAGAGTTACCATCTCTCTGATTGGCCAGAGTTACCATCTCTCTGATTGGCCAGAGTTACCATCCCCGGGGAAGCATGACTCAGGGATTATTTTTGGCCTAGTGCACCTCTCTGAGCCTGTCATGGCTCTCCTGAGGTTGTAACACCATCAGGTGGCAAAAGTATTGGAGTTTCAGTATCAGTCCTTCCAATGAATATTCAGGACTGATTTCCTTTATGATAGAGTGGTTTGATCTCCTTGCTGTCCAAGGGACTCTCAAGAGTCTTCTTCAACACCACAGTTCAAAAGCATCAGTTCTTTGGCACTCAGCTTTCTTTACAGTTCAACTCTCACATCCATACATGACTACTGGAAAAACCACAGCTTTGATTAGACAGACCTTTGTTGGCAAAGTAATGTCTCTGCTTTTTAATATGCCAGCTAGGATGGTCATAGCTTTTCTTCCAAGGAGCAAGTGTCTTTTAATTTCACTGTTGCAGTCAGCATCTGCATTGATTTTGGAGGCACCCAAAATAGTCTGTCACTGTTTCCATTGTTTTCCTGTCTATTTGGCATGAAGTGATGGGACGGGATGCCATGATCTTAGTTTTTGAATGTTGAGTTTTAAGCCAACTTTTTCACTCTCCTCTTTCGCTTTCATCCAGAGGCTCTTTGGTTCTTCTTTGCTTTCTGCCATAAGGTTCGTGTCATCTGCACATCTGAAGTTATTGATATTTCTCCAGGCAATCTTGGTTCCGGCTTGTGTTTTGTGCAGTCTGGCATTTTGCATGATGTACTCTGCATAGAAGTTAAATAAGCAGGATTATTTTTGCTTAGACATGATTTAAAATTATTTGGGGTATATTCCCAGGAGCGGAATTGCTGGATCATGTGGCAGTTTTGCGTTTAACTGCTTGAACAGTCAGCAGACTGTTTTCCATAGTGGTTGCCTCATTTAACATTCCTATCAGCAAATTTATTTTTGTACCTAGTCCAGCAATCTTATTCTCTTTTGTAGTCGATAGTTCATTTATATATAATGCAATTGGTGATGTACTTGGGTTAATATCTGCCATCTTATTATTCGATTTCAGTTTTTCCAAACCGTTTTTCCTTTTCTCTCTGCTGTCTTGACTTCTTTTGTAGTATTGTATTTCTCTCTCTGATTACCAAGTTCGTTGTGCATTGTTTTATTGCTTACCCCAGGAATTATGATATGTACTCTTGACTTACAGTATTCTAATAAAAATAATAACTTTGGTCACTCTCCCATTAGTGTTCCTCTGACCCCTGTCTTTATCATTTTATTATTACACATAATTATTTTGTATTTTATATGTCTTTGAAGGTATTATTTTTTGTTTTTACAGAGAATGTTCATTTCTGTTTTCCCACATATTTGCCTCTTTTGTGGCTTTTAATTCCTTTTGAATTTTCATCTTAGATTATTTTTATCTTTTAGTGTAGGTTTGGGCCAGTAATTTTTCTTTTTTTTCCCTGTCTGAAAATGTGTTTACTTTGCCTTCACTTATTAAAGGGTATGTCTGCTGACCATAGTATTATGGTGAGCAGTTTTCTCTTAGCTCTTTAAATAAGTCATTCTGTTGTTTTCTAGCATTCCAAAGTCCAGCAGTAGTTGTTCTGTTGAAGGTAAGGTATCTTTTTCCCCGGCCACTGGCTGCTTTTACGATATTTTTCTTTTTTTCCCCTCAGTTTAAATGCGGTATGCTTAGATGTATTTTTTGTATGTGTTCTTCTGGGGATTTACATAACTTTTTGAATATGGGTTGTCTTTAATCAGTTTTGAGAAATTCTTGACCATCATCTTGTTATATATTGCCTCTGTTCATTCTTTCTTCCCTCTTTTGAGATTCCAGTTATGTATATCCTAAACCTTTTCATGTGTTTTACACATCTGTTATGCTTTTTTCTGTATTTTTCAGTAGGTTTTGATCTGTGTGCTTCTGGTTTGGATATTTTCTATTGCCTTGTTGTCCATTTTGCCAGTTCTTTCTTCTGGTATATCTAATGAGCTCTTCATGTCATCATTTATGTCTTTCACTTACAGAATTTCCCTTTGGCCCTTCTTATGATAGATTCCACTTTCTGGAATCCTTCATCTTTTATTTTCTCAAACATATTTGTCATGTACAGTCTTGGGACTGAGCTGAGTTGAGGCTGGGTTTCAGTTTTGATCGGTCTCTGCCTCCCTGTGCTTTGCCCCCACTGCTGAAGTGTGGTCACTCAGGGGAGGGGCTTCCAGCTGCAAGTGAGTTATGCTCATTTCCCCTAGCTGGACTTGAGCCTCTAATTTATGTTTCCTCATACTGATAACACTGCCAAAATCTCTATTCTGCTTTTCAGAGACTGTGCTTAGCGTTTTAACCTCCTGCCCTGTGCATCTCCAGAATTTTCAAATATCTTGAAGGGCCCAAACCTAGGAACTTCCCTGTTCACCCATCTGTCACTTTTGTTTTGAATTTTGTCTGTAGTCTTTTTTTTTTTCTTCTAGTTTTCATTTTATATTGGAGCATCATCTATTAACAGTGTTGTATTAGTTTCAGGGGGGAAAGCAAGGTGATTCCGTTACAGATGGTCTTGCTCGACTCCCAGAGCCCTGCTGGTTTCTTGGTTCTCGAGCCTCAGCCTGGGCAGAACTTGCTTCTCAGTCTCTCGCCTTCCACCCAGGCTCAGCAGATGCCTCCTTGGACAAGTGGCCGCACTTAGGCAGGCCACCTCTGCATGCTTCCCTGCTGTCTGATTCCTGGTCTGTCTAGTTCAGTAGTTCTCTAGTAGCCTTCAATAGACACTTTAAAACTTTTCCCATATTTTGAAATTGTTCTTGATGGGCACATTGATTTAATTTAAAGTTATTAATTTAAAATTATTTCTTCATGCTTGGAAGTGCTGGTTGCATATAGTTATATGTTACTATATATAAATATATGTTATGTTTATTACATGTAGTGTATATATAAAATATTACATGTAGTGTTATTTTATATATTAATATAATTGGTAAAGTGAATGTCACCTACAGTTTTGTGTCAGTTATCACATCCCTTACACAGTTAACTTCTTTTCACACCAGTTTCTCTAAGTGACTCTTGGTTTTGTGACTTCGTTGTGTATACAAGTCTTCTGGAAAATGTTTTATATCAATGTAGAAGTAAATTGATTGAGTCTTAGTGGAAAGGCCTTGTGGTGAAAATATGTGATTAGTTAAAAATCAGCAATGACTGTGAAATTGGTTACATAAACATGTGAAAAAAATATTTGGTAGTCAAAAGCCCAGATGTACAATTCTTGGGATAATTGATCTATTCCTGTGGTTATGATGATAATTTTAGTATGGTTTTATGTTTGGGGCCACTATTTTTTCTGTGTCCTTAATATCAGTTTACAGTGTTAGTTCTGGTTACATCATGTGATTTCAGAAGTCAAAGAACTCTAGTGTATGTTTTAAAATTTTCCTTTTAATGTGAAAAGAACAGTTTTCCCAGCACCATTTATTGAAGAACCTGTCTTTGCCCCATTGTAAATTCTTGATCCTTTTTCAAAAATAAGGTACCAGTAGGTGCATGGGTTTATTTCTGGGCTTTCTATCTTGTTCCATCGGTCTATATTTCTGTTTTTGTGCCAGTACCATACTGTCTTGATGACTGTAGCTTTGTAGTGTAATCTGAAGTCAGGAAGGTTGAATCCTACAACTCCATTATTTCTCAAGACTGCTTTGGCTATTCGGGATCTTTTCTGTTTCCATTTTGTTCTGTTCCAATATTTGTTCTAGTTCTGTGAAACATGCCATTGGTAATTTGATAAGGATCGCCTTCAATCTGTAGATTGCATTTGGTAGCATAGTCATTTTCACGATATTGATTCTTCCTACCCAGAAACATGGGATATGGCTCCCTGTGTTTGTGTCATCTTTAATTTCTTTCATCAGTGTCTTATACTTTTCTGTATAGAATTCTTTTGTGTCCTTAGGTAAGTTTATTCCTAGATATTTAATTTTTGTTGTTGCAATGGTGAATGGGATTGATTCCTTAATTTCTCTTTATGATTTTTCATTGTTAGTATATAGAAATGCAAGTGATTTCTGTGGATTGATTTTGTATCCTGCAACTTTGCTAAATTCACTGATTAGCTCTAGTCATTTTCTGATAATGTCTTCAGGGTTTTCTATGTACAGTATCATGTCATCTGCACACAGTGAGAGCTTGACTTCTTGTTTTCTGATCTGAATTCCTTTTGTTTCTTTTTCTTCTCTGATTACTGTAGCTAGGACATCCAGAACTCTGTTGAATAATAGTGGTGAATGTGGACACCCTTATCTTGTTCCTGATCATAGGGGGAATGCTTTCAATTTTTCACCATTGAGAAGAACGTTTGCTGTAGGCTTATCATATATGCCCTTTGCTGTGTTGAGGAAGGTTCCTTCTATGCCCATTTTTTGAAGAGTTTTAATCATAAATGGGTGCTACATTTTGTCAAAGGCTTTTTCTGCATCCATTGAGATGATATCTTATTTCCAATGTGTTAATCTGGTGTATCACATTGATTGATTTGCATATATTGAAGAATCCTTGCATTCCTGGTATAAACCCAGCTTGATCATGGTGTATGAGCTTTTTGATGTGTTGCTGAATTCTGTGAGCTAAAATTTTGTTGAGGACTTTTGCATCTCTGTTCATCAGTGATACTGGCCAGGAGTCTTCTTCTTTATATTGTCTTTGTCTGGTTTTAGTATCAGGTTGATGGTGGCCTTGTAGCATGAGTTTGGAAGTGTTCGTTCCTCTGCGTTTTTTGAAAGAGTTTGAGAAGGATAGGTATTAGATGTTCTCTAAATGTTTGATAGAATTCTCCTTTGAAGCCATCTGGCCCTGGGCTTTTGTTTTTTTGGGAGATTTTTTATCACAGCTTCAATTTCAGTGCTTGCAGTTGGGTTGTTCATAATTTCTATGTCTTCCTGGTTCCGTCTTGGAAGATAGAAGTTTTCTAAGAACCTGTCCATTGCTTCCAGGTTATCCAATTTATGACCATAGTTGTTCACGATAGTCTCATTATCCTTTGTATTTCTGAATTGTCTGAGGTAACCTCTCCTTTACCTTTCTGATTTTGTTGATTTGATTCTTCTCTCTCTCTCTCGATGAATCTGGCTAAAGGTTTGTCAGTTCTGTTTATCTTCACGAAGGACCAGCTTTCAGTATTATTCATCTTTATTATTGTTTCTTTCATTTCTTGTTCATTTATTCCTGCTTGGGTCTTTGTGATTTCCTTCCTTCTACTAATTTTGGGGCTTTTCTTTTGTCTGCAGTTGTTTTGGGTGTAAAGTCAGGCTGTCTAGTCCGTATTTTTCTTGTTTCTTGAGGTAGGATTGTTTTGTCGTGAACTTCCCTCTTAGAGCTGCTTTTGCGGCATCCCATAGGTTTTGAGTTGTCATGTTTTCATTGTCATTTGTTTCTAGGAATTTTTTATTTCCCTTTTATCTTCTTTAGTAACCTGTTGGTGATTTAGAAACATGTTGCTTATCTCTGTGTGTTTGTGTTTCTTACAGTTTTCTTCTTGTAATTGATATCTAGTCTCATAGCGTTGTGGTCAGAGGAGATGCTTGATACGATTTCAATTTTCTTAAATTTACTGAGGTGTGATTTGTGACCTAAGATGTGGTGTAGCCTGGAGAATGTTCCATGTGCCCTTGGGAAGAAGGTGTATTCTTCTGCATTTGGATGGAATGTCCTGAAGATATCAATGAGATCCATCTCATGTAATGTGTCATTTAAGACTTGTGTTTCCTTATTAATTTTCTGTTTTGATGATCTATCTATTGGTGTGAGTGTGGCATTAGAGTCTTACTACTATTGTGTTACTGTCAGTTTCTCCTTTGGTGTCTGTCAGTGTTTGTCTTAGGTATCGAGGTGCTCCTATGTTGGGTGCATGGATATTTATAATTGTTATGTCTTCCTTTTGGACTGATCCCTTCATCATTCTGTAGTGTCCTTCCTTATCTCTTGTGCTTTTCTTTATTTTAAGGTCTACTTTGTCTGAAATGAGGATTGCTACTCCAGCTTTCTTCTCCTTCCCGTTTGCATGCAATATATTTTTCCATCTCCTCCCTTTCAGTCCTTATGTGCCGTTAGGTCTAAAGTGGGTTTCTTGTAGACAGGATATATATGAGTCTTGCTTTTGTATCCATTCAGCCAGTCTGTGTCTTTTGGTTGGAGCATTTAATCCATTTACATTTAAAGTAATTATTGCTCTATATGTTGCTCTTGCCATTTTCTTAATTGTTTGGGGTTGATTTTTTAGATCTTTTTTTCTTCTGTTCTATTTCTTGACTGTATCAGTCCTTTTAACAGTTGTTGTAAAGCTGGTTTGGTGGTACTGAATTCTCTAAACTTCTGCTTGTCTGAAAAGCTTTTTATTTCTCCATCACTTTTGAATGAGATCCTTGCCAGGTACAGTAATCTTGGTTGTAGATTTTTCCCTTTCAGTACTTGAGATATATCCTACCATTCCCTTCTGGCCTGCAGAGTTTCTGCTGAAAGATATCTGTCAAGTGTATGGGGTTTCCCTTGTATGTTACTTGTGGCTTCTCCCTTGCTGCTTTGAATATTCTTTCTTTGTGTTTAGTCTTTGTGACTTTGATTAGTGTGTGTCTTAGCATGTTTCTCCTTGTGTGGATCCTGTATGGGACCCTGTGAGCCTCTTGGACTTGATTGACTGTTTCCTTTTCCACGTTGGGGAAGTTTTGAACTATAATCTCTCAAAATTTTTCTCATACCCCTTCTTTTTTTCTCATTCTTCTGGGCCCCCTATAATTTGAATGTTGGTGCCTTTGCTGTTGTCCCAGAGGTCTCTGAGACTATCCTCAGTTCTTTTCTTTCTTTTAATTCTTCTAGGTCTTTGTTAATTGATTCTTGCATTTTCTCCATTTTGTTTTCAAGGTTTTTGATTCTCTTTACTATCCTCATTCTGAATTGTTTTTCAGGTAATTTGTCTATTTCCTCTTCATTTATTTGGAATTCTGTGTTTCTGGTTTGCTCCTTCATGTGTGTAGTATTTCTCTGCCTTTTCATACTTTTTTCTGAACTTGTTGTGTTTGAAGTCTCCTTTTCCCAGGCTTCCAGCGAAGTTGAATTCTTTCATTGAAGAAGGTTGAATTCTTTCTTTTGGTTTCTGGCTGCCTAAGGCTGGTCCAGTGGTTGTGTAAGCTTTGTGTAGAGTGAGATTTGTGCTGAGTTTCTGTTTGTTTGTGTTTCCTCTCCTGGGTAAGGCTGAGTGAGGTGGTAATCCTATCTGCTGATGATTGAGTTTGTACTTGTGTTTTGTTTGTTGTTTAGCTGAGGCGTCCTGCACAGGGTGCTGCTGGTGGTTGGGCGTTGCTGGATCTGGTGTTCAAGTGGTTTCCTGTGTGTGAGTTCTCACTATTTGATCCTCCCTATGGCTATTCTCTGGTAGTCTAGGGTCTGGAGTCAGTGCTCCTACTCCAGAGGTTCAGGACTTGATCTCTGGTCAGAAACAAAGATTCCACAAGTGGTTTGTTATGGCATTAAGTGAGATTAAAACAAATATCCAACAATGAGAAACCAAAGATGAACCCCAGACAAATGGCAGTTATAAAATCAGATGAATAATATTTAAAATCATGGAATATACACATATACATACACACCCATGAGCAAAGTCAAAACAGTCCAACAAAAGTAAAGTGCAGTTGATTGATCCGGCAAACAAAGGAAATAAAAAATTAAACTTACCAGGTGAGAACAAAACTAACTCAAGCACAGACTGGAAACAAAACTAAAGCAGTGTGCCAAATGGGGAACAGAGCAATGAAAAGAAAGCTAACAAACATGTTGAGAGGAAAGGAAGGAAAGAAAAGAAAGAATGGATATGCAGATTTAAATAGAGACAGATGAAGATTTATACACATTAAAGATTAGCTGCAAGGGGGAAAAACAGGAGTAAAGGCAAAGAAAGGGATAAATATGCAAAAATACAATAGATTTAAAAAATTAAAATTATCAAGAGGAGAAAAGAAAAAAATGGAAGAAGAAAGAAAGAAGGAAAACTCCACAGAACTGCAACAGCCCAATGTAGAGGCAGAGGTTTATAACAAGGTTAAAAAGTGTGACTGCATATACACATATACATACACACCCACAGGCCAAATCCAAAAAGTCCAACAAATATAAAGTACAATAGATTGACCCAGTGAACAAAAGAACCCAAAGTTATATCTACCAGAACAAAACTAGGCAAAGCACAAACTGGAAAAGAAAACGAGAGCTCAGTGCCGACTGGGGAATAAAGCACTGAAACTAAAAGTGACAACTCTGCTGAGAGGAAAGGACAGAAAGAAACAAAAGAAGGACATGCAAAGGTAGATAAAGGTAGATAAAGAAGATTTATATATGTTAAAGATTAACTGCAAGGGGAAAAGAACCGTAGGGAAAGCAAACTAAGGAATAAATATAGAAAAAATAAAACTAGGTTTAAAAAATTAAAGAGAAAAGAAAAAGGAAAGCTCCCCGGAACTGCAGAAGCCCAACGTAGAGGCGAGGTTTATAGCAATAAAAAATGTGACTAGAAAAAATAAAGCTCAAAAGCTCAATTGGATTTCATAGTGCCAGTAAAATCAACAGCTACAACAGAGGGGGCGGGGTGGGGGGAGAGAAAATAGAAAAAAATAAATCTAAAAGAATCTACAGAACAAGTCAAAAAATAAGAATAATAAATGTTTTTCTCGAGTCATTGCTGTCAGCGTCCTATCCCTGACTGGAGGTCACAGCCCACTTTACCTCCCTCGGATGCCCTCCAGCCCTGTGCTGATCTCTGGACCTGCTGCGGGGGCAGCTCAGAGTCTAATCTGGTCCTACTCCTGTGTGTTCTTGCCTCCGGTGTCCACAGCTATCAGAACTAGTAGTGTTCTTTTGTGGGAGCTCTCAGTGACCTTTTATCTATTCCATAGAGACAGAGTCTTCCTAGTTGATCGTGTGGATTTAATCTGCAGCTTGTACAGCTGGTGGTGAGGTTTTAGGTCTTCTTCCTTAGCCACACTGCCCCTGGGTTTCAATTGTGGTTTCATTTCCACCTATCCATGTGGGTCATCCACTGGGGTGTGCTCCTGCGGCTGCCCTGGTGGACGTGGGTTTGCCCCTGTGAGGGCCAAGGGTGGAGGTGGTGCAGCTGCTTGGGCCGCAGGGGTTCTGGCAGCACCAGGTACTCAGGGGAGTTGGCTGAGAGGGCAGCAGGAAATACAGTGCTCTAGAAGGGTATGGCAACCAGTCTTGGGCGGTACGCTCCAGTGTTGTTGCCTGGAGAACCCCCTCCTCCCTGACAGAGTTGCCTGGCAGGCCACAGATAAGAGAGCGGCAAAAAGCTGCATATGACTGAAGTGGGCACAGATGCAAGACTTTTTTTGCCTGTGGCAGCTCTGCCCCAGTGAGAGTTGAGCATGAAGTTGGCGCAGCTGCTTGGCTTTCGGGGACGCTGGCAGCAAGTGTGCAAGGACATGGCCTGCCTCCGCTGCAGGAGTTACGTCCCTATCAGAGTCTTTTTTCAAGCCTCTTGTAGCTGGTGATCAAAAGGCGTGTCTGTAGCTCCACCTGTTCAGGCACTTAGAGGGCTGGCTACCTTGCCTGGGGTCCTTCTCTGTTGTTGGGTGTGTCAGGCACATAGAGGGGCCCTCCTGGCTGGGATCCTAGTCTGTAGGTTGGCACCCCTGGCACTTAAAGTGGCACCTGAGAGGGGTCCTGCTCTGTAGTGCCGTGTGTCAGGCGTTTGATGGGCCAGCCTCTCTCTATTGTTCAGCTGCCGATGCTGGCATGTGGGGAGAGAGAGGCTATGGTGATGGCTCCGTCCCCTACCCATGACTCAGCAGTATCGCCTTGCTTCCGTGGCTGCCTGGCTTTCCTCCCTCATATCCCCTAAGTCTGTCTCTTCTCCCTCACATGCCCTCAGTCCATCTCTCCACAGTCCACAGCAGCCCTCGCCCTGGAACGGCCCCACAATCCCTAAACTCCAGCTCCCGGCTGCTGCGCCTTCCAGGGGACCAGTGTCCCTGTCCGGGGTGTGTATGGCTGCGGCAAGGACTGTCTGATTCTCATTCCATTTAGGCTGCCACAGATCGGCTGTTTCACTCTCAGCCTTAAGTGTTTCTCCTCTGACTCAGCCAGTTGGCCCATGCGCGGATTGGACCCCTGCCTCAGTTCCCCCACCCGCCGAGGGCAGGTCCAGTCCTTCTGACACTCCTGTTTTTCCCTAGTTCCTTCGTCATACCGAGCTTTGCGTGGTTCTCTATCTTCTCTTCCACTGCTCAGGTCCTCTTGCCCCCTGTTAGCTGGTGTTCTGGATGCACTTCTGTCTCTGAAGGTGGATTCCTGATGTGTCCTTGGACAGAGATGTACCCCACGTCCACCGACTCCTCTGCCCTCTTGTTCTAGGGAAGATTTTTACCTCTTATTTTTAAGAAAGTTCTATTTGAGTCTAGGGTAAATTGAGGACTATCTTGTAATTAAACGTTAAAAAAAAACTTGTAGCTACTATTCTACTGGAGCTTTTTATTTATGTATGCTTACTTTATATATACTTATTTATAGTTTGAAATCTTCCTGTAAACTGTGTGTCCTAAATAAATAGCATTAGTTACACTATTTATTCATGGCTATGCCTGTTTTAATAAAGAGTGATATTTTTGAAGCCAAAACAAAATTATGTATACATTCTTCGTTTTTTTTGCCAACTGTGGAATATCTCATTGTATGACCCACAAGCAAGATATTTGCATGATTTCTTCAACATATGGTAATGTTCTCCAAGGACATAAGCATAAATAAGCCACAACTGCTAAATGTGGAAATCCAAATCATTCGGTTCCCAAGGAGTAAATGATTCTTGTCCTGTGTTTTTAGGTTCCCAGATTGTGGTGAGCCGTCTCCTCGGCTGGTGGCCCTGAATTTAGCTGGCGATCCTACTGATCCTGCTGATCCTACTGATCCTCCCACAGTGCAGAGGGACTGTGGCTTTTGGTGTCCCCGAGAGTGGAAAATCGATCCTGATCTTGGCTGTTCCTTTTTGCACGTGCGTGATTGTTCACCTCCTTGTCGAAAGATGTACTTTAGGAGAGGAGAGCTTTCATTTGCTCGGTATTTCATAGGATTGATTTCAGGCATTTGCCTCTCTGCCACGTTGTTGACTTTTTTCACTTTTTTGATTGATGGGATAAGATTCCGGTATCCTGAAAGACCCATTATAATGTATGCTGCCTGCTACATGATGGTGTCATTAATTTTCTTTCTTGGGTTTTTGCTTGAGGACCGAGTCGCCTGCCGTGCATCCAGCCCTGCACAGTATAAGGCTTCCACAGTGACCCAAGGATCTCAGAACAAAGCTGGTATCATGCTTTCCATGATACTCTATTTTTTTGACTATGGCTGGCAGCATTGGTGGGTGATTCTTACCATCACATGGTTCTTGGCAGCTGTGCCAAAGTGGGGTAGTGAAGCTATCGAGAAGAAAGCCTTGCTGTTTCCTGCCGAAGCGTGGGGCAACCCTGGAACGCTGACCGTCATCCTTTCAGCGATGAATAAAATTGAAGGTGACGGTATCAGTGGCATGTGTTTTGTTGGCCTCTACGATGTTGATGCCTTGAGGTATTTTGTTCTTGCACCCCTCTGCCTGTGTGTGGTAGTTGGGGTTTCACTCCTTTTAGCTGGCATTATATCCCTAAACAGTGTGCAAGTTGAGATTCCATTTGAAAAGGAGAACCAGTATAAACTGGTGGAGTTTATGATCTGGACTGGTGTTTTCAGCACTCTGTATCTCATACCACTCATGGTTGTACTTGGATGCTACTTTTTGAGCAAGCTTACCGCGGCATCTGGGAAACAACGTGGATACAAGAACTCTGCAGAGAATATCACATCCCATGTCCATTCAGGTAAGGGAAACCTTGTTCTAAATTTCAAAACATTTAACAGTGAAAAGAGCTAATCTTAGATTCTTTTTTTAACTCTTCATGTAAAACCTGAACATTAAATTTTTGAAGTGAAGTTAATGAACAAATTTATTGTAGTAAGAATGTCATGCACACGTTTCTATTAACATCTTCCTTCTAAAAGATCACTTTTGTGAGTCCAAGCCATGGGCTTTTAAGCACTTTACTTCTGTTACCACAAAATAGCTGCTTGTTGATTACTTAGAAGTCTGCAGGTTTGAGGGGAAGATGTTGATTAAAAGACAGTGTCTGTGGGAATTTCAGTGATCCTTAGAATGGGAGTTTTAACAGTTTTGAAAAACATTCGAATGCATTTGTACAAACAGTTTCATCTCTTAGTTGGTCTGTTTTTCTTTTTTGCATACTGAATATTTTGTGATTTACCTTTTAATTTAAAGAGATCAGATAATCATAGAATTTTAGATCTAGAGCGGACCTTCAGTTCAATTCAGTTCAGTTCAGTCGCTCAGTCGTGTCCAACTGTTTGTGACCCCATGAATCACAACACGCCAGGCCTCCCTGTTCATCACCATCTCCTGGAGTTCACTCAGACTCACGTCCATCGACTCCGTGATGCCATCCAGCCATCTCATCCTCGGTCGTCCCCTTCTCCTCCTGCCCCCAATCCCTCCCAGCATTGGAGTCTTTTCCAATGAGTCAACTCTTCTCATGAGGTGGCCAAAGTACTGGAGTTTCAGCTTTCGCATCATTCCTTCCAAAAAAATCCCAGGGTTCATCTCCTTTAGAAGGGACTGGTTGGATCTCCTTGCAGTCCAAGGGACTCTCAAGAGTCTTCTCCAACACCACAGTTCAAACGCATCAATTCTTCGGCGCTCAGCCTTCTTCACAGTCCAACTCTCATATCCATACAGGACCACAGGAAAAACCATAGCCTTGACTAGACAGACCTTAGTCAGCAAAGTAATGTCTCTGCTTTTGAATATGCTATCTAGGTTGGTCATAACTTTTCTTCCAAGGAGTAAGCGTGTTTTAATTTCATGGCTGTTAGAAATGGTTTATTCAAGTTCCCTGTGTAATTTAGAGTTCTTAAACATCTATCTTATTTGAGGCTTAGAAATGTCAAGTGACTTGCTCACTTTATTCAAGTACTTATGCATTATAGATAACTTCTGTTTACTTGTCTCTTTCCCCTGGTAGACAGTGAAGTCTTTAAATGCAAGAACGTCTTTTTCATATTTTTTCGAAGCATGTTCTATATGTTAGCAGATGATGGCATTGAGGATGGGAATGTGTAGATTGAGAAGAAAAGACATTTTTAAGAAAAGTTCCAGTGTCACTGGAAACAAGGAGTGTGTGATTAGCACATAGTCAACTCTGGTAAATACTTGATGACTGAAAATGCCATTTCCTTTTTTATTTTGTGGTGTCAATGATTCTACACAAAATTACACTTTAATTATTATATCATTATTATTTATATTATATATAACATAATATTATAATATTATAAATATTTGCTACTGGCTTTTAAAACACCAACCTATATTTGAGAGACCAGAAAAAAATGAATAATTGAAATTTTATTACATTTCTTGATAGATGCTTCCTAAGAACTCTTAATATGAGTTTTCAGGCCTGAAGCTAAGTAATCAAATTTTGCCTCTAATGAGAGAGAAAGAGGTGATTGAATTACATCATGTGCTTTTCATGTAAGGTTTCTAGGATTCTAAATATATATATCTTAGGACTGATACTCAGCGCTCAGCCAGTTTGGGAAGAGTGTTGGGTACGTTTTCTGACATCCGGATTGACTCATCAGGCCTGCGCTCAAATTTTTGTCTCCCTAGCCCAAGGAAACTTCCAGAGCTGTGTTAGCCAGCCCCCTCTGCTTGACTTTTTCCCTGCCTTTTCTTCGCAGAGTGGGCTTTGCTGAGATGCCCCGAGGGAAGGAGCAGCCCTCTCAGTCTCCAGCTCCCTCACTGGGATTCCCTTTTGTTTGAAATCTTGGATTGTGGCTGCCTAAGGACCTCTTTTAAACTGTATTTCACTTTTCTAGCTCTTGGTAGGCTGACCTACAAGCTGTTTGAGTCTGTCACTGGAAGTGGGGACACCCTGGGGGTCTTCTGTCATCTGAAGCCACATGTAACAGGCCCAGTAATTGTATTGATCAAGGTTATTTGATCCCAGGGAAAACAAGAACCAGGGGTCCTTGCTTGATACACACGGTTGTGTTTCTGATCAGAATCCTCAGCTTGCCCGGGCTGTTTCAGTGCCACGTGAACTTGGGAAGGAGGTGGAGCAAGCGGCCCATGCAGCCTGGAGACAGAGGAGCCGGTCTGCCCTCTTCCCTTGCCCCTGCCGGCCCAGGGCAGGCCTTGTGATGCCAGGCTGCTGGTGGTGGAGGAGAAGGCTGAGGAGGGAGGGGTGACGTGACCTGTGTTCTGGGACATGGTCACATGTGGGTTTTCTTTTTCAGTTTGAAAGAATGACTGCTTTTAGTCTTCCCTCCAGTTTCACTTTAAGGTTAAAACTGAAGATTTTATTCTTAAAGTTGAGCACAGAGGGTTTATGGTCTTTTTGAAAGCAACAGTTGAGGTTTAAAAAACACATATCAGAGAACTCCACTAGATAAAGCCAAAAGCAGAGAATGTGTTCAGGGTGAACTGCGTGCGGGACCCGAAACTGCACTCTGTCTCTCCCAGAGTGTGTAATCGCTGAGATGGGTGGATATAGGACCCCAAGCACCCTGGGGACTTGAGGTCCTCAAGTGACAGCAGAGGTCCGGGCTGAGCCAGGAGCAGTGGGGCCTGTGCCCCGGTGAGTGGAGAGCCTCGAGGGTGGGAGTGGGGCCAGGAGAGGGGTGGGAGACTCGGGGGCGGAGGGTGGGCAGCACCTGGTGGTGTCTGGGAGGTGCTGGCTGTCGCAGATCAAGGCAGGGACACCCTTGAACCTCCACCGCGCCACCCCCATGGAGCAGAGTTGTCTGGCAGCCCAGGATGGAAGTTTAGAGGGTGAGTTCGCAGCAGGTTGAATGAACCCCTGTACCCACTGTGGGTTCATTTTAAGGGCCTGGAGTGAGGTTAGTCAAGGCCTTGCTGAGCTCGAGTGAGGGAGTCTGACAGGGAGGACCGAGCTCAGGGTGAGAGTGAGGGGCAGCTAGCGTGGTAAGTCCTCCTCAGCCGGGTGGGATCTGGGGACACCCTTGACTTCAGGGGTGCCTTTCAGGAGCCTCCCTGGAGGGTTGTTTGGGGGTTAGAGGGGGCAGAAGCCCACTTAGAAGACGTGCTCATAACCAGGGGTGGTGGTTTCTGAAGCAGTTTATACTGGTCAGTTCGACTGTGACCCAGTATCTTGCAGGGTCATGTTTTACAGGGGGCCTGAGCCATGGGCACGGCCTTCCTTCTCCCTCACCCCACACTCCCCTGTTGTCTTTCTGGCAGCCCCTCCCCCCTCTCTGCACCCTTGATGGTGGGCCTGAGCCCAGCCCCCCCTGTTACCACGGAGCCCCTTGTGACTGAGCGGGTTCCAGTTCCGGGCACCTGGGAGACGTGCTGGAGGCAGAGCCTTGGTGCCATTTCTCCTTGAGACAGCGGTGCGGGTGGTCATAGTGTGAGAGCAGTGGTCCTAGTGTGAGAGCGGTGTGTGTGAGAGTGGTGGTCGTAGTGTGAATAGTGGTGGTCGTAGTGAGAGATCAGTGGTGCTAACTCGAGAGCTGAGGTATCCTACCATGAAACAACGGTTGCCCCCGAGTGGGGGGCTGCCCCCATCCGCGAGGATGGGTCGCCGAAGGGCCCACCTGTGGGCGTTATTCCAGTGCTGCAACCCCAAGGCACAGGCCAAGACAAGGAAGAACTTGGCCTCCGCCCAAGTCCTGGAAGGAGAGGGGCCTGAGGTGAGAGCAGCCCGCAGCTGGGCCCGTCGGACTGGCCCTCACCCGGCAAAGCATCCGGGTTGTGTTTCATTTCATTAGCATGGCTGTGGGCCCTGCTGGCCAGGGCGTTTTGGCCTTAGTGCGCAGCGTTGACCCCAGCAGTTTACCCTGTAAGACGCGGTGCAGGTGCTGCGTGGAGGGTGGGCGGGGGCCCCACAAGAAGGGAAACACTGGCTGGAGGAATCACTGGGGCACGTGGACTGAGCTATTGAGTCAGTCCTTGATGCAGAAACGCTAAGCCCATTAATGTCTCCCATCTTCCAAAGCAGAGAGCAGTGTGGCCAGTATTTTAATCACAGGTACCTGCTGCTTCCGTGTCTGACATACATCCTCATAGCTACACATGTCTACTACATGCCTCTCACGAGTGCTGGGCACTGTTCTGGGTGCTGCACACTCAGTGTGTAGTAGGGGATACGTAGCCCAGGGTTTTTAAATTTCTGCAAAGAAAAATAGAAGAACGTGTGGTTCAGCTTGAGCAAGTTCACCACGTGGACGACCCGCGTGCACGCAAATTGTGGCAAAATACATATAACATCAATTTTACATTTAATCCAGTTGATTGAATGACTGGGTGGCTTCCGTGGAGTCAGGCTAACAGATGGCCTTGGGGTGCCATCTGCCTTTTTCCCAGAGGAACACTCCAAAGCCTGGTGGCTTCCCTTTTTTCTTCCTTCTCCCCAGTGGCTCTAGGTCACTGGTCTATGTGTCGTATAAGAATCTCTTTATCCACTTTGTTGTTAGGTTTATCTTTTGGAAAGCTTCTCAGACGTCCTGGGCCTTGAGAAGGCAGGCTTGGATTCCGGGTTCTCCCCTACCGTGTGCCGAGGTTGAGGCTGAAGGCTGGTCTGAATTATAGTGGTCTGTGTGGTCTTGGGGTCAGTGGACCCCCTCTTCTCTGGAGGGGCTAGGAGAGCCTTTATGTGGAGCCTGGAGAGACTTGACAGGGCCAGTCTTCACAGTCTCACTGTCTTTTTAAATTATGTTTGCATTTAGTTTCTCATTTCTTTGTTTTTTAGGAGAAGAATATACAACTACTTAGGGAGCATCTTCAGAGACGAGAAGAAGAAATATCAGTGCTCAAGGCCGAAATCAACAACACCAGGGTCAGAATGGGGATTCTCACGTGTTGACATTTGCCCCGTGTGGGTCACCGCTAGCCTCCGTGTTGCTGTCCTTAACCTCTGTCTGATTTTCAAGTCATTTTTCACATCTTCCCACTGAGCAGACCTGGGTGGATCAGTTTGGGGTTCTCATACCTTGTTTCAAAGTTATGATGAGACAATGTAATTTTATTACATTTGAGGGGGGAGTGCTCTTAACTTAGATTTTTGTCCACACTACGCTTTGTGTGGGATCTTAGTTCCCCGACCAGGGATTGAAACCCGTGACCCCTGCAGAAGTGTGGAGTCTTAACTACTGGGCCCCTGGCGAAGTCCACTCTAAATTTCGATGGAACTGGCGGGATTCCGACGTGCCTTAGCATGTTTCTGGCTATAGCGTGAGGCTGAGAGGAGTTATCGGGCCTGAATTCGAGCAGGAGGTTAAAGGTGCTCCTTTGGCCCCGCCCTGCAGCTGCTGCTGGACCACCTGGAGTTCCTGGTTTCCCGGTACCAGCCATCCTTCCAGTTGACGGCGGACAAGCAGCAGGCACAGTCCCCAGCCAGCATGACCAGCGAGGTGGAGGTGCTCAGGGCGCTGAGATTGCTCTTTGAGCACCACAAGGCCCTGGATGAGAAGGTACCAGCCCCCCGGCCGTCCTGGATTTGTACACTTGCTGCCTTGTTTGGAGGGTGATGCACTTATTTATGTAACTAGTTGACCCTTGAGTTTCTTGAATTCTTGTATATGCATTTTTTTTTTTCTGTAAGAAGTCAGAGTTTTATATGGTTAAAAAGCATGGCCTGCGTACATGCTCAGTCATGTCTGAATCTTTGCAACCCTGCGGACTGTAGCCCACCACGCTCCTCTGTTCATGGGGCTTCCCAGGCATGAATCCTGGAGTGGGTTGCCATTTTCCACTCCATGGAATCTTCCCGACCCAGGGATCGATCCTGCCCTCTTGCATTGGCACGCGGATTCTTTACCACTGAGCCATCTGGGAAGACCCCAGTTAAAAAGTATTAGTTGGCATGAATGTCTCAAGATGTATTATATTCTGTATATCAACTTGCAGTGAAAAACTGGGTAATAGAATTAATTTAGGATCACATTTTGTTCTCTCAAGCTTAGAATTTAAAGCTGTTAACAAGATTTTCTTGACGTTAAGATCAGTGAGAGACGTTAACGGTATTCTATCACAGTATCCACGTATGAGGGTGAGTATACACTAAGAGTGTACTAACGCACATACACACAGCAACACACAGTGACTCGGCCCCTTTGATTTGAGTTGAGAGTGTGGTTATATGTAGAGCTCGAATTAGGTGCCACACATAAAGAGGTAAGCTTGATCAGTCATCCTGTAATTTCAATTAAGGGTTTGTCCTTTGAATCGTTTCATTTAAAAAAGAATGAAGGCTGTAGTGGTGGGCATCAGGTGTTCTTTCTCTTTCTGATTGAGGACCCACCCACCTGGGTTATTTTAATGACTAGTAAACTAGCCTTGTGGCTCAGAGCTGCAGGATGTCTTCAGTACCCCTTTGTCCTGGAGAAGACAAATTCTGACTCTAATCACCTGGTGGTATTCGGGATGGATAGCATCACCATGTAGTTTCTTTTTATGTTGTGTTTTCAGTTTCGAGTTGAGTTTATCCAGGTGGGGTTTTGCTGTCTCTACTTATTTCTTTAGTCTGATTCAATTTTTGGATTATCCACATTTCTCCAGAGTCAGGGCTTCCAAGTAAAATTGGGTTCTGTTCCTGATAGACCTGAGCTGCCCTGAATGTCGCTGATGAGACGTGGTCCTCTCATGCCCAGGTGCAGACCACGAAGGAGCAGGACTGGGAGCGTGCGCAGCAAGCCAGCGTGCTGGGGGACATGGCCCAGGCGTTCCAGAGTGATGAGGGCGTGTCTGACGGCGAGGGCGACAGGGTCACCCTCTTCAGCTCAGCCACTCAGCTGTCGCCCAGCGGGCAGACCGATGCCAAGACTCAGAGTGTGAGGCTGCAGGAGCAGCTGGACGCCATGAACGAAGAGATCAGGTGGGTGATCCCAAACTCAGCTCCCCAGAAACTCGATTTCTCTGAGGAGCTGCCTTCTCCTAGGGAAGTCTAAGTGTTCCATAGTAAGAAACCTGACCTCAGGTCTGCTTCAAGAATTTTCAGTTTTGAGATTGCCCTTGATGATAGAGCTCGGTCAGCCGGGGGGTTCTGTCCAAGGCGTTTTGGGGTGTCCCCCCTCAGCTCTGAGCCCCAAGGTGGGTGAGGTGCCGAGGCGGTGTCCACTGTGGCCTGAGCACCCTCCTGTGTCCTCAGAGCCCACGAATTTCTGGTGAAAGGCCACCTGGAACAGAAAAGCTCACGTTTTGGGGTTGGCAAATTCTGACTCAGATGTGCATTTTCATTTTTCAGTTAATAAACAGTGTGAAGATTGGCTTGTTGTAAGACAGTGGTCCAAGGACATGTGTTTGAGTTTTTCTTATCTCCTCAGTATATTTAAGATGTTTTCTTTAGACACCATCTTGGCAGTTATAACAATTTTACAAAACGGGATAGAATCCAAAGGCTGGCCTCGTGGTGAGCAGGGGCCCTTGGGTCTGGGTGCAGCTGGGTGGCTGGGGGCCCCGAGGCCTGCCTGGTGCCACACTCACACAGCTATGCCCGTGTCCTGAGTCCATGTTCAGAGTGGCCGCAGGCCGGTGACCCTGCACAGGATCAGGCAGAGGCTGCTGCTCAGACTGTTCTCGTCACGTCAGCCCAGGCCCAGAATGGGCCGAGGTGCCCATTCCTGTCCACCGAGTGCGGGGGGGGGGGGGGGGGAGAAAGGCAGGGGGCCACCGGGACAACCAGCAAATGCAGGTGGTGCCGCCTGCCCATTTGACGGTGAGACAGATGGTTTTGTGGGCCGTGTTTGAGCACAGACGAGATCAGAAGCATGGTCTTTCCATGTCCCCTCAGGAAATGTGGAACAGTTATGTATCAATATTTTTATTTTTACAGCAAGCTGTCATGTAAAAGTAATTTTTCCTTATGTGACAAGTTGACTTGATGTAAATGGTACATTCTGTCCATCAACTTGTCATCAACAGTGAAAAACTTTCAAGTTGTATATGTGGAAGTGAAGCTGGAGAGTTTACTTCCTATAAGAATGTTTTATTTTAATTTGAAAATCATTTTATTTGCATCATCATGTATTTAAACTGCTATATAAAATCACCCACAACACATTAGGGGAGAAGAGCCGAAACCGTGAATTCTAGGTTAATGCAGCACATTGACCTGAATCCAGAAACTCACACAAAGCTGGTGCAGAACTTCCTCAAGAGATGCGTTTGTACATATTCAAACTTACATTAAAAATAAAGATCAACTCAGCACTTCATCTGGTCTGTAGACTTGTGTTTAGAAACTCCATCTTGTTCGTGAATTGCTGTTTTGATTGTACTGAGTTCCCGATTCCCAGTGGAAAAGACTTGCGGCACTGACGTGTATCTCTGCCCTGAGAGCAGGGAGGTAAAGGTTGTCAGCATCAGGCATCTCCTCACAGGAAGAGCGTCGCCACCAGGGCCCCTTCAGAATGTTAGAGGAAAGACATGAAATGAAGAGTGAATGATCAGGGGCCAGTTTGTAAGACTCAATGCTAAGTTATTCTAAGTTTGAGAATATTCAAAAGAGAAAAGTCGAACCTTTTGGCTGAGATGTTAATTGAGCAAGTGTTTCTGGAATTTGCTAATCATGACACAGAATGCCAGCCCAATTTGTTGTCCAGACACGTTTCTCTGCTGACAAGGGCAGGTGACGGGTTTTATTCTATTTTAGGTTGGTGGAAGAAGAGAAGGAGAACACAGAGCAGCGGGTCGAGGACACTGAGAGCAGGGAGGGCAGGGGACGCTTAGGCAGCCTCCATCGTTGTAAGTCGGTGAGCTCCCTCAACCTGCTTGCTGGATCCTCAGCTGCCGGCTCCTGCCCGCCCCTGCCCAAGCCCAGAAGGAGGCGGCACCGCCTGGCGCAGGAGGGAGACCGGCTGGGCATCATGACTCTGGTATGTGTCTGCCTCCTCCTTGCCCATCCTTCCCCCAGGACATGGGTTTTCTTTATTTTGTGTGTTTTTTGGTTTTCCTTTTTTACTTAGAAGAAAATCGGGTACATTTGCTACACTCAGAGGTCAACATTTTTTTAAACTGCCTAGTCTTTAATCATTCCACAATGGCACAGCAACGAATTAGTCTTGATATTTGGACCACAGGCTTAGCACATCATCATGAACTCAGCCAGAGCCTGCCTCTGTAACGTTGGGCCTGGCCTGTGCTGGGCACAGCAGCTGCAGGGAAGTTTCTGTTCTCAGGGAGCAGACAGCTTCGTGAAAGTAACCATAGGCAGCCCTCGTGGTGTGGGAAAGCTGTGCAGCACATGTTCCATTGGGGCTGCCTGGCTGCAGGGTGCAGGGCATGCAATGGGAACAAAACCAAGAATCTCCATGGTCTGCTTGCGGATGGACCCGGCCGCGGGCTCAGGCCAGCTCTGCGTGTGAAACCAGGTTAAGAGCCTGGTGCCCCAGGGCCCCAGGGAAGAGGTTGGGTGCCTCACTTTTCTGAGTCTAAAAATGGGATGACGACCTAGGGCTTTTGGTGACAGAGTGTGCGGCTCTGAAGTACATGTTCCAGCTTTCTTGTGTGTTTAGCTTGGGTTTTGTCAGTGCATTGTTATCCCATGAAATCACGTGTACAACACTCTGCTTTGTGACTGGACATGTATTATCACTTTCTTCTGTGACCACCCATTTCATGTTAGCTGCATTGTTAGTCAGGTTATCATTAAATTCACTGTGAAACCTTCTAGCGGCCTGTGAAATGGGAACTAGTCCATTTTGTGGTCTTTTGACACACCGTTTTTATAATTTGCATCATTGGGTAATCAGTTGCTATTTAAAATTCTTTGAGGATTTCTCTGTGGTCTCATGCTTGATTTCTTTCCGAATATTTGTTACAGAACAGTTCTGTATGTTTTCCTTGCTGTTGGAGTTCTCCGGCGGTGTGTCTGCTTTCATCATTGGTTTAGATTTCCTGTCTCATCCTGTTGTCTGCTTGGTTGTCATCAATCCAGACCCCTCCCCCGCCCCCGAGGCTGTAGTTTCCCATCCATCTCCCCTCCCCCGTCCCCCCACTTGCTCTGGTCATGGCCGTGCTGTGGTCCACAGCGTGTGTGCCCTTGTTGGGTCTGTGCTTTGTCTTCATGTCTCATTAAATGGTGTTTTTCTCCCATAGCAGTAAGTTGAATTGGTGAATCACTATGCAGTTACAGGAGAAGGCAATGGCAACCCACTCCAGTATTCTTGCTTGAAAATCCCATGGACAGAGAAGCCTGGTAGGCTGCAGTCCATGGGGTCGCACAGAGTCAGATACGATTGAAGCAACTTAGCAGCAGCAGCAGCAGCATGCAGTTACAAGCATAATGTAGATGGATCCTAAACAGCATATCATGTATAATTCATAAATGAGATTGTGCTTACATAAAGAAATGATCCTCTTAAGTGTAGAATTAATGGACTTTCAGATATGCAGATGACACCACCCTTCTGGCAGAAGCGAAGAGGAACAAAAAGCCTCTTGACGAAAGTGAAAGAGGAGAGTGAAAAAGTTGGCTTAAAGCTCACCATTCAGAAAACGAGGATCATGGCATCTGGTCCCATCACTTCACGGGAAATAGATGGGGAAACAATGGAAACAGTGTCAGAGTTTATTTTGGGGGGCTCCACAATCACTGCAGATGGTGATTGCAAACATGAAATTAAGACGCTTATTCCTTGGAAGGAAAATTATGACCAACCTAGATAGCATATTGAAAAGCAGAGAGATTCCTTTGCCAACAAAGGTCCATTTAGTCAAGGCTATGGTTTTTCTAGTGGTCATGTATGGACATGAAAGTTGGACTGTGAAGAAAGGTGAGCGCCGAAGAATTGATGCTTTTGAGCTGTGGTGTTGGAGAAGACTCTTGAGAGTCCCTTGGACTGCAAGGAGATCAACCAGTCCGTCCTAAAGGAGATCAGCCCTGGGTGTTCATTGGAAGGACTGATGCTAAAGCTGAAACTCCAGTACTCTGGCCACCTCATGTGAAGAGCTGACTCAATGGAAAAGACTCTGATGCTGGGAGGGATTGGGGGCAGGAGGAGAAGAGGACAGCAGAGGATGAGGTGGCTGGATGGCATCACCAACTCAACGGATATGAGTTTGGGTGAACTCCAGGAGTTGGTGATGGATGGGGAGGCCTGGAGTGCTGTGATTCATGGGGTTGCAAGGAGTCAGACACGACTCAGCGACTGATCTGAACTGAGCTGACACAATGTCCTTTCTGTGTTGGTGCTTGTATTTAAGAGTGTAAATCTCATCAGCTTTTGCACAGTTAATGTCTCCATTAGAGTCTAGAAACATGTCTTTTGCGGTTAATAAAATGTAAAGACGGCACCTGCTATTATGCTAGCTTTCATTCTTACATATTTTCACAGGGAGCCTGTTTTAATGAATTTATTTTGAGAAGTTTTAAATCAAATTCTATGTCAGGATTTTACATTAATGTCCAAGAGGTGGTTAGATTTGTTCAATGTTAAAATAGGTATTATGGTAACTTCCTCATCAGTTAATTTACTAATTTAAAGTATAAGATGTTTTTTATTAAGGGAAACTAACTTATAGAGAGGTTTGCCTGAGAATAGACAACTGTTAAGGGCCTTTGCTGTACGGAATCCTGTGCTTTAATAAATCATGATGATGTAATAGAACTGTATCTTCCTGAGTAATAATTTCTAATGTTTCTCTAGTAAATCTTGAATAGCTTATTTAACTTCTGTGGTCAAAAAAAATGATCTGTTTCCAGTCACGTGTTCTCTGAATCTTCATGTCACTTACAAGTTTGCCCTCATTTTTGCTTTCCTGTATTTGCCTATTCGGATGCTTGAAATTTTAGCTTCAAAGTCGCAGTGAATCTGGTTTCTCTTCATTTCTTTGCATGCATCTATCAGCCTAGTGATTTAAGGAAGCGGTGTCGAAAGGTAAACTATTTAGTAATTTAGCAGGCCTTTCTTTCTCTGTGAAGTATTAAAGAGTCCTTTTGGTTTAACATGAATGAACACCGTGTGGTTATGTCCTGGTGAATAACTGACGTTTTAATGGAAGTAATGAAACTCACCCACCACTTAAACTGTGCTGATGGTTCTGTTGGAAATAGGTCATTCGTTGGGACAGTTGTAACAGTTTGCCTTTCTCCCACTTGTTTGCCTTCTGATCATCTCATGGTTGCTTATAATAGACATAGTATTATTATTTTTAAAAATTTTCTTTACTTATGTTTTTTGCCATGCTGCACAGCTTATGGGATCTTAGTTCCCCAGCCAGGGATCAGACCAGTGTCCCGGCAGTGAACGTGCCAAGTCTTAACCTCTGGATCACCATGGAATTTCCGCTTAGTGTTTTCTTACAAGGAATGACTGAATGAGAGCCATAGATGTTAGATTTGCAGGAAGCCAGTTTAATGATGGTGGGTCGCAGTGTGCAGGAGACTCTGTGGGCCGGGCACGTGCTTTCCGCGTCTGTCATCTCATCCCCAGGTGAGATCCAGGCTGCTGCTCTCCCCGTTCAGGAGACATGGACACTGAGGCTTAGCGAGGCCGGTCACCCTGCCCAGGCTCTCACACCCAGCAGCGAGGTGCGGACTGCTCTGATCAGAGCCTGGACACTTAACCGTGGTGCTGTCCAGCCCACTTTCCTCCAGAGGCTCTCGTGTCCATCACGGCATCTCTGATGGAGGGAGCCTCAGGAGGGAGCTCGCTGCTTCTCCCTTCGGGTCACTTGGATGATCCCCTGTTGTTGGAGTCCACTGCCCCACGGGCTGGCCTTCCTTGTCCCTCTCCTTCTCCCAGTCTGGTGACCGAGCACTCCTGGGCCTTCCTGCAGGACGGGTGGCCACGCTCCAGTTCAGGCCACTCAGTGCCCGGGAGCCCTTCTTCTGGGCACAGCAGAGCAGCGCCGTCCCCCTGGGGTTGGTGACCTGGGTGTGCCGCTCGCCCACTCTGTGGCCTGCTTTGCCCTCCTGTTAAGTGGACATGGTGCTGGCCATCCTGGCCACGTGGGCACCAGTCGGGCAGCTCGCATCCTGGGGGAGGGCGGCCAGGCTGCGGTCCCAGAGGCCTTGCTCAGGAGGAGGCCCAGGGTAAGGGGCTGGCGTGGTCCCTGACCTTGAGGCAGGTGTTTGTCTCCACTGAGTCCATAGTCAACCCAGGTGCGTCACTTCCCTGCTCTGTTCGTTGTTTTCTGATTTTTAGAAATGCTTATTTTAACTTGAATTTGAGATTGATCCCTGTTCAGTTCCATGTGGATAATTTCTAGGCTTTGTAGCCTTCTGTTGTCAGAGGGTTCTTGTTAGAGTGCAGGGGAGGGTGCCCAGCTTATCCAACTGCTGTTAAACGAGTTCAGCTGTGTTTTGCACTAAGTCACTTTGTTGTCACCAAGCTCTTGTGGAGCTGCACAGGATCAGTATTCTTTACATAATCCCACTGAAAAGGCACAGGTTAGTTGGTTAAAACAAGGCACTATTTGTTTATAAAAATACATGCCATGCATGTCTCCTAAAACTTCCCCTGGCTTAACCACACACCCAGATGTATCAGTGAGACCTGTCTGGACCCTGAGGGGTTAATCTGTTCCCTACACTGTCCTTCCTGTGCTCACACCCAGGACCAGCAGAAAAGCTCGGAGTCCAGGAGAGATCACCTTCTTTTTGTGTTTTTATTAGTTTATTTGTTAATTGAAAGAGAATTGCTTTACAGAATTTTCATTTCTGTCAAACCCCAACATGAATCAGCCATAGGTACCCATATATCTCCTCCGTTTTGAACCTCCGACCCTTTAGGGTGATACAAGATCATCTCGTAGTGAAGACCTGGGGGTGCTTTATGGAAACCGCTCTGAGCGCATGACCCTCGAACTGCGTGTAAGTACTTCAGTGTGTGGCCCCCAGTCTGTCTGTTACCGAGAAATGTGATCCAGGCGTGTGGTGTTCGCGTGGAGGTTTAGGTACCTTTTCTGTGTTTCTCTTGTTGTCATGGGATCCAGTAACCTGCATCATCTCTCCAAATGACCTTGGGTGGTGGCACAAGCTGTATCTTTTTCTCCTTCAAACACAAAGGTCTGGACGGCTTTGCTGAGAGGTTTCGTACTCTCGCTGTGGTGCTTCTGAGCAGCATCTGGCAATGAGGACAGTCCTTTCATCAGGGCAGTTCATGCCATGCAGGGTTCACGGGGGCGGCGTCGCTCTGCTGTCCTGCCCGGCAGGGCCATCTGGTCACTGGATTCCAGGGAGGGCGGAGCCTGGCTGCAGGGAGGCTCCCGTCCAGGGTCTCTGCACTCAGTCAAATGCTCTCGCTGCCCCATAGCTCCGCTTCTCTTGAACAAGACAGTCCTTAAGGTGGCATTAAGCTAGAACAAGGGTTTCTTTTTGTACTTGGGGGAAAGCATAGCTAATAGATTTTCAGATAAGATTCTGGTTATAATGTAAAGCCTGTGTGATTGCCATTTTCAAAACACTCTATTGTTTGCCAATGTTACACTTATCTCACTCCCTCAGCTGCCAGCTTTACGGGAAGAGATAGGAGATGATGAGACTGCTATCAAATCTAAAACCTTGACCCCCGCCACGCCGCAGTCCCTTCGGCTGGACCGCCTGCACACGGGGTCGCTGCGCACAGCCAACCAAGAGGACATCAGGGACGCCCACAAGTAAGCGGCCTGTGTGCGCGTCGTCAGTTTCAGGAGCCCTGCGCCTCTTGCCCTGAAAGAGTTGCAAGGATGATTTTAAAGGAATACCATTGGGTTCAGTGCCTGTGGTTAGTGGTGAACTTCAGGTGCTGGGGAAGAAGAGCTCAGTGACCTCAGTGATTTTAGAAAATGTCCTTCTCTGGAGATTGACTCCTGTGGGAGCTTTCTTCCTGCTCTTGAGAGAGGTCTGCCTGGCCTGGGGCACGTTCCTGCCGGTGACGGCCCCGTGCCTCTCGGGTTCGCTCTTGAGGGTCCCTCCCTTTTCCTCAGGGGTCTCGTCTCAGGAGACTCTGTCCCCTCCTGTGACGGACACTGTCCTCATTCAGACCTCCACCTGGGCTCCCGTCCTGAGCAGGCAGCACGCGATCGGGGGCACGTGTGGTCACCTGACCAGCAGCCCTGCATGGTGACCATCGCTCTCCTGCCACGGCCAGGGCCCGTCACCCTGCAGGAGGCGGGGGCAACCGCCCAGAGCAGGGGAGCTCGCCTTCTCCTGGAGCGTTGTCACCTGCCGAGCAGCGACCCTGAGGGAGGGTCGGGGCGCCCTCTGCACCAGCTGGCCTGGAGTGAAGCCCTCCTCGGGGGAGAGCTCGAGGCAGAGAATCTCAGCTTCCTGGGGCGGTTGTCTGTGTCCGGGAGCCTGCATTGCTCGTGTGAAGCATGTTTGGTGAAGGAGACCCCACCGTTCGCTGCGAGGTTGAGGCGCGGGTGTTGCTGGGTGCCCGTTTCTCTCAGCAGCTCTTGTGGAGGGGTGTGTGTTTGCACAAGGGTGCCTGTTAAAGGTCGTTTTGTCTCCCCAAAGCTCGACAGGCTCTGAGGACAGCCCTGAGCCCAAGCCCAGCAGCAGCACCAGCAGGCAGGACTCGCTGCACAAAGCCGCGAAGAAGAAGGGCATCAAGTCCTCCATCCACAGCTGGTTTCATAGGAAGGAAAAGGGCCGGCCGGAACACCCCGGCAAGGAGGCGTTAGCACCAGGTGGGTGCTTCACTGTTTAGAGGGAGGAGGGCTTGCAGGCATGTCCCTTCTGTGTCTCCCCCATTGTCCCTATGAGGCTCCTGTCACTCACGCTCGGGGTCCTCCTGGGAGCAAGAGCGGAGGAGGCGTCTGTCTTCTCAGTGGGTCTGAGATGATCAGATGAGTTAATGAGTGGATGGATGGAGGGATGGATTAGAGAGTGAGTGGATGGATGAAGAGATGGTTGGCTGGATGGGTGGATGAACGGAGCATGGAATGAATACAGCAGATGATTGTACTCCAATGCTAGAAACATATTCTATGAATTTGATTGAGTAGGAGCTGGGCAATGATTGTTTCCTGCTAACAGTGACACGTGTTTTGAAAGCACCTAAGTGCTCATCAGTGAGGGGTGAAATGCAATCTGTGGACACCCCGCAATGAACAGCCCGCCCTCCTTCCTGCCACCTTCCCCAGGAGCTCATCACGGGTTCTTTCCATGCCCCCCACCCCACCCCACAGCCACGCAGGTCCTCCTGGGGTCCCCTCATCACACAAGGTTATCATTAGGCCCTCCTCTTCCTTGGCTTCATCTCTTTGAGGACAGGGTATGTTCCTGCCTCTTCAGCCACAAATGTGTTGAGTCTTGTTTGTGCTGGGTGTGGGATTTGCAGGGGTAAGTGGAGCAGATGTGGTCTGGAGCACAGTTAAGTGGCAAGAGAGCAAAAGGAGCAGGTTATTAAATGCTATCCCTAGTATTAATAAATACAATGCTGAGATGGATGGTGCATTGATTCTATACTGATGCTGTGTGTGCCCCTTACCAAGCAGGTGCTGCCCCCTCCCAACTTACAGAGGAGGACACAGTGACGGTCACGCGGTCAGGGAGTGGTGAGGGCAGGTTCACACCCACGCGGCGGGCCCAGGCACTTTCCCGAGCCCCAGCCACCTCTCTGGTGGATGCAGCAGCAATGAGACGGTTCTGTGGCATGATGATTCCGTGGACATGAGTTGGAGCAAACTTCAGGAGCTAGTGAAGGACAGGAAAGCCTGGAGTGCTGCAGTCCACGGAGTGGCAGAGTTGGACACAACTGAGCGACTGAACTAAAACCTGAGTGTGTGCTCCCCTGCTTCAGTCGTGTCTGAGTCTTTGCGACCCCAGGGACTGTAGCCCGCTAGCTCCTGTGTCCATGGGATTCTCCAGGCAAGAATACTGGAGTGGTTTGCCATGCCCTCCTCCAGGGCATCTTGTCGACCCAGGGATCGAACCCACATCTCTGTTATCTGTTGCACTGGCAGGCAGGATCTTTACCCCTGGCACCACCTGGAAAGCCCCAGTGGACGCTGACAACTAGAAATGCAGAAAAGCCGGGCTGCTCCCAATGTAAACTGGAAGAGCAGCAAGCACAGGTTGTAAAGACAAAGACACAGGATGAGCGACAACAGCGCCCACAGAGAGAGGCAGGAATGCGGTCACCCACATAAAGGAAACACCTGTGCCATTTGGAAGAGGGGCCCGTCTGCCCTTGGAGGGGCAGTTGGAACCGGAATGAAAACCGAGGCCATGGTCAGCAGTGCCCACCCACACGGCCCGGGTGGCATGGTGTCCCTCACTGGGCTTCCCGCATCCCCAGAGCTGCTAGCGGTAACATCTCTGAGTGCCAGGCCGGGCAGCGTCCCTGTGTGAGCTAAGGCATCACTGCTCTCCTTCCAGTGCTGCTGCAGGCCCTCTGTGGGCGGCCACCCTCATCCCCTGCCCTGCCACCCGCTGGGGCTGGGCTCTCCCCCTGGGGTCCTTTCAGCCCTTGAGCTTGGGTGTTCCCAGCCCTCTGCCACGCTGGACTGGGACGCGACTCAGGACTTAGGCTTGAGATGTCAAGGAGACCTTGAATCTGGAAGGACAGCACCGTGGGAGCAGGAGAGCAAAGCCCGCATGGGGAGGAAGCAGAGCTGGGGAACGTGCCCACAGCCTCCAGAGCCTCCTGCACAAGTGCCTCTCTTTGCCTCTCCTTGGCCTGGACAGACCCCAGCTGCTGCTGATCCGCAGGTGATTCCTAAAGATGCACCTCCTGCAAGAGCTATTGTCCTGCTGCTCTGGGGCTGCCTGAGTGTGTTCAGGAGCATCAGACAAGTGGGGCTCCCAAACCTCATACTGGAGGTGAGGGGCCTGGTACTGAGGAATGTTCTGAGGGTGCGGGAGGGCCTCATGCTGGACTAGGATGTGATGGTGGACTAGAGCCTGATGCTGGACTAGGGTCTGGTGCTGGAGAAAGGCCTGATGCTGAGGAGGTGTCTGACACTGGAGGAGGGCCTGATGCTTGGGAAAGGCCTGATGCTGGGGGAAGGTCTGATTCTGGACTTGGGCCTGATGCTGAGGGGCACGTCTGATGCTGGACTAGGGGCTGATGCTGGGCTAGTGGCTGATGCTGGGTGAAGCTCTGATGATGGTGGACAGCCTGCCCCCAGATGTACATGGGGTTGAGGATTAATCTCTATGAGAAATCTTTTTTTCGTACTTTCCTGACCACCTTGCTATGTTCTTTTTAACTTAAAGATAATTTTGTGCAGTATCGCTTGATTTCTGCCATACATCAATCTGAATTACCCATAGGTTACGTATGTCCCGTCCCTCTTGACTCTCCCTCCCACCTCCCCTTGCTGCATTCTTGTTTCTATGGATATATGAATAATAGGCTGTTGATAACATAACATGAACAGCTCCCACACACAAGTGTGCACACGCACACTCCCTAGGGCATCATTCGGGTCCGCCTCAGGGACTAAATACATTCCTTTCTAAGACAAAGTGCCACTCCTAGGATGGGAAGCTAAAATGGGAACCCCTTTACCTTGGGAGTAAGCCTGTCACGTAAAACACAAGACATCTAGTTAAATTTGGTTTTCAGTGAATAAGTTTTTAGTCTAAGTACATCCCAAGTATTGCAGGAGATGGACTTTTACTAAAAAGAAAAAAAGAAAAAAGTTTTCATTGTTTCCCCAGCCACCTAAAAGGCATGGTTAGAACGGATTCCTTCTTTAGCTGAAAGAGAGTGCATCAGTGGTGAGTGAACACAGTGCTCTCCCATCAGGGCAGAGTCACGATCATGGGAGGATGACGTGCCATCAGGTGGCCAGTAGAGTTCGGAAGGGCAAAGGTGAGTCTTCCTTGGCCCAGCACAGACCACAAGGTACTGGCAACCCCACAAAAGAGGACGAGATGAAGGCGGAGGAGATGAAGGCAGAGGGAGAAAACGTGGCCAGTTCAGGAAGCAGCAGAAGGTGAGGGTGCCCAGGAGGTCCCAGGCCAGCCTGCCGTGGAGCCTCACAGTTTAAGGGGTGAAGCGCTCTTCCCAGGGTCCAGTGGTGATCACACCTGCACGAAGGTGCCCAGCTAAGCAGTAGGGGGTCACTGAAGCCCAGTGGCTACTCTGCTCCACCCTTGTTTCTTTTCCATGAAGTTTACAAAATATCCATACATCCTGTACTCCCATGAACCTTGTATAAGACCTTGATCTTAATGCGGCATCTGCAACTTTCCAAACTGCTGTAGGATTTTCTTTACCAACCAAACTGTCCTTTAGTTTTACTTTATGTACTAAGAACTCTCACAGTAGGTAACGAGAGAGAAGTATCGTGTCCAACTTATTAGATATGCCTTAGTACCTTCCAAGTGAGAGTGGTGAAACATGCCCCCCAAATTCCTAAAATTCCTCAGAATTGCAAAACAGTAGTAGCTGGTTAAAGCTAAGGGGCACAGTGGTCCCAGAACCTTGGGCAAGATGTGTTTCAGGTTGATTTAGTGTTGAGCATGTGTAAGGCTTGGAGGAATGATTCCGAGTGTCTCATACAGTAGATCAGGGTGGACCTTGAGAATCCCGAGTTTTAACCACTTCCCAGGTGATGCTAACACACTGGTCCAGTGATGACACTTTGAGAACCACTGACTTACACAAGGAGAGAGCTTCCACAGAAATTGAAACGGCTCTTTTTGAGACACTTATTCTATTCTATTCGGAGAGCTTCCTCACACGGAAAACCCAGATGCCAACCTGAAAATTAGCAGACTAGCTCTTCCACAACTAAGGATGTAAAGAAAAAACAATATGGAGATGCATTGGAAGGGAGAGATAAAGTCTAGTCAGGACCCATACTCCTGATGGGTGACCCAGAATCAGGAGGGGACATCACCAACTTGGTATCTTCCCTGGGAGGACATGCTGAGCACCTGAGCCCTGGTGACCCGAATGAGGAAGACGAGCCCCCATATCTTGATTTGAAACCAGCAGAGCTACGTCTGGGAGAGAGTATGGGGCTGTGGTAAGCCAAGACCCCACGCTTAACAGGTGAGTGCCAAACGTACTGATGCTGAATGTTGTCAGTAATGACGCTCAATGTAGCCACAGGTCACATGGGAAAGAGAAGTATGTACTAATTTTAGGACATGAGCCAAAGGGGCAAGGATTTCTTGAAACTTTCTCCAGGGATGAAATCACTGATAGATGACATTTAAAAAGCTCCTCCCTGTAGCCAGCTGTCCCGGTGTTAGCAGGAGCCTTTTCTGACATTCCCCACTTACCTTCCTAGCACTGCTTGCCCTGCTATGTCTCTGTATTCCCTGTGGAACAGACATATCCAGCCCAGCCATGCCCACAACGCTCCTCCAAAATGGCTTCACCCCAAAGGCCTGGATTCCCCCACAATAGCCTCCTTTCCTACCACTCACAGTGGGTGGACTCAGCTGTGACTTGCATCCCCTCAAGGTGATTCCCACTCCAGGTCAGCTCCAGCCAGAAGTACATCTGCAACTATTGAGGTGGGGCTCACATTCAGCTGCACTGGGGGCCAGCCAGACCCACCAGCAAGCCCAAAGCAACGCGGGTATATCTAACAGGACACCACACTCAGCCTGCACCGGAGACACCCTGGATTTCCTGTCTCTGGTGACCTGGGAGAACTGTTCCTTTGGGCTGCATAGGAGACACTCTACAAAAATCCACTTATTCAACATGGAGACATAGTTCATCTACCTAATATTAATGCATAAAACAAAAAGGCAAAATAAAGAGACAAAGCATCTATGCTAAAGGAACAGCTAAGACATAAACTCAGGAAAAGAACTAAACAAGATGGAGATAAGTAATCTACATCAAACGACTGCAAAGTAAGGGTCATAAAGATATTTACTGGGTCTTCCCTGCTGGTTCATTTGTTAAGATTTTCCTGACAATGTAGGCAACAAGGGTTCAACCCGTGGTCTGGGAACTAAGATCCCAGGCTGCGGGACAAGTAAAGCTGCACGTCACAGCTGTTGAACTCATGCACCCTAGAGCCTGTGCTCCACCACAGGAGAAGCCAGAACGATGGGAAGCCCATGCACCAAAACTGAGGGCAGCCCCTACTCTATGCAACTAGAGAAAGCCAATGACACAGCAAGACCCAGTGGACCCAGTAAATAAACGAATAAAAGACATTTACTTCTATCAGGGGAAGCATGACAGAATGGAGTGAGAACTCCACAAAGAGGCAATAAGTATAAAACAGAACTGATTATAATGGAAGAATACAATAACTGACATGAAAAATACAGCAGATGAGTCAACAGATTGGATGATTCAGAGGACAGATCAGTAAGCTGACACACAGAGCAGTGCCTGCTGGTGCCCCGGCTGACCCAGAGGGAGGGGCGGGGCCTCAGGATGGGGAGCACATGTGCACCCGCGGCGGATTCATGTCAATGTGCGGCAAACCACTACAGCACTGTAAAGCAGTCAGCCTCCAATGAAAAGAAATACATTTATATTTAAAAGAAGAAAAAGAAATACAGAGTAGTGGAAATCACCTGATCTGAGCACCAAAAAGAAAAAAATAAGCCAAAAAATTGAGGATAGTTTAAGGCATTTGGTGGATGATATCAAGCAGACTAACATTCACATAAGGAGAAGAGAGAGGGAAAGATAAACTCTCACTTGAAGAAACAATGGCTGTACATTTCCCCATATTGTGGAAGGAAACACACCCAGGTCCAAGAGCACAGAGAATCCGACACAGGGTAAACCAAAGGAGAAACATACCAAGACATATACTAATCAAACTAAGAAAAACTCAGCAAAAAGAGAAAATATTAAAAGCAGAAAGGGAAAAGCAGCAAATAACAAGGGAATCCCCATGAGTTTAACAGCTGATCTTCCCAAAGAAACGCTGCAGGCCAGAAGGGTGTGGCATGATAAAGTTATGAAAGCGAAACACGTACCAGCAAGATTACTCCAACCAGCTACGACCTCACTCAGAAGCAAAAACTCAGTACATTTACAAATAAGCAAAAGTTAAAAAATTTAGCACCACCAAAGTACTTTACAACAAATATTAAAGGATGCTGTCTAGGCAGGAAATAGAAGGGAGTGAATAGACATGGGAAAAAAAACAGAAAAATAAAGTAAATAATAATAGTATCATGCATATCAATAATTCCCTTACCTATAAATGGATTAAATGGTCCAACTGAAACACAGACTGGCTGAATGGAAACAAAAACAAGCCCCATATAAATGTTGTCGATAATACATCCACCTCAGAGCTAGGGACACACACAGACTAAAACTGAGGGCCTGGAAAAAGGGATTCTATGCAAATAGAAATCAAAAGAAAGCTGGAGTAGCAATTCTCATATCAGATAAAATAGACTTTTAAATAAAGACTATTACAAGAGACAAAGAGGGACACTACATAATGATAAAGAGATCAACCCAGGAAGAAGATATTGCAATAATAAGACACACGCATCCAACACAGGAGCACCTGAATACAGGAGACAAACACAGACAACCATAGAACGGGAAAGCGACAGTAAGAAAATAATACTGGGGGACTTTAACACCCCACTTATACCAAGGGACAGATCATCCACAGAGAAAATGAATATAGAAACAAGAGCCTTAAATCACACATTAGACTAGATGGAACTTTTGATATCTTTAGCATATTCCACCACCAAACAGCAGGATACATTTTTTTTTTTCTCAAGTGCACATGAAACACTCTAGGGAATGGATCACATCTTGGGTCACAAATCAAGCCTTGCCAAATTTAAGAAACTGAAATCACAGCAAGCATCTTTTCTGATCACACTGATACATGATTCAGCTCAGTTCAGTTGCTCAGTCATGTCCAACTCTTTGCCACCCCAAGAATCACAGCATGCCAGGCCTCCCTGTCCATCACCAACTCCCGGAGTTCACTCAGACTCACGTCCATAAAGTCAGTGATGCCATCCAGCCATCTCAGCCTCTGTCATCCCCTTCTCCTCCTGCCCCCAATCCCTCCCAGTATCAGAGTCTTTTCCAATGAGTCAACTCTTCGCATGAGGTGGCCGAAGTACTGGCGTTTCAGCTTTAGCATCATTCCTTCCAAAGAAATAGGGATCATTTATAGGAAAAGTTGTATAAAAACACAAACACATGGAGAAATCAAACAGGTCACTGAAGAAATCAAAGAGGACATTTAAAAATACCTAAAAACAAATGGCAATGAATAAATGACAACCCAAAACCTATGTGATGCAATAAATCAATGCTAAGAGGGAAGTTTATAGCAATACAAGAAGCCTACCTCAAGAAATGAAAAGAACATCAAAGAAACACCTAATCTAACACCTAAAGAACCTAGAAAAAGAAGAAAATGACCACAAAACCTCCAAAGTTAGCAGAAGGAAAGAAATCATAAAGAGCAGAGCAGAAATAAACGGAAATGAAGGAAACACTACCAAAGATCAATAAAGGAATAAGATATGTCTTGGAGAAGATAAACAAAACTGACGAATCATTAGCCAGACTCATCAAGAAAAACAGGGAGAAGACTCAAAGCAACTTGAAATGAAAAAGGAGACGTTACAACAGACAACACAGAAAGAGAAAGGGTCATAAGAGACAATTAGAAATAACTGCATGACAATAAAATGGGTATCCGGGAACAAATGGACAAATTCTTAGAAAAGTACAATCTTCTAAGACTGAACCAGGAAGAAATAGAAAATATGAATAAATGAAGCACAATAATGGAAATATTATTTAAATTAAATATTAATGTAATATTTAATAAATAATTAATATACTCAACAAAATAAATTAATTTAAAATAATGTAATAAAGCTATTAAATATTTAATAATTAAATTGATAATTTAATTTCATAATTTCAGTTATTAAATTAAAAATATTCAATTATTCAAGGACAAAGGAATCGTCCCATTGGGATAATTTGGTATCCATGTGGGAAGGTCAGCTGGATCCCTACCTCACAAAAAACACCACCAAACCAGTTAGACACATACTAAAAACCAACAATTGAAGGAAAAACTTTACAAAATTTGGAACAATTTTTGATGAGGGACTATCTTTTCGTTAAATTGAGGTATTGTTGATTTACAATAATTTGTTTGTTTAAGGTGTACAGTGATTCAGTGATTCAGCCTCTCAGGTGCTTCCTTGGACAAAATTCATTCCCTTTGGGAGGCCCCTGGGCCATGCCCTCACAACAGCTGGGGCTGCTAAGTCGCTTCAGTCATGTCCGACTCTGTGCGACCCCATAGACCCACCAGGCCCATCAGGCTCCCCTGTCCCTGGGATTCTCCAGGCAAGAACACTGGAGTGGGTTGCCATTTCCTTCTCCAATGCATGAAAGAGAAAAGTGAAAAGGAAGTCGCTCAGTCCTGTCCGACTCTCTGCAACCCCATGGACTGCAGCCTACCAGGCTCTTCCACCCATGGGACTTTCCAGGCAAGAGTACTGGAGTGGGTTGCCATTGCCTTCTCCCTCAGAAGAGCTGAGAGTCCTGAATAGGCAAAGCAGCATATGGTGGTACTCATGGGGTTTTTTAGACTGAATACATTATTCTAACATAATACAAGAAACCGGAGAAGGCAATGGCACCCCACTCCAGTGTTCTTGCCTGGAGAATCCCAGGGACGGGGGAGCCTGGTGGGCTGCCGTCTATGGGGTCGCACAGAGTCAGACACGACTGAAGTGACTTGGCAGTAGCAGCGGTAGCAATACAAGAAACAAGCCCAGAGGTTAAGAGGGGATCTCCAAACCTACCTTCAAACAGGAGGTCTTGCTCCCTTGAATGTGGGTGTGTGAAACAGCACTTGGGAAGGGAAGAGCTGGGTCATGAATATTTCGTCTGCAGAGGACAAAGCAGTGTGTAGAGAGGATGTGCAGTCACGTCCCAGGACACTGAGCACACGGACACGGACTGGACTCCCAGCCCTGCTCTGGGGGCATCACACTATCTCTACCCCTGACACAGGGTGAGCAGCTCCCACGTACCCTGGAGAGTAAGGTCACATGACCTGGACCTGCCCAATCGGTGTGTTCCACCCTCCCTGGCCACCGTGAGTGGCTCAGGACTGGGCCGTTGACCAATCGGGGCCCAGGGCCGGGCCTCACGCTGGATTCCAGGGAAGAGGAGGGTGGGTCTGCCGGAAAGGGTGGGGTCGTGTGAGGTCAGGCTGCCGCCCTGGGAGGGGGCGTGAGGTCAGCCTGGGGCAGTTAGTGACCTTCCGGCGGCCCTTAGGGCAGAGCCACCGGGCTGAAAAGGAGGGCGCTGCTGAGCCCAGGGGGTGAGAATGCCGGTTCCTGCTGTGGTCCCGGAGCTCCCCCTGAGACCGGAGGGAAGCTGTCTGCCTGTGAGTCCTCCCCTGCTTGTTTGTCAGCTTGTGAGAACCACGCTGGATTTTCTGTCCAGCTGGCTACCTGGAGACCCTGGAAATGCTCCTGTGTGGGTTTTGCTGGCATCAGGGAAGAAATGCCAGATGACACTGGGCGACTCCAGTTTAATCTGGATTCAGGTCATATCTCTTGAAAGTGAAGTGAAAGTCCCTCAGTCGTGTGTAACTCTTGGCAACCCCACGGGCTATACAGTTCATGGAATTCTGCAGGCCAGAATACTGGAGTGGGTAGCCTTTCCCTTCTCCAGGGGATCTTCCCAGTCCAGGGACTGAACCCAGGTTTCCCGCATTGCAGGCAGATTCTTTACCAGCTGAGCCACAAGAGAAGTCCAAGAATACTGAAGTGGGTAGCCTGTCCCTTCTGTAGCGGGTCAGCATTCCCCACCCAGGAATCAAACCGGGGTCTCCTCATAGCAGGAAGAGTCATTACCGGCGGAGCTGTCAGGGAAGCCCAGTATCTCTTAAGGGCAGCTATTCATTGTAGGATTACCCTAATTAGTCTTCATGGGATTAAGCTGGCAACCTGCTAAGGTAGCAATCGATGTCCTTTATCTAGAGGACAAAACGGGGGCTCAAAGAAGGGGGTAACACAGCTACAGCAAGGAAGTGTGTACCTAGACAAAACCCCCAGATCCTTCTGTTAGAACTCAGGGAAGGCCTATGGTGCGGCTTGTCCATGTGACAGGGGCTAAGGCACCAGCCCACACTGGATACTGTGGGGACCTGACTTGGTAATTGCCTTCGGGCAGCTCTGAGACTCACAAAAGCAATTTGACTGAAGAGAGGAGGGACACCTCCCTTCATCCTCCCCCTACACCCTCCGGGTACTCCCACACCCTGCCCCCTTTCTCTCTCTTTGTGAGGGAATAAGCGTCACGCTCATGTGACCACATTGGCTGTCCACTGTTCACGAGCTACCACCTGGAGCTGCCACCGGAGAGGCCAAGAGCCTTTGCCCCTGAGTACCTCACTTTCCTTTGCACCTTGGGGGCCCTCCTGCACACCTGCACACCAGAGGTCATTTCTGAGACATGCAGGGACCCTCCTTCAGTTTGCAACAGGTCACATCCATCGCTGTCCTTTCAATGCTTCCCTTGACACTCAGCTCCTGAGCTCCTTTGTCTGCATTGCGGCCCACCTGGCTGCCACGGGAGGGACAGAGCTGACCATGAATCCAAAGCTCGGATCTGAGAGGCAGAAATCTGTGCATAAAGGACCTGACTAATCACGCTGTAGAGGCTGTAGTGGGCTCCAGGGATCCATAACCAGGGCTTGGGCCAAAGTGACTCCACAGCTGTTTTAATGCCTGGGGAGGGTTCTGGCTATCGTGGGGGTGGGGTGAGTCTCCTGAGGTTCTGAAGGCCCACTGTGTGCAGGTTCATCGTGCACAGAGAAGAGAAGGCAGAGTCCTTCCCTGGAGCTGGTGCGCTGTGGGCACAGCCATGGATGACCAGGAGTCTGCATCTCACTAGGGGCTGAGGCTGGTGCTGAGGGAATCCTCAGTGAGGTTTCTTTCCTTAAAAGCCATCCTAAGTGACTTTGGCTCCATTGCTTTTTGCCAAAAACGTACAATGATCCCAAGAGCTTTGTACACTCCAAGGGTGGTGACTGGATGTGGATCCCAGCGCAGACCCGAGTCAGTCCTGCCCTGAGTCCCCCGGGCCGGCCACACCACCCCCTCCCATGGGTTGGCTTTCTTCTGCCAGGACCCCCAGAATGGGGGAAAGGCAAGTGTGGCCTCAAGCTGAGGGGCGCAGTGTGGGCTCCACGCCTCGGGGTTCCCCTTGAGACGTCTGGTGGACCTAGTTCCCGCTGCCGTCGGGCAGCTCTCTCTGGGGGCATGTCGTGTTTCTTTGCTTTCTGTTGTGATGGGGCACCCCAGTTATCTCAGGGCGATTGGGAAGTCTGCTAGTGTGACACGCTCCTGCCTTAGATGGGGAAACATCATTGCTGCATTGACGCTGCTCACTCGATGCTGGGAATCTGTTAGACACAAATGGCAAGGGGAACATCGCAAAACAGGAAAGAAAAATGGAGAGTTGCTGGGTTGCTTCCGGTCTCACCTGTGATGAAGAGTGTGTGCAGCCTGCACGTGAACCCGGGTTCCCTCACCTGCCAGCTCCCAGGTGCCAGGCGCTGATTTTAGACCCCCAGCTTCACTAAGGGGTCACTGACAGATACCGTTTGTGTGTATTTCAGGTCTACACTGTGATGACTTGATGCCCGTGGATGTCGTGGAATGATTGCCCAACACACGCATCGCCTCACACGGTTAACTCTGTGTGTGTGTGTGTGTGTGTGTGTGTGTGTGTCTTTTATGTTGTGCTTATAATCCATGAACACAATATAGATAGCTCTCCATTTTTTAAGATCTTCTTTAATTTATCTTAGAAGTTTGTAGTTTACTGTATGTCTTGCACATGTTTAATTAGATATCTTGCTATTTTCAGTGCCATTATAAATTCCTAATAGATAGAGATAGAATTGACTTTTCTATGTTCCCTTGGTAAATCCATTTACTTCAAATCATTCTAGTTGTATTTTCTTATGTATACACAATTATGTCTGCAAATAAGTGCTTTTTTTCCCCCTTTGCAACTATGATAACCCTTTCCTAATTCTTGCCTTATTGTATGGACTAGGATCTCCAGTACAGTGGTGAACAGAAGAAGTGAGAATAAGTATCCTGTCTCAGTCCCATTATCAGAGGAAAAGCCTTCAGTATTTCACCATCACACAGGATATTAGCTTTTTCGTAGATATTTTAATCAAAATATGTAAATTCTTCTCTGTTAGTTTACTGAGAGTTTTTTCTTAGTCATGAACTAAAATTATTACATTAAATTTTCTTAAGTTTATTTTCTGCAGATTTTGAAACAGGTGATTTTTCTTTTATGTCATGGTTGAACTGTTAAAAATTCTGTGATTCTAAAACAACCCCACCTGATCTCGATGCATTCTCCTTCTGTTGGACATATTTGCTAGCGTTTTATTTAGGGTTATTTCATCATACTCAGAGTCTGTAATTTTCCTTTCTTGTACTTCTTCCTGGTTGGTTTTAGTATCAAGGTTATGCTAGTCTTATAAAACAAGGTTGGAGAGTGTTCCTTGTTTACCCCTGGAATTCCTGTGAGATTACTTTCTTCCCTAGATTTTTGGAAGAATTGATTGGCAAAACCAGTTGGTTTCATTGTGGGGAGGCTTTTAATTTCAGATGTAATTTTTTTCCTGCAAATAAAATTTTCTGATTTTGTATGTCTTCTTGGGTCTATTTCAGTAAAGCATTTCCCCCCTGCTAGGAATTTATTGAGGCGAGCAGACTCTCCAGTTAGTAAGTGAACTGTGGTTCATAATATCTTTCTTATCTGCAAGATGTGTTGTCTCCCCTTTTAAAACTCCTCGATGCTGGTGATTTGTGCTTTGTCTCTTTTTCTTAATAAGTCTCTCTAGGGGTTTATCAGTTTTATCAGTCCTTCCAAAGAGCCAACTTTTGGCTTTGTTTTTTTTTTTTTTTTTAATTCATATTTGCTTTCTGTTTCCTTATTTTCTGCTCCTTTTTTCCCATCTGCCTTGTGTTTCGTTTGCTTTGCCTTTTTTCTGGTTTCTAGGGATAGAGGCTTAATTGACTTTTAGCCTTCCTTCTTTTCCAGTATATGTGTTTAAGGCTTTAAGTTACCCTCTAAACACAGTTCGCTGCATCCCACAAGTTTGAGAAGCCAGCTTTTTATTATTTTTATGGAAAAGTATTTTCTCATTTTCATTGTTTTCTTAAATTATTACTCATGAAATTCTTCCAAGCAGTATGTGATTTAACTTCCAAATGTTTGGGGAGGTTTTTGTAGTGACCATTTTTTGCTTTCTAGCTTAGTTCTATGAAGAGCCCTATCTTTGTCTTTTTGGGCTATTGTGTAAATACTGTAGACTAGCTGATAAACAACAGAAAGTTGTTTCTTGTAGGCCTGGAGGCTGGGGAGTCCCAAGATCACCAGCAGGTGCCACATCTGGTGAGGCCTGTTTCCTGGTTCCTAGACTGCCTGCTGCTTCTCCCTGTCCTCGCGGCACGGGAGCCCATTCCCTCCTGGCCTGACCCCTCTCCTCCCAGAGTGCCTGCCTCCTAGGATCATCACCACGTGTGGGGTGAAGTTTGAGTGCCCATAAACCGTCAGCCCATTGCAATGCCTAGGTATACCCTGCATTGTTTCAGTCCTTTGAAATAATTCGAGCTTTCCTAATGGCCCAATGCATATTCTTTTTGTTTTACGTTCCTTGGGCTCTTTAAGAGAATATGTATCCGTGGAAACGCAATGTTCCATGTGTATCAGTTACATCAGGTTTGTCACTCATGTAATTCAGACTCCGGTAGCCATGCTGAGTAAAAGCAGAAGAAGGTGAAATTACCTGTAATACATTTTATTTTAACACACCCCAAATATTATCATTTCAGTGTGTAACCAACATGATAAACTCTAATGAAATAGTTCACGTTCTTTTTTTCATGCTAAGTCTTTAATATCCAGTGTGTGTTTCAGGCTTGCAGCGCATCTCATGTAGAGCCAGCCGCATTTCAAGTACTTCATGGCTGCAGGTGACTACGTACCAGGGGGCCCGGTTCCACGAGAGATGTGTCTTTAACGTCTCCCATTGGGATTATGAACTCGGCTGTTACTCCTTTTCTATTTTGTCAGTTTTATGTATTGATATTTTGAGGGCATGTTATTAGGTACACTTGATCACGTGTGAGGAACTCCGCCCATGGCAAGGTACACTCCAATTTAGAATCCTCATCTTCTTGCTAGACTGCACTTGTATCAGTATGAGATGCTCCTTTTTATCGCTAGAGATGCTTCTTTCTTTAGACACTATTTGACAGTGATGTTGCCACGTCAGTTTTCTGTCCTGGTTGGCCTGGGTATCTTTTACTTTCGCCTGTCTAGAAGACCTTCCATCTTAACATGGACCTCTGTGTATAGCGTATAGTTTTGACTGGAATCAGTTTGACACTTTATCTTTTAATGAGAGTATTTGCTCTGTTTATAATGCTGATATTCAGTGTGTAGACACCCAGTTGCTGTGTGTTTTCTATTTGTCCCACCTAGTCTGTGTTCTTTGCTCTTGCCTTCTTTGAGAAGTATGAGGTGTTTCTCTAGTTCTGGGCTCCTCTGCCAGGTTGTTGGGTTCACATTCGCAGACACGGCGTGTGTTTTACATTCAAGTCTAACTTAGTACTCTTACTGCCTCCCTGACACGGCTGTTTCCTCCTTGTCACTGTTCTCCTTTAAACTGTTGATATATTTTTGGCGTTAACATCACTGTTTTGTAGAGTTAATATTTACCCTCACAGTTACCTCACTGTTGGTCTTTACTTGTTTTTTATATTTCCGTCAGAGACTACTTTTCTTTTTCCCAAAGCACTGCCTTAATATTTTCTTTAGTTCATGTGTGTGGGTGATGAGTTGTGTCATTTCCATTTGCCCTAAAAGTCTTTCTTTTGCTTTCATGTTTGAAGAGTGTTTTTGTTGGGTATAGAATTCCGGTTGGTGATTATTTGCTTTTCAGCATTTTACAGATGCCAGTCCATGATCTTCTGACTTCCTTGTCCTTGGAAAGTCAGGTCTCAGTGTTGTTGTGCCATTAAAAGCCACACCTTTTTTCCTCTGAATCCTTGAACATTTTCTTCTTGCAGAGCTGCTGAAACCAATGTGTGGTTTTCATTTTTGAGTCACTGGTCTGATTCTTGAACCAACTCTGGCCACTGTCCCTGTCAGTCAGTTCAGTCGCTCGGTGTCTGACCCCTTGCAACCCCATGGACTGCAGCATGCCAGGCTTCCTTGTCCATCACCAACTCCCGGAGCTTGCTCAAGCTCATGTCCATCGAGTCGGTGATACCATCCAACCAGCTCATCCTCTGTCATCCCCTTCTCCTCCTGCCTTCAGTCTTCCCCATCATCAGGTTCTTTTCCAATGAGTCAGTCCTTCGATCAGGTGGCAAAAGTATTAGAGCTTCAGCATCAGTCTTTCCAATGAATATTCAGGACTGATTTGCGTTAGGATTGACTGATTGGATCTCCTAGCAGTCCATGGGGCTCTCAAGAGTCTTCTCTCACTCCCCAGTTCAGAAGCATTGATTCTTTGGCGTTCAGCCTTCTTCATGGGCCAACTCTCACATCCATACATGACTACTGGAAAAACCATAGCTCTGCCTAAATGAGTCTTTGTTGGCAAAGTTATATCTCTGCTTTTTAATATGCTGTCTAGGTTTGTCATAGCTTTCCTTCCAAGGAGCAAGGATCTTTTAATTTCACCATCTGCAGTAATTTTGGAGCCCAAGAAAATAAAGTTTGTCACAGTTTCCATTGTTTCCCCATTTATTTGCCACGAAGTGATGGGGCCGGATGCCATGATCTTCATGTTTTGAATGTTGAGTTTTATGCCAGCTTTTTCACTCTCCCCTTTCACTTTCATTAAGAGGCTCTTTAGTTTCAACCCCTGGAGGTATTTCTTATTCCCCTTTCTGTCTTTTCTCTACCATGAGGGTCCCCATTGACAGTTTTTAACAACGTAGTGTAATGACAGGCTCCTTCAATATATTCTATACTTTTTCCCTCTTATATATATATGTATTTTTTAAACGATTGATCTTTCAGTTCACTGATCTCCTCAGCTACATCCAATCTGATGTTAAGCCCAGAGACTGAGTTCTTAAATTCAGTCACTGTTATTGTAAAGTTCTAGAGTCAGTTTTGATTCTCAGAAATGTTTCCTTTTGTCCAGTATATGTTTTGAACCGGTGAGGTTTGCATCTGATACCTCTAGCATACTCTAGCATGCTGATATACACCTGATGCCTCTGGATCTGGTTCAGTTCCTTTTCTCTTGGTCCTCTTTGTTGTTACACCCTCTTGTGCTTTTTTTGGTTGCATGTTGGACATTATGTTTGGAAAACCCTAGAGATTCTGAGTGATGTTGCCTTCTCCAGAGTTTCCTCTGATGCAGACCTCCAGTGTGGACAGAGCTGTCTGTTCACTCAGGGCCTGAGGGACCTGAGGCTGGGGAGTCCTTGTAAGCTCAGTCTCAGCAGCCTTCAGCCACCTTCTCCCCTGACCCCAGGGAGGAGCTTTCCAGCGTCTCGGTCTGGAAGCCTGGGGTGCCTCCCAGGGCCCCCTCTTCTCGGCAGGTCCTGAAGCCCACCGTCTGTTTCCTGAGCACCATGAGGTGACTGATACTCAGCACTCAGCCGGTTTGGTCAGAGTGTTGGGTACGTTTTCTGACATCCGGACTGACTCATCAGGCCTGCGCTGGAATTTTTGTCTCCCCAGCCCAAGGAACCGTCCAGAGCTGTGTTAGCCAGCCCGCTTTGCTTGACTCTTTCCCTGCCTTTTCTTTGCAGAGTGGGCTTTGCTCAGATGCCCCGAGGGAAGGAACGGCCCTCTCAGTCTCCAGCTCCCTCACTGGGCTTCCCTTTTGTTTGAAATCTTGGATTGTGGCTGCCTAAGAACCTCTTTTAAATTGTATTTCGCTTTTCTAGCTCTTGGTAGGCTGACCTACCAGCTGCTTGCGTCTGTCACTGGAAGTGGGGACACCCTGGGGGTCTTCTGTCATCTGAAGCCACATGTAACAGGCCCAGTAATTGTATTGATCAAGGTTATTTGATACCAGGGAAAACAAGAACCAGGGGTCCTTGCTTGGTACCCACGGTTGTGTTTCTGATCAGAACCCCCAGCTTGCCCGGGCTGTTTCAGTGCCACGTGAACTTGGGAAGGAGGTGGAGCAAGCAGCCCACGCGGCCTGGAGACAGAGGAGCCGGTCTGCCCTCTTCCCTTGCCCCTGCCGGCCCAGGGCAGGCCTTGCGATGCCAGGCTGCTGGTGGTGGAGGAGAAGGCTGAGGAGGGAGGGGTGACGCGACCTGTGTTCTGGGACATGGTCACATGTGGGTTTTCTTTTTCAGTTTGAAAAAATGACTGCTTTTAGTCTTCCCTCCAGTTTCACATTAAGATTGAAACTGAAGATTTTATTCTTGAAGTTGAGCATAGTGACTTTATGGTCTTTTTGAAAGCAACAGTTGAGGTTTTAAAAACACATCTCAGAGAACTCCACTAGATAAAGCCAAAAACAGAGAACGTGTTCAGGGTGAACTGCGGGCGGGACCCCAAACTGCACTCTGTCTCTCCCAGAGTGTGTAATCACTGAGATGGGTGGATATAGGACCCCAAGCACCCTGGGGACTTGAGGCCCTGAAGTGACAGCAGAGGTCCGGGCTGAGCCAGGAGCAGTGGGGCCTGTGCCCTGGTGAGTGGAGAGCCTCGAGGGTGGGAGTGGGGCCAGGAGAGGGGTGGGAGACTCGGGGGCGGAGGGTGGGGCAGCACCTGGCGGGATCTGGGAGGTGCTGGCTGTTGGGGCTCGAGGCAGGGACACCCTTGAACCTCCACCGTGCAGCCCCCACGGGGCAGAGTCGTCTGGCAGCCCAGCATCGAAGTTTAGAGGGTGAGTTCACAGCAGGTTGAATGAACCCCTGTACCCCCTGTGGGTTCATTTTAGGTGCCTGGTGTGCGGTTTGTCAAGCCCTAGCTGAGCTCGAGTGAGGGAGTTCGACAGGGAGCTCAGGGTAAGAGTGAGGGGCAGCGAGCGTGGTGAGTCCTCCTCAGCTGGGTGGGTTCTGGGGACGCCCTTGAGTTCAAAAACCTGGGACAAATTTCATCTTTTACCTGAAACCCTCAACATCTGGCAGTGCTGCCATCAATATAGCAGCTTTGTTTTTAGATACTATGAAGTTAATGAGCTCTCTTTCAATTCAAATTCACGTTAACTGAAAAATATTAAATATATATAATTATTTAAATATAAATATTATTTAACTATGAAGTGTTTGCTAATCTAATTAAGACATGTCTTAAGTCATCAACATTATATAATACTTTCATTATGCCTAGGTTTAAGGTAAAATAAATTTGTCAACAAATATGTAACTCTCTCTCTATATATATAAATATATCAATGAGATTAAAACTTTTAGACAACCTATATTAAGAATAATTATATTTTTAATAGAATAATCTATTATTATAATCTGTTATTATAATCTGAAATCTCTTAGGATTGGAATAACTAAATTTCTAGAGTTGTACTAAACTAAATAATAAAAGTTTATTAAATAGCTAGGTCATTTCCAAATAAAATAAGATTTTAAAACATTAGTTACTAAACATTAACTTCCTCTTACAAAAAGTTAAAGGGATTTTAAACTCTTAATAAATATATTTTATAATGTATATTGATATATATAAATACAAATATATGTTTATATGTAATAAATATATATTATAATATGATATAATAAATATATTCACCAATCTATAAAATGCTAATATACAGGACACTTTATAGTTGCTAAGGAAAAGTAAGATATATGCTTTTAATAAAAAGATATAAAGTATGACATACTCAGATATACATTCCACATTTTTCCTGGGGGCCACTGCTCATTTAACAAACAACAATTATTAAAATAACTTAGACGAATGACGAGCCTATTTAGACAGAGCAGTGGCCCCTCACGAAAGAGAAATTACAGGCGGCTAAGGAACTTACAGATACAGAATTAAAACATATTGAAGCATCTTGTTCTCCTTGGAACTCTCCTATTTTTGTCATTAAAAAAAAACAAAACTAACAAATGGCGTCTCCTAACAGACCTTAGAAAAGTTAATGCATCTATGAAACCTATGGGTGCATTACAACCAGGACAAGATTGCTTTTTTAATATGCCTTTGCACCCTTTAGACCAAGAGAAATTTTCTCTTTCTCTCTCTCTTATCCTAATCATAATAGACCTCATAAACGGTACCAGTGGACTGTACTGCCACAAGAGATGATGAATTCTCCCACCATGTGTCAGTACTACATAGCCAAAGCCCTTGAGCCTGTGAGAAAGCAATTTCCTAACTTTCTTGTTATTCACTATATGGATGATATATTGTTTTCAGCTCCATCTTAAAAACTGAACACATGTTTGATATAGCTCAACTATCCTTTAAAAACTCTAGATTAATCATTGCCCCTGAAAACATTCAAACCTCTACACCTTACCATTACTTGGGGTTCCTTATTAATAGGCAACGCATTACTCCCCAACTAATTCAGATCCATGCTGATAAATTATCAACCTCAAATGATTTTCAAAAGCTCTTAGGTGATATTAATTGGATTAGACCTTCTTTAGGCATTGCTAATTATCAACTGAATAACCTATTTAATTCTTTAAAAGGAGATCCTGATTTAAATAGCCCTCGTTCACTTTCTCAAGAGGCATGAGAAGAACTCTGTTTGGTGCAAAATAAATTACAAAAACAATTTCTTACTCGCATCAAAATAGATTGACCTCTAGAATTGTTTATACTCCCCTCTCATTCTCCCACAGGACTTATTGCCCAACAAGAACACCCAGTAGAATGGATGTATACCCGTTTTAGGGAAATAAAGTCACTTACACCCTACCTTGATTGAATTGCTCTAATCATTATCAATGGAAGAATTAGGACTAAAACTCTAATTGGCTCCGATCCTCATAAAGTTGTAATACTATCAAAAAATACATATTACAGGTATTCCTTATAATCCACAGACACAAGACATAGTCAAAACAAACACATCACACACAAAGTTACAAATAAAAAATTAAAAAACGGGGAATACACAGGTACACTACTGTCTTCCTTATCTAAAGCAGACTTTACTAGATTCTAACATAGTTTCTAAACCTATAACTATTGTTAATACAGCTTTATTTGTTTTCAATTATTTTAACCTCTTCTTTAGATTCGAGCCAGGGGGGCCCCCGGCGTTCAAAATGGAGATGAAACAAGAACCCCAGGAAGAAGAAATTCCAATATGGGCTATGTCTGCTCTAAAGAACTCCAGAAAGCACCGCCCTCAGCGGCATCACCCCAATGATCTCCTCACTTGGAGACGAATAAAAACCCTACTAATCAAGCTGAAAATTTGGTCTCTCAACAGGGATTGCCTCCAAGTCCTGAATACTTTCTCCTGGCAATGCTCAGTCTTTTGGCCTGTACCTCCCCCCCAGCTCTAGCTCGGACTAATACCCAGCCCCCCTATGTTACAGGTGGTCGAATGGACGGAGAGGACCAATCATTTCAACTAATGACTCCATACATATGTTTTCCATCCCTTTCAGCAATTGTTCAATTGTATGAACACATCTTTTCTTCCCATCCTTTTCCTCATCCTTTTTTTTTTAGAGTGTTACTGAGATTTTCAGTGATTTGGACAAACTAGATGGATTTAAAGCAGACATGGTGAATATGGGATCTGGGTGGCCTTTTCTATATGGATTTTTTCACTCAAGATGGTGTTAATGTTTATTCCTGTTATAACATGTATGAATCCTGCATTCTTCTTTTCACCCATAGTAATTAAAAATAAATAACATACCGTATACCATTTCTATATTTGTAAGCATACAGTGTTGTAGTATGAATTACCTTTACTTGTTTTGCAAACCAGTTTAATAATGTGCACCTTGTGTGTGCTTTGGAGAAACTCAGGAAACTGAGTCAGTGACTGAAATGGCCCAAGATATCACCTTAGATACCATCTTCATCTAAAAACAAAACAGGGGCTTCCTGGTGGTCCAGTGGCTGAGACTGGACACTCCCAAAGAAGGAGGCCCAGGTTCAATCCCTGATCCATGAACTAGATCCCCCTTGCCACAACAAAGAGTTGGCTTGCTGTAACTAAATATCTGGCTTGCTTCTACGAAGGCTGACCTGGCGCAGCCAAATAAAAATAAATAAATAAATAAGTAAATATTAAAAAAATAAAACCAAAGGAAAGGAAGGGTATCGTTGTTGTACAGATTTACATCTTAGCTTTCCCTGTTGAGAGAGGAAAAAAAAAAAGTTTCACAAGACTGCCATCCTTCTATGTGGTATATGCCGAGGATTCCTTTGAAATGAGATTTCTCTTTTAAATGTGACTCACAGAAGAGCCGTCTTGAACTTGGGTTCAGAGATGATCATGTGTCCTCTTAAAAAAAAAAATAAGTTAATTAGGTCCAACTAATTCTCATGCTGCAGAGGTATATTTTGGGGTAGCATGTGCTCCCCTTCACTTTGGATGTATCCCAATTTGCTTACACAGTCATCTACCCAAGACATCCTGATATTTGAAAGTTTTTAGCTGTTTCAAGTAGAGCTGCTGTGTATAATTGTGTGATATTTTTTTTCTGGACACTTTTTCAAAGCTGTTTAGTAAGTGTTAGACGTGTAGTGATCAAGTCATAGGGGAGCCTTGTTTAGCTGTGGAAAAATCCAGCTAAGTTTCTCTGGCGTGTGGGATCTTCCTGGGTAAGGGATGGAACTTGCATCATCAGGCAGATTCTTTACCACGGAGCCACCAGAGAAGCCCCGCCCCTGCCCTGTGTTGAGTTTACTGGATCCAATAGGTGTGCAGAGCTACTTCACTGTTGTTTTAGTTTGTAGTTTCCTAATGATATATGATTTCGGGTATTTTTGATATGCTGATTTATTACCTGTATCTTTTCTTTGGCCAGGCGTTCAGATTTATACATTTTTTCACGAGGTTGTTTGCTCCAGATTTTTTGATATAGCTCGAGTACAATCCTTTATCAAATGTGTATTTTGTAAGTATATTTTTCTGTGGCTTGTGTTTAAGTTTTGTGAATAAGGTTTTCCACAGTTTAAATTTATAATTTTTTAAAGTTCATGGTATAAATTTTATGTCCTTTTTTGGATAGACTTTAGTGTTTGGTTTGGTTTGGTTTGGTTAAATTTCATAAGCAAACCTAAGGTACTGTAGATACAGTTGTAAGCAAAGCTGAGGTACCAAAGATACAGTTTTGCCTTTTGTCTGTTGAGAAGTTTGAGTGAGGTTGGTGTAGATTGTAAAATGATGTCTACATTCATTTGACTGGATATGGCTTCCAATTATTTGTATAATCGGTTTTGCAGATGTCACGGGAAGTCAGTTTCCCCAAGGGAAACTGGGTGGGTTCCATGAAGTGTGAACCATCTTCGATCCCTGGGGATCACTTTCTGCTTCTTCTGGCTTTGGATTTGACTTGTTTGGATATCTCATACAAGTGGAATCACAGACGTTTGTCGTTTTTTGGTCTGGTTTATTTCACTTAATATAATGACCATGAGGTTCATCCACACGGTAGCATTGTCAGAATTATGGACTTTGAAGGGCTGAGTCAGATTCCACTGTGTGTATACCACAGTTTGTTTATGGACTTGGCTGTCCGTGGACACTTAGATTGCTTCTGTGTGCTGGCCAGTGTGAATCATGCTGTTGTGACTGTGACTGCAGAAATATGCATTTTTTCAGCCCCCTTTTCCAAACCTTTTGGGTACATAGCAAGAATTAGAATTGAAATGTCGATTTATTCCATGTGTTAGTTTTCGAGCAATTTCTGTAAAGTCTTGCGCAGTGGCAGAACCGTTTCAGTTTATCTTTTTGTATGGTAGAATACTGTTCAAGCTTTTGAATATATGCTGTGTTGCATATTCATTCCCCCACCAATGGACACTTGAATGGGTTCTACCTTTGGGCTATTGTGAATATGGTCCCTACAAATATTTGTGTACCAGTTTTTCTTTGAGTTATTAACAAATACATAATACTATATATGAAAGAAACCACAAGGACCTACTGTATAGTTGAGGAAGGTGTATTGAATATCTTATGATAACGTATAATGGAACAGAATCTCAAGAGGAATACATGAAAAAGACATAAGTGAAAGTGAAGTTGCTGAGTTGTGTCCAATACATTGCGACCCGTAGACTGCAGCCCACCAAGCTCCTCTGTCCATGGGATTCTCCAGGGAAGAATACTGGAGTGGGTTGCCATTTCCTTCTCCTGAAAAAGAATTAACACTATGATACTTATTGTGCCAACATTATGAGTTATCATAGCACCAGTCAACATGTATTAATACAGGTCACTAAAATATTCACATCCATAAGTATATTTCACTGTTTGGTTATATAAAAGTAGTAGAGAAGTCAAACAGAGAAGACATAAACTTCCTGTGATTGCTCATCATCATTTATGCACTGTTACTACCTGTAACACTCATTGTGTAAGTGCTGGACTAGGAAGTGACATTCGTACAAACCGAGAGATGGTGAAGGTGTAAGGAAGTAGAACTTACTGAATTCCTTAATGAAGGATGATGGAACTCTATCTACATGAAGTGAATGAAAGTCAAACGCTTTAATTGAGCCACGTTCTCGCTAGAGTGATGAGCGTCCACCTCACCCAAAATTAGCTCACAATTCAATCCTGCAGTCATCTGGCTTCAGCGTCTGCTTCCTGCCATCCAGAAAGAAAAGGTGAGGAAGTCCTGACAAAATCCTTGCTATTTTTCTTTGTTTGATTTGTATTTTATCGCAGGGCTTGGCAGAAAGAGGGCCTAACCTGTTTTTAGAGTTGCATGCCAAGGCGTGCCCTGGCGTGTTACATATGCTGACAAACTGCTGATCATTTCCAACAAAGGACAGTGATCTGCACCTCAGTATCTGTTGCTTGAGCTGGAATAGTAGGCATCCCTTTGAGCGCAGTCCTTCAGGCTGAAGTGCACATACCTGAAGCAGTAGCATAAGATGAACACATTTTATCATGTAAACATCACATCCCATGAATTTGTAAGAATTTTCCAGTTATACCGATCATCATTGGAGGAACTGACTTGCCCCAGTAATAACTGGAGAACCCAGCATAACAGTTCCTTGACTAAATAATACGCTTACGGGTACTTCTTCCAGTGTTCTTTCTCCTACTTCGGTCATGAACAGGAGAAGCTGATGGTAGTGGTTCTTGAAATGTATGTCGATTCCTAGGTGGCACTGTCGGTAAATAATCTGCCTACGAGGGCAGGAGATGGAAGTGATGTGGGTTTGATCCCTGGGTCGGGAAGATACCAATTCATACACTCGTTTTATGTGAACAAGTTTTATACTCATGAATGTTTTTCTTCTGTATACAGAGTATATAGGTGGACTACAAAGAAAGCTGAGCGCAGAAGAATGGATGCTTTTGAACTGTGGTGTTGGAGAAGACTCTTGAGAGTCCCTTGGACTGCCAGGAAATCCAACCAGTCAGTCCATACTACAGGAAATCAGTTCTGGGTGTTCATCGGAAGGACTGATGTTGAAGGTGAAACTCCCATATTTTGGCCACCTGATGCAAAGGGCTGACTCATGTGAAAAGACCCTGATGTTGGGAAAGATTGAAGGCAGGAGAAGGGGACGACAGAGGATGAGATGGTTAGGTGGCATCACCGACTCAGTGAACACGAGTTTGGGTAGACTCTGGGAGTTGGTGATGGACAGGGAGGCCTGGCGTGCTGTGGTTCACTGGGGTCGCAGAGTCAGACATGACCGAGCAACTGAACTGAACTAAACAGAAAAACAAATGCTGTTCAAGAACACTGAAAGAATCCTAACGTTGAAAATCAGATCTGTATTGTGAGCAATGCCTAGAAATCCATGAGTTGAAGCATAGTATGATGCCTATCATCCTTGTCATTCCCTCAGTGGAATACTCATGGTATAGATTCATGAAGCTAAGTAGAATTAATCCTTTACATCAACAACTGTGAATTTAAGTCTCCTGTGAATCCTATGTGACAACCATACATACCGACATGATTTATTAGTATTAGATCAATATTTGTAGTCCTCAGTTCAGTTCAGTTCAGTTGCTCAGTCGTGTCCGACTCTTAGCCACCCCATGAATTGGAGCACGCCAGGCCTCCCTGTCCAACACCGACTCCCAGAGTTCACCCAAACTCACGTCCATAGAGTCGGTGATGCCATCCAGCCATCTCATCCTCTGTCGTTCCTTTCTCCTCCTGCCCCCAATCCCTCCCAACATCAGAGACTTTTCCAATGAGTCAACTCTTCGTATGAGGTGGCCAAAGTATTGGAGTTTCAGCTTTAGCGTCAATCCTTCCAAAGAAATCCCAGGGCTGATCTCCTTCAGAATGGACCGGTTGGATCTCCTTGCAGTCCAAGGGACTCTCAAAAGTCTTCTCCAACACCACAGTTCAAAAGCATCAATTCTTCGGCACTCAGCCTTCTTCACAGTCCAACTCTCACATTCATACATGACCACAGGAAAAACCATAGCCTTGACTAGACGGACCTTAGTCGGCAAAGTAATGTCTCTGCTTTTCAGTATGCTATCTAGGTTGGTCATAACTTTCCTTCCAAGGAGTAAGCATCTTTAAATTTCATGGCTGCAGTCGCCATCTGTAGTGATTTTGGAGCCCCCTGAAAATAAAGTCTGACCCTGTTTCCAGTGTTTCCCCATCCATTTCCCATGAAGTGATGTGACCGGATGCCATGATCTTCATTTTCTGAATGTTGAGCTTTAAGCCTACTTTTTCACTCTTCTCTTTGACTTCCATCAAGAGGCTTTTTAGTTCCTCTTCACTTTCTGCCAGAAGGATGGTGTCATCTGCATATCTGAGGTTATTGGTATTTCTCTCAGCAATCTTGATTGCTTCATACATCATGCTGCTGTATCTTGTGTTGTGTTCCAAGTTGGTGCCTTCTTTTGGACTCAAGGATAGAGTGTTTTTTAGGTGTTTTTCTCTTAAAGCCCTGGCTTACTGCAGAGTTCTAATAAATGCCTCTGTGCAATGTTTCTGTCATTTGGCTTTATAATCCAAGCCTTGTGAAGAAAATGGTTTGTATTAATCGGCTTCAGTATACGCTTATACTTGTATTTGGCAAACTTAATATCAGTGACAGTTTCTTGGAAACTATTTGATGCATGTAACTACTGAATATCTTGTTGATGGGAGTCTGAAGGCTTAGAAACTGGTGCTGCCAAGAAAACTGAAAATGCAGGAAGTTCATGAGAACAGTACTTCCGATCATGTGAGAGTGTCTGCAGCACGTCCCGGTTTTTCTGTACTGTGCGTGTGATGCTTTCTCAAGTCTGGAAAATTGTCAAAATGCAGATTTCTTGGGCTCTAACACAGGCATAATAAAACAGGATTTGACGTGGTGAAGAATGTCTCATCCTCTCCTCCCCTCTCCCCGTGTCCATAAGTTTCTTCTCTATGTCTGTCTTTCCACGGCTGCCCTATAAATAAATTCTTCAGTACTGTTTTTCTAGATTCCATATATATGCATTAGAATACAATATTTCTCTTTCTCTTTCTGACTCACTTCACTCTGTATCATAGGTTCTAGGTTCATCCACCTCATCAGAACTGACTCAAATGCCTTCCTCTTGATGGCTGAGTAATACTCCATTGCATATATGTAGCACAGTTTCTTTATCCATTCACCTGTCAATGGACATCTAGGTTGCTTCCATATTCTGGCTATTGTAAATAGTGCTGCAATGGACAGTGGGCTACATGGGTCTCTTTCAACTTTGGTTTCCTCAGGGTATATGCTTCGCAGTGGGATTGCTGGGTCCTGTGGTGGTATTATTCCTCGTTTTTTAAGGAATCTCCATACCATCTTCCATAGTGGCTGTATCAATTTACATTCCCAGCAATAGTGCAAGAGCGTTCCCTTTCCTCCACACCCTCTCGGGCATTTCTTGTTTGTAGATTTTATGATGATGGCCATTGTGACCGCTGTGAGGTGATATCTCATTGTAGCGTTGACTTGCATTTCTCTCATAATGAGCAGTGTTGAGCATCTTTTCATGTGTTTGTTAGCCATCTGTATGTCTTCTTTGGAGAAATATCTCTTTAGGTCTTTTTCCTACTTTTTGGTTGGGTGGTTTGTTTTTCTGGCATTGAGTTATATGAGCTGCTTGTATATTTTGGAAATGAATCCTTTGTCAGTTGTTTCCTCTGTTATTATTTTCTCCCATTCTGAGGGCTGTCTTTTCACTTTGCTCATTGTTTCCTTTGCTGTGCAAAAGCTTTCAAGTTTAATCAGGTCCCACTTGTTTACTTTTGTTTTCATTTCCATTACTCTAGGAGGTGGGTCATAGAGTATCTTGCTTTGATTTATGTCATCGAGTGTTCTGCCTATGTTTTCCTCTAAGAGTTTTATAGTTTCTGGTCTTACATTTCGGGCTTTAATCCATTTTGAGTTTATTTTCGTGTAGGTGTTAGGAAGTGTTCTAATTTCATTCTTTTACGTGTAGCTGTCCAGTTTTCCTAGCACGATTTAGTGAAGAGCCTGTCTTTGCCCCATTGTAAATTCTTGCCTCCTTTGTCAAAAATAAGGGACCCATAGGTGCACGGGTTTATTTCTGGCCTTTCTATCTTGTTCCATCGGTCTATTTTTGTGCCAGTAGCATACTATCTTGACTGCAGCTTTGTAGTATAATCTGAAGTCAGGAAGGTTGATTCCTCCAACTCCATTCTTTCTCAAGACTGCTTTGGCTATTCGGGATCTTTTGTGTTTCCATATGAATTGTGCTTGTTCTAGTTCTGTGAAAAATGCCATTGGTAATTTGATAAGGATCGCCTTCAATCTGTAGATTGTATTTGATAGCATAGTCATTTTCACAATATTGATTCTTCCTACCCAGAACATGGAAGATGGCTCCCTCTGTTTGTGTCATCTTTGATTTCTTTCATCAGTGTCTTATACTTTTCTGTGTACAGTTCTTTTGTCTCCTTAGGTAAGGTAAGTTTATTCCTAGACACTTAATTTTTGTTGTTGCAATGGTGAATGGGATTGATTCCTTAATTTCTCTTTATGATTTTTCATTGTTAGTATATAGAAATGCAAGTGATTTCTGTGGATTGATTTTGTATCCTGCAACTTTGCTAAATTCACTGATTAGCTCTAGTCATTTTCTGATACTGTCTTTAGGGTTTTCTATGTACAGTATCATGTCATCTGCAAACAGAGCTTTACTTCTTTTCTGATCTGAATTCCTTTTATTTCTTTTTCTTCTCCAATTACTGTAGCTAGGACTTCCAGAACTCTGTTGAGTAATAGTGGTGAAAGTGGACAGCCTTATCTTGTTCCGGATCTTAGGGGGAATGTGCCGGGGATTCAACCTGAAGAGATGGATGGTGTCGGAGAGTAATGAGACAGCCTCTCAGTTTTCTTTTGGACTGCCTGTTTATTTCAAGTTTAAGATTCTCTTTTATACTTTTACAAAAACATTAGGCCAGAGGTTTGACATTTTCAGATCCCCCTCTCCCAGATTATTATCTCCATAAATCAGTGTTGCTCTTCAAACAGAGTTCCTGCTTCAGTGATTCTCTGGGAATCAGCCTTACCATCTACTATCTACCTCCTCTAATGTGTCCTGTAGTTAACTTGTGATTACATTGTAACTCATGCTACATTCCTCAGTTTACTACTTATCTTCCTAAATCCTGTTTGCCCCTAACATCCTGAGCTCACTATCTCTTAAAAAGGCTTCTAGGTGTAGTGTCTCTAAAAATTCCTAACTTCTATAAGCGATAGTAAACTGTGATAACTTTACAGCATTCCTTAAAATCTTTAACTTCTAACTGTTTTAATTATTTCTAAGCCCTAAATTCATGGACCTGACATTCCAGGTTCCTATCTCTTAAACACTGGGCTGGAAGAAACACAAGCTGGAATCAAGATTGCCAGAAGAAATATCAATAACCTCAGGTGTGCAGATGACACGACCCTTATGGCAGAAAGTGAAGAGTAACTGAAAAGCCTTTTGATGGAAGTCAAAGAGGAGAGCGAAAAAGTTGGCTTAAAGCTCAACATTCTGAAAACAAAGATCATGGCATCCAGTCCCATCACTTCATGGGAAATAGATGCGGAAACAGTGGAAACAGTGTCAGACTTTATTTTGAGGGGGGGGGGCCTCCAAAATCACTGCAGATGGTGACCGCAGCCATGAAATTAAAAGACGCTTACTCCTTGGAAGAAAAGTTGTGACCAACCTAGATAGCATATTGAAAAGCAGAGACATTACTTTGCCAACAAAGGTGCATCTAGTCAAGGCTATGGTTTTTCCAGTGGTCATGTGAGGATGTGAGAGTTGGACTGTGAAGAAGGCTGAGCATGGAAGAATTGATGCTTTTGAACTGTGGTGTTGGAGAAGACTCTTGAGAGTCCCTTGGGCTGCAAGGAGATCCAACCGGTCCATTCTGAAGGAGATCAGCCCTGGGATTTCTTTGGAAGGACTGACGCTAAAGCTGAAACTCCAATACTTTGGCCACCTCATACGAAGAGTTGATTCATTGGAAAAGTCTCTGATGCTGGGAGGGATTGAGGGCAGGAGGAGAAAGGGACGACAGAGGATGAGATGGCTGGATGGCATCACTGACTCGATGGACATGAGTCTGAGTAAATTCAGGGAGTCGGTGATGGACAGGGAGCCTGGCATGCTGCGATTCATGGGATGGCGAAGAGTTGGACACGACTGAGGGACTGAACTGAACTGAACTGAACTGAAGCCCTAAATTCAGTAAACTCCTTTGCCATAAACATTTTCCTCACAATAAAGCTTCAGATAGCAATCCCTCCCATGGCCTCAACCTGCGGCCTATGTGCTCATCCTGGAACACTCTTTTGTAAGTCCTTAAACAAATGTCAGTGATTAACTTTATGAATTATTCTCTGAGCACAGCTGCAGAAGGCTTTGTGCCTTCTCATGCTCCTCTCAAGAACAATAACCACCTTAATATTCCTTTTCAGTCAACTCAGCGGAGGAAAGGAAAAGAGAAGTCAGAATGACAAGGCCTACCTCCTTCATCCCGGGTCTGTGCCTGCGGAATGAGGAGAGGGGCTGGGGGCTGTGCCTCCATTTTGTCAGTAATGCCTAACGCGGCTCCCGACAGGAATGCTTTCAGTTTTTCACCATTGTGAAGAATGTTTGCTGTAGACTTACCATATATGCCCTTTACTGTGCTGAGGAAGGTTCCTTCTGTGCCCATTTTTTGAAGAGTTTTAATCATAAATGGGTGCTACATTTTGTCAAAGGCTTTCTCTGCATCCATTGAGATAATGATCTTCTTTCCAATGTGTTAATATGGTGTATCACATTGATTGATTTGCATATATTGAAGAATCCTTGCATTCCTGGTATAAACCCAGCTTGATCATGGTGTATGAGCTTTTTGATGTGTTGGTGAATTCTGTTAGCTAAAATTTTGTTGAGGACTTTTGCATCTCTGTTCATCAGTGTTATTGGCCTGAAGTTTTTTTTTTTTTTTTTAATTGTCTTTTTCTGGTTTTAGTATCAGGTTGATGGTGGCCTTGTAGCATGAGTTTGGAAGTGTTCCTTCCTCTGCATTTTTTGAAAGAGTTTGAGAAGGATAGGTATTAGATGTTCTCTAAATGTTTGATAGAATTCTCCTTTGAAGCCATCTGGTCCTGGGCTTTTGTTTTTTGGGAGGTTTTTGATCACAGCTTCAATTTCAGTGCTTGTAGTTGGGTTGTTCATAATTTCTATTTCTTCCTGGTTCAGTCTTGGAAGATAGAAGTTTTCTAAGAATCTGTCCATTTCTTCCAGGTTATCCATTTTATGACCATAGTTGTTCATAATAGTCTCATAATCCTTTGTATTTCTGCATTGGCTGAGGTGAGCTCTCCTTTTCATTTCTGATTTTGTTGATTTGATTCTTCTGTCTCTCTTTCTGGATGAATCTGGCTAAAGGTTTGTCAGTTCTGTTAATCTTCTCGAAGAACCAGCTTTCAGTTTTATTCATCTTTATTATTGTTTCTTTCATTTCTTGTTCATTTATTCCTGCTTGGATCTTCGTGATTTCCTTCCTTCTACTAATTGCGGGGCTTTTCTTTTGTCTGCAGTTGTTTTGGGTGTACAGTTAGGCTGTCTCGTCCGTGTTTCTCTTGTTTCTTGAGGGAGGACTGTTCTGTCATGAACTTCCCTCTTGGAGTTGCTTTTGCGGCATCCCATAGGTTTTGAGTTGTCATGTTTTCATTGTCATTTGTTTCTAGGAATTATTTTTGTTTCCCTTTTATCTTCTTCAGTAACCTGTTGGTGATTTAGAAACACATTTTTTAATCTCCGTGTGTTTGTGTTTCTTACAGTTTTTTCTTGTAATTGATATCTAGTCTCATAGTGTTGTGGTCGGAGGAGATGCTTGATATGATTTCAATTTTCTTAAATTTACTGAGATGTGATTTGTGACCTAAGATGTGGTCTAGCCTGGAGAATGTTCCATGTGCCCTTGGGAAGAAGGTGTATTCTTCTGCATTTGGATGGAATGTCCTGAAGATATCAATGAGATCCATCTCATGTAATGTGTCATTTAAGACTTGTGTTTCCTTATTAGTTTTCTGCTTTGATGATCTATCTATTGGTGTGCGTGTGGCATTAGAGTCTTACTACTATTGTGTTCCTGTCAGTTTCTCCTTTGGTGTCTGTCAGTGTTTGTCTTAGGTATCGAGGTGCTCCTATGTTGGGTGCATGGATATTTATAATTGTTATGTCTTCCTTTTGGACTGATCCCTTGATCATTCTGTAGTGTCCTTCCTTATCGCTTATACTTGTCTTTATTTTAAGGTCTACTTTGTCTGATATGAGGATTGCTACTCCAGCTTTCTTTTCCTTCCCATTTGCATGCAATATATTTTTCCATCCTCTCCCTTTCAGTCTATATGTGTCGTTAGGTCTAAAGTGGGTTTCTTGTAGACAGCATATATATGAGCCTTGCTTTTGTATCCATTCAGCCAGTCTGTGTCTTTTGGTTGGAGCATTTAATCCATTTACATTTGAAGTAATTATTGCTCTATATGTTGCTCTTGCCATTTTCTTAATTGTTTGGGGTTGATTTTTTATATCTTTTTTTCTTCTGTTCTATTTCTTGTCTGTATCAGTCCTTTTAACATTTATTGTAAAGCTGGGTTGGTGGTACTGAATTCTCTTAACTTTTGCTTGTCTGAAAAACTTTTTATTTCTCCCTCACTTTTGGATGAGATCCTTGCCAGGTACAGTAATCTTGGTTGTAGATTTTTCCCTTTCAGTACTTGAGATATATCCTGCCATTCCCTTCTGGCCTGCAGAGTTTTTGCTGAAAGATAGCTGTCAAGTGTATGGGGTTTCCCTTGTATGTTACTTGTGGCTTCTCCCTTGCTGCTTTGAATATTCTTTCTTTGTGTTTAGTCTTTGTTACTTCAATTTTTTCAAAGCATGTTTTATAGGTTAGTAGATGATGGCATTGAGAATGGGAATGTGTAGATTGAGAAGAAAAGACATTTTTCAGAAACGTTCCAGTTTTCCTGGAAACAGGAGTGTGTGATTAGCACATAGTCAATTCTTGTAAATACTTCATGACTGAAAATGCCATCTCCTTTTTCATTTTGTGGTATAAATAATTCTACACAAAATTACATTTTAATTATTATATCATCATCATTTATGTTATATATAATATTATAATATTACAAATATTTGTTGCTGGCTTTTAAAAAACCTGTAATTAAGGGACCAGAAAAAATGAATGATTGAAATTTTAGTACATTTCTTGATAGAATTGCTTATTAAAAACTCTTAATATGAGTTTTCAGGCCTGAAGCTAAGTAATCAAATGTTGCCTCTAATGAGAGAGAAAGAGAGGATTGAATTACATCATGTGCTTCTCCATGTAAGCTTTCTAGGATTCCAAATATATATTATCTTAGGACTATAAAAGAAATAATGTTTGGCTCTGAAAGAATGATCTGAAAAATACCAGACCTCAAACATGTAAATCAGTAAATTGGAGTAGTTGTGATGCCACGACTTTTCTAAGAATCTTTAACATCTTTAGAACCAGTTTGAGCTATATAAAAATCTGTGTGTGTATTCATTTGTTTACAGTCATAGCTGCTATAAATGGTTTTAATTTCCAACTTACAGAAATAATGTTGGATTTCCAACATCCTAGAAAGAATAGAAAATGGTATAATAGCTAACGGAGTTATTAAGGTATAAAGTCTGGGTCAGGAATCCTGGCTTCATATCTCACTCTTATTATTTACTAGATTTATAGTTTTCCATCAGCTTCACCTCTTTCCACTTCAATTGCTCATCTGTAGAATGAGTAATGGAATCTCACAGTAATAAAAGAGTAATCGTGTTAGATAGAAATAGTAGTAGAATCTGTCTCCTAGGACTGTTTTTAGGCCTCTGCATGCAGTTAGAAGAGTGCCTTCTGTATAAGAAGTGCTCGACTGTTAGTCCTGTTACTCATTTTTTCATTTATTGTTGCTGCTGTTGCTGGTATTTACACACACACGTGCGTACATAAACTGTTTTTTAAACCATTCAGTGCCAAACTTTAGCAAATGCCATGTTGAAGTTACTGAGAATATACATGACAGTGTGTGTACCACCAACTTGTTCATTGTAACTGCAGTAGAGAGATTTAATGGACAAATGTACTTTAATGCCTTTACTCATTCTTTTGCTGAGGGACATAGAGTTCCAAGTGGTTTACTATTGTGATACCTATGTTCCTTGTACAGCACCAAGAATGTTCATGGGGTGTATACCTAAAAGTGTAGTCGTGGCATTTTAACTTACAGGCATCTTCAGCTCAAGTGGTCCCTTTAATTTCCACTGGCAGTATAGAGTTGGAATTCCCCATTGCGCCCCATCTTGGTGTTCTCAGGCTTTTGAGTTTTTGTCAACCTTTGAGACAGTATCTCAAGCCTGTCTTGATTTTTGTTTTTATTTCCCTTGTGCCTCGGTGTTTGCCTATGTTTATTGGCTGTTTGGGGTTTGTCTTCTGTGATTGGCCTATTTGTTGCCTTTGTCCTCTGCGCTGTCAGGTTATTTGCCTTTTGTTGTTATTCTTGTTTTAATTCTTCTTCAGTTACTTGCATTGCACATATCTTCTCCTGCTCTCTAGCTTGTCTTTTCACTTTGTGTTTTCTTTGCGTTTTGTGTTTTAAGAAATCTGAAAAATCATCAAAATGGTCTGCCGTTTTTTTTCCAGCAGTTTTTTCAATTTGATCTTTTAATTCACGACTCTAATCTCTTGAAATTCATTTTTATCTGTGTTATGAGTACAATTTTAGTCTTTCATATAAATGGTGCTTATCAAGTAGCCCATGTAAATAGTAATGCATTACTGTAATATACAAGTTCCATTTTTAGGCTCCCTTATTTACTGCTCTGTTTGAACAACCTTGTTTCAATCCCACATTTCCTCTACCTTATGCATCTTCAAAATTATTTTAACTGTTCCTGGCACTCTTCTGTTTGAATTTTAGAATAATTTCTTCATGAGAATCAGGTTGTATTTTGTTGAAATTGTTTTAGGTTTTAACTGAATGCAGGGGAAATTTCTGTCTTTGTGATACTGAGTTTTACTATCTTTTTGTTTCTTTATGTGTGTATTCATTAATTTGTTCCTAGGTACCTTACAGTGTTTGTTTCAATTGTGAATGAGATCTTTTCTAGTTGGTTATTGCTGGTCTCCAAGAATGCCACTGAGTTTTATATATTGACCTTATCTTGAGCATCCCTGCTGAACTCTCCTGCTAGCTCTAATTGTGTGTAAATTCTCATATGTCTTCTTTGTAGAAATCCTGTTGGTGCAAGCAAGGCCAAGTTCATATCTCACATTCCAGTTCCTATGTTCCATTTAAGATTTTTGTGCCTATACTCATGAGAGATACAGACTGCGACAGTACTAGTTTTTCTTTTCTTGCCACGTATTTTTCCTTTCTGGTGTCAAGGATGTAACAGCGTCATCAAGTGAGGTCTTTTCCTCCTGTTCTTTGAAACAGTTTTTACAATGAATAGGGGCTGTCTGCTCTTTGAAAGAGTCGGTATTTCATCCTGTAAAAATCTTCTGTCATGGTATCTTTGAAGTAGAGAAAGAGACACTTCATCTTTCCAAACCGGAACTCTGCGATTCTCCGTTCCTCCCTGTCTCCTGGCCTTCGGCAACCACTGTTCTACTTCATTTCTCTGTGACTGTGACTGCTCTGGGTGCCTCATGTGAATGAAACTCAGACACTAGAATTACAGTGCTAGTTTTCCTTCAGGATTTCACTGGAGAGGAATGTTAGACAGACTTGTAGACTGAGCCGAGAGCTATTGAATTCCTATTTGAAGTAATATCCATACATAATTGAATGCGATTTTCTGTTACTGAGCATGCCTCAAAGAATGCGTGTCAAGTTTTGAGGATAATTCCTAATGAGAGGCTTTTAAAATGTATTAAGCAATGATGTTATCCTTGAAGTAGCCTCCTCAGGTGTCTTGGAGAACATAATATTTGAATAAATGTTCACGTGAATATCGGTGGGGTTTCTATCAGTGTCATTTCTTATTAATGAAACTTTCAAACATTTGAAAATTGTTTGCGGTAGTAGATCACATTGTTTCAAAATACCCAGTTGGGTTTCAAGTAAGTTGCACGTATTTAAGTCCCTGATTTGAAGAAAAGTGGGCTTGTGTAAAGTATTTTAAAATATTTAAAATGAATGTCCTTGCTGAAAACAGGAATTCACTGTTGGATTTTAAAATGCTTTACACCAACTGTTTTCTACAAGAACACTTTTTAAAAAATGTGTGTTAAATAATTCTTGAGAAGGTAATATTTAATGTCTGAAAAGAGTTGGTCATGAACTGTAGCTTGAGTTTTCAGAATAATGTATATTGTACAGTTTAAAATCGGTAAAGTTTATTCTTAGAATATGTGTCATCTTATGTATTATTTAAGTAACACTAATTTTCCAGGTACTTAGTTATTATTATTTTTTCCTTTTAAAGTATTTCCTTGTATTTGTTTTGGGGCTACCTAGAGGCTCAAAGCACTTTATGAAAGAGTTAAACATTTCAAAGTTTGAAGATATTTCTAGAAAGCCATTCATATGTAACATATTTATTAAAAACATGGGATTTAAAGTCCCATCTGTAACATTTTGAGTCTCCGTTTCCTCATGTAAATATAGGGAATCATATGTTAAATACAGTAATATCTACCTCATAGGTGGCTGTGAAGATTAAATGAGAAAATAAAGTTCAGCCTCTTACTAGAATGCCATGCACAAAGAAAAATTTCATTATTCTGTTGTTGCAAGTACATAATTCCTGAGGTTTAAAAAAGAATTGTTTTTATATTCTGTATTAGAATCATCATTTTGTCTTTTAAACATTGATTTTCAAAAGAACATGTGTCCTTTCCTAAAGTTTCCCCCTTTGTTTTTTTTCTCTTTCATCCATCTAATCCAATTACATATGTCCCTAAGAATTTTGATACTAGAACCTGTGTTTCATAAATAGAAATGTGTTACGGTAAGAGAAGCAGCTTAGCCAAGACTGTCAAGTTCAGAGTAGAGTCATTTGTAGAATTTTTTTAAAAAATTATTTGTGTAGAAAACAAACAAAAAACCCATGATTTCTCTTTTCAGCCACAGAAGGCAGCCCATCTGTTGTTTATCTAATCTCGATTCGGAAACCTACTAAAATAGAATAATAGCATCCTATCTAACTTATGATTTTAGCTTCATTTTCTGATAACAGTGTTTCCCCTTCACCAGACAATACCAAAAGGAATCAGCATTGTTTATGAAAGGACCATAAGGAAATGGGTATGTTCTGCTCTTCCAACATGAATGGCAGCAAATAATTCTCTAAATATATAGTATATACTACTAATCTTTTTTTGTTCCTGCTACTAATGTTTAAAGTGGTAAGTATCCTGCCTGTGACTTGCTAACACCAAACTGATTTTTCCGCAAAATTGTTCAGTGCCTGTAATAGAGGGAAAGAGGGAGAGTTACAGAGAAATTATTCTAAGTCTCTTACAGGAAAATATTTTGACATATTATAGTTTAGAAGTATCGACTATTAAATTTATTTTCGAAGTATTGATACTATTATGTACAGGCTGCAAAATGCTACCAAGGGGCACTTTTGGATAAATACTTTAAAATATGCAAGTCATTTTGGCCTCTGCTAAACAGACTAAATAGCTTAAGCCATGAGTTCCGTTTTAGTCTTAACTCAGATAAACTGGTGGTGGTGGTGGTGGTGGTCATTCACGAAGTCGTGTCGGGCTCTTTGTGACCCGTGAACTGCAGCACGCCAGGCTTCCCTGTCCTTCACTATCAAAGAGCCCCGTCTTCGTCTCTTTTGGGCTGCTGTTACAAAACCCGTAGACTAGCTGATAAACAACAGAAAGTTGTTTCTTGTAGGCCTGGAGGCTGGGGAGTCCCAAGATCACCAGCAGGTGCCACGTCTGGTGGGGCCTGTTTCCTGGTTCCTAGACTGCCTGCTGCTTCTCCCTGTTCTCACAGCACGGGAGCCCATTCCCTCCTGGCCTGACCCCTCCCAAGTGCCTGCCTCCTAGGATCATCACCACGTGCGGGGTGAAGTTTGAGGGCCCGTAAACCATCAGGCCGTTGCAATCCCTAGGTATACCCTGCATTGTTTCAGTCCTTTGAAATAATTCGAGCTTTCCTAATGGCCCAGTATATATTCCTTTTGTTATACGTTCCTTGGGCTCTTGAAAATAACATGTATCCGTGGGAACACAATCTTCCGTGTGTATAAGTTACATCAGGTTTGTCACTCATGTAATTCAGACTCCGGTAGCCACGCTGAGTAAAAGCAGAAGTAGGTGAAATTACCTGTAATACATTTTATTTTAACACACCCCAAATATTATCATTTCAGTGTGTAACCAACATGATAAAACCTAATGAAATAGTTCACATTCTTTTTTTCACGCCAAGTCTTTAATATCCAGTGTGTGTTTCAGGCTTGCAGCGCATCTCATTGTAGAGCCAGCCGCATTTCAGGTATTCATGGCTTGTTGGGTTCACATTCGCAGACACGGCGTGTGTTTTACATTCAAGCCTAACTTAGTACTCTTACCACCTCCCTGACACAGCTGTTCCCTCCTTGTCACTGTTCTCCTTTAAACTGTTGATATATTTTTGGCGTTAACATCAGTTTTGTAGAGTTAACATTCACTCTCACAGTTACCTCATTGTTGGTCTTTACTTGTTTTTTATATTTCCATCAGAGACTACTTTTCTTTTTCCCAAAGCACTGCCTTAATATTTTCTTTAGTTCATGTGTGTGGGTGATGAGTTGTGTCATTTCCATTTGCCCTAAAAGTCTTTCTTTTGCTTTCACGTTTGAAGAGTGTTTTTGTTGGGTGTAGAATTCCACGTTGGTGGTTATTTGCTTTTCAGCACTTTACAGATGCCAGTCCATGATCTTCTGACTTCCTTGTTCTGGGAAAGTCAGCTCTCAGTGCTTTTGTGCCATTCAAAGCCACACCTTTTTTCCTCTGAGCACTTGAACATTTTCTTTTTGCCTTAGGCACCCGCAGAGCTGCTGAAACCAATGTGTGGTTTTCATTTTTGAGTCACTGGTCTGATTCTTGAACCAACTCCCTGTCAATCAGTTCAGTCGCTCAGTGTCTGACCCCTTGCGACCCCACAGACTGCAGCATGCCAGGCTTCCCTGTCCATCACCAACTCCCGGAGCATGCTCAAGCTCATGTCCTTCGAGTCGGTGATGCCATCCAACCAGCTCATCCTCTGTCGTCCCCTTCTCCTCCTGCCTTCAGTCTTCCCCATCATCAGGTTCTTTTCCAATGAGTCAGTCCTTCGCATCAGGTGGCCAAAGTATTGGAGCTTCAGCATCAGTCTTTCCAATGAATATTCAGGACTGATTTGGGTTAGGATTGACTGATTGGATCTCCTAGCAGTCCATGGGGCTCTCAAGAGTCTTCTCCAACTCCCCACTTCAGAAGCATTGATTCCTTGGCGTTCAGCCTTCTTCATGGGCCAACTCTCACATCCATACATGACTACTGGAAAAACCATAGCTCTGACTAAATGAATCTTTGTTGGCAAAGTTATGTCTCTGCTTTTTAATATGCTGTCTAGGTTTGTCATAGCTTTCCTTCCAAGGAGCAAGGATCTTTTAATTTCACCATCTGCAGTAATTTTGGAGCCCAAGAAAATAAAGTTTGTCACTGTTTCCATTGTTTCCCCACTTATTTGCCACGAAGTGATGGGGCCGGATGCCATGATCTTCATGTTTTGAATGTTGAGTTTTATGCCAGCTTTTTCACTCTCCCCTTTCACTTTCATTAAGAGGCTCTTTAGTTTCAACCCCTGGAGGCATTTCTTATTCCCCTTTCTGTCTTTTCTCTACCATGAGGGTCCCCATTGACAGTTTTTAACAACGTAGTGTAACGACAGGCTCCTTCAATATATTCTATACTTTTTCCCTCTTATATATATATATATATTTTTTTTTAAACGATTGATCTTTCAGTTCACTGATCCTCTCCTCAGCTACGTCCAATCTGAAGTTAAGCCCAGAGACTGAGTTCTTACATTCAGTCACTGTTATTGTAAAGTTCTAGAGTCAGTTTTGATTCTCAGAAATGTTTCCTTTTTTCAAGTATATTTTCGAACTGGTGAGGTTTGCATCTGATTCCTCTAGCATACTCTAGCATGCTGATATACACCTGATGCCTCTGGATCTGGTTCAGTTCCTTTTCTCTTGGTCCTCTTTGTTGTTACACCCTCTTTTGCTTTTTTGCTTGCACGTGGACATTATGTTTGGAAAACCCTAGAGGTTTTGAGTGATGCTGCCTTCTCCAGAGTTTCCTCTGATGCAGACCTCCAGTGGGGACAGAGCTGTCTGTTCACTCTGGGCCTGAGGGACTTGAAGCTGGGGGGTCCTTGTAAGCTCAGTCTCAGCAGCCTTCAACCACCTTCTCCCGCGACCCCAGGGAGGAGCTTTCCAGCATCTCAGTCTGGAAGCCTTGGGTGCCTCCCTTCTCAGCATGTTTTGAAGCCCACCGACTGTCTCCTGAACACCACGAGGTGGCTGATACTCAGCGCTTAGCCGGTTTGGGCAGAGTGTTGGGTACGTTTTCTGACATCCGGACTGACTCATCAGGCCTGCGCTCGAATTTTTGTCTCCCCAGCCCAAGGAACCTTCCAGAGCTGTGTTAGCCAGCCCCCTCTGCTTGACCTTTTCCCTGCCTTTTCTTCGCAGAGTGGGCTTTGCTCAGATGCCCCGAGGGAAGGAGCAGGCCTCTCAGTCTCTAGCTCCCTCACTGGGCTTCCCCTTTGTTTGAAATCTTGGATTGTGGCTGCCTAAGAACCTCTTTTAAACCGTATTTTGCTTTTCTAGCTCTTGGTAGGTGGACCTACCAGCTGCTTGCGTCTGTCACTGGAAGTGGGGACACCCTGGGGGTCTTCTGTCATCTGAAGCCACATGTAACAGGCCCAACAATTGTATTGATCAAGGTTATTTGATACCGGGGAAAACAAGAACCAGGGGTCCTTGCTTGGTACCCATGGTTGTGTTTCTGATCAGAACCCCCAGCTTGCCTGGGCTGTTTCAGTGCCACATGAACTTGGGAAGGAGGTGGAGCAAGCGGCCCACGCGGCCTGGAGACAGAGGAGCCGGTCTGCCCTCTTCCCTTGCCCCTGCCGGTCCAGGGCAGGCCTTGCGATGCCAGGCTGCTGGTGGTGGAGGAGAAGGCTGAGGAGGGAGGGGTGACGTGACCTGTGTTCTGGGACATGGTCACATGTGGGTTTTCTTTTTCAGTTTGAAAAAATGACTGCTTTTAGTCCTCCCTCCAGTTTCACTTTAAGGTTGAAACTGAAGATTTTATTCTTGAAGTTGAGCACAGAGAGTTTATGGTGTTTTTGAAAGCAACAGTTGAGGTTTAAAAACACATCTCAGAGAACTCCAGTAGATAAAGCCGAAAACAGAACGTGTTCAGGGTGAACTGCGGGCAGGACCCCAAACTGCACTCTGTCTCTCCCAGAGTGTGTTATCGCTGAGATGGGTGGCTATAGGACCCCAAGCACCCTGGGGACTTGAGGTCCTCAAGTGACAGCAGAGGTCCGGGCTGAGCCAGGAGCAGTGGGGCCTGTGCCCTGGTGAGTGGAGAGCCTCGAGGGTGGGAGTGGGGCCAGGAGAGGGGTGGGAGACTCGGGGGCGGAGGGTGGGGAGCACCTGGTGGGGTCTGGGAGGTGCTGGCTGTCGCAGATCAAGGCAGGGACACCCCTGAACCTCCACTGTGCAGTCCCCACGGGGCAGAGTCGTCTGGCAGCTCAGGATCAAAGTTTAGAGGGTAAGTTCACAGCAGGTTGAGTGAACCCCGGTATCCACTCTGGGTTCATTTTAGGTGCCTGGAGTGAGGTTGGTCAAGCCCTTGCTGAGCTCGAGTGAGGGAGTCTGACAGGGAGGACCGAGCTCAGGTTGAGAGTGAGGGGCAGCTAGTGTGGTGAGTCCTCCTCAGCCGGGTGGGATCTGGGGACACCCTTGACTTCAGGGGTGCCTTTCAGGAGCCTCCCTGGAGGGTTGTTTGGGGGTTATTGGGGGCAGAAGCCCGCTTAGAAGACGTGTTCATTCCCAGGGGTGGTGGTTTCTGAAGCAGTTTATACTGGTCGGTTCGACTGTGACCCAGTATCTTGCAGGGTCATGTTTCACAGGGGGCCTGAGCCGTGGGCACGGCCTTCCTTCTCCCACACCCCACACTCCCCTGTCATCTTTCTGGCAGCCTCTCCCCCCTCTCTGCACCCTTGATGGTGGGCCTGAGCCCAGCCCCCCTGTTACCACGGAGCCCCTTGTGACTGAGCGGGTTCCGGTTCCGGGCTCCTGGGAGACGTGCTGGAGGCAGAGCCTTGGTGCCATTTCTCCTTGAGACAGTGGTGCGGGTGGTCATAGTGTGAGAGCAGTGGTCCTAGTGTGAGAGCAGTGTGTGTGAGAGTGGTGTGTGAGAGCGGTTGTGTGAGAGCGGTGGTTGTAGTGTGAATAGTGGTGGTCGTAGTGAGAGATCGGTGGTGCTAGCTCGGGAGCCGAGGTATCCTACCGTGAAACAACGGTTGCCCCCGAGTCGGGGGCTGCCCCGATCCGCGAGCATGGGTCGCCGAAGGGCCCACCTGTGGGCGTTATTCCAGTGCTGCAACCCCAAGGCACAGGCCAAGACAAGAAAGAACCTGGCCTCTGACCGAGTCCTGGAAGGAGAGTGGCCTGAGGTGAGAGCAGCCCGCAGCTGGGCCCGTCGGAATGGGCCTCACCTGGCAAAGCGTCGGGATTGTGTTTCATTTCAGTAGTATGGCTGTGGGCCCTGTCAGCCTGGGCGCTTTGGCCTTAGTGCACAGCGTTGACCCCAGCAGTTTACCCTGTAAGACGCTGTGCAGGTGCTGCGTGGAGGGTGGGCGGGGACCCACAAGAAGGGAAACACTGGCTGGAGGAGTCACTGGGGCACGTGGACTGGGCTACTGAGTCAGTCCTTGACGCAGAAATGCTAAGCCCCTTAACGATTCCCTTCTTCCAAAGAAAGCAGATACTGGCTGGAGTAGTCTCTGGGGCATGAGGATCGAGCTAGAGAGTCAGTCCTTGAAGTAGAAAGGCTAAGTGCATTAAGGTCTCCCATCTTCCAAAGCACAGAGCAGTGTGTCCAGTATTTTAATCACGGGTACCTGCTGCTTCCGTGTCTGACATACATCCTCATAGCTACACATGTCTACGACATGACTCTCATGAGTGCTGGGCACTGTTCCTGGTGCTGCACACTCAGTGTGTAGTAGGGGATACGTAGCCCAGGATTTTTTAATTTCTCCAGAGAAAAATAGAACGTGTGGTCAGCTTGAGCAAGTTCACCACGTGGACGGCCCCGCGTGCATGCAAATTGTGGCAAAATACATATAACATCAATTTTACATTTTAACCAGTGGATTGAATGACTGGGTGGCTTCCGTGGAGTCAGGCTAACAGATGACCTTGGGGTGCCATCTGCCTTTTTCCCAGAGGAACACTCCAAAGCCTGGTGGCTTCCCTTTTTTCTTCCTTCTCCCCAGTGGCTCTAGGTCACTGGTCTGTGTGTCCTTTAAGAATCTCTTTATCCACTTTGTTGTTAGGTTTATCTTTTGGAAAGCTTCTCAGACATCCTGGGCCTTGAGAAGGCAGGCTTGGATTCCGGGTTCTCCCCTACCGTGTGCCTGCCAGGTCAAGGGGGAGGCTGAAGGCCGGTGTGAATTATAGTGGTCTGTGTGGTCTTGGGGTCAGTGGAGCCCCTCTTCTCTGGAGGGGCTAGGAGAGCCTTTGTGTGGAACCTGGAGAGACTTGACAGGGCCAGTCTTGACAGTCTCACTGTCTTTTTAAATTATGTTTGCATTTAGTTTCTCATTTCTTTGTTTTTTTAGGAGAAGAATATACAACTAATTAGGGAGCATCTTCGGAGACGAGAAGAAGAAATATCAGTGCTCAAGGCTGAAATCAACAACACCAGGGTCAGAATGGGGATTCTCACCCTGTTGTTGACATTTGCCCCGTGTGGGTCACCGCTAGCCTCCGTGTTGCTGTCCTTAACCTCTGTCTGATTTTCAAGTCATTTTTCACATCTTCCCACTGAGCAGACCTGGGTGGATCAGTTTGGGGTTCTCATACCTTGTTTCAAAGTTATGATGAGACAATGTAATTTTAGTACATTTGAGGGGGGAGTGCTCTTAACTTAGATTTTTGTCCACACTACACTTTGTGTGGGATCTTAGTTCCCCAACCAGGGATTGAAACCTGTGACCCCTGCAGAAGTGTGGAATCTTAACTACTGGGCCCCTGGGGAAGTCCACTCTAAATTTCGACGGAACTGGCGGGATTCTGACATGCCTTAGCATGTTTCTGGCTATAGCGTGAGGCTGAGAGGAGTTATCGGGCCTGAATTCGAGCAGGAGGTTAAAGGTGCTCCTTTGGCCCCGCCCTGCAGCTGCTGCTGGACCACCTGGAGTTCCTGGTTTCCCGGTACCAGCCATCCTTCCAGTTGACGGCGGGCAAGCGGCAGGCACAGTCCCCAGCCAGCATGACCAGCGAGGTGGAGGTGCTCAGGGCGCTGAGATTGCTCTTTGAGCACCACAAGGCCCTGGATGAGAAGGTACCAGCCCCCCGGCCGTCTTGGATTTGTACACTTGCTGCCTTGTTTGGAGGGTGATGCACTTATTTATGTAACTACTTGACTTTTGAGCTTCCAGAATTCTTGTATATACATTTTTTCTCTGTAAGAAGTCAGAGTTTTATATGGTTAAAAAGCATTGCCTGCGTACATGCTCAGGCATGTCTGAATCTTTGCAACCCTGTGGACTGTAGCCCACCACGCTCCTCTGTTCATGGGGCTTCCCAGGCATGAATCCTGGAGTGGGTGGCCATTTTCCACTCCATGGAATCTTCCCGACCCAGGGATCGATCCTGCCCTCTTGCATTGGCAGGCGGATTCTTTACCACTGAGCCATCTGGGAAGACCCCAGTTAAAAAGTATTAGTTGGCATGAATGTCTCAAGATGTATTATATTCTATATATCAACTTGCAGTGAAAAACTGGGTAATAGAATTAATTTAGGATCACATTTTGTTCTCTCAAGCTTAGAATTTAAAGCTGTTAACAAGATTTCCTTGACGTTAAGATCAGTGAGAGACGTTAACGGTATTCTATTACAGTATCCATGTATTAGGGTGAGTATACACTAAGAGTGTACTAACGCATATACACACAGCAACACACAGTGACTCGGCCCCTTTGATTTGAGTTGAGAGCGCGGTTACGCGTAGGCTTGAATTAGGTGCCACACATAAAGAGGTAAGCTTGATCAGTCATCCTGGAATTTCAGTTAAGGGTTTGTCCTTTGAATCCTTTCATTTAAAAAAGAATGAAGGCTGTAGTGGTGGGCATCAGGTCTTGTTTCTCTTTCTGATTGAGGACCCACCCACCTGGGTTATTTTAATGACTAGTAAACTAGCCTTGTGGCTCAGAGCTGCAGGATGTCTTCAGTACCCCTTTGTCCTGGAGAAGACAAATTCTGACTCTAATCACCTGGTGGTATTTGGGATGGATAGCATCCCCATGTATTTTCTTTCTATGTTGTGTTTTCAGTTTCGAGTTGAGTTTTTCCAGGTGGAGTGTTGCTGTCTTTACCTATTTGTTTAGTCTGATTCCATTTTTTGGTTTATCCACATTTCTCCAGAGTCAGGGTTTCCAAGTAAAATTGGGTTCAGTTCCTGATAGACTTGAGCTGCCCTGAATGTCGCTGACGAGACGTGGTCCTCTCATGCCCAGGTGCAGACCGCGAAGGACCAGGACTGGGAGCGTGCTCAGCAAGCCAGCTTACTGGGGGACATGGCCCAGGTGTTCCAGAGTGATGAGGGCGTGTCAGACAGCGAGGGCGACAGGGTCACCCTCTTCAGCCCGGCCACTCAGCTGTCGCCCAGCGGGCAGGCCGATGCCAAGACTCAGAGTGTGAGGCTGCAGGAGCAGCTGGACGCCATCAAGGAAGAGATCAGGTGGGTGATCCCAAACTCAGCTCCCCGGAAACTCAATTTCTCTGAGGAGCTGCCTTCTCCTAGGGAAGTCTGAGTGTTCCATAGTAAGAAACCTGACCTCAGGTCTGCTTCAAGAATTTTCAGTTTTGAGATTGCCCTTGATGATAGAGCTCAGTCAGCCGGGGGGTTCTGTCCAAGGCGTTTTGGGGTGTTCCCCCTCAGCTCTGAGCCCCAAGGTGGGTGAGGTGCCGAGGCGGTGTCCGCTGTGGCCCGAGCACACTCCTGTGTCCTCAGAGCCCACCAATTTCTGGTGAAAGGCCACCTGGAAGAGAAAAGCTCAGGTTTTGGGGTTGGCAAATTCTCACTCAGATGTGCATTTTCATTTTTCACTTAATAAACAGTGTGAAGATTGGCTTGTTGTAAGACAGTGGTCCAAGGACATGTGTTTGAGTTTTTCTCATCTCATCAGTATATTTAAGATGTTTTCTTTAGACACCATCTTGGCAATGATAACAATTTACAAAACAGGATAGAATCCAAAGGCCGGCCTCGTGGTGAGCAGGGGCCCTTCGGTCTGGGTGCAGCCGGGTGGCTGGGGGCCCCGAGGCCTGCCTGGTGCCACACCCACACAGCTATGCCCGTGTCCCGAGTCCATGTTCAGAGTGGCCGCAGGCCGGTGACCCTGCACAGGACCAGGCAGAGGCTACTGCTCAGACTGTTCTCATCACGTCAGCCCAGGCCGAGGTGCCCATTTCTGTCCACCGAGTGCGGGGGGCCGGGAGAAAGGCAGGGGGCGAACGGGACAACCAGCAAACGCAGGTGGTGCCGCCTGCCCATTTGATGGAGAGACAGACGGTTTTGTGGGCCGTGTTTGAGCACAGACGATATCAGAATCATGGTCTTTCCATGTCCCCTCAGGAAATGTGGAACGGTTATGTATTAATGTTTTTATTTTTACAGCAAGTTGTCATGTAAAAGTGATTTTTCCTTATGTGACAAGTGACTTGATATAAATGGTAGATTCTGTCCATCAACTTGTTATCAACAGTGAAAAACTTTCAAGTTGTATATGTGGAAGTGAAGCTGGAGAGTTTACTTCCTATAACAATGTTTTATTTTAATTTGAAAATCATTTTATTTGCATCATCATGTATTTAAACTGCTATAGAAAATCATCCACAACACATTAGGGGAGAAGAGCAGAAACCGTGAATTCTAGGTTAATGCAGCACGTTGACCTGAATCCAGAAACTCACACAAAGCTGGTGCAGAACTTCCTCAAGAGATGCGTTTGTACATATTCAAACTTACATTAAAAATAAAAAGAAAGATCAACTCAGCACTTCATCTGGTCTGTAGACTTGTGTATAGAAACTCCATCTTGTTCGTGAATTGCTGTTTTGATTGTACCGAGTTCCCGATTCCCAGTGGAAAAGACTTGTGGCACTGACATGTATCTCTGCCCTGAGAGCAGGGAGGTAAAGGTTGTCAGCATCAGGCATCTCCTCACAGGAAGAGCGTCGCCACCAGGGCCCCTTCAGAATGTTAGAGGAAAGACATGAAATGAAGAGTGAATGATCAGGGGCCAGTTTGTAAGACTCAATGCTAAGTTATTCTAAGTTTGAGAATATTCAAAAGAGGAAAAGTCGAACCTTTTACTTGAGATGTTAATTGAGCAACTGTATCTTGTGTTTCTAATCATGACACAGAATGCCAGCCTAATTTGTTGTCCAGACACGTTTCTCTGCTGACAAGGACAGGTGACGGGTTTTATTCTATTTTAGTTTGGTGGAAGAAGACAAGGAGAACACGGAGCAGCGGGCCGAGGACACTGAGAGCAGGGAGGGCAGGGGGCGCTTAGGCAGCCTCCATCGTTGTAAGTCGGTGAGCTCCCTCAACCTGCTTGCTGGCTCCTCATCTGCCTGCTCCTGCCCGCCCCTGCCCAAACCCAGAAGGAGGCGGCACTGCCCGGCGCAGCAGGGAGACCGGCTGGGCATGATGACTATGGTATGTGTCTGCCTCCTCCCTGCCCATCCTTCCCCCAGGACGTGGGTTTTCTTTATTTTGTTTGTTTTTTGCTTTTTCTCTTTTTACTTAGAAGAAAATCAGATACATTTGATGCACTCAGAGGTCTACACTTTTTTAAACTGCCTAGTCTTTAATCATTCCACAATGGCACAGCAATGAATTAGTCTTGATATTTGGACCACAGGCTTAGCACATCATCATGAACTCAGCAAGAGCCTGCCTCTGTGTTGTTGGACCTGGCCTGTGCTGGGCACAGCAGCTTCAGGGAAGTTTCTGTTCTCAGGGAGCAGACAGCTTCGTGAAAGTAACCATAGGCAGCCCTCATGGCGTGGGAAGCCGTCCAGCACATGTTCCATTGGGGCTGCCTGGCTGCAGGGTGCAGGGCATGCGGTGGGAACAAAACCAGGAATCTCCATGGTCTGCTTGCGGATGGACCCGACCGCGGGCTCAGGCCAGCTCTGCGTGTGAAACCAGGTTAAGAGCCCGGTGCCCCAGGGCCCCAGGGAAGAGGTTGGGCTGCCTCACTTATCTGAGTCTAAAAATGGGATGACGACCTAGGGCTGTTGGTGACAGAGTGTGCGGCTCCAAAGCAGATGTTCCAACTTTCTTGCGTGTTTAGCTTGGATTTTGTGAGTGCATTGTTATCCCATGAAGTCACATGTACAACACTGCTTTGTAACTGGACATGTATTATCACATTCTTCTGTGACCACCCATTTCATGTTAGCTGCATTGTTAGTCAGGTTATCATTAAATTAACTGTGAATCCTTTTAGTGGCCTGTGAAGTGGGAACTAGTCCATTTTGTGGTCTTCTGACACACTGTTTTTATAATTTGCATCATTGGCTAATTAGTTGCTATTTAAAATTCTTTGAGGATTTCTCTGTGGTTTCATGCTTGATTTCTTTCCGAATATTTGTTACAGAACAGTTCTGTATGTTTTCCTTGCTGTTGGAGTTCTCTGGCAGTCTGTCTGCTTTCATCATTGGTTTAGATTTCCTGTCTCATCCTGTTGTCTGCTTGGTTGTCATCAATCAAGACCCCTCCCCCGCCCCCGAGGCTGTAGTTTCCCATCCATCTCCCCTCCCCCGTCCCCCCGCTTGCTCTGGTCATGGCCGTGCTGTGGTCCACAGCGTGTGTGCCCTTGTTGGGTCTGTGCTTTGTCTTCATGTCTCATTAAATGGTGTTTTTCCCCATAGCAGTAAGTTGAATTGGTGAATCACTATGCAGTTCCAGGAGAAGGCAATGGCAACCCACTCCAGTATTCTTGCTTGAAAATCCCATGGACAGAGGAGCATGGTAGGCTGCAGTCCACAGGGTCGCACAGAGTCAAATACGACTGAAGCAACTTAGCAGCAGCAGCAGCAGCATGCAGTTACAAGCATAATGTAGATGGATCCTAAACGGCATATCATGTATAATTCATAAGTGAGATTGTGCTTACATAAAGAAATGATCCTCTTAAGTGTAGAATTAATGGACTTTTAGATATGCAGATGACACCACCCTTCTGGCAGAAGCGAAGAGGAGCAAAAAGCCTCTTGATGAAAGTGAAAGAGGAGAGTGAAAAAGTTGGCTTAAAGCTCACCATTCAGAAAACGAGGATCATGGCATCTGGTCCCATCACTTCATGGGAAATAGATGGGGAAACAATGGAAACAGTGTCAGAGTTTATTTTGGGGGGCTCCACAATCACTGCAGATGGTAATTGCAGCCATGAAATTAAGACGCTTATTCCTTGGAAGGAAAATTATGACCAACCTAGACAGCATATTGAAAAGCAGAGAGATTCCTTTGCCAACAAAGGTCCATCTAGCCAAGGCTATGGTTTTTCCAGTGGTCATGTACGGACATGAAAGTTGGACTGTGAAGAAAGGTGAGCGCCGAAGAATTGATGCTTTTGAGCTGTGGTGTTGGAGAAGACTCTTGAGAGTCCCTTGGACTGCAAGGAGATGCAACCAGTCCGTCCTAAAGGAGATCAGTCCTGGGTGTTCCTTGGAAGGACTGATGCTAAAGCTGAAATTCCAGTACTCTGGCCACCTCATGTGAAGAGTTGACCCAATGAAAAAGACTCTGATGCTGGGAGGGATTGGGGACAGGAGGAGAAGAGGACAACAGAGGATGAGATGGCTGGATGACATCACCGACTCAATGGATATGTGTTTGGGTGAACTCCAGGAGTTGGTGATGGATGGGGAGGGCTGGAGTGCTGCGATTCATGGGGTTGCAAAGAGTCGGACATGACACAGGGACTGATCTGAACTGAGCTGACACAATCTCCTTTCTGTGTTGGTGCTTGTATTTAAGAGTGTAAATCTCATCAGCTTTTGCACAGTTAATGTCTCTATTAGACTCTAGAAACGTGTCTTTTACGGTTAATAAAATGTAAAGACGGCACCTGCTATTATGCTAGCTTTCATTCTTATTTTCACAGGAAGCCTGTTTTAATGAATTTATTTTGAGAAGTTTTAAATCAAATTCTATGTCAGGATTTTACATTAATGTCCAAGAGGTGGTTAGATTTGTTCCATGTTAAAATAGGTATTATGGTAACTTCCTCATCAGTTAATTTACTAATTTAAAGTATAAGATGTTTTTATTAAGGGAAAATAACTTATACAGAAGTTTGCCTGAGAATAGACAAGTGTTAAGGGCCTTTGTTGTACGGAATCCTGTGCTTTAATAAATCATGATGATGTAATAGAATTGTATCTTCCTGAGCAATAATTTCTAGTGTTTCTCTAGTAAATCTTGAATAGCTTATTTAACTTCTGTGGTCAAAAAAATGATCTGTTTCCAGTCACGTGTTCTCTGAATCTTCATGTCACTTACAAGTTTGCCATCATTTTTGCTTTCCTGTATTTGCCTATTCGGATGCTTGAAATTTTAGCTTAAAAGTCGCAGTGAATCTGGTTTCTCTTCATTTCTTTGCATGCATCTATCAGCCTCATGATTTAAGGAAGCGGTGTCGAAAGGTAAACTATTTAGTAATTTAGCAGGCCTTTCTTTCTCTGTGAAGTATTAAAGAGCCGTTTTGGTTTAACAGGAATGAACACCGTGTGGTTATGTCCTGGTGAATAAGTGACTTTTTAATGGAAGTAATGAAACTCACCCACCACTTAAACTGTGTTGATGGTTCTGTTGGAAATGGGTCATTCATTGGGACAGTTGTAACAGTTTGCCTTTCTCCCACTTGTTTGCCTTCTGATCATCTCATGGTGTTTTATAATAGACATAGTATTATTTATTATTTTTAAAATTTTCTTTAGTTATTTTTTTGGCCATGCTGCACAGCTTATGGGATCTTAGTTCCCCAGCCAGGGATCAGACCAGTGTCCCGGCAGTGAACGTGCCAAGTCTTAACCTCTGGACCACCATGGAATTTCCGCTTAGTGTTTTCTTACAAGGAATGACTGAATGAGAGCCATAGATGTTAGATTTGTGGGAAGCCAGTTTAATGATGGTGGGTCGCAGTGTGCAGGAGACTCTGTGTGCCAGGCTCGTGCTTTCCGCGTCTGTCATCTCAGCCCCAGGTGAGGTCCAGGCTGCTGCTCTCCCCGTTCAGGAGACATGGACACTGAGGCTTAGCGAGGCCGGGCACCCTGCCCAGGCTCTCATACCCAGCAGCGTGATGCGGACTGGTCTGATCAGAGCCTGGACACTTAACCGTGGTGCCGTCCAGCCCGCTTTCCTCCAGACGCTCTCGTGTCCATCATGGCATCATGATGGAGGGAGCCTCAGGAGGGAGCTCGCTGCCTCTCCACTCGGGTCACTTGGATGAACCCCTGTTGTTGGAGTCCACTGCCCCATGGGCTGGCCTTCCTTGTCCCTCTCCTGCTCCCAGCCCGCTGACCGAGCACTCCTGGGCCTTCCTGCAGGACTGGGGTGGCCGCGCTCCAGTTCACCCCACTCAGTGCCCGGGAGCCCTTCTGCTGGGCACAGCAGAGCAGCGCCGTCCCCCTGGGGTTGGTAACCTGGGTGTGCCGCTCGCCCACTCTGTGGCCTGCTTTGCCCTCCTGTTAAGTGGACACAGTGCTGCCCATCCTGGCCACGTGGGCACCAGAGGGGCGGCTCCCATCCTGGGGGAGGGCGGCCAGGCTGCGGACCCAGAGGCCTTGCTCAGGAGGAGGCCCGGGGTAAGGGGCTGGCGTGGTCCCTGACCTTGAGGCAGGTGTTTGTCTCCACTGAGTCCATAGTCAGCCCAGGTGCGTCACTTCCCTGCTCTGTTCGTTGTTTTCTGATTTTTAGAAATGCTTATTTTAACTTGAATTTGAGATTGATCCCTGTTCAGTTCCATGTGGATAATTTCTAGGCTCTGTAGCCTTCTGGTGTCGGAGGGTTCTTGTTAGAGCGCAGGGGAGGGTGCCCAGTGTATCCAGCTGCTGTTAACCGAGTTCAGCTGTGTTTTGCACTAAGTCACTTTGTTGTTACCAAGCTCCTGTGGGGCTGCACGGGACCAGTATTCTTTAGTGCTGCTGCTGCTGCTGTGTCCCTTCAGTCATGTCCAACTCTGTGCGACCCCACAGACGGCAGCCTACAAGGCTCCCCCATCCCTGGGATTCTCCAAGCAAGAACACTGGAGTGGGTTGCCATTTCCTTCGCCAATGCATGAAAGTGAAAAGTGAAAGTGAAGTCGCTCAGTCTTGCCCGACTCTTAGCGACCCCAGGGACTACAGCCTACCAGGCTCCTCTGTCCATGGGATTTTCCAGGCAAGAGTGCTGGAATGGGGTGCCTTCTTCTGTATTCTTTACAGAATCCCACTGAAAAGGCACAGGTTAGTTGGTTAAACAACACACTCATTGTTTATAAAAATGCATGCCATGCGTGTTTCCCAAAACTTTCCCTGGCTTAACCACACATCCAGATGTATCAGTGAGACCTGTCTGGACCCTGAGGGGTTAATCTGTTCCTCACACTGTCCTTCCTGTCCTCACACCCAGGACCAGCAGAAAAGCTAGGAGTCCAGGAGAGATCACCTTCATTTGGGTTTTTATTAGTTTATTTGTTAATTGAAAGATAATTGCTTTACAGAATTGTCTTTTCTGTCAAACGCCAACATGAATCAGCCATAGGTACCCATATATCTCCTACCTTTTGAACCTCCGACCCTCTAGGGTGATACAGGATCATCTCGAAGTGAAGACCTCGGGGTGCTTTATGGAAACCACTCTGAGCACATGACCCTCAAACTGCGTGTAAGTACTTCAGTGGGTGGCCCCCAGTCTGTCTGTTACCGAGAAATGTGATCCAGGCGCGTGGTGTTCGCGTGGAGGTTTAGGTACCTTTTCTGTGTTTCTCTTGTTGTCCTGGGATCCAGTAACCTGTATCATCTCTCCAAATGACCTTGGGTGGTGGCACAAGCTGTATCTTTTTCTCCTTCAAACAGAAAGGTCTGGACGGCTTTGCTGAGAGATTTCGTACTCTCGCTGTGGTGCTTCTGAGCAGCATCCTGTGATGAGGACAGTCCTTTCATCAGAGCAGTTCATGCCATGCAGGGTTCACGGGGCCGGCTTCGCTCTGCTGTCCTGCCCGGCAGGGCCATCTGGTCACTGGATTCCAGGGAGGGCAGAGCCAGGCTGCAGGGAGGCTCCCGTCCAGGGTCTCTGCACTCAGTCAAATGCTCTCGCTGCCCCATAGCCCCGCTTCTCTTGAACAAGACAGTCCTTAAGGTGGCATTAAGCTAGAACAAGGGTTTCTTTTTGTAATTGTGGGAAAGCATAGCTAATAGATTTTCAGATAAGATTCTGGTTATAATGTAAAGCCTGTGTGATTGCCATTTTCAAAACACTCTACTGTTAGCCAATGTTACACTTCCCTCACTCCCTCAGCTGCCAGCTTTACGGGAAGAGATAGGAGATGATGAGACTGCTATCAAATCTAAAACCTCGACCCCCGCCATGCCGCAGTCCCTGCAGCTGGACCGCCTGCACACGGGGTCGCTGCGCACAGCCAACCAAGAGGACATCAGGGACGCCCACAAGTAAGCGGCCTGTGTGCGCGTCGTCAGTTTCAGGAGCCCTGCGCCTCTTGCCCTGAAAGAGTTGCAAGCATGATTTTAAAGGAATACCATTGGGTTCAGTGCCTGTGGTTAGTGGTGAACTTCAGGTGCTGGGGAAGAAGAGCGCAGTGACCTCAGTGATTTTAGAAAATGTCCTTCTCTGGAGATTGACTCCTGTGGGAGCTTTCTTCCTGCTCTTGAGAGAGGTCTGCCTGGCCTGGGGCACGTTCCTGCCGGTGACGGCCCCGTGCCTCTCGGGTTCGCTCTTGAGGGTCCCTCCCTTTTCCTCAGGGGTCTCGTCTCAGGAGACTCTGTCCCCTCCTGTGACGGACACTGTCCTCATTCAGACCTCCACCTGGGCTCCCGTCCTGAGCAGGCAGCACGCGATCGGGGGCACGTGTGGTCACGTGACCAGCAGCCCTGCACGGTGACCATCGCTCTCCTGCCACGGCCAGGGCCAGTCACCCTGCAGGAGGCGGGGGCAACCGCCCAGAGCAGGGGAGCTCGCCTTCCCCTGGAGCGTTGTCACCTGCCGAGCAATGACCCTGAGGGAGGGTCGGGGCGCCCTCTGCACCAGCTGGCCTGGAGTGAAGCCCTCCTCGGGGGAGAGCTCGAGGCAGAGAATCTCAGCTTCCTGGGGTGGTTGTCTGTGCCCGGGAGCCTGCACTGCTCGTGTGAAGTGTGTTTGGTGAAGGAGACTCCACCGTCTGCTGCGAGGTTGAGGCGCGGGTGTTGCTGGACACCCGTTTCTCTCAGTAGCTCTTGTGCAGGGGTGTGTGTTTGCACGAGGGTGCCTGTTAAAGGTTGTTTTCTCTCCCCAAAGCTCGACAGGCTCTGAGGACAGCCCCGAGAACAACCCCAGCAATACCACCAGCAGGCAGGACTCACTGCAGAAAGTCCCAAAGAAGAAGGGCATCACGTCCTCCATCCACCGCTGGTTTCATAGGAAGGAAAAGGGCCGGCCTGAACACCCCGGCAAGGAGGCGTTAGCACCAGGTGGGTGCTTCACTGTTCAGAGGGAGCAGGGCCTGCAGGCATGTCCCTTCTGTGTCTCCCCCATTGTCCCTACGAGGCTCCTGTCACTCACGCTGGGGGTCCTCCTGGGAGCCAGAGAGGAGGAGGTGTCTGTCTTCTCAGTGGGTCTGAGATGATCAGATGAGTTAATGAGTGGATGGATGGATGGATGGAGGGATGGATTAGTGAGTGGGTGATGGATGAAGAGATGGCTGGCTGGATGGGTGGATGAATGGAGCATGGAATGAATACAGCAGATGATTGTACTCCAATGCTAGAAACATATTCTACGAATTTGATTGAGTAGGAGCTGGGCAATGATTGTTTCCTCCTAACAGTGACACGTGTTTGGAAACGGCCTAAGTGCTCATCAGTGAGGGGTGAAATACAATCTGTGGACACCCCACAATGAACACCCTGCCCTCCTTGCTGCCACCTTCCCCAGGAGCTCATCATGGGTTCTTCCCATGCCCCCCACCCCACCCCACAGCCACGCAGGTCCTCCTGGGGTCCCCTCATCACACAAGGTTATCATTAGGCCCTCATCTTGCTTGGCTTCATCTCCTTGAGGACAGTATGTTCCTGCCTCTTCAGCCACAAACGTGTTGAGTCTTGTTTGTGCTGGGTGTGGGATTTGCAGGGGTAAGTGGAGCAGATGTGGTCTGGAGCACAGTTAAATGGCAAGAGAGCAAAAGGAGCAGGTTATTAAATGCTATCCCTAGTATTAATAAATACAATGCTGAGATGGATGGTGCATTGATTCTACACTGATGCTGTGTGTGCCCCTTACCAAGCAGATGCTGCCCCCTCCCAATTTACAGAGGAGGACGCAGTGACGGTCACGCAGTCAGGGAGTGGTGAGGGCAGGTTCACACCCATGCAGCGGGCCCAGGCACTTTCCCGAACCCCAGCCACCTCTCTGGTGGATGCGGCAGCAATGAGACGGTTCTGTGGCACGATGATTCTGTGGACATGAGTTCGAGCAAACTCCAGGAGCTAGTGAAGGACAGGAAAGCCTGGAGTGCTGCAGTCCACGGAGTGGCAGAGTCAGACACAACTGAGCGACTGAACTAAAACCTGAGTGTGTGCTCCCCTGCTTCAGTCGTGTCTGAGTCTTTGCGACCCCAGGGACTGTAGCCCACTAGCTCCTGTGTCCATGGGATTCTCCAGGCAAGAATACTGCAGTGGGTTGCCATGCCCTCCTCCAGGGCATCTTGTCGACCCAGGGATCGAACCCACATCTCTGTTATCTGTTGCATTGGCAGGCAGGATCTTTACCCCTGGCACCACCTGGAAAGCCCCAGTGGACGCTGACAACTAGAAATGCAGAAAATCCGGGCTGCTCCCAAGGTAAACTGGAAGAGCAGCAAGCACAGGTTGTAAAGACAAAGACACAGGATGAGCGACAACAGCGCCCACAGAGATAGGCAGGAATGCGGTGTCCCACATAAAGGAAACACCTGTGCCATTTGGAAGAGGGGCCCGTCCGCCCTTGGAGGGACAGTTGGAACCGGAATGAAAACCGAGGCCATGGTCAGCAGTGCCCACCCACATGGCCCTGGTGGCGTGGTGTCCCTCACTGGGCTTCCCGCATCCCCACAGCTGCTGGCGGTAACATCTCTGAGTGCCAGGCCGGGCAGCGTCCCCATGTGAGCTAAGGCATCACTGCTCTCCTTCCAGTGCTGCTGCGGGCCCTCTGTGGGCGGCCACCCTCATCCCCTGCCCTGCTACCTGCTGGGGCCCGGCTCTCCCCCTGGGATCCTTTCAGCCCTTGAGCTTGGGTGTTCCCAGCCCTCTGCCACGCTGGACTGGGACGCGACTCAGGACTTAGGCTTGAGATGTCAAGGAGACCTTGAATCTGGAAGGACAGCGCCGTGGGAGCAGGAGAGCAAAGCCCGCACGGGGAGGAAGCAGAGCTGGGGAACGTGCCCATAGCCTCCAGTGCCTCCTGCACAAGTGCCTCTCTTTGCCTCTCCTTGGCCTGGACAGACCCCAGCTGCTGCTGCTCCGCAGGTGATTCCTAAAGATGCACCTCCTGACAGAGCTATTGTCCTGCTGCTCTGGGGCTGCCTGAGTGTGCTCAGGAGCATCAGACAAGTGGGGCTCCCACACCTCATACTGGAGGTGGGGGGCCTGATACTGAGGAATGGTCTGAGGGTGGGGGAGGGCCTGATGCTTGGGAAAGCCCTGATGCTGGGGGAAGGTCTAATTCTGGACTCGGGCTTGATGATGGGGGGCACATCTGATGCTGGACTAGGGGCTGATGCTGGGGGAGGGCCTGATGCTGGGGGAGGGTCTGATGATGGTGGATAGCCTGCTCCCAGATGTACATGGAGTTGAGGATAAATCTCTATGAGAAATCTTTTTTTCATACTTTCCTGACCATCTTGCTATGTTCTTTTTAACTTAAAGATAATTTTGTGCAGTATCGCTTGATTTCTGCCATACATCAATCTGAATTACCCATAGGTGTACGTATGTCCCGCCCCTCTTGACTCTCCCTCCCACCTCCCCTTGCTACATTCTTGTTTCTATGGATATATGAATAATAGGCTGCTGATAACATAACATGAACAGCTCCCACACACAAGTGTGCACACGCACACTCCCTAGGGCATCATTCGGGTCCGCCTCAGGGACTAAATACATTCCTTTCTCAGACAAAGTGCCACTCCTAGGATGGGAAGCTAAAATGGGAACCCCCTTTACCTTGGGAGTAAGCCTGTTAGGTAAAACACAAGACATCTAGTTAAATTTGGTTTTCAGTGAATAAGTTTTTAGTATAAGAACATCCCAGGTATTGCAGGAGATGGACTTTTACTAAAAAGAAAAAAAGAAAAAAGTTTTCATTGTTTCCCCAGCCACCTAAAAGGCATGGTTAGAACGGATTCCTTCTTTAGCTGAAAGAGAGTACATCAGTGGTGAGTGAACACAGTGCTCTCCCATCAGGGCAGATTCACGATCATGGGAGGATACGTGCCATCAGGTGGCCAGTAGAGTTCGGAAGGGCAAAGGTGAGTCTTCCTTGGCCCAGCACAGACCACAAGGTACTGGCAACCCCACAAAAGAGGAGGAGATGAAGGCAGAGGAGATGAAGGCAGAGGGAGAAAACGTGGCCAGTTCAGGAAGCAGCAGCAGGTGAGGGTGCCCAGGAGGTCCCAGGCCAGCCTGCCGGGGAGCCTCACAGTTCAAGGGGTGAAGCGCTCTTCCCAGGGTCCAGTGGTGATCACACCTGCACGAAGGTGCCCAGCTAAGCAGTAGGGGGTCACTGAAGCCCAGTGGCTACTCTGCCCCACCCTTGTTTCTTTTCCATGAAGTTTACAAAATATCCATACATCCTGTACTCCCATGAACCTTGTACAAGTCCTTGATCTTAATGCGGCATCTGCACCATTCCAACCTGATGTAGGATTTTCTTTACCAATCAAACTGTCCTTTAGTTTTACTTTATGTACTAAGAACTCTCACAGTGGGTGACGAGAGAGAAGTATCGTGTCCAACTTATTAGATATGCCTTAGTACCTTCCAAGTGAGAGTGGTGAAACATGCCCCTCAAACTCCTAAAACTCCTCAGAATTGCAAAACAGTAGTAGCTGGTTAAAGCTAAGAGGCACAGTGGTCCCAGAACCTTGGGCAAGATGTGTTTCCGGTTGATTTAGTGTTGAGCATGTGTAAGGCTTGGGGGAATGATTCCGAGTGTCTCATACAGTAGATCAGGGTGGACCTTGAGAATCCCGAGTTTTAACCACTTCCCAGTTGATGCCAACACACTGGTCTAGTGATGACACTCTGAGACCCACTGACTTACACAAGGAGAGAGCTTCCACAGAAACTGAAATGGCTCTTTTTGAGACACTTATTCTATTCTATTCGGAGAGCTTCCTCACATGGAAAACCCAGATGCCAACCTGAAAATTAGCAGACTAGCTCTTCCACAACTAAGGATGTAAAGAAAAAACAATATGGAGATGCATTGGAAGGGAGAGATAGAGTCTAGTCAGGACCCATACTCCTGATGGGTGACCCAGAATTAGGAGGGGACATCACCAACTTGGTATCTTCCCTGGGAGGACATGCTGAGCACCTGAGCCCTGGTGACCCTAATGAGGAAGACGAGCCCCCATATCTCGGTTTGAAACCAGCAGAGCTACGTCTGGGAGAGAGCAGGGGGCTGTGGTAAACCAAGACCCCACGCTTAACAGGTTAGTGCCAAATTTACTGACACTGAATGTTGTCAGTAATGACGCTCAATGTAGCCACAGGTCACATGGGAAAGAGAAGTATGTACTAATTTTAGGACACGAGCCAAAGGGGCAAGGATTTCTTGAAACTTTCTCCAGGGATGAAATCACTGATAGATGACATTTAAAAAACTCCTCCCTGTAGCCAGCTGTCCCAGTGCTAGCAGGAGCCTTTTCTGACATTCCCCACTTACCTTGCTAGCACTGCTTGCCCTGCTACGTCTCTGTATTCCCTGTGGAACAGACATATCCAGCCCAGCCATGCCCACAATGCTCCTCCAAAATGGTTTCACCCCAAAGGCCTGGATTCCCCCACAATAGCCTCCTTTCCTACCACTCATAGTGGGTGGACTCAGCTGTGACTTGCATCCCCTCAAGGTGATTCCCACTCCAGGTCAGCTCCTGCCAGAAGTACATCTGCAACTGTTGAGGTGGGGCTCACATTTAGCTGCACTGGGGGCCAGCCAGACCCACCAGCATGCCCAAAGCAACGCGGGTATAGCTAACAGGACACCACACTCAGCCTGCACAGGAGACACCCTGGATTTCCTGTCTCTGGTGACCTGGGCGAACTGTTCCTTTCGGCTGCATAGGAGACACTCTATAAAAATCCACTTATTCAACATGGAGACATAGTTCATCTACCTAATATTAATGCATAAAACAAAAAGGCAAAATAAAGAGACAAAGCATCTATGCTAAAGGAACAGCTAAGACATAAACTCAGGAAAAGAACTTAACAAGATGGAGATAAGCAATCTACATCAAATGACTGCGAAGTAAGGGTCATAAAGATATTTACTGGGTCTTCCCTGCTGGTTCATTTGTTAAGATTTTCCTGACAATGTAGCCAACAAGGGTTCAACCCCTGGTCTGGGAACTAAGATCCCAGGCTGCGGGGCAAGTAAAGCTGCACGTCACAGCTGTTGAACTCACGCACGCTAGAGCCTGTGCTCCACCACAGGAGAAGCCAGCACGATGGGAAGCCCATGCACCAAAACTGAGGGCAGCCCCCACTCTATGCAACTAGAGAAAGCCAATGACACAGCAAGACCCAGTGGACCCAGTAAATAAACGAATAAAAGACATTTACTTCTATCAGGGGAAGCATGACAGAATGGAGTGAGAACTGCACAAAGAGGCAATAAGTATACAACAGAACTGATTATAATGGAAGAATACAATAACTGACATGAAAAATACAGCAGATGAGTCAACAGATTGGATGATTCAGAGGACAGATCAGTAAGCTGACACACAGAGCAGTGCCTGCTGGTGCCCCGGCTGACCCAGAGGGAGGGGCGGGGCCTCAGGGTGGGGAGCACATGTGCACCCACGGCGGATTCATGTCAATGTGTGGCAGAACCACTACAGCACTGTAAAGCAGTCAGCCTCCAATGAAAATAAATACATTTATATTTAAAAGAAGAAAAAGAAATACAGAGTAGTGGAAATCACCTGATCTGAGCACCAAAAAGAAAAAAATAAGCCAAAAAATTGAGGATAGTTTAAGGCATTTGGTGGATGATATCAAGCAGACTAACATTCACATTATAGGAATTCAAGGAGAAGAGAGAGAAAGATAAACTCTCACTTGAAGAAACAATGGCTGAACATTTCCCCATATTGTGGAAGGAAACACACCCAGGTCCAAGAGCACAGAGAGTCCGACACAGGGTAAACCAAAGGAGAAACATGCCAAGACATATACTAATCAAACTAAGAAAAACTCAGCAAAAAGAGAAAATATTAAAAGCAGAAAGGGAAAAGCAACAAATAACAAGGGAATCCCCATGAGTTTAACAGCTGACCTTCCCAAAGAAACGCTGCAGGCCAGAAGGGTGTGGCATGATAAAGTTATGAAAGGGAAACACTTACCAGCAAGATTACTCCAACCAGCTACGACCTCGCTCAGAAGCAAAGAACTCAGTACCTTTACAAAGAAGCAAAAGTTAAAAAATTCAGCACCACCAAAGTAGCTTTACAACAAATATTAAAGGATGCTGTCTAGGCAGGAAATAGAAGGGAGTGAAAAGACATGGGAAAAGAACAGAAAAATAAAGTAAATAATAATAGTATCATGCATATCAATAATTCCCTTACCTATAAATGGATTAAATGGTCCAACTGAAACACAGACTGGCTGAATGGAAACAAAAACAAGCCCCATATAAATGTTGTCGATAATGCATCCACCTCAGAGCTAGGGACACACACAGACTAAAACTGAGGGCCTGGAAAAAGGGATTCTATGCAAATGGAAATCAAAAGAAAGCTGGCGTAGCAATTCTCATATCAGATAAAATAGACTTTTAAATAAAGACTATCACAAGAGATAAGGAGGGACACTACATAGTGATAAAGAGATCAACCCAGGAAGAAGATATTGCAATAATAAGACACACGCATCCAACACAGGAGCACCTGAATACGGGAGACAAACACAGACAACCATAGAACGGGAAAGCGACAGTAAGAAAATAATACTGGGGGACTTTAACACCCCACTTATACCAAGGGACAGATCATCCACAGAGAAAATGAATATAGAAACAAAAGCCTTAAATCACACACTAGACTAGATGGACCTTTTGCTATCTTTAGCATATTCCACCACCAAACAGCAGGATACATTTTTTTTTTTTCTCAAGTGCACATGAAACACTCTAGGGAATGGATCACATCTTGGGTCACATATCAAGCCTTGCCAAATTTAAGAAACTGAAATCACAGCAAGCATGTTTTCTGATCACACTGATACATGATTCAGTTCAGTTCAGTTCAGTCGCTCAGTTGTGTCCGACTCTTTTCCACCCCATGAATCGCAGCACGCCAGGCCTCCCTGTCCATCACCAACTCCCGGAGTTCACTCAGACTCACGTCCACCGAGTCCGTGATGCCATCCAGCCATCTCATCCTCGGTCGTCCCCTTCTCCTCCTGCCCCCAATCCCTCCCAGCATCAGAGTCTTTTCCAATGAGTCAGCTCTTCGCATGAGGAGGCCAAAGTACTGGAGTTTCAGCTTTAGCCTCATTCCTCCAAAGAAATAGGGATCATTTATAGGAAAAGTTGTAAAAAAACACAAACACATGGAGAAATCAAACAGGTCACTGAAGAAATCAAAGAGGACATTTAAAAATACCTAAAAGCAAATGGCGATGAATAAATGACAACCCAAACCCTATGTGATGCAATAAATCAATGCTAAGAGGGAAGTTTATAGCAATATAAGAAGCCTACCTCAAGAAATGAAAAGAACATCAAATAAACACCTAATCTAACAGCTAACGAACCTAGAAAAAGAAGAAAATGGCCACAAAACCTCCCAAGTTAGCAGAAGGAAAGAAATCATAAAGAGCAGAGCAGAAATAAACGGAAATGAAGGAAACACCACTAAAGATCAATAAAGGAATAAGATATGTCTTGGAGAACATAAACAAAATTGACAAATCATTAGCCAGACTCATCAAGAAAAACAGGGAGAAGACTCAAAGCAACTTGAAATGAAAAAGGAGACGTTACAACAGACAACACAGAAAGAGACAGGGTCATAAGAGACAATTAGAAATAACTGCATGACAATAAAATGGGTATCCTGGAACAAATGGACAAATTCTTAGAAAAGTACAATCTTCTAAGACTGAACCAGGAAGAAATAGAAAATATGAATCAATCAAGCACAATAATGGAAATATTATTTAAATTAAATATTAATGCAATATTTAATACTTAATTAAATTAATATATTTAACACAATAGATTAATTTAAAATATCAATGTAATAAAGCTATTTAATATTTAATAATTAAATTGATAATTTAATTTAATAATTTCAGTTATTAAATTAAAAAATATTCAATTATTCAAGGACAAAGGAATCGTCCCATTGGGATAATCTTGTATCCACGTGGGAAGGTAAGTTGGATCCCTACCTCACAAAACACCACCAAACCAATTAGACACATACTAAAAACCAACAATTGAAGGAAAAACTTTACAAAATTGTGAAAAATTTTTGATGAGGGAATATCTTTTCTTTAAATTGAGGTATTGTTGATTTACAATAATTTGTTTGTTTACAGTGTACAGCAAAGTGATTCAATGATTCAGCCTCTCAGGTGCTTCCTTGGACAAAATTCATTCCCTTTGGGAGGCCCCTGGGCCATGCCCTCACAACAGCTGGGGCTGCTAAGTCGCTTCAGTCGTGTCCGACTCTGTGCGACCCCATAGACCCACCAGGCCCACCAGGCTCCCCTGTCCCTGGGATTCTCCAGGCAAGAACACTGGAGTGGGTTGCCATTTCCTTCTCCAATGCATGAAAGAGAAAAGTGAAAGGGAAGTCGCTCAGTCCTGTCGGACTCTCTGCGACCCCATGAACTGCAGCCTACCAGGCTCCTCCACCCATGGGACTTTGCAGGCAAGAGTACTGGAGTGGGTTGCCATTGCCTTCTCCCTCAGAACAGCTGAGAATCCTGAATAGGCAAAGCTGAATATGGCGGTGCTCGTGGGGGTTTTTAGGCTGAATACATTATTCTAACATAATACAAGAAACCGAAGAAGGCAATGGCACCCCACTCCAGTGTTCTTGCCTGGAGAATCCCAGGCACGGAGGAACCTGGTGGGCTGCTGTCTATGGGGTTGCACAGAGTCAGACACGACTGAAGTAACTTAGCAGTAGCAGCGGTAGCAATACAAGAAACAAGCCCAGAGGTTAAGAGGGGATCTCCAAACCTACCTTCAAACAGGAGGTCTTGCTCCCTTGAATGCGGGTGTGTGAAACAGCGCTTGGGAAGGGAAGAGGTGGGTCATGAATATTTCGTCTGCAGAGGACAATGCGATCTGTAGAGAGGATGTGCAGGCAGGTCCCAGGACACTGAGCACACGGACACGTGGACTGGACTCCCAGCCCTGCTCTGGGGGCATCACACTATCTCTACCCCTGACACAGGGTGAGCAGCTCGCACGTACCCTGGAGAGTATGGTCACATGACCTGGACCTGCCCAATCGGTGTGTTCCATCCTCCCTGGCCACCGTGAGTGGCTCAGGACTGGGCCATTGACCAATCGGGGCCCAGGGCCGGGCCTCACGCTGGATTCCAGGGAAGAGGAGGGTGGGTCTGCCGGAAAGGGTGGGGTCGTGTGAGGTCAGGCTGCCGCCCTGGGAGGGGGCGTGAGGTCGGCCTGGGGCAGTTAGTGACCTTCCCGCGCCCCTTAGGGCAGAGCCGCCGGCCTGAGAAGGAGGGCGCTGCTGAGCCCAGGGGGTGAGAGTGCCGGTTCCTGCTGTGGTCCCGGAGCTCCCCCTGAGACCGGAGGGAAGCCGTCTGCCTGTGAGTCCTCCCCTGCTTGTCTGTCAGCTTGTGTGAACCACGCTGGATTTTCTGTCCAGCTGGCTACGTGGAGACCCTGGAAATGCTCCTGTGTGGGTTTTGCTGGCTTCAGGGAAGAAATGTCAGATGACACTGGGCGACTCCAGTTTAATCTGGATTCAGGTCATATCTCTTGAAAGTGAAATGAAAGTCCCTCAGTCGTGTCTAACTCTTGGCAACCCCATGGACTATACAGTCCATGGAATTCTGCAGGCCAGAATACTGGAGTGGGTAGCCTTTCCCTTCTCCAGGGGATCTTCCCAGTCCAGGGACTGAACCCAGGTTTCCCGCATTGCAGGCAGATTCTTTACCAGCTGAGCCACACGAGAAGTCCAAGAATAATGAAGTGGGTAGCCTGTCCCTTCTGTAGCAGGTCAGCATTCCCCACCCAGGAATCAAACCGGGGTCTCCTCATGGCAGGAGGATTCATTACCGGCTGAGCTATCAGGGAAGCCCAGTATCTCTTAAGGCCAGCTATTCATTGATATCTCTTAAGGCCAGCTATTCATTGTAGGATTACCCTAATTAGTCTTCATGGGATTAAGCTGGCAACCTGCTAAGGTAGCAATCGATGTCCTTTATCTAGAGGACACAATGGGGGCTCAAAGAAGGGGGTAACACAGCTACAGCAAGGGAGCGTGTACCTAGACAAAACCCCCAGATCCTTCTGTTAGAACTCAGGGAAGGCCTATGGTGCGGCTTGTCCATGTGACAGGGGCTAAGGCACCAGCGCACACTGGATACTGTGGGGACCTGACTTGGTAACTGCCTTCGGGCAGCTCTGAGACTCACAAAAGCAATTTGACTGAAGAGAGGAGGGACACCTCTCTTCATCCTCCCCACCACACCCTCCGGGTACTCCCACACCCTGCCCCCTTTCTCTTTCTTTGTGAGGGAATAAGGGTCACGCTCATGTGACCACATTGGCTGTCCACTGTTCACGAGCTACCACCTGGAGCTGCCGCCGGAGAGGCCAAGAGCCTTTGCCCCTGAGTACCTCTCTTTCCTTTGCACCGTGGGGGCCATCCTCCACACCTGCACACCAGAGGCCGTTTCTGAGACATGCAGGGACCCGCCTTCAGTTTGCAACAGGTCGCATCCATCGCTGTCCTTTCAATGCTTCCCTTGACACTCAGCTCCTGAGCTCCTTTGTCTGCATTGTGGCCCACCTGGCTGCCACGGGAGGGACACAGCTGACCATGAATCCAAAGCGCGGATCTGAGAGGCAGGAATCTGTGCATGAAGGGACCTGACTAATCACGCTGTAGAGGCTGTAGTGGGCTCCAGGGATCCGTAACCAGGGCTTGGGCCAAAGTGACTCCACAGCTGTTTTAATGCCCCGGGAGGGTTCTGGCTATCGTGTGGGTGGGATGAGCCTCCTGAGCTTCTGAAGGCCCACTGTGTGCAGGTTCATCGTGCACAGAGAAGAGAAGGCAGAGTCTTTCCCTGGAGCTGGTGGGTTGTGGGCACAGCCATGGATGACCAGGAGTCTGCATCTCACTAGGGGCTGAGGCTGGTGCTGAGGGAATCCTCAGTGAGGTTTTTTCCTTAAAAGGCATCCTTAGTGAGTTTGGCTCCATTGCTTTTTGCCAAAAACCTACAATGATCCCAAGAGCTTTGTACACTCCAAGGGTGGTGACTGGATGTGGAGCCCAGCGCAGACCCGAGTCAGTCCTGCCCTGAGTCCCACGGGCCGGCCACACCACCCCTTCCCATGGCCTGGCTTTCTTCTGCCAGGACCCCCAGAATGAGGGAAAGGCAAGTGTGGCCTCAAGCTGAGGGGCACAGCGTGGGCTCCACGCCTCGGGGTTCCCCTTGAGACGTCTGGTGAACCTAGTTCCCGCTGCCATCGGGCAGCTCTCTCTCGGGGAATGTCGTGTTTCTTTGCTTTCTGTTGTGATGGGGCACCCCAGTTATCTCAGGGCGATTGGGAAGTCTGCTGGTGTGACACGCTCCTGCCTTAGATGGGGAAACATCATTGCTGCATTGACGCTGCTCACTCGATGCTGGGAATCTGTTAGACACAAATGGCAAGGGGAACAGAGCAAAACAGAAAAGAAAAATGGAGAGTTGCTGGGTTGCTTCTGGTCTCACCTGTGATGAAGAGTGTGTACAGCCTGCACGTGAACCCGGGTTCCCTCACCTGCCAGCTCCCAGGTGCCAGGCGCTGATTTTAGACCCCCAGCTTCACTAAGGGGTCACTGACGGACACCGTTTGTGTATTTGAAGTCTACACTCTGATGACTTGATGCCCGTGGATGTCGTGGAATAATTGCCCAACAGATGCATCGCCTCACATGGTTAACTCTGTGTGTGTGTGTGTGCCTTTTATGTTGTGCTTATAATCCATGAACACAATATAGATAGCTCTCCATTTTTTAAGATCTTCTTTAATTTATCTTAGAAGTTTGTAGTTTACTGTATATCTTGCACGTTTAATTAGATATCTTTATATTTCCAGTGCCATTATAAATTCCTAATAGATAGAGATAGAATTGACTTTTCTATATTCCCTTGGTAAGTCCATTTACTTCAAATCATTCTAGTTGTATTTTCTTATGTATACACAATTATGTCTGCAAATAAGTGCTTTCCCCCCCGCCCTTTGCAACTGTGATAACCCTTTCCTTTTTCTTGCCTTATTGTGCGGACTAGGATCTCCAGTCCAGTGGTGAACAGAAGTCATGAGAATAAGTATCCTTGTCTCTGTCCCATTATCAGAGGAAAAGCCTTCAGTATTTCACCATCACACAGGATATTAGCTTTTTTGTAGATACTTTAATCAAAATATGTAAATTCTTCTCTGTTTACTGAGAGTTTTTTGTTAGTCATGAACTAAAATTATTACATTAAATTTTCTTAAGTTTATTTTCTGCAGATTTTGAAACAGGTGTTTTTTCTTTTATGTCATGGTTTAACTGTTAAAAATTCTGTGATTCTAAAACAACCCCAACCTGATCTCAATGCATTCTCCTTCTGTTGCATTTTATTTGCTAGTGTTTTATTTAGGATTATTTCATCATACTCAGAGTCTGTAATTTTCCTTTCTTGTACTTCTTCCTGGTTGGTTTTAGTATCAAGGTTATGCTAGTCTTATAAAACAAGGTTGGAGAGTGTTCCTTGTTAACCCTGAGAATTCCTGTGAGATTACTTTCTTCCCTAGATTTTTGGAAGAATTGATTGGCAAAACCAGTTGGTTTCATTGTGGGGAGGCTTTTGATTTCAGATGTAATTTTTTTCCTGCAAATAAACTTTTCTGATTTTGTATGTCTTCTTGGGTCTATTTCAGTAAAGCATTTCCCCCCTGCTAGGAATTTATTGAGGCGAGCAGACTCTCCAGTTAGTAAGTGAACTGTGGTTCATAATATCTTTCTTATCTGCAAGATGTGTTGTCTCCCCTTTTAAAACTCCTCGATGCTGGTGATTTGTGCTTTGTCTCTTTTTCTTAATAAGTCTCTCTAGGGGTTTATCAGTTTTATCAGTCCTTCCAAAGAGCCAACTTTTGGCTTTGTTTTTAACAAAATTCATATTTGCTTTCTGTTTCCTTATTTTCTGCTCCTTTTTTCCCATCTGCATTGTGTTTCGTTTGCTTTGCCTTTTTTTCTGGTTTCTAGGGATAGAGGTTTAATTGAGTTTTAGCCTTCCTTCTTTTCCAGTATATGTGTTTAAGGCTTTAAGTTACCCTCTAAACACAGTTCGCTGCATCCCACAGGTTTGAAGAAGCCAGCTTTTCAAACACAGTTCGCTGCATCCCACAAGTTTGAAGAAGCCAGCTTTTCATTATTTTTATGGAAAAGTATTTTCTCATTTTCATTGTTTTCTTAAATTATTACTCATGAAATTCTTCCAAGCAGTATGGGATTTAACTTCCCAATGTTTGGGGAGGTTTTTCTAGTGACCCTTTTTGATTTCTAGCTTAGTTCCATGAAGAGCCCCGTCTTCGTCTTTTTGGGCTATTTTGTAAATACTGTAGACTAGCTGATAAACAACAGAAAGTTGTTTCTTGTAGGCCTGGAGGCTGGGGAGTCCCAAGATCACCAGCAGGTGCCACATCTGGTGAGGCCTGTTTCCTGGTTCCTAGACTGCCCGCTGCTTCTCCCTGTCCTCGCAGCACGGGAGCCCATTCCCTCCTGGCCTGACCCCTCTCCTCCCAGAGTGCCTGCCTCCTAGGATCATCACCACGTGTGGGGTGAAGTTTGAGGGCCCATAAACCGTCAGCCCATTGCAATGCCTAGGTATACCCTGCATTGTTTCAGTCCTTTGAAATAATTCGAGCTTTCCTAATGGCCCAATGCATATTCTTTTTGTTATATGTTCCTTGGGCTCTTTAAAAGAATATGTATCCGTGGAAATCCAATGTTCCGAGTGTATCAGTTACATCAGGTTTGTCACTCATGTAATTCAGACTCTGGCAGCCACGCTGAGTAAAAGCAGAAGTAGGTGAAATTACCTGTAATATATTTTATTTTAACACACCCCAAATGTTATCATTTCAGTGTGTAATCAACATGATAAACCCTAATGAAATAGTTCACATTCTTTTTTTCACGCCAAGTCTTTAATATCCAGTGTGTGTTTCAGGCTTGCAGCGCATCTCATTGTAGAGCCAGCCGCATTTCAGGTACTTCATGGCTGCAGGTGACTACGTACCAGGGGGCCCGGTTCCACGAGAGATGTGTCTTTAACGTCTCCCACTGGGATTATGAACTCGGCTGTTACTCCTTTTCTGTTTCTCTCAGTTTTATGTATTGATATTTTGAGGTCATGTTATTAGGTACACTTGATCACGTGTGAGGAACTCCGCCCATGGCAAGGTACACTCCAATTTAGAATCCTCATCTTCTTGCTAGACTGCACTTGTATCAGTATGAGATGCTCCTTTTTATCACTAGAGATGCTTCTTTCTTTAGACACTATTTGACAGTGATGTTGCCACGTCAGTTTTCTGTCCTGGTTGGCCTGGGTATCTTTTACTTTAAAGACCTTCCATCTTAACATGGACCTCTGTGTATAGCGTATAGTTTTCACTGGAATCAGTTTGACACTTTATCTTTAAATGAGAGTATTTGCTGTGTTTATAATGTTGATATTTCAGTGTGTAGACACCCAGTTGCTGTGTGTTTTCTATTTGTCCCACCTAGTCTGTGCTCTTTGCTCTTGCCTTCTTTGAGAAGTATGAGGTGTTTCTCTAGTTCTGGGCTCCTCTGCCAGGTTGTTGGCTTCACATTCGCAGACACGGCGTGTGTTTTAAATTCAAGCCTAACTTAGTACTCTTACCGCCTCCCTGACACGGCTGTTTCCTCCTTGTCACTGTTCTCCTTTAAACTGTTGATATATTTTTGGCGTTAACATCACTGTTTTGTACAGTTAATATTCACCTTCACAGTTACCTCACTGTTGGTCTTTACTTGTTTTTTATATTTCCGTCAGAGACTACTTTTCTTTTTCCCAAAGCACTGCCTTAATATTTTCTTTAGTTCATGTGTGTGGGTGATGAGTTGTGTCATTTCCATTTGCCCTAAAAGTCTTTCTTTTGCTTTCACGTTTGAAGAGTGTTTTTGTTGGGTATAGAATTCCAGGTTGGGGGTTATTTGTTTTTCAGCACTTTACAGATGCCAGTCCATGATCTTCTGACTTCCTTGTTCTGGGAAAGTCAGCTCTCAGTGTTGTTGTGCCATTCAAAGCCACACCTTTTTTCCTCTGAGCACTTGAACATTTTCTTTTTGCCTTAGGCACCCGCAGAGCTGCTGAAACCAATGTGTGGTTTTCATTTTTGAGTCACTGGTCTGATTCTTGAACCAACTCTTGCCACTGTCCCTGTCAGTCAGTTCAGTCGCTCAGTGTCTGACCCCTTGCGACCCCATGGACTGCAGCATGCCAGGTTTCCCTGTCCATCACCAACTCCCGGAGCTTGCTCAAGCTCATGTCCATAGAGTCGGTAATGCCATCCAACCAGCTCATCCTCTGTCGTCCCCTTCTCCTCCTGCCTTCAGTCTTCCCCATCATCAGGTTCTTTTCCAATGAGTCAGTCCTTCGCATCAGGTGGCCAAAGTATTGGAGCTTCAGCATCAGTCTTTCCAATGAATATTCAGGACTGATTTGTGTTAGGATTGACTGATTGGATCTCCTAGCAGTCCATGGGGCTCTCAAGAGTCTTCTCCAACTCCCCAGTTCAGAAGCATTGATTCTTTGGCGTTCAGCCTTCTTCATGGGCCAACTCTCACATCCATACATGGCTACTGGAAAAACCATAGCTCTGACTAAATGAATCTTTGTTGGCAAAGTTATGTCTCTGCTTTTTAATATGCTGTCTAGGTTTGTCATAGCTTTCCTTCCAAGGAGCAAGGATCTTTTAATTTCACCATCTGCAGTAGTTTTGGAGCCCAAGAAAATAAAGTTTGTCACAGTTTCCATTGTTTCCCCATTTATTTGCCACGAAGTGATGGGGCTGGATGCCATGATCATTTTTTGAATGTTGAGTTTTATGCCAGCTTTTTCACTCTCCCCTTTCACTTTCATTAAGAGGCTCTTTAGTTTCAACCCCTGGAGGCATTTCTTAGTCCCCTTTCTGTCTTTTCTCCACCATGAGGGTCCCCATTGATAGTTTTTAACAACGTAGTGTAACGACAGGCTCCTTCAATATATTCTATACTTTTTCCCTCTTATATATATATATTTTAAACGATTGATCTTTCAGTTCACTGATCCTCTCCTCAGCTACGTCCAATCTGATGTTAAGCCCAGAGAGTGAGTTCTTAAATTCAGTCACTGTTATTGTAAAGTTCTAGAGTCAGTTTTGATTCTCAGAAATGTTTCCTTTTATCCAGTATATTTTTGAACTGGTGACATTTCCATCTGATACCTCTAGCATTCTCTGATATGCTGATATACATCTGATGCCTCTGGATCTGGTTCACTTCTTTTTCTCTTGGTCCTGTTTGTTGTTACACCCTCTTTTGCTTTTTTGGTTGCCTGTTGGACATTATGTTTGGAAAACCCTAGAGGTTCTGAATGATGCTGCCTTCTCCAGAGTTTGCTCTGATGCAGACCTCCAGTGGGGACAGAGCTGTCTGTTCACTCAGGGCCTGAGGGACCTGAGGCTGGGGGGTCCTTGTAAGCTCAGTCTCAGCAGCCTTCAGCCAACTTCTCCCCCGACCCCAGGGAGGAGCTTTCCAGCGTCTCGGCAGGTCCTGAAGCCCACCGTCTGTCTCCTGAGCACCACGAGGTGACTGATACTCAGCACTCAGCCGGTTTGGTCAGAGTGTTGGGTACGTTTTCTGACATCCGGACTGACTCATCAGGCAAGTACTCGAATTTTTGTCACCCCAGCCCAAGGAACCGTCCAGAGTTGTGTTAGCCAGCCCCCTCTCCTTGACTTTTTCCCTGCCTTTTCTTCGCAGAGTGGGCTTTGCTCAGATGCCCCGAGGGAAGGAGTGGGCCTCTCAGTCTCCAGCTCCCACACTGGGCTTCCCTTTTGTTTGAAATCTTGGATTGTGGCTGCCTAAGGAACTCTTTTAAATGGTATTTCACTTTTCTACCTCTTGGTAGGCTGACCTACCAGCTACTTGCGTCTGTCACTGGAAGTGGGGACACCCTGGGGGTCTTCTGTCATCTGAAGCCACATGTAACAGGCCCAGCAATTGTATTGATCAAGGTTATTTGATACGGGGGAAAACAAGAACCAGGGGTCCTTGCTTGGTACCCACGGTTGTGTTTCTGATCAGAACCCCCAGGTTGCCTGGGCTGTTTCAGTGCCACATGAACTTGGGAAGGAGGTGAGGCAAGCGGCCCACGCGGCCTGGAGACAGAGGAGCCAGTCTGCCCTCTTCCCTTGCCCCTGCCGGCCCAGGGCAGGCCTTGCAATGCCAGGCTGCTGGTGGTGCAGGAGAAGGCTGAGGAGGGAGGGGTGACGTGACCTGTGTTCTGGGACATGGTCACATGTGGGTTTTCTTTTTCAGTTTGAAAGAATGACTGCTTTTAGTCGTCCCTCCAGTTTCACTTTAAGGTTGAAACTGAAGATTTTATTCTTAAAGTTGAGCACAGAGGGTTTATGGTGTTTTTGAAAGCAACAGTTGAGGTTTAAAAACACATCTCAGAGAACTCCAGTAGATAAAGCCAAAAACAGAGAACGTGTTCAAGGTGAATGGCGGGCGGGACCCCAAAGTGCACTCTGTCTCTCCCAGAGTGTGTAATTGCTGAGATGGGTGGCTATAGGACCCCAAGCACCCTGGGAACCGATGCCTGAAGTGACAGCAGAGGTCCGGGCTGAGCCAGGAGCAGTGGGGCCTGTGCCTTGGTGAGTGGAGAGCTTCGAGGGTGGGAGCGGGGCCAGGAGAGGGGTGGGAGACTCGGGGGCGGAGGGTGGGGAGCACCTGGCGGGGTCTGTGAGGTGCTGGCTGTTGCGGCTCAAGGCAGGGACACCCCTGAACCTCCACCGTGCAGCCCCCACGGGGCAGAGTCGTCTGGCAGCCCAGGATGGAAGTTTAGAGGGTGAGTTCACAGCAGGTTGAATGAACCCCTGTACCCACTGTGGGTTCATTTTAGGTGCCTGGAGTGAGGTTGGTCAAGCCCTTGCTGAGCTCGAGTGAGGGAGTCCGACAGGGAGCTCAGGGTGAGAGTGAGGGGCAGCTAGCGTGGTGAGTCCTCCTCAGCCGGGTAGGTTTTCGGGACGCCCTTGAGTTAAAAAACCTGGGACAAATTTCATCTTTTACCTGAAACCCTCAACATCTGGCAGTGCTGCCATTGATATACCAGCTTTGTTTTTAGATACTATGAAGTTAATGAGCTCTATTCAAATTCAAATTCACGTGAACTGAAAAATATTATGTATATAATTATTGAAATATAAATATAATTTAAATATAAATTTTTTGCTAATCTAATTAAGACGTGTCTTAATTCATCAACATTGTATAATACTTTTATTATGCCTAGGTTTATGGTAAACTAAATTTGTCATCAAAAAGGTAACTTTATATATATATATAAATATATAAATGAGATTAAAACTTTTAGATAAACTCTACCAGAGAGATGTTGTGGGGAGGGAGGTGGGAGGGGGGTTCATAACGGACTTTTGGACTCAGAGGGAGAGGGAGAGGGTGGGATGATTTGGGAGAATGACATTCTAACATGTATACTATCATGTGAATTGAATCGCCAGTCTATGTCTGACGCAGGATGCAGCATGCTTGGGGCTGGTGCATGGGGATGACCCAGAAAGATGTTATGGGGAGGGAGGTGGGAGGGGGGTTCATGTTTGGGAATGCATGTAAGAATTAAAGATTTTAAAATTTAAAAAAAAAAATAAAATAAAAAAGAAAAAAAATAAAATAAAATTTAAAAAATAAAAAACTAAAAAAAAAAAAGAATAATTGTCTTTTTAATAGGATAATCTCTTACTACAATCTGTTATTACAATCTAAAATAGTCTCTTAGGATTGGAATAACTTAAATTTCTATCGTTGTACTAAACTAAATAATAAGTTTATTAAATAGCTAGGTCATTTCCAAATAAAATAAGATTTTAAAACATTTATTACTAAACATTAACTTCCTCTTACAAAAATTAAAGGGATTTTAAACTATTAATAAATATATTTTATAAAGTATAATATATTGATATATAAATATAAATATATATTTATATGTAATAAATATATATTATGATATAATAAATATATCCCCCAATCTATAAATGCTAATATACAAGACCCTTTATTGTTGCTAAGGAAAAGGAAGATATATGCTTTTAATAAAAAGATATAAATCATGACATACTCAGATATACATTCCACATTTTTCCTGGGGGCCACTGCTCATTTAACAAACAACAGTTATTAAAATAACTTGGAAGAATGACGAGCCTGTTTGGACAGAGCAGTGGCCGCTCACAAGAGAGATATTACAGGAGGCTAAGGAACTTATAGATACACAACTAGAATTAAAACATCTTGAAGAATCTTGTTCTCCTTGGGACTCTCCTATTTTTGTCATTAAAAAAAAAAATCTAACAAATGGCGTCTCCTAACAGACCTTAGAAAAGTTAATGCATCTATGAAACCTATGGGTGCATTATAGCCAGGACAAGGTTGCTTTTTTAATATACGTTTACACCCTTTAGACGGAGAGAGATTTTCTCTTTGTCTCTCTCTCATCCTAATCATATTAGATCTCATAAACGGTACCAGTGGACTGTACTGCCACAAGAGATGATGAATTCTCCCACCATGTGTCAGTACTACATAGCCAAAGCCCTTGAGCCTGTGCGAAAGCAATTTCCTAACTTTCTTCTTATTCACTATATGGATGATATATTGTTTTCGGCTCCATCCATCTTAAAAACAGAACACATGTTTTATATAGCTCAGCTATGCTTTAAAACCTCTAGTGCCGGGGTCCAGCCCCGGTGGATCCAGGGAATTCGAAGCAGGGACTGCGTTGGCGAGGAAAACTTATTTATTTATTAATATAAGATTAGATTAGGAAGAAATAGTGTAGTAGGAAAATTAAGTGGACAAAGAAGGCTGAATTACTTGGCTTACGGGGAAGGCCAATAAAGTTCCAGACAAGGAGCTTGCACCATCTACGTTGGGCCACCGGCGCCCACTTGAATATCTAAGGGTGCCCCTCCTTAGGCTCCCTTTCGCGCGGGTCTTAAAAGCCAGGGCAAGTAAGTAGACTTAGTGAGCCGCCCCGCTCCAGATGGGAAATCAGCCTGAAATTAGAGTAAAGAGGAGACTCGGGGGAAACCAGTCCAGCGACTGGCTCCGTCCTCCGTTGTTCAGAGGGCCTTTTATACTTTTGATAAAACATGGAGATCAATGGGTAACAGAAAGTTATGCAGTGTTAGCAGTCCAGACTCTTATCAAAACCAGGCTTTTCTCTCTGCATACCTAATTTTATACACAAGTCTTAGGTGATTTACATCATCTTCTGGCCAAAACGGGCCAGTTAACATTTTACAGCCTTTTTTCTGATAAGGGTTTGTCAACCAGAAGACTTACTTGTGTTGATCTTCCCAAAGCCTGATGCCATTCTCAGAAAGCACTAAATAAAGTTACATTCTTACGTAGCGAGGACACAAGAGGAGTGCAGTGATATATAACAAAGAGAAAAGTAATTAAATCAAAAGTCTAGTGTTTCTAACATCAAAACTACTATATATCTTTTTCCATATCCCGTTTACATTGATTACCATCCTCCCAGGTGCCTAAAAGATAAAGAATATGGAGGTCTGGTGGCATTCATTGAGTCAACAGTGAAAACCCGTCACCAAAATGATTTTTAACTCTTTAGAAAGGCTCTGTATCTTTAAGATGCTTTGAAGCTTTGTGCCTCTCCTGGTTGGGGGGCTGTAAGCAATTCCCAAGCTGTAAGAGGGCTGGGAGAACCTGTTAGGCAAGCTAGAGAGTTATCAGAGGGGGTTTTAACTGAAACATCCCTTTCAAATGCAGAAGACTAAAGCCCTGATTTGACTTTTTCCAGAGAATATTAGAAGAGTGGAAAAGCAGGCAGATTCTGATTTTTGGGGGGATGGATGCTCAGGAAATTCCAGGGGAAAAACCTGAGGTCTGATTAGCCTTGCCATCAGAGCTCTGCCACATGACCTTGTCACGGGTGGATTTCCTTACGCTGGCTCCTGGCACTCTAGATTAATCATTGCCCCTGAAAAAATTCAAACCTCTACACCTTACCATTACTTGGGGTTCATTGTTAATAGGCAATGCATTACTCCCCAACTAACTCAGATCCGTGCTGATAAATTATCAATCTTAAATGATTTTCAAAAGCTCTTAGGTGATATTAATTGGATTGGACCTTCTTTAGGCATTGCTAATTATCAACTGAATAACCTATTTAATACTTTAAAAGGAGATCCTGATTTAAATAGCCCTCGTTCACTTTCTCAAGAGGCATGAAAAGAACTCTGTTTGGTGCAAAATAAATTACAAAAACAATTTCTTACTCGCATCAAAATAGATTGACCTCTAGAATTGTTTATACTCCCCTCTCATTCTCCCACAGGACTTATTGCCCAACAAGAACACCCAGTAGAATGGATGTATACCCGTTTTAAGGAAATAAAGTCACTTACACCCTACCTTGATTGAATTGCTCTAATCATTATCAATGGCAGAATTAGGACTAAAACTCTAATTGGCTCCGATCCTCATAAAGTTGTAATACTATCAATAAATACATATTACAGGTATTCCTTATAATCCACAGACACAAGACATAGTCAAAACAAACAGGTCACACACGAAAGTTACAAATAAAAAAATTTAAAAAGGGGGAATACACAGGTACACTACTGTCTTCCTTATCTAAAGCAGACTTTACTAGATTCTAACATATTTTCTAAACCTATAACTATTGTTAATACAGCTTTATTTGTTTTCAATTTAACTTCTTCTTAAGATTCGAGCCAAGGGGGCCCCAGGCGTTCAAAATGGAGATGAAACAAGAACCCTAGGAAGAAGAAATTCCAACATGGGCTATGTCTGCTCTAAAGAACTCCAGAAAGCACCACCCTCGGCGGCATCACCCCGATGATCTCCTCACTTGGAGACGAATAAAAACCCTACTAGTCAAGCTGAAAATTTGGTCTCTCAACAGGGATTGCCTCCGAGTCCTGAATACATTCTCCTGGCAATGTTTAGTCTTTAGGCCAGTACCTCCCCCGGCTCGAGCTTGGACTAATACCCAACCCCCCTCTATTACAGGTGGTCGGATGGACAGAGAGAGGACCAATCATTTCAACTAATGACTCTATACATATGCTTCCTCCCTAGTACATGAAAGGGCCCTCACACCCTGGGCAGGAAAGAAAACTAATGAACGTTTCTTTAGGCTGTGAAGTCCTTCCCTTGTGCGTGGGCCCAGCAAAATTGTGCATAAATGCCAGCCAACAAATTTGGGCTTTCGTCCTGCCTCCAAAAGAAGACTTTCAGACATTGCTTGGATTACTTACTGCCCTTTCTTTGTCTGTAAACCATGTTTATACTACTGAAACTTTAGGGAAAGAGTTAGGGAAAGAACAAAGAACTTTATGCAAAGGATTTACTTATAAAAACTTTACTTATACTCCCATTCCTTGGGATAAATGTCAAACCAAATCAAGAAAATCAATGTTTGTGGCTAATCATACAGTTGTTGATTGGGGACCCCATGGTATGTGGTTATCTGACTGCTCAGATGATATTAACAACACTGTGTGTGATATGGAAGGTCACTGACCCTCGATGGAACATTGCTATGACAAAGGACTTCTTGAGTGGCGTGACCATGGATTAGCCCCACCTCGTCCTAGGATCGTCCTCGATAAAGAGTGGGCCTGAACAATGGGCCATTTGGAAACTTGCTGCGAGCACCAGAGCACGGAAGAACTAGGAACTTGGACCGGACATTTCATAGGCAAGAAGAAATTCCAATATGGGCTATTTCACTATAATCAGTCATGTTTAATACAGGCCTGTGTCCCACTTCCTTTTGTTATAGCCATAGAAAATTTACAATTTAATGAGACTTTTACGTTCTGTACCTTGTATTAATTGCAAACTATCAGTTCAGTTCAGTTCAGTCGCTCAGTGGTGTCCGACTTTTCACGACCCCATGAATCGCAGCATGCCAGGCCTCCCTGTACATCACCAACTCCCGGAGTTCACCCAGACTCACATCCATCGAGTCAGTGATGCCATCCAGCCATCTCATTCCCTGTCATCCCCTTGTCCTCCTACCCCCAATCCCTCCCAGCATCAGACTCTTTTCCAATGAGTCAGCTCTCTGCATGAGGTGGCCAAAGTACTGGAGTTTCAGCTTTAGCATCATTCCTTCCAAAGAAATCCCAGGGCTGATCTCCTTCAGAATGGACTGGTTGGATCTCCTTGCAGTCCAAGGGACTCTCAAGAGTCTTCTCCAACACCACAGTTCAAATGCATCAATTCTTCAGCGCTCAGCCTTCTTCACAGTCCAACTCTCACATCCATACCTGACCACAGGAAAAACCATAGCCTTGACTAGACAGACCTTAGTCGGCAAAGTAATGTCTCAGCTTTTGAATATACTATCTAGGTTGGCCATAACTTTCCTTCCAAGGAGTAAGCGTCTTTTAATTTCATGGCTGCAGTCACCATCTGCAGTAATTTTGGAGCCCCCCCAAAATAAAGTCTGACCCTCTTTCCACTCTTTCTCCATCTATTTCCCATGAAGTGGTGGGACTGGATGCCATGATCTTCGTTTTCTGAATGTGGAGCTTTAAGCCAACTTTTTCACTCTCCTCTTTCACTTTCATCAAGAGGCTTTCTAGTTCCTCTTCACTTTCTGCCATAAGGGTGGTGTCATCTGCATATCTGAGGTTATTGCTATTTCTCCCGGCAATCGTGATTCCAGCTTGTGTTTCTTCCAGTCCAGCGTTTCTCATGAAGTACTCTGCATAGGATTTAAATAAGCAGGGTGACACTATACAGCCTTCACGTACTCCTTTTCCCTTTTGGAAGCAGTCAGTTGTTCCATGGCCAGTTCGAACTGTTGCTTCCTGACCTGCCTACAGATTTCTCAAGAGGCAGATCAGGTGGTCTTGTATTGCCATCTCTTTCAGAATTTTCCACAGTTTATTCTGATCCACACAGTCAAAGGCTTTTGCATGGTCAATAAAGCAGAAATAGATGTTTTTCTGGAACTCCCTTGCTTTTTCCATGATCCAGCAGATGTTGGCAAGCTATATACTTGTATTAATTCCTCTATTTCTTTAAGCTACTCGATTTTGTGTTATTCCTGTTCAATTCAATCATTGTGCCTACGACTGGGAACAAATCAAATTTCATTTACAAAATATACATGATCATGCCTCTCTGGATGTACAATTACTGTAAAAGAAAATCTTTAAAACTTTTTCTAAAAACCTGCCCTCTTCCCCTAATTTGGAAACTTTAGCTGAACAAATTACCTGGGCTAGATCCACGAGGATGGTTTCAAAGTATTACCCACAGTATCTAGTCTAGAACTGTAGCTTTGGTGATTGTCTTGATAATTATATTTGTTGTTTATCTTTGCCTTTCTATAAGATAGGTTAATACCAAACTTATTTGGTCAAGACCTTTTTTTTGCAAATGTAATAAACTATGGGGAATTGTCAGGAAGCATGTAACAGGAGGCTTCCTGTGTGCTGTTTTGGATCTGTCAGAAATTCTCTGCTCCTTGAGAGGCAAGCCTCTCCCGGGTGTTGAAGAATCCAGGCATTTCCCTTCATTAGTTTTTCTATACAGTGATTAGTACCCTCTTCCTTCTTGTGAACCATACACTAAAAGTGATTTGTTTTCAACTCTCTCTCTCTTTAATATGGATCGCCTATGTTTTGTAAGTCTGGAATTTTAATCTTTATCTTTGCTGAGAATAACTACCTTGTAAGACAGTATATATGCCCACACCATGTTGATTAAAACACCTTTGCTCCATCAGAGCTCTGGTTCCGTGTCTTTCTTTCTCTCTGTCTCTCTTTTTCAGGCTGATCCCTTGGATCTCTGAGTTCACTTTCCTGCCTGGGCTTCGAAGACCCTCTCAAGAAGGTGCTCTGCATCTTCACTCCATCGAGTGGGCGCCTGAGGCCTCCATGAACAGAGCAAGTCCCATGTCAGTGACATTATTGGCTTTCCGCGTAAACCAAGGAATATCATCCTCTTTCTCTCCTTTACCTTCTTATCGCCAACTCTGGACCACCAGGTTCTGGTCCTTAAAGGACCTCAACAAAGTGAGAGCAGCCTGGGGCTGGGCCCTTTGGATTGGCCCTCACCCGGTGAAGCGTCGGGATTGTGTTTCATTTCGTTATCATGCTGTGGGCTGTGACCGCCAGGGTGTTTTGGCCTTAATGGGCAGGATCGACCCCAGCAGTTTACCTTGTAAGAGGTTGTGCAGGTACCATCTTCTACTCCAGGGAATCTTCCCAACCCAGGGATCGATCCTGCCCTCTTGCATTGGCAGGCAGATTCTTTACCACTGAGCCACCTGGGATGCCCCCAGTTAAAAAGTATTACTTGGCATGAATGTCTCGAGATTTATTATATTCTGTATATCAACTTGCAGTGAAAAACTGGGTAATAGAATTAGTTTAGGATAACATTTTGTTCTCTCAAACTTAGAATGTAAAGCTGTTAACAAGCAGATTTTCTTGACGTTAAGATCAGTGAGAGACATTAAAGGTATTCTGTTACAGTATCCATGTGTTAGGGTGAGTATACACTAAGAGTGTACTAACGCATATACACACATCAACACACAGTGTCTCGGCCCCTTTTATTTGAGTTGAGAGTGCAGTTATGCATAGCACTTGAAAGATGTAGTTTGTTAGAAGAAGAATTAGGTCCCGCACATAAAGAGGTAAGTTTGATCAGTCATCCTGTAATTTCAGTTAAGGGTTTGTCGTTTGAATCTTTTCATTTTAAGAAAGAATGAAGGCTGTAGTGGTGGGCACCAGGTGTTATTTCTCTTTCTGATTGAGGACCCGCCCACCTCGGTTATTTAATGACTAGTAAACTAGCCTTGTGGCTCAGCACTGCAGGATGTCTTCAGTACCCCTTTGTCCAGGAGAAGACAAATTCTGACTCTAATCACCTGGTGGTATTCGGGATGGATAGCATCCCCATGTATTTTCTTTTTATGTTGTGTTTTCAGTTTCGAGTTGAGTTTTTCCAGGTGCAGTTTTGCTTATTTGTTTAGTCTGATTCAGTTTTTTGGTTTATCCACATTTATCCACAGTCAGGGCTTCCATGTAAAATTGGGTTCAGTTCCTGATAGACTTGAGCTGCCCTGAATGTCGCTGATGAGACGTGGTCCTCTTGTGCCCAGGTGCAGACCTGAAGGAGCAGGACTGGGAGCGTGCGCAGCAAGCCAGCGTGCTGGCCGACGTGGCCCGGGTGTTCGAGAGTGACGAGGGCACGTCTGACAGCGAGGGCGACAGGGTCACCCTCTTCAGCTCGGCCACTGAGCTGTCGCCCAGGGGGCAGGCCGATGCCGAGATTCTGAGTGTGAGGCTGCAGGAGCTGCTGGACGCCATGAACGAAGAGATCTGGTGGGTGATCCCAAACTCAGCTCCCCGGAAACTCGATTTCTCTCAGGAGCTGCCTTCTCCTAGAGAGGTCTGATTGTTCCATGGTAAGAAACATGACCTCAGATCTGCTTCAGGAATTTTCAGTTTTACGATTGCCCTTGATTATAGAGCTCAGTCAGCCAGGGGGTTCTGTCTACAGTGTGATGTCAGCACTCTGTGGGGGGGCGGTGTTGTGGGGTGCTCCCCCCAGCTCTAAGCCCCAAGGTGGGTGTGGTGCCAAGGCGGTGTCCCCTGTGGCCCGTGTAACCTCCTGTGTCCCTTGGAGTCCCCCATGTTCTGGTGAAAAGCCATCTAGTGAAAGCTGGGGTTTTGGGGTTGGCAAATTTCCACTCAGATCTGCATTTTCCTTTTTAACTTAATACAGTGTGAAGATTGGTTTGTTGTAAGACAGTGGTCCAAGGACGTGTGTTTGAGTTTTTCTCATCTCATCAGTATATTTAAGTTGTTTTCTTTAGACACCATCTTGGCAGTTATAACAATTTACAAAATGGGATAGAATCCAATGGCTGGCCTCATGGTGAGCAGGGGTCCTTGGGTCTGGGTGCAGCCGGGTGGCTGGGGGCCCGGAGGCCTGCCTGGTGCCACACCCGCACAGCTGTGCCCGTGTCCCGAGTCCACGTTCAGAGTGGCCGCAGGCCGATGACCCTGCACAGGACCAGGCAGAGCTGCTGCTCAGACTGTTCTCATCACATCAGCCCAGGCCGAGGTGCCCATTCCTGTCAGCCGAGCGCGGCGGGCTGGGGAAAAGGCGAGGGGGGGGGGAATGGGACAACCAGCAAACGCAGCTGGTGCCACCTGCCCATTTGACGCCAAGACAGACGGCTTTCTAGGCCGTGTTGGAGCACATACAAGCTCAGAAAGATGGTCTGTCTGCGTCCCCGCAGGAAGTATGGTACAGTTATATATTAATATTTTATTTTACAGCAAGTTGTCATGTAAAAGTGATTTTTCCTTATGCAACAAGTTGACTTCATGTAAATGTTAGATTCTGTCCATCAACTTGTTATCAACAGTGAAAAACTTTTGAGATGTATAAGTAGAAGTGAAGCTGGAGAGTTTACTTCCTGTAAGAATCTTGTATTTTAATTTGCAAATCATTTTATTTGCATCATCGTGTATTTAAACTGCTATATAAAATCATCCACGACACATTAGGGGAGAAGAGCAGAAACCGTGAGTTCTAGGTTAATGCAGCACATTGACCTGAATCCAGAAACTCACACAAAGCTGGTGCAGAACTTCCTCAAGTGATGTGTTTGTTCATATTCAACCTTGCATTAAAAAGAAAAAAAAAAAGATCAACTCAGCACTTCATCTGGTCTGCTCCAGCTTGTTCGTGAATTGCTGTTTTGATTGTACCCAGTTCCCGATTCCCAGTGGAAAAGACTTGCAGCACTGACGTGCATCTCTGCCCTGAGAGCGGGGAGGTAAAGGTTGTCAACATCAGGTATCTCCTCACAGGAAGAGCGTCGCCACCAGGGCCCCTTCAGAATGTTAGAGGAAAGAAGTGAAATCAAGCGTGAATGATCAGGGGCCAGTTTGTAAGACTCAATGCTAAGTTAGTTCTAAGTTTGAGAATATTCAAAAGAGGAAAAGCCGAACCTTTTGGCTGAGATGTTAATTGAGCAAGTGTTTCTGGAATTTGCTAATCGTGACACAGAATGGCAGCCCAAATTTGTTGTCTGGACACGTTCCTCTGCTGACAAAGGCAGGTGACAGGTTTTATTCTATTTAGGTTGATGGAAGAAGAGAAGGAGAACACGGAGCCGCGGGCCGAGGAGACTGAGAGCAGGGAGGGCAGGGGGAGCTTAGGCAGCCTCCGTCGTTTTAAATCGGTGAGCTCCCTCAACCTGCTTGCCGGCTCCTGGGAGCCCCAGAGTGGGCACTCCAAGCCCTGAAGGAGGCAGCACAGCCCAGCCCGGGAGGGAGACCAGCTGGGCATTACGACTGTGGTGTGTGTCTGCCTCCTCTCTGCAGCATCCTTTCCCCAGGAACCTGGTTTTCTTTTGTTTGTTCGTTTTTTTGGTTTTTCTCTTTTTACCCATAAGAAAATCAGGTACACTTGCTACACTTAGAGGTCTAAAAGTTTTTAAACTGCCTAGTCTTTAGTCATTCCACAGTGACAAATTATTCTTGATATTTGGACCACGGGCTTAGCCCGACATCATGAACTCAGCCAGAGCCTGCCTCTGTAACGTTGAGCCTGGCCTGTGCTGGGCACAGCAGCTGCAGGGAAGTTTTTGTCTCAGGGAGCAGACTGCTTCGTGAAAGTAACCATAGGCAGCCCTCATGGCGTGGGAAAGCGGTGCAGCACATGTTCCATTGGGGCTGCCTGGCTGCAGGGTGCAGGGCATGCGGTGGGAACAAAACCAAGAATCTCCATGGTCTGCTTGCTGATGGACCCGGCCGCGGGCTCAGGCCAGCCCTGCGTGTGAAACCAGGTTAAGAGCCTGGTGCCCCAGGGCCCCAGGGAAGAGGTTGGGCTGCCTCACTTTTCTGAGTCTAAAAATGGGATGACGACCTAGGGCTTTTGGTGACAGAGTGTGTGGCTCTAAAGCACGTGTTCTAGTTTCTTGCGTGTTTAGCTTGGATTTTGTAAGTGCATTGCTGTTTACCCTGTGAAATCATGTGTACAACACTCTGCTTTGTAACTGGACTTGTATTATCTCTTTTTTCTGTGACCACCCATTTCATGTTAGCTGCATTGTTAGTCAGCTTATAATTAAATTAACCGTGAATCCTTTTAGCGGCCTGTGAAGTAACTAGTCCATTTTGTGGTCTTTTGACACACTGTTTTTATAATTTGCATCATTGGCTAATTAGTTGCCATTTAAAACTCTTTGAGGATTTCTCTGTGGTTTCATGCTTGATTTCTTTCGGAATATTTGTTACAGAACAGTTCTGTATGTTTTCCTCGCTGTTGGAGTTCTCTGGCGGTGTGTCTGCTTTCATCATTGGTTTAGATTTCCTGTCTCATCCTGTTGTCTGCTTGGTCGTCATCAGTCCAGACCCCTCCCCCGCCGCTGAGGCGGTAGTTTCCCATCCATCTCCCCTCCCCCATCCCCCACTTGCTCTGGTCATGGCCGTGCTATGGTCCACAGCGTGTGTGCCCTTGTCGGGTCTGTGCTTTGTCTTCATGTCTCATTAAATGGTGTTTTTCTCCCATAGCAGTAAGTTGAATTGGTGTATCACTATGCAGTTACAGGATGAGGCCATGGCACCCCACTCCAGTACTCTTGCCTGGAAAATCCCATGGATGGAGGAGCCTGGTAGGCTGCAGTCCATGCGGTCGCACAGACTTGGACACAACTGAAGCGACTTAGCAGCAGCAGCATGCAGTTATAAGCATAATGTAGATGGATCCTAAACTGCATATCATGTGTAATTCATTAATGAGATTGTGCTGACATAAAGAAATGATCCTCTTAAGTGTAGATTTAATGGAGTTTTAGATATGCTGATGACACCACCCTTCTGGCAGAAAGTGAAGAGGAACTAGAAAGCCTCTTGATGAAAGTGAAAGAGGAGAGTGAAAAAGTTGGCTTAAAGCTCACCATTCAGCAAATGAAGATCATGGCATCTGGTCCAATCACTTCATGGGAAATAGATGCGGAAACAGTGGAAACAGTGTCAGACTTTATTTTTGTGGGCTCCAAAATCACTGCAGATGGTGATTTTAGCCATGAAATTAAAAGACGCTTACTCCTTGGAAGGAAAGTTATGACCAACCTAGATAGCATATTCAAAAGCAGAAACATTACGTTGCCAACAGAGGTCCATCTAGTCAAGGCTATGGTTTTCCCAGTTGTTATGTATAGATGTGAAATTTGGACTGTGAAGCAAGCTGAGTGGCGAAGAATTGATGCTTTTGAGCTGTGGTGTTGGAGAAGACTCTTGAGAGTGAGTCCCTTGGACTGCAAGGAGATGCAACCAGTCCATCTTAAAGGAGATCAGTCCTGGGTGTTCATTGGAAGGACTGATGTTGAAGCTGAAACTCCCATATTTTGGCCACCTGATGCGAAGGGCTGACTCATGTGAAAAGACCCTGATGTTGGGAAAGATTGAAGGCAGGAGAAGGGGACGACAGAGGATGAGATGGCATCACCGACTCAATGAACACGAGTTTGGGTAGACTCTGGGAGTTGGTGATGGACAGGGAGGCCTGGCGTGCTGCGGTTCACTGGGCTCGCAGAGTCGGACATGACCGAGTGACTGAACTGAACTGAACAGAAAAACAAATGCCGTTGAAGAACACTGGAAGAATCCTAATGTTGAAAATCAGATCTGTATTGTGAGCAATGCCTAGAAATCCATGAGTGGAAGCATAGTATGATGCCTATCATCCTTGTCATTCCCTTAGTGGAATACTCATGGTGTAGATTCATGAAGAAGCTAAGTAGAATTAATCCTTTACGTCAACAACTGTGAATTTAAGTCTCCCGAGAATCCTATCCGACAACCACACATACCAACATGATTTATTAGTATTAGATCAATATTTTTAGTCCTCAGTTCAGTTCAGTTCAGTCGCTCAGTTGTGTCCGACTCTTTGCCACCCCATGAATTGGAGGACGCCAGGCCTCCCTGTCCATCACCGACTCCCGGAGTTCACCCAAACTCACGTTCATCAAGTCGGCGATGCCATCCAGCCATCTCATCCTCTGTCGTCCCTTTCTCCTCCTACCCCGATCCCTCCCAGCATCAGAGTCTTTTCCAATGAGTCAACTCTTCGAATGAGATGGCCAAGGTATTGGAGTTTCAGCTTTAGCATCATTCCTTCCAAAGAAATCCCAGGGCTGATCTCATTCAGAATGGACCGGTTGGATCTCCTTGCAGTCCAAGGGACTCTCAAGAGTCTTCTCCAACACCACAGTTCAAAAGCATCAATTCTTTGGCGCCCAGCCTTCTTCACAGTCCAACTCTCACATCCATACATGACCACAGGAAAAACCATAGCCTTGACTAGACAGACCTTAGTCAGCAAAGTAATGTCTCTGCTTTTCAATATGCTATTAGGTTGGTCATAACTTTCCTTCCAAGGAGTAAGCGTCTTTTAATTTCATGGCTGCAGTCACCATCTGCAGTGACTTTGGAGCCCCCTGAAAATAAAGTCTGACCCTGTTTCCACTGTTTCCCCATCCATTTCCCATGAAGTGATGGGACCAGATGCCATGATCTTCGTTTTCTGAATGTTGAGCTTTAAGCCTACTTTTTCACTCTCCTCTTTGACTTTCATCAAGAGGCTTTTTAGTTCCTCTTTACTTTCTGCCAGAAGGGTGGTGTCGTCTGCATATCTGAGGTTATTGGTGTTTCTCCCAGCAATCTTGATTGCTTCATACATCATGCTGCTGTATCTTGTGTTGTGTTCCAAGTTGGTGCCTTCTTTTGGACTCAAGGATAGAGTGTTTTTTAGGTGTTTTTCTCTTAAAGCCCTGGCTTACTGCAGAGTTCTAATAAATGCCTCTGTGCAATGTTTCTGTCATTTGGCTTTATAATCCAAGCCTTGTGAAGAAAATGGTTTGTATTAATCGGCTTCAGTCTACGCTTATACTTGTATTTGGCAAACTTAATATCAGTGACAGTTTCTTGGAAACTATTTGATGCATGTAACTACTGAATATCTTGTTGATGGGAGTCTGAAGGCTTAGAAACTGGTGCTGCCAAGAAAACTGAAAATGCAGGAAGTTCATGAGAACACTACTTCCGATCATGTGAGTGTGTCTGCAGCACGTCCCGGGTTTTTCTGTACTGTGCGTGTGATGCTTTGTCAAGTCTGGAAAATTGTCAAAATGCAGATTTCTTGGGCTCTAACACAAGCATAATAAAACAGGATTTGAAGTGGTGAAGAATGTCTCATCCTCTCCTTCCCTCTCCCCGTGTCCATAAGTTTCTTCTCTATGTCTGTCTCTCCACGGTTGGCCTATAAATAAATTCTTCAGTACTGTTTTTCTAGATTCCATATATATGCATTAGAATACAATATTTCTCTTTCTCTTTCTGACTCACTTCACTCTGTATCATAGGTTCTAGGTTCATCCACCTCATCAGAACTGACTCAGATGCCTTCGTCTTGATGGCTGAGTAATACTCCATTGCATACATGTAGCACAGTTTCCTTATCCATTCACCTGTCAATGGACATCTAGGTTGCTTCCATATTCTGGCGCTTGTAAATAGTGCTTCAATGAACAGTGGGCTACATGGGTCTCTTTCAACTTTGGTTTCCTCAGGGTATATGCTTAGGAGTGGGATTGCTGGGTCCTATGGTGGTGTTATTCCTCGTTTTTTAAGGAATCTCCATACCATCTTCCATAGTGGCTGTATCAGTTTACATTCCCAGCAATAGTGCAAGAGCGTTCCCTTTCCTCCACACCCTCTCGGGCATTTCTTGTTTGTAGATTTTATGATGATGGCCATTGTGACCGCTGTGAGGTGATATCTCATTGTAGCTTTGATTTGCATTTCTCTCATAATGAGCAGTGTTGAGCATCTTTTCATGTGTTTGTTAGCCATCTGTATGTCTTCTTTGGAGAAATGTCTCTTTAGGTCTTTTTCGTACTCTTTGGTTGGGTGGTTTGTTTTTCTGGCATTGAGTTGTATGAGCGGCTTGTATATTTTGGAAATGAATCCTTTGTCAGTTGTTTCCTTTGTTATTATTTTCTCCCATTCTGAGGGCTGTCTTTTCACCTTCTTGTCGTTTCCTTTGCTGTGCAAAAGCTTTCAAGTTTAATCAGGTCCCACTTGTTTACTTTCGTTTTTATTTCCATTACTCTAGGAGGTGGGTCATAGAGTATCTTGCTTTGATTTATGTCATCGAGTGTTCTGCCTATGTTTTCCTCTAAGAGTTTTATAGTTTCTGGTCTTACATTTCGGGCTTTAATCCATTTTGAGTTTATTTTCCTGTAGGTGTTAGGAAGTGTTCTAATTTCATTCTTTTACGTGTAGCTGTCCAGTTTTCCCAGCACCATTTATTGAAGAGCCTGTCTTTGCCCCATTGTAAATTTTTGCCTCCTTTGTCAAAAATAAGGGACCCATAGGTGCACGGGTTTATTTCTGGCCTTTCTATCTCGTTCCATTGGTCTATTTTTGTGCCAGTACCATACTGTCTTGATGACTGTTGCTTTGTAGTATAATCTGAAGTCAGGAAGGTTGATAACTCCATTCTTTCTCAGGACTGCGTTGGCTATTCAGGATCTTTTGTGTTTCCATATGAATTGTGAAATATCTTGTTCTAGTTCTGTGAAAAATGCCATTGGTTATTTGATAAGGATCACGTTGAATCTGTAGATTGCATTTGGTAGCATAGTCATTTTCACAATATTGATTCTTCCTACCCAGAAACATGGAAGATGGCTCCCTCTGTTTGTGTCATCTTTGATTTCTTTCATCAGTGTCTTACACTTTTCTGTGTACAGTTCTTTTGTGTCCTTAGGTAAGTTTATTCCTAGATATTTAATTTTTGTTGTTGCAATGGTGAATGGGATTGATTCCTTAATTTCTCTTTATGATTTTTCATTGTTAGTATATAGAAATGCAAGTGATTTCTGTGGATTGATTTTGTATCCTGCAACTTTGCTAAATTCACTGATTAGCTCTAGTCATTTTCTGATACTGTCTTTAGGGTTTTCTATGTACAGTATCATGTCATCTGCAAACAGAGCTTGACTTCTTTTCTGATCTGAAGTCCTTTTGTTTCTTTTTCTTCTCTGATTACTGTAGCTAGGACTTCCAGAACTCTGTTGAATAATAGTGATGAAAGTGGACACCCTTATCTTGTTCGTGATCTTAGGGGGAATGTGCCGGGGAATCAACCTGAAGAGATGGATGGTGTTGGAGAGTAATGAGACAGCCTCTCAGTTTTCTTTTGGACTGCCTGTTTATTTCAAGTTTAAGATTCTGTTTTATTCTTTTACAAAAACATTAGACCAGAGGTTTGACATTTTCAGATTCCCCTCTCCCAGATTATTATCTCCATAAATCATTGTTGCTCTTCAAACAGAGTCCTGCTTCAGTGATTCCCTGGGAATCAGGCTTATCATCTACTATCTACCTCCTCTAATATGTCCTGTAGTTAACGTGTGATTACATGCTAATCACAAGTTAACCCATGCTACATTGTAACTCATGCTACATTCCTCAGTTTACTACTTATCTTCCTAAATCCTGTTTGCCCCTAACATCCTGAGCTCACTATCTCTTAAAAAGGCTTCTAGGTGTAGTGTCTCTAAAAATTCCTAACTTCTATCAGCGATAGTAAAATGTGCTAACTTTACAGCATTCCTTAAAATCTTTAACTTCTAACTGTTTTAATTATTTCTAAGCCCTAAATTCATGGACCTGACATTCCAGGTTCCTATCTCTTCAACGCTGGGCTGGAAGAAACACAAGCTGGAATCAAGATTGCCAGAAGAAATATCAATAACCTCAGGTGTGCAGATGGCACGACCCTTATGGCAGAAGGTGAAGAGGAACTAAAAAGCCTCTTGATGGAAGTCAAAGAGGAGAGTGAAAAAGTTGGCTTAAAGCTCAACATTCTGAAAACAAAGATCATGGCATCCAGTCCCATCACTTCATGGGAAATAGATGGGGAAACAGTGGAAACAGTGTCAGACGTTATTTTTGGGGGGGCTCCAAAGTCACTGCAGATGGTGACTGCAGCCATGAAATTAAAAGATGCTTACTCCTTGGAAGGAAAGTTATGACCAACTTAGATAGCATATTGAAAAGCAGAGACATTACTTTGCCAACAATCGTCTGTCTAGCCAAGACTGTGGTTTTTCCAATGGTCATGTGTGGATGTGAGAGTTGGACTGTGAAGAAAGCTGAGCACCAAAGAATTGATGCTTTTGAACTGTGGTGTTGGACAAGATTCTTGAGAGTCATTTGGACTGCAAGGAGATCCAACCGGTCCATTCTGAAGGAGATCAGCCCTGGGAATTCTTGGGAAGGAATGATGCTAAAGCTGAAAATCCAGTACTTTGGCCACCTCATGCAAAGAGTTGACTCATTGGAAAAGACTCTGATGTTGGGAGGGATTGGGGGCAAGAGGAGAAGGGGGCGACAGAGGATGAGATGGCTGGATGGCATCACTGACTTGATGGACATGAGTCTCAGTGAACTCCAGGAGTTGGTGATCGACAGGGAGGCCTGGCGTGCTGCGATTCATGGGGTGGCAAAGAGTCGGACACGACTGAGCAGCTGAACTGAACTGAAGCCCTAAATTCAGTAAACTCCTTTGCCATAAACATTTTCCTCACAATTAAGCTTCAGATAGCAATCCCTCCCATGGCCTCAAGCTCGGCCTATGTGGTCATCCTGGAACACTCTTTTGTAAGTCCTTAAACAAATGTCAATGATTAACTTTATGAATTATTCTCTGAGCACAGCTGCAGAAGGCTTTGTGCCTTCTCATGCTCCTCTCAAGAACAATAAGCACCTTAATATTCCTTTTCAGTCAACTCAGCGGAGGAAAGGAAAAGAGAAGTCAGAATGACAAGGCCTACCTCCTTCATCCCAGGTCTGTGCCTGCGGAATGAGGAGAGGGGCTGGGGGCTGTGCCTCCATTTTGTCAGTAATGCCTAACGTGGCTCCCGACAGGAATGCTTTCAGTTTTTCACCATTGCGAAGAATGTTTGCTGTAGACTTACCATATATGCCCTTTACTGTGCTGAGGAAGGTTCCTTCTGTGCCCATTTTTTGAAGAGTTTTAATCATAAATTGGTGCTACATTTTGGCAAAGGCTTTTTCTGCATCCATTGAGATAAAGATCTTTTTTCCAATGTGTTAATCTGGTGTATCACATTGATTGATTTGCATATATTGAAAAATCCTTGCATTCCTGGTATAAAGCCAACTTGATCATGGTGTATGAGCTTTTTGATGTGTTGCTGAATTCTGTTAGCTAAAATTTTGTTGAGGACTTTGCATCTCTGTTCATCAGTACTATAGGCCTAGAGTGTTTTGTTGTTTTTTTTTAATTGTCTTTTTCTGGTTTTAGTATCAGGTTGCTGGTAACCTTGTAGTATGGGTTTGGAAGTGTTCCTTCCGCTGCAATTTTTGAAAGCATTTTAGAAGGATAGGTATTAGATGTTCTCAAAATGTTTGATAGAATGCTCCTTTCAAGCCATCTGGTCCTGGGCTTTTGTTTTTTGGGAGATTTTTGATCTCAGGTTCAATTTCAGTGCTTGCCATTAAGTTGTTCATAATTTCTATTTCTTCCTGGTTCAGTCTTGAAAGATAGAAGTTTTCTAAGCATCTTTTAATTTCTTCCAGGTTATCCATTTCATGACCATAGTTGCTCATAATAGTCTCATAATCCTTTGTAGTTCTGAATTGTCTGAGGTAACCTCTCCATTTCTGATTTTGTTGATTTGATTTTTCTCTGTCTCTTTCTTGATGAATCTGGTTAAAGGTTTGTCAATTCTGTTTATCTTCTTGAAGAACCAGCTTTTAGTTTTATTCATCTTTATTATTGTCTTTTTTTCATTTCTTTTTCATTTACTTCTGTTTGGATGTTTGTGATTTCCTTCCTTCTACTAATTTCGGGGCTTTTCTTTTGTCTGCAGTTGTTTTGGGTGTAAAGTTAGGCTGTCTAGTCTGTATTTTTCTTGTTTCTTGAGGTAGGATTGTTTTGTCATGAACTTCCCTCTTGGAGCTGCTTTTGTGGCATCCCATGTTTTGAGTTGTCATATTTTCATTGTCATTTGTTTCTAGGAATTTTTTATTTCCCTTTTATCTTCTTCAGTAACCTGTTGGTGATTTAGAAACATGTTGTTTATCTCTGTGTGTTTGTGTTTCTTACAGTTTTTTTCTTGTAATTGATATTTGGTCTCATAGCATTGTGGTCGGAGGAGATGCTTGATACGATTTCAATTTTCTTAAATTTACTGAGGTGTGATTTGTGACCTAAGATGTGGTCTAGCTTGGAGAATGTTCCATGTGCCCTTGGGAAGAAGGTGTATTCTTCTGCATTTGGATGGAATGTCCTGAAGATATCAATGAGATCCATCTCATGTAATGTGTCATTTAAGACTTGTGTTTCCTTATTAGTTTTCTGCTTTGATGATCTATCTATTGGTGTGAGTGTGGCATTAGAGTCTTACTACTATTGTGTTACTGTCAGTTTCTCCTTTGGTGTCTGTCAGTGTTTGTCTTAGGTATCGAGGTGCTCCTATGTTGGGTGCATGGATATTTATAATTGTTATGTCTTCCTTTTGGACTGATCCCTTGATCATTCTGTAGTGTCCTTCCTTATCGCTTGTACTTGTCTTTATTTTAAGGTCTACTTTGTCTGATATGAGGATTGCTACTCCAGCTTTCTTTTCCTTCCCATTTGCATGCAATATATTTTTCCATCCTCTCCCTTTCAGTCTATATGTGTTGTTAGGTCTAAAGTGGGTTTCTTGTAGACAGCATATATATGAGTCTTGCTTTTCTATCCATTCAGCCAGTCTGTGTCTTTTGGTTGGAGCATTTAATCCATTTACATTTAAAGTAATTATTGCTCTATATGTTGCTCTTGCCATTTCCTTAATTGTTTGGGGTTGATTTTTTAGATCTTTTTTCTTCTGTTCTATTTCTTGACTGTATCAGTCCTTTTAACATTTGTTGTAAAGCTGGTTTGGTGGTACTGAATTCTCTTAACTTTTGCTTGTCTGAAAAGCTTTTTATTTCTCCATCACTTTTGAATGAGATCCTTTCCAGGTACAGTAATCTTGGTTGTAGATTTTTCCCTTTCAGTACTTGAGATATATCCTACCATTCCCTTCTGGCCTGCAGAGTTTCTGCTGAAAGATAGCTGTCAAGTGTATGGGGTTTCCCTTGGATGTTACTTGTGGCTTCTCCCTTGCTGCTTTGAATATTCTTTCTTTGTGTTTAGTCTTTGTTACTTCGATTAGTGTGTGTCTTGGCGTGTTTCTCCTTGCGTGGATCCTGTATGGGACTCTGTGAGCCTCTTGGACTTGATTGACTGTTTCCTTTTCCACGTTGGGGAAGTTTTGAACTATAATCTCTCAAAATTTTTCTCATACCCTTTCTTTTTTTCTCATTCTTCTGGGGCCCCTCTAATTTGAATGTTGGTGCCTTTGCTGTTGTCCCAGAGGTCTCCGAGACTATCCTCGGTTATTTTCTTTCTTTTAATTCTTCTAGGTTTTGTTAATTGATTCTTGCATTTTCTCCGTTTTGTTTTCAAGGTTTTTGATTCTCTTTACTATCCTTATTCTGAACTGTTTTTCAGGTAGTTTGTCTATTTCCTCTTCATTTATTTGTAATTCTGTGTTTCTGGTTTGCTCCTTCATCTGTGTAGTATTTCTCTGCCTTTTCATAATTTTTTCTGAGCTTGTTGTGTTTGAAGTCTCCTTTTCCCAGGCTTCAAGCGAAGTTGAATTCTTTCATTGAAGAAGGTTGAATTCTTTCTTTTGGTTTCTGCCCTCCTAAGGCTGGTCCAGTGGTTGTGTAAGCTTTGTGTAGAGTGAGATTTGTGCTGAGTTTCTGTTTGTTTGTGTTTCCTCTCCTGGGTAAGGCTGAGTGAGGTGGTAATCCTATCTGCTGATGATTGAGTTTGTACTTGTGTTTTGTTTGTTGTTTAGCTGAGGCGTCCTGCACAGGGTGCTGCTGGTGGTTGGGCGATGCTGGATCTTGTGTTCAAGTCGTTTCCTGTGTGTGATTCTCACTATTTGATACTCCCTACGGCTATTCTCTGGTAGTCTAGGGTCTCGGAGTCAGTGCTCCTACTCCAGAGGTTCAGGACTTGATCTCTGGTCAGAAACAAAGATTCCACAAGTGGTTTGTTATGGCATTAAGTGAGATTAAAACAAATATCCAACAATGAGAAACCAAAGATGAACCCCAGACAAATGGCAGTTACAAAATCAGGCAAATAATAGTTAAAATAATGGAATATACACATCTATTGATTTTTGATTGATGTGATAAGTTTCCATTATCCTGAAAGCCCCATTATAATGTATGCCGTCTGCTACATGATGGTGTCATTAATTTTCTTTATTGGGTTTTTGCTTGAGGACCGTGTCGCTTCCAGTGCATCCAGCCCTGCACAGTATAAGGCTTCCACAGTGACTCAAGGATCTCATAACAAAGCCTGTATCATGCTTTTTATGATACTCTATTTTTTTCACTATGGCTGCCAGCATTTGGTGGGTGATTCTTACCATCACGTGGTTCTTGGCAGCTGTGCCAAAGTGGTGTAGTGAAGCTATCGAGAAGAAAGCCTTGCTCTTTCATGCCAGTGCGTGGGGCATCCCTGGAACGCTGACCGTCATCCTCTCAGCGATGAATAAAATTGAAGGTGACGGTATCAGTGGCGTGTGTTTTGTTGGCCTCTGCGATGTTGATGCCCTGAGGTATTTTGTTCTTGCACCCCTCTGCCTGTGTGTGGTAGTTGGGGTTTCACTCCTTTTGCTGCTGCTGCTGCTAAGTCGCTTCAGTCGTCTCCAACTCTGTGCGACCCCATAAACACCAGCCCACCAGGCTCCCCTGTCCCTGGGATTCTCCAGGCAAGAACACTGGAGTGGGTGGCCATTTCCTTCTCCAATGCATGAAAGTGACAAGTAAAAGTGAAAAATGAAAGTGAAGTTGCTCAGTCGTGTCAGACTCTTCACGATCCCGAGGACTGCAGCCCACCAGACTCCTCCATCCATGGGATTTTCCAGGCAAGAGTACTGGAGTGGGGTGCCGTTGCCTCCGGCATTATATCCCTGAATAGAGTGCGAGTTGAGATTCCATTAGAAAAGGAAAACCAGGATAAACTGGTGAAGTTTCTGATCCGGATTAGTGTTTTCAGCACTCTGTATCTTGAACCACTCAGGGTTGTAATTGGATGCTACTTTTATGAGCAAACTTACCATGGCATCTGGGAAACAACGTGGATACAAGAATGCTGCAGAGAAGATCACATTCCATGTCCATATCAGGTTAGGGAAACCTTGTTCTAAATTTCAAAATATTTAACAGTGAACAGAGCTCATCTTAGCTTGTTTTTTTTTTTTTTTTAACTCTTCATGAAAAACCTGAACTTTAAAATTTTAAAGTGAAGTTAATGAACAAATTTATTGTGGTAAGAATGTGATACACTCGTTTCTGTTAACATCTTCCTTTCAAAAGATCACTTTCTTGAGTCCAAGTCATGGGCTTTTAAGCAGTTTACTTCTGATATCACAAAATAGTTGCTTGTTGATTACTTAGAAGTCTGCAGGTTTGAGGGGAAGATGTTGATTAAAAGACAGTGTCTGTGGAAATTTTACTGATACTTAGAACAGGAGTTTTAACAGTTTTGGAAAACATTCGAATGCATTTGTACAAACAATTTCATCTTTTAGTTGGTCTTAGTTTTTCTTTTTTGCATACTGAATATTTTGTGATTTACCTTTTAATTTAAAGAGATCAGATAATCATAGAATTTTAGATCTAGAGAGGACCTGAGAGATGATTTATTCCAGTTCCCTCTGTAATTTGGAGTTCTTAAACATCTGTCTCATTTGAGGCTTAGAAATGTTAAGTGGCTTGCTTACTTTATTAAAGTACTTATGCATTATAGATAACTTCTGTTTACTTGTCTCTTTCCCCTAGTAGAGTTCCCCTAGTGAACTCTTTAAACGCAAGAACATGTTTTTCAAAGCATGTTTTATAGGTTAGTAGATGATGGCACTGAGAATGGGAATGTGTAGATTGAGAAGAAAAGACATTTTTGAGAAACGTTCCAGTTTTCCTGGAAACAGGAGTGTGTGATTAGCACATAGTCAATTCTTGTAAATACTTCATACTGAAAATGCCATCTCCTTTTTCATTTTGTGGTATAAATAATTCTACACAAAATTGCATTTTAATTATTATATCATCATCATTTATATTATATATAATATAATATTATAATATTACAAATATTCGCTGCTGGCTTTTAAAAAACCTGTAATTAAGGGACCAGAAAAAATGAATAATTGAAATTTTAGTACATTTCTTGATAGAATTGCTTATTAAAAACTCTGAATATGAGTTTTCAGGCCTGAAGCTAAGTAATCAAATTTTGCCTCTAATGAGAGAGAAAGAGAGGATTGAATTACATCATGTGCTTCTCCATGTAAGGTTTCTAGGATTCCCAATATATATTATCTTAGGACTATAAAAGAAATAATGTTTGGCTCTGAAAGAATGATCTGAAAAATACCAGACCTCAAACATGTAAATCAGTAAATTGGAGTAGTTGTGATGCTACGACTTTTCTAAGAATCTTTAGCATCTTTAGAACCAGTTTGAGCTATATAAAAATCTGTGTGTGTATTCATTTGTTTACAGTCATAGCTGCTATAAATGGTTTTAATTTCCACAACTTACAGAAATAATGTTGGATTTCCAACATCCTAGAAAGAATAGAAAATGGTATAATAACTAACGGAGTTATTAAGGTATAAAGTCTGGGTCAGGAATCCTGGCTTCATATCTCACTCTTATTATTTACTAGTTTTATAGTTTTTGATCAGCTTCACCTCTTTCCACTTCAATTGCTCATCTATAGAATGAGTAATGGAATCTCATAGTAATAAAAGAGAAATCGTGTTAGATAGAAATAGTAGTAGACTCTGTCTCCTCTGCATGCAGTTAGAAGAGTGCCTTCTGTATAAGAAGTGCTCGACTGTTTGTCCTGTTACTCATTTTTTCATTTATTGTTGCTGCTGTTGCTGGTATTTACACACACACGTGCGTACATAAACTGTTTTTTAAACCATTCAGTACGAAACTTTAGCAAATGCCATGTTGAAGTTACTGAGAATATACATGACAGTGTGTGTACCACCAACTTGTTCATTGTAACTGCAGTAGAGAGATTTAATGGACAAATGCACTTTAATGCCTTTACTCATTCTTTTACTGAGGGACATAGAGTTCCAAGTGTTTTACTGTTGTGATACCTATGTTCCTTGTACATCACCAAGAATGTTCATGGGTTGGATACCTAAAAGTGTAGTCGTGGCATTTTAATATACAGGCATCTTCAGCTCAAGTGGTCCTTTTAATTTCCACTGGCAGTATAGAGTTGGGATTCCCCATTGCGCCCCATCTTGGTGTTCTCAGGCTTTAGAGTTTTTGTCAACCTTTGAGACAGTATCTCAAGCCTGTCTTGATTTTTGTTTTTATTTCCCTTGTGCCTCGGTGTTTGCCTATGTTTATTGGCTGTTTGGGGTTTGTCTTCTGTGATTGGCCTATTTGTTGCCTTTGTCCTCTGCTCTGTCAGGTTATTTGCCTTTTGTTGTTATTCTTGTTTTAATTCTTCTTCAGTTACTTGCATTGCACATATCTTCTCCTGCTCTCTAGCTTGTCTTTTCACTTTGTGTTTTCTTTGCGTTTTCTGTTTAAGAAATCCCTGCCTGCCTCTAAAAATCATCAAAATGGTCTGCTGTTTTCTTCCAGCAGTTTTTTCTATTTGATCTTTAATTCACGACTCTAATCTCTTGAAATTAATTTTTATCTATGTTATGAGTACCAAACTTAGTTTTTCATATAAATGGTGCATCCGTTTATCAAATAGCCCATGTAAATACTAGTGCATTACTGTAATATACAAGTTCCATTTTTAGGCTCCCTTATTTACTGCTCTGTTTGAACAACCTTGTTTCAATCCCACATTTCCTCTACCTTATGCATCTTCAAAATTATTTTAACTGTTCCTGGCACTCTTCTGTTTGAATTTTGGAATAATTTTTTCATGAGAATCAGGTTGTATTTTGTTGAAATTGTTTTAGGTTTTAACTGAATGCAGGGGAAATTTCTATCTTTGTGATACTGAGTTTTAGTATCTTTTTGTTTCTTTATGTGTGTATTCATTAATTTGTTCCTAGGTACCTTACAGTGTTTGTTTCAATTGTGAATGAGATCTTTTCTAGTTGGTTATTGCTGGTCTCCAAGAATGCCACTGAGTTTTATATATTGACCTTATCTTGAGCATCCCTGCTGAACTCTCCTGCTAGCTCTAATTGTGTGTAAATTCTCATATGTCTTCTTTGTAGAAATCCTGTTGGTGCAAGCAAGGCCAAGTTCATATCTCACATTCCAGTTCCTATGTTCCATTTAAGATTTTTGTGCCTATACTCATGAGAGATACAGACTGCGACAGTACTAGTTTTTCTTTTCTTGCCACGTATTTTTCCTTTCTGGTGTCAAGGATGTAACAGCGTCATCAAGTGAGGTCTTTTCCTCCTGTTCTTTGAAACAGTTTTTACAATGAATAGGGACTGTCTGCTCTTTGAAAGAGTCGGTATTTCATCCTGTAAAAATCCTCTGTCATGGTATCTTTGAAGGAAAGAGAGAGAAATTTCATCTTTCCAAACCGGAACTCTGCGATTCTCCGTTCCTCCCTGTCTCCTGGCCTTCGGCAACCACTGTTCTACTTCATTTCTCTGTGACTGTGACTGCTCTGGGTGCCTCATGTGAATGAAACTCAGACACTAGAATTACAGTGCTAGTTTTCCTTCAGGATTTCACTGGAGAGGAATGTTAGACAGACTTGTAGACTGAGCCGAGAGCTATTGAATTCCTATTTGAAGTAATATCCATACATAATTGAATGCGATTTTCTGTTACTGAGCATGCCTCAAAGAATGCGTGTCAAGTTTTGAGGATAATTCCTAATGAGAGGCTTTTAAAATGTATTAAGCAATGATGTGATCCTTGAAGTAGCCTCCTCAGGTGTCTTGGAGAACATAATATTTGAATAAATGTTCACGTGAAAATCGGTGGGGTTTCTATCAGTGTCATTTCTCATATTCATGAAACTTTCAAACATTTGAAAATTGTTTGCGGTAGTTGATCACATTGTTTCAAAATACCCAGTTGGGTTTCAAGTAAGTTGCATGTATTTAAGTCCCTGATTTGAAGAAAAGTGGGCTTGTGTAAAGTATTTTAAAATATTTAAAATGAATGTCCTTGCTGAAAACAGGAATTCACTGTTGGATTTTAAAATGCTTTACACCAACTGTTTTTAGCAAGAACAGTTTTTAAAAATGTGTGTTAAATAATTCTTGAGAAGGTAATATTTAATGTCTGAAAAGAGTTGGTCATGAACTGTAGCTTGAACTTTCAGAATAATGTATATTTTACAGTTTAAAATCAGTGAAGTTTATTCTTAGAATATGTGTCCTCTTATGTATTCTTTAAGTAACACTAATTTTCCAGGTACTTAGTTTTTTTTTTTTTTCCTTTTAAAGTATTTCCTTCTATTTGTTTAGGGGCTTCTGAGAGGCTCAAAGCACTTTATGAAAGAGTTAAACATTTCAAAGTTTGAAGATATTTCTAGAAAGCCATTCACATGTAACATATTTATTAAAAACATGGGATTTAAAGTCCCGTCTGTAACATTTTGAGTCTCCGTTTCCTCATGTAAATATAGGGAATCATATGTTAAATACAGTAATATCTACCTCATAGGTGGCTGTGAAGATTAAATGAGAAAATAAAGTTCAGCCTCTTACTAGAATGCCATGCACAAAGAAAAATTTCATTATTCTGTTGTTGCAAGTACATAATTCCTGAGGTTTAAAAAGAATTGTTTTTATATTCTGTATTAGAATCATCATTTTGTCTTTTAAACATTGATTTTCAAAAGAACATGTTTCCTTTCCTAACGTTTCCCCCTTTGTTTTTCTCTCTTTCATCCATCTAATCCAACTATCTATGTCCCGAGGAATTTTGATACTAGAACCTGTGTTTCAATAATAGAAATGTGTTACGGTAAGAGAAGCAGCTTAGCCAAGACTGTCAAGTTCACAGTAGAGGCATTTGTAGAATTTTTAAAAAAAATTATTTGTGTAGAAAACAAACAAAAACCCCATTATTTCTCTTTTCAGCCACAGAAGGCAGCCCATCTGTTGTTTATCTAATCTTGATTCGGAAACATACTAAAATAGAATAATAGCATCCTATCTAACTTATGATTTTAGCTTCATTTTCTGATAACAGTGTTTCCCCTTCACCGGACAATACCAAAAGGAATCAGCATTGTTTATGAAAGGACCATAAGGAAATGGGTATGTTCTGCTCTTCCAACATTAATGGCAGCAAATAATTCTCTATAAATATATAGTATATACGACTAATCTTTTTCTGTTCCTGCTACTAATGTTTAAAGTGGTAAGTATCCTGCCTGTGACTTCCTAGCACCAAACTGATTTTTCCGCAAAATTGTTCAGTGCCTGTAATAGAGGGAAAGAGGGAAAGTTACAGAGAAATTATTCTAAGTCTCTTACAGGAAAATATTTTGAAATATTATATTTTAGAAGTATCAACTATTAAATTTATTTTCGAAGTATTGATACTATTAGGTAAAGGCTGTAAAATGCTACCAAGGGCCACTTTTGGATAAATACTTTAAAATATACAAGTCGTTTTGGCCTCTGCTAAACAGGCTAAGTAGCTTAAGCCGTGAGTTCCGTTTTAGTCTTAACTCAGATAAACTGGTGGTGGTGGTGGTCATTCACGAAGTCGTGTCGGACTCTTTGTGACCCATGAACTGCAGCATGCCAGGTTTCCCTGTCCTTCACTATCGAAGAGCCCCGTCTTCATCTCTTTTGGGCTGCTGTTACAAAACCCGTAGACTAGCTGATAAACAACAGAAAGTTGTTTCTTGTAGGCCTGGAGGCTGGGGAGTCCCAAGATCACCAGCAGGTACCACGTCTGGTGAGGCCTGTTTCCTGGTTCCTAGACTGCCTGCTGCTTCTCCCTGTCCTCGCAGCATGGGAGCCCATTCCCTCCTGGCCTGACCCCTCCCAGAGTGCCTGCCTCCTAGGATCATCACCACGTGTGGGGTGAAGTTTCAGGGCCCATAAACCATCAGCCGATTGTAATCCCTAGGTATACCCTGCATTGTTTCAGTCCTTTGAAATAATTCGAGCTTTCCTAATGGCCCAGTATATATTCTTTTTGTTATACCTTCCTTGGGCTCTTGAAAATAACATGTGTCCGTGGGAACGCAATGTTCCGTGTGTATAAGTTACATCAGGTATGTCACTCATGTAATTCAGACTCCGGTAGCCACGCTGAGTAAAAGCAGAAGAAGGTGAAATTACCTGTAATACATTTTATTTTAACACACCCCAAATATTATCATTTCAGTGTGTAACCAACATGATAAAACCTAATGAAATAGTTCACATTCTTTTTTTCACGCCAAGTCTTTAATATCCAGTGTGTGTTTCAGGCTTGCAGTGCATCTCATTGTAGAGCCAGCCGCATTTCAGGTACTTCATGGCTGCAGGTGACTACGTACCAGGGGGCCCGGTTCCACGAGAGATGTGTCTTTAATGTCTCCCACTGGGGTTATGAACTCGGCTGTTACTCCTTTTCTGTCAGTTTTTATGTATTGATATTTTGAGGTGATGTTATTAGGTACACTCAAATTGAGAATCCTCATCTTCTTGCTAGACTGCAGTTGTATCAGTATGAGATGCTCCGTTTATCGCTAGAGATGCTTCTTTCTTTAGACGCTATTTGACAGTGATGTTGCCACGTCAGTTTTCTGTCCTGGTTGGCCTGGGTATCTTTTACTTTCACCTGTCTAAAAGACCTTCCATCTTAACATGGGCCTCTGTGAAGAGCGTATAGTTTTCATTGGAATCAGTTTGACACTTTATCTTTTAATGAGAGTATTTGCTGTGTTTATAATGCTGATATTCAGTGTGTAGACACCCAGTTGCTGTGTATTTTCTATTTGTCCCACCTAGTCTGTGCTCTTTGCTCTTGCCTTCTTTGAGAAGTATGAGGTGTTTCTCTAGTTCTGGGCTCCTCTGCCAGGTTGTTGGGTTCCCATTCGCAGACACGGCGTGTGTTTTACATTCAAGCCTAACTTAGTACTCTTACCGCCTCCCTGACACGGCTGTTTCCTCCTTGTCACTGTTCTCCTTTAAACTGTTAGATATATTTTTGGCGTTAACATCAGTTTTGTAGAGTTAACATTCACTCTCACAGTTACCTCATTGTTGGTCTTTACTTGTTTTTTATATTTCCATCAGAGACTACTTTTCTTTTTCCCAAAGCACTGCCTTAATATTTATTTTAGTTCATTTGTGTGGGTGATGAGTTGTGTCATTTCCATTTGCCCTAAAAGTCTTTCTTTTGCTTTCACGTTTGAAGAGTGTTTTTGTTGGGTGTAGAATTCCACGTTGGTGGTTATTTGCTTTTCAGCACTTTACAGATGCCAGTCCATGATCTTCTGACTTCCTTGTTCTGGGAAAGTCAGCTCTCAGTGCTTTTGTGCCATTCAAAGCCACACCATTTTTCCTCTGAGCACTTGAACATTTTCTTTTTGCCTTAGGCACCCACAGAGCTGCTGAAACCAATGTGTGGTTTTCATTTTTGAGTCACTGGTCTGATTCTTGAACCAACTCCCTGTCAAACAGTTCAGTCGCTCAGTGTCTGACCCCTTGCGACCCCACAGACTGCAGCATGCCAGGCTTCCCTGTCCATCACCAACTCCCGGAGCTTGCTCAAGCTCATGTCCATCGAGTCGGTGATGCCATCCAACCAGCTCATCCTCTGTCGTCCCCTTCTCCTCCTGCCTTCAGTCTTCCCCATCATCAGGTTCTTTTCCAATGAGTCAGTCCTTCGCATCAGGTGGCCAAAGTATTGGAGCTTCAGCATCAGTCTTTCCAATGAATATTCAGGACTGATTTGTGTTAGGATTGACTGATTGGATCTCCTAGCAGTCCATGGGGCTCTCAAGAGTCTTCTCCAACTCCCCAGTTCAGAAGCATTGATTCTTTGGCGTTCAGCCTTCTTCATGGGCCAACTCTCACATCCATACATGACTACTGGAAAAACCATAGCTCTGACTAAATGAATCTTTGTTGGCAAAGTTATGTCTCTGCTTTTTAATATGCTGTCTAGGTTTGTCATAGCTTTCCTTCCAAGGAGCAAGGATCTTTTAATTTCACCATCTGCAGTAATTTTGGAGCCCAAGAAAATAAAGTTTGTCACTGTTTCCATTGTTTCCCCATTTATTTGCCACAAAGTGATGGGGCCGGATGCCATGATCTTCATGTTTTGAATGTTGAGTTTTATGCCAGGTTTTTCACTCTCCCCTTCCACTTTCATTAAGAGGCTCTTTAGTTTCAACCCCTGGAGGTATTTCTTATTCCCCTTTCTGTCTTTTCTCCACCATGAGGGTCCCCATTGACAGTTTTTAACAACGTAGTGTAACGACAGGCTCCTTCAATATATTCTATACTTTTTCCCTCTTATATATTTTAAACGATTGATCTTTCAGTTCACTGATCCTCCCCTCAGCTACGTCCAATCTGAAGTTAATCCCAGAGACTGAGTTCTTACATTCAGTCACTGTTATTGTAAAGTTCTAGAGTCAGTTTTGATTCTCAGAAATGTTTCCTTTTTTCAAGTATATTTTCGAACTGGTGAGGTTTGCATCTGATAACTCTAGCATACTCTGATATGCTGATATACATCTGATGCCGCTGGATCTGGTTCAGTTCCTTTTCTCTTGGTCCTCTTTGTTGTTACACCCTCTTTTGCTTTTTTGCTTGCACGTGGACATTATGTTTGGAAAACCCTAGAGGTTCTGAGTGATGCTGCCTTCTCCAGAGTTTCCTCTGATGCAGACCTCCAGTGGGGACAGAGCTGTCTGTTCACTCTGGGCCTGAGGGACTTGAAGCTGGGGGGGTCCTTGTAAGCTCAGTCTCAGCAGCCTTCACCCACCTTCTCCCGTGACCCCAGGGAGGAGCTTTCCAGCATCTCAGTCTGGAAGCCTGGGGTGCCTCCCTTCTCAGCATGTTTTGAAGCCCACCGACTGTCTCCTGAACACCACGAGGTGGCTGATACTCAGCGCTTAGCCGGTTTGGGCAGAGTGTTGGGTACGTTTTCTGACATCTGGACTGACTCATCAGGCCTGCGCTCGAATTTTTGTCTCCCCAGCCCAAGGAACCTTCCAGAGCTGTGTTAGCCAGCCCCCTCTGCTTGACCTTTTCCCTGCCTTTTCTTCGCAGAGTGGGCTTTGCTCAGATGCCCTGAGGGAAGGAGCAGCCCTCTCAGTCTCTAGCTCCCTCACTGGGCTTCCCCTTTGTTTGAAATCTTGGATTGTGGCTGCCTAAGAACCTCTTTTAAACCGTATTTTGCTTTTCTAGCTCTTGGTAGGTGGACCTACCAGCTGCTTGCGTCTGTCACTGGAAGTGGGGACACCCTGGGGGTCTTCTGTCATCTGAAGCCACATGTAACAGGCCCAGCAATTGTATTGATCAAGGTTATTTGATACCGGGGAAAACAAGAACCAGGGGTCCTTGCTTGGTACCCATGGTTGTGTTTCTGATCAGAACCCCCAGCTTGCCTGGGCTGTTTCAGTGCCACATGAACTTGGGAAGGAGGTGGAGCAAGCGGCCCACGCGGCCTGGAGACAGAGGAGCCAGTCTGCCCTCTTCCCTTGCCCCTGCTGGCCCAGGGCAGGCCTTGCGATGCCAGGCTGCTGGTGGTGGAGGAGAAGGCTGAGGAGGGAGGGGTGACGTGACCTGTGTTCTGGGACATGGTCACATGTGGGTTTTCTTTTTCAGTTTGAAAAAATGACTGCTTTTAGTCCTCCCTCCAGTTTCACTTTAAGGTTGAAACTGAAGCTTTTATTCTTGAAGTTGAGCACAGAGAGTTTATGGTGTTTTTGAAAGCAACAGTTGAGGTTTAAAAACACATCTCAGAGAACTCCAGTAGATAAAGCCGAAAACAGAACGTGTTCAGGGTAAACTGCGGGCAGGACCCCCAAACTGCACTCTGTCTCTCCCAGAGTGTGTAATCGCTGAGATGGGTGGCTATAGGACCCCAAGCACCCTGGGGACTTGAGGTCCTCAAGTGACAGCAGAGGTCCGGGCTGAGCCAGGAGCAGTGGGGCCTGTGCCCTGGTGAGTGGAGAGCCTCGAGGGTGGGAGTGGGGCCAGGAGAGGGGTGGGAGACTCGGGGGCGGAGGGTGGGGAGCACCTGGTGGGGTCTGGGAGGCACTGGCTCTCACGGCTCGAGGCAGGGACACCCCTGAACCTCCACTGTGCAGTCCCCACGGGGCAGAGTCGTCTGGCAGCTCAGGATCAAAGTTTAGAGGGTAAGTTCGCAGCAGGTTGAGTGAACCCCGGTATCCACTCTGGGTTCATTTTAGGTGCCTGGAGTGAGGTTGGTCAAGCCCTTGCTGAGCTCGAGTGAGGGAGTCTGACAGGGAGGACCGAGCTCAGGTTGAGAGTGAGGGGCAGCTAGTGTGGTGAGTCCTCCTCAGCCGGGTGGGATCTGGGGACACCCTTGACTTCAGGGGTGCCTTTCAGGAGCCTCCCTGGAGGGTTGTTTGGGGGTTATTGGGGGCAGAAGCCCGCTTAGAAGACGTGTTCATTCCCAGGGGTGGTGGTTTCTGAAGCAGTTTATACTGGTCGGTTCGACTGTGACCCAGTATCTTGCAGGGTCATGTTTTACAGGGGGCCTGAGCCATGGGCACGGCCTTCCTTCTCCCGCACCCCACACTCCCCTGTCGTCTTTCTGGCAGCCCCTCCCCCCTCTCTGCACCCTTGATGGTGGGCCTGGGCCCAGCCCCCCTGTTACCACGGAGCCCCTTGTGACTGAGCGGGTTCCGGTTCCGGGCTCCTGGGAGACGTGCTGGAGGCAGAGCCTTGGTGCCATTTCTCCTTGAGACAGCGGTGCGGGTGGTCATAGTGTGAGAGCAGTGGTCCTAGTGTGAGAGCAGTGTGTGTGAGAGTGGTGTGTGAGAGCGGTTGTGTGAGAGCGGTGGTCGTAGTGTGAATAGTGGTGGTCGTAGTGAGAGATCGGTGGTGCTAGCTCGGGAGCCGAGGTATCCTACCGTGAAACAACGGTTGCCCCCGAGTGGGGGGCTGCCCCCATCCGCGAGGATGGGTCGCCGAAGGGCCTACCTGTGGGGGTTATTCCAGTGCTGCAACCCCAAGGCACAGGCCAAGACAAGAAAGAACCTGGCCTCCGACCGAGTCCTGGAAGGAGAGTGGCCTGAGGTGAGAGCAGCCCGCAGCTGAGCCCGTCGGAATGGGCCTCACCTGGCAAAGCGTCGGGGTTGTGTTTCATTTCATTAGCATGGCTGTGGGCCCTGTCAGCCTGGGCGCTTTGGCCTTAGTGCGCAGCGTTGACCCCAGCAGTTTACCCTGTAAGACGCTGTGCAGGTGCTGTGTGGAGGGTGGGCGGGGGCCCCACAAGAAGGGAAACACTGGCTGGAGGAATCACTGGGGCACGTGGACTGAGCTACTGAGTCAGTCCTTGATGCAGAAATGCTAAGCCCCTTAACGATTCCCTTCTTCCAAAGAAAGCAGATACTGGCTGGAGTAGTCTCTGGGGCATGAGGATCCAGCTAGAGAGTCAGTCCTTGAAGTAGAAAGGCTAAGTGCATTAAGGTCTCCCATCTTCCAAAGCACAGAGCAGTGTGTCCAGTATTTTAATCACGGGTACCTGCTGCTTCCGTGTCTGACATACACCCTCATAGCTACACATGTCTGCTACATGCCTCTCACGAGTGCTGGGCACTGTTCCTGGTGCTGCACACTCAGTGTGTAGTAGGGGATACGTAGCCCAGGATTTTTTAATTTCTGCAAAGAAAAATAGAACGTGTGGTCAGCTTGAGCAAGTTCACCACGTGGACGGCCCCGCGTGCATGCAAATTGTGGCAAAATACATATAACATCCATTTCACATTTTAACCAGTGGATTGAATGACTGGGTGGCTTCCGTGGAGTCAGGCTAACAGATGACCTTGGGGTGCCATCTGCCTTTTTCCCAGAGGAACACTCCAAAGCCTGGTGGCTTCCCTTTTTTCTTCCTTCTCCCCAGTGGCTCTAGGTCACTGGTCTGTGTGTCCTTTAAGAATCTCTTTATCCACTTTGTTGTTAGGTTTATCTTTTGGAAAGCTTCTCAGACATCCTGGGCCTTGAGAAGGCAGGCTTGGATTCCTGGTTCTCCCCTACCGTGTGCCTGCCAGGTCGAGGGGGAGGCTGAAGGCCGGTCTGAATTATAGTGGTCTGTGTGGTCTTGGGGTCAGTGGAGCCCCTCTTCTCTGGAGGGGCTAGGAGAGCCTTTATGTGGAACCTGGAGAGACTTGACAGGGCTAGTCGTGACAGTCTCACTGTCTTTTTAAATTATGTTTGCATTTAGTTTCTCATTTCTTTGTTTTTTTAGGAGAAGAATATACAACTAATTAGGGAGCATCTTCGGAGACGAGAAGAAGAAATATCAGTGCTCAAGGCTGAAATCAACAACACCAGGGTCAGAATGGGGATTCTCACGTGTTGACATTTGCCCCGTGTGTGTCACCGCTAGCCTCCATGTTGCTGTCCTTAATCTCTGTCTGATTTTCAAGTCATTTTTCACATCTTCCCACTGAGCAGACCTGGGTGGATCAGTTTGAGGTTCTCATACCTTGTTTCAAAGTTATGATGAGACAATGTAATTTTAGTACATTTGAGGGGGGAGTGCTCTTAACTTAGATTTTTGTCCACACTACACTTTGTGTGGGATCTTAGTTCCCCAACCAGGGATTGAAACCTGAGACCCCTGCAGAAGTGTGGAATCTTAACTACTGGGCCCCTGGGGAAGTCCACTCTAAATTTCGACGGAACTGGCGGGATTCGGACGTGCCTTAGCATGTTTCTGGCTATAGTGTGAGGCTGAGAGGAGTTATCGGGCCTGAATTCGAGCAGGAGGTTAAAGGTGCTCCTTTGGCCCCGCCCTGCAGCTGCTGCTGGACCACCTGGAGTTCCTGGTTTCCCGGTACCAGCCATCCTTCCAGTTGACGGCGGGCAAGCGGCAGGCACAGTCCCCAGCCAGCATGACCAGTGAGGTGGAGGTGCTCAGGGCGCTGAGATTGATCTTTGAGCACCACAAGGCCCTGGATGAGAAGGTACCAGCCCCCCGGCCGTCTTGGATTTGTACACTTGCTGCCTTGTTTGGAGGGTGATGCACTTATTTATGTAACTACTTGACTTTTGAGCTTCCAGAATTCTTGTATATACATTTTTTCTCTGTAAGAAGTCAGAGTTTTATATGGTTAAAAAGCATTGCCTGCGTACATGCTCAGTCATGTCTGAATCTTTGCAACCCTGTGGACTGTAGCCTACCACGCTCCTCTGTTCATGGGGCTTCCCAGGCATGAATCCTGGAGTGGGTGGCCATTTTCCACTCCATGGAATCTTCCCGACCCAGGGATCGATCCTGCCCTCTTGCATTGGCAGGCGGATTCTTTACCACTGAGCCATCTGGGAAGACCCCAGTTAAAAAGTATTAGTTGGCATGAATGTCTCGAGATGTATTATATTCTGTATATCAACTTTCAGTGAAAAACTGGGTAATAGAATTAATTTAGGATCACATTTTGTTCTCTCAAGCTTAGAATTTAAAGCTGTTAACAAGATTTCCTTGACGTTAAGATCAGTGAGAGACGTTAACGGTATTCTATTACAGTATCCATGTATGAGGGTGAGTATACACTAAGAGTGTACTAACGCACATACACACAGCAACACACAGTGACTCGACCCCTTTGATTTGAGTTGAGAGTGTGGTTACGCGTACACTCGAATTAGGTGCCACACATAAAGAGGTAAGCTTGATCAGTCATCCTGTAATTTCAATTAAGGGTTTGTTCTTTGAATCCTTTCATTTAAAAAAGAATGAAGGCTGTAGTGGTGGGCATCAGGTGTTCTTTCTCTTTCTGATTGAGGACCCACCCACCTGGGTTATTTAATGCTTAGTAAGCTAGCCTTGTGGCTCAGAGCTGCAGGATGTCTTCAGTACCCCTTTGTCCTGGAGAAGACAAATTCTGACTCTAATCACCTGGTGGTATTTGGGATGGATAGCATCCCCATGTAGTTTCTTTTTATGTTGTGTTTTCAGTTTCGAGTTGAGTTTTTCCAGGTGGGGTTTTGCTGTCTTTACTTATTTGTTTAGTCTGATTCCATTTTTTGGATTATCCACATTTCTCCAGAGTCAGGGCTTCCAAGTAAAATTGGGTTCAGTTCCTGATAGACTTGAGCTGCCCTGAATGTCCCTGACGAGATGTGGTCCTCTCATGCCCAGGTGCAGACCGAGAAGGAGCAGGACTGGGAGCGTGTGCAGCAAGCCAGCGTGCTGGGGGACATGGCCCAGGTGTTCCAGAGTGATGAGGGCGTGTCAGACGGCGAGGGCGACAGGGTCACCCTCTTCAGCTTGGCCACTCAGCTGTCGCCCAGCGGGCAGAGCGATGCCAAGACTCAGAGTGTGAAGCTGCAGGAGCAGTTGGACGCCATCAACGAAGAGATCAGGTGGGTGATCCCAAACTCAGCTCCCCAGAAACTCGATTTCTCTCAGGAGCTGCCTTCTCCTAGGGAAGTCTGAGTGTTCCATAGTAAGAAACCTGACCTCAGATCTGCTTCAAGAATTTTCAGTTTTGAGATTGCCCTTGATGATAGAGCTCGGTCAGCCGGGGGGTTCTGTCCAAGGCGTTTTGGGGTGTTCCCCCTCAGCTCTGAGCCCCAAGGTGGGTGAGGTGCCGAGGCGGTGTCCGCTGTGGCCCGAGCACCCTCCTGTGTCCTCAGAGCCCACCAATTTCTGGTGAAAGGCCACCTGGAAGAGAAAAGCTCAGGTTTTGGGGTTGGCAAATTCTGACTCAGATGTGCATTTTCAGTTTTCACTTAATAAACAGTGTGAATATTGGCTTGTTGTAAGACAGTGGTCCAAGGACATGTGTTTGAGTTTTTCTCATCTCATCAGTATATTTAAGATGTTTTCTTTAGACACCATCTTGGCAATGATAACAATTTACAAAACGGGATAGAATCCAAAGGCCGGCCTCGTGGTGAGCAGCGGCCCTTGGGTCTGGGTGCAGCCGGGTGGCTGGGGGCCCCGAGGCCTGCCTGGTGCCACACCCACACAGATATGCCCGTGTCCCGAGTCCATGTTCAGAGTGGCCGCAGGCCGGTGACCCTGCACAGGACCAGGCAGAGGCTGCTGCTCAGACTGTTCTCATCACGTCAGCCCAGGCCGAGGTGCCCATTCCTGTCCACCGAGTGCGGGGGGCCGGAGGAAAGGCAGGGGGCGAATGGGACAACCAGCAAACGCAGGTGGTGCCGCCTGCCCATTTGACGGCGAGACAGACGGTTTTGTGGGCTGTGTTTGAGCACAGACGAGATCAGAAGCATGGTCTTTCCATGTCCCCTCAGGAAATGTGGAACGGTTATGTATTAAAGTTTTTATTTTTACAGCAAGTTGTCATGTAAAAGTGATTTTTCCTTATGTGACAAGTGACTTGATATAAATGGTAGATTCTGTCCATCAACTTGTTATCAACAGTGAAAAACTTTCAAGTTGTATATGTGGAAGTGAAGCTGGAGAGTTTACTTCCTATAAGAATGTTTTATTTTAATTTGAAAATCATTTTATTTGCATCATCGTGTATTTAAACTGCTATAGAAAATCATCCACAACACATTAGGGGAGAAGAGCAGAATCCGTGAATTCTAGGTTAGTGCAGCACTTTGACATGAATCCAGAAACTCACACAAAGCTGGTGCAGAACTTCCTCAAGAGATGCGTTTGTACATATTCAAACTTACATTAAAAATAAAAAGAAAGATCAACTCAGCACTTCATCTGGTCTGGAGACTTGTGTTTACAAACTCCAGCTTGTTCGTGAATTGCTGTTTTGATTGTACCGAGTTCCCGATTCCCAGTGGAAAAGACTTGCGGCACTGACATGTATCTCTGCCCTGAGAGCAGGGAGGTAAAGGTTGTCAACATCAGGTATCTCCTCACAGGAAGAGCATCGCCACCAGGGCCCCTTCAGAATGTTAGAGGAAAGACATGAAATGAAGCGTGAATGATCAGGGGCCAGTTTGTAAGACTCAATGCTAAGTTATTCTAAGTTTGAGAATATTCAAAAGAGGAAAAGTCGAACCTTTTACTTGAGATGTTAATTGAGCAACTGTATCTTGAGTTTCTAATCATGACACAGAATGCCAGCCTAATTTGTTGTCCAGACACGTTTCTCTGCTGACAAGGGCAGGTGACGGGTTTTATTCTATTTTAGTTTGGTGGAAGAAGAGGAGAACACGGAGCAGTGGGCCGAGGACACTGAGAGCAGGGAGGGCAGGGGGCGCTTAGGCAGTGTCCGTCGTTGTAAGTCGGTGAGCTCCCTCAACCTGCTTGCTGGCTCCTCAGCTCCCGGCTCCTGCCCGCCCCTGCCCAAGCCCAGAAGGAGGAGGCACTGCCCGGCGCAGCAGGGAGACTGGCTGGGCATCATGACTGTGGTATGTGTCTGCCTCCTCCGTGCCCATCCTTCCCCCAGGACGTGGGTTTTCTTTCTTTTGTTTGTTTTTTGCTTCTTCTCTTTTTACTTAGAAGAAAATCGGGTACATTTGCTACACTCAGAGGTCTACACTTTTTTAAACTGCCTAGTCTTTAATCATTCCACAATGGCACAGCAATGAATTAGTCTTGATATTTGGACCATAGGCTTAGCCCATCATCATGAACTCAGCCAGAGCCTGCCTCTGTGTTGTTGGACCTGGCCTGTGCTGGGCACAGCAGCTAGAGGGAAGTTTCTGTTCTCAGGGAGCAGACAGCTTTGTGAAAGTAACCATAGGCAGCCCTCATGGCGTGGGAAGCCGTCCAGCACATGTTCCATTGGGGCTGCCTGGCTGCAGGGTGCAGGGCATGCGGTGGGAACAAAACCAGGAATCTCCATGGTCTGCTTGCTGATGGACCCGGCCGCGGTCTCAGGCCAGCTCTGCATGTGAAACCAGGTTAAGAGCCTGGTGCCCCAGGGCCCCAGGAAAGAGGTTGGCTGCCTCACTTATCTGAGTCTAAAAATGGGATGACGATCTAGGGCTGTTGGTGACAGTGTGCAGCTCCAAAGCAAATGTTCCTACTTTCTTTCGTGTTTAGCTTGGATTTTGTGAGTGCATTGTTATCCCATGAAATCACGTGTACAACACTGCTTTGTAACTGGACATGTATTATCACATTCTTCTGTGACCACCCATTTCATGTTAGCTGCATTGTTAGTCAGGTTATCGTTAAATTTACTGTGAATCCTTCTAGCGGCCTGTGAAGTGGGAACTAGTCCATTTTGTGGTCTTTTGACACACTGTTTTTATAATTTGCATCATTGGCTAATCAGTTGCTATTTAAAATTCTTTGAGGATTTCTCTGTGGTCTCATGCTTGATTTCTTTCCGAATATTTGTTACAGAACAGTTCTGTATGTTTTCCTCGCTGTTGGAGTTCTCTGGCGGTGTGTCTGCTTTCATCATTGGTTTAGAGTTCCTGTATCATCCTGTTGTCTGCTTGGTTGTCATCAATCCAGACCCCTCCCCCGCCCCCGAGGCTGTAGTTTCCCATCCATCTCCCCTCCCCCGTCCCCCCGCTTGCTCTGGTCATGGCCGTGCTGTGGTCCACAGCGTATGTGCCCTTGTTGGGTCGGTGCTTTGTCTTCATGTCTCATTAAATGGTGTTTTTCCCCATAGCAGTAAGTTGAATTGGTGAATCACTATGCAGTTCCAGGAGAAGGCAATGGCAACCCACTCCAGTATTCTTGCTTGAAAATCCCATGGACAGAGGAGCATGGTAGGCTGCAGTCCATGGGGTCGCACAGAGTCAGATATGATTGAAGCAACTTAGCAGCAGCAGCAGCAGCATGCAGTTACAAGCATAATGTAGATGGATCCTAAACGGCATATCATGTATAATTCATAAATGAGATTGTGCTTACATAAAGAAATGATCCTCTTAAGTGTAGAATTAATGGACTTTTACATATGCAGATGACACCACCCTTCTGGCAGAAGCGAAGAGGAACAAAAAGCCTCTTGATGAAAGTGAAAGAGGAGAGTGAAAAAGTTGGCTTAAAGCTCACCATTCAGAAAACGAGGATCATGGCATCTGGTCCCGTCATTTCATGGGAAATAGATAGGGAAACAATGGAAACAGTGTCAGTTTATTTTGGGGGGCTCCACAATCACTGCAGATGGTAATTGCAGCCATGAAATTAAGACGCTTATTCCTTGGAAGGAAAATTATGACCAACCTAGATAGCATATTGAAAAGCAGAGAGATTCCTTTGCCAACAAAGGTCCATCTAGCCAAGGCTATGGTTTTTCCAGTGGTCATGTATGGACATGAAAGTTGGACTGTGAAGAAAGGTGAGCGCCGAAGAATTGATGCTTTTGAGCTGTGGTGTTGGAGAAGACTCTTGAGAGTCCCTTGGACTGCAAGGAGATGCAACCAGTCCGTCCTAAAGGAGATCAGTCCTGGGTGTTCCTTGGAAGGACTGATGCTAAAGCTGAAACTCCAGTACTCTGGCCACCTCATGTGAAGAGTTGACTCAATGAAAAAGACTCTGATGCTGGGAGGGATTGGGGACAGGAGGAGAAGAGGACAACAGAGGATGAGATGGCTGGATGACATCACCGACTCAATGGATATGTGTTTGGGTGAACTCCAGGAGTTGGTGATGGATGGGGAGGGCTGGAGTGCTGCGATTCATGGGGTTGCAAAGAGTCGGACATGACACAGGGACTGATCTGAACTGAGCTGACACAATCTCCTTTCTGTGTTGGTGCTTGTATTTAAGAGTGTAAATCTCATCAGCTTTTGCACAGTTAATGTCTCTATTAGACTCTAGAAACGTGTCTTTTATGGTTAATAAAATGTAAAGACGGCACCTGCTATTATGCTAGCTTTCATTCTTATTTTCACAGGAAGCCTGTTTTAATGAATTTATTTTGAGAAGTTTTAAATCAAATTCTATGTCAGGATTTTACATTAATGTCCAAGAGGTGGTTAAATTTGTTCCATGTTAAAATAGGTATTATGGTAACTTCCTTATCAGTTAATTTAATAATTTAAAGTATAAGATGTTTTTATTAAGGGAAACTAACTTATACAGAAGTTTGCCTGAGAATAGACAAGTGTTAAGGGCCTTTGTTGTACGGAATCCTGTGCTTTAATAAATCGTGATGATGTAATAGAATTGTATCTTCCTGAGCAATAATTTCTAGTGTTTCTCTAGTAAATCTTGAATAGCTTATTTAACTTCTGTGGTCAAAAAAATGATCTGTTTCCAGTCACGTGTTCTCTGAATCTTCATGTCACTTACACGTTTGCCATCATTTTTGCTTTCCTGTATTTGCCTATTCGGATGCTTGAAATTATAGCTTCAAAGTCGCAGCGAATCTGGTTTCTCTTCATTTCTTTGCATGCATCTATCAGCCTCATGATTTAAGGAAGCGGCATCGAAAGGTAAACTATTTAGTAACTGAGCAGGCCTTTCTTTCTCTGTGAAGTATTAAAGAGTCCTTTTGGTTTAACGTGAATGAACACCGTGTGGTTATGTCCTGGTGAATAACTGACGTTTTAATGGAAGTAATGAAACTCACCCACCACTTAAACTGTGCTGATGGTTCTGTTGGAAATAGGTCATTCGTTGGGACAATTGTAACAGTTTCCCTTTCTCCCACTTGTTTGCCTTCTGATCATCTCATGGTTGTTTATAATAGACATAGTATTATTTATTATTTTTAAAATTTTCTTTACTTATTTCTTTGGCCATGCTGCACAGCTTATGGGATCTTAGTTCCCCAGCCAGGGATCAGACCAGTGTCCCAGCAGTGAACGTGCCAAGTCTTAACCTCTGGACCACCATGGAATTTCCGCTTAGTGTTTTCTTACAAGGAATGACTGAATGAGAGCCATAGATGTTAGATTTGCGGGAAGCCAGTTTAATGATGGTGGGTCGCAGTGTGCAGGAGACTCTGTGTGCCAGGCTCGTGCTTTCCGCGTCTGTCATCTCATCCCCAGGTGAGGTCCAGGCTGCTGCTCTCCCTGTTCAGGAGACATGGACACTGAGGCTTAGCGAGGCCGGGCACCCTGCCCAGGCTCTCATACCCAGCAGCGCGATGCAGACTGGTCTGATCAGAGCCTGGACACTTAACCGTGGTGCCGTCCAGCCCGCTTTCCTCCAGACGCTCTCGTGTCCATCATGGCATCATGATGGAGGGAGCCTCAGGAGGGAGCTCGCTGCCTCTCCACTCGGGTCACTTGGATGAGCCCCTGTTATTGGAGTCCGCTGCCAAACGGGCTGGCCTTCCTTGTCCCTCTCCTGCTCCCAGCCCGCTGACCGAGCACTCCTGGGCCTTCCCGCAGGACTGGGGTGGCCGCGCTCCAGTTCACCCCACTCAGTGCCCGGGAGCCCTTCTGCTGGGCACAGCAGAGCTGCGCTGTCCCCCAGGGGTTGGTAACCTGGGTGTGCCGCTCGCCCACTCTGTGGCCTGCTTTGCCCTCCTGTTAAGTGGACACGGTGCTGCCCATCCTGGCCACGTGGGCACCAGAGGGGCGGCTCCCATCCTGGGGGAGGGCGGCCAGGCTGCGGACCCAGAAGCCTTGCTCAGGAGGAGGCCCGGGGTTAGGGGCCGGCGTGGTCCCTGACCTTGAGGCAGGTGTTTGTCTCCACTGAGTCCATAGTCAGCCCAGGTGCGTCACTTCCCTGCTCTGTTCGTTGTTTTCTGATTTTTAGAAATGCTTATTTTAACTTGAATTTGAGATTGATCCCTGTTCAGTTCCATGTGGATAATTTCTAGGCTCTGTAGCCTTCTGGTGTCGGAGGGTCTTGTTAGAGCGCAGGGGAGGGTGCCCAGTTTATCCAGTTGCTATTAAACGAGTTCAGCTGTGTTTTGCAGTAAGTCACTTTGTTGTCACCAAGCTCCTGTGGAGCTGCACGGGACCAGCATTCTTTACAGAATCCCACTGAAAAGGCACAGGTTAGTTGGTTAAAACAACGCACTCATTGTTTATAAAAATACATGCCATGTGTGTTTCCCAAAACTTTCCCTGGCTTAACCACACACCCAGATGTATCAGTGAGACCTGTCTGGACCCTGAGGGGTTAATCTGTTCCCTACACTGTCCTTCCTGTCCTCACACCCAGGACCAGCAGAAAAGCTAGGAGTCCAGGAGAGATCACCTTCATTTGGGTTTTTATTAGTTTATTTGTTAATTGAAAGATAATTGCTTTACAGAATTGTCTTTTCTGTCAAACGCCAACATGAATCAGCCATAGGTACCCATATATCTCCTCCCTTTTGAACCTCTGACCCTCTAGGGTGATACAGGATCATCTCGTAGTGAAGACCTCGGGGTGCTTTATGGAAACCGCTCTGAGCGCATGACCCTCAAACTGCGTGTAAGTACTTCAGTGTGTGGCCCCCAGTCTGTCTGTTACCGAGAAATGTGATCCCGGCGCATGGTGTTCGCGTGGAGGTGTAGGTACCTTTTCTGTGTTTCTCTTGTTGTCATGGGATCCAGTAACCTGCATCATCTCTCCAAATGACCTTGGGTGGTGGCACAAGCTGTATCTTTCCCTCCTTCAAACAGAAAGGTCTGGGCGGCTTTGCTGAGAGGTTTCGTACTCTCGCTGTGGTGCTTCTGAGCAGCATCTGGCGATGAGGACAGTCCTTTCATCAGGGCAGTTCATGCCATGCAGGGTTCATGGGGCTGGCGTCGCTCTGCTGTCCTGCTCGGCAGGGCCATCTGGTCGCTGGATTCCAGGGAGGGCAGAGCCAGGCTGCAGGGAGGCTCCCGTCCAGGGTCTCTGCACTCAGTCAAATGCTCTCGCTGCCCCATAGCCCCGCTTCTCTTGAACAAGACAGTCCTTAAGGTGGCATTAAGCTAGAACAAGGGTTTCTTTTTGTACTTGGGGGAAAGCATAGCTAATAGATTTTCAGATAAGATTCTGGCTATGATGTAAATCCTGTGATTGCCATTTTCAAAACAGTCTATTGTTAGCCAATGTTACACTTATCTCACTCCCTCAGCTGCCAGCTTTACGGGAAGAGGTAGGAGATGATGAGACTGCTATCAAACCTAAAGCCTCGACCCCCGCCACACCGCGGTCCCTTCGGCTGGACCGCCTGCACACAGGATCGCTGTGCACAGCCAAACAAGAGGACATCAGGGACGCCCACAAGTAAGCGGCCTGTGTGTGCGTCGTCAGTTTCAGGAGCCCTGCGCCTCTTGCCCTGAAAGAGTTGCAAGGATGATTTTAAAGGAATACCATTGGGTTCAGTGCCTGTGGTTAGTGGTGAACTTCAGGTGCTGGGGAAGAAGAGCGCAGTGACCTCAGTGATTTTAGAAAATGTCCTTCTCTGGAGATTGACTCCTGTGGGAGCTTTCTTCCTGCTCTTGAGAGAGGTCTGCCTGGCCTGGGGCACGTTCCTGCCGGTGACGGCCCCGTGCCTCTCGGGTTCGCTCTTGAGGGTCCCTCCCTTTTCCTCAGGGGTCTCGTCTCAGGAGACTCTGTCCCCTCCTGTGACGGACACTGTCCTCATTCAGACCTCCACCTGGGCTCCCGTCCTGAGCAGGGCAGCACGCGATCGGGGGCACGTGTGGTCACCTGACCAGCAGCCCCGCACGGTGACCATCGCTCTCCTGCCACGGCCAGGGCCCGTCACCCTGCAGGAGGCGGGGGCAACCGCCCAGAGCAGGGGAGCTCGCCTTCCCCTGGAGCGTTGTCACCTGCTGAGCAACGACCCTGAGGGAGGGTCGGGGCGCCCTCTGCACCAGCTGGCCTGGAGTGAAGCCCTCCTCGGGGGAGAGCTCGAGGCAGAGAATCTCAGCTTCCTGGGGCGGTTGTCTGTGTCCGGGAGCCTGCACTGCTCGTGTGAAGCGTGTTTGGTGAAGGAGACTCCACCGTCTGCTGCGAGGTTGAGGCGCGGGTGTTGCTGGGTGCCCGTTTCTCTCAGTAGCTCTTGTGGAGGGGTGTGTGTTTGCACGAGGGTGCCCATTAAAGGTCGTTTTTTCTCCCAAAAGCTCGACAGGCTCTGAGGACAGCCCCGAGAACAACCCCAGCAATAGCACCAGCAGGCAGGACTCGCTGCAGAAATCCCAGAAGAAGAAGGGCATCAAGTCCTCCATCTGCCGCTGGTTTCATAGGAAGGAAAAGGGCCGGCCTGAACGCCCCAGCAAGGAGGCGTTAGCAACAGGTGGGTGCTTCACTGTTCAGAGGGAGGAGAGCTTGCAGGCATGTCCCTTCTGTGTCTCCCCCATTGTCCCTACGAGGCTCCTGTCACTCACGCTGGGGGTCCTCCTGGGAGCCAGAGAGGAGGAGGTGTCTGTCTTCTCAGTGGGTCTGAGATGATCAGATGAGTTAGTGAGTGGATGGATGGATGGATGGAGGGATGGATTAGTGAGTGGGTGGATGGATGAAGAGATGGCTGGCTGGATGGGTGGATGAACGGAGCATAGAATGAATACAGCAGATGATTGTACTCCAATGCTAGAAACATATTCTAGGAATTTGATTGAGTAGGAGCTGGGCAATGATTGTTTCCTCCTAACAGTGACACGTGTTTGGAAACGGCCTAAGTGCTCATCAGTGAGGGGTGAAATGCAATCTGTGGACACCCCGCAATGAACAGCCCGCCCTCCTTCCTGCCACCTTCCCCAGGAGCTCATCATGGGTTCTTCCCATGCCCCCCACCCCACCCCACAGCCACGCAGGTCCTCCTGGGGTCCCCTCATCACACAAGGTTATCATTAGGCCCTCATCTCACTTGGCTTCATCTCCTTGAGGACAGTACGTTCCTGCCTCTTCAGCCACAAACCTGTTGAGTCTTGTTCGTGCTGGGTGTGGGATTTGCAGGGGTAAGTGGAGCAGATGTGGTCTGGAGCACAGTTAAGTGGCAAGAGAGCAAAAGGAGCAGGTTATTAAATGCTATCCCTAGTATTAATAAATACAATGCTGAGATGGATGGTGCATTGATTCTATACTGATGCTGTGTGTGCCCCTTACCAAGCAGGTGCTGCCCCCTCCCAATTTACAGAGGAGCACGCAGTGACAGTCACGCAGTCAGGGAGTGGTGAGGGTAGGTTCACACCCACGCGGCGGGCCCAGGCACTTTCCCGAGCCCCAGCCACCTCTCTGGTGGATGCGGCAGCAATGAGACGGTTCTGTGGCATGATGATTCAGTGGACATGAGTTGGAGCAAACTCCAGGAGCTAGTGACGGACAGGAAAGCCTGGAGTGCTGCAGTCCACGGAGTGGAAACGAGTCGGACACAACTGAGCAACTGAACTAAAACCTGAGTGTGTGCTCCCCTGCTTCAGGTGTGTCTGAGTCTTTGCGACCCCAGGGACTGTAGCCCACTAGCTCCTGTGTCCATGGGATTCTCCAGGCAAGAATACTGGAGTGGGTTGCCATGCCCTCCTCCAGGGCATCTTGTCGACCGAGGGATTGAACCCACATCTCTTGTTATCTGTTTCATTGGCAGGCAGGATCTTTACCCCTGGCACCACCTGGAAAGCCCCAGTGGACGCTGACAACTAGAAATGCAGAAAATCCGGGCTGCTCCCAAGGTAAACTGGGAGAGCAGCAAGCACAGGTTGTAAAGACAAGGACACAGGATGAGTGACAAAAGCGCCCACAGAGACAGGCAGGAATGCGGTGTCCCACATAAAGGAAACACCTGTGCCATTCGGAAGAGGGGCCCGTCCGCCCTTGGAGGGACAGTTGGAACCGGAATGAAAACCGAGGCCATGGTCAGCAGTGCCCACCCACACGGCCCAGGTGGCGTGGTGTCCCTCACTGGGCTTCCCGCATCCCCACAGCTGCTGGCGGTAACATCTCTGAGTGCCAGGCCAGGCGGCGTCCCCGTGTGAGCCAAGGCATCACTGCTCTCCTTCCAGTGCTGCTGCGGGCCCTCTGTGGGCGGCCACCCTCATCCCCTGCCCTGCCACCCTCTGGGGCCCGGCTCTCCCCCTGGGATGCTTTCAGCCCTTGAGCTTGGGTGTTCCCAGCCCTCTGCCACGCTGGACTGGGACGCGACTCAGGACTTAGGCTTGAGATGTCAAGGAGACCTTGAATCTGGAAGGACAGCGCCGTGGGAGCAGGAGAGCAAAGCCCACACGGGGAGGAAGCAGAGCTGGGGAACGTGCCCACAGCCTCCAGAGCCTCCTGCACAAGTGCCTCTCTTTGCCTCTCCTTGGCCTGGACAGACCCCAGCTGCTGCTGCTCCGCAGGTGATTCCTAAAGATGCACCTCCTGCAAGAGCTATTGTCCTGCTGCTCTGGGGCTGCCTGAGTGTGTTCAGGAGCGTCAGACAAGTGGGGCTCCCACACCTCATACTGGAGGTGAGGGGCCTGGTACTGGGGAAGGGTCTGAGGGTGGGGGAGGGCCTGATGCTGGACTAGGATGTGATGGTGGACTAGAGCCTGATGCTGGACTAGGGTCTGAGGGTGGGGAGGGCCTGATGCTTGGGAAAGGCCTGATGCTGGGGGAATGTCTGATGCTGGACTCGGGCCTGATGCTGGGGGGCACATCTGATGCTGGACTAGGGGCTGATGCTGGGGGAGGGCCTGATGCTGGGGGAAGCTCTGATGATGGTGGACAGCCTGCTCCCAGATGTACATGGAGGTGAGGATAAATCTCTATGAGAAATCTTTTTTTCATACTTTCCTCACCACCTTGCTTGTTCTTTTTAACTTAAAGATAATTTTGTGCAGTATCGCTTGATTTCTGCCATACATCAGCCTGAATTACCAGTAGGTTACGTATGTCCCGTCCCTCTTAATCTCCCTCCCACCTCCCCTTGCTACATTCTTGTTTCTATGGATATATGAATAATAGGCTGTTGATAACGTAACATGAAGAGCTTCCACACACAAGTGTGCACACGCACACTCCCTCATGCATCATTCGGGTCCGCGTCAGGGTTGCCCTGGCTCCCCCGCCCTGTGAGCCTCGACACCTCCACTTTGTTCCCACCCTCTGCCTGCTGCCCGCGCTTCAGCAGCAGAGGGGCCCTGTCCCCGCAGATGCTGAAGTGATGGAGCCTCTTGTCTCCGGAGCCAAGGGCATGAACACACCATCGGTCGTCCTCTGGGGACACCTATGCTTCCGCCTTCTGGCCTTTCCATTGTATCCGTCCATTTCTCTTTAACACAATGTCCGTGTGATGACTCGGGCTCCTATTACCAGCTCTTGTCTGTTCTCAGTGAGAGTACAGCTTACCCTCCGCACTCTTTATTGACCCTGGGAAATTTTGCTTCAGTACTTGATTGAAAGAAAGCAATAAACAATCCTGTGATAAAAATAGTTCAAAAGTAGCCTGTACATTCTTTGTCACATATTCGGGAAGTTCACAAAAGATTAATAGGAAAATAGAACGATAACAATGAATTGTACAAGTAAGTTAAAGGTGGAACCCACATGTAAGGAGACATGCTGTCTGTCTACCGAGATACCAGCTGCATAATAAATATCGCACCATGACCTGAACACATCTCTTGCTGGCTTTTTTAATGTGCCGCTGAAAAAGTAAAAGTTACATTTGATACTTACACAATCCAGAACGGCTGCGTCATCACAATCTAAAAATGTACACCTGGGCCCATTCTTTAAACATGTTTACAAACAGAGGTAAGAAGATGATTTACATACAAATAAGGCCTGTGTCAGAGCTGCGCTCCGCTGTCTGTCTGGGAAGGGGCACCTTCACTGTCCAGCTCCATGGCTCCGCGGCGGGTGCAGGGCATCGCAATTGGTCCCCGAAGCTTCTCACCGGAGAGGAGGGATCCGGGTCCACACAGACTAGGTTATGGCAGAGAGTTTCATAGTAACCAGGACCTGGTTACATCCTGGAAGGATAATGCACACAGTGTCATGATGATTTTACAACCTCAGGAGAACCGCTTCTCATAGTTTAACATTTAACAATTAAACAAGAGTAATTACAGTAAATGCATTATTTTCAAAAGCCCTATATTTGTTCACAGGATTTATACAGACAAGCACTACAGTATATTGGTTTGAAAGACTAAAATCAGGTATCAGAACATGAATTGATCTGAAAGGATATTTATAGTCAGAATATACAAGAAAAAGTAATAATAGAAATGAAGTCATAAGTTTACATAAATATAAGAAACATTAAATTTGTAAATTGCTTTGGGTAGTATACTCATCTTCACTATATTGATTCTTCCAATCCATGAACATGGTATATTTCTCCATCTATTAGTGTCCTCTTTGATTTCTTTCATCAGTGTTTTATAGTTTTCTATATATAGGTCTTTAGTTTCTTTAGGTAGATATATTCCTAAGTATTCTTTTCGTTGCAATGGTGAATGGAATTGTTTCCTTAACTTCTTTTTCTACTTTCTCATTATTCGTGTATAGGAATGCAAGGGATTTCTGTGTGTTGATTTTATATCCTGCAACTTTACTATATTCATTGATTAGCTCTAGTAATTTTCTGGTGGAGTCTTTAGGGTTTTCCAAACCTCGAATAGCCAAAGCAATCTTGAGAAAGAAGAATGGAACTGGAGGAATCAACTTGCCTGACTTCAGGCTCTACTACAAAGCCACAGTCATCAAGACAGTATGGTACTGGCACAAAGACAGACATATAGATCAATGGAACAAAATAGAAAGCCCAGAGATAAATCCACACACATATGGACACCTTATCTTTGACAAAGGTGGCAAGAATATACAATGGAGTAAAGACAATCTTTTTAACAAGTGGTGCTGGGAAAACTGGTCAACCACTTGTAAAAGAATGAAACTAGATCACTTTCTAACACCGCACACAAAAATAAACTCAAAATGGATTAAAGATCTAAATGTAAGATCAGAAACTATAAAACTCCTAGAGGAGAACATAGGCAAAACACTCTCAGACATAAATCACAGCAGGATCCTCTATGATCCACCTTCCAGAATTCTGGAAATAAAAGCAAAAATAAACAAATGGGATCTAATTAAAATTAAAAGCTTCTGCACAACAAAGGAAAATATAAGCAAGGTGAAAAGACAGCCTTCTGAATGGGAGAAAATAATAGCAAATGAAGCAACTGACAAACAACTAATCTCAAAAATATACAAGCAACTTATGCAGCTCAACTCCAGAAAAATAAACGACCCAATCAAAAAATGGGCCAAAGAACTAAATAGACATTTCTCCAAAGAAGACATACGGATGGCTAACAAACACATGAAAAGATGCTCAACATCACTCATTATTAGAGAAATGCAAATCAAAACCACAATGAGGTACCACTTCACACCAGTCAGAATGGCTGCGATCCAAAAATCTGCAAGCAATAAATGCTGGAGAGGGTGTGGAGAAAAGGGAACCCTCCTACACTGTTGGTGGGAATGCAAACTAGTACAGCCACTATGGAGAACAGTGTGGAGATTCCTTAAAAAATTGCAAATAGAACTACCTTATGACCCAGCAATCCCACTGCTGGGCATACACACCGAGGAAACCAGAATTGAAAGAGACACATGTACCCCAATGTTCATCGCAGCACTGTTTATAATAGCCAGGACATGGAAACAACCTAGATGTCCATCAGCAGATGAATGGATAAGAAAGCTGTGGTACATATACACAATGGAGTATTACTCAGCCGTTAAAAAGAATTCATTTGAATCAGTTCTGATGAGATGGATGAAACTGGAGCCGATTATACAGAGTGAAGTAAGCCAGAAAGAAAAACACCAATACAGCATACTAACACATATATATGGAATTTAGGAAGATGGTAATGACGACCCTGTATGCAAGACAGGGAAAGAGACACAGATGTGTATAACGGACTTTTTGACTCAGAGGGAGAGGGAGAGGGTGGGATGATTTGGGAGAATGACATTCTAACATGTATACTATCATGTGAATTGAATCGCCAGTCTATGTCTGACGCAGGATGCAGCATGCTTGGGGCTGGTGCATGGGGATGACCCAGAAAGATGTTATGGGGAGGGAGGTGGGAGGGGGGTTCATGTTTGGGAATGCATGTAAGAATTAAAGATTTTAAAATTTAAAAAATAAAAAACTAAAAAAATAAAAATAAAAAAATAAAAAAAGAACAAACAAAAAAAATAAAATAAAATTAAAAAAAAAAAGAAACATTAAATTTTAAGTATTTTCTCTATGGAATTCATGAATTTTTCACTAATTAAAAACCCTGTAAAAAAACATCTTCGGGTCCGTGTAACAAGTGTCAGCAGAGTAAAGATTGCATCGAGTTCAAAATGTAGTCTTTGTCGTATACTGGATGTTGTATAATCATCTGGAGAATTAGTGCAGGTAAACTGGAAATACAGAGAGGAGTCAGTCCTGGGACAGCAGCTGGTGCCCGAGCCCCTGCCCCTCCAGACACCCCCTCCACCCCATTCGGGGCCTCAGCTGCTTTGAGAATTCAGAGAAACATGGAGGACCAAGCAGATCAAGGAGAAAACTCTGTGGCTGACCTTATTTTGGTATATAGCTAAAAGCTGCTGGTAAAAAAACCTCAAAAGCCCAATCCAGCTTTCTAGCTGAGACGTGACCAGGACAGAGCAGACAGCCTCCTGCCCTCAGAGCAGCTCCAGGAGGGCTGGGCCCCCGGGCCGGACCCACCAGAGGCCCACCCAGAGCGGCACCTGCAAGGGAGGGTGGCCCCTCAGCGGCGGCCGAGACCCAGATGCCGGTGCACCTCCATGTGAAATGCTGGCCTCCGCACGGAGAGGCCCAGGGCAGGGCAGCCTCGTGAACCCTGACTCTCTGGGCCCTGCTCCCTCCGAGAACGTGCACGCAGGGCGTGGCCGGCAGCACCGCCACTGTGGGAGGGACACCCATGTGCACGGACACGAGGGAGCCTCGGCCGTGCTCTCACCACTCCGGCGGCAGCGGGGCGCCAGGGTCATGTTCTCTGCTGCCGAGGGCTCCCTCGGCCGACCTCTGGAGACCTGCTGACCCTCTACTCCAGGAGCGTGGACTCCGTGCCCCCGTGGGACCAGGCTGGCCTGTACTCACCCCAAACTCAGCAGGTCCAAGTCCTCACAGTAGCAGAATCCAGCCCTGCGTTCCCACCACGCTGCCCGGTCCCACGAGTGCAGGAGGAAGCGAGCAAACACAGAGTGTGGTTCGTCATGTAACATCACAAGGGGCACGAGGACACACACACACGCGCAGCAGCGCCCACTCGTGCTTAGGGTCTGGGGAAACTTCTTGAGGGTGGATGAGCTGGAGAGAGCAGCCTGGGGGCTGCCACGTGGGGGACCCTGCCACCCGGGGGGGGGGCGGGTGGGGAGGGCGGTCACACTAGAGCAGCAAACGGCACATTCAATGACAGAAACGCCATCATGGGGACAGCCACTCCCTGTGAGCAGCTGCCACTCTCTCATTAGACCTCTGGATTCACAGGGCTGCGGGACCTCTCTTTCAGCCCTCACAGGATCTGTGAGATGGGACATGGGGAGGGACTAGATACTTGTGCGTCAGAGGCCAGGCACCGGTGGCCTGAGCCCCGCGATCTGCTGTCCTGGGGGCCGGGCCGCTCTCCCCAGGCCGCTTCAGGGAGGGCAGAGCACGGGGCTGATCTAAGAAAGTGGAAACTCAGTCTCAGCCTCCCTCGGAAATGTCACCACTGACGTTTTCTCGTCACAACACAGGCTGTAGGGCCCAATGGGTCAGCCCCGACCCCCAGCCCCCGCTCCAAGTTGACTAAGAAATCTACAGAAACCGCTAGCAGAAACTCGCTGCTCCCAATTGAACGTTTTCCGTCTTCCCCTGGGCCCACCAGGAACACATCTGATGAGTGTCTGGCCAGGCTTCCAGAGAGGGCTGAAGACAGTGGGGGCTGCTGATGGAGCAGGCCACCTGTCCAAGCCCTTCTGATTCTAAGAGCCCCGGACACCTGCTGCACTGTGACTTCAAAAGCCATGAAAACAACCCAGTTACACGGTTTACGCCCTGCCTATCTCACGCGGTTTGTAAAAGGTCACCTCCAATATATTATATTCCCAACACCTCGCTCTAGGATTGTTTCTAATTTATCTAAACTCTAATGTCTACGTCACCATGTCCATCTGACAGGGAAATGTTGGATTTATAATGAGGAGAATGGAAAATAAAAAAGCAAGCACTTCGACTCTTCAATCGACTGAAAGCTAAGCTACGTTAGGAATTGTAAAAATGAGCTGCATGCTCCTTGGAAGAAAAATGCTGTTTAAAAAAGGAGAGAGGCACTGGGTCTCCCCCACCCCTGGTTAAGCGTATTATTGAGTTCTAGTGAAGAGACGATGCAGCTTCCCCATAATCCCCCTCACTGAAAGTGCCCAGCTTAGCACAGGCTTTCCCTAAATATACTTTGCTCTGTGAGAGCCAGTGAGAGCAAAGCTTATTAATCTACTCACGGGAAGAGCTAATAACAGGAAAAAATGCACCAAAGAGACCCTCCAGGCCCCATTCCCATGGGATGAGCACACACTCTCTCTGGGGCGGGCAGAGCCAACCGTGGAGAAAGCATCCAGTGAGACACCCCTGTCACAGATGGGACACTGGGGCGGGGGGGTTGGTGCAGAAGGCAACTTCTGACCCACAGAGCCTGACCCCGGCCCAGGCTGTCTGGCTGTCTATCTTGCCATCAAGTGGGGACACAGAGGCCCTGAGCACCCAGCCTGAACTAGCAGCGTTCTCTGGCAGAGAGGCTGTCAGAGGGAAAACCAGAGCTGAGATTGAAAGGGCAACTGCCAGGTCATGTATTTACAGCCCGGCCGAACTCGGGGGAGGACGTCTCCTGGCCTCACCTTCTTCATTCACCCCATTGACAGTGTGCAAGGGACCAACGACGGTGAGGACAGGGGAGGACAGGAAGGTGGACGCTTCTGTCACTGAATTTGGATTCAGCCATCCTCCCAGTGGGGAGAGTCCTTGAGGGGCAACTGGCGTGGCCTGCGAGCGACCCTACTGCTTTACGAAAGAGCTCTTGAGCGCTGCCGGCCACACACACATCTCTACAAGCATGGGTGTCAACCTCATGCTCTGAGAACAGACGTGTGTCTTGGTTTTATTAGTTGCAAGAATATGCTAACATTCAACCAGACAAGAACTTGAAGAAAAACCAGCACGACTGTTAAACGTTTATAAACAGGTGTTAGGATTCCCGGTAGAGCACTGCCCCTTGGGCGTGTGATGGCACTAAAGAGCCCTGTAACCTGGGAAGCAGGCCATTCCAGCTCATCCACATTCTAGCCCAGGGCTGCACACGCCACCCGACCTGTCACCTACCGTCCGGCTGCATCTTCTTTGACTGCACCGAGGGCGAGGGCAGAGAGGATGGGACCCGGAAGTTTGCGGGCAGAGTCTCTGCGCACCAGGCAGCTAAGCCACGGACATCCTTTGGTCTGAATTTTTTCCTCCAAGAAGGTGCCTTCCTAAAGCTTTTATCTATGTTTGGAAATTACAGGACAGACAAAAAGACAATTTAAAACAAAGAACAAAACAAAAAGCCACTAGCCCTTTAAAATGGCTGAGTTTGCTCCTGCACTTTTGTCCACGAGTATCTGACCCGTTTGTGATGACCGTGTGACTGATCTGCCCAAACTGGGAACAGAGGAGCATGGCACAAGGTGGGGTCACACGTGTACCAGGACCCTCACTGGACCGCCCTGGCTACCCGGGTAGAGGTTCCTCCTGACAGTTAGCAGGTTTCACTTCATGGAAACATTTTCAAGCTGTAACCAGTTCTGTCGCACGCTGGGACGGAGCCAATGGATGCTTCTTCGGGTGTCCCATTCTCCTTGCCAAATCAAGTGTCCTTAAGGTCCAATGAAGACAAGAACTATAGTGTGGCCCTGAGCAGCCAATGGAATGGGCAAGGCCTGGAGAGCCCCAGGGTGGGAGGGCACTGAGACCTCCACACCCCTCACCCACCCCCCATGTCCTACATGCACCCAATCCCGGCCAGCCTCTGGGGGTCATGGAAGCCCTCCGGGCCTCCAGGCCCAGCCAGGCGACTCCTGGCCTCAGGTTGGCGGGGTTCGGGGGCGTGGTGTCATCGGCAGGCCAGAGTCCGGGTCGCCAGTCTTGCCGCTCAACTTCAGCGCGTGCCGCCTGTCAAGAGGTGCAGCCGGCTTGGCCAACTGGCAGGTCAGGCAGGTCAGAGCTAAAGGGAGGCACAGCGCAAGGCTCTTAGGGTGCCCGGCGGCAGCTGTGTCCGTCTAGGGCCATCGCAGCCTGAACACACCTGATTTCTTCCGATCTCGTAAGTTAAGGAGAGTCGGGCCTGCCTTAGTCCTTGGATGGGAGACCATCTGGGAATACCTGGTGTTGTAGGCTTTTTGCCTCCCCTCTCCTTTAGCCCCCGGCCCACGTCCCAACTCTTGGGCCCCCGCAGCCCGAGCCCCTCCCAGGAAGGCGGGAGTGGGTGGCCGGGGCCCGACTTCCGCTGCAGACCTGGGTTGCCTCCGTGAGGCTCCGAGCCCCTACACGTTCGGCTTCCAGGAAACCAGACGACTGGCCCTCGAGTCTCCGTCTGGGGCTCCCTTGGCATGCCTCAGGAAATCCCAGCAGTTGAGGCTCCAGCCCCCAGCCCCAGCACCAGCCTCACAGGCGATCTCGCGAGCTCTCCCGCCCCCGCGCGCTCACACACAGATATATGTGCACAGACGGTGCATGGATCTTGTTGAGTTCTACTTTTGGTGGATATATGCCTGACAGTGGGACTGCTGAAGAATATGGTACTTCGAGTTTTAGTTCCTTGAGTGGCCTCCATACTCTTTTCCATAGTGGCTGCACCAACTTCCATTCCTACTAACAGTGGAGGAGAGTTCCCTTTTCCCCACAACCTCTCCAGCATTTGTTATGGACAGACTTTGCAATGAGGACCATTTGGACTACTGTGAAGTGGTCCCTCCATGGAGTTGGGAGTTGAGCCTCTCCAGTAATTACTCATATGGAGAGAGATGGCCCTTTTCAAATGCAGATCCAATTCTATCCCCTACCTCCCTGCTCAAACTGTGCTTGTCTTTCCCCATCAATATTTAATATACGACCAAATCCCGTCATTGCTTGCTCCCCACTTTCTTCTCTGATCTCTTGTCACTGGGATGCCCTCTGCACTCTTTGGGTTACATCCCATAGGGCATTTTTCATTTCTTGAATGCACTAAGGTTCCCTTGTCACATAGCCTTCCAAGATGCTATCTTTCCTGCCTGAAATTCTTCCTGCATCTGAACCCTGGTGTACGTTCGTTCAAACAAGGGTTCTCAGCTCAATCATGACTCTGAAAAGCCTTCTCTGACACCCAGTTTTTGGTGAGGGAAGAGGCCTCTGTAGAAGTTCTCAAAGGATCTGCCTGGTATTTATCATTAGATTCATCTCAGTGAGAGCATTCATTCTCAGCATTCTATTTCCAGAAACGGATTCCATGCCTCCTAGCTCATAGTAGGTGCTCAGTATTTATTCAGTGTGTGAAAGACAGAAACGTTCTTGGAAGCCTCAACTTTGCACTTGGCTCAGCACTTTTGATCTCTTTGTATCTTTGTCGATCCAATTCTTTTCTTTCTTCTGGTGATGTGCACGCGATATTCAAGGCACAATCGAAGGCATGAAGACACAGCAATAAGCATAGGTTCTTGCTCTCAAGGAACTCGTACAGCAGATTTCCATTGTTTAGGGTTTTTAGAATGCTCTAGAACCAGGTCAACTCTTAGCATTATCTGTTTCCATTTCAAAGAAAGGTCATGTTACTTAGATAGCAAAGGGGGAGGCCTGCCAACATTGAGTCCAACACTTATACCGTTCCCATTTCAGGCAGCTCTTGTGGTTCCTTCTGTAGGCGTGTGGCTCTTCCAGAAACGTGAAGGTCTAGCACAGGCCTCAGACTTTTGTGGGATTTGGAATCAACTAGAAAGCTTCCCGTGATAGGTTCCAGAGCACCACCTCAAACGGTCAGTGGCGAATGGAGTGGATTCCAGGGATATGCATTGTTACCCAGCATCACCGGTGCTTCTGTGGCTACAGACTCAATGCAGTGGGCAGGGCCTGGACTGTCCACTGGGTCTGATGTGGAAGGGAAAGAAGGGCTTCCCCACCACTGTTTATAGCCTTGTGACTAGAAACGGTCCCCAAACAACAGTCAGACAGACAAGAGAATCCAGGTCGTAGCCCATGAGATGAAGGAACAAAGCAGCTGGGTGGGATGGAGCCAAGGGGAAAGGTTGCTCTTTTCCTCTCCACCTCGACTCCTTTCTTCCTTGAGGCCTTAGGGATTCATCATGGAGATTTGAAATAAAGCTCACAAGAGTCATATTTGTGGAATACAGAGTTTGCATTGAAGCAACTCTAAAAAATGAAGAGAGTTTAACCTGCCACCTGTTTCTTTCCAAAAAAAGGCAATTGCTTTTCCATTGTGGGGTTTCTCCGTTGCCTTGTTCGAGTAGCCTTCATAGTAAAAACAAATGAAAACTAAAGAAAGATTCAAAGATAGCAACAAAGGACACCTTCTGTTCTGAAATCCTCTTTCCACTAGTAGCACACGAGGTCTTTCCTGTGCATTTGGACTAGGGAATTAGCAGGCTCCTGGCTGGGATGGGAAGGCATGTGCCTGCAGGAGACTCGGGTTGCATCCCTGGGTTGGGAAGGTGCCCTGGAGAAGGAAATGGCAACCCCCTCCAGTATTCTTGCCTGGGAAATGCCACGGACAGAGGAGCCTGACTGGCCGCAGTCCATGGGGTGGTCAGAGTTGGGCACAGCTGAGCAACTAAGAACAGAAGCATCTCCAAGGCCCACACTCAAGTGTGTGTGTGCGAGGCGTGGCATGTGGTGTCGTGTCGTGTCTGTCTGTCTGTCTGTATCTCCCTCTCCCCGTCTTGGAGTCTGTCTAGGAAGCTTCGTCTCTTTCTGCCTCTGTCTCTCCCAACAGCCGGCCGCCGATCCGTTCCTCCGGCCCCGGCCTCTCACGGGTGCCATGGCTCTGGCTGAGGAGCTTGCGCCAGGAGGCTGTCTCCCTGGGCGTGGGTGCGTGCGAGTGTCTGTGCGTCTGTCGGTGTGCTGCCTGTCGCTGGGCTGCTCTCTCTGGAAGGTCGTGTGCTTGGCGGCGGCCTGGGGGCAAGGGGGTGTGGCCTCGGGAGGGCAAGGGGCGGGGCTGAGGCGCTCCAGTCGACCGCGCCTCCGTGGCCCCCGTGGGTCTGGGCACCGGGCAGGTGCCGCGCAGGATGGGCGCTCAGGGCCCGGCTGGGCTGCGCCTAGGCCCACAGGACGCTCTGAGGCCCGCAGGCCGCAGCGGGGGGATGGGGGGCGGTTTGGGGGGGCCGTCTGGAGGCTGGAGGCGGTGTTGCCGGAAGCCAGACACCTCCGGGGTCGCGTGGCCCTGAGCAGCGATCAGGATGGGGGCAGACTCCTCAAGTCATTTTTCTCATCTTCCCACTGAGCAGACCAGAGTGGATCAGATAGGGGTTCTCATTACTTGCTTCCAATTTATGATGAGAGCTAATGTAATTTTAGTACATTTGAGGGGGGAGTTGTCGTAACTTAGATTTTTGTCCACGCTACACTTTGTGTGGGATCTTATTTCCCTGACCAGGAATTAAAACCCATGACCCCTGCTGAAGTTTGGAGTCTTAACTACTGGGTCTCTGGGGAAGTCCACTCTAAGTTTAGTCGGAACTGGTGGAATTCCGACGTGCCTTAGTATGTTTCCGGCAATACTGTGAGGCTGAGAGGAGTTATCGGGCCTGAATTCGAGCACGAGGTTAAAGGTGCTCCTTTGCACACCACCACCACCACCCCTCCAGCACCCCCATCCCCCCACCCCCGGCAGCTGCTGCTGGAGCACCTGGAGTGCCTGGTTTCCCAGTACGCGCTGTCCCTCTGGATGATGGTGGACAGGCGGCAGGCGCAGTCCCCAGCCGGCATGACCAGCGAGGTGGAGGTGCTCAGGGCGCTGAAATTGCTGTTTGAGCACCACAAGGTCCTGGATGAGAAGGTACCAGCCCCCTGGCTGTCCTGGAGTTGTACCCTTGCTGCCTTATTAGGTGGATGATGCACGTATTTATGTAACTAGTTGACTTCTGAGCTTCTTGAATTCTTGTATATACATTTGTTTCTGCAAGAAGTCTAAAGTTTTATATGGTTAAACAGCATTGCCTGCATACATGCCCAGTCATGTCTGAATCTTTGCAACCCTGTGGACTGTAGCCCACCACGCTCCTCTGTTCATGGGGCTTCCCAGGCATGAATACTGGAGTGGGTGGACATCTTCACCTCCAGGGAATCTTCCCGACCCAGGGATCGATCCTGCCCTCTTACATTGGCAGGCAGATTCGTTACCACTGAGCCACCTGGGAAGCCCCCAGTTAAAAAGTATTAGTTGGCATGAATGCCTCGAGATGTATTATATTCTGTATATCAACTTGCAGTGAAAAACTGGGTAATAGAATTAATTTAGGATAACATTTTTTTCTCTCAAACTTAGAATTTAAAGCTGTTAACAAGCAGATTTACTTGACGTCAAGATCAGAGAGAGAAAGGTATTCTGTTACAGTATCCATGTATTAGGGTGAGTATACACTAAGAAGTGTAGTAAGGTATAAACTCACATCAACAGTGACTCGGCCCCTTTTATTTGAGTTGAGAGCGTGGTTACGAGTAGCGCTCGAAAGATGTAGTTTGTTAGAAGAATTAGGTGCCACACATAAACAGGTAAGTTTGATCAGTCATCCTGTAATTTCAGTTAAGGGTTTGTCATTTGAATCCTTTCATTTTAGGAAAAAATGAAGGCTGTAGTGGTGGGCATCAGATGTTCTTTATCTTTCTGATTGAGGACCCACCCACCTGGGCTATTTTTGTGACTAGTAAACTAGCCTTTCGGAGAAGGCGATGGCACCCCACTCTAGTACTCTTGCCTGGAAAATCCCATGAACGGAGGAGCCTGGTAGGCTGCGGTCCATGGGGTTGGGAAGAGCTGGACACGACTGAGCGACTTCCCTTTCACTTTTCACTTTCATGCACAGGAGAAGGAAATGGCAACCCACTCCAGTGTTCTTGCCTGGAGAATCCCAGGGACGGGGGAGCCTGGTGGGCTGCCGCCTATGGGGTCACACAGAGTTGGAGACGACTGATGTGACTTAGCAAACTAGCCTTGTGGCTCAGAGCTGCAGGATGTCTTCAGTACCCCTTTGTCCAGGAGAAGACAAATTCTGACTCTAATCACCTGGTGGTATTCGGGATGGATTGCATCACCATGTATTTTCTTTCTATATTGTGTTTTCAGGTTCAAGTTGAGTTTTTCCAGGTGGAGTTTTGCTGTCTTTACTTATTTCTTTAGTCTGATTCCATTTTTTGGTTTATCCACATTTATCCACAGTCAGGGCTTCCATGTAAAATTGGGTTCAGTTCCTGATAGACTTGAGCTGCCCTGAATGTCGCTGACGAGACGTGGTCCTCTCATGCCCAGGTGCAGACTCTGAAGGAGCAGGACTGGGAGCGTGCGCAGCAAGCCAGTGTGCTGGCCGACGTGGCCCAGGTGTTCCAGAGTGATGAGGGCATGTCTGATGGCGAGGGTGACAGGGTCCCCTCTTCAGCTCGGCCACTCAGCTGTCGCCCAGCGGGCAGGCCGATGCCAAGACTCTGAGTGTGAGGCTGCAGGAGCAGCTGGAGGCCATCAACGAAGAGATCAGGTGGGTGATCCCGAACTCAGCTCCCCAGAAACTCGGTTTCTCTGAGGAGCTGCCTTCTCCTAGGGAAGCCTGAGTGTTCCATAGTAAGAAACCTGACCTCAGGTCTGCTTCAAGAATTTTCAGTTTTGAGATTGCCCTTGATTATAGAGCTTGGTCAGCTGGTGTGTTCTGTCCACGGTGTGGTGTCAGCACTCTGTGGGGGGGGTGTTGTGGGGTGTCCCCCCTCAACTCTGAGCCACAAGGTGGATGAGGTGCCGAGGTGGTATCCCCTGCAGCCCGTGCACCCTCCTGTGTTCCTTGGAGCCCACCCTGTTCTGCTCCACCTAGAACAGAAAAGCTCAGGTCTGGGGGTTGGCAAATTCCCACTCAGATCTGCATTTTCCTTTTTAACTTAATACAGTGTGAGGATTGGCTGGTTGTAAGACAGTGGTCCAAGGACATGTGTTTGAGTTTTTCTCATCTCATCAGTATATTTAAGATGTTTTCTTTAGACACCATCTTCACAGTTATAACAATTTAGAAAATGGGATAGAATCCAAAGGCCGGCCTCATGGTGAGCAGGGGGGCTTGGGTCTGGGTGCAGCTGAGTGGCTGGAGGCCCCGGGGCCTGCCTGGTGCCACACGCACACAGCTATGCCCATGTCCCGAGTCCATGTTCAGAGTGGCCACAGGCCGGTGACCCTGCACAGAACCAGGCAGAGGCTGCTGCTCGGACTCTTCTCATCACGTCAGCCCAGGCCGAGGTGCCCGTTCCTGTCGGCCGAGCACGGGGGGCCGGGGGAAAGGCAGGGGGCGAACGGGCAACCAGCAAACGCAGGTGGTGCCGCCTGCCCTTTGACGGCGAGACAGATTTGTGGGCCATGTTTGAGCACGGACGAGCTCAGAAAGATGGTCTTTCCACGTCCCCACAGGAAATATGCAATGGTTATATATTAATATTTTAATTTTTACAGCAAGTTTTCAAGTAAAAGTGATTTTTCCTTATGTGACAAGTTGACTTGATTTAATGGTAAATTCTGTCCATGAACTTGTTATCAACAGTGAAAACCTTTCAAGTTGTAGAAGTAGAAGTGAAGCTGGAGAATTTACTTCCTGTAAGAATTTTGTATTTTAATTTGAAAATCATTTTATTTGCCTAATCATGTATTTAAACTGCTATACAAAATCATCCAAGACACATTAGGGGAGAAGAGCAGAAACCGTGAATTCTAGGCTAATGCAGCACATTGACATGAATCCAGAAACTCACACAAAGCTGGTGCAGAACTTCCTCAAGTGATGTGTTTGTACATATTCAACCTTAAATTAAAAAAAAAAAAAAGAAAGATCAACTCAGCACTTCATCTGGTCTGGAGACTTGTGTTTACAAACTCCAGATTGTTCGTGAATTGCTGTTTTGATTGTACCGAGTTCTCGATTCCCAGTGGAAAAGGCTTGAGGCACTGACGTGCATCTCTGCCCTGAGAGCGGGGGAGGTAAAGGTTGTCAACATCAGGCATCTCCTCACAGGAAGAGCGTCGCCACCAGAGTCCCTTCAGAATGTTAGAGCAAAGACATGAAATCAAGTTTGAATGATCAGGGGCCAGTTTGTAAGACTCAATGCTAAGTTATTCTAAGTTTGAGAATATTCAAAAGAGGAAAAGTCGAACCTTTTGTCTGAGATGTTAGTTGAGCAATGTTTCTAGAATTTGCTAATCGTGACATGGAATGCCAGCCCAATTTGTTGTCCAGACAGTTTCCTCTGCTGACAAAGGCAGGTAACGGGTTTTATTCTTTTAGGTTGATGGAAGAAGAGAAGGAGAACACGGAGCAGCAGGCGGAGGAGACTGAGAGTAGGGAGGGCAGGGGGAGCTTAGGGAGCCTCTGTCATTATAAATCGGTGAGCTCCCTCAACTTGCATGCCGGCTCCTGCCCACCCCTGCCCAAGCCCAGAAGGAGACAGCACAGCCCGGCGCCGGAGGGAGACTGGCTGGGCATCATGACTCTGGTATGTATCTGCCTCCTCCCTGCCTCATCCTTCCCCTAGGACATGGGTTTTCTTTATTTTGTTTGTTTTTTGGTCTTTCTCTTTTTACTTAGAAGAAAATCAGGTACGATTGCTACATTCAGAGGTCTACAATTTTTTAAACTGCCTAGTCTTTAATCATTCCACAATGGCCCAGTGACAAATTAGTCTTGATATTTGGACCACAGGCTTAACCCGTCATCATGAACTCAGCCAGAGCCTGCCTCTGTAACGTTGGGCCTGGCCTGTGCTGGGCACAGCAGCTGCAGGGAAGTTTCTGTTCTCAGGGAGCAGACAGCTTCGTGAAAGTAACCATAGGCAGCCCTCATGGCGTGGGAAAGCCGTGCAGCACATGTTCCACTGGGGCTGCCTGGCCGCAGGGTGCAGGGCATGCAGTGGGAACAAAACCAAGAATCTCCATGGTCTGCTTGCTGAGGGACCCGGCCGCGGGCACAGGCCAGCTCTGCCTGTGAAACCAGGTTAAGAGCCTGGTGCCCCAGGGCCCCAGGGAAGTGGTTGGGCTGCCTCACTTTTCTGAGTCTAAAAATGGGATGACGACCTAGGGCTTTCGATGACAGAGTCTGTGGCTCCAAAGCACATGTTCCAGCTTTCTTGCGTGTTTAGCTTGGGTTTTGTGAGTGCATTGCTATTTACCCCAGGAAATCACGTGTACAACACTCTGCTTTGTAACTGGACTTGTATTATCACTGTTTTCTGTGACCATCCATTTCATGTTAGCTGCATTGTTAGTCAGCTTATAATTAAATTAACCGTGAATCCTTTTAGTGGCCTGTGAAGTAACTAGTCCATTTTGTGGTCTTTTGCCACAGTTTTTATAATTTGCATCATTGGCTAATTAATTTATATTTAAAATTCTTTGAGGATTTCTCTGTGGTTTCATGCTTGATTTCTTTCCGAGTATTTGTTACAGAACAGTTCTGTATGTTTTCTTGGCTGTTGGAGTTCTCCGGCGGTGTGTCTGCTTTCATCATTGGTTTAGATTTCCTGTCTCATCCTGTTGTCTGCTTGGTCGTCATCAGTCCAGACCCCTCCCCCGCCGCCGAGGCAGTAGTTTCCCATCCATCTCCCCTCCCCCATCTCCCCACTTGCTCTGGTCATAGCTGTACTGTGGTCCACAACGTGTGTGCCCCTGTCGGGTCTGTGCTTTGTCTTTCTGTCTCATTAAATGGTGTTTTTCCCCCATAGCATTAAGCTGAATTGGTGTATCACTATGCAGTTACAGGAGAAGGCAATGGCAACCCACTCCAGTATTCTAGCCTGGAAAATCCCTTGGATGGAGGAGCCTGATAGGCTGCAGTCCACAGGGTCGCACAGAGTCGGATTCGACTGAAGCAACTTAGCAGCAGCATGCAGTTACAAGCATAATGTAGATGGATCCTAAACAGCATATCATGTATAATTCAAAATTAAGATTGTGGTTACATAAAAAATGATCCTCTTAAGTGTAGAATTAATGGACTTTTAGATATGCAGATGGCACCTCCCTTATGGCAGAAGTGAAGAGGAACTAAAAAGCCTCTTGAAGAAAGTGAAAGTGGAGAGTGAAAACGTTGGCTTAAAGCTCACCATTCAGAAAACGAGGATCATGGCATCTGGTCCCATCACTTCATGGGAAATAGATGGGGAAACAGTGGAAACAGTGTCAGACTTTATTTTCGGGGCTCCACAATCACTGTAGATGGTGACTGCAGCCATGAAATTAAGACGCTTACTCTTTGGAAGGAAAGTTATGATCAAACTAGACAGCATGTTGAAAAGCAGAGACATTACTTTGCCAACAAAGGTCCATCTAGTCAAGGCTATGGTTTTTCCAGTGGTCATGTATGGATGTGAGAGTTGGACTGTGAAGAAAGCTGAGCGCCGAAGAATTGATGCTTTTGAGCTGTGGTGTTGGAGAAGACTCTTGAGAGTCCCTTGGACTGCAAGGAGATGCAACCAGTCCGTCCTAAAGGAGATCAGTCCTGGGTGTTCCTTGGAAGGACTGATGCTAAAGCTGAAACTCCAGTACTCTGGCCACCTCATGTGAAGAGTTGACTCGTTGGAAAAGACTCTGATGCTGGGAGGGATTGGGGGCAGGAGGAGAAGAGGACAACAGAGGATGAGATGGCTGGTTGGCATCACCAACTCGATGAAAATGAGTCTGAGTGAACTCTGGGAGTTGGTGATGGACGGGGAGGCCTGGCGTGCTGTGATTCATGGGGTTGCAAAGAGTCGGACACGACTGAGTGACTGATCTGAACTGAACTGACACAATCTCCTTTCTGTGTTGGTGCTTGTATTTAAGAGTGTAAATCTCATCAGCTTTTGCACAGTTAATGTCTCTATTAGATTCTTTAGAAAAGTGTCTTTTACGGTTAATAAAATGTAAAGACTGCACCTGCTATTATGGTAGCTTTCATTCTTACATATTTTCACAGGAAACCTGTTTTAATGAATTTATTTTGAGTTGTTTTAATTCTGTGTCAGGATTTTACATTAATGTCCAAGAGGTGGTTAGATTTGTTCAATGTTAAAATAGGTATTATGGTAACTTCCTCATCAGGAAATTACTTTTTTAAATTACTAATTTAACGTAAAAGATGTTTTTTATTAAGGGAAACTAACTTATAGAGAAGTTTGCCTGAGAATAGACAACCATTAAGGGCCTTTGTTGTACGGAATCCTGTGCTTTAATAAATCATGATGATGTAATAGAATTGTATCTTCCTGAGTAATAATTTCTAGTGTTTCTCTAGTAAATCCTGAATAGCTTATTTAACTTCTGTGGTCAAAAAAATGATCTGTTTCCAGTCACGTGTTCTCTGAATCTTCATGTCACTTACACGTTTGCCCTCATTTTTGCTTTCCTGTATTTGCCTATTCGGATGCTTGAAATTTTAGCTTCAAAGTCGCAGTGAATCTGGTTTCTCTTCATTTCTTTGCATGTATCTATCAGCCTCATGATTTAAGGAAGCGGTGTCGAAAGGTAAACTATTTAGTAATTTAGCAGGCCTTTCTTTCTCTGTGAAGTATTAAAGAGTCCTTATGGTTTAACGTGAATGAACACTGTGTGGTTATGTCCTGGTGAATAACTGACACTTTAATGGAAGTAATGAAACTCACCCACCACTTAAACTGTGCTGATGGTTCTGTTGGAAATAGGTCATTCGTTGGGACAGTTGTAACAGTTTGCCTTTCTCCCACTTGTTTGCCTTCTGATCATCTCATGGTTGTTTATAATAGAGTATTATTATTTTTAAAATTTTCTTTACTTATTTTTTTGGCCATGCTGCACAGCTTATGGGATCTTAGTTCCCCAGCCAGGGATCAGACCAGTGTCCCGGCAGTGAACGCGCCAAGTCTTTACCTCTGGACCACCATGGAATTTCCGCTTAGTGTTTTCTTACAAGGAATGACTGAATGAGAGCCATAGATGTTAGATTTGCGGGAAGCCAGTTTAATGATGGTGGGTCGCAGTGTGCAGGAGACTCTGTGGGCCGGGCATGTGCTTTCGGAGTCTGTCATCTCATCCCCAGGTGAGGTCCAGGCTGCTGCTCTCCCCATTCAGCAGACATGGACACTGAGGATTAGTGAGGCCGGGCACCCTGCCTAGGCTCTCACACCTAGCAGCATGGTGCGGACTGGTCTGATCAGAGCTGGACACTTAACCGTGGTGCCGTCCAGCCTGCTTTCCTCCAGAGGCTCTCGTGTCCATCACGGCATCCCTGATGGAGGGAGCCTCAGGAGGGAGCTCGCTGCCTCTCCCCTCGGGTCACTTGGATGAGCCCCTGTAGTTGGAGTCCACTGCCCCAAGGGCTGGCCTTCCTTGTCCCTCTCCTGCTCCCAGCCTGCTGACGGAGCACTCCTGGGCCTTCCCGCAAGACTGGGGTGGCCGCGCTCCAGTTCAGCCCACTCAGTGCCTGGGAGCCCTTCTGCTGGGCACAGCAGAGCAGCGCCGTCCCCCTGGGGTTGGTAACCTGGGTGTGCCGCTCGCCCACTCTGTGGCCTGCTTTGCCCTCCTGTTAAGTGGACACGGTGCTGCCCATCCTGGCCACGTGGGCACCAGAGGGGAGGCTCCCGTCCTGGGGGAGGGCGGCCAGGCTGCGGACCCAGAGGCCTTGCTCAGGAGGAGGCCCGGGGTAAGGGGCTGGCATGGTCCCTGACCTTGAGGCAGGTGTTTGTCTCCACTGAGTCCATAGTCAGCCCAGGTGCGTCACTTCCCTGCTCTGTTCGTTGTTTTCTGATTTTTAGAAATGCTTATTTTAACTTGAATTTGAGATTGATCCCTGTTCAGTTCCATGTGGATAATTTCTAGCCTTTGTAGCCTTCTGTTGTTGGAGGGTTCTTGTTAGAGCACAGGGGAGGGTGCCGAGCTTATCCAGCTGCTCCTAAATGAGTTCAGCTGTATTTTGCACTAAGTCACTTTGTTGTCACCAAGCTCCTGTGGGGCTGCACGGGACCAGTATTCTTTACACAATCCCACTGAAAAGGCACAGGTTAGTTGGTTAAAACAAGGCACTCATTGTTTATAAAAATACATGCCATGTGTGTTTCCTAAAACTTCCCCTAGCTTAACAACACACCCAGATGTATCAGTGAGACCTGTCTGGACCCTGAGGGGTTAATCTGTTCCCTACACTGTCCTTCCTGTCCTCACACCCAGGACCAGCAGAAAATCTGGGAGTCCAGGAGAGATCACCTTCTTTATTGTTTTTTCAATTAGTTTATTTGTTAATTGAAAGATAATTGTTTTACAGAATTTTCTTTTCTGTCAAACGCCAACATGAATCAGCCATAGGTACCCATATATCTCCTCCCTTTTGAACCTCCGACCCTCTAGGGTGATACAGAATCATCTCATAGTGAAGATCTGGGCGTGCTTTATGGAAACCACTCTGAGTGAATGACCCTCCAACTGCGTGTAAGTACTTCAGTGAGTGGCCCCCAGTCTGTATGTTACCGAGAAATGTGATCCAGGTGTGTGGTGTTCGCGTGGAGGTTTAGGTACCTTTTCTGTGTTTCTCTTGTTGTCCTGGGATCCAGTAACCTGCATCATCTCTCCAAATGATCCTGGGTGGTGGCACAAGCTGTATCTTTTCCTCCTTCAAACAGAAAGGTCTGGACAGCTTTGCTGAGAGGTTTCGTACTCTCGGTGTGGTGCTTCTGAGCAGCATCTGGCGATGAGGACAGTCCTTTCATCAGGGCAGTTCATGCCATGCAGGGTTCACGGGGCCGGCATCGCTTTGCTGTCCTGCCCGGCAGGGCCATCTGGTCACTGGATTCCAGGGAGGTGGAGCCCACCTGTAGGGAGGCTCCCGTCCAGGGTCTCTGCACTCAGTCAGATGCTCTCGCTGCCCCATAGCCCCGCTTCTCTTGAACAAGACAGTCTTTTCAGATGGCATTAAGCTAGAACAGGGGTTTTTTTTGTACTTGGGGGAAAGCATAGCTAATAGATTTTCAAATAAGATTCTGGTTATAATGTAAAGCCTGTGTGATTGCCATTTTCAAAATAGTCTATTGTTAGCCAATGTTACACTTACCTCACTCCCTCAGCTGCCTCTTCTTTACGGGAAGAGGTAGGAGATTTCAAGACCACCATCAACTGTGCAACCTTGACCCCCACCTCGCCGCAGTCCCTTCGGCTGGACCGCCTGCACACGGGGTCGCTGCGCACAGCCAACCAAGAGGACATCAGGGACGCCCACAAGTAAGCGGCCTGTGTGTGCGTCGTCAGTTTCAGGAGCCCTGCGCCTCTTGCCCTGAAAGAGTTGCAAGGATGATTTTAAAGGAATACCATTGGGTTCAGTGCCTGTGGTTAGTGGTGAACTTCAGGTGCTGGGGAAGAAGAGCGCAGTGACCTCAGTGATTTTAGAAAATGTCCTTCTCTAGAGATTGACTCCTGTGGGAGCTTTCTTCCTGCTCTAGATAGAGGTCTGCCTGGCCTGGGGCACGTTCCTGCCGGTGACGGCCCCGTGCCTCTCGGGTTCGCTCTTGAGGGTCCCTCCCTTTTCCTCAGGGGTCTCGTCTCAGGAGACTCTGTCCCCTCCTGTGACGGACACTGTCCTCATTCAGACCTCCACCTGAGCTCCCGTCCTGAGCAGGCAGCACGCGATCGGGGGCACGTGTGGTCACCTGACCAGCAGCCCTGCACGGTGACCATCGCTCTCCTGCCACGGCCAGGGCCCGTCACCCTGCAGGAGGCGGGGGGAGCCGCCCAGAGCAGGGGAGCTCGGCTTCTCCTGGAGTGTTGTCACCTGCTGAGCAGCAACCCTGAGGGAGGTTCGGGGCGCCCTCTGCACCAGCTGGCCTGGAGTGAAGCCCTCCTTGGGGGAGAGCTCGAGGCAGAGAATCTCAGCTTCCCGGGGCGGTTGTCTGTGTCCGGGAGCCTGCATTGCTCCTGTGGAGCGTGTTTAGTGAAGGAGACCCCACCGTCTGCTGCAAGGTTGAGGCGCGGGTGTTGCTGGGTGCCCTCTTCTCTCAGTAGCTCTTGTGGAGGTGTGTGTGTTTGCACGAGGTTGCCAGTTAAAGGTCATTTTCTCTCCCCAAAGCTCGACAGGCTCTGAGGACAACCCCGAGAACAAGCCCAGCAGCAGCACCAGCAGGCAGGACTTGCTGCACAAAGCCCCGAAGAAGAAGGGTATCGAGTCCTCCATCCGCCGCTGGTTTCATAGGAAGGAAAAGGGCCGGCCTGAACACCCCGGCAAGGAGGCGTTAGCACCAGGTGGGTGCTTCACTGTTCAGAGGGAGGAGGCCTGCAGGCATGTCCCTTCTGTGTCTCCCCCGTTGTCCCCACGAGGCTCCTGTCACTCACGCTGGGGGTCCTCCTGGAAGCAGGAGCAGAGGAGGCGGCTGTCTTCTCAGTGGGTCTGAGATGTTCGGATGAGTTAGTGAGTGGATGGATGGATGGACAGATGGCTGGCTGGATGGGTGGATGAACGGAGCATGGAATGAATACAGCAGATGATGGTTGTTCTCCAGTGCTAGAAACATATTCCCAGGTCCCCTTCAGCCAAAACCTGGGACAAATTCCATCATTAACCTGAAACCCTCAACATCTGGCAGTGCTGCCATTGATATACCGGCTTTGTTTTTAGATACTATGACGTTAATGAGCTCTATTTAAATTCAAATTCACGTGAACTGAAAAATATTACATATATATAATTACTTAAATATAATCTGAATATAATTGTTTGCTAGTCTAACTAAGACATGTCTTAAGTCATCAACATTATATAATACTTTTATTATGCCTGGGTTTAAGGTAACTAAATTTGTCAACAAAAGGTAACTCTTTATATATATACATATAAATATATAAATGAGATAAACACTTTTAGATAAACTTATATTTTTAATAGAATAATCTAATATATTCTGTTATTATAATCTAAAATCTCTTAGGATTGGAATAACTTAAATTTCTAGAATTGTACTAAACTAAATAATAAATGCTTATTAAATAGCTAGGTCATTTCCAAATAAAATAAGATTTTAAAACATTAATTACTAAACATTAACTTCCTCTTACAGAAGGTTTTTCTTACAGAAAAACTAAAGAGATTTTAAACTATTAAATGTATTTTACAATGTATAATATATTGATATATAAATATATATTTATATGTAATAAATATATATTATAATATGATATAATATCTTCACCAATCTATAATATACAAGACACTTCATAGTTACTAAGGAAAAGTAAGGTATATGCTTTCAATAAAAAGATGTAAGATATGACATATTCAGATATACATTCCACATTTTTCCTGGGGGCCACTGCTCATTTAACAAACAACAATTATTAAAATAACTTGGAAGAATGACGAGCCTGTTTGGACAGAGCAGTGGCCCCTCACGAAAGAGAAATTACAGGCGGCTAAGGAACTTATAGCTACACAACTAGAATTAAAACATCTTGAAGAATCTTGTTCTCCTTGAAACTCTCCTATTTTTGTCATTAAAAACAAAAAAACAAAAAAAAAACAACTAACAAATGGTGTCCCTTAACAGACCTTAGGAAAGTTAATGCATCTATGAAACCTATGGGTGCATTACAACCAGGACAAGATTGCTTTTTTAATATACCTTTACACCCTTTAGACCGAGAGAGATTTGCTTTCTCTCTCTCTTATCCTAATCATATTAGACTTCATAAATGGTACCAATGGACTGTACTGCCACAAGTGATGATGAATTCTCCCACCATGCATTAGTACTATGTAGCCAAAGCCCTTGAGCCTATGAGAAAGCAATTTCCTAACTTTCTTGTTATTCACTATATGGATGATATATTGTTTTCAGCTCCATCTGTCTTACAAACTGAACACATGTTTGATATAGCTCAACTATGCTTTAAAAACTCTAGATTAGTCATTGCCCCCGAAAATATGCAAACCTCTACCCCTTACCATTACTTGGGGTTTGTTGTTAATAGGCAAGGCTTTACTCCCCAACTAATTCAGATCCATGCTGATAAATTATCAACCTTAAATGATAAGCTTTTCCAAAAGCTCTTAGGTGATATTGGGATTAGGCCTTCTTTAGGCATTGCTAATTATCAACTGAATAACCTACTTAATACTTCAAAAGGAGATCCTGATTTAAATAGCCCTCGTTCACTTTCTCAAGAGGCATGAGAAGAACTCTATTTGGTGCAAAATAAATTACAAAAACAATTTCTTACTCGCATCAAAATAGATTGACCTCTAGAATTGTTTATACTCCCCTCTCATTCTCGCACAGGACTTATTGCCCAACAAGAACACCCAGTAGAATGGATGTATACCCATTTTAGGGAAATAAAGTTATTTACACCCTACCTTGATTTAATTGCCCTAATCATTATCAATGGAAGAATTAGGACTAAAACTGTAATTGGCTCTGATCCTCATAAAATTATAATACCTATCAATAAATACATATTACAGGTATTCCTTATAATCCACAGACACAAGACATAGTCAAAACAAACACATCACACACTAAAGTCACAAATAAAAAATTAAAAAAACGGGGAATACACAGGTACACTACTGTCTTCCTTATCTAAAGCAGACTTTACTAGATTCTAACATATTTTCTAAACCTATAACTATTGTTAATACAGCTTTATTTGTTTTCAATTTTTTTAACCTCTTCTTTAGATTTGACCCAAGGGGGCCCCCGGCGTTCAACATGGAGATGAAACAAGAACCCCAGGAAGAAGAAATTCCAATATGGTCTATGTCTGCTCTAAAGAACTCCAGAAAGCACCACCCTCGGCGGCATCACCTCGATGATCTCCTTACTTGGACAAATAAAAACCCTACTAATCAAGCTGAAAATTTGGTCTCTCAACAGGGATTTCCTCCGAGTCCTGAATACGTTCTCCTGGCAATACTTAGTCTTTTGACCTGTACCTCCCCTCTTTCGAGCAGACTAATACCCAACCCCCCTCTATTACAGGTGGTCAAATGAACGGAGAGAGGACCAATCATTTCAACTAATGACTCTATACACATGCTTTCTCCCTAGTAGATGAAAGGGCCCTCACACCCTGGGAAGGAAAGAAAACTAATGAACATTTCTTTAGGCTGTGAAGTCCTTCTCTTGTGCATGGGCCCAGCAAAATTGTGCATAAACATCAGCCGACAACTTTGGATGGACAAATTTGGGCTTTCATCCTGCCTCCAAAAGAAGACTTTCAGACATTGCTTGGATTATTTACTGCCCTTTCTTTGTAAACCATGTTTATACTACTGAAACTTTAGGGAAAGAGTTAGGGAAAGAACAAAGAACTTTATGCAAAGGGTTTACTTATAAAAACTTTACTTATACTCCCATTCCTTGGGACAAATGTCAAACCAAATCAAGAAAATCAATGTTTGTGGCTAATCATACAATTGTTGATTGGGGACCCCATGGTATGTGGTTATCTGACTGCTCAGATGATATTAACAACACTGTGTGATATGGAAGGTCACTGACCCTCGATGGAACATTGCTATGACAAAGGACTTCTTGAGTGGCTTGACTGTGGATTAGCCCCACCTCGTCCTAGGATCGTCCTCGATAAACAGAGTGGGCCTGAACAATGGGCCATTTGGAAACTTGCTGCGAGCACCAGAGCACGGAAGAACTTGGAACTTGGACCGGACATTTCATAGGGACCAGTCGTGGTCATAGTAACTATTTCTTTCACTATAATCAGTCATATTTTATACAGGCCTGTGTCCCACTTCCTTTTTGTTATAGCCATAGAAAATTTACAATTTAATAAAACTTTTACGTTCTGTAACTTGTATTAATTGCAAACTGCATACTTGTATTAACTCCTCTATTTCTTTAAGCTACTCAATTTTGTGTTATTCCTGTTCAATTCAATCACAGTGCCTACAACTGGGAACAAATCAAATTTCATTTACAAAATATACATGATCATGCCTCTGTAAAAGAAATTCTTTAAAAGTTTTTCTAAATACTTGCCCTCTTCCCCTAATTTGGAAATTTTAGCTGAACAAATAAAGCTGGGCTAGACCCACGAGGATGGTTTCAAAGTATTACCCACAGTATCGGGTTTGGAACTGTAGCTTTGGTGATTGTCTTGATTATTATATTTGTTGTTTATCATCGCCTTTCTATAAGGTTGGTTAATACTAACCAAACTCATTTGGTCAAGACCTTTTTTTTTTTTTTAACAAATATAATAAAATAGGGGGAATTGTCAGGAAGCATTTAACAGGAGGCTTCCTGTGTGCTGTTTTGGATCTGTCAGAAATTCTCTGCTCCTTATTAATTCCTGAGGAATTAAGAGGAGAGGCAAGTCTCTCCCGGGGGGCTGAAGAATCCAGGCATTTCCTTCATAAGTTTTTCTATACAGTGATAAGAACCCTCTTCCTTCTTGTGAACCATAGGGTAAAAGTGATTGTTTACAACTCTCTCTTTAATATGGATCGCCTATGTTTTGTACGTCTGGAATTTTAATCTTTATCTTTGCTGAGAATAACTACCTGTAAGACAGTATATATGCCCACACCATGTTGATTAAAACACCTTTGCTCCATCAGAGCTCTGGTCCCCGTGTCTTTCTTTCTCTCTCTCTCTTTTAGGCTGATCCCTTGGATCTCTGAGTTCACTTTCCTGCCTGGGCTTCGAAGACCCTCTCAAGAAGGTGCTCTGCATCTTCACTCCATCGAGCGGGCACCTGAGGCCTCCGTGAACAGAGCAAGTCCCATGTCAGGGGCTTTATTGTCTTTCTGCGTAAACCAAGGAATATCAGCCTCTTTCTCTCCTATACCTTCTTATTGTCGCCTCTGGAGCACCAGGTTCCAGTCCATTAAAGGACCTCAACAAGGTGAGTGCAGCCAGGGGCCACACCTGTTGGACTGGCCCTCATCTGGCAAAGCGTTGGGGTTGTGTTACATTTTGTTAGCATGGCTGTGGGTCCTGCTGGCCAGGGCGTTTTGGCCTTAGTGGGCAGGATCGACCCCAGCAGTTTACCTTGTAAGATGCTGTGCAGGTGTTGCGTGGAGGATGGGCGGGGGCCCCACAAGAAGGGAAGCACTGGCTGGAGGAGTCACTGGGGCACGTGGACTCAGCTATCGAGTCAGTCCTTGAAGCAGAAACGCTAAGCCCCTTAACATCTCCCTTCTTCCAAAGAAAGGATACACTGGCTGGAGAAGTCTCTGGGGCATGAGGATCGAGCTAGAGAGTCAGTCCTTGAAGTAGCAAGGCTAGGCCCATGAATGTCTCCCATCTTACAAAGCACAGAGCAGTGTGTCCAGTATTTTAATCACGGGTACCTACTGCTTCCGTGTATGACATACACCCTTATAGCTACACATGTCTACTACATGCCTCTTACAAGTGCTGGGCACTGTTCTGGGTGCTGAACACTCAATATGTAGGAGGAGATACGTAGCCCAGGATCTTTTTATTTCTGCAAAGAAAAATGGAAGAATGAAAGACTCCGTGTGGTTCAGTTTGAGCAACTTGACCACGTGGACAGCCTCACGTGCACGTAAATTGTGGTAAAATACATATAACATAAATTTAACATTTTGACCAGTTGCTTGAATGCCTGGGTGGCTTCAGTGAAGTCAGGTTAACAGATGGCCTTGGGGTGCCATCCGTCTTTTTCCCAGAGGAACACTCCAAAGCTTGGTGGCCTTGTAGACCTTCCCTTTTTTCTTCACTGTCCCCAGTGGCTCTAGGTCACTGGTCTGTGTGTCGTTTAAGAATCTCTTTATCCACTTTGTTGTTAGGGTTATGTTTTGGAAAGCTTCTCAGACGGCCCTGGGTCTTGAGAAGGCAGTCTTGGATTCCGGGTTCCCCCCTGCCACATGCCTGCCAGGTCGAGGTGGAGGCTGAAGGCCGGTCTGAGTTGTGGTGGTCTGTGTGGTCTTGGGGTCAGTGGACCCCCTCTTCTCTGGAGGGGCAAGGAGATCCTTTGTGTGAAGCCTGGAGAGACTTGACAGGGTCAGTCTTCACAGTCTTGCTCTCTTTTTAATTTATGTTTGCATTTAGTTTCTCATTTAACTGTTTTCTAAGAGTTTCCAAGTCATACAGAGGAAATACAGATGGTTAGCGAGCAACTTCTCAAAAGAGAAGAAGAAATTGCAGAGCTAAAGGCGGAAAGAAACAAGACCAAGGTCAGGAGGGGGATTCTCACGTGTTGACATTTGCCCCACGGGAGTCACTAAATGTTTGCCTTTAGTTTCTCATTTAACTGTTTTCTAGGAGTTTCCAACTCCTAGTGAAGAACTAAGCTTCTTAAAAGACAATAAGAAATCGCTAATGCTAAAAGCAGAAAGAAACACCACCAGGGTCAGGAGGGGGATTCTCACGTGTTGACATTTGCCCTGCGGGGGTCACCACCGGCTTCCTTGTTGCTGTCTTTAAACTCTGATTTTCAAGTCATTTTTCACATCTTCCCACTGAGCAGACCAGGGTGGATCAGTTCGGGGTTCTCATGCCGTGCTTCAAACTTAGGATGAGAGTTAATGTAATTTTAGCATATTTGAGGGGGGAGTTCTCTTCACTTAGATTTTTGTCCACGCTACACTTTATGTGGGATCTTAGTTCCCTGACCAGGGATTAAAACCCGTGACCCCTGCAGAAGTGTGGAGTCTTAACTGCTGGGCCCCTGGGGAAGTCCACTCTAACTTTCGACTGAACTGGTGGGATTCCGACATGCCTTAGCATGTTTCTGGCTATAGCGTGAGGCTGAGAGGAATTATCGGGCCTGAATTCGAGCATGAGGTTGAAGGTGCTCCTTTGGCCCCACCCTGCAGCAGCTGCTGGTGCACCTGCAGTGCCTGGTTTCCTGGGTTCGTGCCATCCCTCCAGATGACGGCAGGCAGGCGGCAGGCGCAGTCCCCAGCCGGCATGACCAGCAAGGTGGAGGTGCTCAGGGCGCTGAAATTGCTGTTTGAGCACCACAAGGCCCTGGACGAGAAGGTACCAGCCCCTTGGCCGTCCTGGATTTGTACACTTAGTGCCTTGTTTTGACCTCACCGATTGCCCGGAAGTGCTGTGCTCCCTCCCTCTCAAAACAAGGCTGTCTAAGGCTTCCTTTACCCCTTAGAAACCCTCCGATGGCTCTCTAAGCCACGAGGAAGACCTGGCTAAGGTGACTGCACTCAGGAAGTCCTAGAGAAGCAGTCGCAGGAGCAGAGCCAGATGAAGGAGCTCCTGGCAGCTCTCTCTGACCACATGACAGAGCTGGAGGAGGACCTGGACACGGCCAGGAAGGACCTCCTCAAGTCTGAGGACGTGAACGTGAAACTGCAGCAGGACGTCTGAGAAGTGAGTGACGGCCACCGTGTCTGTTGTCCTGAGGTGGGCTGTGGGTCCCTTCTTCTCCCGGGGACTCAGCCTTGGGATGGCTGCATGAGTAAGAGCAGAGCACCGGAGAGACTGCAGCTGGCTGCCTCCCCACCTCTGCATCGAGGTCTCTGGGGTAGAAGAGCCCTGGTCCCCGCGGTCTGTTGGCAGTGGACCAGCATGAGGGTAGCCCTGGCGCTGTGCTGCACCCTGGGTGTGGACTCCCCATTTCCACAAGTTCTAGGGGGCCCATTGTGCTCCTTTTGTATAAATCCATCCATCCATCCCTTCATTTATTGGCGTATAGTTGCTTTACACTGCTGTGGCAGTTTCTGCTGTACAGCAAAGTGAATCGGTCCTCTGTCCATCTATCCCCCTCTCCTGTAGATGTCCTGCCCGTTTACTTCACCACAGAGCACTGCGTGGACGCCCCTGTGCTGGACACCAGGTCCTTACTCGTTCACTGTATGTGAAGTATCGGTGCTGTGTGTGTGTCAGCCGGTCTCCCAGTTCAGCCCCGCCTCCACCTGCCTGTCCAATGTGTTCCTGATGAAGCCGAAATGTCCTTCTGATTCACTCAGGCGAGTCTGGCGACGTCTCTGGAGCCCGTTCTCTCGGAGAGATGGGAGCATGCTGTGTGGGCTCTGCTGAGGCAGCTTGCCTGGCCATCTTCTCTAGTTTTCTGAGGTTCCGCTCCTTGAAGGGATGTGTGACAGTGATGCCGGCGGTCAGACAAGTCGAGTGGCGTTTGCTCACCCTCAGATCCTCAGGCCCGAGCTGTGTGACCCTGTGGAATCATGATGTTTCTGTTGGTCGTGTCTGCGGGGGTCATGATTTACGAGAAACATCCCGGGGATGTGGTGTTGCTGGGGGCATCGTCCCCACTACCAGCCAGCCAGCCACCCCGTTCTTCTGGCGGGAAAGGTTGCCCCGCACTGCCGGTGGGCACTGGCTGGGCATGGGGCGTCGGGCCGGGCCTGTGCTGGCGCGGCAGCCGGGAGCGTTGCCCGGAGCTCAGTGAGCGGCTGAGACACCATCGGTTGGCGGGCGGCCGGCGGTGCCGGGTGCTCGCAGACCCTCCCAGAGCAGGGTCACGAGCCGCCGCCAGGGGGCGCGCTTCTGCCTGTGAGCTTCCCCTCCAGGCTTGGTTTCTCCCCTCCCCCAGCATCTCTGCTGGCCGTCCCCTCGGCCTTGCGGTCCGACCGTTTGTCTTCCGGAAGCTCTGCCACTAAGGAGGCTAAACGGTTCCAACTTCCCTCCCAGCTTAGGAAGGTGGAACATGTGCCTCGCGCGGCCCGCACTTGCCGCTGCCTGCTGCCCGCGCTGTCTCGCCACAGGCAGTCCCAGGAGGGGGCGCAGTGGCCACGGGTGCGGGGCCGGGGCTCGCGGAGCACGTCTCCTCTCACGAGCCGGTCACCAGCACCCGCCGTGAGCCACGTGTCACACACGAAGCCGCGCAGGCTGCGTGAGCAGGCATTCAGGCGTGCTCCCCGCAAACCCGGGCCCGTGGTCCGCACAGAGCATGGCCCGCTTGCCGCCCCTGCGATCACAGCCCGCGTGCCATCGGGACAGGGGCGATGCGAGCGGAGCTGACGCTGTTCTCGGCCGACAGGCGGAAGAGAGACAGGGCAGCATCGAGGAGAGGCTGCGCCGGATGGAGGCCCAGCTGGAGAACAAGGAGCTGCCGCAGGTGCGTGTGCTGCCCGGGAGGCGGCGTCTGCGCGGGAGACGCGGCTTGGGCGGGGCCAGCGCTGCCTTTCTCCGCCGCCCCCGTCTCCGCCGCCCAGTGTGTGCGTGTGTGTCCCCATCTGCGGATCGGGCACCCACTTCCTCCGGAGCAGGGCCAGAGGTGGTTGCCCACAGGCGGTGGGCAGGGGCCAGGACATCCCCACGTTCAAAGAGGCTGCTTGTTGCTCTGACCAGCCAGTCTGGGGAGCTGCTTGGGATACGGGTGGACCTCACGACTGCCCCTCAGACAAACCTGAGGGTGCCAGCCCGGGGCCCATGAAGCGGAAGGCATGGCGCCCGGGTGTGGAGCCTGCTTGCCTCGGATGTGGCGCTGGAGCCCCACATGCCAAACTGCTGGTCCAGGCACGGCGTGTGGGTAGCATGGCTGCTCCTAGGCAGGAGGAGAACAGTAGTTGCGCTGAGACAGAAGGCGCGTCAGGAGGGGGTGATGGTGGAGGCTCGCATCACCGAGTCCTGAGAGCAGTTTCCCGGAAAGGTTGGCCACACGGCGATACAGACCATCCAGGAAATGGAGTGGGGACCCCGGGTCCAGCCTCACGTGTCAGTACTGTCCCCACCATGCCTGCGTTCTCGGGCCTGGACTGCAGAGCCTCACAGGCGGGCCCCCAGGGGGCAGTGGTTCTGACTCCCATCCTGAGACTGGCGGTGAGGCGCCCTCCCCGCTTAGGCAGAGAGCTCAGTGTCTCCCGATCAGGGGTGCACTTCCTTACTTTCAGAACTGCTGCTCAGAGGCTGTGGAGATCGGGATGCTGTTTATGACTAAGCCAATTCAAAGTCAACTTTTGTTTTGCTTTAAAAATCTTTGAATGCCGACGCCTTATTATGGAAGCTGTGACAGGTTTTGTTTCCTTGGGCTCAAAAATCACTGCAGATGGTGACTGCAGCCATGAGATTAAAAAATGCTTGCTCCTTGGAAAGCTATGACAAACATAGACAGCATATTAAAAAGTAGAGACATCACTTTGCCTACCAAGGTCCATATAGTCAAAGCTATGGTTTTTCCGGTAGTCACGGATGAGTGTAAGAATTGGACTGTAAAGAAGGCTGAGCACTGAAGAATTGATGCTTTCGAATTGTGTTGCTGGAGAAGACTCTGTTTTAACAGAAAATAAACTGTTTTTAAATGTATTACGATGGAAAATTTCAAACATGCACAAAAGTGGATGGAGTAGTATAATAAATACCCATGACCAGTCAATTAGTCTCAGCAATTTCTAACACAGAGCCAATCTCAAATGGATGATTTTTTTGTCTTCTTTCCATTTTTTTTATACAGTAGGTTCTAAAACAGCTTTTTAAACCTTGAAATTGACACTCATTTTATAAAACACAGACTTGCCAACTTTGTTATTACATTTAAAAATTGCTTGAGGTAATTATTTCCAGTTTTTTAATATGAATTTCCATATTGGAAAAGACCCTGGTGCTGCAAAAGATTGAAGACAGGAAGAGAGTGGATGACAGAGGATGAGATGGTTGGATGGCATCACCAACTCAATGGACATGAGTTTGAGCAGATGCTTAGCAAAAGTCGAGTTACATTTTCCTTATGGCTAATCCACTGCTGTAACACGTATAGCATTTCTGGTTTTGAACACTGAATGTGTTTGCATTATAGATGAATTTAGAGTCTGTGGCTGTTGTGTGTGGTTCAGAACTCTGACTACTCCTTTCTGGGTTCACCCGAAAGCTGAGACAAAGCGTGAGCCTTTCATGTGGACTGTGATGTGCGTTAGAAAGATAATACGAACCACATACACAATCTAAAATTTCCTAAACACCAACGGGCTACTTGACATCTTTCTTTCACCGCGAGTCTTGAAATCTTCTGTGTGATTTCCACATCGAGCTTTGCACCAGCCTGTCTCACGTGCTCAGGGGCTGCACGAGGCGAGTGAGTGCCGTGGCCGACAGCACAGAGCTGCCAGGTTGAGTCGAGTGACTCAGAAACTTGGCCGGTTTGACTTGTTTTACTCCGTGAGGAAGTGAAGTGGGCTGTAGAGGAATGAATGTGAGGAATGCCCAGGAATGCAGGCGAGCTCCATGGAGGTAGTTTAAAGCAATGAGAGGAGCGAGGGCAATAGAGTGAGTCGTGTCCCCCTGACCCGAACCCCCGCCCCAAGTCCAGCTTCTCTCTACAGACTTCGTCGTTGTTAATGGCTTGCCATGTTCCCTCCAGAGAAACCTTTTCTACACCTGAGATGGAACTTCCTCTTCATTATGGTTTATGGGTTAATATTGTTCTGAGTGTTTATATTTGCTACGGGACTCTTAGAGAACATTTTCTCAGAATTAAAATGGTCGGAGTTGATACCTACTAATGTAAGCTGTTCTGCACATTCTGGTGCAAGTCATTTTACATCCGGAAAGCAGGCGGTGCAGGCTGTGTCATTTGCTGTTCCGTAGGACCAGCTGATTCTCAACCTGGAAACCCTGAGAGCCGAACTGGAGCAGACGAGACTGCGAGGGGCTCCCTTCCACCACGGGCAGGCCGCTCCCCCGGGAAGCTCCCCTCAGCGCTGTCGAGTGGGACAAGGGCCTGTCTGGTGTGTGCACAGTATGACTGGGTGTGGCTCATGGTCACACCTCAAGGAGCCTGTAGCTTCATGGCCAGCGGGAGGGAAGAGACAAGCATCGTTCCTTAGGGTCAAACTTGGTACCACGGAGTGGTGGTCACAGGATTGACAACACTGAAAACCACAGGCGGAGGTTTGGAAATGGGGGGCCAACCAGTTGATATTTGGGTGTACTCATTTGAGGGGTCCTGACAGACTGTGACACTGATGTTTCTGAAGAGTCGCAGAAGGTTGATGACCTGTAGTCTTTTTTACGTGAATGGAGACGGAGACATGATTTGCTGTTGACTGCAGTGGGAGGAATCACTTGGCTTGTGAATGAGGTGAGCAGATTACTGCTGTTGCTGCTGCTAAGTCACTTCAGTCGTGTCCGACTCTATGCGACCCCACAGACGGCAGCCCACCAGGCTCCCCCGTCCCTGGGATTCTCCAGGCAAGAACACTGGAGTGGGTTGCCATTTCCTTCTCCAATGCATGAAAGTGAAAAGTGAAAGGGAAGTCGCTCAGTCATGTCTGACTCTTCACGACCCCATGGACTACAGCCTACCAGGCTCCTCTGTCCATGGGATTCTCCAGGCAAGAGTACTGGAGTGGGTTGCCATCGCCTTCTCCAGCAGATTACTGAGCATCCTGATTTTTCCTTACTCGTTGTTATAGGGGCGGTAATTCTTATTAAGTATTGAAATGTTTCTTTGGCTTCTTCACGGAAAATGGTCACAAGTGAGAGATCAACTTTAGCAAAGGTTATTAAGGGCTTAACTGGTGACATTCATTCATCTGTAGGAAATCGACTACTGCTTGAATCCTGAGTGAGGAGACAGTTTGGAGCCCATACGCATATTTCTGTGTTCGTGTGCTTAGGGGATCCTCGCAGTCCAGGGCCCCCACCCAGCCTTCTTCTAGAGTAAGGGGATATCATTTGAGACAAAGGCCGAGCCAGAAACTGGCTCTATTTCCAAAACCATGGCAGGTGGAGGTCAGGGAGAGTACATGTCCTGCAGAACGGATAGGGGACATGGCCAGACTTGGTGGCAGAGCTCCTCCAGGGTGAGGGGCTGGTGCTGTCAGAGGTGGGGAACCCCTGCTCCCGGGGTGGATGAGGTGAGTGTGAGGAGGACTGTGTAGGCAGTGGAGGAAGAGGAGGTGGACACGGCCTCCTGCTCTTGGGGGTTTTGGGTAACGAGGCAGGCCCTGGTGCCAGGACCTGAGGCCTGGCACAGTTGAGGGGTTCAGATGAGAAGCCTGGGGCCTGGTCACCAGTCCCTTGTGTGTCAGTGAGAGTGAGAGGCGAGAAGAGGAAGCAGCCGCGGGGCAGGAGGGGCCACTGTGCTCTGAAGACAGTGGGCCACAGCAGCTGGTGCAAGGGAAGGGTGTTTCCAGGAGGCAGCTCTCGAGGGGTCACGGCAGTGACTTAGCAGCACAGGTGGGGCCTTGGAGTGGGGCTAGTGGGCACTGTGGGCTGGTGGGGGGCACTATGCTGGCTCAGGAGGGAGGGAGTGGGGACTGAAAACCTGCCTCACAGGCAGGGCAGGCACGGTGTATTTAGCAGGACCTCCCAGAGGAATTGGTCACCTTGTCTCTGAGACCTTCTCCTGGAGGAAAGAGCTTCAGGTGAGGAGAGGGAGAGAGATGGAGCCTGCACCCCGCGAGGGGACTGGGAGGTGATGGTTGGGGGCAACCCAGCCCCGAGGCTTCTGTGGCCCTGAGAGGACCCGCGAGGGTCCACAGTCCATGGCGGGACTGGGTCGTACCCCCGACCCAGTTCCCAAGTGTGCTCTGGCCCCAGGCCTTGGGTGGAAGTGGAATAGAGAAGGGAGCAGTTCCGTCAGGAGGGAGGGCTATGGGAGGGAAGACAGGCGTGGCTTGGGGAGATTCCAGCCCTCCACCTCCTGTGCAGCACAGCTTTCCTCACAAAACCGTTGAGCAGGGCGGCGTGTGACCCCGAGCAGCCTGAGCTGGTGGTTGGCCCTGGCCGCTCTGCAGATGGATGGGGTGTCCTGTCCTCGGGGGAGGGCCCTGTCTCCCGGGTTTAGGGACTCCTGCACGTGAAGGCGCCACCCTCTTCCCAGAGACAAGACTGACCAGAGCCCGGGTGGTCCTGCAGTGCAGGCAGCTCACAGTCAGGGCGGGGCCGCCCTGCCTCTCAGCAGGCACCTGCTGAGTGAGCTCCTGGCACCTGCAGGCCCAGGCCTTAGTGCTCAGGGCCTGAGCATCTGTGCTGGGCCTTGTTCAGCCCAGAGTCTGGTGACATGCTCACCTCTGCTTTAATAGAGACACCAATGGTGCTCAGCTCCAAGCTGTGGGTCCGAGGCCTTTCTGCTGCGGGTTGTCTGAGGCACCTTAGAAACACTGAGAGCGGTGCAGACAGTCTTCCAGGCAGACAGGTGATTGTGATCCATGGACTTCATGCGGGAGAGGGAGGTCAGAGCAGGCGCGGGCCGGAGGGGAGGTGGGGTGCCAAGGAGAAAGCAGAGCAGGTGTAGGCCCCGCCCTGGGACCTGAGGGTGGGCTCTGGCGGGACTCTGGACCCCCCAACCCCAGACAGCCGATCCTGTCCTAGTCAGCTCCATGCCCTCGCGGCAGCGCTGCCTTCCCCACATACGGGAGTTTTCCAGCTGCTGGGGATGAGGCCTGAGTGTCTGCGGAGCAGCGGGCAGCCTGTTGCTGTTGTGGGAGCCAGGAGGGCAGTGCCCTCCCGGGGGCTCTTTTGCTCTGAAATTGCCGATCTTCCAAATGGACAGGCTGTGGCTTGCCTGACAGAGTGAGCTCTCTTTTTCTTCTAACAGCCCTCTTCTTTCCTGTGTGTTTCAGGCGACCCCACTTGGGCAGCGCCCCGGACCTCAGGTTCCCTGTGGCAGACCAGCCAGCAGACTCCTCGGGCAATGGGGCGGTGCTGCAGCACCCCCAGAAAGGCTGGCTGGCAGCGCTGTGTGACGAGCCGTCCAAGGCAAGGACCCCACTGCCCCCTTCCATTCCCTGGTGGGCACCTTGTGAGGCACCTGCCCCCTCACACTGTGCTCCTGAGGTGGGTTTGGAGCACAGCGCTAATAGATCGCTTTACGTCTTCCCATTTTCCTTTTTCTGGCTAAGAGTTTACTTCTAAGGCATGCTTTTTTCCCTTAAAATAACCAGTTTTGATAACTTGTGGCCTACTGTGAGGCCCAGCATGGTACTAATTAGCACAGTTTTGAAATCGTCCTACAAGTAAATGGATACACATATCCATCAGCTTATGGTGAGAAGAATTCTCGTTGGAAGTTTAAGTGCCTTTATATTTTCACCTCATTCATGGCGTGCATTTTTTCATACATGTCTGTGTTTTCAGCTTCCATATTCAGTGAGCAGTTAGTTTGTGCCAGACATGGTCAGAAGTAGGACTCCAGCAGGGAATTAAAAACCGTGTGTGTTCTTTATCCACTGCTACGTAATGAATCACTGCCAAGCTTAGTGACTTCCCAGTGAGCAGCTCACAGCCCACAGTTCCTGTGCATTGTAGCAGGAGGGCCTGGTTCAGGGCCTCCTGAGGGCACAGCCACGGGAGGGCCCCCCAGGGCTGGATGGCAGGCTTTCAGACTCAGCCGGCTGCTGGGGACAGGCCCAGGTCCCTGCTGTGTGCACCTCTTCATGGCCTGGCTTTCCTCGGAGCACCCTCTGAGAGCGAGAACATGGGGTATAGTCCTGGGCCTTTCGCGCCCTGGTCTCGAGGGCAGACACCTTGACCTCTGTTTGCGAGAGTGAGCTGAAAGTCCTGCCTCCCTCAGGGGCTGAGCAGGAGTCGCCCCCTCTGCCTCTTGAAGGGAGGAGGATGGAAGAATTTGAGGCCCCTTTTTTAAACCCGTCCAGCCTGTCGAACAGTAATGAGCAGCGAAAGGACACCAGAGTGCCCGAGTTGTCCGAGGAGGAGGGCACGATTGTGTGTGAACAGGGTGGCCAGCGAGGTGACACCAGGAGGGTGACCTTGAACCAGAGACCCGGAGGCAGGAAGAGAAGTAGCCACTCGGAGACAGAAAAAGGGTCGTGTCAACCAGCAGGGACAAGGGAGAGAGCGGGCCGCATCAGGGAGGAGCCTGGGCTCAGGCCTGAGCAGCTCGAGGCCGGAGCCTGTTTCCTGAGGTGAGGAGGGCTGCCGGGGCGGGGAGCTAAGAGCTGGGCCTCAGCCCTGTTGATGTGGACGAGCCCATCAGGTGTCCCAGGGACGGTCAGGAGAGCAGCTTAGTGTTCTGGCCTGCATCCGGGAGAGGACTCACTCAGCTCAGGGTGGACTTGGGGTCGTGGGCACACAGATGGCATTGAAAGGCACGAGCACAGTAAAGTGGGTGCCCAGGCGGGTGGCGGTGGAGAAAGATGGGGTTCACGGTAGAGCCGTGGGGCGCCCCGCATTCCAGGTTGAGAAGGGGCACAAGGGACTGAGGAGTAACCGCAGGGAGGGCAGGGCCTGGGGCCCAGGGAGAGACATGCTGGGGGGGCGTGGGGGAGAGCAAGGAGGGGAGGGGGCTTGGTAACATGGGTTCCTGGAGTACCCGGGGAGCTGCCCTGCGGGGCGGGGCACACCGCCTGCTGGCAGAGACTTGGAGACCAGGCGGGGAGGCGGACTGTAGAGGCCGCTCCCAGGGAGCTTTCAGAGACCCGCAGTGGGCTCTGCAGGGAGCCCTGGAGGAGGAATCTGCTGGTTCCCCCTTGTGCGACTGGAAGGTGAGGGAAGGGGGAGGACGTGCTGACCCGGCTGATGGGGGTGAACCCATAGGCAGCTGGTTCGCTGGAGCAGAGCAGAAATGATGGCGGGTGGTCCTAGAGCCAGCGACGTGGGTGGCCCAGCCCTGGGGCGGGGTTGTGATGAAGACAGGAGGCGAGGACACTGGCCACAGGGGACAGGGAGCCGGCAAGCCAGCACCTGGAGGCTGCCCCTCGGTTGCTTTGAGGTCATGTCTGGGAAAGAAGGCAGGACCTGGGGTGAGAGTGTGGCAGGGGGGAGGTTTGCAGAGAGACGGATGTGAGGTGTGAGAGTGGGAGGGCGGCGCGGGGCCCTGCGGGCACTCTCCTGTGTGTCTCTGATGACAGAGCCGCCCTTGCGGTGAGAGGGGCCGTCCCCCAGAACAGCTCGAGGGCCTGTGCCCGGAGAGGAGAGTCGCGGGGTTTGGGGGGGCGGCTGGCCTTCCCGTCCCCTGGCTGAGCGTGTGTGCTCCTGTCTGTGGGTGTTCAGACCAGCCTGGGAAACGGAGGGCTGGGAGCCTGTGAGGACGGCACTCTCCGGTGAACTGGTACCAGTGATGACCGCTGACAGGGACCCAGCGGCTGCCGAGCTGAAGGGTTCTTTTTTCTCATTTTCCTCCAGCCTGGCTGATGGAGGCATGGGTGTCTTTTTGTAATTTTCGGTTTCTGTCTCTGACTCCGTCAGCCCACCCTTGTGAATAACCTCACAGGTTTGACTGCTGTCCACGCTGAGGCCTGAGTGTCACCAGGCCATCTAGGAACTGGATTCTCCCCCTGCCCATTTCTTCAGTCCTGCTCGCTGAAGAGATGGCAGTGTCTTGTAGGCATCGCCCATTTATCCACAGTCAGGGCTTCCATGTAAAATTGGGTTCAGTTCCTGATAAACTTGAGCTGCCCTGAATGTCGCTGATGAGACGTGGTCCTCTCATGCCCAGGTGCAGGCCCTGAAGGAGCAGGACTGGGAGCGCGCGCAACAAGCCAGCATGCTGGCCGACGTGGCCCAGGCATTCGAGAGTGATGAGGGCGTGTCTGACGGCGAGGGCGACAGGGTCACTCTTTTCAGCTCGGCCACTCAGCTTTCGCCCAGCGGGCAGGCCGATGCCAAGACTCTGAGTGTGAGGCTGCAGGGGCAGCTGGACGCCATGAACGAAGAGATCAGGTGGGTGATCCCAAACTCAGCTCCCCGCAAACTCGGTTTCTCTCAGGAGCTGCCTTCTCCTAGGGAAGTCTGAGTGTTCCATAGTAAGAAACCTGACCTCAGATCTGATTCAAGAATTTTCAGGTTTGAGATTGCCTTGATTATAGAGCTCGGTTAGCCGGGGCGTTCTGTCCACAGTGTGGTATCAGCACTCTGTTGGGGGGGGGCGTTGTGGGGTGTCCCCCTCAGCTCTGAGCCCCAAGGTGGGTGAGGTGCCGAGGCGGTGTCCCCTGCGGCCCGTGCACCCTCCTGTGTCCCTCGGAGCCCCCCACGTTCTGGTGAAAAGCCACCTGGTGAAAGCTGGGGCTTGGGGGTTGGCAAATTCCCACTCAGATGTGCATTTTCCTTTTTAACTTAATACAGTGTGAAGATTGGCTTGTTCTAAGACAGTGGTCCAAGGACCTGTGTTTGAGTTTCTCTCATCTCATCAGTATATTTAAGATGTTTTTTTTAGACACCGTCTTGGCAGTTATAACAATGTACAACACGGGATAGAATCCAAAGGCCTGCCTTGTGGTGAGCAGGGGCCTTTGGGTCTGGGTGCAGCCGGATGGCTGGGGGCCCCGAGGCCTGCCTGGTGCCACACCCACACAGCTATGCCCGTGTCCCGAGTCCACGTTCAGAGTGGCCACAGGCCGATGACCCTGCACAGGACCAGGCAGAGCTGCTGCTCAGACTGTTCTCATCACGTCAGCCCAGGCCAAGGTGCCCGTTCCTGTTGACCGGGGCCGGGGGAAAGGCAGGGAGTAAACGGGACAACCAGCAAATGCAGGTGGTGCCGCCTGCCCACTTGACGCTGAGACAGCCAGGTTTGTGGGCCGTGTTTCAGCATAGACGAGCTCAGAAAGATGGTCTTTCTCCGTCCCCGCAGGAGGTATGGAACGATTATATATTGATATTTTAATTTTTACAGCAAGGTGTCAGGTAAAGGTGATTTTTCCTTATATAACAATTTGACTTGATGTAAATGGTAAATTCTGTCCATCAACTTGCTATCAACAGTGAAAAAGCTTTCAAGATATATAAATAGAAGTAAAGCTGGGGAGTTTACTTTCTGTAAGAATCTTGTACTTTAATTTGAAAATCATTTTATTTGCATCATCGTGTATTTAAACTGCTATATAAAATCATCCACGACACATTAGGGGAGAAGAGCAGAAACCGTGAATTCTAGGTTAATGCAGCACATTGACCTGAATCCAGAAACTCACACAAAGCTGGTGCAGAACTTCCTCAAGTGATGCGTGTGTACATATTCAACGTTACATAAAAAAAAAAAAAAAAAGAAAGATCAACTCAGCACTTCATCTGGTCTGGAGACTTGTGTTTACAAACTCCAGCTTGTTCGTGAATTGCTGTTTTGATTGTACCGAGTTCCTGATTCCCAGCGGAAAAGACTTGCGGCACTGATGTGCATCTCTGCCCTGAGAGCGGGGGAGGTAAAGGTTGTCAACATCAGGCATCTCCTCACAGGAAGAGCGTCGCCACCAGGGTCCCTTCAGAATGTTAGAGGAGAGACGTGAAGTCAAGCATGAATGATCAGGGGCCAGTTTGTAAGACTCAATGCTAAGTTATTCTAAGTTTGAGAATATTCAAAAGAGGAAAAGTTGAACCTTTTGGCTGAGATGTTAATTGAGCAACTGTTTGTGGAATTTGCTAATCGTGACACAGAATGCCAGCCCAAATTTGTTGTCAGACAGGTTCCTCTGCTGACAAAGGCAGGTGACGGGTTTTATTCTATTTTAGGTTGATCGAAGAAGAACACGGAGCAGCCAGCCAAGGAGACTGAGAGCAGGGAGGGCAGGGGGAGCTTAGGTAGCCTCCGTCGTTTTAAATCAGTGAGCTCCCTCAACCTGCATCCACCTCCTTGCATGCCGGCTCCTGCCTGCCCCGAAGTGGGCACTCCAAGCCCCGAAGGAGGCAGCACAGCCCAGGCCGGGAGGGAGATCAGCTGGGCATCATGACTCTGGTATGTGTCTGCCTCCTCCCTGCCGCATCCTTCCCCCAGGACACTGGTTTCCTTGTCTTTGTTTTTGGTTTTTCTCTTTTTACCCAGAAGAAAATCAGGTACATTTGCTATGCTCAGAAGTCTAAAATTTTTTAAACTGCCTAGTCGTTAATCATTCTACAATGGCACAGTGACATAGTCTTGATATTTGGACCGCTACTTAGCCCGTCATCATGAACTCAGCCAGAGCTTGCCTGTGTCATTGGGCCTGGCCTGTGCTGGGCACAGCAGCTGCAGGGAAGTTTCTGTTCTCAAGGAGCAGACAGCTTCGTGAAAGTAACCATAGGCAGCCCTCATGGCGTGGGAAAGCCATGCAGCACATTTTCCATTGGGGCTGCCTGGCTGCAGGGTGCAGGGCATGCGATGGGAACAAAACCAAGAATCTCCATGCTCTGCTTGCTGATGGTCCCGGCCACGGGCTCAGGCCAGCTCTGCGTGTGAAACCAGGTTAAGAGCCTGGTGCCCCAGGGCCCCAGGGAAGAAGTTGGGCTGCTTCACTTTTCTGAGTCTAAAACTGGGGTGAAGACCTAGGGCTTTTGGTGACAGAGTGTGCGGCTCTAAAGCACATGTTCCAGCTTTCTTGCGTGTTTAGCTTGGGTTTTGTGAGTGCATTGCTATTTACCCCAGGAAATCACGTGTACAACACTCTGCTTTGTAACTGGACTTGTATTATCTCTTTTTTCTGTTACCACCCATTTCATGTCAGCTGCATTGTTAGTCAGGTTATCATTAAATTCACTGTGAATCCTTTTAGCGGCCTGTGAAGTGGGAACTAGTCCATTTTGTGGTCTTTTGATACACTGTTTTTATAATTTGCATTATTGGCTAATTAGTTAATATTTAAAATTCTTTGAGGATTTCTCTGTGGTTTCTTGCTTGATTTCTTTCCGAATATTTGTTAAGGAACAGTTCTGTATGTTTTCCTTGCTGTTGGAGTTCTCCGGCGGTGTGTCTGCTTTCATCATTGGTTTAGATTTCCTGTCTCATCCTGTTGTCTGCTTAGTCGTCATCAATCCAGACCACCCCCCCCACCATCGTCCCCGAGGCTGTAGTTTACCCATCCATCTCTCCTCCCCCATCCCCCCACTTGCTCTGGTCATAATGAATTTGCCTAGTCTAAGAACTTCATAAAAGTGGAGTCAAACAATATTGGTCCTTTTGTGTCTGGTTTATTTCACGTAGCACAATGTCTCTAAAGTTCATTCATGTGAGTAGCTTGAAAGAGAACTGCCTTTCATTTTAAGGCTGAATACTATTCCATTGTTAGCCTAGACCCCATTTTGTTCATCCATTTCTAACCAAATGGACATCTGGGTGTTTACATTTTGACGATTATGAATAATGCCACTGTGAACATTAGTGTACACGTTTTTGTATGACCACGTTTCCAGTTCTCTTGGGTGGAAGAGACTCTCAATGAGACTGTAGAGGAATTTGATGAGTAATACACATCAGCCAGAGATGGATACAGTAAGTCCCCTCATACAAACATTTGAGTTTCGAGCTTTCTAAGATGCGAATGTGTGTTCGCATGTCCAATCACATTAGTTCATGTGTCTGGTGTGCATGGTCACGTGTGCCCATCCTCTGCAGGTGGCTGTGCTTTTGTGTACTTTACAGTACAGTAGAGCAGTTTTGTAATTTCAAGCCCAAGATGTCTGGAAGCAAGCTTACAAACAGTGGGGTGTAGCCAGTTGTGTTAGTTGGGTACCGAGGCTGACTGTGTTGTATTTACGATCAAACTGGACCTATGAACTCACTTTTGGAACAGAGCTCATTCATACAGAGTGGACTTACTGCACTCTGATCATGGACAGTGGTCATTGAGACTGTGTTTCCTCTGAGGAAGTGTGAAAGTAACTTAGATATGCCATGGATGGAGGAGCCTGGTAGGCTGCAGTCCATGGGGTCGCTAAGAGTAGGACACGACTGCGCGACTTCTTTCACTTTTCACTTTCATGCATTGGAGAAGGAAATGGCAACCCATTCCAGTGTTCTTGCCTGGAGAATCCCAGGGACAGGGGAGCCTGGTGGGCTGCCGTCTATGGGGTCGCATAGAGTCGGACACAACTGAAGCAACTTAGCAGCAGCAGCAAATTTATATACATTCCTTTGTTAATGTTCTTTTTCATTATGGTTTCTTCCAGGATACTAGATAAGTTCACTGTGCTATACAGTAGGAGCTTGTCGCTTAGCCATTCTCAATGTAATAGCTTGCATCTACCAACCCCAAGCTCCCGGTCCGTCCTGCTCCCTCCTCTCCTCCCGCTTGGCAACCACAGGTCTGATCTCTAGGTCTGTGAGTCTGTTTCTGTTTTGAGGGTAGGCTCACTGGTGCCACCGTTTAGATCCCACACACAGGAGATATCCATTTGGTGTTTGCCTTTCTCTTTCTGGCTAGAATCAGGTATACTTTAAACAGCTACCCATTTTCCAAGCAGAGCTCTTCTTTCTTCAAATGCCTACAATTAAAAAAAAAAAGATGGAATGATTTCATATTTTGTGGTTCAAAATGCTCATTAAAAAGACATCATTAGGACTTCCCTGACGGTCCAGTGGCTAAGTATCTGCCTGCCAATGCAGGGGACATGGGCTCAATCCTTGGTTCCAAAAGATTCCACACGCCTAGGTGCAACTAAGCACAAGTGCTACACGTACTGAAGCCTGCCTGCCCTGGAGCCCCTGCTCCCCAACCAGAGAAGCCACCGTAATGAGAAGCCTGCTCACTGCAGCCAGAGAGGGGCCCCTGCTTGCCAAAACCAAAGCAAGCCCGTGCTCAGCAATGAAAACCCAGCAGGTCAAAAATAAAATAAATAAAATTTAAAAAGACATCATTAAAGGACCAATCACTAAATATTGCCAGTCTTTTCCATTTTATCAACTGAGTATAAAGAGAAAGATTTTGTACCTGAAAGGGTAGCTTTATTTATAACTTGGGCAAACTTTCCTTTTTCTCAGTGTCTCCATGTGAGACAATTCATCTTAGAGGATAAATAATTTTTTAAAGGCAAGAGATAAGAAAAGAATGGAACCATAAAGTGAAATCACTTTTGGAATATGAAAAGCGATGACAAAACTGACAGAGGAAAGATAAGAAAACGGACAACCTCCCTCCAAATATTTCAGCATTACTAGTATTAGAACTTGTGACATGTATGAGTGAGTGGCTCTGTTTTTTAGTTTCATGAGTTCACACTCCAGTGGGTGTACACTCCATATGCGTTTGCGTATGTGCGCCTCTGGGCTTACAGCTCAGTGCTTATCTGTATAGGTTTGTTGTTATATACCATTGAGGACAGAAACCATGTCTTCTTCACCTTGACTTCTCCACTGCAGAGTGCTGTATGTGGCATATTAGAGGTGCCCAAGCTTGCTGGAAGGAATGAATATGCTTGTGACAAATGAAAATCCTTTGGATGTATTGCTACCATGTGAGTGTATTTACATATTAGTGGAGCGATGTTTCCCTGAGCTTCAGTCATTTGTGTATCTGTCTGAATGGGTGAGGAAGGGACAACTCGAGTGAGAAGGTTTGGCAGAGGAGGGCAAGCTGGAGCCAGGAAGCAAGAGACAGCAGGTAACAGGCGTGACTGTCTCTCTGGCGCCCACCCTGTGCTCTGTGGGCTTTCAAAACAAGGCTCCATGTTTTCCCTTCCTCCTGGCACTTTTTAAATTCTCTCGCACTGTCAGGACACTCCTATTTAGAAACCAACTCAGGGCTATTTCTTCCCTTTTGTGGAGGAGGATGAGGAACTGGTTTCATGCTTCCAACAGATCTGTTTTCCTTCCTTGGTTTAGACTCTCAAATTCTGCTTTCAAAGGGCAGGCAAAAAGGAGACTGAAATAATTGACTCAACAACAACCTCGAGGCCTGTAAAATGCCATCTTTGCTACTAACCAGGGAATATCATATATCACAGGTAGACATTTTTTATACTTTAGAGAAGAAAAAGAATACCATTTTCTCCTCCCTCCTAATTAACTGCCCCCTGGGCTACTAGGAGCCTCAAATAAGAGTAACAGATAATCTCAGAATTTCTAGATGACAATAGAAGAGGGGATTTCTCTGGTGGTCCAGTGGTTAAGACTCTGTGTTCCCACTGCAGAAAGCAAGGGTTCAATCCCTGGTTGGGCCATTAAGGTCCCACAGGCCAATGGAGTGGTCAAAACAAGCAAACAAAGATAAAGAAAATAGAAGAGAGCCTATTAAAAGAAAAAAAAACCTATAGAATTTTTCAGAAGATTGAAAAATCAGGATTCAGGGCTTTCATGGTGGTGTAGGGGTTAAGAATCTGCCTGCCAATGCAGGACATACAGGTTCCATTCCTGGTCGGGGAAGATTCCACATGCCTCGGGGCAGCTAAGCCAGTGATCCGCAACCATTGATCCTGCACGGCCTGGAGTCCATGGACTGCAGCTAGAGAGTAGCCCCTGCTTGCTGCAACTAGAGAAAGCCCTCGTGCGCCAACAAAGACTCAGTGCAACGAAGAAAAAATAAAGAATAACAAAAAAAAAAAAGAGAGAAAAATCAGGATTCATACATTTCCTGAACCCTTCTCTTGTGTCTAACAAAGTCCTATCAAGCCTCTAATTCCCCTCCCAAGTCTCGGGCACTGGCAATTTTCTGGCACCCACTGGTCTCACTCTTCCCAACCCCTCCTCCACTTGCAGCCCATGCTCCACCTGGCCTTTCTGGGAGTCCCTATTGCCCGCCAGGTCATTCTGTTCATTTTCTCTTCCCAGGTAGATTACAGCTCCTTTCCCTTATATGATCCACAGGTTCCAGGGGAAGCTCTCAACAAAACACCTGCTGACTGAACAACAGCAGGAGATTCACGTGTCATAGAATTTTAGGGCTAAAAGGACTCTTAGGATCTTTTTGTTCACTTTTTCTGTTTTAGAGAGGATAAGCAGAGGCCCAAAGGGTTACCTTTATAGATTTTAAAGAAAAACCATTGGTTCCAGACCGTATGTTCAGCTGAATAATATACCTGGTTCCTCATTAAAGCCATGTGGTGCAAGCATGCTTAGTCATGCCCAAGTCTTGGAGACCCCATGGACGGTAGCCTGCCAGGCTCCTCTGTCCGTGGGATTTCCCAGGCAAGAATACTGGACTGGGTTGCCATTTCCTACTCTAGGGGAATCTCCCTGACCCAGGGATCAAACCCACGTCTCTTGCATGTCCTGCATTGACAGGCAGATTCTTCATCACTAACACCTAGGAAACCCTGCTAGAGCCATGGGCTTTCTATTCTGACCCCCAACCTTGATCTTCCCTATTCTGACCTCAAGCCCTACATTCTCAGTGAATTGCTGCCCATGGTTTGACCTGACATTGGGGGAAAAAAAAAAACAAAACAATTAGGTCCCAGGATGACAATCTCCTTTCAAAAGGAGGTTGGGAGGACCGCTGTGGTGTGCAATGACAACAGAAGGCATCAGAAAGAAAGGGGCACTGACTTGACGGGGTGTGGAGAGTCAGCAAGAAAGTGGCAGGGGGACTTCCCTGGTGGTCTAGTGGCTGAGACTCCACACTCCCTATGTAGGGGCCCGAGTTCCATCTCTGGTCAGGGAACTAGATTCCACTTGCTGCACCTAAAAAGATCCCACACGCCGCATCTAGAGACCCTGCATGCCGTAACGAAGACCCAGTGCAGCCAAATAGATAAAGAAAAGAAATATTTAAATAAATACATAAATAAATAAAGTCAGTCATTGATAATAAATAAAAAAAATAAAAATATAATAAAAAATATAATAAATAAAAAAATAAAGTCAGTCATTGATAATAAAATCAAATAAAGAGGGTTGGAGATAGGGTCTTTAGAGGGCCAAGGACCAAGTCTAAGCAGAGTCCAAGCAAATGCAGTTCTTCACCAAAAGGCGATTAGAGTCAGGTAGGAACTGATAGGCATGAGGGGCAGAAAGAGAAACACTAGACAAACCCAGATCTGGTTCTGACTCTACCCTTGACAAGAAGTTTAATTTGGAACAAATTATTTAACTGTCAGGCCCTCAGGCAGACTCAGAATCTTATAGTCTCTGGTTGGGAGCAAGTCTTCATTCCAAGGATTTGCAATCAGATTTTTGATCTTAAAAAGCTGGAAGAGGGTTGGAAGGATAAATTGGGAGTTTGGGATAAACATATACAAACTGTTATATACAAAATAAATAACCAACAAGGACCTACTTGTTGGACATAAACTGCTCAATATTGTGTAATCACCCATAAGGGAAAGACTCTGAAAAAGAATAGATATGTATAACTGAACCCCTTTGCTGTACACTTGAAACTAACACAACATTGTAAACCAGCCATACTTCAATTAAAATTTAAAAAGAGCTGGAAACAGTATCACTTCAAGTGGAAGACATCAGAGAGAATCGTCTTTCCTTGCAGAATGTCGCAGTTTGTTCACATCACAGTTTACTCAGAGCCTGCTGTTAAGTCAGAATCCCACGGTTGTTATTTTAGTCTGTTGACGCTGTGGTTGCATATTTCACCAAGGGCCATCATTACCGTGGAGGAGTAGGACATTTGGGGCTCCTGAATTATGACCGATGGATGGTGGTTAGGTGCTTTTTCTCAGAACACCCTTTTAACTACATGTGGACTGTACTACATGTGTGAACCATATTTAAAAAAAAAAATGTTGATCACTTTTGATTAAAACACTAGATGAAAAAAAAAAAAAACCCTACACTAGGCAGCAAAGAGATACATACTTATAAAACATTCCTCTCAACGTTTTCACAAGGCCTGAATTATTTTGTAATCTGAGGATGCTATAATTTTGGCATCTACATTTGAATTCAATCTCTCTGCTTAAAGCCTCTTGTGAAGTTAAAATCCTATGAGGTTTATTTTAGACTGAAACAGTTTCATATTTTTCATTGTACTACAGAATAGAAAAAAGGCAAAATTAAAACAAAAACCAGGGACTTCCCTGGTGGTACCATGTTTAAGACTCCGCGCTTGCAATGCAGGGTGCCTGTGTTCTATCCCTGGCCAGCAAACTAAAATCCCATATTCTGTGCAGTGTGGCCAAAACAAAAAAAGAGGACCTCAAAATTACGTTGATCATTGGCAAATGCCCTGTTGTAGAAGTGTAGAAAAGCCCTTGAAGTTATCGTAAGGACACGGTCTGCCCAGCTGTAAACTTAGGTATCTATTTTGAACCCCTTTCACAGTGTCAGAATGTTAGACCTGGAAGGGGCCTTTGAGGTCATCTGATCCAAGCCACTCAATTTCCAAAGGCAGGTAGTAAAGATCAGAGGCATAAGAGACTCGCTGAAGTCCAGCAGGAGATTATTTAGTATAGCTGATCTGGAACCTGTTTTTCCATTCTCAGCATTACTATTCTTTGCTCGCTTTTACTTATATTTGTTTTTTAAATTGTTAAATATCATTGCACTGTATACGGTAAAAAACAAAAACTCTCTCTTCCAATAGACTTCCCTCCCACTCTTCCATGTCATCCAACTTTTTAGGGGAAACCACTATTGATAGTTGGGCTTCTCTGGTGGCTCAGCCGGTAAAGAACCCACCTGGCAATGCAGGAGACATAAAAAGACGTGGGTTTAATCCCTGGGATGGGAAGATTCCCTGGAGGAGGGCATGGCAACCCACTCTAATATTCTTGCCTGGAAAAGTCCATGGACAGAGGAGCCTGGAGGGCTACAGTCTGTGGAGTTGCAAAGAGTCGGACGAGCCTGAGCACATGTGCACACACTGTTAACAGTTTGCTGTATGCATACGCAAATTCCATGTGTGTGTCTGAGCACTGATACATTCATTCCCATACATATGGGTATACACATGGGCCAAGATGTTTTAAATTTGTATTATATTTAATTTTTATTGAATTATAATTGACATATATTGTTAGTTTCCGGTATACAACATAGTGATTTGACAGTTTTTAAATTTTAATTATTTTTTTATTGAAGAGATTTTGCTTTACAAAATTTTGTTGTTTTTTGTCAAACCTCAACATGAATCAGCCATCAGTTCAGTTCAGCCACTCAGTCGTGTCCGACTCTTTGTGACCTCATGAATCGCAGCACGCCAGGCCTCCCTGTCCATCACCAACTCCTGGAGTTCACTCAGACTCACGTCCATCAAGCCAGTGATGCCATCCAGCCATCTCATCCTCTGTCGTCCCCTTCTCCTCCTGCCCCCAATCCCTCCCAGCATCAAAGTCTTTTCCAGTAAGTCAACTCTTTGCATGAGATGGCCAAAGTACTGGAGTTTCAGCTTTAGCATCATTCCTTCCAGAGAAATCCCAGGGCTGATTTCCTTCAAAATGGACTGGTTGGATCTCCTTGCAGTCCAAGGGACTCTCAAGAGTCTTCTCCAATACCACCGTTCAAAAGCATCAATTCTTCAATGCTCAGCCTTCTTCACAGTCCAACTCTCATATCCATACATGGCTACTGGAAAAACCATAGCCTTGACTAGACGACCTTAATCAGCAAAGTAATGTCTCTGCTTTTCAATATGCTATCTAGGGTGGTCATAACTTTTCTTCCAAGGAGTAAGCGTCTTTTAATTTCATGGCTGCGGTCACCATCTGCAGTGATTTTGGAGCCCCCCCAAAAAATAAAGTCTGACACTGTTTCCACTGTTTCCCCATCTATTTCCCATGAAGTGATGGAACCAGATGCCATGATCTTTGTTTTCTGAATGTTGAGCTTTAAGCCAACTTTTTCACTCTCCTCTTTCATGAAGAGGCTTTTTAGTTCCTCTTCACTTTCTACTATAAGGGTGGTGTTATCTGCATATCTGAGGTTATTGATATTTCTCCCAGCAATCGTGATTCCAGCTTGTGTTTCTTCCAGTCCAGCGTTTCTCATGATGTACTCTGCATATAAGTTAAATAAGCAGGGTGACAATATACTAGGTATTCATATATCCCCTCCCTTTTGAACCTCCCTCCCCACCCCACCCCTCTAGGCTGATACAGTGCCCCTGTGTGAGTTTCCTGAGCCATGCAGCAAATTCCCATTGCCTATCTATGTTACATATGGCAGGCTAAGATTTTTGAAAATACTTTTACTCCAAACTAGAACCTAACTAAACCAAAATAAAAATGGCTGGGTGGGGGGTGATAAAATGGGAGTTCTGAACAACAAAATAAATATCATTTCTAATAGAAATTGTTATTTCTCTTATCATTGCTCACCTAGAAAGTAACATGAAATTTTTAAACATTTTTATTTATTTGACTGCACTGGGTCTTAGTTGTGCCATGTGGGCTCTTTAGCTGCTGCATGCAAACTCTTGCAACATGTGGGATCTAATTTCCTGAACACAGATGGGACCCAGGCCCCCTGCATTGGGAGCACAGACTCTGAGCCACTGGCCCACCAGGGAATTCCCTAGAAATTCTCATAAAATTTGACAAAAGCTATTCAGGCTTCCCAGGTGGAGCCAGTGTTAAAGAACTCACCTGCTGGGTCTTCCCTGGTGGTCCAGGGCTAAGACTCCATGCTCCCAATGCAGGGGGCCTGGGTTTCATTTCTGGTCTGGGAACTAGATCCCACATGCTGCAACTAAGGGTTCACATGCTTCAGCAAAAATTGCAACCAAATAAATTTAAAAACAACTCACCTGGTAATGCAGGTGATATAAAGGACACTGGGTTCAATCCGCGGGTCATCAAGATCCCTTGGAGGAGGTCATGGCAACCTACTCCAGTATTCTTGCCTGGAGAATCCCACAGACAGAGGAGCCTGGCCGGCTATAGTCCATGGGGTCTCCAAGAGTCGGACACGACTCAGTGACTAAGACACATGAAGGGTCCTCAGTGCTATGCACGGTGGGTAGGGTGGAATTTTTCCTTTGGAGCACTGTGTTATCGCTTTTGCTTCATAGGATTAGTTTGGTATTTTAGAAAGATCATTCTGGGACCAGAATAGAGGACGGATTAGAGACAGTGAAACCAGCTGAGGGGCTACTGCAATGTGCCAGGCGAAGGGGGGTGAGTGTGTGAACTGAGAACGTGGAGCCGGATGTGCACAGTCAAAGGAGAAGAGGGGTCTGGATGAAGAGGCCTCGGAGGGAGACTCACAGAGCCTGAAGACCAGGTGGGTACGGAGGTGAAGGGGAGATGGCAGACACTCCGTCTTCTCACCTCCTAAATCTTTTAAAAAATATTTATTAATTTATTTGGCTGCACTGGGTCTTAGTTGCAGCACACAAGGTCTCTAGTTGCAGTATGTGGGACTGAATTCCCTGGCCAGTGATAGAACCTGGGCCCCAATCCTGGGAGCCAAGAGTCTTAGCCACTGGACCACCAGGGAAGTCCCTAAGATCTTCCTTTTAAAGCAGGAACTCTGTATCTCTTGCCAACTCTGGCCATGTAACTGGGGCTCAACTAAAGTTTTCTTTATTTTGTTCTAAATTTATTTCAGTTTCTTTCAATTAGAATTTTTGAAGAAATCCTTCATTTTTTTTTATCCACTATACAATCCTAAGCAATTCCTGTTCATGTTTTGATTACCAAAATTTTAATGTGTTTTTTTTTCCTTTAAAGCATGATTTCAACTAATAAACTAGTTCTTATTACTTACCCAGTCATTCAAAAGCTGATGGTTTAGGGGTGTCCAGGTACTCATTTTTGTCTGCATTTTGGGACCATTTGTGTTTTTTGGAGGTGCAAAGGCCATCATGAAATAACTGGATATTCTTCTGTAAGAAAAACTATACCTGCGGAAGAAATGAATCATACAATCTTCAGAATACTAAGAACACTCATTCCATACAATCCTCTTTAGTACACTGGGGCAGGGACGAGGGGGAGAGTAACATTTACTGGGAGTCTTTTGTATGTCAGGCACTTAACAGGTTTGCTCAATTAAAACCCATAACAATATGGTAAGGTGGTGGGTTTTAGCTTATTTTACAGATGAAGAAAATGAGGCTCACTGAAGTTACACGCTTTGCCCAGAGTTATACAGACAGTAGGTGGTGAAACAGAGAATCAGACCCAGGTCTGTTTAACTCTGTTTGATTTTCATTGGACCAAGGGGGAAAAAATCAGAATCACTCAGCTAAGAACATACCCTATTGGTCAGAAAGAAGTATTTATAAAATCACCGTGCAATCTGAACTACCCCATTTTGTCCCTTGTGACCTCCTTCTTCCTCTGTCAACTTTCTGACATCTAGCTAACAAGGGCTCTAGCTTGCTACCATATTTAAGAAGTAGAAGAGTACAATGGACAAGGCCAAGAATTTACATATGGACAGATTTGGGTTTATTGGGAAAAATACACTGGGGAAAATATACAGTCCACCCAGTATTGTATATGTCTGCCTTCATTTTTGTGGCCTCACGGCATGTGGGATCTCAGTTCTCCCACCAGAGACAGAACTCACATCCCTTGTATTGGAAATGTTGAGTCCTAACCATGACTGCTGTTGTTCAGTCACTAAGTTGTGCCCAACTCTTTGCAACTCCATGGACTGAAGTACACCAGGCTTCCCTCTCCTTCACTGTCTCCCAGAGTTTGCTCAGACTCATGTCCATTGAGTTGGTGATGCCATCCAACCATCTCATCTTCTCTTGCCTCCTTTCTCCTCCTGCCTTCAATCTTTCCCAGCATCAGGGTCTTTTCCAAGGAGTCGGTTCTTCACATCAGGTGGCCAAAGTTTGAGAGCTTCAGCTGCAGCATCAGTCCTTCCAGTGAATATTCAGGGTTGATTTCCTTTAGGATTGACTCATTTGATCTCCTTGCTGTCCAAGGGAGTCTCAAAGGTCTTCTCCAGTACCACAATTAAAAAGCATCGATTCTTCAACACTCAACCTTGTTTATGATCCAATTCTAACCACTGGACAGCCAGGGGAGTCCCTAGGTCTGCCTTCATTGGATTAAAGCACTCTAATTTCCATGAGGGATTATTTTTCCCTCAGTGTGTAGGGTCTGCTGATTGGTTAATCAAGGTGGCCTCCCCTTGCCCAGTCATGAGACTAAGCTAGGCCAGGTAACTGATGCTGGCTTACCCTTGCTTTACAGCCACGTTGATCATTCAAAGGACTGTAGATGCTCTGAGGAGATTGTTAAGCTGTTCTCAGACTCTTCTTGGAGGGGCTTCCTAGGTGGTGCTAGTGGTGAAGAATCTGCCTGCCAATGCTGGAGACCTAAGGGATGCAGGTTTGATCCCTGGGTCGGGAAGATCCCCTGGAGAAGGCCATGGCAGCCCACTCCAGTATTCTTGCCTGGAGAATCCCTGGGACAGAGGACCGTGGCGGGCTATGGTCCACAGGGTCACAAAGAATCAGGCACGACTGAAGCAACTTAGCATGCACGCATGTCCTTTCCATCTTGTGAGCCACCTGATAGCCTTCAATAAATTTCACTTCATTAGCTAGAAGACCCTTCTTGTAGGGGCATCCCTGGGGGCTCAGATGGTAAGGAATCTGCCTGCAATGCGGGAGACCTGGATTCGATCCCTGGCTTGGGAAGATTCCCTGGAGGAGGGCATGGCAACCCACTCCAGTATTCTTGGCTGGAGAATCCCCATGGACAGAGGAGCCTGGCGGGCTACAAGAGTTGGACACAACTGAGCGACTAAGCACACAGCACGCACACATTAGCTAGAATCTATTTCTGTTGTTTGCAACCAAATCTTGTTACATTACACAGTTGGGATCCTGGCTCTAAAACTCACTAGCTTTGAAACTTTTTGCAAGTAGTCACTCAGTCGTGTCTGACTAACTCGATGGACTGCAGCACGCCAGGCTTCCCTGTCCTTTACCATCTCCCGGAGGTTACTCAAACTCATGTCCATTGAGTCAGTTATGCCATCCAACCATCTCGTCCTCTGGCATCCCCTTCTCCTCCTGCCTTCAATCTTTCCCAGCATCAGGGTCTTTTCTAATGTGTGGGCTCTTTGCATCAAGTGGCCAAAGAACTGGAGCTTCAGCTTCAGCATCAGTCCTTCCAATGAACGTTCAGGACTGATTTCCTTTAGGATTGACTTGGACAGGTACACACTGCTATATTTAAAATGGATAACCAACAGGGACCCACGATATAGCACAGGGAACCGTGCTCAATGGCAGCCTGGCTGGGGGAGAACGGATACATGTACATGTATGGGTGAGACCCTTCATTGTTCATGTGAAACCACCACAACACTGTTAATTGGTTATACTCCAATACAAAATAGAAAGTTGAAAAAAGTAAAATAAATAGCATCACCACAGACTTTCTTAGAACTTCCTGTTATTTACAGAGTTCTTCAAAGCCTGTCCTTGAAAGGGGCACAACAAAATATTTTAAGGTAAAAAATATTTAAAGCAGATTGATGGCATTTTCAGTATATATCCTCCGTGTTTCTGGTTGTTTGTGCCTTCTTCCTCCCTGAAGGTATGTTTCATATCCAAAGCAGTGGTGCTGAGCTGAGGACTGCACAGGATTTGCCTGCCTCCCCCAGGGCTCCAAAAATTATAGCAACAAATATAAGAAAATTTAAAAACATATTTATTTTTATGTATTTATCTGGCTGAGCAAGGTCTTTGTTAGGGCGTGTGAGATGTAGTTCCCTGACCAGGGATAGAACCCACGTCCCCTGGACCACCAGGGAATTCACCTGGACAATTTTTTGATCCAGATACCACAGCTAAGACCTGGCACAGCCAAATACATAAAAATAAATATTTTTTAAATTAAAAAAACATTACCTTTTTACTTACAGAGGATTCCCCCAAATGCTAGATGTGAAATTTTGTGACTCTCACTTGACATGTAATATTCCCTCTCAGGTTTAAATTAGAGCTGAAGAGAAAGCCAACGTTTTAAAACCTCAGGGTTTTAAACCATGGATCTTCCTGCAGTTGCCTGCTGATACCACTCTGCTGGAATAAGGGGGAATTAAGGAGGTTCAGATGAGCCCTCACATTCTTAGCTCTGAACAGCTAAGTTGCAAAGGTGTAAGAAATGGTTTCATTACAATATTATTAATTGGCTGCTATAAAAATACACATGAGCAGGCGAATATATAAAGCACGGTCACTGAGTCTAGATCTGCTCAGTTAAAAATCACATATTTCCTTTTTCATTGCTAGTTATTCATGTTTGATGTTTCTTCTATTTAAACTGATTGAAGGTGTGTGTGCGTGTGTTTTTATTTTTATTTATCTGTTTAGGCCAAGCCACTCAGCTTACAGAATCTTAGTCCCCAACCAGGGATTGACCCTGGCCCTCGGCAATGAAAGTACAGAGTCCTAACCTCAGGACCACCAGGGAGTTCCTTAAACCAGTTGTTTTCAATCTTTTTTTTTTTTTTCCTCAGGGCTATAAAACTCTTTGAGGATATGATGAAAACTATGAATCTTCTCCCTAGAAAAATGCATATAAACATTACATTTTGTTTATACTAGGTTAAAAACTTCTGTTGTAAGCTCAGAAACTCTCTTTTCCCAGTATGAGTAGAAAACAATCTGACTGATTATAAGCACGATTTCTGATTAGGACAAAGTAGCTTTTCCAGGTCCTCCCTAAGGTGTTGCGTTGTTGTTGTTTTTCCTTCCTGGTTCTTCAGAGCTAGAAATTATTTGAATTAGGCTTTTTTTTTTTTTCAAATGAACTTGAATAAAGTTTGGTTTTCAGGAGACGGGGCCTGGCTGAGAAAAACAGCCCTCTTGGTAACAGTCTTCCTGAAGCAGGAAATGGAGTCATCCTGCCCTGGGTTTTGTCATTATCCTTTCACAGTTTTCCCTCTGCCCACTCTAGAAGATGGGCAGTGTGCACACCTGCAGGCCCACACTGGTTCACAGTATAGACCACTCGGGCGCTTTCATACAACATGCAAGACAATTACAAGACAAAGCAAGTTGCCTTCCCTCCCTCTACATGCAAACCTTGCTGCTGTTTTCTCATGACCTCTTTCCCCCTTAATGGCTGTCCTTGCATGTTCCCCTTTAATTTTTCCTTGGTAAAGGGGAAGAAAAAGGGCTTATGGCCCTTACCCCCAGTGTGTGCTTCTAGTGTCCTGTTTAAAGGCAAGGATAGGTCCTCTGGTAAAGTGCCAGTGGTTACACACCTCCTGTCCCATCTTCAAAGCCATTCTTCACACTGTCACCGTTGCACAACTTCACTGAAGACTTACCAGGTCTGTATTACAGGCATAAAGACAAGTCTTGACTAGGATGGAGATTACAGTCTACTGCAGGAGGGGTTTTTTAACAAATAAAAAAGTATATATTTAAGGTGATGTTTTAGTATATGTACACATTGTGGAATGCTTACACAATCAAACTATGTAACATATCCATCACCTCCCATAGTTACTGTGTGTGTGTGCGTGTGTGCGTGTGGGTGTGCATGTGTGCGCTTCTGTGTGTGATTACCCTTGAGATCTACTCTTCCAGCAAATTTCAAGTATATAATATATTATTATAAACTATAGTCACCATGATCCCTGGGCAGGAAGATCCCCCGAAGAAGTAAATGGTAACCCACTCCAGTATTCTTGCCTGGAGAATCCCATGGACAGAGGAACCTGGTGGGCTACAGTCCATGAGGGTGCAAGAGTGGGACACAACTTAGCGACTGAACTACCACCACCATCACCACACAGTCACCATGCTGTACACACGGTCTCTAGAACTTACTCATTTTCTAACTGAAGGTTTGCACCGTTTGATCAGTATCTCCACACTTCCCTACTCCCCAGCGTTGGCTAACCACGACTCTATTCAGGGAAGTATTTTTCAAAAGGTCTGTTAATCACTTTTCAGCTCAAAAACCTTCGGAGACTCGATCATGGCTACAGAATCCTTAGCATGCTCACCTCACACCTCACACCTCAAGCTGGGCTCAGACTAGGAGCGCTCGGCTGAGCGTGCGCGGCGCGCCTGCGCCGTCCGTGGTGCGCGCGCGCCCGGCCGTCGCGAGAGCTCGCGGGCGCTCCGAGGCCGCGCTGGGGGGCCTCGCTGGCTCTGTTTACCTGAGGGACCCGCGGCCGCCCCCGGCCGCCGCCGCAGCCCCCGGGAGCCCGGCCCCGAGGTGTGGGGGGAGCCCCGGGTCGTGCCGGCCCCTTCCCGTCCGGCTCAGCGGGAAAAGGACTCGGGGGTGGGGACCGAGGCGGTGCCGGCGCGGCCGCCCGCTCCTCGGTCTCACCCTGCGCCGGAGCCACCAGCCGCCGCGGCACCGCCTCCTCAGGGATCCTGATTCTCGTCGCCGCCGAAACAAGAGCCTTGGGCGCCGCGCTGTGGAGGGGCGGGCGGCGGGCCGGCGGCGGAGCCCGAGTCTGGGGCTGGGCGGCCCGGGCGCGCGGGCTGGAGTCACCCTCTGTCCCGAGCCCGCGCCGAGCGGCCTGCTGGAGTGGGGCCCGCGCTCCCTGCGCGCCGCCCTCGGCCCCGCCTGGGGCTCGGTCGGCGCCGCGGGGGCGGGTGGCGCTCCCGGGCCGCTGGGGGCTGTGGGGGGAGCGCGCGGCCGCCGGCCGGGAGGACGACGCTCCGAGGGCTGGGTGCGGGGCGCGGGCGGCGCCGCGGCATCTGGACTGCTGCCTGTTCCTAGTCCTGAACGTTGTCCCCTCTCCTCCCTCCCGTCAGTTTTGCAAAGTCTGCTTATTCCTCCTGGAGGCTTCCCTCTCTGCCCCCTTGGACGCTCCGTGTGTTTGCCCTGGGGTTCCGCGGGGAGGTTCATCCACAGCCTCTGAAATAAGGTGCTGTTAAACATTTCAGGACATTTAAACATCTTCCTAGAGGCCTTTTTCAGAATTAGGTGCCTTCCTCAATAAGAGAACAAGGGGTGGTTCGTTCGTTCTTTCTTTCTTAAAAGAAGAAAAACATACACCGCTAATTTAGGCAGAGGCGTCAACTCGAAGTTCCAAAATATCTGGGAAGGACAAAAAGTCTGGTTTTTGGCCCAGAATAAATGAAATTTTGAATTGTGGTTCCCTTCTGAATGTAGCCAGACAGAGCAGCTGAGCAGACCTGCAGCTATAGGAATAAATGACTGCTCTATAAGGTTGATCAAACAATATTTTATTTTATAGAAGTAGTTTGGAGAGACCTGTAACGTTTATGTACGGGAATTTGGTTACTTGGCAAAGCCAATACCGCAGGAGCACGGAAACAAAGACTTGACAAGGGGGATGTTACCTCCCTCTTGAGCCTTCTTTTAGCCTTTAGTGGTGTGCTGACAGTCAAAGGGATAGATAAATCCGTAGTTCTGTTATTAAGAAACATTTACTCCTGAAGATAATGCTTTCCATCCGTCCTTTTTTTTTTCTCCCATCCGTACTTTTAAGCAAATCAATACCATCTTTTTCCTCCATCAGAAGAAGGAAAAAAAAAAGTTTGTTTGAAGTACCAAACCACAACATAGAGGTAATAAGATAGGAAAGGGACGTAAAAGCTTAAGTGGGCAGGCTTGCAAGGATAGAGCTGAAAATAAAAGATAATCGAGATGCAATTCTTCTTACACTGTTGCCTTTTATTTAGTGAAATAACAGGTTCCTCCTCTACACCCCCCCCCCCCAAATGCTTTGAAACTGTCAGGAGAATAAGGGAATTAAGTGTCAGGAATCATTGAACAGGAGGCTTCCTGTGTGCTGTTTTGGATCTATCAAGAATTCTCTGTTCCTTATTAATTCCTGACTACTCAGGAATTAAGAGGAGAGGCAAGCCTCTCCCTGGCCGAAGAATCCAGGCATTTCCTTCATTAGCTTTTCTATACGGAGAGAAGTACCCTCTTCCTTCTTGTGAACCACAGGGTAAAAGTGATTGTTTACAACTCTCTCTTTAATATGAGAGAGCTCTCTCTCTCTCTCCCCTATGTTTTGTAAGTCTCGAATTTTAATCTTTATCTTTGCTGAGAATAACTATGTTGTAAGACAGTATATATGCCCACACCATGTTAATTAAAACACCTTTGCTCCATCAGAGCTCTGTTCCCCGTGCCTGTCTTTCTCTCTCTCTATCAGGCTATTTGTTTGGAGCAGAGAGGCCCTCTGAATTCACTTTCCTGCCTGGGCTTCTAAAATCCTCTCAAGAAGGCGCTGTGTGCCTTTAGCACATCGAGAGGGTGCCTGAGGCCTCCGTGAACTCAGCGAGCCCCGTGCCAGGGGCTTTATTGGCTTTCTCCATAAATCAAGGACTATCAGCCTCTTTCTCTCCTTTACTTTCTTATCATCGACTCCGGACCTCCAGGTTCTGGTCCATTAAAGGACCTCAACAATTAGTAAAGCCTATCGTCTTACCTACTCTTTCCTCCTCCTCTGTGTTTTCTTTTTTCTTTTTCTCTTCCACTAATATTCCCTGCTTCTACATCTCTCCTAAATCTACCAGTGCCCTATTAATAGACGAAGAAAGGACTTTAGGTTCTTTCATCCCTTTTTTCATCTTCGGTACTGCATTGCTCTGAGCTTTATTTCATGCTTTGAACATTTAGGCGGATTTTTCTAGAGAGATCCCCAGCCATGACTGAGATATTTGAAGTAGGGAGGCTTGAGGAGAAGATAACTAGTAAAGTGCATGTTCTTTTTTTGTATAGCACAGTGTTGTGAGCGCGTCATCATTGGGCAAAGAGAGGGGGTTTTAAACTCACTGTAAGTCCTCTGTTGCCCACTTGACAGGCAAAAAAATCTCTCTCCCCGTCTTAAATTTCCGATGTGTTAGTAAAACCATGAGATTTCATACTGAAAGCTTATTCCGTGCATGTTAGTGTGTTGATGTTAGACTGCTGTTGACTTTCTTTTCTTCAGGAGACATGTGATAGGAAACAGTTCTTACTGCATCTTTACCTTCTTTCACAGGGAAGAGCAGTGTTGGCCTCAAGCATTTTTTAACCCCTAAATCTCTAGAATTAGAGACGTTTAAAGCTGCAGTTGCCCACAAAAAGAGCAGTAGTGCAAATGAAAACCAAGACTTTGAAATATGTATGAGAGGAATTGTTCAGTATAAATTTGGGAGAAGGGTCACAGCGTCCTGAGGAAAGAAGTGAAGGTTTTTAATAGTGGCATTTCCAGAAGGTTAGGTGTGAATGTTTGTACAGTAACAACTCCTCTTTGAGTAGAAATTAGTTTTAACTGACTGTTGCATCAGAAACGATGAATCTATCTTTGAGTTACAGTTTGTTATGCTGAGAACTAGCAACAGTTTTGGAGGATCGAAAGAATGCGCTGTGAATGAAGTTTAAGAAAAAACAACTAGGCTGCTGCTGCTGCTAAGTCAGTTCAGTCGTGTCTGGCTCTGTACGACCCCATGGACTGCAGCCTACCAGGCTCCTCCATCCACGGGATTTTCCAGGCAAGGGTACTGGAGTGGGGTGCCATTGCCTTCTCCGAACAACTAGGCTAGTAGGCCTAAAAAAAATCCTGGTCCCCAAAGTTTATCTCATTAAACTAATTTTATAGTTAAAACTTGCAACCATGCTAAAGGGGGAAAAAAATCAGGAGCTTGATATTAGAGAATTTTCTAAAGACATGTTAATGGAAAAGGGAAATGAGGCTGGAATTTCAACCTGATTTTTTTAAAGTCCAGACTCTCACCATCTTTTAACTTTCCAGTTTTGTTTTTAGTTTTAAAAGATCTTTTGCTTTCTCTAGTATTAAAAGTAATGTATAATTTGTAAGATAGACTGGATTTTGATGCCTACTATTCGTTTTTGTTTTGAACTTTGTTTTTCCTGTATTTTTTTTAAGCCCCATCACTCACTACACTGGAAGAATAGATTATCTTATGTAATCAGTAGATGACTAGACGGACTTTAAAAATTAGATAAAGTAGCAAAGTGATACCTTGAGATTAGTAAGAATCTAAGCCCTATGAATTAAATATGCTGCTGCTAAGTTGCTTCAGTGGTGTCCAACTCTGTGCGACCCCATAGACGGCAGCCCACCAGACTCCCCCTGTCCCTGGGATTCTCCAGGCGAGAACACTGGAATGGGTCGCCATTTCCTTCCCCGATGCATGAAGCTGAAAAGTGAAAGGGAAGTCGCTCAGTCCTGTCCCACTGCGACCTCATGGACTGCCGCCTACCAGGCTCCTCCGCCCATGGGATTTACCAGGCAAGAGTAGTGGAGTGGGTTGCCATTGCCTTCTCCGATGAACTAAATATGGAGCTATATACCCTTTAGCAACCAGAAAACAGTATCCTGAGAATGAATTTATTTTTTTAAATAAGATATGGAAAACAAAAGGCCAAAACCCACATGAGTTTTAGGAAAAGGAACCTAGCACTTTGAGCAGTGATATGCTCTCAGTGTGTACTTTGCTCTCTAAGAAGATGATAATTTCCTTGAGAGAAGAAGCTTCATAGGTAGTGGTTGCTAATCCTTATAACGCAGTCTTGGAAAACTGAAAGAAGACAAAAGAATATCCTCCTGTTCCCATTGTAGCCAGTGTGTTTGAGGCAACCTTTAATTTCTGAATTGGAAACACAAAATGTTACGTACATGTATAGTGTGTCCAGTTAAGTAAATCTAAGCTGAGAAAGAGGAATCACTTTCTGTACAGAAAGTGTGCATTGGAATAGAATTGCTAACCTCTTTTGTTGCAGGGCCTTGCTGACAAGCCCCCAGGGCGCATTTTTGTCATTGTCTCTTCTGGGATTCTGCCTGCTTTCTTTCCTCTTCACAGTTGCCATCTCCTGCCTTTCCCACCTGAGTTCTTTGGGTCTGGCTTTGTAGCCAGCCTCTGAAGACAGTCTTCCAAGATTGCATCCCCTTTATTGCTGCTCTTCAGAACAAATACTCAACTTATTTTAGGGGCTTTTACTTTTTAACATCAAAAGAGAACTGGTAAATTGGGGAATATCTGATTCCTGATGTTACACATCGATAAAAATTAAACAGAACTGGACATGGAACTACAGACTGGTTCCAGATAGGAAAAGGAATACAGCAAGGCTGTATATTGTCACCCTGCTTATTTAACTTCTATGCCGAGTACATCGTGAGAAACGCTGGGCTGGAAGAAGCACAGGCTGGAATCAAATTTGCTGGGAGAAATATCAATCACCTCAGATATGCAGATGACACCACCCTTATGGCAGAAAGTGAAGAAGAATTAAAGAGCCTCTGGATGAACATGAAAGAGGAGAGTGAAAAAGTTGGCATAAAGCTCAACATGCAGAAAACAAAGATCATGGCATCTGGTCCCATCACTTCATGGGAAATAGATGGGGAAACAGTGTCAGACTTTATTTTTGTGGGCTCCAAAATCACTGCAGATGGTGATTTTAGCCATGAAATTAAAAGACGCTTACTCCTTGGAAGAAAAGTTATGACCAACCTAGATACCATACTAAAAACCAGAGATATTACTTTGCCACCAAAGGTCCGTCTATTCAAGGCTGTGGTTTTTCCAGTGGTCACGTATGGATGTGAGAGTTGGACTGTGAAGAAAGCTGAGCGCTGAAGAATTGATGCTTTTGAATTATGGTGTTAGTGAAGACTCTTGAAAGTCCCTTGGACTGCAAGGAGATCCAACCAGTCCATCCTAAAGGAGGTCAGTCCTGGATGTTCATTGGAAGGAATGATGCTGAAGCTGAAACGCCAATACTTTGGCCACCTCATGCAAAGAATTGACTCATTGGAAAAGACCCTGATTCTGGGAGGGATTGGGGTCAGGAGAAGAAGGGGACAACAGAGGATGAGATGGCTGGATGGCATCACCGACTCAATGGATATGAGTTTGGGTAAACTCTGGGAGTTGGTGATGAACAAGGAGGCCTGGTGTGCTGTGATTTATGGGGTCGCAAAGAGTCAGACACGACTGAGCGACTGAACAGAACTGAACTTTTTATCATCAAAAGAGAACTGGTAAACTGGAGAATATCAGATTCCTGATGTTACACATTGATGAAAATTAAAGTGTAAGGTTAAATGTATCTAGTCCTTTCTGTTTTCTGATGAAATAGTCATCAGTTCATTTAATCGGAAATTAGTTTTCCGCATATCTTATATTGCTCTGTAGAAAAGTGAATGTCTTTTCTTAGGGTTAGGGCATGAAAAACTGTTGCCAGTGTTGGGACCTAACAAACGCCATGATAGGCTTCAGGGACTAAGGTAGGACTCACGGGAAAAGCTGAGTCATTGCCCAGTGAGGTCATCCCCGCAGATACCAGGACTTGTCTAATCAGCATACTCCCCGTAACCTGGTTTAAGTTTATCAGGACGTAAAAGACATCCCCCTGCAGCCAATAGCCAATTAGTAAATACCAGGAAACCCCTGCAGCCAATAAAGATTAGCCAATTAGTAAATACTAGGAAACTCCTGCAGCCAATCAGCCCTTGCCAACTCTCTGTCTTTGTTCTAAACCTATAAATACTGCTGTAAATCTGGGCTCGGGGCTCTTGCTCCACTCCACTGTATTGGATGTGGCGGGAGCCCTAGCTTGAGCTAGAAATAAAACCCCTTCATGCTTTTACGTTGCTGTGGAGGTCTTATTCTCTCAGTTTTGGGGACTCAGACTCTGGGCATAACATTTGGGGGCTCGTCTGGGATCCCTTTAACTGGGAAGAATAACACTCTCCCGGTAGAAGGGGTTTCCTCACTAGGAGGAAAGATATCTGAACACCGGTGTTAAGTCTGGTTAAGTCCAGCGTAAGGCCAAGGCCCAGCATACGCACTGGAAGGCAGCTGGCTCTTGTTAGGCCTAATCAGAGGTGAATTAGTCATCCTAGCCAGTGTAAGACCGAGGCCCAGTGAGCGCGCTGGAAGGCAACTGGCAGCCAGCATAAGACCGGGGCCCAGCACTGGCGCAGGAAGGCAGCTGATTCTGTGGGGGATTGGGAAGGAACGTCTCTCCTGTCTCCGAATCTGGTGGGCAGTGGACGCCCTTTGGTGAGATAACACTGGGAAGCAAGACAACAGTGACCCGGGATAGACCTAGCTCTGTGTTTTCGGCCGATATTTGTCTGTCTTCTGTCTGTCGCCTTTCTTTGTGTGCCGGCGCCATTTTTTTGTGTGTGTGTGTGTTCATTGTGAGCTCCGTCATTATGGGTCAAAGCTCTTCCACCCCTTTGTCTGTAATGACTGACCATGAAGATCAGGAGAGTAATACTTACCAAGACCATCTCTAACTCCTGACACTGAGGAAAAAGGAAAAAAAAAAAGACTTGAAGCTAGCTGTCTAAATAGGTAGAACTTGATTTTCTTTCCCTGTGCCTTGAGACCAGGGCTCTCTTGGTATGTCTCTGGGTAATATTTTTGAGGTTAATTTGTATATGAGCTCTATTTATTTGGCTTAAAAAAAGGTAAGCATTTACAAATCAAGTAATTCTGAATTAAACAGTAAATTCCAGGTTCATGTGAACTGGGAAATATTCAGTGTTAAATACCTGATATTAATGTTTGTTTGTTGACCTATCTAATATAGACATGTCTTAGAGTAATTAACATTAAGTAGAATATTTTCATTGTACCTAGGTTTGATATAAGTTAAATATTATATCTGTTACAAGTTTGTCAACAAGGAAATTAACCTCAAGTGAAGAAACTTCTAAAAAATGTGAATGAGATATGAGCTTTTATATCTAGCTAACTTTGGGGTGCTTCAGAGGGCCCCTGGAGCATCCCAGAGAGATATTAAACTGTGTTTATTTGGTTGGTTAAATTACATGGAAAAGATTATCAAATGAGCAATAAATCTGCTCGTGTTATAATGTATGGTAAAATAACTAATACAGATATCAGTTATGGTTATAAAAGTCATCAGACCAAAATTAGTGAGAACAGAACTATTTTGCAAACAAACTAGCCTTAATTTGGTTATACTTAATAAAAATAAGGGTAACATTAAGGAGAAAAAGATATTTCAAAATGTTAAAGACCAGTTTGTTAATGGAGGTCTGCATCTAATAAGACTCATCTCTTAGTTCTTTGCTGTTATGTGATGTTAATGTAAAATTTAATTGAATTCTTGAAGAACACCCTAAGTTTGTTTCTGAAGCTTATCTCAGTAATCTATCTTTGGATGAAGATCAGATGCCTGATAACCTGCAAGCAGGACTGGAAAAAGACATAATTCAAGGGACTGTCTCCAACATGGATGGAAGGACTTTTTTATCAGGAGAAACTACACTACACCAGGATGAGAAGACAACGACATCAGAGGTAGACAGCTTCCCCAAGATGCTGGACCTGATTCGTATGATCATTTATGTTTTCTTGACTTCTTAGACCTTTGCATATAAGTCAAATGCTTTTCTATCATAGGCCTGATCTTATGCTAGTTTTAAAAATCAATCCAATTGTTGGGTTCGTGGCCAATTACCTCTGTCTAGTTCTGGGTTACCTTGGTAAATTTCTCTACTACCAGACTCTAACTGGTTGGCCCTGAGAAAATTTACTTAAAAATTATTATAGTCATATTCAGGTCAGTGTGCAGAGGACCTGAAATATACTGGGCTATATCTAATGGAAGTTCTTAACATAAGTCTTACTTGTGGCTTTACTAATACTGCTGGCTATGTTATTTGTATTTCACCTGTTTTACAAAATTGCTGTTTCTTACACTGTCACATATGTGTGTGAGGCGTCTAATAGAATAATACATAGTCCCATATGAGATCGATGATGGTAATAGTGTAACTCTAGACATGAGAAGAAGCAACAAGAGGGAATATTTTCCTGGACCAAGAAGCTAGTAAGACAGGTGGTCCAGAGAATTTTGGATACTGTTTTATGGCCTAGTCCAGTAACAGCACATTGAGTGGCCTGTTTACCTGAGAATGGACACTCTCAGCACCATGGGATAAAATGGTCATGAAGTGCCCCCTCATAATCTTGGTCAAGTTTATGAGCAAAAAGGGGCTCTGCCAACTGAAGACTGACACTCGCCATCTACATCTACAAAGATTAAATCATGGCCACCGCAACTGCCAACTTTCCATGCCCCTGAAAGGAGTTCAGGGTGAAAATCAGAAATGAGGCACTCTGTGCTCTGGGAAAAACTCGCAGAACAGGCCTTCAGATAGTTAAATCTTTTCAGGAAAAGATTTTATGAATCCCAATTCTTGCATCTTCTTGTACCTAGAGAAACACTGACGTCAGTAACAGTGAAATCTGCTTTGGCTATTAAGGAAAAGTTTACAATTAAAAGTCAAAATAGAGTAGCTATGGTTCAGATATCCTGGGAAATAACTGGGTGATGCTATGGGTGTGCTTTCAGATTAGAGCTTGTATTGCTCCAAGCTGGGGCAGTCCTATGCCCCATTTTGACAGGAAGTTATCACAGTCATAGTTGCCTAGTTCCCTAAAATTAAAACTGAGCGGGACTCTGTGGGGCTCTGGAGTACAGATCTGTTCTGTGTTCTCCATTTCTTATCTGTAGGATATAGACGTTGTTCAGCCTCCTTGGCCTTCTCTGAATTCCAAAGGGTGGATTCAGACAATTGCTAATCGGGGAAGGGAGGGGATACGAAAACAGAAACAATCAAAGGTCGGTGCAGCCTCCAGACAGAGCCCTGGTTCCAAGAAATGTGCATAACAATGTCTTTGAGCCCCCACCCAGGTGGAAGATGGTAACTTCAGACTAAATACAAGATTCCTGGAGCACAGCTCTGTTGCCTCACCACCTACCAGTCAGAGAAGGTCACAAACCCTGCAACCCTCACCCCAAATGTTGCCTTCTGTTTCTGGGGACCAGAGATGACCATCCTGTTAGGTCTCCTGTTGGCCTTTGTCTATTTCATCTCTGAGAGGGTCCAACTAAATTGCTGTTACTACAAGGGTAGAAGGTGGTTTCAGCTGTGGAAAACCCCAACTTAGATTAGGTAGAGAGAGACTTCTGCTCTGCTAGGCAGGCCTACGCCCATGCGCAGCAGGAAGAAGTTACAGAAGAAAGAGTCTTCCACCCCAATTCCCAAGAAGTATCTTGAGTATGAAGTCTCTCAGGGGGCCTATGTGCTGCCTTAGGGGAAGAATGTTGTTTTTATGTGAATCACTTGGGGGTAGTCAGGGAGTCCCTGGCCAAGATAAGAAAAGGGCTGAGTTAGAGAAAAAGAGAAGGAAAACTGTCTCAAAATTGGTTTGAATCCTGGTTCAACTCATCCCCCTGGTTCACAACTCTCATATCTTCCTTAGTAGGGCCCCTGATTATCTTGTTCCCTCCTTCTCCACTCCGGAACTGCTGGTGCTAACCCACATCAACCTGCTAAGATCACCTGGATGCTTCGTAATGGACTAACCATGAGGTACTCAATTCAACTACTGGAACCCCCCCAATACTTGGTGGCCAGATTTATTCTTCGACCTTGGACCTTTGTAAAAAGAACATATCAGTACAGTTCAAGTGATGATGCTGAGACAAAAATATCAGGCAATGTCTCAGAATGAAGAGGAGGATTCCTCTCCATGATCAAAGGACAGGGGAGAATGTTGGGACCTAATAAACACCATGATAGGCTTCATGGACTAAGGTAGGACTCATGAGAAAAGCTGAGTCATTGCCCAGTGAGGTCATCCCCGCGGATGCCAGGACTTGTCTAATCAGCATACTCCCCGTAACCTGGTTTGAGTTTATCAGGACGTAAAAGACATCCCCCTGCAGCCAATAGCCAATTAGTAAATACCAGGAAACCCCTGCAGCCAATAAAGATTAGCCAATTAGTAAATACTAGGAAACTCCTGCAGCCAATCAGCCCTTGCCAACTCTGTCTTTGTTCTAAACCTGTAAATACTGCTGTAAATCTGGGCTCGGGGCTCTTGCTCCACTCCACTGCATTGGATGTGGCAGGAGCCCTAGCTCGAGCTAGAAATAAAATCCCTTCATGCTTTTACATTGCGGTGGACGTCTTATTCTCTCAGTTTTGGGGACTCGGACTCTGGGCATAACAGCCAGACCCCTCATTTTTTACTGGTTCTTGATGCCTCAGACTGTTCCCTCCAGTTAATCCAGCAATTCCCTTTATTCTTATGTGATCAGTTGCTGTATTTTGTCAGTATTTCCTGGTTTCCTCAATCTTCTGTGTTCTCTCTGAAATTTACAGCTTCAAGGATGGTTCTCTTAGGAAAAAGGACTGTTGCTATCCATACTCTCGTGATCCTGATTAGAAGCATTTATTTCATTGTGTTATTGAAAAGCAATTTAGAATATATATCAAAAGGTGTTTGTTTTTTGTTTTTGTTTTTTTTTTTAACTGTGCATAATATTTGGTTCACCCAAGAACATGTCCCAGAACTCTTCGGTCACCAGTGAGGCGAGAGCACCCGCCATCTCCCCCCCGGCTGGCTCTTCCAGGCCTCCTGGCCCCAGCAAGGGGGGACAGGGGCTGCCCAACCCCCACCCCACCCCATGGTCCTTGGCAAAAACTAAACAGCACCCTTATTCCCTCTTGAGGACTCAACCCCTTTATAGCATACCCACCCAGTGAGGTATGAGTGCCCACCCTGCCTCTGCCCTGCCACCCGGCCACTCTGAGCCCCAGGCCCAGCCCCACCCATGTCCCTACAGTGCCCACCCACCCAACCTGCCCATGCCCACTCCTACCACTTGGTTTCAGGGGCCTGGCCCCACCTTATCCCATCTCTCCAGCAAGGGAACCCCACTTGAGCCCCTCCTGGCCACCACTTCCAGAGGGTCCACCTCGGCTGACCCTCTTCTTCCTCCCCATGTCTAGGCTTCCCTAAACCAGCCCCCCTTATCATGACCACCTATAGTGGTGTGTGGAGAAGGAAATGGCAACCCACTCCAGTATTCTTGCCTGGGAAATCCCATGGACAGAGCAGCCCAGCGGGCTACAGGTCATGGGGTTGCAAAGAGTCGGACACGACTGAAGCAACTAAACAAACAAAACAATACTTGGTTCAGCTGAGAGGTGATCTGATTATTTTCAGTATTCAAAATCAATTTTTGACCCATTCTAAGTTGATCATCAGTTTTTTGTTTTTTTTTTTTTGCTTTACTTGCTACCTGTAGTAGGGTATTTTTGTGTCCCTTGGCTTGTTATTTAATCAACAGCCAGTAAATCATTGATTGAAGTAGTAGTATTGTCAGCACACATTCATAGATTTAGCAGACTTAATTTTCCCATACACAAATAACATGCGACAGACTTTAAAATGACATTGCAGCATTTATAATAATTTACTACTTTTTTGTTTTGTCTATGTTTTATGACCATGCTGTGCAGCTTGTAGGACCTTAATTCCCTGACCAGCAATCAAATTTGAGCTCCCTGACATAGAAGTGGGGAGTCCTAATCACTGGATTGCCAGGGAAGTCCCTGTAATATTATATTTTTAAACAATTCAGGTAGTTTTATTCTGTTCCATGTATGTATATTTTTGACAAAGGTGAGAGACTATATGCTGTTTTGTAAACCATTTAAAATTTTATTTTTCATGTATTGTATTGTTACTGTCTTTTCAAGTCAGTATATAGAGATCCTGCTCATCATTTTTAGTGAGTGTGTTATGTGTTGCTTGTACCTTAGTTTAACCAATTCCTTACTGGTAGACTTTCAGATCGTCTCTGAGTTTTTGTATTAACATTTCAGTTATATATCATGTGTACTTGTGTTTACTTTCTTAGCATAAATTGTAGAATAGGTCTGCTGAATCAAATTATATACATTTTAGGGGCTTTCAATGTCCATAGCTATTTTTTTGAAATACCAACTAGTTTGCTTTTCCTCCAGTAGTATTTGAAAATGGAGAATTTCCTGGCGGTCTAGTGGTTAGACATTTCACTACTCTGGCCCAGGTTCAGTCCTTGTTTGGGGAACTAAGATTCTGCCAGCCGTGTGGGACAGCCAAAAAAAAAAAAAAAGCATTTCTAAGTGTTGGAATGTTGAATATATTCCTTTTTCTGCACCCTCTCCTAGAGTGTGTTCTGTTATTCTTTGCTCATCTGATTGGCAAAAATGTTAAATATCATGTTTGTATGTTTTTATTAGTAAAGTGGAATATCCTTCATATGTTTGTTGGCCATTTGTAAGTTTATGACCTTTTTCCATTTTTCTAATAAGGTAGTATTCTTTATCTGCTTTTAAAAAAATTCATTTTATATATTACTTTTGCTAAGCACATAATTATGTGCAAATATCCTGTATTGTTTAAGTTATTTTATTTTAGGATAGCATTTCTCAAAATGTGACTTATAGATCACTTGTAACAGTACCGAGATAATCGTTAGAAGGCATGTATATTGTTCATTTTCCAGAGGTTCAGATCTCTTAGACCCGTGGGGTTTCTATGAATCTGCTGCACATAAAATTAGGGAACCTCTGATTTGGAAGAAATATGAATTCCTTAATATTTTTACTGCTCCTGTTTTTCTTCTTGTCTCATGGTATTCTACTGTTTTTTCTTTTTTATCTTAATAATCATAAACTAGTCTTAATGTATTGAGGTTTTATCCTATCCCAGCCTAAGAATAATTTTACAAAAATGTTTTGATACATGGAAATTTGAATGTTAAAGTACATAAAGGAAAGCACTTTTGCAAGTCTGTGAGAAGCATTGTTTGTAAATGAGGCAAAAGGAATAACTGAGGGAAAAACAAGTAAAATCGAGTAGACAGAATTATAAGGGGGTTTCTCATCTAATTTAAAAAACTCAATATTACTTTGTTTCTTCCTCAGGTTTTGTGTGGTAATCTTTGAACTGTAAATTTGGAACCCATACTGCTAGAAAAATAGTCTAAATGAAAAATTTGAAATTCTCATTGTTATATACATATTCAGTGGGGAGCAATGTTCCCTTTAATTTTTTTAAAGTTGCAAGCAGATGAACATGCTGCATAAGCAGCAAACTACAAAAATGGAGCTTGTATGGCTGTTTGACACTGTAGCCAAATAAAGCTTTCAGGGCTCATTTGACACATTTAATGATATGCAGAATTGTTACTGTGCTGCATGATAATTAAGCTTAAATATACATGACTGTGTTTAATATCCCTTTTCTATAGCCAGACATCACATTTCTGGGGCCAGCTTGAAGGAGGAAAAAATATGGCAAGCCAAGAAGTTTTAACACATATTTCTGATTTAGAGATTTCAGTATTAGAGAGATGAGACGTTTGGGGCCGAGGTTGCTTGTAACTTTGGTGTTTCTAATTCCTAAGGTTGTAGACTTTCCTTTTCCCTTCTTCTACTCAAGACCGTATGCTTGGGGGAGAAACTGGGAAGATTCAGCCATGGCTTTACTTTCTCCAAATAGTTTTTTCTGCCCAGCAATGAAAGCTTGGGATGCAGAGGTCCCTGTCATTGGTAGTGCACAAAGCGCAGTTTCTTTCTCTGCTTTAGCCGAGCCGGTTCAAGTTCTCTGTCACAGGCCCTAATATCTATTTGAGTTGTCCTGTTAACCTGAGTCTCTGAGAATTTCTGAACCTGACTTTCTCATGTTTTCCCAGCCGAGGCTGTGTACTTCAAACAGAAATATTTGACATCTGTGAAACAAAAATAAAGTAAAACCGACTTAACATCCTTACAAAACCAAGTGGAGGTCTGATAGTGTTAGAATATCCTTTTCTTCCTGCCAATCCCACCTTCCACTCTACCTATCATTCCAGCCCCAGAAGAGATGCATATTTTTGTCCCTAGGGAAAAAGTGAATGTGAAAGTTGCATCCAACTCTCTGCGACCCCATGGACTGTAGCCTGCCAGGCTCCTCTGTCCATGGCATTCTCCAGGCAAGAATCCTGGAGTGGGTTGCCATTTCCTCCTCCAGGGAATCTTCCCAACCCAGGGATCGAACCCATGTCTCTAGCATTGCAGGCGGATTCTTTACCGTCTGAGCCACCAGGGAGTCCCCAGGAAAGGCAGTGTCAAATCTGACTCTGAAACTTGGTAGAAACCCTTAACTGGAAATCATTCATATTCCACGCTGTAACTTTCTAGAGTGGACTTTTCTCTGCAGCCTGACTGTGTGTTAAGCAGGCTTAACATCCTTACAAAACCAAATGAAAGTCTGATAGTTTTAGACTATGCTTTTTTCCTGCCAACCCTGCCTTCCACTCTACCTACCCTTCCAGCCCCAAAGAGATGCATAATTTTGTCCTTAGGAAAAAAGTGAATGTGAAAGTTGCATCCAACTCTCTGTGGGTCAAACGTTTTCTCTGTCTATGTACTAAATTTTTGTACTCTCTAAAAGGATGAAGCATTGTTGGGAAAATGTCCTGATACTACTTTTAGAATCTTCTGTTTGCCAGTTTAGTATTGGTTGATAGAAGTAAGTCTTTGTATCTGGTGTCATTCAGTAATGAAACCACCTAAAGTTTGATGTTGCTTTACCTTTTATAGAGTATATTATTTTATAATTCACTCATACATCTTTGATAGGGAGGTGCAATTTTTAGAAAGGGGAATTCTGAGCTCGGAGAAGTTAAGTGATTCACATAGTTGGGAAGAGGCTTGAATCCATATCTTTTGATTTCTTTATAGTTTACACCTTTCACAGATACCATCTGCTGAATCATGTAATGATTAAAACATATGTAATAAAATTTAAATAACTTGTTATTAAGTGTGGCAGATATTTAAATAAAATTTAGGACAACAGCATGCAAGTTTTTCAAGACGGTTCAATTATGTCTTGTGACAAATGAAAAACTACCATTGTAGATGGGAAATTAAACTCTCTGTTATATAAACAACTGAGGGAGGAAATAGTGCTTTCCTTTAAATGCTACTTATGGATTCTCTGGTATATCTATAGCAAGAATGAGAAGGTAGAAAAACTGTCATATTTTTTTCTGAAATACCCATGTATTTTATCTGCAAGGCAGTATTGTATCTAGTCAAAGTCTGTGATTGTTGTTGTTAGCCACACGCCCGGCACTTAGAATTTTAGTTCTCCACCAGGGGGTGCACTGGAGCTCCAGCAGTGGATGTGTGTAGTTTTAATCACTGGACCACCAGAAAGTCCCAAAGGCAGTATTTTAAAATTTCTCTTTCTAGAAGCTGATTGTTAGTGTGTAGAAACGCAACTGATTTTTGTATACTGATTCTGTATCCTGCAACTTTACTGAGCTAATCAAAGTTTTAATGTCAAGCCTGTAATATTATAAGAGGAAATTGCTAATTTCTCCCATTAAAAAAAATATATATATTTTTCAGATATTTCAGTCAATGGAAGAAATAGCTCTGCATCTCCTAAGATGGAATCTGTTGTTTGGGAATGTGTTTGATCAACTTGACACGTTGGCCACATGGTTGTTGTGTGAAGTTGCTCAGTCGTGTCCAACTCTTTGCAACCCCACGGACTGTATCCTGCCAGGCTCCTCCATCCGTGGGATTTTCCAGGCAAGAATACTGGAGTGGGTTGCCATTTCCTTCTCCAGAGGATCTTCCCAACCCAGGGATCGAACCTGGGTCTCCCGCTCTGCAGGCAGATGCTTTTACCGTCTGAGCCACCAGGGAAATCACATGGTACCCGATGTAATAAAATGAAAAGAAGAGGCAAGATGATGTCATTTTCCCATATCGTGAAACCAAAAACAAATGCCTTTTGTGAGACCAAGCTAACAAACCTCTGACGGTGCAAAGAGTAATTCTGTTTGAAGAACTTAACAGTAAGATAGAAGAAGTCCTTTCAAGCTGAGACCTGCAGGTGTACAAAGATCTAAAATGCATATTGAGTAGGCCTGATCATCTGAATCCCATTCCATCGAGAAAGCATGGCTGTGAGTTGGATCATCTTGTCTCTGTGGCCCTTGACTGTGTTTGTGGGCCGTATAGGTGGGCACAGTTTGTTTTCTTTGAGCCTATTACCTTGAGGATGTGCCAGGATTTGCCTTATAACACTGCCTTCACGCCCAATCTTCTGAATCACTATGCCCAACAGACGGCAGTTTTAGCAGTGGAGGGAAGGCTTCATCTATTACTTGGCAGGTCGTAGACAATGATTCTTGGGGTGCCCTTAATCAGTCTAATGAATGTGTCTGCTAAGCAACAGGGACAACTAACATGTTATTTTTCACTGCATCTTGCACATTAAAAAGTTATGTATTTAGGTTCAGACTCTGATAGACTGAAGATTTCCTGTTTGGGGGATGTTACTCATCTTAGTTTTCAGATATTATTCTTTTATGAAGAACTTTGAAACATTGGAACTGGGGAAGTAATAGCCTTTGAGAAGTTTAACTTGTCCAAGTTATGGTTACATCTTTTCTGTTCTTTGATAATAAGACTTTAAAGAGCAGACTATAAGAATAATATTCATAATTCACTTAGTAAATATTGAAGGTAACATGATTTTGAAAATGGGTTCTTTGGTTCAGCCTTGAGGCTGGTGGGTTTACAGTATTGACATTGTCTTAAATACTGAAGATGGTATCCTGGTCTTACTATCTTTACATCAATTTAAGAACAGTAACTCCCAAGCAGTGATAGAGGTTTTGTTGTGTGAATTATCTGTTCTTGACCTCTCAGGATGTCATGAAACTCTGTTGCCTTACTTGAATTTTTCTAATGATAATTCTTTAGGCACTTTTTAATTATTTTACTTTAGAAGCTATGACAAATTAATGGATATAGTTAATAATAGGTTTAAATAATATTGTATGTGTTTCAATAATGGTTTTAGAATTGTGGACAAAGATATGTTTACCAGATAGGAATTAGGGGGCAGCAAACTGTGACAATAAGAGGTAAAAGCTTTGGAATTGTATAAACTGCAGCAGCAGCTACCACTTTCTGTCTGTATTACTTTGGTCAAGTTACTTGAGCTTTCTTACCGTTTTCACTTTGCTTGTAAAATAGAGTTAACACTTTGGAAGATACAAAATGCAGCGTTTGTAAAGTATCTGGCAGAGTGCTTTTGGAGTAAGTTCTCTTAAAGTGATAGCTTTTACCATTTTCTCATATTCTAATATTAATGTAGCTATATCGTACATAGAATTTAAAGTTTTTTTTTAAATTTAGTCTTGAATCCTTTGTTACAGTGCTTTCAGCAAATCGAATACTACTTGTTTTGGAATCTTCATTTTATAGTAAAATTCAAAGATTTAGTGCTTCCAAGTAAACTAACATAAATCTGGGAAATTTTGTAGAAAGATGATTATTCATAGATTTTGAAACGTAGAGGGCAACTTGTATAGTCCAAATACTTGAAAATATTGTAAAGGTTGAATAAAATATTTCTGCTCTTCCACTGACTACACACAGTCTAACTGGTAAGGAGAGATTTGGTATAGACTGTTAGATTAGATATATGAAAATGGGTATTGGTTTAAGATAGGAATTTGGTTCCTGGCATGATAGTCCCTGTTGAGTATTAAAACTACCCAGTTCTCTCACCAAAAAAAAAATGAAGGAGGGCTATCTTTGGTTCTGGTATCATTTAAAATCAGTATAACTCCTTTGGAAAACAAATAGAGTTGTAAGAAATAAGTCATAAAGATTTATATACTGATTCGGGTTTAACTTTTGCCTCTTTCACGTAGTAGCTTTCAGACTTTGGAATTAAGTCAGCTAACATCTCTGTGATCTGGAGAAGGAAATGACAACCCACTCCAGTACTCTCGCCTGGAAAATCCCATGGACAGAGGAGCCCGGTAGGCTACAGTCCATGGGGTCGCAAAGAGTCGGACACAGCTGAGTCACTTCACTTCACTTCAACATCTTTGTGAAAATCATTTGAGAAAAGGCACTAATAACAAAAATACTTTGATTAAATGGGAGATTTAAATAGCTAGCACAATGCGTGATGCAGAATAGATGATCCAGAAGTGTTAATTCTATTCCAAATTTCATTTCCAAGTGACCCTAGAGAGAAAGTACTAGAAAGATGTTGACAATTAAGTAATGCTTAAAATTCTCCAAGCCAGGGTTCAGCAATACGTGCACCGAGAACTTCCGGATGTTCAAGCTGGTTTTAGACAAGGCAGAAGAACCAGAGATCAAATTGCCAACATCCGCTGTTTCATGGAGAAAGCAAGAGAGTTCCAGAAAAACATCTATTTCTGCTTTATTGACTATGCCAAAGCCTTTGACTGTATGGATCACAATAAACTGTGGAAAATTCTGAGAGATGGGAATACCAGACCACCTTACCTGCCTCTTGAGAAACCTGTATGCAGGAGGTCAGGAAGAGCTGGACATGGAACAACAGACTGGTTCCAAATAGGAAAAGGAGTACGTCAAGGTTGTATATTGTCACCCTGCTTATTTAACTTCTATGCAGAGTACATCATGAGAAACGCTGGGCTGCAGGAAGCACAAGCTGGAATCAAGATTGCCAGGAGAAATATCAATCACCTCAGATATGCAGATGACACCACCCTTATGGCAGAAAGTGAAGAAGAATTAAAGAGCCTCTTGATGAAAGTGAAAGAGGAGAGTGAAAAAGTTGGCTTAAAGCTCAGCATGTAGAAAACTAAGATCATGGCATCCGGTCCCATCACTTCATGGCAGAGAGATGGGGACACAGTGGAAACAGTGGCTGACTTTGTTTTTTTGGGCTCCAGAATCACTGAAGATGGTGATTGCAGCCATGAAGTTACAAGACGCTTACTCCTTAGAAGGAAAGTTATGACCAACCTAGACAGCATATTCAAAAGCAGAGACATTACTTTGCCAACAACGGTCTGTGTAGTCCAGGCTATGGTTTTTCCAGGGGTCATGTATAGATGTGAGAGTTGGCCTATAAAGAAAGCTGAGTGCTGAAGAATTGATGCTTTCAAACTGTGGTGTTGGAGAAGACTCTTGAGAGTCCCTTGGACTGCAAGGCGATCCAACCAGTCCATTGTAAAGGAGATCAGTCTTGGGTGTTCTTTGGAAGGACTGATGCTAAAGCTGTAACTCCAATACTTTGGCCACTTCGTGCGAAGAGTTGACTCATTGGAAAAGACTCTGATGCTGGGAGGGATTGGGGGCAGGAGGAGAAGGGGACGACAGAGGATGAGATGGTTGGATGACATCATCGACTCGATGGGCATGGATTTGGGTAGACTCCTGGAGTTGGTGATGGACAGCGAAGCCTGGCGTGCTGCGATTCATGGGGTTGCAAAGAGTTGGACTGAGTGACTGACCTGAACTGATAAGCCTCTTAATTTATAGTTTCTCCTTCCGTTTCCCATCGTCCTTTTTTCTTGTAACACACTTGCCCTGCAGATTGTCTCAGGCTTTATTTTGCTGTTTGCATCCCTGTGGTGTTTTTGCCCATGTTCCTCTGTCTGTTTTTGTTTTGAAAGAATAGTTCCAAGGCACTGTAATATCTGCTTGTTACTCTGTATAATTTTAGCAGCCTGCGCTCTTTGCCTAGGTCAAGAATCTTATTAGGGGTTTGTCAAATGGTGATATTCTGTCATTCTTCATTTCTCAGCTAGATCACTTTAGAAACAGAAACTTCCTCATTTTGATTATTGGACTGTTGAGTTACTCTTATGTTCAGTTTATATTAAAAACACAGTAAGTATGCAACTGTTCTCCTTTGTTTTTAGGATAATAAATTGATTGATAAGAATCTTTCAAAAGTGACTAATGAGATCTTTCTCCTTTCAAAGATCATCGTTCTCCTTTCAAGTATCATTATGAAGTCGTGGATTTTTACCGTATTCTGTGTGTTTCCGTCCATTGCAGTTAGTATTTTGTTGTGGCTCAGTCTGTTCTGTCTTTGGTAGTGAGCACCTCTTCAAGATCGCTCCTAAGTGTTTTCGATACTCCCCTAGTGGTTTCTGATAGCTCCCTTGCTTTCTGGTATGATCCAACCTCATTTCGTAAAATTCTGCCTCAGAACTTGATTGATCACTTTCTTTTGTGAGCGCCGGTTCCTTTTAGTTGGAAAGAATTTCCACGGCTTTTTACAGACTGCTCTCTGGGTGCTATGCTTATTGATACTAGGTTAGTAATTTATAGGTCTCTTCAAAGATGGAGCTAGGAAATACTTTTTTAAAAAAAGAAAGTTCAGCATGAGTTTATACTGATAACTTGTAATTAGATAATATTGGAGAATTTTTATTTAATATTTTAGAATTTTTGTTTCTTCTCATACTGAAACCTTATGATAGATATGCAGACATTACATAATTTCAGAATAATATCAGTATCATTACTGAACGCACTGTAAGGTTTCTTTGTATTTCTTATGTCCTTAGGATGTATTTCCCCAAAGATGTGCAGTCAGATTGCTGTGTTTTAGAGTTAAGCACTCCTCCGTTTGCTTTAACTCAATGCACTGTTTAGGTTTGTTTTTCATTTTGATTTTGAGGAACGACTTAAAAATCTTTTTGTTTAAATTTATTTTATAATCATGTTTAAAAACTTGATATCTGCGACAAGGTACGTTCAGAGGAGTCTAGTTTCTGGACTGTGTTTGTGCTTAGTCACTCATTTGTGTCTGACTCTTTGAGACCCAATGGCCTGTAGCCTGTTAGGCTCCTGTGTCCATGGGGATCCTGCAGGCAAGAATACTGGAGTGGGTAGTCATGCCCTCCTTCAGGGGATCTTCCCAACCCAGGGATCGAACTCAGGTCTCCCGAATTTCCGGCAAATTCTTTACCATCTGAGCCACCAGGGAAGGCCATGAATACTGGAGTGGATAGCCTATCCTTTCTCCAAGGGATCTTCCCGACCCAGGAATTGAACCAGAGTCTGCAGGTGGATTCTTTCCCAGCTGACTCCTAACCTTATTCTTTCCTTCCCTTGGGGGTATTGTTTTTTTAAAGCTTTTTGTTTATCCTTCCATTAAAAGTTACAGTAACTGTAGAAACTGTCTGTATAATGTCTGTGAATAGCTATATGATCTTTCACGTTCTTCTGATATAGTGTCATACTGTTTGTTTTCTCCACATTCTTTTTTTTTACTGAACAGTATATCCTGGCTATTTCATAGTAGCACTTATAGATACTATTCCTCAGATTTTTTTTAAAATTGTGGCAAAATATACATGTTGCACTAGTGGTAAAGAAACCGCCTGACAACGCAGGAGATGTGGGTTCAATCTTAGGGTCGGGGAGATCCCCTGGAGGAGGGCATGGCTTCCCAATCCAGTTTTCTTGCCTGGAGAATCCAGTGGACAGAGGAGTGTGACAGGCTACAATCCATAGTGTTGCAAAGATTTGGACATGACTGACGTGACTTAGCATGCATGTACGTGAAATATATATAATATAAAATTTACCATTTGAATCTTTTCTTGTTTGTTTTTTGGTATACCATGCAGTTTGTGGGATCTTAATTCCTCAACCAGGGATTCACCCCAGTCCCCGGCAGTGAAAGTTCAGAGTCCTAACCATGAGACCACCAAGGAATTCCCCCATTCCAGTCATTTTTAAGTGTGTAGTTCAGTGGCATTAAGTACAGTCTCCTTGGTATGTCATTACCACTATCCCTTACTTTTTCAGCTTCTGAAACTGAAACACTATACCTATTGAACAATAATTCCCTGTTCTCCCCTCCCCTCAACCTTTGGCAACCACCATTCTACTTTTTTTCTTTCTCTCTGAATTTGACGACTCCAGTACCTCATTTAAGTGAAATCATAAAATATTTGTCCTTCTATGACTGGCTTATTTCACTTTGTACAATGTCTTCAAGATTCATCCATGTCGTAACAAGTGTCAGAATTTCCTTCCTTTTTAAGACTGAATAATATTTCATTGTATATTTATGCCCAACATTTAATCATTCATTCATGAGACACTTGAGTTCCTTCCACTTTTTGGCTATTATGAATATAGCTGCTATGAATACAGATGTATTTCGTTTCAGTCTTTGCTTTAAAATTTTTTGGGTTATTCTCAGAAGAGAGATTTTAATTCTGTTTAATTTTCTGAGGAACCTCTGAACTGTTTTGTATAGCAGCTGCTCCATTTTACATTTTTGCTAGCGATGCACAAGGGTTCCAGTATCTCTATATCCTCACTAACACTAGTTATTTTCTGGGCTTTTGTTTTGGAATAATAGCCATTGTATTGGGTATGAAGTTGTCCTCATTTTTTAGTTCAGCTCCTACTGCAGGACATTTGCTTTTGAAAGCAGAACTTGCTATTGAGGTCCTTATTCATCTTTGTAGGGCCAGCAGGTAACATAGTACCTAACACATAATAACTGCTAAATAAATGTTTGAGTGAGTTAATGAACTTCATAAACTGTGAATTCCGGAAGAGGTGGTGGTAGTCGTGGTTGTGGTTGTAGAGCTGTACCCAAACACATGATCTTCTGGAATTGTAAGCAGCTGTGGGTTTGTTGGGGTTTGGAATGGTAGTCCTGACAGGAGTACCAGAGATACCACTTTCCTGTGAACACCAGTGTTTTACTTGGCCCCCCCCTTTTATTTTTTTGGAGCGGGGAAAGGTCAAAGTGACTTGAAGCTTTGACAGTATGTGTTTACACTTGTAAGCAGTATAGTAAAGTAAAGGAATAAACAAACCAGCTTTCTTATCTCTCGACCTCTCATTCTCTTTCTGCCTAAACAATCTCATCTCCATCTTTGCCTGTCAGATTCTAATGGTTGCACTTGATGGATCCCTACAGGCTTCTCTGTCCGTAGGATTTCCCAGGCAAGAATACTGGAGTGGGTTTGCCATTTCCTCCTCCAGGGACTCTCCCTGACCCAGGGATTGAACCAGCGTCTCCTGCTTGGCAGGTGGATTCTTTACTACTGAGCCACCAGGGAAGCCAAAATAGGAAAAAATAGGAAGAGATAGTAAAATAATATATATGGTATCATCCTGTTTTTGTAGAAGAAAAGAAGTGTATTCCTGTTCATGTAGAGAAAGTGATCTGGAAAGATTTTTGTCAAGACCAACAGTGATTGTTCTTGAATTAGCACAATTTATTGTGTTTTCTGTGTTTTTCATTTAATGTTTGTGTTTTCTGATTTTTTGGGAAGAAACACACTATTTTAAAAATAGTAAAATTAGTACAGAAACTTTTAAAAAAATCCCAGCTGTCCTTTTTTGTCTAGCTCCCAGTTGCAGTGTCTAAGAGTATTTATTCCATATGTTTTTATCTGAATGACTGAAACTTAAGGAAGAATTGGGTAAATGCTATAATAGGCATATAGTTCTGAGAAGATTCAACGAGAAGGATCATGTGTGGAAAGGATCAGTTGCAGATGATGTTTGAATTGACCTTGAAAGACAGGGTTTTGTGTTGTTTTGTTTTTAAGAGCATACTATAATACCCCTTTTGTACCAGTGATGAACATTTTGTGGATAGGCATTTAAGGAAATGAAATTTCTTTGGTTGTATTTATTCCTTAAACTCATGGCTTCTATTTTTAGGATACATACATTATCCAGCAGACTGACTTACTCTCTTCTATTTAGCTGAGTATTATTACGGTGGTTTTCCCTAAGCAACAGCAGACTGGTGAAGTGGACTGAAGAGCCTATCGTGTGATAGGGAAACCAGCCAGGAATTAGGAAACTTCTAAATCGAAAAATGTAGAAAACACACAAGTAGTGGAGAATTCACTGCATTTAGTTATTTCTGACTTTAAGAAAGAATAAGCTTTTAGAATTTTAATTGATTTTGGTGCATTTTAGATCACTTTAAAAGAATGCCTTAAAATGCTTATTTTAAAGTATTAATTGTGATGAATTTGGTTTGTAAAGTTTTGAGTCAGAGTATAATTCACAACCATTCATGATCCTTGAAATGTTCAAAGTACTTCCTGAAGAAAAGTCAGATTTTATGGGCTGCTCCAGGAGCTCCCCTTTGACTTAAGATAAATATACTCCTGTGATAAAGTCATATTTCTGCAAACTAGCTCACTGAACTAATATTCAGTTCAGTTCAGTCGCTCAGTCATGTCCGACTCTTTGCGACCCCATGAATCGCAGCACGCCAGGCCTCCCTGTCCATCACCATCTCCCGGAGTTCACCGAGACCCACGTCCATTGAGTCCGTGATGCCATCTAACCATGTCATCCTGGGTCGTCCCCTTCTCCTCCTGCCCCCAATCTCTCCCAGTATCACAGTCTTTTCCAATGAGTCAACTCTTCTCATGAGGTGTCCAAAGTACTGGAGCTTCAGCTTTAGCATCATTCCTTCCAAAGAAATCCCAGGGTTGATCTCCTTCAGAATGGACTGGTAGGATCTCCTTGCAGGCCAAGGGACCCTCAAGAATCTTCTCCAACACCACAGTTCAAACGCATCAATTCTTTGGTGCTCAGCCCTAATAAGCTGTCATAAAAGATTAACAAAATAAATTTGTAAAAGAAAATCAAATCTATGGGACTAAAGGTATTTTACAAATATATATATATATATATGTGTGTATATATATGTATATATATGTAAAGTAATTCTTAAAGTTTTAGACCTTTTCTCTTGAGAATTTTATTCTTACAAAAAAGTTTTTAAAGGTCTTATTATACATCACTTAAAATTATTCTAAAACGTTTTAAAAAATAATTTCTTACCCTAATTTGGATCTAAAATAGAATGAATACCATTTTTGAATTTTCAAGGCCATTCCACATTTGGTTTCACATTTAGTAAATTTAGTCGTAATATTCCCAAACCCAGTAGGATACAGTTTTCTATGGTTATCAGACCCTTTGTAGAGTGACAGAGATTGGAATTCTGATTCTCGTGAGTCAAATTTTGGCCTTTGACTCTGTTCTCCTTTCACACTCCTTGGTAAGCTTGGGCTGTTGCTATGCTTGAAGGCTTGTCAGCTAGCAGGTGCCTATGGTAACAAGAATGAAAATTTCAAAGAAGGAGAATAGGAGCGCAAAGGCTTGGTTGATTTGAATTTTACAAAAAATAGAAGGTTCCCTGTCTTGCACCTTTGTTGAAGAAACCAGAAATTTAATTTTAGAAAGTTATTTTTCAGTCTGTAAACTTCATATACCCTGGTCTTAATTTAGTGAAGAAAAGTACTGCTGCTTAGGGGAGTACTCAGTAAGAATCTTGTAAAAATTTGATCAGCTAAAGATTCTTTTTTCCTCCTTTCTAGAGCGTTGATAGTCTGCGTTCCTTCTGTATATTCTCAACCTGGCAGTATGCTGGCTAACATTTAATTTTTACTTTGATGAAGTTAAACATTGTTAAGAGTTATAATCAGGGCAGTTTGCTTATTTGAAAAATATTAATGTTTTTTTGTTTTTACATAATTCTGTTGAGGTATGATTTGTATACAGTTAACTGCACCCATTTAACAGTGTTCAGCTTGAGTTTTGACAGAAGTATATATCTGTGAAACTATCATCACTATCAAGATATCATACATTTCCATCAGCTCAAAAGCTTCCTAGGGATCTTCCTTGTGGCTCAGACACTAAAGAATCTGCCTGCAATGCAGGAGACCCAGGTTGGATTCCTGGATTGGGAAGATCCTCTGGAGAAGGGAGTGGCAATCCACTCCAGTATTATTGCGTGGAGAATCCCATGGACAGAGGAGCCTGGTGGGTCACAGACCGCGGGGTCGCAAAGAGTCCGACACAACTGAGCGACTAACACTGCGGCTGCTGCTAGGTCGCTTCCGTCGTGCCCGACTCTGTGCGACCCCATAGGCGGCAGCCCACCAGGCTCCCCTGTCCCTGGGATTCTCCAGTCGACTAACACTACTGCACTCCAGAAGCTTCCCTGTGCCCATTGTAGTCCACCCCTCTGAGTTGACTCCCTGCGGAAGCAACCACTGATCTTTCTGTCACTGTGGATTCAGTTCAGTTCAGTTGCTCAGTCGTGTCTGACTCTCTGCAACCCCATGAATTGCAGCACACCAAGCCTCCCTGTTCCTCACCATCTCCTGGAGTTTACTCAGACTCACGTCCATCGAGTCCGTGATGCCATCCAACCATCTCATCTTCTGTCGTCCCTTTCTCCTCCTGCCCCCAATCCCTCCCAGCAACAGAGTTTTTTCCAATGAGTCAACTCTTCTCATGAGGTGGCCAAAGTACTGGAGTTTCAGCTTTAGCATCATTCCTTCCAAAGAAATCCCAGGGTTGATCTTCTTCAGAATAGACTGGTTAGATCGCCTTGCAGTCCAAGGGACTCTCAAGAATCTTCTCCAACACCACAGTTCAAAAGCATCAATTCTTCGGCACTCAGCCTTCTTCACAGTCCAACTCTCACATCCGTACATGACCATAGGAAAAACCATAGCCTTGACTAGAGGGACCTTAGTCGGCAATGTAATGTCTCTGCTTTTGAATATGCTATCTAGGTTGGCCATAACTTTCCTTCCAAGGAGTAAGCGTCTTTAAATTTCATGGCTGCAGTCACCATCTGCAGTGATTTTGGAGCCCCCCCCAAAAAAATAAAGTCTGACACAATTTCCACTGTTTCCCCATCTATTTCCCATGAAGTGATGGGACCGGATGCCATGATCTTTGTTTTCTGAATGTGGAGCTTTAGGCCAACTTTTTCACTCTTCTCTTTCACTGGCATCAAGAGGCTTTTTAGCTCCTCTTCACTTTCTGCCATAAGGGTGGTGTCATCTGCATATCTGAAGTGATATTTCTCCTGGCAATCTTGATTCCAGCTTGTGTTTCTTCCAGTCCAGCGTTTCTCATGATGTACTCTGCATAGACATTAAATAAGCAGGGTGACAATATACAGCCTTGATGTACTTCTTTTCCTATTTGGAACCAGTCTGTTGTTCCATGTCCAGTTCTAACTGTTGCTTCCTGACCTGCATACAGATTTCTTAAGAGGCAGGTCAGGTGGTCTGGTATTCCCATCTCTTTCAGAATTTTCCACAGTTTATTGTGATCCACACCGTCAAAGGCTTTGGCATAGTCAATAAAGCAGAAATAGATGTTTTTCTGGAACTCTCTTGCTTTTTCCATGATCCAGTGGATGTTGGCAATTTGATCTCTGGTTCCTCTGCCTTTTCTAAAACCAGCTTGAACATTAGGGAGTTCACAGTTCACGTATTGCTGAAGCCTGGCTTGGAGAATTTTGAGCATTACTTTACTAGCATGTGAGATGAGTGCAGTTGTGCGGTAGTTTGAACATGCTTTGGCATTGCCTTTCTTTGGAATTGGAATGAAAACTGACCTTTTCCAGTTCTGTGGCCACTGCTGAGCTATCCAGAGTTGCTGGCATATTGAGTGCAGCACTTTCACAGCATCATCTTCCGGGATTTGAAACAGCTCAATTGGAATTCCATCACTTCCATTAGCTTTGTTCGTAGTGATGCTTTCTAAGGCCCACTTGACTTCACATTCCAAGATGTCTGGCTCTAGATTAGTGATCACATCATCATGACTATGTGGGTCGTGAAAATCTTTTTTGTACAGTTCTTCCGTGTATTCTTGCCACCTCTTCTTAATATCTTCTGCTTCTGTTAGTTCCATACTATTTCTGTCCTTTATCGAGCCCATCTTTGCATGAAATGTTCCCTTGGTATCTCTAATTTTCTTGAAGAGATCTCTAGTCTTTCCCTATCTGTTGTTTTCCTCTATTTCTTTGCATTGATCGCTAAGGAAGGCTTTCTTATCTCTTCTTGCTATTCTTTGGAACTCTGCATTCAGATGCTTATCTTTCCTATTCTCCTTTGCTTTTCGCCTCTCTTCTCTTCACCGCTATTTGTAAGGCCTTCCCAGACAGCTAGAGTTTTACATGAATGTACATATAGTATCTACTTTTTTACGTCTGCTTTCTTTCACCCAGAATTGTGATTTCGAGTTTAATGCATGCTTTATTTTGCTTTTCAAAAACACCATTACAGTTGACAATTGACTTTTCACTTGATAGTTGAGCACAGGGAATTGAGCAGGGTTCCTGGTGCCCATCAAATAGGCCTTCTGCAGCCCTATTAATTTGTAACTCTTTCCTAATCTTTTTAAGCTGTCATTTACTAGGTGCTGTCTCCTATCTCATATGTTCTTATTTGTATACGTTGTTGTTCAGTCGCTAAGTTGTGTCCGACTCTTTGCAACCCCATGGACGGCAGCATGCCAGGCTTCCCTGTCCTTCACCATCTCCCGGAATTTGCTGAAACTCATCTCCACTGAGTCTGTGATGCCATCCAGTCATCTCATCCTCTGTCATCTCCTCCTCCTCCTGCCCTCAGTCTTTCCCAGCATCAGGGTCTTTGCTAGTGTGTCGGCTCTTCACATCAGGTGGCCAAAGTATTGGAGCTTCAGCTTCAGCATCAGTCCTTGCAGTGAATATTCAGGGCTAATTCCCTCTAGGATTGACTGGACTGGCTTGATCTCCTTAATACACCTATATATATTAACACCATTTTATAGAGGAAAAGCTGAAATTCAGAGAGGTTACAGAGAACAAACTGGTTAATAAGCTCAAGGGCTCTGGATAAGAATGCCATGGTTTAACTCTTGGGACTGTTTTTGTAGCTATGTGATCTTCGGTGAGCTACTTAACTTTCTGTGTCTTCTTTTCTTCACATTTATTACAAAATGGTATGACTAATGATAGTTCCTGCCTTCGGGGATTGTTGAGAAGATTAAGTTAGGTGTGTGAGGCACTTACAGCACTGCCCAGCCGGTAGTGAGTGTCCACCAATGCCAGCTGAGACACGCACAAGATACTTACAGCTAGTGAGTGACAGAGCATACACTTAAAGCCTTCTACTCAGTGCAAGCAGCACAAAATGGTGCTTCAAGTCAGTTTTATAATTCATGATGGGGCTCACAAATGGAGGTTTTACTAACATGGTAACATATCAATATCAGATTAGTTGAGGACTAAGCAAGTTTGAGACTTCCTTAAGGCATACATATGCTTGTATGTATGATGTCTATACATACCTCATCAGCATGTGAATATGATGCATTTTTAAGCTTTGAATTTTTATTTCTTGGTGGCACTGGGTCTTTGTTGCTGTGCAGAGTCTTTCTCTAGTTGTGGTGTAAGAGCTTCTCGGTTGCAGTGGCTTCTCTTGTTTCAGGGCACAGGCTCGAAAGTGCGTAGGCTTCAGTAGTCGTGGAGCGTGGGCTTAATAGTTGCAACTTGCAGGCTCCAGAGCTCGGGCTCATTAGTTGTGGTCCTCTGGCTCAGTTGCCCTGTGGCATGTGGGATCTTCCCAGACCAGGGATTGAACTGGTGTCCCTTGCATTACAAGGTGGATTCTTAACCACTGGACCACCAGGGAATCCCTAAGCTTTAAAATCCCTAAGCTTCTCCTTAAGGGAGAAGACAATGGCAACCCACTCCAGTATTCTTGCCTGGAACACCCCATGGATGGAGGAGCCTGGTAGGCTGCAGGCCATGGGGTGACTAAGAGTCAGACACGACTGAGTGGCTTCACTTTCACTTTTCACTTTCATGCATTGGAGAAGGAAATGGCAACCCACTCCAGTGTTCTTGCCTGGAGAATCCCAGGGACAGGGGAGTCTGGTGGGCTGCCATCTATGGGGTCTCACAGGGTTGGACACAACTGAAGCAGCTTAGCAGCAGCAGCAGCAGCTCAGGAAAGTAAAGTAGTGTAGAAATTCTATATACTGTAGCTAGTTTCACCAGGGGCGGGGGCGGGAGCGGGGGCATGGTGCCTTGCTATCTAATGTAGCCATTAGCATCAAACCTGGGACCTTGGACTTCCCTAGTGGTCAAGTGGTTAAGAATCTTCCTGCCAGTACAGGGGACACCAGTTTGATCCCTGATCCAGGAAGATGCCACATGGTTCGGGACAGCTCAGCCCATGTACCGCAACTACTGAAGCCTCTATGCCCTAGAGTCTGTGTTCTGCAACAAGAGCAGCTGCTGCAATGAGAAGCCCACACACCGCAACTAGAGAGTAGCCCCCACTCACTGCGCTACAGAAAGGCTGCACTCAGCAGTGAAGACCCAGCACAGCCAGATAATTAAATAAGAATTAAAGGCACAGGTGATCTAAAAAAAAAAAAAGGACGGTTACCATAGGTATACTCTTTAGCCCTTTATCATATTTCACCGGTTTTTACATGTACCCATTTTTGTGTCTGGATATGCACATGTACATGCATTTTTATTGTCTTTGCATTTTTATCACATGTATAAGTTCATGTAGCCATCACTTTGGTTAAGATACTGTGGAAATTCCCTGGCAGTCCAGTGTTTAGGATTCTGTGCTTCCACTGCAGGGGGCATGAGTTCAGATCCCTGGTTGGGGAACTGAGATCCCACAAGACCCACAGCGTGGCAAAAAGAAAACGAAACACCCAAACGATTCAGAACTGTTTTTATCACCACATCTTTCTTGTGCTTCCTTTCTCCCTACCACCCTTTCCTATTCCCAGGCAACCACTAATTTGTTCTCTGTCCCTATAATTTTGTCGAGAATGTTATATAAATAGCTTCATGCAGTGTATAATCTTTTGAGACTGACTTTTTTCATTCAGCATAATACCCTGGAGACCCATGCAAGTTGCTTCATGTACCAGAAGTGACCGTTTTTAACTGCTGAGTAGTATGCCATGATAGAGATGTTCTGCAGTTGGTTTAATCACCCACTGAAGGATACTGAGTTGTTTCCGGCTTTTGCTATTACAAATAAAGCTGCTCTGAACATTCATGTACAGGTTTTTGTGCAGACATAAATTTTCCTTTCGTGTAAATAAATGCCCAGGAGTGTGATTGCTGGGTTACATGATAAGCATGTATTTGAATTTTTAAGACACTACTCAACTATTTTCTATAGAAATTCTACCATTTTACGTTCTACCGGCAGTGTACGAGAGACGTATGTTCTCAGCATTCTTACCACCATTTGGTATTTTCACTATTTTTTATTCAGCTTTTTTCAGATGATGGGATATCTTACATGATTTCAATTTGCATTTCCCTTATGACTAATAATATTGAATATCTTTTCATGTGCGATTCATACATCTTCTTTGATGAAAAGTCTGTTCATGTCTATTGTTCATTTTCAGTTGAATTGTTTTTTACTTTTGAGCTTTGGGAGTTCTTTATATATTCTAGATACAAATCCTTTGTTGGAAATGTAGTTTGTGAATAGTTTATTCTAGTCTATAGCTTGCTTGTTCATCCTTTTAACGAAGTCTAGGAGAATAGAAGTCTTAAATTTTAACAAAGTCCAGTTTGCCAAGTTTTTTTTCCTCTTAGGGACTGCGTTTTTGGTGTCATTTATAAGAATTCTTCAGTGGGACTGCAAATTCTCTGAAGTTTTATAGCTTTATGTCTCACATTGAAATCTATGATCAATTTTGAGTTAATTTGTATAAAGTGAGTTTCATTTCTTTGCCTGTGAATATCCACTAGCTTCAGCGCCATTTGTTGGAAAGGCTATCTATCCTTCCACCATTGAACTGCTTTTGCTTCTTCCTCAAAAATCAGTTATCTGTCCTTGTATAGGTTTATATTTGGGTTCTCTGTTCTTTCTTGTTGATCTTTGTGCCTGTTTCACCAACAATCCACAGTGTCTTGATTTTTGGAGCGCCGAAGAATTGGTGCCTTTGAACTGTGGTTTTGGAGAAGACTCTTGAGAGTCCCTTGGACTGCAAGGAGATCCAGCCAGTCCATTTTAAAGGAGATCAGTCCTGGGTGTTGTTTGGAAGGACTGATGCTAAAGCTGCAACTCGAATACTTTGGCCACTTCGTGTGAAGATTTGACTCATTGGAAAAGACTCTGATGCTGGGAGGGGTTGGGGGCAGGAGGAGAAGGGGATGCCAGAGGATGAGACGGCTGGATGGCACCACTGACTCGATGGACGTGAGTTTGAGGGAACTCCGGGAGTTGGTGATGGACAGGGAGGCCTGGCGTGCGGCAATTCATGGGGTCGCCAAGAGTCGGACACGACTGAGCGACTGAAGTGAGCTGAACTGAACTGATACAGTCAGTCTTAAAATTGGACAGTAAGATTTTCCCCAGTTATTTTTCAAAATTGGTTCATTTATTCTACTTTTTTTCCATATAAAATCTAGACTAAGCTTGTCTTTAACTACTAAAAGTGTTACTGAATTTTGACAGAAATGTCATTAAATCTAGAGGTCAGATGTTCAATCTCCAATCCATAAACAGTGCTGTTATGGATTGATTGAGTCCCCCTGAAAAGTGAAAGTGTTAGCCGCTTGGTCGTGTCTGACTCTCTGTGACCCCATGGACTGTAGCCCGTCAGGCTCCTCTGTCCATGGAATTCTCTCCAGGGAAGAATGCTGGCGTGGGTAACCATTCCCTTGCCCAGGGGATCTTCACGATCAGGGATTGCACCTGGGTCTCCTGCATTGCAGGCAGATCCTTTACTGTCTGAGCCATCAGGGGAGTCCCTTGAGCCCCCCAATAAGCCCTAACCTCCAGTACCTCAGAATGTGACCTTATTTGAAAATAGGGTCATTCTAAATGTCATTAGTTAAGATAGATTTATACTGAAGTAGTGAGGGACTCGTGTTCCAGGATGACAGGTGTCCTTGTAAAAGGTAATTCTGGACACAGGTGCACATAGAGGGAAGATACGTGTAGAAGCATGGAGAGAGTGCTGTGTGAAGGTCAGGTTTGTGCTGCCACAAGGCACGGAGCTACTAGACACTGAGAAAGATAGCTGGAACAAATCTTGCCCTATCACCTTTAGAGGGCGTATCCTCTGTAGCACCTTGATCTCAGACTTTTAGCTTCCAGAAATGTGACACAGTCAATTTCTGTTGGTTTAGCCACTCAGTTTGAGGGACTTCGTTACAACAGCCCTAGCAAACTAATAAAACATATATCTGTTCATTTATTTATATCTTCCTTAATGACATCAGCGTTTTATAGTTTTCAGCACAGAAGACATGTATGTTTTGTGAAGTATATACCCAGGTGTTCCTTTGTTAAAAAATAAATGTATTGTTTTAATTTTGTTTCTACATGTTCATGATATATAAAAACACAATTGTGTACAGAAATTAAAGTTTTAGGTATGTTTTTCTCGTATTCTGCAACCTTGTTGAACGTACTCATTCTAGGACTACTAAATTTTATTAGTTTTTTGTTGTTGTTATTAATTTAAAAATGTTTTTCTGAGATTCCTTGGGATGTTCTATGTAGACAGTAATGTCACATGCAAACAGGGACAGGTTTCTTTTTCCAGTCTCTACACTTTTTATTTCCTTTTCTTGTTTTGTGCTGATGGGACTTCTAGTACTCTGCTGAATATGAGTGGTGGGACTAGGCATTCTTCCCTTGTTTCCAACATTGAAGATAGAAATCCAGTGTTTCACCACAAAGTATGATGTTTACTATAGGGTGTTTTAATATATACTTTATCAGGTTGAAGACGGTACTTTCTATAGTTTGCTGAAAACTTTTAACATCATGAATGCTGTTTCTGCATCATTTGGTATGATCATGTGATTTTTCTCTTCGTTATGTTAGCCTGTTGATTTGGTGGATTACATTGATGTTAGAATATTGAACCAGCTTTGGATTTCTGGAACAAATCCTACTAAGTTGTGGTGGTGTGTAATACTTTTAATATATTTTTGGACTTGATTTCCTACTATTTTATGAAGGATTTTTGCATTTTTTAAGGGGGTGGTATTAGTCTATAGTTTTCATCTTTGGTATTATCTTTGTTGGGCTTTCTTGGTGACTCAGACAGTAAAGAATCTGGCTGCAATGCAGGAGACACAGGTTCCATCCCTGGGTCAGGAAGATCCCCTGGAGAAGGGAATGGCACCCCACTCCAGTATTCTTGTCTGGAGCTTTCCATGGACAGAGGAGACTGTCGGGCTACAGTCCACGAGATCGCAGAGAGTCAGATATGACTGAGTGATTAACACCCTTTCGTTCTGCTTTAATATTAAAGAGTTCTTCTGTGTATTCTTGCCACCTCTTCTTAATATCCTCTGCTTCTGTTCGGTCCATACCATTTCTGCCCTTTATTTATCCCATCTTTGCATGAAATGTTCCCTTGGTATCTCTAACTTTCTTGAAGAGATCTCTAGTCTTTCCCATTCTATTGTTTTCCTCTATTTCTTTGTATTGATCACTGAGGACGGCTTTCCTATCTCTCCTTGATATTCTTTGGAATAGCAAGATTGTTTGGCTCCAGAAAGACAGAAATGGTATGGTCCTAACAGCAGCAGAAGATATTAAGAAGAGGTGGTGAGGATACACAGAAGAACCATACAGAAAAGATCTTCATGACCCAGATAATCATGATGGTATGGTCACTCACATAGAGCCAGACATCCTGGAATGCAAAGTCAAGTGGGCCTTAGGAAGCATCACTACGAACAAAGCTAGGGGAGGTGATGGAGTCCCACTTGAGCTATTTCACATCCTAAAAGACGATGCTGTGAAAGTGCTGCACTCAATATGCCAGCAAATTTGGAAAACTCAGCAGTGGCCACAGAACTGGAAAAGGTCAGTTTTCATTCCAATCCCAAAGAAAGGCAATGCCAAAGAACGCTCAAACTACTGCACAGTTGCACTCATCTCACAGGCTAGTAAAGTAATGCTCAAAATTCTCCAAGCCAGGCTTCAACAGTATGTGAACCATGAACTTCCAGATGTTCAAGCTGGTTTTCGAAAAGGCAGAGGAACCAGTGATCAAATTGCCAGCATCCATTGGATCCTCAAAAAAGCAAGAGAGTTCCAGAAAAAAACATCTATTTCTGCTTTATTGACTATGCCAAAGCCTTTGACTATGTGAATCACAACTGAAAGAGATGGGATACCAGATCACCTGACCTGCCTCTTGAGAAATCCATATGCAGGTCAGGAAGCAACAGTTAGAACTGGACATGGAACAACAGACTGGTTCCAAATGGGAAAAGGAGTATGTCAAGGCTGTATATTGTCACCCTGGTTATTGAACTTCTATGCAGAGTACATCATGAGAAACGCTGGCTGGAGAAAGCACAAGCTGGAATCAAGATTGCCGGGAGAAATATTAATAACCTCCAATATGCAGATGACACCATCCTTATGGCAGAAATTGAAGAAGAATTAAAGAGCCTCCTGATGAAAGTGAAACAGGAGAGTGAAAAAGTTGGCTTGAGGCTCAACATTCAGAAAAGAAGATCATTTTCTTATTCAGATCATTTCAACATTCAGAAAATAAACTAAGAACATGGCATCTGGTCCCATCACTTCATGGAAAATAAATGGGGAAACAGTGACAGACTTTATTTTTGGGGGATCCCAAATCACTGCAGATGGTGACTGCAGCCATGAAATTAAAAGACACATACTCCTTGGAAGAAAAGTTATGACCAACATAGACAGCGTATTAAAAAGCAGAGACATTACTTGCCAACAAAGGTCCCTCTAGTCAAAGCTATGGTTTTTCCAGTAGTCATGTATGGATGTGAGAGTTGAGCTGGAAAGAAAACTGAGTGCCGAAGAATTGATGCTTTTGAACTGTGGTGTTGGAGAAGACTCTTAAGAATCCGTTGGACAGCAAGGAGATCCAACCAGTCCATCCTAAAGGAAATCAGTCCTGAATATTCACTGGAAGGACTGATGTTGAAGCTGAAACTCCAATACTTTGGCCAGCTGATGCAAAGAGCTGACTCATTTGAAAAGACTGATACTGGGGCAGATTAAAGGCAGGAGGAGAAGGGGACGACAGTGGATGAGGTGGTTGGATGGCATCAACAACTCAATGGACATGAGTTTGAGGAAACTCTGGGAGTTGCTGATGGACAGGGATACTGGCTTGCTGCAATCCACGGGGTCTCAAAGAGTTGGACACGACTGAGCAACTAAACTGAACTGGGTATTAAGTAATCCGGACTTCATAGAATTTGTTTGGATTAGTTCTCTGCTGTTTTCTGGAAGAGATTGTGTAGAATTGGTATTCTTTTAAAATTGTTAGATTTTACCAATGAAAACATCAGGCGTGAATATCTTTTTTCAGGAGATTTTAAACTACAAATCCAATTTGTTGAATAGTTATAGGACTGTTCAGATTATCAGTTTCATCTTGGGTGAGTTTTGGCAGTCTGACTTCTGAGGAATTGGTCTACTTCATCTGAATTGTCTGGTGTATATGCATAGAGTAGTTTGTAATATTACTTAGGTATTTTTAACATTTTTATTGGAAAGTGAAAGTTAGTGTTGGCTGTGCTGGGTTTTCATTGCTGCGTGCAGTCTTTGCCTAGTTGCAGAGTGTGGGGGCTACTGTTTGTTTTAGGCTTTTCATTGTGGTGGCTTCTCTTGTTGCAGCGCCTGGGCTATAGAGTGTGTGGGCTTCAGTAGTTGTGGCACACGGGCATGTCACTGTGAAGCATGAGGGAATTTCCTGGACCAGGGATCGAACCTGTGTCCCCTGCATGGCAGGCGGATTCTTAACCACTGGGCCGCTAGGGAAGTCCTTCCTTCTTACATTTTTAATGTTGGTACAGTCTCTAGTGATATCTTCTTTTTCATTCTTGATATTGGTTAATGCCGGGGTCCAGCCCTGGTGGATCCAGGGAATTTGAAGCGAGGACGGCGTTGGGGAGGAAAACTTAGGTATTTAGAGATATAAGATTAGATTAGAAAGAAATAGTCTAGTAGGAAAATTTAGGCCGAGAAAAGGAGGCTGAATAACTTGGCTTACGGGGAAAACCAATAAAACTCCAGACAAGGAACTTGCACCATCCACGTCAGGCCACCGGCATCCGTTTGAATATCGGAGAGTGCCCCGCCTTGGGCTCTCTCTCTGATGGATCTTAGAAGCCGGGACAAATAAGTAGATGTGGTGAGCCTCCCTGCTCCAGATGGGAATTCAGCCGGTAAGAGAAAAGAACGACATGGGGAAGCCCAGCATCGGTGGAAGACTCCAAAAACTATTTTTCAAAATCAGCTTATATACCCCAAGTTGTTCATAAAGTAATAGAGTTATGCAGGGGCAGCAGTCCTGACCCTCATTGAGACAAGGCTTTCTTTTTGCATACCCTCCCGAATACAAAAGGTCTCAGGTGGTTGACATTATCTTCTGGCCAAGAGGCTTGTTAACATTTTTATGGCTCTCTTCCTGGATAATTGTCTATCAACCAGAAAACTCCTTTTCCCTAGAAGTGTTTTTTCTTTACTCTGCATCACCCTCAAAGTACTAAATCAAGTTACCTTCCTGTAGAAGAAAGGTGCAGTGGGTTATAACAAAGAAAGTACTTAACTCAAGGATCTAATGTTACTAAGACCAGGTCTGCTGACTATTTTTCTATATACCAACTATATCTAAAAATAGAGGATATGAAAATTTGGCAGCAAGTATTGGCTCAACAAATGAAACCTTTAATCAGTCCTATTCTAATGATTTTGACTCCTCAGAAGCCCCTACATTCCTAGGATGCTTTAAGCTTCCTGTGCCTCCCGCAGTCAGGAGGCCTCAAACAATCACATGTGCAACTGTATGAGTCCTGCAGGCAGGCTAGAAAGCCGTCAGAGGGGTTTTTGGATTGAAACACTCGTATTATGCCCAGGAGATTTATTATCTAAAAGTTCTAATTTTTTCCAGAAAAAGGTGGTGGGGGGACAGTCCCCAGTTAATGACAGAAGAGTAGGTGGAAAGCACAACACAGTAAAGCAGGCAGATTCTGGTCTTGGCGAGTGGATGCTCAGGAATTTCCAGGGGGACTCCCTGAAGCCGATCATGTCCTTGCATTTTGTCAGGCTTCCTTCCGCATGACCTTGTCACAGGTGGGATTCCTCACGCTGGCTCCCGGCAGGTTAAGTTGTGTTTCTCTGTCGTTTTAAATCATTCGTACTGGAACCTCAATTGTACTAAAGTTTTCAAAGAATCAGCTCTTGGGTTGTGTGATTTTTTTTAAAAATTGATTTTCTGATTTCAGTGTCATGGACTTCTCTTCTTTATTATTTCCTTTCCTTTGCTTGTTTTGGCTCTATTTTGCTCTTTGTGGTTATTATGAATAACACTACTCTGTTATGAACATTCCTATGCACATTTTTGCTTCAGTTCAGGTCAGTCACTCAGCCGTGTCTGACTCTCTGCGACACTATGGACTATAGCATGCCAGGCCTCCCTGTCCATCACCAACTCCCAGAGCTTGCTCAAACTCCTGTCCATTGAGTCAGTGATACCATCCAACCATCTCATCATCTATTGTCCTCTTCTCCCCCCACCTTCAATCTTTCCCAGCATCAAGGTCTTTCCCAATGAGTCAGTTCTTCCCATCAGGTGGCAAAAGTATTGGAGTTTCAGTATCAGTCCTTCCAATGAATATTCAGGACTGATTTCCTTTATGATAGAGCGGTTTGATCTCCTTGCTGTCCAAGGGACTCTCAAGAGTCTTCTCCAACACCACAGTTCAAAATCATCAATTCTTTGGCACTCAGCTTTCTTTATAGTTCAACTCTCACATCCATACATGACTACTGGGAAAACCACAGCTTTGATTAGACGGACCTTTGTTGCAAATTAATGTCTCTGCTTTTTAATTTGCCACCTAGGATGGTCATAACTTTTCTTCCAAGGAGCAAGTGTCTTTTAATTTCACGGTTGCAGTCAGCATCTGCTTTGATTTTGGAAGCCCCCAAAATAGTCTGTCACTGTTTCCATTGTTTTCCTGTCTATTTGGCAGGAAGTGATGGGACTGGATGCCGTGATCTTAGTTTTTGAATGTTGAGTTTTAAGCCAACTTTTTCACTCTCTTCTTTTGATTTCATCCAGAGGCTCGTTGGTTCTTCTTTGCTTTCTGCCATAAGGGTCGTGTCATCTGCACATCTGAGGTTATTGATATTTCTCCCGGCAAATTTGATTCCGGCTTGTGTTTTGTGCAGTCTGACATTTTGCATGATGTACTCTGCATAGAAGTTAAATAAGCAGGGTTATTTTTGCTTAGACATGATTTAAAATTATTTGGGGTATATTCCCAGGAGTGGAATTGCTGGATCATGTGGCAATTTTGCGTTTAACTGCTTGAACAGTCACCAGACTGTTTTCCATAGTGGTTGCCTCATTTAACATTCCTATCAGCAAATTTATATTTGTACCTAGTCCAGCAATCTTACTCTCTTATGTAGTCAATAGTTCATTTATATATAATGCAATTGGTGATGTACTTGGGTTAATATCTGCTATCTTATTATTCAATTTCAGTTTTTCAAAGCTGTTTTTCTTTTTCTCTCCGCTGTCTTGACTTCTTTTGTAGTATTGTATTTCTCTCTGTGATTACCAAGTTCGTTGTGCATTGTTTTATTGCTTACCCCAGAAATTATGATATGTACTCTTGACTTACAGTATTCTAATAAAAATAATAACTTTGGTCACTCTCCCATTAGTGTTCCTCTGACCCCTGTCTTTATCATTTTATTATTACACATAATTATTTTGTATTTTATATGTCTTTGAAGGCATTATTTTTTGTTTTTACAGAGAATGTTCATTTCTGTTTTCCCACATATTTGCCTCTTTTGTGGCTTTTAATTCCTTTTGAATTTTCATCTTAGATTATTTTTATCTTTTAGTGTAGGTTTGGGCCAGTAATTTTTCTGTTTTTTCCCTGTCTGAAAATGTGTTTACTTTGCCTTCGCTTATTAAAGGGTATGTCTGCTGACCATAGTATTATGGTGAGCAGTTTTCTCTTAGCTCTTTAAATAAGTCATTCTGCTGTTTTCTAGCATTCCAAAGTCCAGCAGTAGTTATTCTGTTGAAGGTAAGGTATCTTTTTCCCCGGCCACTAGCTGCTTTTATGATATTTTTCTTTTTTTCCCCTACAATTTAAATGTGATGTGCTTAGGTGTATTTTTTGTATGTGTTCTTCTGGGGATTTGCATAACTTTTTGAATATGGGTTGTCTTTAATCAGTTTTGAGAAATTCTTGACCATCATCTTGTTATATATTGCCTCTGTTCATTCTTTCTTCCCTCTTTTGAGATTCCAGTTATGTATATCCTAAACCTTTTCATGTGTTTTACACATCTGTTATGCTTTTTTTCTGTATTTTTCAGTAGGTTTTGATCTGTGTGCTTCTGGTTTGGATATTTTCTATTGCCTTGTTGTCCATTTTGCCAGTTCTTTCTTCTGGTATATCTAATGAGCTCTTCATGTCATCATTTATGTCTTTCACTTACAGAATTTCCCTTTGGCCCTTCTTATGATAGATTCCATTTTCTGGAATCCTTCGTCTTTTATTTTCTCAAACATATTTGTCATGTACAGTCTTGGGACTGAGCTGAGTTGAGGCTGGGTTTCAGTTTTGATCGGTCTCTGCCTCCCTGTCCTTTGCCCCCACTGCTGAAGGGTGGTCACTCAGGGGAGGGGCTTCCAGCTGCAAGTGAATTATGCTCATTTCCCCTAGTTGGACTTGAGCCTCTAATTTATGTTTCCTCATACTGATAACACTGCCAAAATCTCCACTCTGCTCTTCAGAGACTTTGTGCTTAGCGTTTTAACCTCCTGCCCTGTGCATCTCCAGAATTTTCAAATATCTTGAAGGGCCCAAACCTAGGAACTTCCCTGTTCACCCATCTGTCACTTTTGTTTTGAATTTTGTCTGTAGTCTTTTTTTTTCTTCTAATTTTCATTTTATATTGGAGCATCATCTATTAACACTGTTGTATTAGTTTCAGGGGGGAAAGCAAGGTGATTCCGTTACAGATGGTCTTGCTCGACTCCCAGAGCCCTGCTGGTTTCTTGGTTCTCGAGCCTCAGCCTGGGCAGAACTTGCTTCTCAGTCTCTCACCTTCTACCCAGGCTCAGCAGATGCCTCCTTGGACAAGTGGCTGCACTTAGGCAGGCCACCTCTGCATGCTTCCCTGCTCTCTGATTCCTGGTCTGTCTAGTTCAGTAGTTCTCTAGTAGCCTTCAATAGACACTTTAAAACTTTTCCCATATTTTGAAATTGTTCTTGATGGGCACATTGATTTAATTTAAAGTTATTAATTTAAAATTATTTCTTCATGCTTGGAAGTGCTGGTTGCGTATAGTTCTATGTTACTATATATAAATATATGTTATATTTATTACATGTAGTGTATATAAAATATTATATGTAGTGTTATTTTATATATTAATATAATTGGTAAAGTGATTGTCACCTACAGTTATGTGTCAGTGATCACATCCCTTACACAGTTAACTTCTTTTCACACCAGTTTCTCTAAGTGACTCTTGGTTTTGTGACTTCGTTGTGTATACAAGTCTTCTGGAAAATGTTTTCTATCAATGTAGAAGTAAATTGATTGAGTCTTAGTGGAAAGGCCTTGTGGTGAAAATATGTTATTAGTTAAAAATCAGCAATGACTCTGAAACTGGTTACATAAACATGTGAAAACAATATTTGGTAGTCAAAAGCCCAGATGTACATTTTGGGATAATTGATCTATTCCTGTGGTTATGATGATAATTTTAGTATGGTTTTATGTTTGGGGCCACTATTTTTTCTGTGTCCTTAATATCAGTTTACAGTGTTAGCTCTGGTTACATCATGTGATTTCAGAGGTCAAAGAACTCTAGTGTATGTTTTTAAATTTTTCTTTCAATGTGAAAAGAACAGTTTTCCCAGCACCATTTATTGAAGAACCTGTCTTTGCCCCATTGTAAATTCTTGCCTCCTTTGTCAAAAATAAGGTACCGGTAGGTGCATGGGTTTATTTCTGGGCTTTCTATCTTGTTCCATCGCTCTATATTTCTGTTTTTGTGCCAGTACCATACTGTCTTGATGACTGTAGCTTTGTAGTATAATCTGAAGTCAGGAAGGTTGAATCCTACAACTCCATTCTTTCTCAAGACTGCTTTGGCTATTCGGGATCTTTTCTGTTTCCATTTTGTTCTTTCCCAATATTTGTTCTAGTTCTGTGAAACATGCCATTGGTAATTTGATAGGGATCGCGTTGAATCTGTAGATTGGGTTTGGTAGTATAGTCATTTTCACAATATTGATTCTTCCTACCCAGAAACATGGGATATGGCTCCATCTGTTTGTGTCATCTTTGATTTCTTTCATCATTGTCTTATACTTTTCTGTGTAGAGTTCTTTTGTGTCCTTAGGTAAGTTTATTCCTAGATATTTAATTTTTGTTGTTGCAATGGTGAATGGGATTGATTCCTTAATTTCTCTTTATGATTTTTCATTGTTAGTATATAGAAATGCAAGTGATTTCTGTGGATTGATTTTGTATCCTGCAACGTTGCTAAATTTACTGATTAGCTCTAGTCATTTTCTGATACTGTCTTCAGGGTTTTCTATGTACAGTATCATGTCATCTGCACACAGTGAAAGCTTGACTTCTTCTTTTCTGATCTGAATTCCTTTTGTTTCTTTTTCTTCTCTGATTACTGTAGCTAGGACATCCAGAACTCTGTTGAATAATAGTGGTGAATGTGGACACCCTTATCTTGTTCCTGATCGTAAGGGGAATGCTTTCAAATTTTCACCATTGAGAAGAACGTTCGCTGTAGGCTTATCATATATGCCCTTTGCTGTGTTGAGGAAGGTTCCTTCTGTGCCCATTTTTTGAAGAGTTTTAATCATAAATTGGTGCTACATTTTTTCAAAGGCTTTTTCTGCATCCATTGAGATGATATGATCTTATTTCCAATGTGTTAATCTGGTGTATCACATTGATTGATTTGCATATATTGAAGAATCCTTGCATTCCTGGTATACACCCAGCTTGATCATGGTGTATGAGCTTTTTGATGTGTTGCTGAATTCTGTTAGTTAAAATTTTCTTGAGGACTTTTGCATCTCTGTTCGTCAGTGATACTGGCCTGGAGTTTTTTTCTTTCTATTGTCTTTGTCTGGTTTTAGTATCAGGTTGATGGTGGCCTTGTAGTATGAGTTTGGAAGTGTTCGTTCCTCTGCGTTTTTTGAAAGAGTTTGAGAAGGATAGGTATTAGATGTTCTCAAAATGTTTCATAGAATGCTCCTTTGAAGCCATCTGGTCCTGGGCTTTTGTTTCTTGGGAGATTTTTGATCACAGCTTCAATTTCAGTGCTTGCAGTTGGGTTGTTCATAATTTCTATGTCTTCCTGGTTCCGTCTTGGAAGATAGAAGTTTTCTAAGAACCTGTCCATTGCTTCCAGGTCATCCATTTTATGACCATAGTTGTTCACGATAGTCTCATAATCCTTTGTATTTCTGCATTGTCTGAGGTAACGTCTCATTTACATTTCTGATTTTGTTGATTTGATTCTTCTCTCTCTCTCTCTCGATGAATCTGGCTAAAGGTTTGTCAGTTCTGTTTATCTTCTCGAAGGACCAGCTTTCAGTTTTATTCATCTTTATTATTGTTTCTTTCATTTCTTGTTCATTTATTCCTGCTTGGGTCTTTATGATTTCCTTCCTTCTACTAATTTCGGGGCTTTTCTTTTGTCTGCAGTTGTTTTGGGTGTAAAGTTAGGCTGTCTAGTCTGTATTTTTCTTGTTTCTTGAGGTAGGATTGTTTTGTCGTGAACTTCCCTCTTAGAGATGCTTTTGCAGCATCCTATATGTTTTGAGTTGTCATGTTTTCATTGTCGTTTGTTTCTAGGAATTTTTTATTTCCCTTTTATCTTCTTCAGTAACCTGTTGGTAATTTAGAAACATGTTGCTTATCTCTGTGTGTTTGTGTTTCTTACAGTTTTTTTCTTGTAATTGATATTTGGTCTCATAGCATTGTGGTCGGAGGAGATGCTTGATACGATTTCAATTTTCTTAAATTTACTGAGGTGGGATTTGTGACCTAAGATGTGGTCTAGCCTGGAGAATGTTCCATGTGCCCTTGGGAAGAAGGTGTATTCTTCTGCATTTGGATGGAATGTCCTGAAGATATCAATGAAATCCATCTCATGTAATGTGTCATTTAAGACTTGTGTTTCCTTATTAGTTTTCTGCTTTGATGATCTATCTATTGGTGTGCGTGTGGCATTAGAGTCTTACTACTATTGTGTTACTGTCAGTTTCTCCTTTGGTGTCTGTCAGTGTTTGTCTTAGGTATCGAGGTGCTCCTATGTTGGGTGCACGGATATTTATAATTGTTATGTCTTCCTTTTGGACTGATCCCTTGATCATTCTGTAGTGTCCTTCCTTATCTCTTGTGCTTTTCTTTATTTTAAGGTCTACTTTGTCTGATATGAGGATTGCTACTCCAGCTTTCTTTTCCTTCCCGTTTGCATGCAATATATTTTTCCATCCTCTCCCTTTCAGTCTATATGTGTCGTTAGGTCTAAAGTGGTTTTCTTGTAGACAGCATATATATGAGTCTTGGTTTTGCATCCATTCAGCCAGTCTGTGTCTTTAGGTTGGAGCATTTGATCCATTTACATTTAAAGTAATTATTGCTCTATATGTAGCTCTTGCCATTTTCTTAATTGTTTGGGGTTGATTTTTTAGATCTTTTTTTCTTCTGTTCTATTTCTTGTCTGTATCAGTCCTTTTAACAGTTGTTGTAAAGCTGGTTTGGTGGTACTGAATTCTCTTAACTTTTGCTTGTCTGAAAAGCTTTTTATTTCTCCATCAATTTTGAATGAGGTCCTTGCTAGGTACAGTAATCTTGGTTATAGATTTTTCCCTTTCAGTACTTGAGATATATCCTGCCATTCCCTTCTGGCCTGCAGAGTTTTTGCTGAAAGATAGCTGTCAAGTGTATGGGGTTTCCCTTGTATGTTACTTGTGGCTTCTCCCTTGCTGCTTTGAATATTCTTTCTTTGTGTTTAGTCTTTGTGACTTTGATTAGTGTGTGTCTTAGCATGTTTCTCCTTGCGTTGATCCTGTATGGGACTCAGTGAGCCTCTTGGACTTGATTGACTGTTTCCTTTTCCACGTTTGGGAAGTTTTGAACTATAATCTCTCAAAATTTTTCTCATACCCATTCTTTTTTTCTCATTCTTCTGGGGCCCCTCTAATTTGAATGTTGGTGCCTTAGCTGTTGTCCCAGAGGTCTCCGAGACGATCCTCAGTTTTTTTCTTTCTTTTAATTCTTCTAGGTCTTTGTTAATTGATTCTTGCATTTTCTCCATTTTGTTTTCAAGGTTTTTGATTCTCTTTACTATCCTTATTCTGAATTGTTTTTCAGGTAGTTTGTCTATTTCCTCTTCACTTATTTGGAATTCTTGTGTTTCTGGTTTGCTCCTTCATCTGTGTAGTATTTCTCTGCCTTTTCATAATTTTTTCTGAACTTGTTGTGTTTGAAGTCTCCTTTTCCCAGGCTTCAAGCGAAGTTGAATTCTTTCCTTGAAGAAGGTTGAATTCTTTCTTTTGGTTTCTGCCCACCTAAGGCTGGTCCAGTGGTTGTGTAAGCTTTGTGTAGAGTGAGATTTGTGTGCTGAGTTTCTGTTTGTTTGTGTTTCCTCTCCTGGGTAAGGCTGAGTGAGGTGATAATCCTATCTGCTGATGATTGAGTTTGTACGTGTGTTTTGTGTGTTGTTTAGCTGAGGCGTCCTGCACAGGGTGCTGCTGGTGGTTGGGCGATGCTGGATCTTGTGTTCAAGTGGTTTCCTGTGTGTGAGTTCTCACTATTTGATACTCCCTACGGCTATTCTCTGGTAGTCTAGGGTCTCGGAGTCAGTGCTCCTACTCCAGAGGTTCAGGACTTGATCTCTGGTCAGAAACAAAGATTCCACAAGTGGTTTGTTATGGCATTAAGTGAGATTAAAACAAATATCCAACTTTGAGAAAACAAAGATGAACCCCAGACAATTGGCAGTTACAAAGTCAGGCAAATAATAGCGAAAATCATGGAATATACACATATACGTACACACCCATGAGCAAAGTCAGAACAGTCCAACAAAAATAAAGTGCAGTCGATTGATCCGGCAAACAAAGGAAATAAAAAATTAAACTTACCAGGTGAGAACAAAACTAACTCAAGCACAGACTGGAAACAAAACTAAAGCAGTGTGCCAAATGGGGAACAGAGCAATGAAAAGAAAGCTAACAAACATGTTGAGAGGAAAGGAAGGAAAGAAAAGAAAGAATGGATATGCAGGTTTAAATAGAGACAGATGAAGATTTATATACACTAAATATTAGCTGCAAGGGGGAAAAAACAGGAGGAAAGGCAAAGAAAGGGATAAATATACAAAAATACAATAGGTTTAAAAAAATTAAAATTATCAAGAGGAGAAAAGAAAAAACTGGAAGAAGAAAGAAAAAAGGAAAACTCCACAGAACTGCAACAGCCCAATGTAGAGGCAGAGGCTTATAACAATGTTAAAAAGTGTGACTGCATATACACACATACACACACACACACAGGCCAAATCCAAAAAGCCCAACAAAAATAAAGTACAATAGATTGACCCAGTGAACAAAAGAACCCCAAAATTATATCTACCAGAACAAAACTAGGCAAAGCACAAACTGGAAAAGAAAACGAGAGCGCAGTGCCGACTGGGGAATAAAGCACTAAAACTAAAAGTGACAACTCTGCTGAGAGGAAAGGACAGAAAGAAACAAAAGGACGTGCAAAGGTAGATAAAGGGAGATAAAGAAGATTTATATATGTTAAAGATTAACTGCAAGGGGAAAAGAACCATAGGAAAAGCAAACTAAGGAATAAATATAGAAAAAATAAAAGTAGGTTTAAAAAATTAAAGAGAAAAGAAAAAGGAAAACTCCCCGAACTGCAGAAGCCCAACGTAGAGGCCGAGGTTTATAGCAATAAAAAATGTGACTAGAAAAAATAAAGCTCAAAAGCTCAATTGGATTTCATAGTGCCAGTAAAATCAACAGCTACAACAGAGGGGGGAGGGGGAGAGAAAATAGAAAAAAATAAATCTAAAAGAATCTACAGAACAAGTCAAAAAATAAGAATAATAAATATTTTTCTCGAGTCATTGCTGTCAGCGTCCTTTCCCTGACTGGAGGTCACAGCCCACTTTACCTCCCTCGGATGCCCTCCAGCCCTGTGCTGATCTCTGGACCTGCTGCGGGGGCAGCTCAGAGTCTAATCTGGTCCTACTCCTGTGTGTTCTTGCCTCCGGTGGCCACAGCTATCAGAACTAGTAGTGTTCTTTTGTGGGAGCTCTCAGTGACCTTTTATCTATTCCATAGAGATAGAGTCTTCCTAGTTGATCGTGCGGATTTAATCTGCAGCTTGTACAGCTGGTGGTGAGGTTTTAGGTCTTCTTCCTTAGCCACACTGCCCCTGGGTTTCAATTGTGGTTTCATTTCCACCTATCCATGTGGGTCATCCACTGGGGTTTGCTCCTGCGGCTGCCCTGGAGGACGTGGGTTTGCCCCTGTGAGGGCCAAGTGTGGAGGTGGTGCAGCTGCTTGGTCCGCAGGGGTTCTGGCAGCACCAGATACTCAGGGGAGTTGGCTGAGAGGGCAGCAGGAAATACAGTGCTCTAGAAGGGTATGGCAACCAGTCTTGGGCGGTACACTCCAGTGTTGTTGCCTGGAGAACCCCCTCCTCCCTGACAGAGTTGCCTGGCAGGCCACAGATAAGAGAGCGGCAAAAAGCTGCACATGACTGAAGTGGGCATAGACGCAAGACTTTTTTTGCCTGTGGCAGCTCTGCCCCAGTGAGAGTTGAGCATGAAGGTGGCACAGCTGCTTGGCTTTCGGGGACACTGGCAGCAAGTGTGCAAGGACACGGCCTGCCTCCGCTGCAGGAGTTACGTCCCTATCAGAGTCTTTTTTCAAGCCTCTTGTAGCTGGTGATCAAAAGGCGTGTCTGTAGCTCCACCTGTTCAGGCACTTAGAGGGCTGGCTACCTTGCCTGGGGTCCTTCTCTGTTGTTGGGTGTGTCAGGCACATAGAGGGGCCCTCCTGGCTGGGATCCTAGTCTGTAGGTTGGCACCCCTGGCACTTAAAGTGGCACCTGAGAGGGGTCCTGCTCTGTAGTGCCATGTGTCAGGCGTTTGATGGGCCAGCCTCTCTCTATTGTTCAGCTGCCGATGCTGGCGTGTGGGGAGAGAGAGGCTATGGTGATGGCTCCGTCCCCTACCCATGACTCAGCAGTATCGCCTTGCTTCCGTGGCTGCCTGGCTTTCCTCCCTCATATCCCCTAAGTCCGTCTCTTCTCCCTCACATGCCCTCAGTCCATCTCTCCACAGTCCACAGCAGCCCTCGCCCTGGAACGGCCCCACAATCCCTAAACTCCAGCTCCCGGCTGCTGCGCCTTCCAGGGGACCAGTGTCCCTGTCCGGGGTGTGTATGGCTGCGGCAAGGACTGTCTGATTCTCATTCCATTTAGGCTGCCACAGATCGGCTGTTTCACTCTCAGCCTTAAGTGTTTCTCCTCTGACTCAGCCAGTTGGCCCATGCACGGATTGGACCCCTGCCTCAGTTCCCCCACCCGCCGAGGGCAGGTCCAGTCCTTCTGACACTCCTCTTTTCCCCTAGTTCCTGCGTCATACCGAGCTTTGCGTGGTTCTCTATCTTCTTTTCCGCTGATCAGGTCCTCTTGCCCCCTGTTAGCTGGTGTTCTGCCTGCACTTCTGTCTCTGAAGGTGTATTCCTGATGTATCCTTGGAAAGAGATGTACCCCACGTCCACCGACTCCTCTGCCCTCTTGTTCTAGGGAAGATTTTTACCTCTTATTTTTAAGAAAGTTCTATTTGAGTCTAGGGTAAATTGAGGACTATCTTGTAATTAAACATTAAAAAAAAACTTTTAGCTACTATTCTACTGGAGCTTTTTATTTATGTATGCTTACTTTATATATACTTATTTATAGTTTGAAATCTTCCTGTAAACTGTGTGTCCTAAATAAATAGCATTAATTACACTATTTATTCATGGCTATGCCTGTTTTAATAAAGAGTGATATTTTTGAAGCCAAAACAAAATTAAGTATACATTCTTTGTTTTTTTTGCCAACTGTGGAATATCTCATTGTATGACCCACAAGCAAGATATTTGCATGATTTGTTCAACATATGGTAATGTTCTCCAAGGACATAAGCATAAATAAGCCACAACTGCTAAATGTGGAAATCCAAATCATTTGGTTCCCAAGGAGTAAATGATTCTTGTCCTGTGTTTTTAGGTTCCCAGATTGTGGTGAGCCGTCTCCTCGGCTGGTGGCCCTGAAATTAGCTGGCGATCCTACTGATCCTGCTGATCCTACTGATTCTCCCACAGTGGAGAGGGACTGTGGCTTTTGGTGTCCCCGAGAGTGGAAAATCGATCCTGATCTTGGCTGTTCCTTTTTGCACGTGCGTGATTGTTCACCTCCTTGTCGAAAGATGTACTTTAGGAGAGGAGAGCTTTCATTTGCTCGGTATTTCATAGGATTGATTTCAGGCATTTGCCTCTCTGCCACGTTGTTTACTTTTTTTCACTTTTTTGATTGATGGGATAAGATTCCGGTATCCTGAAAGACCCATTATAATGTATGCTGCCTGCTACATGATGGTGTCATTAATTTTCTTTATTGGGTTTTTGCTTGAGGACCGAGTCGCCTGCTGTGCATCCAGCCCTGCACAGTATAAGGCTTCCACAGTGATCCAAGGATCTCAGAACAAAGCTGGTATCATGCTTTCCATGATACTCTATTTTTTTCACTATGGCTGGCAGCGTTGGTGGGTGATTCTTACCATCACATGGTTCTTGGCAGCTGTGCCAAAGTGGGGTAGTGAAGCTATCAAGAAGAAAGCCTTGCTGTTTCCTGCCGAAGCGTGGGGCAACCCTGGAACGCTGACCGTCATCCTTTCAGCGATGAATAAAATTGAAGGTGACGGTATCAGTGGCGTGTGTTTTGTTGGCCTCTACGATGTTGATGCCTTGAGGTATTTTGTTCTTGCACCCCTCTGCCTGTGTGTGGTAGTTGGGGTTTCACTCCTTTTAGCTGGCATTATATCCCTAAACAGAGTGCGAGTTGAGATTCCATTTGAAAAGGAGAACCAGTATAAACTGGTGGAGTTTATGATCTGGATTGGTGTTTTCAGCACTCTGTATCTCATACCACTCATAGTTGTACTTGGATGCTACTTTTTGAGCAAGCTTACCGCAGCATCTGGGAAACAACGTGGATACAAGAACTCTGCAGAGACTATCACATTCCATGTCCATATCAGGTAAGGGAAACCTTGTTCTAAATTTCAAAACATTTAACAGTGAAAAGAGCTAATCTTAGATTCTTTTTTTAACTCTTCATGTAAAACCTGAACATTAAATTTTTGAAGTGAAGTTAATGAACAAATTTATTGTAGTAAGAATGTCATGCACACGTTTCTATTAACAGCTTCCTTCTAAAAGATCACTTTTGTGAGTCCAAGCCATGGGCTTTTAAGCACTTTACTTCTGTTACCACAAAATAGCTGCTTGTTGATTACTTAGAAGTCTGCAGGTTTGAGGGGAAGATGTTGATTAAAAGACGGTGTCTGTGGAAATTTCAGTGATACTTAGAATGGGAGTTTTAACAGTTTTGAAAAAACATTCGAATGCACTTGTACAAACAGTTTCATCTCTTAGTTGGTCTGTTTTTCTTGTTTGCATACTGAATATTTTGTGATTTACCTTTTAATTTAAAGAGATCAGATAATCATAGAATTTTAGATCTAGAGAGGACCTTCAGTTCAATTCAGTTCAGTTCAGTCGCTCAGTCGTGTCCAACTGTTTGTGACCCCATGAATCACAACACACCAGGCCTCCCTGTTCATCACCATCTCCTGGAGTTCACTCAGACTCACGTCCATCGAGTCCGTGATGCCATCCAGCCATCTCATCCTCGGTCGTCCCCTTCTCCTCCTGCCCCCAATCCCTCCCAGCATCAGAGTCTTTTCCAATGAGTCAACTCTTCTCATGAGGTGGTCAAAGTACTGGAGTTTCAGCTTTAGCATCATTCCTTCCAAAAAAAATCCCAGGGTTGATCTCCTTCAGAATGGACTGGTTGGATCTCCTTGCAGTCCAAGGGACTCTCAAGAGTCTTCTCCAACACCACAGTTCAAACGCATCAATTCTTCAGCGCTCAGCCTTCTTCACAGTCCAACTCTCATATCCATACAGGACCACAGGACAAACCATAGCCTTGACTAGACAGACCTTAGTCAGCAAAGTAATGTCTCTGCTTTTGAATATGCTATCTAGGTTGGTCATAATTTTCTTCCAGGGAGTAAACGTGTTTTAATTTCATGGCTGTTAGAAATGGTGTATTCAAGTTCCCTGTGTAATTTAGAGTTCTTAAACATCTATCTTATTTGAGGCTTAGAAATGTTAAGTGACTTGCTCACTTTATTAACGTACTTATGCATTATAGATAACTTCTGTTTACTTGTCTCTTTCCTCTGGTAGACAGTGAAGTCTTTAAATGCAAGAACGTCTTTTTCATATTTTTTCGAAGCATGTTCTATATGTTAGCAGATGATGGCACTGAGGATGGAATGTGTAGATTGAGAAGAAAAGACATTTTTAAGAAAAGTTCCAGTTTCACTGGAAACAAGGAGTGTGTGATTAGCACATAGTCAATTCTGTAAATACTTGATGACTGAAAATGCCATTTCCTTTTTTATTTTGTGGTATCAATAATTCTACACAAAATTACATTTTCATTATTATATCATTATTCTTTATATTATATATAACATAATATTATAATATTATAAATATTTGCTACTGGCTTTTAAAACACAAACCTATATTTGAGAGACCAGAAAAAAATGAATAATTGACATTTTATTACATTTCTTGATAGATGCTTCCTAAGAACTCTTAATGTGAGTTTTCAGGCCTAAAGCTAAGTAATTAAATTTTGCCTCTAATGAGAGAGAAAGAGGTGATTGAATTACATCATGTGCTTCTTCATGTAAGGTTTCTAGGATTCTAAATATATATTATCTTAGGACTAATACTCAGTGCTCAGCCCGTTTGAGAGGAGTGTTGGGTACGTTTTCTGACATCCGAATTGACTCATCAGGCCTGCGCTCGAATTTTTGTCTCCCGAGCCCAAGGAACCTTCCAGAGCTGTGTTAGCCAGCCCCCTATGCTTGACTTTTTCCCTGCCTTTTCTTCGCAGAGTGGGCTTTGTTCAGATGCCCCGAGGGAAGGAGCGGCCCTCTCAGACTCTAGCTCCCTCACTGGACTTCCCTTTTGTTTGAAATCTTGGATTGTGGCTGCCTAAGGACCTCTTTTAAACTGTATTTTGCTTTTCTAGCTCTTGGTAGGTGGACCTACCAGCTGCTTGTGTCTGTCACTGGAAGTGGGGACACCCTGGGGGCCTTCTGTCATCTGAAGCCACATGTAACAGGCCCAGTAATTGTATTGATCAAGGTTATTTGATACCGGGGAAAACAAGAACCAGGGGTCCTTGCTTGGTACCCACGGTTGTGTTTCTGATCAGAACCCCCAGCTTGCCCGGGCTGGTTCAGTGCCACATGAATTTGGGAAGGAGGTGGAGCAAGCGGCACATGCGGCCTGGAGACAGAGGGGCCGGTCTGCCCTCTTCCCTTGCCCCTGCCGGCCCAGGGCAGGCCTTGCGATGCCAGGCTGCTGGTGGTGGAGGAGAAGGCTGTGGAGGGAGGAGTGACGTGACCTGTGTTCTGGGACATGGTCACATGTGGGTTTTCTTTTTCAGTTTGAAAGAATGACTGCTTTTAGTCTTCCCTCCAGTTTCACTTTAAAGTTGAAACTGAAGATTTTATTCTTAAAGTTGGGCACAGTGACTTTATGGTCTTTTTGAAAGCAACAGTTGAGGTTTAAAAAACACATCTCAGAGAACTCCACTAGATAAAGCCAAAAACAGAACGTGTTCAGGGTGAACTGCGGGCGGGACCCCAAAGTGCACTCTGTCTCTCCCAGAGTGTGTAATCGCTGAGATGGGTGGCTATAGGACCCCAAGCACCCTGGGGACTTGAGGTTCTCAAGTGACAGAGGAGGTCCGGGCTGAGCCAGGAGCAGTGGGGCCTGTGCCCTGGCGAGTGGAGAGCCTCGAGGGTGGGAGTGGGGCCAGGAGAGGGGTGGGAGACTCGGGGGCGGAGGGTGGGGCAGCACCTGGTGGTGTCTGGGAGGCACTGGCTGTCGCAGCTCAAGACAGGGACACCCTTGAACCTCCACCGTGCTACCCCCATGGGTCAGAGTTGTCTGGCAGCCCAGGATGGAAGTTTAGAGGGTGAGTTCACGGCAGGTTGAATGAACCCCTGTACCCACTGTGGGTTCATTTTAAGGGCCTAGAGTGAGGTTGGTCAAGCCCTTGCTGAGCTCGAGTGAGGGAGTCTGACAGGGAGGACCGAGCTCAGGGTGAGAGTGAGGGGCAGCTAGCGTGGTGAGTCCTCCTCAGCCGGGTGGGATCTGGGGACACCCTTGACTTCAGGGGTGCCTTTCAGTAGCCTCCCTGGAGGCTTGTTTGGGGGGTTAGAGGGGGCAGAAGCCCACTTAGAAGACGTGTTCATTCCCAGGGGTGGTGGTTTCTAAAGCAGTTTATACTGGTCGGTTCGACTGTGACCCAGTATCTTGCAGGGTCATGTTTTAGAGGGGGCCTGAGCCGTGGGCACGGCCTTCCTTCTCCCGCACCCCACACTCCCCTGTCGTCTTTCTGGCAGCCCCTCCCCCCTCTCTGCACCCTTGATGGTGGGCCTGAGCCCAGCCCCCTGTTACCACGGAGCCCCTTGTGACTGAGCGGGTTCCGGTTCCGGGCTCCTGGGAGACGTGCTGGAGGCAGAGCCTTGGTGCCATTTCTCCTTGAGACAGCGGTGCGGGTGGTCATAGTGTGAGAGCAGTGGTCCTAGTGTGAGAGCGGTGTGTGTGTGAGAGTGGTGTGTGAGAGTGGTGTGTGTGAGAGCGGTGGTCGTAGTGTGAATAGTGGTGGTCGCAGTGAGAGATCGGTGGTGCTAGCTCGGGAGCCGAGGTATCCTACCGTTAAACAACGGTTGCCCCCGAGTGGGGGGCTGCCCCCATCCGCGAGGATGGGTCGCCGAAGGGCCCACCTGTGGGCGTTATTCCAGTGCTGCAACCCCAAGGCACAGGCCAAGACAAAGAAGAACTTGGGCTCCGCCCAAGTCCTGGAAGGAGAGGGGCCTGAGGTGAGAGCAGCCCGCAGCTGGGCCCGTTGGACTGGCCCTCACCCGCCAAAGCGTCGGGGTTGTGTTTCATTTCATTAGCATGGCTGTGGGCCCTGTCAGCCTGGGCGTTTTGGCCTTAGTGCGCAGTGTTGACCCCAGGAGTTTACCCTGTAAGACGCTGTGCAGGTGCTGCGTGGAGGGTGGGCGGGGACCCACAAGAAGGGAAACACTGGCTGGAGGAATCACTGGGGCATGTGGACTGAGCTACTGAGTCAGTCCTTGACACAGAAATGCTAAGCCCCTTAACTATTCCCTTCTTCCAAAGAAAGCATATACTGGCTGGAGTAGTCTCTGGGGCATTAGGATCCAGCTAGAGAGTCAGTCCTTGAAGTAGAAAGGCTAAGTGCATTAAGGTCTCCCATCTTCAAAAGCACAGAGCAGTGTGTCCAGTATTTTAATCACGGGTACCTGCTGCTTCCGTGTCTGACATACACCCTCATAGCTACACATGTCTGCTACATGCCTCTCACAAGTGCTGGGCACTGTTCCTGGTGCTGCACACTCAGTGTGTAGTAGGGGATACGTAGCCCAGGACTTTTTAATTTCTGCAAAGAAAAATAGAACGTGTGGTCAGCTTGAGCAAGTTCACCATGTGGACGCCCCACGTGCACGCAAATTGTGGCAAAATACATATAACATCAATTTTACATTTTAATCAGTGGATTGAATGACTGGGTGGCTTCCGTGGAGTCAGGCTAACAGATAACCTTGGGGTGCCATCTGCCTTTTTCCCAGAGGGACACTCCAAAGCCTGGTGGCTTCCCTTTTTTCTTCCTTCTCCCCAGTGGCTCTAGGTCACTGGTCTGTGTGTCCTTTAAGAATCTCTTTATCCACTTTGTTGTTAGGTTTATCTTTTCGAAAGCTTCTCAGACGTCCTGGGCCTTGAGAAGGCAGGCTTGGATTCCGGGTTCTCCCCTACCGTGTGCCTGCCAGGTCGAGGGGAAGGCTGAAGGCCAGTCTGAATTTTAGTGGTCTGTGTGGTCTTGGGGTCAGTGGACGCCCTCTTCTCTGGAGGGGCTAGGAGAGCCTTTATGTGGAGCCTGGAGAGACTTGACAGGGCCAGTCTTCACAGTCTCACTGTCTTTTTAAATTATGTTTGCATTTAGTTTCTCATTTCTTTGTTTATTAGGAGAAGAATATACAAATACTTAGGGAGCATCTTCGGAGACGAGAAGAAGAAATATCAGTGCTCAAGGCCGAAATCAACAACACCAGGGTCAGAATGGGGATTCTCACGTGTTGACATTTGCCCCGTGTGGGTCACCGCTAGCCTCCGTGTTGCTGTCCTTAACCTCTGTCTGATTTTCAAGTCATTTTCACATCTTCCCACTGAGCAGACCTGGGTGGATCAGTTTGGGGTTCTCATACCTTGTTTCAAATTTATGATGAGAGCTAATATAATTTTAGTACATTTGAGGGGGGAGTGCTCTTAACTTAGATTTTTGTCCACACTACACTTTGTGTGGGATCTTAGTTCCCCAACCAGGGATTGAAACCTGTGACCCCTGCAGAAGTGTGGAGTCTTAACTACTGGGCCCCTGGGGAAGTCCACTCTAAATTTTGACAGAACTGGCGGGATTCTGACGTGCCTTAGCATGTTTCTGGCTATAGCATGAGGCTGAGAGGAGTTATCGGGCCTGAATTCGAGCAGGAGGTTAAAGGTGCTCCTTTGGCCCCACCCTGCAGCTGCTGCTGGACCACCTGGAGTTCCTAGTTTCCCAGTACCAGCCATCCTTCCAGTTGACGGCGGGCAAGCAGCAGGCACAGTCCCCAGCCAGCATGACCAGCGAGGTGGAGGTGCTCAGGGCGCTGAGATTGCTCTTTGAGCACCACAAGGCCCTGGATGAGAAGGTACCAGCCCCCCGGCCGTCCTGGATTTGTACACTTGCTGCCTTGTTGGAGGGTGATGCACTTATTTATGTAACTAGTTGACTTTTGAGCTTCTTGAATTCTTGTATATACATTTTTTTTCTGTAAGAAGTCAGAGTTTTATATGGTTAAAAAGCATTGCCTGCGTACATGCTCAGGGATGTCTGAATCTTTGCAACCCTGTGGACTGTAGCCCACCACGCTCCTCTGTTCATGGGGCTTCCCAGGCATGAATCCTGGAGTGGGTGGCCATTTTCCACTCCATGGAATCTTCCTGACCCAGATATTGATCCTGCCCTCTTGCATTGGCAGGCGGATTCTTTACCACTGAGCCATCTGGGAAGACCCCAGTTAAAAAGTATTAGTTGGCATGAATGTCTCAAGATGTATTATATTCTGTATATCAACTTGCAGTGAAAAACTGGGTAATAGAATTAATTTAGGATAACATTTTGTTCGCTCAAGCTTAGAATTTAAAGCTGTTAACAAGATTTTCTTGACGTTAAGATCAGTGAGAGACGTTAACGGTATTCTATCACAGTATCCATGTATGAGGGTGAGTATACACTAAGAGTGTACTAACGCACATACACACAGCAACACACAGTGACTCGGCCCCTTTGATTTGAGTTGAGAGCGCGGTTACGCGTAGGCTCGAATTAGGTGCCACACATAAAGAGGTAAGCTTGATCAGTCATCCTGGAATTTCAGTTAAGGGTTTGTCCGTTGAATCCTTTCATTTAAAAAAGAATGAAGGCTGTAGTGGTGGGCATCAGGTCTTGTTTCTCTTTCTGATTGAGGACCCACCCACCTGGGTTATTTTAATGACTAGTAAACTAGCCTTGTGGCTCAGAGCTGCAGGATGTCTTCAGTACCCCTTTGTCCAGGAGAAGACAAATTCTGACTCTAATCACCTGGTGGTATTTGGGATGGATAGCATCCCCATGTATTTTCTTTCTATGTTGTGTTTTCAGTTTCGAGTTGAGTTTTTCCAGGTGGAGTTTTGCTGTCTTTACCTATTTGTTTAGTCTGATTCCATTTTTTGGTTTATCCACATTTCTCCAGACTCAGGGCTTCCAAGCAAAATTGGGTTCAGTTCCTGATAGACTTGAGCTGCCCTGAATGTCGCTGACGAGACGTGGTCCTCTCATGCCCAGGTGCAGACCGCGAAGGAGCAGGACTGGGAGCGTGTGCAGCAAGCCAGCGTGCTGGGGGACATGGCCCAGGTGTTCCAGAGTGATGAGGGCATGTCTGACAGCGAGGGCGACAGGGTCACCCTCTTCAGCCCGGCCACTCAGCTGTCGCCCAGCAGGCAGGCCGATGCCAAGACTCAGAGTGTGAGGCTGCAGGAGCAGCTGGACGCCATCAAGGAAGAGATCAGGTGGGTGATCCCAAACTCAGCTCCCCGGAAACTCAATTTCTCTGAGGAGCTGCCTTCTCCTAGGGAAGTCTGAGTGTTCCATAGTAAGAAACCTGACCTCAGGTCTGCTTCAAGAATTTTCAGTTTTGAGATTGCCCTTGATGATAGAGCTCAGTCAGCCGGGGGGTTCTGTCCAAGGCGTTTTGGGGTGTCCCCCCTCAGCTCTGAGCCCCAAGGTGGGTGAGGTGCCGAGGCAGTGTCCGCTGTGGCCCGAGCACCCTCCTGTGTCCTCAGAGCCCACCAATTTCTGGTGAAAGGCCACCTGGAAGAGAAAAGCTCAGGTTTTGGGGTTGGCAAATTCTCACTCAGATGTGCATTTTCATTTTTCACTTAATAAACAGTGTGAAGATTGGCTTGTTGTAAGGCAGTGGTCCAAGGACATGTGTTTGAGTTTTTCTCATCTCATCAGTATATTTAAGATGTTTTCTTTAGACACCATCTTGGCAATGATAACAATTTACAAAACGGGATAGAATCCAAAGGCCAGCCTCGTGGTGAGCAGGGGCCCTTCGGTCTGGGTGCAGCCGGGTGGCTGGGGGCCCCGAGGCCTGCCTGGTGCCACACCCACACAGATATGCCCGTGTCCCGAGTCCATGTTCAGAGTGGCCGCAGGCCGGTGACCCTGCACAGGACCAGGCAGAGCTGCTGCTCAGACTGTTCTCATCACGTCAGCCCAGGCCGAGGTGCCCATTTCTGTCCACCGAGTGCGGGGGGCCGGGAGAAAGGCAGGGGGCGAACGGGACAACCAGCAAACGCAGGTGGTGCCGCCTGCCCATTTGACGGCGAGACAGACGGTTTTGTGGGCCGTGTTTGAGCACAGACGAGATCAGAAGCATGGTCTTTCCATGTCCCCTCAGGAAATGTGGAACGGTTATGTATTAATATTTTTATTTTTACAGCAAGTTGTCATGTAAAAGTGATTTTTCCTTATGTGACAAGTGACTTGATATAAATGGTAGATTCTGTCCATCAACTTGTTATCAACAGTGAAAAACTTTCAAGTTGTATATGTGGAAGTGAAGCTGGAGAATTTACTTCCTATAAGAATGTTTTATTTTAATTTGAAAATCATTTTATTTGCATCATCATGTATTTAAACTGCTATATAAAATCATCCACAACACATTAGGGGAGAAGAGCAGAAACCGTGAATTCTAGGTTAATGCAGCACTTTGATCTGAATCCAGAAACTCACAAAGCTGGTGCAGAACTTCCTCAAGAGATGCATTTGTACATATTCAAACTTACATTAAAAATAAAAAGAAAGATCAACTCAGCACTTCATCTGGTCTGTAGACTTGTGTTTAGAAACTCCAGCTTGTTCGTGAATTGCTGTTTTGATTGTACCGAGTTCCCGATTCCCAGTGGAAAAGACTTGCCGCACTGACGTGTATCTCTGCCCTGAGAGCGGGGAGGTAAAGGTTGTCAACATCAGGTATCTCCTCACAGGAAGAGCGTCGCCACCAGGGCCCCTTCAGAATGTTAGAGGAAAGACATGAAATGAAGAGTGAATGATCAGGGGCCAGTTTGTAAGACTCAATGCTAAGTTATTCCAAGTTTGAGAATATTCAAAAGAGGAAAAGTCGAACCTTTTACTTGAGATGTTAATTGAGCAACTGTATCTTGAGTTTCTAATCATGACACAGAATGCCAGCCTAATTTGTTGTCCAGACACGTTTCTCTGCTGACAAGGGCAGGTGACGGGTTTTATTCTATTTTAGTTTGGTGGAAGAAGAGAAGGAGAACACGGAGCAGCGGGCCAAGGACACTGAGAGCAGGGAGGGCAGGGGGCGCTTAGGCAGCCTCCATCGTTGTAAGTCGGTGAGCTCCCTCAACCTGCTTGCTGGCTCCTCAGCTCCCGGCTCCTGCCCGCCCCTGCCCAAGCCCAGAAGGAGGAGGCACTGCCCGGCACAGCAGGGAGACCGGCTGGGCATCATGACTGTGGTATGTGTCTGCCTCCTCCCTGCCCATCCTTCCCCCAGGACGTGGGTTTTCTTTATTTTGTTTGTTTTTTGCTTTTTCTCTTTTCACTTAGAAGAAAATCAGGTACATTTGCTGCACTCAGAGGTCTACACTTTTTTAAACTGCCTAGTCTTTAATCATTCCACAATGGCACAGCAATGAATTAGTCTTGATATTTGGACCACAGGCTTAGCACATCATCATGAACTCAGCCAGAGCCTGCCTCTGTGTTGTTGGACCTGGCCTGTGCTGGGCACAGCAGCTGCAGGGACGTTTCTGTTCTCAGGGAGCAGACAGCTTCGTGAAAGTAACCATAGGCAGCCCTCATGGTGTGGGAAGCCGTGCAGCACATGTTCCATTGGGGCTGCCTGGCTGCAGGGTGCAGGGCATGCGGTGGGAACAAAACCAGGAATCTCCATGGTCTGCTTGCGGATGGACCCGACCGCGGGCTCAGGCCAGCTCTGAGTGTGTGAAACCAGGTTAAGAGCCCGGTGCCCCAGGGCCCCAGGGAAGAGGTTGGGCTGCCTCACTTTTCTGAGTCTAAAAATGGGATGACGACCTAGGGCTGTTGGTGACAGAGTGTGCGGCTCCAAAGCAGATGTTCCAACTTTCTTGCGTGTTTAGCTTGGATTTTGTGAGTGCATTGTTATCCCATGAAATCACGTGTACAACACTGCTTTGTAACTGGACATGTATTATCACATTCTTCTGTGACCACCCATTTCATGTTAGCTGCATTGTTAGTCAGGTTATCATTAAATTAACTGTGAATCCTTTTAGTGGCCTGTGAAGTGGGAACTAGTCCATTTTGTGGTCTTTTGACACACTGTTTTTATAATTTGCATCATTGGCTAATTAGTTGCTATTTAAATTTCTTTGAGGATTTCTCTGTGGTCTCATGCTTGATTTCTTTCCGAATATTTGTTACAGAACAGTTCTGTATGTTTTCCTTGCTGTTGGAGTTCTCCGGCGGTGTGTCTGCTTTCATCATTGGTTTAGAGTTCCTGTCTCATCCTGTTGTCTGCTTGGTTGTCATCAATCCAGACCCCTCCCCCGCCCCCGAAGCTGTAGTTTCCCATCCATCTCCCCTCCCCCGTCCCCCCACTTGCTCTGGTCATGGCCGTGCTGTGGTCCCCAGCGTGTGTGCCCTTTTTGGGTCTGTGCTTTGTCTTCATGTCTCATTAAATGGTGTTTTTCCCCATAGCAGTAAGTTGAATTGGTGAATCACTATGCAGTTACAGGAGAAGGCAATGGCAACCCACTCCAGTATTCTTGCTTGAAAATCCCATGGACAGAGGAGCATGGTAGGCTGCAGTCCATGGGGTCGCACAGAGTCAGATACGACTGAAGCAACTTAGCAGCAGCAGCAGCATGCAGTTACAAGCATAATGTAGATGGATCCTAAACGGCATATCATGTATAATTCATAAGTGAGATTGTGCTTACATAAAGAAATGATCCTCTTAAGCGTAGAATTAATGGACTTTTAGATATGCAGATGACACCACCCTTCTGGCAGAAGCGAAGAGGAGCAAAAAGCCTCTTGATGAAAGTGAAAGAGGAGAGTGAAAAAGTTGGCTTAAAGCTCACCATTCAGAAAACGAGGATCATGGCATCTGGTCCCATCACTTCATGGGAAATAGATGGGGAAACAATGGAAACAGTGTCAGAGTTTATTTTGGGGGGCTCCACAATCACTGCAGATGGTAATTGCAGCCATGAAATTAAGACGCTTATTCCTTGGAAGGAAAATTATGACCAACCTAGACAGCATATTGAAAAGCAGAGAGATTCCTTTGCCAACAAAGGTCCATCTAGCCAAGGCTATGGTTTTTCCAGTGGTCATGTATGGACATGAAAGTTGGACTGTGAAGAAAGGTGAGTGCCAAAGAATTGATGCTTTTGAGCTGTGGTGTTGGAGAAGACTCTTGAGAGTCCCTTGGACTGCAAGGAGATGCAACCAGTCCGTCCTAAAGGAGATCAGTCCTGGGTGTTCCTTGGAAGGACTGATGCTAAAGCTGAAATTCCAGTACTCTGGCCACCTCATGTGAAGAGTTGACCCAATGAAAAAGACTCTGATGCTGGGAGGGATTGGGGACAGGAGGAGAAGAGGACAACAGAGGATGAGATGGCTGGATGACATCACCGACTCAATGGATACGTGTTTGGGTGAACTCCAGGAGTTGGTGATGGATGGGGAGGGCTGGAGTGCTGCGATTCATGGGGTTGCAAAGAGTCGGACGTGACACAGCGACTGATCTGAACTGAGCTGACACAATCTCCTTTCTGTGTTGGTGCTTGTATTTAAGAGTGTAAATCTCATCAGCTTTTGCACAGTTAATGTCTCTATTAGACTCTAGAAACGTGTCTTTTACGGTTAATAAAATGTAAAGACAGCACCTGCTATTATGCTAGCTTTCATTCTTATTTTCACAGGAAGCCTGTTTTAATGAATTTATTCTGAGAAGTTTTAAATCAAATTCTATGTCAGGATTTTACATTAATGTCCAAGAGGTGGTTAGATTTGTTCAATGTTAAAATAGGTATTATGGTAACTTCCTCATCAGTTAATTTACTAATTTAAAGTATAAGATGTTTTTATTAAGGGAAAATAACTTATACAGAAGTTTGCCTGAGAATAGACAAGTGTTAAGGGCCTTTGTTGTACGGAATCCTGTGCTTTAATAAATCATGATGATGTAATAGAATTGTATCTTCCTGAGTAATAATTTCTAGTGTTTCTCTAGTAAATCTTGAATAGCTTATTTAACTTCTGTGGTCAAAAAAATGATCTGTTTCCAGTCACGTGTTCTCTGAATCTTCATGTCACTTACAAGTTTGCCCTCATTTTTGCTTTCCTGTATTTGCCTATTCGGATGCTTGAAATTTTAGCTTTAAAGTCGCAGTGAATCTGGTTTCTCTTCATTTCTTTGCATGCATCTATCAGCCTCATGATTTAAGGAAGCGGTGTCGAAAGGTAAACTATTCAGTAATTTAGCAGGCCTTTCTTTCTCTGTGAAGTATTAAAAGTCCTTATGGTTTAACATGAATGAACACCGTGTGGTTATGTCCTGGTGAATAACTGACGTTTTAATGGAAGTAATGAAACTGACCCACCACTTAAACTGTGCTGATGGTTCTGTTGGAAATAGGTCATTCGTTGGGACAATTGTAACAGTTTCCCTTTCTCCCACTTGTTTGCCTTCTGATCATCTCATGGTTGTTTATAATAGACATAGTATTTTTTATTATTTTTAAAATTTTCTTTAGTTATTTTTTTGGCCATGCTGCACAGCTTATGGGATCTTAGTTCCCCAGCCAGGGATCAGACCAGTGTCCCGGCAGTGAACGTGCCGTCTTAACCTCTGGACCACCATGGAATTTCCGCTTAGTGTTTTCTTACAAGGAATGACTGAATGAGAGCCATAGATGTTAGATTTGTGGGAAGCCAGTTTAATGATGGTGGGTCGCAGTGTGCAGGAGACTCTGTGTGCCAGGCTCGTGCTTTCCGCGTCTGTCATCTCATCCCCAGGTGAGGTCCAGGCTGCTGCTCTCCCCGTTCAGGAGACATGGACACTGAGGCTTAGCGAGGCCGGGCACCCTGCCCAGGCTCTCATAGCCAGCAGCGTGATGCGGACTGGTCTGATCAGAGCCTGGACACTTAACTGTGGTGCCGTCCAGCCCACTTTCCTCCAGACGCTCTTGTGTCCATAATGGCATCATGATGGAGGGAGCCTCAGGAGGGAGCTCGCTGCCTCTCCCCTCGGGTCACTTGGATGAGCCCCTGTTGTTAGAGTCCACTGCCCCACGGGCTGGCCTTCCTTGTCCCTCTCCTGCTCCCAGCCCGCTGACCGAGCACTCCTGGGCCTTCCGGCAGGACTGGGGTGGCCGCGCTCCAGTTCAGCCCACTCAGTGCCCGGGAGCCCTTCTGCTGGGCACAGCAGAGCAGCTCCGTCCCCCTGGGGTTGGTAACCTGGTTGTGCCGCTCGCCCACTCTGTGGCCTGCTTTGCCCTCCTGTTAAGTGGACACGGTGCTGCCCATCCTGGCCACGTGGGCACCAGTGGGGCAGCTCCCATCTTGGGGGAGGGCGGCCAGGCTGCGGACCCAGAGGCCTTGCTCAGGAGGAGGCCCGGGGTAAGGGGCTGGCGTGGTCCCTGACCTTGAGGCAGGTGTTTGTCTCCACTGAGTCCATAGTCAACCCAGGTGCATCACTTCCCTGCTCTGTTCGTTGTTTTCTGATTTTTAGAAATGCTTATTTTAACTTGAATTTGAGATTGATCCCTGTTCAGTTCCATGTGGATAATTTCTAGGCTCTGTAGCCTTCTGGTGTCGGAGGGTTCTTGTTAGAGAGCAGGGGAGGGTGCCCAGTTTATCCAGCTGCTGTTAACCGAGTTCAGCTGTGTTTTGCACTAAGTCACTTTGTTGTTACCAAGCTCCTGTGGGGCTGCACGGGACCAGTATTCTTTAGTGCTGCTGCTGCTGCTGTGTCCCTTCCGTCATGTCCAACTCTGTGCGACCCCACAGACGGCAGCCTACAAGGCTCCCCCGTCCCTGGGATTCTCCAAGCAAGAACACTGGAGTGGGTTGCCATTTCCTTCGCCAATGCATGAAAGTGAAAAGTGAAAGTGAAGTCGCTCAGTCGTGCCCGACTCTTAGCCACCCCAGGGACTGCAGCCTACCAGGCTCCTCCGTCCATGGGATTTTCCAGGCAAGAGTGCTGGAATGGGGTGCCTTCTTCTGTATTCTTTACAGAATCCCACTGAAAAGGCACAGGTTAGTTGGTTAAACAACACACTCATTGTTTATAAAAATGCATGCCATGCGTGTTTCCCAAAACTTTCCCTGGCTTAACCACACACCCAGATGTATCAGTGAGACCTGTCTGGACCCTGAGGGGTTAATCTGTTCCCCACAGTGTCCTTCCTGTCCTCACACCCAGGACCAGCAGAAAAGCTAGGAGTCGAGGAGAGATCACCTTCATTTGGGTTTTTATTAGTTTATTTGTTAATTGAAAGATAATTGCTTTACAGAATTGTCTTTTCTGTCAAACGCCAACATGAATCAGCCATAGGTACCCATATATCTCCTCCCTTTTGAACCTCCGACCCTCTAGGGTGATACAGGATCATCTCGAAGTGAAGACCTGGGGGTGCTTTATGGAAACCACTCTGAGCGCATGACCCTCAAACTGCGTGTAAGTACTTCAGTGTGTGGCCCCCAGTCTGTCTGTTACCGAGAAATGTGATCCAGGCGCGTGGTGTTCGCGTGGAGGTGTAGGTACCTTTTCTGTGTTTCTCTTGTTGTCCTGGGATCCAGTAACCTGCATCATCTCTCCAAATGACCTTGGGTGTTGGCACAAGCTGTATCTTTTTCTCCTTCAAACAGAAAGGTCTGGACGGCTTTGCTGAGAGGTTTCGTACTCTCGCTGTGGTGCTTCTGAGCAGCATCCTGTGATGAGGACAGTCCTTTCATCAGAGCAGTTCATGCCATGCAGGGTTCACGGGGCCGGCGTCGCTCTGCTGTCCTGCCCGGCAGGGCGGTCTGGTCGCTGGATTCCAGGGAGGGCAGAACCAGGCTGCAGGGAGGCTCCCGTCCAGGGTCTCTGCACTCAGTCAAATGCTCTCGCTGCCCCATAGCCCCGCTTCTCTTGAACAAGACAGTCTTTAAGGTGGCATTAAGCTAGAACAAGGGTTTCTTTTTGTAATTGTGGGAAAGCATAGCTAATAGATTTTCAGATAAGATTCTGGTTATAACGTAAAGCCTGTGTGATTGCCATTTTCAAAACAGTCTATTGTTAGCCAATGTTACACTTATCTCACTCCCTCAGCTGCCAGCTTTACGGGAAGAGGTAGGAGATGATGAGACTGCTATCAAATCTAAAACCTCGACCCCCGCCACGCCGCAGTCCCTTCGGCTGGACCGCCTGCACACGGGGTCGCTGCGCACAGCCAACCAAGAGGACATCAGGGACGCCCACACGTAAGCGGCCTGTGTGCGCGTCGTCAGTTTCAGGAGCCCTGCGCCTCTTGCCCTGAAAGAGTTGCAAGGATGATTTTAAAGGAATACCATTGGGTTCAGTGCCTGTGGTTAGTGGTGAACTTCAGGTCCTGGGTAAGAAGAGCGCAGTGACCTCAGTGATTTTAGAAAATGTCCTTCTCTGGAGATTGACTCCTGTGGGAGCTTTCTTCCTGCTCGTGAGAGAGGTCTGCCTGGCCTGGGGCACGTTCCTGATGGTGACGGCCCTGTGCCTCTCGGGTTCGCTCTTGAGGGTCCCTCCCTTTTCCTCAGGGGTCTCGTCTCAGGAGACTCTGTCCCCTCCTGTGACGGACACTGTCCTCATTCAGACCTCCACCTGGGCTCCCGTCCTGAGCAGGGCAGCACGCGATCGGGGGCACGTGTGGTCACCTGACCAGCAGCCCCGCACGGTGACCATCGCTCTCCTGCCACGGCCAGGGCCCGTCACCCTGCAGGAGGCGGGGGCAACCGCCCAGAGCAGGGGAGCTCGCCTTCCCCTGGAGCGTTGTCACCTGCTGAGCAACGACCCTGAGGGAGGGTCGGGGCGCCCTCTGCACCAGCTGGCCTGGAGTGAAGCCCTCCTCGGGGGAGAGCTCGAGGCAGAGAATCTCAGCTTCCTGGGGCGGTTGTCTGTGCCCGGGAGCCTGCACTGCTCGTGTGAAGCGTGTTTGGTGAAGGAGACTCCACCATCTGCTGCGAGGTTGAGGCGCGGGTGTTGCTGGGTGCCCGTTTCTCTCAGTAGCTCTTGTGCAGGGGTGTGTGTTTGCACGAGGGTGCCCGTTAAAGGTTGTTTTCTCTCCCCAAAGCTCGACAGGCTCTGAGGACAGCCCCGAGAACAACCCCAGCAATAGCACCAGCAGGCAGGACTCACTGAAGAAAGCCCCGAAGAAGAAGGGCATCACGTCCTCCATCCGCCGCTGGTTTCATAGGAAGGAAAAGGGCCGGCCTGAACACCCCGGCAAGGAGGCGTTAGCACCAGGTGGGTGCTTCACTGTTCAGAGGGAGAAGGGCCTGCAGGCATGTCCCTTCTGTGTCTCCCCCATTGTCCCTACGAGGCTCCTGTCACTCACGCTGGGGGTCCTCCTGGGAGCCGGAGCAGAGGAGGTGTCTGTTTTCTCAGTGGGTCTGAGATGATCAGATGAGTTAATGAGTGGATGGATGGATGGATGGAGGGATGGATTAGTGAGTGGGTGATGGATGAAGAGATGGCTCGCTGGATGGGTGGATGAATGGAGCATGGAATGAATACAGCAGATGATTGTACTCCAATGCTAGAAACATATTCTACGAATTTGATTGAGTAGGAGCTGGGCAATGATTGTTTCCTCCTAACAGTGACATGTGTTTGGAAACGGCCTAAGTGCTCATCAGTGAGGGGTGAAATACAATCTGTGGACACCCCACAATGAACACCCTGCCCTCCTTGCTGCTACCTTCCCCAGGAGCTCATCATGGGTTCTTCCCATGCCCCCCACCCCACCCCACAGCCACGCAGGTCCTCCTGGGGTCCCCTCATCACACAAGGTTATCATTAGGCCCTCATCTTGCTTGGCTTCATCTCCTTGAGGACAGTATGTTCCTGCCTCTTCAGCCACAAACGTGTTGAGTCTTGTTCGTGCTGGGTGTGGGATTTGCAGGGGGTAAGTGGAGCAGATGTGGTCTGGAGCACAGTTAAGTGGCAAGAGAGCAAAAGGAGCAGGTTATTAAATGCTATCCCTAGTATTTATAAATACAATGCTGAGATGGATGGTGCATTGATTCTATAGTGATGCTGTGTGTGCCCCTTACCAAGCAGGTGCTGCCCCCTCCCAATTTACAGAGGAGGACGCAGTGACGGTCACGCAGTCAGGGAGTGGTGAGGGCAGGTTCACACCCACGCAGCGGGCCCAGGCACTTTCCCGAGCCCCAGCCACCTCTCTGGTGGATGCGGCAGCAATGAGACGGTTCTGTGGCATGATGATTCAGTGGACATGAGTTGGAGCAAACTCCAGGAGCTAGTGAAGGACAGGAAAGCCTGGAGTGCTGCAGTCCACGGAGTGGCAGAGTCGGACACAACTGAGCGACTGAACTAAAACCTGAGTGTGTGCTCCTCTGCTTCAGTTGTGTCTGAGTCTTTGCGACCGCAGGGACTGTAGCCCACTAGCTCCTGTGTCCATGGGATTCTCCAGGCAAGAATACTGGAGTGGGTTGCCATGCCCTCCTCCAGGGCATCTTGTCGACCCAGGGATCGAACCCACATCTCTTGTTATCTGTTGCACTGGCAGGCAGGATCTTTACCCCTGGCACCACCTGGGAAGCCCCAGTGGACGCAGACAACTAGAAATGCAGAAAATCCGGGCTGCTCCCAAGGTAAACTGGGAGAGCAGCAAGCACAGGTTGTAAAGACAAAGACAAAGGATGAGCAACAACAGCGCCCACAGAGACAGGCAGGAATGCGGTCACCCACATAAAGGAAACACCTGTGCCATTCGGAAGAGGGGCCCGTCCGCCCTTGGAGGGACAGTTGGAACCGGAATGAAAACCGAGGCCATGGTCAGCAGTGCCCACCCACACGGCCCGGGTGGTGTGGTGTCCCTCACTGGGCTTCCCGGGTCCCCAGAGCTGCTGGCGGTAACATCTCTGAGTGCCAGGCCAGGCGGGGTCCCCGTGTGAGCCAAGGCATCACTGCTCTTGTTCCAGTGCTGCTGAGGGCCCTCTGTGGGCGGCCACCCTCATCCCCTGCCCTGCCACCTGCTGGGGCCGGGCTCTCCCCCTGGGATGCTTTCAGCCCTTGAGCTTGGGTGTTCCCAGCCCTCTGCCACGATGGACTGGGACCCGACTCAGGACTTCGGCTTGAGATGTCAAGGAGACCTTGAATCTGGAAGGACAGCGCCGTGGGAGCAGGAGAGCAAAGCCTGCATGGGGAGGAAGCAGAGCTGGGGAACGTGCCCACAGCCTCCAGAGCCTCCTGCACAAGTGCCTCTCTTTGCCTCTCCTTGGCCTGGACAGACCCCCAGCTGCTGCTGCTCCGCAGGTGATTCCTAAAGATGCACCTCCTGCAAGAGCTATTGTCCTGCTGCTCTGGGGCTGCCTGAGTGTGTTCAGGAGCGTCAGACATGTGGGGCTGCCACACCTCATACTGGAGGGCCTGGTACTGGGGAAGGGTCGGAGGGTGGGGGAGGGTCTGAGGGTGGGGAGGGCCTGATGCTGGACTAGGATGTGATGGTGGACTAGAGCCTGATGCTGGACTAGGGTCTGAGGGTGGGGGAGGGCCTGATGCTTGGGAAAGGCCTGATGCTGGGGGAAGGTCTGATTCTGGACTCGGGCCTGATGCTGGGGGGCACATCTGATGCTGGACTAGGGACTGATGCTGGGGGAGGGCCTGATGCTGGGGGAAGCTCTGATGATGGTGGACAGCCTGCCCCCAGATGTACATGGAGGTGAGGATAAATCTCTATGAGAAATCCTTTTTTCATACTTTCCTCACCACCTTGCTATGTTCTTTTTAACTTAAAGATAATTTTGTGCAGTATCGCTTGATTTCTGCCAGACATCAACCTGAATTACCCGTAGGTTACGTATGTCCCGTCCCTCTTGAGTCTCCCTCCCACCTCCCCTTGCTACATTCTTGTTTCTATGGATATATGAATAATAGGCTGTTGATAACATAACATGAACAGCTCCCACACACAAGTGTGCACACGCACACTCCCTCGTGCATCATTCGGGTCCGCGTCAGGGTTGCCCTGGCTCCCCCGCCCTGTGAGCCTCGACACCTGCACTTTGTTCCCACCCTCTGCCTGCTGCCCACGCCTCAGCAGCAGAGGGACCCTGTCCCCGCAGATGCTGAAGTGATGGAGCCTCTTGTCTCCGGAGCCAAGGGCATGAACACACCATCGGTCGTCCTCTGGGGACACCTACGCTTCCGCCTTCTGGCCTTTCCATTGTATCCGTCCATTTCTCTTAACACAATGTCCGTGTGATGACTCGGGCTCCCATTGCCAGCTCTGGTCTGTTCTCAGTGAGAGTACAGCTTACCCTCCACACTCTTTATTGGCCCTGGGAAATTTTGCTTCAGTACTTGATTGAAAGAAAGTAATAAATAATCCTGTGATAAAAATAGCTCAAAAGTAGCCTGTACATACTTTGTCACATATTCGGGAAGTTCACAAAAGATTAATAGGAAAATAGAACGATAACAATGAATTGTACAAGTAAGTTAAAGGTGGAACCCACATGTAAGGAGACATGCTGTCTGTGTCTACCGAGATACCGGCTGCATAATACAGATCGCACCGTGACCTGAACACATCTTTTGCTGGCTTTTTAATGTGCCGCTGAAAAAGTAAAATTTACATTTGATACTTACACAATCCAGAATGGCTGTGTCATCACAATCTAAAAATGTACGCCTGGGCCCATTCTTTAAACATGTTTACAAACAGAGGTAAGAAGATGATTTACATACAAATAAGGCCTGTGTCAGAGCTGCGCTCCGCTGTCTGTCTGGGAAGGGGCACCTTCACTGTCCAGCTCCATGGCTCCGTGGCAGGTGCTGGGCATTGAGATTGGTCCCCGAAGCATCTTACCGGAGAGGAGGTATCCGGGTCCACAGAGACTAGGTTACAGCAGAGAGTTTCATAGTCTTCTAGTCATCCTTTCAGCCCAAATTTCATTAGAAGCTCACATTTAACACTCACTACTTTTAAATCACTTCATGCTGCAGACAAAAAGCATTTCTTCCTAGAAAAAGTACAGTTTAGGCCAGTGGTTAAAATCCAACCACAATTGGTTGAAATTAAGTTTGCTCATCTCAGAGGGACGTTTGGAGAACCTGGTTACATCCTGGAAGGATAATGCACACCGTGTCATGATGATTTTACAACCGCAGGAAAACCCCTTCTCATAGTTTAACATTGAACAATTAAACAAGAATAATTACAGTAAATGCATCATTTTCAAAAGCCCTATATTTGTTCATAGGATTTATACAGACAAGCACTACAGTATATTCGTTTGAAAGACTAAAATCAGGTATCAGAACATGAATTGATCTGAAAGGATATTTATAGTCAGAATATACAAGAAAAAGTAATAATAGAAATGAAGTCATAAGTTTACATACATATAAGAAACGTTAGATTCTAAAGTATTTTCTCTATGGAATTGATGAATTTTTCCACTAATTAAAAACTCTGTAATAAAATGTCTTCAGGTCCATGTCACAAGTATTAACAGAGTAAAGATTTCATGGTGTTCAAAATGTAGTCTTTGTCGTATACTGGACGCTGTATAATCATCTGGAGAATCAGTGCAGGTAAACTGGAAACACAGAGAGGAGTCAGTCCTGGGACGGCAGCTGGTGCCCGAGCCCCTGCCCCTCCAGACACCCCTCCACCCCATTCGGGGCCTCAGCTGCTTTGAGAATTCAGAGAAACATGGAGGACCAAGCAGATCAAGGAGGGAACTCTGTGGCTGACCTTATTCTGACATATAGCTAAAAGGTGCTGGTAAAAAAAAAACTCAAAAGCCCAATCCAGTTTTCTAGCTGAGACGTGACCAGGACAGAGCAGACAGCCTCCTGCCCTCAGAGCAGCTCCAGTAGGGCTGGGCCCCCAGGCCGGACCCACCAGAGGCCCACCCAGAGCGGCACCTGCAAGGGAGGGTGGCCCCTCAGCGGCGGCCGAGACCCAGATGCCAGTGCACCTCCATGTGAAATGCTGGCCTCCGCACGGAGAGGCCCAGGGCAGGGCAGCCTCGTGAACCCTGACTCTCTGGGCCCTGCTCCCTCTGAGAACGTGCACGCAGGGCGTGGCCGGCAGCACCGCCGCTGTGGGAGGGACACCCGTGTGCGCGGACACGAGGGAGCCTCGGCCGTGATCTCACCACTCCGGTGGCAGTGGGGCGCCAGGGTCACGTTCTCTGCTGCCGAGGGCTCCCTCAGCCGACCTCTGGAGACCCGCTGACCCTCCACTCCCGGGGCGTGGGCTCAGAGCCCCCGTGGGACCAGGCCGGCCTGTACTCACCCCGAAGCTCAGCAGGAGCAAGTCCTGACTGTAGCGGAATCCAGCCTCTGCGTTTCCACCACGCTGCCTGGTCCCACGAGTGCAGGAGGAAGCGAGCAAACACAGAGTGTGGTTCATCATGCAACGTCACAAGGGGCACGAGGACACACACACGCGCAGCAGCGCCCACTCCTACTGAGGGTCTGGGGAAACTTCTTGAGGGTGGATGAGCCAGAGAGAGCAGCCTGGGGGCCACCACGTGGGGGACCCTGCCACCCGGGGTGGTGGGAGGGTGGTCACACTAGAGCAGCAAACGGCACAGTCAATGACAGAAACGCCATCATGGGGACAGCCACTCCCTGTGAGCAGCTGCCAGTCTCTCATTAGATCTCCGGATTCACAGCGCTGCTGGACCTCTCTTCCAGCCCTCACAGGATCTGTGAGATGGGACATGGGGAGGGACTGGCTACTTGTGGGTCAGAGGCCGGGCACCTGTGGCCTAGAGCCCCCCGATCTGCTATCCTGGGGGCCGGGCTGCTCTCCCCAGGCCACTTCAGGGAGGGCAGAGCACGGGGCTGATCTAAGAAAGCGGAAACTCAGTCTCAGCCTCCCTCGGAAATGTCACCACTGACGTTTTCTCGTCACAACACAGGCTATAGGGCCCAATGGGTCAGCCCCGACCCCCAGCCCCCGCTCCAAGTTGACTAAGAAATCTACAGAAACCGCTAGCAGAAACCCATTGCTCCCAATTGAACATTTTCCGTCTTCCCCTGGGCCCACCAGGAACACATCTGATGAGTGTCTGGCCAGGCTTCCAGAGAGGGCTGAAGACAGTGGGGGCTGCTGATGGAGCAGGCCACCTGTCCAAGCCCTTCTGATTCTAAGAGCCCCGGACACCTGCTGCACTGTGACTTCAAAAGCCATGAAAACAACCCAGTTACACGGTTTATGCCCTGCCTATCTCACGCGGTTTGTAAAAGGTCACCTCCAATATATTATATTCCCAACACCTCGCTCTGGGATTGTTTCTAATTTATCTAAACTCTAATGTCTACGTCACCATGTCCATCTGACAGGGAAATGTTGGATTTATAATGAGGAGAATGGAAAATAAAAAAGCAAGCAGTTAGACTCTTAAATCGACTGAAAGCTAAGCTACAGTTAAGAACTGTAAAAATGAGCCACATGCTCCTTGGAAGAAAAATGCTGTTTAAAAAAGGAGAGAGGCACTGGGTCTCCCCCACCCCTGGTTAAGCATATTATTGAGTTCTGGCAAAGAGATGATGCAGCTTCCCCCTAAGCCCCCTCACCGAAAGTGCCCAGCTTAGCACAGGCTTTCCCTAAATATACTTTGCTCTGTGAGAGCCAGTGAGAGCAAAGCTTATTAATCTACTCACGGGAAGGGCTAATAACAGGAAAAAATGCACCAAAGAGACCCTCCAGGCCCCGTTTCCATGGGGTGAGCGCACACTTTCTCTGGTGTGGGCACAGTCAACCGTGGAGAAAGCATCCAGTGAGACACCCCTGTCACAGATGGGACACTGGGGGGGCAGGGGCGTGGTTCAGGCATCTCCTGACCCACAGAGCCTGACCCCGGCCCAGGCTGTCTGGCTGTCTATCTTGCCATCAAGTGGGGACACAGCGGCCCTGAGCACCCAGCCTGAACTAGCAGCGTTCTCTGGCAGAGTAGCAGACAGAGGGAAAACCAGAGCTGAGTTTGAAAGGGCAACTGCCAGGCCGTGTATTTACGGCCCGGCCGAACTCGGGGGAGGACCTCTCCCGGCCTCACCTTCTTCCTTCACCCCATTGACTGACAGTGTGCAAGGGACCAACAACGGTTACGACGGGGGGAGGACAGGAAGGTGGACGCTGCTGTCACTGAATTTAGACTCGGCCATCCTCCCAGTGGGAAGAGTCCTTGAGAGGCTACTGGTGTGGCCTGAGAGAGACTCTTCTGTTTCATGAAAGAGCTCTTGAGTGCTGCCGGCCACACACACATCTCTACAAGCATGGGTGTCAACCTCATGCTCTGAGAACACTCATGGGTCTTGGTTTTATTAGTTGCAAGAATATGCTAACATTCAGCCAGACAAGAACTTGAAGAAAAACCAGCACAACTGTTAAACGTTTATAAACAGGTGTTAGGGTTCCCTGTAGAGCACTGCCCCTTGGGCGTGCGATAGCACTAAAGAGCCCTGTAACCTGGAAAGCAGGCCATTCCAGCTCATCCACATTCTAGCCCAGGGCTGCACACGCCGCCCGACCTGTCACCTACCGTCCGGCTGCATCTTCTTTGGCTGCACCGAGAGTGAGGGCAGAGAGGACGGGACCCGGAAGTTTGCGGGCAGAGTCTCTGCGCACCCAGCAGCTAAGCCATGGACATCCTTTGGTCTGAATTTTTTCCTCCAAGAAGGTGCCTTCCTAAACCTTTTGTCTACATTTGGAAATTAAACGACAAAGAAAAAGACAATTTAAAACAAAGAACAAAACAAAAAGCCACTAGCCCTTTAAAATGGCTGACTTTGCTCCTGCACTTTTGTCCACGAGTATCTGACCCATTTGTGATGACCGTGTGACTGATCTGCCCAAACTGGGAACAGAGGAGCATGGCACAAGGTGGGATCACACGCATACCAGGACCCTGACTGGACCCTCACTGGACCGCCCTGGCTACCCGGGTGGACGTTCCTCCTGAGAGCAGGAAACATTTCACTTCATGGAAACATTTTCAAGCTGTAACCAGTTCTGTCTCACGCTGGGACGGAGCCAATGGATGCTTCTGCAGGTGTCCGATTCTCCTTGCCAAATCAAGTGTCCTTAAGGTCCAATGAAGACAAGAACTATAGTGTGGCCCTGAGCAGCCAACGGAATGGACAAGGCCTGGAGAGGCCCAGGGTGGGAGGGCACCGAGACCTCCCCGCCCCTCACCCCACCCCCCATGTCCCCGAAGCACCCATGCCTGACTGGCCTCTGGCGGTCATGGAAGCCTTTCTCCCTTGCACTGTTCAAGTAGCCTCAATAGTAAAAATAAACTAAAATGAGATAAAGATTCAAAGATACCAACAAAGGACACCTTCTGCTTGTGAAATCATCTTTCCACTTAGTAGAACACTGGCACTTTTCTTTGTATTTTGACTAGGGAATTAGCAGGATCCTGGCTCAGATGGGAAGGCATCCACCTGCAGGAGACTCGGGTTGGATCCCTGGGTCGGGAAGATCCCCTGGAGAAGGAAATGGCAAGCCACTCCAGTATTCTCACCTGGGAAACGCCACGGACAGCGGAGCCTGACGGGCCGCAGTCCATGGGTCACATAAAAGTTGGGCTCAACCGAGCAACTAGGAACAGAAGTATTTTAAAGGTCCACACTCCAGTGTGTGTGTGTGTGTGTGTGTGTGTGTGTGTGTGTGTGTGTGTGTGCGTGCGTGTCGTGTCATGTCTGTCTGTCTGCATCTCCCTCTCGCTGTCTTGCAGTCTATCTTGGAAGCTTCATCTCTTTCTGCCTCTGTCTCTCCCGACAGCCGCCCGCCAGTCTGTTCCTCCGGCCCCGGCCTCTCACGGGTGCTATGGCTCTGGCTGAGGAGCTGGCGCCGGGAAGCTGTCTCCCTGGGCGTGGGTGCGTGCGAGTGTCTGTGTGTCTGTCCGTGTGCCTGCCTGTGGCTCGGCTGCTCTCTCAGGAAGGTGGTGTGCTTGGCGGGCGGCCTGGGGGCAAGGGGGTGTGGCCTCGGGAGGGCAAGGGGCGGGGCTGAGGCGCTCCGGTCAACCGCGCCTCCGTGGCTCCTGGCATGTTTGGGCACCGGGTAGGTGCCAGGCAGGATGGTCGCTCAGGGCCCCCGCTGGGCTGCGCCTAGTCCCGCAGGAGGCTCCGAGGCCTGCAGGCCACGCGGGAGGCGACGGCTTGGCCGGCAGACAGACACTTCTGGGACCGCGTGGCCCTAGCAGGAAACAGGATCGGGGGAGGCCCTGTTCGCTGTGCGAGGCCGGGTCTGGTGAGGCACAGGGTGGGCAGGTACCGAGACCTCCGCACCCCTCACCCCACCCCCCAGGCCCCCGTCGGCGGCAGCCCACCAGGTTCCCCCGTCTGTGGGATTCTCCAGGCAAGAATACTAGTGTGGGTTCCCATTTCCTTCTCCAATGCATGAAAGTGATCTCGCTCAGTCCTGTCCACTCTTCCTGTCTTCATGGACTGTCATCTACCAGGCCCCTCCGTCCATGGGATTTTCCAGGCAAGAGTACTGGAGTGGGTTGCCATTTCCTTCTCCAGATTTCATGTCCTAGTTTTTGTAAATAGGGCTGCAATGAACATGAGCGTGCATATGTCTTTTTGAATTATGGTAGTCTCAGCAAACCCAGTGGGATTGCTGGGTGGTATGGTAGTTCTATTTTCATCTTTTAAGGGACCTGCATACTGCCCTCCATAGTGTCTATATCAATTAACATTCCCACCAACAATTCATGGGGTCGCAAAGAGTCGGACATGACTGAGCGACTGAACTGAACTGAACTGAATAGTGATAGAAGAGTGAGTGATGTTGAGATTCTGTTGTGTTTGGTATTCCATGCTATGACTTACTTACACAATGCATAAGGACATTTGAATAGATTCTGATTGACCCTTTGCGCTATATAAAGTGACAGGCTTAGACAAATGCATATTGACAGGTATCCATCCTAAACGATCTCTTCCAGTTCCCCACTCCACGATCTGTGTAGCTTTACCTCCGAGAATGTCGCAGTGGGGTCATACTGGGTGCAGCCTTTTCAACTGGATTCTCTCAGCCACATGCGTCTAAGATGCCTCCCTGTCTCTCAAGGGCTGATGTTTCATTCTTTTCCACTGTTGAGTGTTATTCCTTTGCATGTATATAGGAGGAAAATAAATGTCCCTCTCCCCTTCCAGGTTCTTGGTTGAGCCCTTTTTCTCCATCATTAAACGCAAACTAAAATGGACTGGAATAGGTGAATTTAACTCAGATGACCATTATATCTATTACTGTGGGCAGGAATCCCTCAGAAGAAACGGAGTAGCCATCATGGTCAACAAGAGTCCAAAATGCAGTACTTGGATGCAATCTCAAAAACGACAGGATGATCTCTGTTCGCCTCCAAGGCAAATCATTCAATATCACAGTTATCCAAGTCTATGCCCCAACCAGTAATGCTGAAGAAACTGAAGTTGAACGGTTTTATGAAGACCTACAAGACTTTTTTAGAACTCACACCCAAAAAAGATGTCCTTTTCATTATAGGGGACTGGAATGCAAAAGTAGGAAATCAAGAAACACCTGGAGTAACAGGCAAATTTGGCCTTGGAATGCAGAATGAAGCAGGGCAAAGACTAATAGAGTTTTGCCAAGAAAATGCAGTGGTCATAGCAAACATCCTCTTCCAACACCACAAGAGAAGACTCTACACATGGACATCACCAGATGGTCAACACCGAAATCAGATTGATTCTATTCTATGCAGCCAAAGATGGAGAAGCTCTATACAGTCAACAAAAACAAGACCAGGAGCTCACTGTGGCTCAGATCATGAACTCCTTATTGCCAAATTCAGACTGAAATTGAAGAAAGTAGGGAAAACCGCTAGACCATTCAGGTATGACCTAAATCAAATCCCTTCTGATTATACAGTGGAAGTGAGAAACAAATTTAAGGGCCTAGATCTGATAGAGTGCCTGATGAACTATGGAATGAGGTTCGTGACATTGTACAGGAGACAGGGATCAACACCATCCCCATGGGAAAGAAATGCAAAAAAGCAAAATGGCTGTCTGGGGAGGCCTTACAAATAGCTGTGCAAAGAAGAGAGACGAAAAGCAAAGGAGAAAAGGAAAGATATAAGCATCTGAATGCAGAGTTCCAAAGAATAGCAAGAAGACATAAGAAAGCCTTCTTCAGTGATCAATGCAGAGAAATAGAGGAAAACAACAGAATGGGAAAGACTAGAGATCTCTTTAAGAAAATCAGAGATACCAAGGGAAGATTTCATGCAAAGATGGGCTCGATAAAGGACAGAAAGGGTATGGACCTAACAGAAGCAGAAGATATTAAGAAGAGGTGGCAAGAATACACAAAAGAACTATACAAAAAAGATCTTCATGACCCAGATAATCATGATGATGTGATCACTCATCTAGAGCCAGACATCTTGGACAGTGAAGTCAAGTGGGCCTTAGAAAGCATCACTATGAACAAAGCTGGTGGAGGTGATGGAATTCCAGTGGAGCTGTTTCAAATCCTGAAAGATGATGCTGTGACAGTGCTGCACTCAATATGCCAGCAAATTTGGAAAACTCAGCAGTGGCCACAGGACTGGAAAAGGTCAGGTTTCATTCCAATTCCAAAGAAAGCCAATGCCAAAGAATGTTCAAACTACCGCACAATTGCATTCATCTCACATGCTAGTAAAGTAATGCTCAAAATTCTCCAAGCCAGGCTTTAGCAATACGTGAACCGTGAACTCCCTGATGTTCAAGCTGGTTTTAGAAAAGGAAGAGGAACCAGAGATCAAATTGCCAATATCCATTGGATCTTCGAAAAGCAAGAGATTCCAGAAAAACATCTATTTCTGCTTCATTGACTATGCCAAAGCCTTTGACTGTGTGGATCACAATAAACTGTGGCAAATTCTGAAAGAGATGGGAATACCAGACCACCTGACCTGCCTCTTGAAAAATCTGTATGCAGGTCAGGAAGCAACAGTTAGAACTGGACATGGAACAACAGACTGGCTCCAAATAGGAAAAGGAGTATGTCAAGGCTGTATATTGTCACCCTGCTTCTTTAACTTCTATGCAGAGTACATCATGAGAAACGCTGGACTGGAAATAACACAAGCTGGAATCAAGATTGCTGGGAGAAATATCAATCACCTCTGATATGCAGATGACACCACCCTTATGGCAGAAAGTGAAGAGGAGCTAAAAAGCCTCTTGATGAAAGTGAAAGAGGAGAGCGAAAAAGTTGGCTTAAAGCTCACCACTCAGCAAATGAAGATCATGGCATCCGGTCCCATCACTTCATGGGAAATCGATGGGGAAACAGTGGAAACAGGGTCAGACTTTATTTTCAGGGGGCTCCAAAATCACTGCGGATGGTGACTGCGGCCATGAAATTAAAAGACGCTTACTCCTTGGAAGGAAAGTTATGACCAACCTAGATAGTATATTCAAAAGCAGAGACATTACGTTGCCGACTAAAGGTCCATCTAGTCAAGGCTATGGTTTTTCCTGTGGTCATGTATGGATGTGAGAGTTGGACTGTGAAGAAGGCTGAGGGCCGAAGAATTGATGCTTTTGAACTGTGGTGTTGGAGAAGACTCTTGAGAGTCCCTTGGACTGCAAGGAGATCCAACTAGTCCATTCTGAAGGAGATCAGCCCTGGGATTTCTTTGGAAGGAATGATGCTAAAGCTGAAACTCCAGTACTTTGGCCACCTCATGCGAAGAGTTGACTCATTGGAAAAGACTCTGATACTGGGAGGGATCGGGGGCAGGAGGAGAAGCGGAAGACAGAGGATGAGATGGCTGGATGGCATCACGGACTCGATGGATGTGAGTCTGAGTGAACTCTAGGAGATGGTGATGAACAGGGAGGCCTGGCGTGCTGCTATTCATGGGGTCACAAAGAGTCGGACACGACTGAGTGACCAAACTGAACTGATCAGGAGAAAGAAGTTTAATAAACATGTATAGCTTTTGCATAGAGAGGAGATGCCAAGGAAAACTGTGTCACTTCCTGAAATGACCAAAGACTTCATCATAAATAGCTCTTCAGCCCCAAACAGGAGACAGACCTTGAGGGGAAGGCAGAGGCCCTTTATGGCCAGTTATCATGCAAAGCACAGTAAATAAGCAGATGATTGTTTGCAGATTTAAGTCCTGACTTCTTCACTGATAAGTGTTCCTTCCTTGAGATGTAATTACCCTTCTCCTAGGTTCAAAGGGGGAGACCCTTACAAATGGAGATTTCCCTAATGAATGTAAATGTACCTCACAAAAGGGCAACCTCAGTCTTCCCTGGTGAGCTAGCTGCTAAGAATCTGCCTGCTAATGCGGTGGACACAGGTTCTATCCCTGAGCCAGGAGTATCCCGCCTGCCACAGAACAGCTGAGCTCATGTGTCACAACTACTGAGCCAGCGCTCTAGAGCCGGGGAGCCACAACTGCTCCGTGCAGGCGCCACAGCTACTGAAGCCTGCACACCTAGAGCCCATGCTCTGCAGCCAGAGCGGAACCAGCTCTCCACAACTGGAGAACGCCTCTCAAAGCAACGAAGACACAGCGTGGCCATGCAGACATGAATACATCTTTGAAAAAATTGGGGGCGTTATTATTTTAAACTAAACTAACTCATGTGAGACATCATTTGGGGTGGTGTGTTCTGGTCCCCTTGATATCTGTGTACACCAATTTGCTCGCACATTCATCTACTGAAGGATATCCTGATTTCTTCAAGTCTGTAGCCATTGAGAATAGAACTGCTGTGCAAAACCGCATCCTCGTTTGCATTTGGACGTAGAATTTCAGCGGAACTGCGTAAATCCTGAAAGCATGATTGCTGGATCCGAAGGTGAGACTGTTGAGCTTTGGGGAAAACTGCCAGACTGTCTCTCATGGGGGCTGTACATGCCTCCCACCAGCAATGAGGAGTTGCTGTTGTTCCTCACCCCCCAGCAATTAGTATTATATTTGGAGTTTAGCAGTCCTAAGAGGTGTGGTGTGATATACCATGATTTTAATTTGTAATTCCCTGATTGTACATAATGGTGAGCCTGTGTGCTATTTATTTTTAACCACTAAGGAAATTCTGACATGTGTTGCAAAGTGCGTAAAGTTTGCAGTCATATGCCAAGTGAAACAAGCTAAACAGAAATGGACAAATAATCTATGATTCCACTGTGGGATGTCCAGATAAGTCCACTGCAAACACAGAGTAGAATAAGGCTGCCAGGGGATGCAGGGAGTTGGACCTGCTGGACGTGAACAAGGGCCGGTGACCGTGCATGGCGATGGTGGTGGTCACTCACTCAGTCAGTCAGCTCAGTCGCTCAGTCGAGTCTGACTCTGCGACCCCATGAATCGCAGCACGCCAGGCCTCCCTGTCCATCACCAACTCCTGGAGTTTACCCAAAGCATGTCCATTGAGTCGGTGATGCCATCTAACCATCTCACCCTCTGTCGTCCCCTTTTCCTCCAGCCATCAATCTTTCCCAACATCAGGGTCTTTTGAAATGAGTCAGCTCTTCGCATCAGGTGGCCAAAATATTGGAGTTTCAGCTTCAACATCAGTACTTCCAAAGAACACCCAGGACTGATTTCCTTTAGGATGGACTGGTTGGATCTCCTTGCAGTCCAAGGGACTCTCAAGAGTCTTCTCCAACACCACAGTTCAAAAGCATCAGTTTTTCTGTGCTCAGCATGAGACACAGGACACAGCCAGCAGTAACACCTTCTCACACAGATTTCCAGTCAGTGCCTGTCAACCTTCTGCACCCTTGGTTCCTCTCCTTTGGGTCTGACAGCTCAAAGCCTCATGAAACTGAGGTGTTCTCCTTCTCAGAAAACGGAACCTAGGACACAACTCCATGCCTCATTCTGCCAGCCAAGGCTATCAGCTCCTCTTACTGAAGAGCCATGTGTCACACGTGTCCTACAGAAGTCCTCAAATTAACAAAAATGCCAACGAGAAGACCTAGGGTGGGGGAGAGCTGAGCTTAATGAAATTATCACCAGATGCGCCAGACTGCCAGCTGCTAAGGTGTGTGGCATCAACCTCCCACTGGCCTGACATCTTGGAGGTCATGTCCTCAAGCTGATGACAAGACACCTAGGAGGGACACTCTGGCAACATGATGAGCAGGTAGTGAGACCTGGCGGGAAGAGTGGAAGTGGACAGAAGGTGGATTCTGCAGCAAGAGCAGATGCTCCGACTGGCTGTGCTTGGCATGTGCTCTGCTTAGTTGCTCAGTCATGTCCGACTCTTTGCAACCTCATGAAATGTAGCCCTACAGGCTCCGCTATCCATGGGGATTCTCCAGGCAAGAATACTGGAGTAGGAGATCTTCCCAATCCAGGGATCGAACCCATGTCTCCTGCATTGCAGGCAGATTCCTTTACCATCCAAGCCTTCCCAGAAGAGAGATTGTAAATGGAACTGAGTAAAGGTCAGGTTATTTGACCAGAGACCAAGCCCTTGGCCTCTGAATGCTCTTGAATATTTATTTGCTTTGCTCTCACTACTGTTTCTTGACTTTCCACCAACTTCAGAAGGGTAGGGGGTAGGGAGAGGAAAGCAGTGAATCATCAAGGAGAATTGTAGTCCAAAAACTAAACTATGATCCTAAGATATTGTCAGTTATAAAAAGACTTCCACCTCCACGAACCCAACTCAGGAGATATTCAGAGTTTGAATGTTGCCAAAGAAATTTTCATTTGCTTCTTTCCTATTGCATAATGCGTCCTCTTTCACTTTCAGTCTCTAAAACCTAAATTAAAGGCGACATCTGCTTCTAGCAAATGCAGTCAGTGTTGTCTTGGCACCACCAGTATGCAATCATAAAACCAAAGGAAGAAAAAGAGGAGTAAAAAAAGACAACACGGTGCAGCTTCCAGAAACCAGACCCTTTCCCGAATCACCCCCTTTCCACACCCATCTTGCTTCCTCCCACGGGTCTCAATCTGCTGTCATAATTCAACTGCAAATACACGTGTGTGCTCAGTCGCTTCAGTCATCTCCAACTCAGTGTGTCCCCATGGACTGTAGCCCACCAGGATTCTCTGTCCATGGGATGCTCCACGCAACGACACTGGAGTGGGTTGTCTTGCCCTCCTCCAGGCGATCTTCCTGACCTAGGGATCACTGTTATCCCTGGTCTTCTGTGTGTCGTAAGTTGGCAGATGGGTTCTATACCACCAGAGTCACCTGGAAGCACCCTGCTACAAATATACTCAACAGGAAATGCACTCCAGGCCTGTTTGATCTCTCATCCATCAAAAACCACCAAGATTTGGTCAGAACTGAAAAATTCAAACAATAAAATCTTTGTAAAGACAAACTACACTCAAGGAATCTGTATGCCCCCAACCAGTTCAGCCACAAATGACTCCAAAGGGGAGAGTCTCTCTCATTCTGAGGAGAGGGGTGCCCCACTCCCAGCCTGATGATTGTTAGGTCCCCAAACATGGCTTTTGCTCTAGGTCAAAGTTGTCCAGTGAAGTGTACTGTGGACTACAAACTCAAGCTCCATATAATACCTTATATTTTCTAGTAACTACATTGAAAAACATAAAGAAGCAGATGAAATTAATTTTCAAATTATATTTTAATCCAGTAAGGAAAAAATATTATCATTTCAACATGTGATCAATATGTCACAAGTCATGGCTGGCGTGCACATAAGTCTGACCTTCTTTTCATGACTAAATACATTCCTTTCTAACAAAGTACAACTCCTAGGATGGGAAGCTAAAATGGGAACCCCTTTACCTTGGGAGTAAGCCTGTCAGGTAAAACACAAGACATCTAGTTAAATTTGGTTTTCAGTGAATAAGTTTTTAGTCTAAGTACATCCCAAATATTGCAGGAGATCGACTTTTACTAAAAGAAAAAAAGAAAAAAAAAGTTTTCATTCTTTCCCTAAAATTCAAATTTAACTGGGATTCCTGTATTTCTGTTTGGTAAATCCAGCCACCTAAAAGGCATGATTAGAACGGATTCTTTCTTTAGCTGAAAGAGAGTACATCAGTGGTGAGTGAACACAGCGCTCTCCCATCAGGGCAGAGTCACGATCACAGGAGGATGACGTGCCATCACGTGGCCAGTAGAGTTTGGAAGGGCAAAGGTGAGTCTTCCTTGGCCCAGCACAGACCACAAGGTACTGGCAACCCCACAAAAGAGGAGGAGATGAAGACGGAGGGGATGAAGGCAGAGGGAGAAAATGTGGCCAGTTCAGGAAGCAGCAGCAGGTGAGGGTGCCCAGGAGGTCCCAGGCCAGCCTGCCGGGGAGCCTCACAGTTCAAGGGGTGAAGCGCTCTTCCCAGGGTCCAGTGGTGATCACACCTGCACGAAGGTGCCCAGCTAAGCAGTAGGGGGTCACTGAAGCCCAGTGGCTACTCTGCTCCACCCTTGTTTCTTTTCCATGAAGTTTACAAAATATCCATACATCCTGTACTCCCATGAACCTTGTACAAGACCTTGATCTTAATGTGGCATCTGCACCTTTCCAACCTGATGTAGGATTTTCTTTACCAATCAAATTGTCCTTTAGTTTTACTTTATGTACTAAGAACACTCACAGTGGGTGACGAGAGAGAAATATCGTGTCCAACTTATTCAATACTCCTTAGTATCTTCCAAGTGAGAGTGGCGAAACATGCCCCTCAAATTCCTAAAATTCCTCAGAATTGCAAAACAGTAGTAGCTGGTTAAAGCTAAGGGGCACAGTGGTCCCAGAACCTGGGCAAGATGTGTCTCAGGTTGATTTAGTGTTGAGCATGTGTAAGGCTTGGAGGAATGATTCCGAGTGTCTCATACAGTAGATCAGGGTGGACCTTGAGAATCTCCAGTTTTAACCACTTCCCAGGTGATGCTAACACGCTGGTCCAGTGATGACACTTTGAGAACCACTGACTTACACAAGGAGAGAGCTTCCACAGAAACTGAAATGGCTCTTTTTGAGACACTTATTCTATTCTATTCTGAGAGCTTCCTCACATGGAAAACCCAGATGCCAACCTAAAAATTAGCAGACTAGCTCTTCCACAACTAAGGATGTAAAGAAAAAACAATATGGAGATGCATTGGAAGGGAGAGATAGAGTCTAGTCAGGACCCATACTCCTGATAGGTGACCCAGAATTAGGAGGGGACATCACCAACTTGGTATCTTCCCTGGGAGGACATGCTGAGCACCTGAGCCCTGGTGACCTGAATGAGGAAGACGAGCCCCCATATCTTGATTTGAAACCAGCAGAGCTACATCTGGGAGAGAGGTGGGGGCAGTGGTAGCCAAGACCAGATGCTTAACAGGTTAGTGCCAAATTTACTGATGCTGAATGTTGTCAGTAATGATGCTCAATGTAGCCACAGATCACATGGGAAAGAGAAGTATGTACTAATTTTAGGACACGAGCCAAAGGGGCAAGGATTTCTTGAATCTTTCTCCAGGGATGAAATCACTGATAGATGACATTTAAAAAGCTCCTCCCTGTAGCCAGCTGTCCCAGTGCTAGCAGGAGACTTTTCTGACATTCCCCACTTACCTTGCTAGCACTGCTTGCCCTGCTATGTCTCTGTATTCCCTATGGAACAGACATATCTAGCCCAGCCATGCCCACAACGCTCCTCCAAAATGGTTTCACCCCAAAGGCCTGGATTCCCCCACAATAGCCTCCTTTCCTACCACTCACAGTGGGTGGACTCAGCTGTGACTTGCATCCCCTCAAGGTGATTCCCACTCCAGGTAAGCTTCAGCCAGAAGTACATCTGCAACTGTTGAGGTGGGGCTCACATTCAGCTGCACTGGGGGCCAGCCAGACCCACCAGCAAGCCCAAAGCAACGCAGGTACATCTAACAGGACACCACACTCAGTCTGCACAGGAGACACCCTGGATTTCCTGTCTCTGGTGACCTGGGCGAACTGTTCCTTTGGGCTGCATAGGAGACACTCTACAAAAATCCACTTATTCAACATGGAGACATAGTTCATCTACCTAATATTAATGCATAAAACAAAAAGGCAAAATAAAGAGACAAAGCATCTATGCTAAAGGAACAGCTAAGACATAAACTCAGGAAAAGAACTAAACAAGATGGAGATAAGTAATCTACATCAAACGACTGCAAAGTAAGGGTCATAAAGATATTTACTGGGTCTTCCCTGCTGGTTCATTTGTTAAGATTTTCCTGACAATGTAGGCAACAAGGGTTCAACCCGTGGTCTGGGAACTAAGATCCCAGGCTGCGGGGCGAGTATAGCTGCCCATCACAGCTGTTGAACTCATGCACCCTAGAGCCTGTGCTCCACCACAAGAGAAGCCAGCACGATGGGAAGCCCATGCACCAAAACTGAGGGCAGCCCCCACTCTATGCAACTAGAGAAAGCCAATGACACAGCAAGACCCAGTGGACCCAGTAAATAAACGAATAAAAGACATTTACTTCTATCAGGGGAAGCATGACAGAATGGAGTGAGAACTGCACAAAGAGGCAATAAGTATACAACAGAACTGATTATAATGGAAGAATACAATAACTGACATGAAAAATACAGCAGATGAGTCAACAGATTGGATGATTCAGAGGACAGATCAGTAAGCTGACACACAGAGCAGTGCCTGCTGGTGCCCCGGCTGACCCAGAGGGAGGGGCGGGGCCTCAGGATGGGGAGCACATGTGCACCCGCGGCGGATTCATGTCAATGTGCGGCAGAACCACTACAGCACTGTAAAGCAGTCAGCCTCCAATGAAAATAAATACATTTATATTTAAAAGAAGAAAAAGAAATACAGAGTAGTGGAAATCACCTGATCTGAGCACCAAAAAGAAGAAAATAAGCCAAAAAATTGAGGATAGTTTAAGGCATTTGGTGGATGATCTCAAGCAGACTAACTTTCACATTATAGGAATTCAAGGAGAAGAGAGAGAGAAAGATAAACTCTCACTTGAAGAAACAATGGCTGAACATTTCCCCATATTGTGGAAGGAAACACACCCAGGTCCAAGAAGCACAGAGAGTCCGACACAGGGTAAACCAAAGGAGAAACATGCCGAGACATATACTAATCAAACTAAGAAAAACTCAGCAAAAAGAGAAAATATTAAAAGCAGAAAGGGAAAAGCAGCAAATAACAAGGGAATCCCCATGAGTTTAACAGCTGATCTTCCCGAAGAAACGCTGCAGGCCAGAAGGGTGTGGCATGATAAAGTTATGAAAGGGAAACACTTACCAGCAAGATTACTCCAACCAGCTACGACCTCACTCAGAAGCAAAGAACTCAGTACCTTTACAAACAAGCAAAAGTTAAAAAATTCAGCACCACCAAAGTTGCTTTACAACAAATATTAAACGATGCTGTCTAGGCAGGAAATAGAAGGGAGTGAATAGACCTGGGAAAAGAACAGAAAAATAAAGTAAATAATAATAGTATCATGCATATCAATAATTCCCTTACCTATAAATGGATTAAATGGTCCAACTGAAACACAGACTGGCTGAATGGAAACAAAAACAAGCCCCATATAAATGTTGACGATAATACATCCACCTCAGACCTAGGGACACACACAGACTAAAACTGAGGGCCTGGAAAAAGGGATTCTATGCAAATGGAAATCAAAAGAAAGCTGGAGTAGCAATTCTCATATCAGATAAAATAGACTTTTAAATAAAGACTATTACAAGAGACAAGGAGGGACACTACATAGTGATAAAGAGGTCAACCCAGGAAGAAGATATTGCAATAATAAGACACACGCATCCAACACAGGAGCACCTGAATACGGGAGACAAACACAGACAACCATAGAACGGGAAAGCGACAGTAAGAAAATAATACTGGGGGACTTTAACACCCCACTTATACCAAGGGACAGATCATCCACAGAGAAAATGAATATAGAAACAAAAGCCTTAAATCACACACTAGACTAGATGGACCTTTTGATATCTTTAGCATATTCCACCACCAAACAGCAGAACATTTTATTTTTCCTCAAGTGCACATGAAACACTCTCTGGAATGGATCACATCTCGGGTCACAAATCAAGCCTTGCCAAATTTAAGAAACTGAAATCACAGCAAGCATCTTTTCTGATCACACTGATACATGATTCAGTTCAGTTCAGTTCAGTCACTCAGTCGTGTCTAACACTTTGCCACCCCATGAATCGCAGCACGCCAGGCCTCCCTGTCCATCACCAACTCCCGGAGTTCACTCAGACTCACGTCCACCGAGTCCATGATGCCATCCAGCCATCTCATCCTCGGTCGTCCCCTTCTCATCCTGCCCCCAATCCCTCCCAGCATCAGAGTCTTTTCCAATGAGTCAACTCTTCGCATGAGGTGGCCAAAGTACTGGAGTTTCAGCTTTAGCATCATTCCTTCCAAAGAAATAGGGATCATTTATAGGAAAATTTTTAAAAAACACAAACACATGGAGAAATCAAACAGGTCACTGAAGAAATCAAAGAGGACATTTAAAAATACCTAAAAACAAACGGCAATGAATAAATGACAACCCAAAACCTATGTGATGCAATAAATCAATGCTAAGAGGGAAGTTTATAGCAACACAAGAAGCCCACCTCAAGAAATGAAAAGAACATCAAATAAACACCTAATCTAACACCTAACGAACCTAGAAAAAGAAGAAAATGGCCACAAAACCTCCAAAGTTAGCAGAAGGAAAGAAATCATAAACAGCAGAGCAGAAATAAACGGAAATGAAGGAAACACCACCAAAGATCAATAAAACAATAAGATACGCCTTGGAGAACATAAACAAAATTGACAAATCATTAGCCAGACTCATCAAGAAAAACAGGGAGAAGACTCAAAGCAACTTGAAATGAAAAAGGAGACATTACAACAGACAACACAGAAAGAGAAAGGGTCATAAGAGACAATTAGAAATAACTGCATGACAATAAAATGGATATCCTGGAACAAGTGGACAAATTCTTAGAAAAGTACAATCTTCTAAGACTGAACCAGGAAGAAATAGAAAATATGAATCAATCAAGCACAATAATGGAAATATCATTTAAATTAAATATTAATGTAATATTTAATAAATAATTTAATATATTTAACACAATTAATTTAAAATAATGTAATAAAGCTATTAAATGTTTAATAATTAAATTGATAATTTAATTTAATAATTTCAGTTATTAAATTAAAAATATTCAATTATTCAAGGACAAAGGAATCGTCCCATTGGGATAATTTGTTATCCATGTGGGAAGGTAAGTTGGATCCCTACCTCACAAAAAACACCACCAAACCAGTTAGATACATACTAAAAACCAACAATTGAAGGAAAAACTTTACAAAATTTTGAACAATTTTTGATGAGGGAATATCTTTTCTTTAAACTGAGGTATTGTTGATTTACAATAATTTGTTTGTTTAAGGTGTACTGCAAAGTGATTCAGAGATTCAGCCTCTCAATTGCTTCCTTGGACAAAATTCATTCCCTTTGGGAGGCCCCTGGGCCATGCCCTCACAACAGCTGGGGCTGCTAAGTCGCTTCAGTCGTGTCCGACTCTGTGCGACCCCATAGACCCACCAGGCCCATCAGGCTCCCCTGTCCCTGGGATTCTCCAGGCAAGAACACTGGAGTGGGTTGCCATTTCCTTCTCCCTCAGAACAGCTGAGAGTCTTGAATACGCAAAGCAGCATATGGTGGTGCTCGTGGGGGGTTTTAGACTGAATACATTATTCTAACATAATGCAAGAAACCGGAGAAGGCAATGGCACCCCAATCCAGTGTTCTTGCCTGGAGAATCCCAGGGACGGGGGGGGGCCTAGTGGGCTGCCGTCTATGGGGTCGCACAGAGTCAGACACGACTGAAGTGACTTAGCAGTAGCAGCGGTAGCAATACAAGAAACAAACCCAGAGGTTAAGAGAGGATCTCCAAACCTACCTTCAAACAGGAGGTCTTGCTCCCTTGAATGTGGGTGTGTGAAACAGCGCTTGGGAAGGGAAGAGGTGGGTCATGAATATTTCGTCTGCAGAGGACAATGCGATCTGTAGAGAGGATGTGCAGGCAGGTCCCAGGACACTGAGCACACGGACACGGTGGACTGTACTCCCAGCCCTGCGCTGGGGGCATCACACTATCTCTACCCCTGACACAGGGTGAGCAGCTCGCACGTACCCTGGAGAGTAAGGTCACATGACCTGGACCTGGCCAATCGGTGTGTTCCATCCTCCCTGGCCACCGTGAGTGGCTCAGGACTGGGCCGTTGACCAATCGGGGCCCAGGGCCGGGCCTCACGCTGGATTCCAGGGAAGAGGAGGGCTGGGTCTGCCGGAAAGGGTGGGGTCGTGTGAGGTCAGGCTGCCGCCCTGGGAGGGGGCGTGAGGTCGGCCTGGGGCAGTTAGTGACCTTCCCGCGCCCCTTAGGGCAGAGCCGCCGGCCTGAGAAGGAGGGCGCTGCTGAGCCCAGGGGGTGAGAGTGCCGGTTCCTGCTGTGGTCCCGGAGCTCCCCCTGAGACCGGAGGGGAGCCGTCTGCCTGTGAGTCCTCCCCTGCTTGTCTGTCAGCTTGTGTGAACCACGCTGGATTATCTGTCCAGCTGGCTCCGTGGAGACCCTGGAAATACTCCTGTGTGGGTTTTGGCTGGCTTCACGGAAGAAATGCCAGATGATACTGGGCGACTCCAGTTTAATCTGGATTCAGGTCATATCTCTTGAAAGTGAAGTGAAAGTCCCTCAGTCGTGTCTAACTCTTGGCAACCCCATTGGCTATACAGTCCATGGAATTCTGCAGGCCAGAATACTGGAGTGGGTAGCCTTTCCCTTCTCCAGGGGATCTTCCCAGTCCAGGGACTGAACCCAGGTTTCCCGCATTGCAGGCAGATTCTTTACCAGCTGAGCCACACGAGAAGTCCAAGAATACTGAAGTGGGTAGCCTGTCCTTTCTGTAGCGGGTCAGCATTCCCGACCCAGGAATCAAACCAGGGTCTCCTCATGGCAGGAGGATTCATTACCGGCGGAGCTATCAGGGAAGCCCAGTATCTCTTAAGGCCAGCTCTTCATTGATATCTCTTAAGGGCAGCTATTCATTGCAGGATTACCCTAATTAGTCTTCATGGGATTAAGCTGGCAACCTGCTAAGGTAGCAATCGATGTCCTTTATCTAGAGGACAAAACGGGGGCTCAAAGAAGGGGGTAACACAGCTACAGCAAGGGAGCGTGTACCCAGACAAAACCCCCAGATCCTTCTGTTAGAACTCAGGGAAGGCCTATGGTGCCGCTTGTCCATGTGACAGGGGCTAAGGCACCAGCGCACACTGGATACTGTGGGGACCTGACTTGGTAACTGCCTTCGGGCAGCTCTGAGACTCACAAAAGCAATTTGACTGAAGAGAGGAGGGACACCTCCCTTCATCCTCCCCCCACACCCTCCGGGTACTCCCACACCCTGCCCCCTTTCTCTCTCTTTGTGAGGGAATAAGCGTCACGCTCATGTGACCACATTGGCTGTCCACTGTTCACGAGCTACCACCTGCAGCTGCTACCGGAGAGGCCAAGAGCCTTTGTCCCTGAGTACCTCTCTTTCCTTTGCACCGTGGGCGCCCTCCTGCACACCTGCACACCAGAGGCCATTTCTGAGACATGCAGGGACCCTCCTTCAGTTTGCAACAGGTCGCATCCATCGCTGTCCTTTCAATGCTTCCCTTGACACTCAGCTCCTGAGCTCCTTTGTCTGCATTGTGGCCCACCTGGCTGCCACAGGAGGTACAGAGCTGACCATGAATCCAGAGCTCGGATCTGAGAGGCAGGAATCTGTGCATAAAGGACCTGACTAATCACGCTGTGGAGGCTGTAGTGGGCTCCACGGATCTGTAACCAGGGCTTGGGCCAAAGTGACTCCACAGCTGTTTTAATGCCTGGGGAGGGTTCTGGCTATCGTGGGGGTGGGATGAGTCTCCTGAGGTTCTGAAGGCCCACTGTGTGCAGGTTCATGGCACACAGAGAAGAGAAGGCAGAGTCCTTCCTTGGAGCTGGTGGGTTGTGGGCACAGCCATGGATGACCAGGAGTCTGCATCTCACTAGGGGCTGAGGCTGGTGCTGAGGGAATCCTCAGTGAGGTTTTTTCCTTAAAAGCCATCCTAAGTGACTTTGGCTCCATTGCTTTTTGCCAAAAACGTACAACGATCCCAAGAGCTTTGTACACTCCAAGGCTGGTGACTGGACGTGGAGCCCAGCACAGACCTGAGTCAGTCCTGCCCTGAGTCCTCCTGGCCGGCCACATTACCCCTTCCCATAGCCTGGCTTTCTTCTGCCAAGACCCCCAGAATGGGGGAAAGGCAAGTGTGGCCTCAAGCTGAGGGGCGCAGTGTGGGCTCCACGCCTCGGGGTTCCCCTTGAGACGTCTGGTGGACCTAGTTCCCGCTGCCGTCGGGCAGCTCTCTCTGGGGGCATGTCGTGTTTCTTTGCTTTCTGTTGTGATGGGGCACCCCAGTTATCTCAGGGCGATTGGGAAGTCTGCTGGTGTGACACGCTCCTGCCTTAGATGGGGAAACATCATTGCTGCATTGACGCTGCTCACTCGATGCTGGGAATCTGTTAGACACAAATGGCAAGGGGAACAGCGCAAAACAGGAAAGAAAAATGGAGAGTTGCTGGGTTGCTTCTGGTCTCACCTGTGATGAAGAGTATGTACAGCCTGCACGTGAACCCGGGTTCCCTCACCTGCCAGCTCCCAGGTGCCAGGCGCTGATTTTAGACCCCCAGCTTCACTAAGGGGTCACTGACGGACACCGTTTATGTGTATTTCAGGTCTACATTGTGATGACATGATGCCCGTGGATGTCGTGGAATGATTGCCCAACACACGCATCGCCTCACACGGTTAACTCTGTGTGTGTGTGTCTTTTATGTTGTGCTTATAATCCATGAACACAATATAGATAGCTCGCCATTTTTTAAGATCTTCTTTATCTTAGAAGTTTATAGTTTACTGTATGTCTTGCACATGTTTAATTAGATATCTTGATATTTTCAGTGCCATTATAAATTCCTAATAGATAGAGATAGAATTGACTTTTCTCTGTTCCCTTGGTAAATCCATTTACTTCAAATCATTCTAGTTGTATTTTCTTATGTATACACAATTATGTCTGCAAATAAGTGCTTTTTTTTTTTTCCCTTTGCAACTGTGATAACCCTTTCCTTTTTCTTGCCTTGTTGTATGGACTAGGATCTCCAGTACAATGGAGAACAGAAGTAGTGAGAATAAGTATCCTTGTCTCTGTCCCATTCTCAGAGGAAGAGCTTTCAGTATTTCACACAGGATATTAGCTTTTTTGTAGATATTTTTATCAACGTATGTAAACTCTTCTCTGTTAGTTTACTAAGAGTTTTTTGTTAGTCATGAACTAAAATTATTACATTAAATTTTCTTGTTTATTTTCTGCAGATTTTGAAACAGGTGATTTTTCTTTTATGTGGTGATTTAACTTTTAAAAATTTTGTGATTCCAAAACAACCCCACCTGATCTCGATGTATTCTCCTTCTGTTGCATTTTATTTGCTAGCGTTTTATTTAGGATTATTTCATCTATACTCAGAGTCTGTAATTTTCCTTTCTTGGACTTCTTCCTGGTTGGTTTTAGTAGCAAGGTTATGCTAGTCTTATAAAACAAGGTTGGAGAGTGTTCCTTGTTTACCCCGAGAATTCCTGTGAGATTACTGTTTTCTTTCCTAGATTTTTGGAAGAATTGATTGGCAAAACCAGTTTGTTTCATTGTGGGGAGGCAAATAAAATTTTCTGATTTTGTATGTCTTCTTGGGTCTATTTCAGTAAAGCATTTCCCCCCTGCTAGGAATTTATTGAGGCGAGCAGACTCTCCAGTTAGTAAGTGAACTATGGTTCATAATATCTTTCTTATCTGCAAGATGTGTTGTCTCCCCTTTTAAAACTCCTCGATGCTGGTGATTTGTGCTTTGTCTCTTTTTCTTAATAAGTCTCTCTAGGGGTTTATCAGTTTTATCAGTCCTTCCAAAGAGCCAACTTTTGGCTTTGTTTGTTTCTTTTTAAATTCATATTTGCTTTCTGTTTCCTTATTTTCTGCTCCTTTTTTCCCATCTGCCTTGTGTTTCGTTTGCTTTGCCTTTTTTCTGGTTTCTAGGGATAGAGGCTTAATTGAGTTTTAGCCTTCCTTCTTTTCCAGTATATGTGTTTAAGGCTTTGTTACCCTCTAAACACAGTTTGCTGCATCCCACAAGTTTGAAGAAGCCAGGTTTTCATTATTTTTATGGAAAAGTATTTTCTCATTTTTATTGTTTTCTTAAATTACTACTCATGAAATTCTTCCAAGCAGTATGTGATTTAACTTCCAAATGTTTGGGGAGGTTTTTGTAGTGACCCTTTTTTGATTTCTAGCTTAGTTCCATGAAGAGCCCTATCTTTGTCTTTTTGGGCTATTGTGTAAATACTGTAGACTAGCTGATAAACAACAGAAAGTTGTTTCTTGTAGGCCTGGAGGCTGGGGAGTCCCAAGATCACCAGCAGGTGCCACACCTGGTGAGGCCTGTTTCCTGGTTCCTAGACTGCCTGCTGCTTTCCTGTCCTTGCAGCACGGGAGCCTATTCCCTCCTGGCCTGACCACTCTCCTCCCAGAGTGCCTGCCTCCTAGGATCATCACCACGTGTGGGGTGAAGTTTGAGGGCCCATAAACCGTCAGCCCATTGCAATGCCTAGGTATACCCTGCATTGTTTCAGTCCTTTGAAATAATTCGAGCTTTCCTAATGGCCCAATGCATATTCTTTTTGTTATACGTTCCTTGGGCTCTTTAAAATAACAGGTATAAATGGAAATGCAATGTTCCGTGTGTATCAGTTACATCAGGTTTGTCACTCATGTAATTCAGACTCCGGTAGCCATGCTGAGTAAAAGCAGAAGAAGGTGAAAATACCTGTAATATATTTTATTTTAACACACCCCAAATATTATCATTTCAGTGTGTAATCAACATGATAAACCCTAATGACGTAGTTCAAGTTCTTTTTTTCACGCCAAGTCTTTAATATCCAGTGTGTGTTTCAGGCTTGCAGCGCATCTCATTGTAGAGCCAGCCGCATTTCAAGTACTTCATGGCTGCAGGTGACTACGTACCAGGGGGCCCGGTTCCACGAGAGATGTGCCTTTAACGTCTCCCACTGGGATTATGAACTCGGCTGTTACTCCTTTTCTATTTCTCTCAGTTTTATGTATTGATATTTTGAGGTCATGTTACTAGGTACACTTGATCACGTGTGAGGAACTCCGCCCGTTAGAATTTAGAATCCTCATCTTCTTGCTAGACTGCACTTGTATCAGTATGAGATGCTCCGTTTATCGCTAGAGATGCTTCTTTCTTTAGACGCTATTTGACAGTGATGTTGCCACGTCAGTTTTCTGTCCTGGTTGGCCTGGGTATCTTTTACTTTCACCTGTCTAAAAGAGCTTCCATCTTAACATGGGCCTCTGTGAAGAGCGTATAGTTTTCACTGGAATCAGTTTGACACTTTATCTTTTAATGAGAGTATTTGGTGTGTTTATAATGCTGATATTTCAGTGTGTAGACACCCAGTTGCTGTGTGTTTTCTGTTTGTCCCATCTAGTCTGTGCTCTTTGCTCTTGCCTTCTTTGAGTAGTATGAGGTGTTTCTCTAGTTCTGGGCTCCTCTGCCAGGTTGTTGGGTTCACATTCGCAGACAAGGCGTGTGTTTTACATTCAAGCCTAACTTAGTACTCTTACCGCCTCCCTGGCACGGCTGTTTCCTCCTTGTCACTGTTCTCCTTTAAACTGTTAGATATATTTTTGGCGTTAACATCACTGTTTTGTAGAGTTAACATTCACCCTCACAGTTACCTCACTGTTGGTCTTTACTTGTTTTTTATATTTCCGTCAGAGACTACTTTTCTTTTTCCCAAAGCACTGCCTTAATATTTATTTTAGTTCATGTGTGTGGGTGATGAGTTGTGTCATTTCCATTTGTCCTAAAAATCTTTATTTTGCTTTCACTTTCGAAGAGTGTTTTTGTTGGGTATAGAATTCCAGGTTGGTGGTTATTTGCTTTTCAGCACTTTACAGATGCAAGTCCATGATCTTCTGACTTCCTTGTCCTTGGAAAGTCAGGTCTCAGTGTTGTTGTGCCATTAAAAGCCACACCTTTTTCCTCTGCGTGCTTGAACATTTTCTTCTTGCAGAGCTGCTGAAACCAATGTGTGGTTTTCATTTTTGAGTCGCTGGTCTGATTCTTAAACCAACTCTTGCCACTGTCCCTATCAGTCAGTTCAGTTGCTCAGTGTCTGACCCCTTGCGACCCCATGGACTGCAGCATGCCAGGCTTCCCTGTCCATCACCAACTCCCGGAGCTTGCTCAAGCTCATGTCCATCGAGTCGGTGATGCCATCCAACCAGCTCATCCTCTGTCGTCCCCTTCTCCTCCTGCCTTCAGTCTTCCCCATCATCAGGTTCTTTCTAATGAGTCACTTCTTCACATCAGGTGGCCAAAGTATTGGAGCTTCAGCATCAGTCTTTTCAATGAATATTCAGGACTGATTTGCATTAGGATTGACTGATTGGATCTCCTAGCAGTCCATGGGGCTCTCAAGAGTCTTCTACAACTCCCCAGTTCAGAAGCATTGATTCTTTGGCGTTCATCCTTCTTCATGGGCCAACTCTCACATCAATACATGACTACTGGAAAAACCATAGCTTTGACTAAATGAACTTTTATTGGCAAAGTTATATCTCTGCTTTTTAATATGCTGTCTAGGTTTGTCATAGCTTTCCTTCCAAGGAGCAAGGATCTTTTAATTTCACCATCTGCAGTAGTTTTGGAGCCCAAGAAAATAAAGTTTGTCACAGTTTCCATTGTTTCCCCATTTATTTGCCACGAAGTGATGGGGCCGGATGCCATGATCTTCATGTTTTGAATGTTGAGTTTTATACCAGCTTTTTCACTCTCCCCTTTCACATTCATTAAGAGGCTCTTTAGTTTCAACCCCTGGAGGCATTTCTTATTCCCCTTTCTATCTTTTCTCCACCATGAGGGTCCCCACTGACAGTTTTTAACAACGTTGTGTAATGACAGGCTCCTTCAATATATTCTATACTTTTTCCCTCTTATATATAGATATTAACCAATCCATCGTTCAGTTCACTGATCCTCTCCTCAGCTACATCCAATCTGATGTTAAGCCCAGAGACTGAGTTCTTACATTCAGTCACTGTTGTTGTAAAGTTCTAGAGTCGGGTTTGATTCTCAGAAATGTTTCCTTTTGTCAAATATATTTTCAAACTGGTGAGGTTTGCATTTGATACCTCTAGCATACTCTGATATGCTGATATACATCTGATGCCTCTGGATCTGGTTCAGTTGTTTTTCTCTTTGTCCTCTTTGTTGTTACACCCTCTTGTGCTTTTTTGGTTGCATGTTGGACATTATGTTTGGAAAACCCTAGAGGTTCTGAGTGATGCTGCTTTCTCAGGAGTTTCATCTGATGCAGACCTCCAGCGGGGACAGAGCTGTCTGTTCACTCAGGGCCTGAGGGACTTGAGGCTGGGGGGTCCTTGTAAGCTCAGTCTCAGCAGCCTTCAGCCACCTTCTCCCCTGACCCCAGGGAGGAGCTTTCCAGCGTCTGGGTCTGGAAGCCTGGAGTGCCTCCCTTCTTGGCAGGTCCTGAAGCCCACCGACTGTCTCCTGAACACCACGAGGTGACTGATACTCAGCACTCAGCTGGTTTGGTCAGAGTGTTGCATACGTTTTCTGACATCCAGACTGACTCGTCAGGCAAGTACTCAAATTTTTGTCACCCCAGCCCAAGGAACCGTCCAGAGTTGTGTTAGGCAGCCTCCTCTGCTTGACTTTTTCCCTGCCTTTTCTTCACAGAGTTGGCTTTGCTCAGATGCCCCGAGGGAAGGAGCAGGCCTCTCAGTCTCCAGCTCCAGCAGTGGGCTTCCCTTTTGTTTGAAATCTTGGATTGTGGCTGCCTAAGGACCTCTTTTAAACTGTATTTCGCTTTTCTAGCTCTTGGTAGGCGGACCTACAAGCTGCTTGCGTCTGTCACTGGAAGTGGGGACACCCTGGGGGTCTTCTGTCATCTGAAGCCACATGTAACAGGCCCAGTAATTGTATTGATCAAGGTTATTTGATACCGGGGAAAACAAGAACCAGGGGTCCTTGCTTGGTACCCACGGTTGTGTTTCTGATCAGAACCCCCAGCTTGCCCAGGCTGTTTCAGTGCCACGTGAACTTGGGAAGGAGGTGAGGCAAGCGGCCCACGTGGCCTGGAGACAGAGGAGCCGGTCTGCCCTCTTCCCTTGTCCCTACCGGGTCAGGGCAGGCCTTGCAATGCCAGGCTGATGGTGGTGGAGGAGAAGGTTGAGGAGGGAGGGGTGACGTGACCTGTGTTCTGGGACATGGTCACATGTAGGTTTTCTTTTTCAGTTTGAAAAAATGACTGCTTTTAGTCTTCCCTCCAGTTTCACTTTAAGATTGAAACTGAAGATTTTATTCTTAAAGTTGAGCACAGTGACTTTATGGTGTTTTTGAAAGCAACAGTTGAGGTTTTAAAAACACATCTCAGAGAACTCCACTAGATAAAGCCAAAAACAGAACGTGTTCAGGGTGAACTGCGGGCGGGACCCCAAACTGCACTCTGTCTCTCCCAGAGTGTGTAATCGCTGAGATGGGTGGATATAGGACACCAAGCACCCTGGGGACCGATGCCCTGAAGTGACAGCAGAGGTCCGGGCTGAGCCAGGAGCAGTGGGGCCTGTGCCCTGGTGAGTGGAGAGCCGTGAGGGTGGGAGTGGGGCCAGGAGAGGGGTGGGAGACTCGGGGGCAGAGGGTGCGGCAGCACCTGGCGGGGTCTGGGAGGCGCTGGCTGTCGCAGCTCAAGACAGGGACACCCTTGAACCTCCACCGTGCAGCCCCCACGGGGCAGAGTCGTCTGGCAGCCTAGGATCGAAGTTTAGAGGGTGAGTTCACACCAGGTTGAATGAACCCCTGTACCCACTGTGGGTTCATTTTAGGTGCCTGGTGTGAGGTTTGTCAAGCCCTTGCTGAGCTCGAGTGAGGGAGTCCAACAGGGAGCTCAGGGTGAGAGTGAGGGACAGCGAGCGTGGTGAGTCCTCCTCAGCCGGGTGGGTTCTGGGGACGCCCTTGAGTTCAAAAACCTGGGACAAATTTCATCTTTTACCTGAAACCCTCAACATCTGGCAGTGCTGCCATCAATATACCAGCTTTGTTTTTAGATACTATGAAATTAATGAGCTCTATTTAAATTCAAATTCACGTGAACTGATAAATATTAAATATATATAATTATTTAAATATAAATATAATTTAACTATAAAGTGTTTGCTAATCTAATTAAGACATGTCTTAAGTCATCAACATTATATGATACTTTTATTATGCCTAGGTTTATGGTAAACTAAATTTGTCAACAAAAAGGTAACTCTCTCAATATATATATAAATATACATAAATATATAAATAAGATTAAAACTTTTAGACAAACTCCATTAAGAATAATTATAATTTAATAGTATAATCTATTATAATCTGTTATTATAATCTAAAATCTCTTATGATTGGAATAACTTAAATTTCTAGAGTTGTACTAAACTAAATAATAAAAGTTTATTAAATAGCTAGGTCATTTCCAAATAAAATAAGATTTTAAAACATTAATTACTAAACATTAACTTCCTCTTACAAAAAGTTAAAGGGATTTTAAACTATTAATAAATATATTTTAAAATGTATATTGATATATAAATACAAATATATATTTATATGTAATATATATATATTATAATATGATAAAATAAATATATTCACCAATCTATAAAATGCTAATATGGAGGACTCTTTATAGTTGCTAAGGAAAAGTAAGATCTATGCTTTTAAGAAAAAGATATAAAGTATGACATACTCCGATATACATTCCACATTTTTCCTGGGGGCCACTGCTCATTTAACAAACAACAATTATTAAAATAACTTGGAAGAATGACGAGCCTATTTGGACAGAGCAGTGGCCCCTCACGAAAGAGAAATTACAGGCAGCTAAGGAACTTATAGATACACAACTAGAATTAAAACATCTTGAAGAATCTTGTTCTCCTTGGAACTCTCCTATTTTTGTCATTAAAAAAAAAAAATCTAACAAATGGCGTCTCCTAACAGACCTTAGAAAAGTTAATGCATCTATGAAAACTATGGGTGCATTACAACCAGGACAAGATTGCTTTTTTAATATACCTTTGCACCCTTTAGACCGAGAGAAATTTTCTCTTTCTCTCTCTCTTATCCTAATCATATTAGACCTCATAAACTGTACCAGTGGACTGTACTGCCACAAGAGATGATGAATTCTCCCACTATGTGTCAGTACTACATAGCCAAAGCCCTTGAGCCTGTGAGAAAGCAATTTCCTAACTTTCTTGTTATTCACTATATGGATGATATATTGTTTTCAGCTCCATCTGTCTTAAAAACTGAACACGTTTGATATAGCTCAGTTATCCTTTAAAAACTCTAGATTAATCATTGCCCCTGAAAACATTCAAACCTCTACAACTTACCATTACTTGGGGTTCATTGTTAATAGGCAACGCATTACTCCCCAACTAACTCAGATCCGTGCTGATAAATATTCAACCTTAAATGATTTTCAAAAGCTCTTAGGTGATATTAATTGGATTAGACCTTCTTTAGGCATTGCTAATTATCAACTGAATAACCTATTTAATACTTTAAAAGGAGATCCTGATTTAAATAGCCCTCGTTCACTTTCTCAAGAGGCATGAGAAGAACTCTGTTTGGTGCAAAATAAATTACAAAAACAATTTCTTACTCGCATCAACATAGATTGACCTCTAGAATTGTTTATACTCCCCCCTCATTCTCCCACAGGACTTATTGCCCAACAAGAACACCCAGTAGAATGGATGTATACCCGTTTTAGGGAAATAAAGTCACTTACACCCTACCTTGATTTAATTGCCCTAATCGTTATCAATGGCAGAATTAGGACTAAAACTCTAATTGGCTCTGATCCTCATAAAGTTGTAATACTATCAATAAATACATATTACAGGTATTCCTTATAATCCACACACACAAGACATAGTCAAAACAAACACATCACACACTAAACTTACAAATAAAAATAATTAGAAAGGGGGAATATACAGGTACACTACTGTCTTCCTTATCTAAAGCAGATTTTACTAGATTCTAACATATTTTCTAAACCTATAACTATTGTTAATACAGCTTTATTTGTTTTCATTTTTTTTAACCTCTTCTTTAGATTCGAGCCAAGGGGGCCCCTGGCATTTAAAATGGAGATGAAACAAGAACCCCAGGAAGAAGAAATTCCAATATGGGCTATGTCTGCTCTAAAGAACTCCAGAAAGCACCACCCTCGGCGGCATCACCCCGATGATCTCCTCACTTGGAGACAAATAAAAACCCTACAAATCAAGCTGAAAATTTGGTCTCTCAACAGGGATTGCCTTCGAGTCCTGAATACTTTCTCCTGGCAATGCTCAGTCTTTTGGCCTGTACCTGCTTCCCCCCCCCCCCCGCCCACCCGCTCTAGCTCGGACTAATACCCAGCCCCCCTATGTTACAGGTGGTCGAATGGACAGAGAGGACCAATCATTTCAACTAATGACTCCATACATATGCTTTCAATCCCTTTCAGCAATTGTTCAGTTCTATGAATACATCTTTTCTTCCCATCGTTTTCCTCATCCTTTTTTTTTTTTTCGAATGTTACTGAGATTTTCAGTGATTTGGAAAAACTAGATGGATTTAAAGCAGACATGGTGAATATGGGATCTGGGTGGCCTTTTCTATATGGATTTTTTTCACTCAAGATGGTGTTAATGTTTATTCCTGTTATAACGTGTATGAATCCTGCATTCCTTTTTTCACCCATAGTAATTAAAAATGAATAACATACCATATACCATTTAGATATTTGTAAGCATACAGTGTTGTAGTATGAATTACCTTTACTTGTTTTGCAAACCAGTTTAATAATGTGCACCTTGTGTGTGCTTTGGAGAAACTCAGGAAACTGAGTCAGTGACTGAAATGGCCCAAGGTATCACCTTAGATACCATCTTCATCTAAAAACAAAACAGGGGCTTCCTGGTGGTCCAGTGGCTGAGACTGGACACTCCCAAAGAAGGAGGCCCAGGTTCAATCCCTGATCCAAGAACTAGATCCCCCATGCCACAACAAAGAGTTGGCTTGTTGTAGCTAAATATCTGGCTTGCTTCTACGAAGGTTGACCTGGCGCAGCCAAATAAAAATAAATAAATATATAAATATTAAAAAAATAAAACCAAAGGAAAGGAAGGGTATGGTTGTTGTACAAATTTACATCTTAGCTTTCCCTGTTGAGAGAGGAAAAAAAAAAAGAGTTTCACAAGACTGCCATCCTTCTATGTGGTGTATGCCGAGGATTCCTTTGAAATGAGATTTCTCTTTTAAATGTGACTCACAGAAGAGCCGTCTTGAACTTGGGTTCAGAGATGATCATGTGTCCTCTTAAAAAAAAATACGTTAATTAGGTCCAACTAGTTCTCGTGCTGCAGAGGTATATTTTGGGGTGGCATGTGCTCCCCTTCACTTTGGATGTATCCCAATTTGCTTACACAGTCATCTACCAAAGACATCCTGATATTTGAAAGTTTTTAGCTGTTACAAGTAGAGCTGCTGTGTATAATTGTGTGATATTTTTTTTCTGGACACTTTTTCAAAGCTGTTTGGTAAGTGCTAGACGTGTAGTGTTCAAGTCATAGGTGAGCCTTGTTTAGCTGTGGAAAAATCCAGCTAAGTTTCTCTGGCGTGTGGGATCTTCCTGGGTAAGGGATGGAACTTGCATCGTCAGGCAGATTCTTTACCAGGGAGCCACCAGAGAAGCCCCGCCCCTGCCCTGTGTTGAGTTTACTGGATCCAATAAGTGTGCAGGGCTACTTCACTGTTGTTTTAGTTTGTGGTTTCCTAATGATATATGATTTCGAGTATTTTTGATATGCTGATTTATTACCTGTATCTTTTCTTTGGCCAGGCATTCAGATTTATACATTTTTTCATGAGGTTGTTTGCTCCAGATTTTTTGATATAGTTCGAGTACAATCCTTTATCAAATCTGTATTTTGTAAATATATTTTTCTGTGGCTTGTGTTTAAGTTTTGTGAATAAGGTCTTTCACAGTTTAAATTTATAATTTTTTAAAGTGCATGGTATAAATGTTATGTCCCTTTTTGGATAGACTTTAGTGTTTGGTTTGGTTTGGTTTGGTTAAATTTCATAAGCAAACCTAAGGTACTGTAGATACAGTTGTAAGCAAAGCTGAGGTACCAAAGATACAGTTTTGCCTTTTGTCTGTTGAGAAGTTTGAGTGAGGTTGGTGTAGATTGTAAAATGATCTCTACATTCATTTGACTGGATATGGCTTCCAATTATTTGTATAATCGGTTTTGCAGATGTCACGGGAAGTCAGTTTCCCCAAGGGAAACTGGGTGGGTTCCATGAAGCGTGAACCATCTTCGATCCCTGGGGATCACTTTCTGCTTCTTCTGGCTTTGGATTTGACTTGTTTGGATATCTCATACTAGTGGAATCACAGAACGTTTGTCCTTTTTTGGTCTGGTTTATTTCACTTAATATAATGACCGTAAGGTTCATCCACACGGTAGCATTGTCAGAGTTATGGACTTTGAAGGGCTGAGTCAGATCCCATTGTGTGTATACCAGTTTGTTTATGGAGTTGGCTGTCCGTGGACACTGAGATTGCTTCTGTGTGTTGGCCAGTGTGAGTCATGCTGTTGTGACTCTGATGCAGAAATATGCATTTTTTCAGCCCCCTTTTCCAAACCTTTTGGGTACATAGCATGAATTAGAATTGAAACGTCGATTTATTCCATGTGTTAGTTTTGGAGCAATTTCTGTAAAGTCTTGCGCAGTGGCAGAACCGTTTCAGTTTATCTTTTTGTATGGTAGAATACTGTTCAAGCTTTTGAATATACGCTGTGTTGCATATTCATTCCCTCACCGAGGGACACTTGAATGGGTTCTACCTTTGGGCTATTGTGAATATGGTCCCTACAAATATTTGTGTACCAGTTTTTCTTTGAATTATTAACAAATACATAATACTATATATGAAAGAAACCACAAGGACCTACTGTATAGTTGAGGAAGGTGTATTGAATATCTTATGATAACGTATAATGGAACAGAATCTCAAGAGGAATACATGAAAAAGACATAAGTGAAAGTGAAGTTGCTGAGTTGTGCCCAACACTTTGTGACCCGTGGACTGCAGCCCACCAAGCTCCTCTGTCCATAGGATTCTCCAGGCAAGAATACTGGAGTGGGTTGCCATTTCCTTCTCCTGAAAAAGAATTAATACCATGATACTTATTGTGCCAACACTATGAGTTATCATAGCACCAGTCAACATGTATTAATACAGGCCACTAACATATTCACATCCGTAAGTATATTTCACTGCTTGGTTATATAAAAGTAGCAGAGAAGTCAAACAGAGAAGACATAAACTTCCTGTGATTGCTCATCATCATTCGTGCACTGTTACTACCTGTAACACTCATTGTGCAAGTGCTGGACTAGGAAGTGACATTCGTACAAACCGAGAGACGGTGAAGGTGTAAGGAAGTAGAACTTACTGAATTCCTTAATGAAGGATGATGGAACTCTATCTACATGAAGTGAATGAAAGTCAAACGCTTTAATTGAGCCACGTTCTCGCTAGAGTGATGAGCGTCCACCCCACCCAAAATTAGCTCACAATTCAATCCTGCAGTCATCTGGCTTCAGCGTCTGCTTCCTGCCATCCAGAAAGAAAAGGTGAGGAAGTCCTGACAAAATCCTTGCTATTTTTCTTTGTTTGATTTGTATTTTATCGCAGGGCTTGGCAGAAAGAGGGCCTAACCTGTTTTTAGAGTTGCATGCCAACGCGTGCCGTGGCGTGTTACATATGCTGACAAACTGCTATCACTTCCAACAAAGGACAGTGATCTGCACCTCAGTATTTGTTGCTTGAACTGGAATAGTAGGCATCCCTTTGAGCGCGGTCCTTCAGGCTGAAGTGCGCATACCTGAAGCAGTAGCATAAGATGAACACATTTTATCATGTAAACATCACATCCCACGAATTTGTCAGAATTTTCCAGTTATACCGATCATCATTGGAGGAACTGACTTGCCCCAGTAATAACTGGAGGACCCAGTTCCTTGACTAAATAATACGCTTACGGGTACTTCTTCCAGTGTTCTTTCTCCTACTTCGGTCATGAACAGGAGAAGCTGATGGTAGTGGTTCCTGAAATGTATGTCGATTCCTACGTGGCACTGTCGGTAAATAATCTGCCTACCACGGCAGGAGATGGAAGTGATGTGGGTTTGATCCCTGGGTCGGGAAGATACCAATTCATATACTCGTTTTATGTGAACAAGTTTTATACTCATGAATGTTTTTCTTCTGTATACAGAATATATAGGTGGACTATAAAGAAAGCTGAGCGCAGAAGAATGGATGCTTTTGAATTGCGGTGTTGGAGAAGACTCTTGAGAGTCCCTTGGACTGCCAGGAAATCCAACCAGTCAGTCCATACTAAAGGAAATCAGTTCTGGGTGTTCATCGGATAGACTGATGTTGAAGGTGAAACTCCCATATTTTGGCCACCTGATGCGAAGGGCTGACTCATGTGAAAAGACCCTGATGTTGGGAAAGATTGAAGGCAGGAGAAGGGGACGACAGAGGATGAGATGGTTAGGTGTCTTCACCGACTCAATGAACAGGAGTTTGGGTAGACTCTGGGAGTTGGTGATGGACAGGGAGGCCTGGCGTGCTGCGGTTCACTGGGGTCACAGGGTCGGACACGACCGAGCGACTGAACTGAACAGAAAACCAAATGCTGTTCAAGAACACTGAAAGAATCCTAATGTTGAAAGTCAGATCTGTATTGTGAGCAATGCCTAGAAATCCATGAGTTGAAGCGTAGTATGATGCCTATCATCCTTGTCATTCCCTCAGTGGAATACTCATGGTATAGAGTCATGAAGCTCAGTAGAATTAATCCTTTACGTCAACAACTGTGAATTTAAGTCCCTGTGAATCCTATGTGACAACCACACATACCAACATGATTTATTAGTATTAGATCAAAATTTTTAGTCCTCAGTTCGGTTCAGTTCAGTCACTCAGTCGTGTCCGACACTGCCACCCCATGAATTGGAGCACGCCAGGCCTCCCTGTCCATCACCGACTCCCAGAATTCACCCAAACTCACGTCCATCGAGTCGGTGATGCCATCCAGCCATCCCATCCTCTGCGTCCCTTTCTCTTCCTGCCCCCAATCCCTCCCAGCATCAGGGTCTTTTCCAATCAGTCAACTCTTCACATGAGGTGGCCAAAGTATTGGAGTTTCAGCTTTAGCATCAGTCCTTCCAAAGAAATCCCAGGGCTGATCTCCTTCAGAATGGACTGGTTGGATCTCCTTGCAGTCCAAGGGACTCTCAAGAGTCTTCTCCAACACCACAGTTCAAAAGCATCAATTCTTCCATGCTCAGCCTTCTTCACAGTCCTACTCTCACATCCTCACATGACCACAGGGAAAACCATAGCCTTGACTAGATGGACCTTAGTCGGCAAAGTAATGTCTCTGCTTTTCAATATGCTATCTAGGTTGGTCATAACTTTCCTTCCAAGGAGTAAGCGTCTTTTAATTTCATGGCTGCAGTCACCATCTGCAGTGATTTTGGAGCCCCCTGAAAATAAAGTCTGACCCTGTTTCCATTGTTTCCCCATCCATTTCCCATGAAGTGATGGGACCAGATGCCATGATCCTCGTTTTCTGAATGTTGAGCTTTAAGCCAAATTTTTCACTCTCCTCTTTCACTTTCATCAAGAGGCTTTTTAGTTCCTCTTCACTTTCTGCCATAAGGATGGTGTCATCTGCATATCTGAGGTTATTGGTATTTCTCTCAGCAATCTTGATTGCTTCATACGTCATGCTGCTGTATCTTGTGTTGTGTTCCAAGTTGGTGCCTTCTTTTGGACTCAAGGATAGAGTGTTTTTTAGGTGTTTTTCTCTTAAAGCCCTGGCTTACTGCAGAGTTCTAATAAATGCCTCTGTGCAATGTTTCTGTCATTTGGCTTTATAATCCAAGCCTTGTGAAGAAAATGGTTTGTATTAATCGGCTTCAGTCTACGCTTATACTTGTATTTGGCAAACTTAATATCAGTGACAGTTTCTTGGAAACTATTTGATGCATGTAACTACTGAATATCTTGTTGATGGGAGTCTGAAGGCTTAGAAACTGGTGCTGCCAAGAAAACTGAAAATGCAGGAAGTTCATGAGAACACTACTTCCGATCATGTGAGTGTGTCTGCAGCATGTCCCGGGTTTTTCTGTACTGTGTGTGTGATGCTTTCTCAAGTCTGGAAAATTGTCAAAGTGCAGATTTCTTGGGCTCTAACACAGGCATAATAAAACAGGATTTGACGTGGTGAAGAATGTCTCATCCTCTCCTCCCCTCTCCCCGTGTCCATAAGTTTCTTCTCTATGTCTGTCTCTCCACGGTTGCCCTATAAATAAATTCTTCAGTACTATTTTTCTAGATTCCATATATATGCATTAGAATACAATATTTCTCTTTCTCTTTCTGACTCACTTCACTCTGTATCATAGGTTCTAGGTTCATCCACCTCATCAGAACTGACTCAAATGCCTTCCTCTTGATGGCTGAGTAATACTCCATTGCATATATGTAGCACAGTTTCCTTATCCATTCACCTGTCAATGGACATTGAGGTTGCTTCCATATTCTGGCTATTGTAAATAGTGCTGCAATGGACAGTGGGCTACATGGGTCTCTTTCAACTTTGGTTTCCTCAGGGTATGCTTCGGAGTGGGATTGCTGGGTCCTATGGTGGTGTTATTCCTCGTTTTTTAAGGAATCTCCATACCATCTTCCATAGTGGCTGTATCAATTTACATTCCCAGCAATAGTGCAAGAGCGTTCCCTTTCCTCCACACCCTCTCGGGCATTTCTTGTTTGTAGATTTTATGATGATGGCCATTGTGACCGCTGTGAGGTGATATCTCATTGTAGCTTTGACTTGCATTTCTCTCATAATGAGCAGTGTTGAGCATCTTTTCATGTGTTTGTTAGCCATCTGTATGTCTTCTTTGGAGAAATGTCTCTTTAGGTCTTTTTCCTACTTTTTGGTTGGGTGGTTTGTTTTTCTGGCATTGAGTTGTATGAGCTGCTTGTATATTTTGGAAATGAATCCTTTGTCAGTTGTTTCCTTTGTTATTGTTCTCTCCCATTCTGAGGGCTGTCTTTTCACCTTGCTCATTGTTTCCTTTGCTGTGCAAAAGCTTTCAAGTTTAATCAGGTCCCACTTGTTTACTTTTGTTTTCATTTCCATTTCTCTAGGAGATGGGTCATAGAGTATCTTGCTTTGATTTATGTCATCGAGTGTTCTGCCTATGTTTTCCTCTAAGAGTTTTATAGTTTCTGGTCTTACATTTCGGGCTTTAATCCATTTTGAGTTCATTTTCGTGTAGGTGTTAGGAAGTGTTCTAATTTCATTCTTTTACGTGTAGCTGTCCAGTTTTCCTAGCACAATTTAGTGAAGAGCCTGTCTTTGCCCCATTGTAAATTCTTGCCTCCTTTGTCAAAAATAAGGGACCCATAGGTGCACGGGTTCATTTCTGGCCTTTCTATCTTGTTCCATTGGTCTATTTTTGTGCCAGTACCATACTATCTTGATGACGATAGCTTTGTAGTATACTCTGAAGTCAGGAAGGTTGATTCCTCCAACTCCATTCTTTCTCAAGACTGCGTTGGCTATTTGGGATCTTTGGTGTTTCCATATGAATTGTGAAATTTCTTGTTCTAGTTCTGTGAAAAATGCCATTGGTAATTTGATAAGGATCGCCTTCAATCTGTAGATTGCATTTGGTAACATAGTCATTTTCACAATATTGATTCTTCCTACCCAGAAACATGGAAGATGGCTCCATCTGTTTGTGTCATCTTTGATTCCTTTCATCAGTGTCTTATACTTTTCTGTGTACAGTTCTTTTGTGTCCTTAGGTAAGTTTATTCCTAGATATTTAATTTTTGTTGTTGCAATGGTGAATGGGATTGATGCCTTAATTCCTCTTTATGATTTTTCATTGTTAGTATATAGAAATGCAAGTGATTTCTGTGGATTGATTTTGTATCCTGCAACTTTGCTAAATTCACTGATTAGCTCTAGTCATTTTCTGATACTGTCTTTAGGGTTTTCTATGTACAGTATCATGTCATCTGTAAACAGAGCTTTACTTCTTTTCTGATCTGAATTCCTTTTATTTCTTTTTCTTCTCTGATTACTGTAGCTAGGACTTCCAGAACTCTGTTGAATAATAGTGGTGAAAGTGGACAGCCTTATCTTGTTCCAGATCTTAGGGGGAATGTGCCAGGGATTCAACCTGAAGAGATGGATGGTGTCAGAGAGTAATGAGACAGCCTCTCAGTTTTCTTTTGGACTGCCTGTTTATTTCAAGTTTAAGATTCTCTTTTATACTTTTACAAAAACATTAGACCAGAGGTTTGACATTTTCAGATCCCCCTCTCCCAGATTATTATCTCCATAAATCATTGTTGCCCTTCAAACAGAGTTCCTGCTTCAGTGATTCTCTGAGAATCAGCCTTATCATCTACTATCTACCTCCTCTAATGTGTCCTGTAGTTAACTTGTGATTACATTGTAACTCATGCTACATTCCTCAGTTTACTACTTATCTTCCTAAATCCTGTTTGCCCCTAGCATCCTGAGCTCACTATCTCTTAAAAAGGCTTCTAGGTGTAGTGTCTCTAAAAATTCCTAACTTCTATAAGCGATAGTAAAATGTGCTAACTTTACAGCATTCCTTAAAATCTTTAACTTCTAACTGTTTTAATTATTTCTAAGCCCTAAATTCATGGACCTGACATTCCAGGTTCCTATCTCTTAAACGCTGGGCTGGAAGAAACACAAGCTGGAATCAAGATTGCCAGAAGAAATATCAATAACCTCAGGTGTGCAGATGACACGACCCTTATGGCAGAAAGTGAAGAGTAACTAAAAAGCCTTTTGATGGAAGTCAGAGGAGAGTGGAAAAGTTGGCTTAAAGCTCAACAATCTGAAAACAACGATCATGGCATCCAGTCCCATCACTTCATGGGAAATAGATGTGGAAACAGTGGAAACAGTGTCAGACTTTATTTTTGGGGGCGGGGTCAAAAATCACTGCAGATGGTGACCGCAGCCATGAAATTAAAAGACGCTTACTCCTTGGAAGAAAAGTTGTGACCAACCTAGATAGCATATTGAAAAGCAGAGACATTGCTTTGCCAACAAAGGTGCATCTAGTCAAGGCTATGGTTTTTCCAGTGGTCATGTGAGGATGTGAGAGTTGGACTGCGAAGAAGGCTGAGCATGGAAGAATTGATGCTTTTGAACTGTGGTGTTGGAGAAGACTCTTGAGGGTCCCTTGGACTGCAAGGAGATCCAACCGGTCCATTCTGAAGGAGACCAGCCCTGGGATTTCTTTGGAAGGACTGACGCTAAAGCTGAAACTCCAATACTTTGGCCACCTCATGTGAAGAGTTGACTCATTGGAAAAGTCTCTGATGCTGGGAGGGATTGAGGGCAGGAGGAGAAGGGGACGACAGAGGATGAAATGGCTAGATGGCATCACTGACTCAATGGACATGAGTCTGAGTGAATTCAGGGAGTCGGTGATGGACAAGGAGCCTGGCGTGCTGCGATTCATGGGATGGCAAAGAGTTGGACACGACTGAGCGACTGAACTGAACTGAACTGAACTGAAGCCCTAAATTCAGTAAACTCCTTTGCCATAAACATTTTCCTCACAATAAAGCTTCAGATAGCAATCCCTCCCATGACCTCAACCTGCGGCCTATGTGCTCATCCTGGAACACTCTTTTGTAAAAGTCCTTAAACAAATGTCAATGATTAACTTTATGAATTATTCTCTGAGCACAGCTGCAGAAGGCTTTGTGCCTTCTCATGCTCCTCTCAAGAACAATAAGCACCTTAGTATTCCTTTTCAGTCAACTCAGCGGAGGAAAGGAAAAGACAAGTCAGAATGACAAGGCCTACCTCCTTCATCCCGGGTCTGTGCCTGCGGAATGAGGAGAGGGACTGGGGGCTGTGCCTCCATTTTGTCAGTAATGCCTAACGCGGCTCCCGACAGGAATGCTTTCAGTTTTTCACCATTGAGAAGAATGTTTGCTGTAGACTTACCATATATGCCCTTTACTGTGCTGAGGAAGGTTCCTTCTGTGCCCATTTTTTGAAGAGTTTTAATCATAAATGGGTGCTACATTTTGTCAAAGGCTTTTTCTGCATCCATTGAGATAATGATCTTTTTTCCAATGTGTTAATATGGTGTATCACATTGATTGATTTGCATATATTGAAGAATCCTCGCATTCCTGGTATAAAGCCAACTTGATCATGGTGTATGAGCTTTTTGATGTGTTCGTGAATTCTGTTAGCTAAAATTTTGTTGAGGACTTTTGCATCTCTGTTCATCAGTGTTATTGGCCTGAAGTGTTTTTTTTTTTTTTTTAAATATATATATTGTCTTTTTTCTGGTTTTAGTATCAGGTTGATGGTGGCCTTGTAGTATGAGTTTGGAAGTGTTCCTTCCTCTGCAATTTTTGAAAGAGTTTGAGAAGGATAGGTATTAGATGTTCTCTAAATGTTTGATAGAATTCTCCTTTGAAGCCATCTGGTCCTGGGCTTTTGTTTTTTGGGAGATTTTTGATCACAGGTTCAATTTCAGTGCTTGTAGTTGGGTTGTTCATAATTTCTATTTCTTCCTGATTCAGTCTTGGAAGATAGAAGTTTTCTAAGAATCTGTCCATTTCTTCCAGGTTATCCATTTTATGACCATAGTTGTTCATAATAGTCTCATTATCCTTTGTATATCTGCATTGTCTAAGGTAAGCTCTCCTTTTCATTTCTGATTTTGTTGATTTGATTCTTCTCTCTCTGTCTTGATGAATCTGGCTAAAGGTTTGTCAGTTCTGTTTATCTTCTCGAAGAACCAGCTTTCAGTTTTATTCATCTTTATTATTGTTTCTTTCATTTCTTTTTCATTTATTCCTGCTTGGATCTTTGTGATTTCCTTCCTTCTACTAATTTCGGGGCTTTTCTTTTGTCTGCAGTTGTTTTGGGTGTAAAGTTAGGCTGTCTCGTCCGTGTTTCTCTTGTTTCTTGAGGGAGGACTGTTCTGTCATGAGCTTCCCTCTTGGAGCTGCTTTTGCGGCATCCCATAGGTTTTGAGTTGTCATGTTTTCATTGTCATTTGTTTCTAGGAATTTTTTTTTATTTCCCTTTTATCTTCAGTAACCTGTTGGTGATTTAGAAACACGTTGTTTAATCTCCATGTGTTTGTGTTTCTTATAGTTTTTTTCTTGTAATTGATATCTAGTCTCATAGCATTGTGGTCGGAGGAGATGCTTGATACGATTTCAATTTTCTTAAATTTACTGAGGTGTGATTTGTGACCTAAGATGTGGTCTAGCCTGGAGAATGTTCCATGTGCCCTTGGAAAGAAGGTGTATTCTTCTGCATTTGGATGGAATGTCCTGAAGATATCAATGAGATCCATCTCGTCTATTGTGTCATTTAAGACTTGTGTTTCCTTATTAGTTTTCTGCTTTGATGATCTATCTATTGGTGTGCGTGTGGCATTAGAGTCTTACTACTATTGTGTTCCTGTCAGTTTCTCCTTTGGTGTCTGTCAGTGTTTGTCTTAGGTATCGAGGTGCTCCTATGTTGGGTGCATGGATATTTATAATTGTTATGTCTTCCTTTTGGACTGATCCCTTGATCATTCTGTAGTGTCCTTCCTTAAATCTTGTGCTTTTCTTTATTTTAAGGTCTACTTTGTCTGATATGAGGATTGCTACTCCAGCTTTCTTTCCCTTCCCGTTTGCATGCAATATATTTTTCCATCCTCTCCCTTTCAGTCTATATGTGTCGTTAGGTCTAAAGTGGGTTTCTTGTAGACAGCATATATATGAGTCTTGCTTTTGTATCCATTCAGCCAGTCTGTGTCTTTTGGTTGGAGCATTTAATCCATTTACATTTAAAGTAATTATTGCTCTATATGTTGCTCTTGCCATTTCCTTAATTGTTTGGGGTTGATTTTTTAGATCTTTTTTCTTCTGTTCTATTTCTTGACAGTATCAGTCCTTTTGACATTTGTTGTAAAGCTGGTTTGGTGGTACTGAATTCTCTTAACTTTTGCTTGTCTGAAAAGCTTTTTATTTCTCCATCAATTTTGAATGTGATCCTTGCCAGGTACAGCAATCTTGGTTGTAGATTTTTCCCTTTCAGTACTTGAGATATATCCTGCCATTCCCTTCTGGCCTGCAGAGTTTTTGCTGAAAGATAGCTGTCAAGTGTATAGGATTTCCCTTGTATGTTACTTGTGGCTTCTCCCTTGCTGCTTTGAATATTCTTTCTTTGTGTTTAGTCTTTGTTACTTCGATTAGTGTGTGTCTTGGCGTGTTTCTCCTTGCGTGGATCCTGTATGGGACTCTGTGAGCCTCTTGGACTTGATTGACTGTTTCCTTTTCCACGTTGGGGAAGTTTTGAACTATAATCTCTCAAAATTTTTCTCATACCCTTTCTTTTTTTCTCATTCTTCTGGGGCCCCTCTAATTTGAATGTTGGTGCCTTTGCTGTTGTCCCAGAGGTCTCCGAGACTATCCTCGGTTATTTTCTTTCTTTTAATTCTTCTAGGTTTTGTTAATTGATTCTTGCATTTTCTCCGTTTTGTTTTCAAGGTTTTTGATTCTCTTTACTATCCTTATTCTGAACTGTTTTTCAGGTAGTTTGTCTATTTCCTCTTCATTTATTTGGAATTCTGTGTTTCTGGTTTGCTCCTTCATCTGTGTAGTATTTCTCTGCCTTTTCATAATTTTTTCTGAACTTGTTGTGTTTGAAGTCTCCTTTTCCCAGGCTTCCAGCGAAGTTGAATTCTTTCATTGAAGAAGGTTGAATTCTTTCTTTTGGTTTCTGCCCTCCTAAGGCTGGTCCAGTGGTTGTGTAAGCTTTGTGTAGAGTGAGATTTGTGCTGAGTTTCTGTTTGTTTGTGTTTCCTCTCCTGGGTAAGGCTGAGTGAGGTGGTAATCCTATCTGCTGATGATTGAGTTTGTACTTGTGTTTTGTTTGTTGTTTAGCTGAGGCGTCCTGCACAGGGTGCTGCTGGTGGTTGGGCGATGCTGGAATTTGTGTTCAAGTCGTTTCCTGTGTGTGATTCTCACTATTTGATACTCCCTACGGCTATTCTCTGGTAGTCTAGGGTCTCGGAGTCAGTGCTCCTACTCCAGAGGTTCAGGACTTGATCTCTGGTCAGAAACAAAGATTCCACAAGTGGTTTGTTATGGCATTAAGTGAGATTAAAACAAATACCCAACAATGAGAAACCAAAGATGAACCCCAGACAAATGGCAGTTACAAAATCAGGCAAATAATAGTTAAAATAATGGAATATACACATCTATTGATTTTTGATTGATGTGATAAGTTTCCATTATCCTGAAAGCCCCATTATAATGTATGCCGTCTGCTACATGATGGTGTCATTAATTTTCTTTATTGGGTTTTTGCTTGAGGACCGTGTCGCTTCTAGTGCATCCAGCCCTGCACAGTATAAGGCTTCCACAGTGACTCAAGGATCTCATAACAAAGCCTGTATCATGCTTTTTATGATACTCTATTTTTTTCACTATGGCTGCCAGCATTTGGTGGGTGATTCTTACCATCACGTGGTTCTTGGCAGCTGTGCCAAAGTGGTGTAGTGAAGCTATCGAGAAGAAAGCCTTGCTCTTTCATGCCAGTGCGTGGGGCATCCCTGGAACGCTGACCGTCATCCTCTCAGCGATGAATAAAATTGAAGGTGACGGTATCAGTGGCGTGTGTTTTGTTGGCCTCTGCGATGTTGATGCCCTGAGGTATTTTGTTCTTGCACCCCTCTGCCTGTGTGTGGTAGTTGGGGTTTCACTCCTTTTGCTGCTGCTGCTGCTAAGTCGCTTCAGTCGTCTCCAACTCTGTGCGACCCCATAAACACCAGCCCACCAGGCTCCCCTGTCCCTGGGATTCTCCAGGCAAGAACACTGGAGTGGGTGGCCATTTCCTTCTCCAATGCATGAAAGTGAAAAATAAAAGTGAAAAATGAAAGTGAAGTTGCTCAGTCGTGTCAGACTCTTTGCGATCCCGAGGACTGCAGCCCACCAGACTCCTCCATCCATGGGATTTTCCAGGCAAGAGTACTGGAGTGGGGTGCCGTTGCCTCCGGCATTATATCCCTGAATAGAGTGCGAGTTGAGATTCCATTAGAAAAGGAAAACCAGGATAAACTGGTGAAGTTTCTGATCCGGATTAGTGTTTTCAGCACTCTGTATCTTGAACCACTCAGGGTTGTAATTGGATGCTACTTTTATGAGCAAACTTACCATGGCATCTGGGAAACAACGTGGATACAAGAATGCTGCAGAGAAGATCACATTCCATGTCCATATCAGGTTAGGGAAACCTTGTTCTAAATTTCAAAATATTTAACAGTGAACAGAGCTCATCTTAGCTTGTTTTTTTTTTTTTAACTCTTCATGAAAAACCTGAACTTTAAAATTTTAAAGTGAAGTTAATGAACAAATTTATTGTGGTAAGAATGTGATACACTCGTTTCTGTTAACATCTTCCTTTCAAAAGATCACTTTCTTGAGTCCAAGTCATGGGCTTTTAAGCAGTTTACTTCTGATATCACAAAATAGTTGCTTGTTGATTACTTAGAAGTCTGCAGGTTTGAGGGGAAGATGTTGATTAAAAGACAGTGTCTGTGGAAATTTTACTGATACTTAGAACAGGAGTTTTAACAGTTTTGGAAAACATTCGAATGCATTTGTACAAACAATTTCATCTTTTAGTTGGTCTTAGTTTTTCTTTTTTGCATACTGAATATTTTGTGATTTACCTTTTAATTTAAAGAGATCAGATAATCATAGAATTTTAGATCTAGAGAGGACCTGAGAGATGATTTATTCCAGTTCCCTCTGTAATTTAGAGTTCTTAAACATCTGTCTCATTTGAGGCTTAGAAATGTTAAGTGGCTTGCTTACTTTATTAAAGTACTTATGCATTATAGATAACTTCTGTTTACTTGTCTCTTTCCCCTAGTAGAGTTCCCCTAGTGAACTCTTTAAACGCAAGAACATGTTTTTCAAAGCATGTTTTATAGGTTAGTAGATGATGGCACTGAGAATGGGAATGTGTAGATTGAGAAGAAAAGACATTTTTGAGAAACGTTCCAGTTTTCCTGGAAACAGGAGTGTGTGATTAGCACATAGTCAATTCTTGTAAATACTTCATACTGAAAATGCCATCTCCTTTTTCATTTTGTGGTATAAATAATTCTACACAAAATTGCATTTTAATTATTATATCATCATCATTTATATTATATATAATATAATATTATAATATTACAAATATTCGCTGCTGGCTTTTAAAAAACCTGTAATTAAGGGACCAGAAAAAATGAATAATTGAAATTTTAGTACATTTCTTGATAGAATTGCTTATTAAAAACTCTGAATATGAGTTTTCAGGCCTGAAGCTAAGTAATCAAATTTTGCCTCTAATGAGAGAGAAAGAGAGGATTGAATTACATCATGTGCTTCTCCATGTAAGGTTTCTAGGATTCCCAATATATATTATCTTAGGACTATAAAAGAAATAATGTTTGGCTCTGAAAGAATGATCTGAAAAATACCAGACCTCAAACATGTAAATCAGTAAATTGGAGTAGTTGTGATGCTACGACTTTTCTAAGAATCTTTAGCATCTTTAGAACCAGTTTGAGCTATATAAAAATCTGTGTGTGTATTCATTTGTTTACAGTCATAGCTGCTATAAATGGTTTTAATTTCCACAACTTACAGAAATAATGTTGGATTTCCAACATCCTAGAAAGAATAGAAAATGGTATAATAACTAACGGAGTTATTAAGGTATAAAGTCTGGGTCAGGAATCCTGGCTTCATATCTCACTCTTATTATTTACTAGTTTTATAGTTTTTGATCAGCTTCACCTCTTTCCACTTCAATTGCTCATCTATAGAATGAGTAATGGAATCTCATAGTAATAAAAGAGAAATCGTGTTAGATAGAAATAGTAGTAGACTCTGTCTCCTCTGCATGCAGTTAGAAGAGTGCCTTCTGTATAAGAAGTGCTCGACTGTTTGTCCTGTTACTCATTTTTTCATTTATTGTTGCTGCTGTTGCTGGTATTTACACACACACGTGCGTACATAAACTGTTTTTTAAACCATTCAGTACGAAACTTTAGCAAATGCCATGTTGAAGTTACTGAGAATATACATGACAGTGTGTGTACCACCAACTTGTTCATTGTAACTGCAGTAGAGAGATTTAATGGACAAATGCACTTTAATGCCTTTACTCATTCTTTTAGTGAGGGACATAGAGTTCCAAGTGTTTTACTGTTGTGATACCTATGTTCCTTGTACATCACCAAGAATGTTCATGGGTTGGATACCTAAAAGTGTAGTCGTGGCATTTTAATATACAGGCATCTTCAGCTCAAGTGGTCCTTTTAATTTCCACTGGCAGTATAGAGTTGGGATTCCCCATTGCGCCCCATCTTGGTGTTCTCAGGCTTTAGAGTTTTTGTCAACCTTTGAGACAGTATCTCAAGCCTGTCTTGATTTTTGTTTTTATTTCCCTTGTGCCTCGGTGTTTGCCTATGTTTATTGGCTGTTTGGGGTTTGTCTTCTGTGATTGGCCTATTTGTTGCCTTTGTCCTCTGCTCTGTCAGGTTATTTGCCTTTTGTTGTTATTCTTGTTTTAATTCTTCTTCAGTTACTTGCATTGCACATATCTTCTCCTGCTCTCTAGCTTGTCTTTTCACTTTGTGTTTTCTTTGCGTTTTGTGTTTAAGAAATCCCTGCCTGCCTCTAAAAATCATCAAAATGGTCTGCTGTTTTCTTCCAGCAGTTTTTTCTATTTGATCTTTAATTCACGACTCTAATCTCTTGAAATTAATTTTTATCTATGTTATGAGTACCAATTTTAGTTTTTCATATAAATGGTGCATCCGTTTATCAAATAGCCCATGTAAATACTAGTGCATTACTGTAATATACAAGTTCCATTTTTAGGCTCCCTTATTTACTGCTCTGTTTGAACAACCTTGTTTCAATCTCACATTTCCTCTACCTTATGCATCTTCAAAATTATTTTAACTGTTCCTGGCACTCTTCTGTTTGAATTTTGGAATAATTTTTTCATGAGAATCAGGTTGTATTTTGTTGAAATTGTTTTAGGTTTTAACTGAATGCAGGGGAAATTTCTATCTTTGTGATACTGAGTTTTAGTATCTTTTTGTTTCTTTATGTGTGTATTCATTAATTTGTTCCTAGGTACCTTACAGTGTTTGTTTCAATTGTGAATGAGATCTTTTCTAGTTGGTTATTGCTGGTCTCCAAGAATGCCACTGAGTTTTATATATTGACCTTATCTTGAGCATCCCTGCTGAACTCTCCTGCTAGCTCTAATTGTGTGTAAATTCTCATATGTCTTCTTTGTAGAAATCCTGTTGGTGCAAGCAAGGCCAAGTTCATATCTCACATTCCAGTTCCTATGTTCCATTTAAGATTTTTGTGCCTATACTCATGAGAGATACAGACTGCGACAGTACTAGTTTTTCTTTTCTTGCCACGTATTTTTCCTTTCTGGTGTCAAGGATGTAACAGCGTCATCAAGTGAGGTCTTTTCCGCCTGTTCTTTGAAACAGTTTTTACAATGAATAGGGGCTGTCTGCTCGTTGAGAGAGTCGGTATTTCATCCTGTAAAAATCCTCTGTCATGGTATCTTTGAAGTAGAGAGAGAAATTTCATCTTTCCAAACCGGAACTCTGCGATTCTCCGTTCCTCCCTGTCTCCTGGCCTTCGGCAACCACTGTTCTACTTCATTTCTCTGTGACTGTGACTGCTCTGGGTGCCTCATGTGAATGAAACTCAGACACTAGAATTACAGTGCTAGTTTTCCTTCAGGATTTCACTGGAGAGGAATGTTAGACAGACTTGTAGACTGAGCCGAGAGCTATTGAATCCCTATTTGAAGTAATATCCATACATAATTGAATGCGATTTTCTGTTACTGAGCATGCCTCAAAGAATGCGTGTCAAGTTTTGAGGATAATTCCTAATGAGAGGCTTTTAAAATGTATTAAGCAATGATGTTATCCTTGAAGTAGCCTCCTCAGGTGTCTTGGAGAACATAATATTTGAATAAATGTTCACGTGAATATCGGTGGGGTTTCTATCAGTGTCATTTCTTATTAATGAAACTTTCAAACATTTGAAAATTGTTTGCGGTAGTAGATCACATTGTTTCAAAATACCCAGTTGGGTTTCAAGTAAGTTGCACGTATTTAAGTCCCTGATTTGAAGAAAAGTGGGCTTGTGTAAAGTATTTTAAAATATTTAAAATGAATGTCCTTGCTGAAAACAGGAATTCACTGTTGGATTTTAAAATGCTTTACACCAACTGTTTTATACAAGAACACTTTTTAAAAAATGTGTGTTAAATAATTCTTGAGAAGGTAATATTTAATGTCTGAAAAGAGTTGGTCATGAACTGTAGCTTGAGTTTTCAGAATAATGTATATTTTACAGTTTAAAATCGGTAAAGTTTATTCCTAGAATATGTGTCATCTTATGTATTATTTAAGTAACACTAATTTTCCAGGTACTTAGTTATTATTATTTTTTCCTTTTAAAGTATTTCCTTGTATTTGTTTTGGGGCTACCTAGAGGCTCAAAGCACTTTATGAAAGAGTTAAACATTTCAAAGTTTGAAGATATTTCTAGAAAGCCATTCATATGTAACATATTTATTAAAAACATGGGATTTAAAGTCCCATCTGTAACATTTTGAGTCTCCGTTTCCTCATGTAAATATAGGGAATCATATGTTAAATACAGTAATATCTACCTCATAGGTGGCTGTGAAGATTAAATGAGAAAATAAAGTTCAGCCTCTTACTAGAATGCCATGCACAAAGAAAAATTTCATTATTCTGTTGTTGCAAGTACATAATTCCTGAGGTTTAAAAAAGAATTGTTTTTATATTCTGTATTAGAATCATCATTTTGTCTTTTAAACATTGATTTTCAAAAGAACATGTGTCCTTTCCTAAAGTTTCCCCCTTTGTTTTTTTTCTCTTTCATCCATCTAATCCAATTACATATGTCCCTAAGAATTTTGATACTAGAACCTGTGTTTCATAAATAGAAATGTGTTACGGTAAGAGAAGCAGCTTAGCCAAGACTGTCAAGTTCACAGTAGAGGCATTTGTAGAATTTTTTTAAAAAATTATTTGTGTAGAAAACAAACAAAAAACCCATGATTTCTCTTTTCAGCCACAGAAGGCAGCCCATCTGTTGTTTATCTAATCTCGATTCGGAAACCTACTAAAATAGAATAATAGCATCCTATCTAACTTATGATTTTAGCTTCATTTTCTGATAACAGTGTTTCCCCTTCACCAGACAATACCAAAAGGAATCAGCATTGTTTATGAAAGGACCATAAGGAAATGGGTATGTTCTGCTCTTCCAACATGAATGGCAGCAAATAATTCTCTAAATATATAGTATATACTACTAATCTTTTTTTGTTCCTGCTACTAATGTTTAAAGTGGTAAGTATCCTGCCTGTGACTTGCTAACACCAAACTGATTTTTCCGCAAAATTGTTCAGTGCCTGTAATAGAGGGAAAGAGGGAGAGTTACAGAGAAATTATTCTAAGTCTCTTACAGGAAAATATTTTGACATATTATAGTTTAGAAGTATCGACTATTAAATTTATTTTCGAAGTATCGATACTATTATGTACAGGCTGCAAAATGCTACCAAGGGGCACTTTTGGATAAATACTTTAAAATATGCAAGTCATTTTGGCCTCTGCTAAACAGACTAAATAGCTTAAGCCGTGAGTTCCGTTTTAGTCTTAACTCAGATAAACTGGTGGTGGTGGTGGTGGTGGTCATTCACGAAGTCGTGTCGGGCTCTTTGTGACCCGTGAACTGCAGCACGCCAGGCTTCCCTGTCCTTCACTATCAAAGAGCCCCGTCTTCGTCTCTTTTGGGCTGCTGTTACAAAACCCGTAGACTAGCTGATAAACAACAGAAAGTTGTTTCTTGTAGGCCTGGAGGCTGGGGAGTCCCAAGATCACCAGCAGGTGCCACGTCTGGTGAGGCCTGTTTCCTGGTTCCTAGACTGCCTGCTGCTTCTCCCTGTTCTCACAGCACGGGAGCCCATTCCCTCCTGGCCTGACCCCTCCCAAGTGCCTGCCTCCTAGGATCATCACCACGTGCGGGGTGAAGTTTGAGGGCCCGTAAACCATCAGGCCGTTGCAATCCCTAGGTATACCCTGCATTGTTTCAGTCCTTTGAAATAATTCGAGCTTTCCTAATGGCCCAGTATATATTCCTTTTGTTATACGTTCCTTGGGCTCTTGAAAATAACATGTATCCGTGGGAACACAATCTTCCGTGTGTATAAGTTACATCAGGTTTGTCACTCATGTAATTCAGACTCCGGTAGCCACGCTGAGTAAAAGCAGAAGTAGGTGAAATTACCTGTAATACATTTTATTTTAACACACCCCAAATATTATCATTTCATGTAACCAACATGATAAAACCTAATGAAATAGTTCACATTCTTTTTTTCACGCCAAGTCTTTAATATCCAGTGTGTGTTTCAGGCTTGCAGCGCATCTCATTGTAGAGCCAGCCGCATTTCAGGTATTCATGGCTTGTTGGGTTCACATTCGCAGACACGGCGTGTGTTTTACATTCAAGCCTAACTTAGTACTCTTACCACCTCCCTGACACAGCTGTTCCCTCCTTGTCACTGTTCTCCTTTAAACTGTTGATATATTTTTGGCGTTAACATCAGTTTTGTAGAGTTAACATTCACTCTCACAGTTACCTCATTGTTGGTCTTTACTTGTTTTTTATATTTCCATCAGAGACTACTTTTCTTTTTCCCAAAGCACTGCCTTAATATTTTCTTTAGTTCATGTGTGTGGGTGATGAGTTGTGTCATTTCCATTTGCCCTAAAAGTCTTTCTTTTGCTTTCACGTTTGAAGAGTGTTTTTGTTGGGTGTAGAATTCCACGTTGGTGGTTATTTGCTTTTCAGCACTTTACAGATGCCAGTCCATGATCTTCTGACTTCCTTGTTCTGGGAAAGTCAGCTCTCAGTGCTTTTGTGCCATTCAAAGCCACACCTTTTTTCCTCTGAGCACTTGAACATTTTCTTTTTGCCTTAGGCACCCGCAGAGCTGCTGAAACCAATGTGTGGTTTTCATTTTTGAGTCACTGGTCTGATTCTTGAACCAACTCCCTGTCAATCAGTTCAGTCGCTCAGTGTCTGACCCCTTGCGACCCCACAGACTGCAGCATGCCAGGCTTCCCTGTCCATCACCAACTCCCGGAGCATGCTCAAGCTCATGTCCTTCGAGTCGGTGATGCCATCCAACCAGCTCATCCTCTGTCGTCCCCTTCTCCTCCTGCCTTCAGTCTTCCCCATCATCAGGTTCTTTTCCAATGAGTCAGTCCTTCGCATCAGGTGGCCAAAGTATTGGAGCTTCAGCATCAGTCTTTCCAATGAATATTCAGGACTGATTTGGGTTAGGATTGACTGATTGGATCTCCTAGCAGTCCATGGGGCTCTCAAGAGTCTTCTCCAACTCCCCACTTCAGAAGCATTGATTCCTTGGCGTTCAGCCTTCTTCATGGGCCAACTCTCACATCCATACATGACTACTGGAAAAACCATAGCTCTGACTAAATGAATCTTTGTTGGCAAAGTTATGTCTCTGCTTTTTAATATGCTGTCTAGGTTTGTCATAGCTTTCCTTCCAAGGAGCAAGGATCTTTTAATTTCACCATCTGCAGTAATTTTGGAGCCCAAGAAAATAAAGTTTGTCACTGTTTCCATTGTTTCCCCACTTATTTGCCACGAAGTGATGGGGCCGGATGCCATGATCTTCATGTTTTGAATGTTGAGTTTTATGCCAGCTTTTTCACTCTCCCCTTTCACTTTCATTAAGAGGCTCTTTAGTTTCAACCCCTGGAGGCATTTCTTATTCCCCTTTCTGTCTTTTCTCTACCATGAGGGTCCCCATTGACAGTTTTTAACAACGTAGTGTAACGACAGGCTCCTTCAATATATTCTATACTTTTTCCCTCATATATATATATATATTTTAAACGATTGATCTTTCAGTTCACTGATCCTCTCCTCAGCTACGTCCAATCTGAAGTTAAGCCCAGAGACTGAGTTCTTACATTCAGTCACAGTTATTGTAAAGTTCTAGAGTCAGTTTTGATTCTCAGAAATGTTTCCTTTTTTCAAGTATATTTTCGAACTGGTGAGGTTTGCATCTGATTCCTCTAGCATACTCTAGCATGCTGATATACACCTGATGCCTCTGGATCTGATTCAGTTCCTTTTCTCTTGGTCCTCTTTGTTGTTACACCCTCTTTTGCTTTTTTGCTTGCACGTGGACATTATGTTTGGAAAACCCTAGAGGTTCTGAGTGATGCTGCCTTCTCCAGAGTTTCCTCTGATGCAGGCCTCCAGTGGGGACAGAGCTGTCTGTTCACTCTGGGCCTGAGGGACTTGAAGCTGGGGGGTCCTTGTAAGCTCAGTCTCAGCAGCCTTCACCCACCTTCTCCCGCAACCCCAGGGAGGAGCTTTCCAGCATCTCAGTCTGGAAGCCTGGGGTGCCTCCCTTCTCAGCATGTTTTGAAGCTCACCGACTGTCTCCTGAACACCACGAGGTGGCTGATACTCAGCGCTTAGCCGGTTTGGGCAGAGTGTTGGGTACGTTTTCTGACATCTGGACTGACTCATCAGGCCTGCGCTCGAATTTTTGTCTCCCCAGCCCAAGGAACCTTCCAGAGCTGTGTTAGCCAGCCCCCTCTGCTTGACCTTTTCCCTGCCTTTTCTTCGCAGAGTGGGCTTTGCTCAGATGCCCCGAGGGAAGGAGCAGCCCTCTCAGTCTCTAGCTCCCTCACTGGGCTTCCCCTTTGTTTGAAATCTTGGATTGTGGCTGCCTAAGAACCTCTTTTAAATCGTATTTTTCTTTTCTAGCTCTTGGTAGGTGGACCTACCAGCTGCTTGTGTCTGTCACTGGAAGTGGGGACACCCTGGGGGTCTTCTGTCGTCTGAAGCCACATGTAACAGGCCCAGCAATTGTATTGATCAAGGTTATTTGATACCGGGGAAAACAAGAACCAGGGGTCCTTGCTTGGTACCCATGGTTGTGTTTCTGATCAGAACCCCCAGCTTGCCTGGGCTGTTTCAGTGCCACATGAACTTGGGAAGGAGGTGGAGCAAGCGGCCCACGCGGCCTGGAGACAGAGGAGCCGGTCTGCCCTCTTCCCTTGCCCCTGCCGGCCCAGGGCAGGCCTTGCGATGCCAGGCTGCTGGTGGTGGAGGAGAAGGCTGAGGAGGGAGGGGTGACGTGACCTGTGTTCTGGGACATGGTCACATGTGGGTTTTCTTTTTCAGTTTGAAAAAATGACTGCTTTTAGTCCTCCCTCCAGTTTCACTTTAAGGTTGAAACTGAAGATTTTATTCTTAAAGTTGAGCACAGAGACTTTATGGTGTTTTTGAAAGCAACAGTTGAGGTTTAAAAACACATCTCAGAGAACTCCAATAGATAAAGCCGAAAACAGAACGTGTTCAGGGTGAACTGCGGGTGGGACCCCCAAACTGCACTCTGTCTCTCCCAGAGTGTGTAATCGCTGAGATGGGTGGCTATAGGACCCCAAGCACCCTGGGGACTTGAGGTCCTCAAGTGACAGCAGAGGTCCGGGCTGAGCCAGGAGCAGTGGGGCCTGTGCCCTGGTGAGTGGAGAGCCTCGAGGGTGGGAGTGGGGCCAGGAGAGGGGTGGGAGACTCGGGGGCGGAGGGTGGGGAGCACCTGGTGGGGTCTGGGAGGCACTGGCTGTCACGGCTCGAGGCAGGGACACCCCTGAACCTCCACTGTGCAGTCCCCACGGGGCAGAGTCGTCTGGCAGCTCAGGATCGAAGTTTAGAGGGTAAGTTCGCAGCAGGTTGAGTGAACCCCGGTATCCACTCTGGGTTCATTTTAGGTGCCTGGAGTGAGGTTGGTCAAGCCCTTGCTGAGCTCGAGTGAGGGAGTCTGACAGGGAGGACCGAGCTCAGGTTGAGAGTGAGGGGCAGCTAGTGTGGTGAGTCCTCCTCAGCCGGGTGGGATCTGGGGACACCCTTGACTTCAGGGGTGCCTTTCAGTAGCCTCCCTGGAGGGTTGTTTGGGGGTTATTGGGGGCAGAAGCCCGCTTAGAAGACGTGTTCATTCCCAGGGGTGGTGGTTTCTGAAGCAGTTTATACTGGTCGGTTCGACTGTGACCCAGTATCTTGCAGGGTCATGTTTCACAGGGGGCCTGAGCCGTGGGCACGGCCTTCCTTCTCCCGCACCCCACACTCCCCTGTCATCTTTCTGGCAGCCCCTCCCCCCTCTCTGCACCCTTGATGGTGGGCCTGAGCCCAGCCCCCCTGTTACCACGGAGCCCCTTGTGACTGAGCGGGTTCCGGTTCCGGGCTCCTGGGAGACGTGCTAGAGGCAGAGCCTTGGTGCCATTTCTCCTTGAGACAGTGGTGCGGGTGGTCATAGTGTGAGAGCAGTGGTCCTAGTGTGAGAGCGGTGTGTGTGAGAGTGGTGTGTGAGAGCGGTTGTGTGAGAGCGGTGGTTGTAGTGTGAATAGTGGTGGTCGTAGTGAGAGATCGGTGGTGCTTGCTCGGGAGCCGAGGTATCCTACCGTGAAACAACGGTTGCCCCCGAGTGGGGGGCTGCCCCGATCCGCGAGGATGGGTCGCCAAAGGGCCCACCTGTGGGCGTTATTCCAGTGCTGCAACCCCAAGGCACAGGCCAAGACAAGAAAGAACCTGGCCTCTGACCGAGTCCTGGAAGGAGAGTGGCCTGAGGTGAGAGCAGCCCGCAGCTGGGCCCGTCGGAATGGGCCTCACCTGGCAAAGCGTCGGGATTGTGTTTCATTTCAGTAGCATGGCTGTGGGCCCTGTCAGCCTGGGCGCTTTGGCCTTAGTGCGCAGCGTTGACCCCAGCAGTTTACCCTGTAAGACGCTGTGCAGGTGCTGCGTGGAGGGTGGGCGGGGACCCACAAGAAGGGAAACACTGGCTGGAGGAGTCACTGGGGCACGTGGACTGAGCTACTGAGTCAGTCCTTGACGCAGAAATGCTAAGCCTCTTAACGATTCCCTTCTTCCAAAGAAAGCAGATACTGGCTGGAGTAGTCTCTGGGGCATGAGGATCGAGCTAGAGAGTCAGTCCTTGAAGTAGAAAGGCTAAGTGCATTAAGGTCTCCCATCTTCCAAAGCACAGAGCAGTGTGTCCAGTATTTTAATCACGGGTACCTGCTGCTTCCGTGTCTGACATACATCCTCATAGCTACACATGTCTACGACATGACTCTCATGAGTGCTGGGCACTGTTCCTGGTGCTGCACACTCAGTGTGTAGTAGGGGATACGTAGCCCAGGATTTTTTAATTTCTGCAAAGAAAAATAGAACGTGTGGTCAGCTTGAGCAAGTTCACCACGTGGACGGCCCCGCGTGCACGCAAATTGTGGCAAAATACATATAACATCAATTTTACATTTTAACCAGTGGATTGAATGACTGGGTGGCTTCCGTGGAGTCAGGCTAACAGATGACCTTGGGGTGCCATCTGCCTTTTTCCCAGAGGAACACTCCAAAGCCTGGTGGCTTCCCTTTTTTCTTCCTTCTCCCCAGTGGCTCTAGGTCACTGGTCTGTGTGTCCTTTAAGAATCTCTTTATCCACTTTGTTGTTAGGTTTATCTTTTGGAAAGCTTCTCAGACATCCTGGGCCTTGAGAAGGCAGGCTTGGATTCCGGGTTCTCCCCTACCGTGTGCCTGCCAGGTCGAGGGGGAGGCTGAAGGCCGGTCTGAATTATAGTGGTCTGTGTGGTCTTGGGGTCAGTGGAGCCCCTCTTCTCTGGAGGGGCTAGGAGAGCCTTTGTGTGGAACCTGGAGAGACTTGACAGGGCCAGTCTTGACAGTCTCACTGTCTTTTTAAATTATGTTTGCATTTAGTTTCTCATTTCTTTGTTTTTTTAGGAGAAGAATATACAACTAATTAGGGAGCATCTTCGGAGACGAGAAGAAGAAATATCAGTGCTCAAGGCTGAAATCAACAACACCAGGGTCAGAATGGGGATTCTCACGTGTTGACATTTGCCCCGTGTGGGTCACCGCTAGCCTCCGTGTTGCTGTCCTTAACCTCTGTCTGATTTTCAAGTCATTTTTCACATCTTCCCACTGAGCAGACCTGGGTGGATCAGTTTGCGGTTCTCATACCTTGTTTCAAAGTTATGATGAGACAATGTAATTTTAGTACATTTGAGGGGGGAGTGCTCTTAACTTAGATTTTTGTCCACACTACACTTTGTGTGGGATCTTAGTTCCCCAACCAGGGATTGAAACCTGTGACCCCTGCAGAAGTGTGGAATCTTAACTACTGGGCCCCTGGGGAAGTCCACTCTAAATTTCGACGGAACTGGCGGGATTCTGACATGCCTTAGCATGTTTCTGGCTATAGCGTGAGGCTGAGAGGAGTTATCGGGCCTGAATTCGAGCAGGAGGTTAAAGGTGCTCCTTTGGCCCTGCCCTGCAGCTGCTGCTGGACCACCTGGAGTTCCTGGTTTCCCGGTACCAGCCATCCTTCCAGTTGACGGCGGGCAAGCGGCAGGCACAGTCCCCAGCCAGCATGACCAGCGAGGTGGAGGTGCTCAGGGCGCTGAGATTGCTCTTTGAGCACCACAAGGCCCTGGATGAGAAGGTACCAGCCCCCCGGCCGTCTTGGATTTGTACACTTGCTGCCTTGTTTGGAGGGTGATGCACTTATTTATGTAACTACTTGACTTTTGAGCTTCCAGAATTCTTGTATATACATTTTTTTTCTGTAAGAAGTCAGAGTTTTATATGGTTAAAAAGCGTTGCCTGCGTACATGCTCAGTCATGTCTGAATCTTTGCAACCCTGTGGACTGTAGCCCACCACGCTCCTCTGTTCATGGGGCTTCCCAGGCATGAATCCTGGAGTGGGTGGCCATTTTCCACTCCATGGAATCTTCCCGACCCAGGGATCGATCCTGCCCTCTTGCATTGGCAGGCGGATTCTTTACCACTGAGCCATCTGGGAAGACCCCAGTTAAAAAGTATTAGTTGGCATGAATGTCTCAAGATGTATTATATTCTGTATATCAACTTGCAGTGAAAAACTGGGTAATAGAATTAATTTAGGATCACATTTTGTTCTCTCAAGCTTAGAATTTAAAGCTGTTAACAAGATTTCCTTGACGTTAAGATCAGTGAGAGACGTTAACGGTATTCTATTACAGTATCCATGTATTAGGGTGAGTATACACTAAGAGTGTACTAACGCACATACACACAGCAACACACAGTGACTCGGCCCCTTTGATTTGAGTTGAGAGCGCGGTTACGTGTAGGCTTGAATTAGGTGCCACACATAAAGAGGTAAGCTTGATCAGTCATCCTGGAATTTCAGTTAAGGGTTTGTCCTTTGAATCCTTTCATTTAAAAAAGAATGAAGGCTGTAGTGGTGGGCATCAGGTCTTGTTTCTCTTTCTGATTGAGGACCCACCCACCTGGGTTATTTTAATGACTAGTAAACTAGCCTTGTGGCTCAGAGCTGCAGGATGTCTTCAGTACCCCTTTGTCCTGGAGAAGACAAATTCTGACTCTAATCACCTGGTGGTATTTGGGATGGATAGCATCCCCATGTATTTTCTTTCTATGTTGTGTTTTCAGTTTCGAGTTGAGTTTTTCCAGGTGGAGTGTTGCTGTCTTTACCTATTTGTTTAGTCTGATTCCATTTTTTGGTTTATCCACATTTCTTCAGAGTCAGGGTTTCCAAGTAAAATTGGGTTCAGTTCCTGATAGACTTGAGCTGCCCTGAATGTCACTGACGAGACGTGGTCCTCTCATGCCCAGGTGCAGACCGCGAAGGACCAGGACTGGGAGCGTGCTCAGCAAGCCAGCGTACTGGGGGACATGGCCCAGGTGTTCCAGAGTGATGAGGGCGTGTCAGACAGCGAGGGCGACAGGGTCACCCTCTTCAGCCCGGCCACTCAGCTGTCGCCCAGCGGGCAGGTCGATGCCAAGACTCAGAGTGTGAGGCTGCAGGAGCAGCTGGACGCCATCAAGGAAGAGATCAGGTGGGTGATCCCAAACTCAGCTCCCCGGAAACTCAATTTCTTTGAGGAGCTGCCTTCTCCTAGGGAAGTCTGAGTGTTCCATAGTAAGAAACCTGACCTCAGGTTTGCTTCAAGAATTTTCAGTTTTGAGATTGCCCTTGATGATAGAGCTCAGTCAGCCGGGGGGTTCTGTCCAAGGCGTTTTGGGGTGTTCCCCCTCAGCTCTGAGCCCCAAGGTGGGTGAGGTGCTGAGGCGGTGTCCGCTGTGGCCCGAGCACACTCCTGTGTCCTCAGAGCCCACGAATTTCTGGTGAAAGGCCACCTGGAAGAGAAAAGCTCAGGTTTTGGGGTTGGCAAATTCTCACTCAGATGTGCATTTTCATTTTTCACTTAATAAACAGTGTGAAGATTGGCTTGTTGTAAGACAGTGGTCCAAGGACATGTGTTTGAGTTTTTCTCATCTCATCAGTATATTTAAGATGTTTTCTTTAGACACCATCTTGGCAATGATAACAATTTACAAAACAGGATAGAATCCAAAGGCCGGCCTCGTGGTGAGCAGCGGCCCTTCGGTCTGGGTGCAGCCGGGTGGCTGGGGGCCCGAGGCCTGCCTGGTGCCACACCCACACAGCTATGCCCGTGTCCCGAGTCCATGTTCAGAGTGGCCGCAGGCCGGTGACCCTGCACAGGACCAGGCAGAGGCTACTGCTCAGACTGTTCTCATCACGTCAGCCCAGGCCGAGGTGCCCATTTCTGTCCACCGAGTGCGGGGGGCCGGGAGAAAGGCAGGGGGCGAACGGGACAACCAGCAAACGCAGGTGGTGCCGCCTGCCCATTTGATGGAGAGAAAGACGGTTTTGTGGGCCGTGTTTGAGCACAGACGATATCAGAATCATGGTCTTTCCATGTCCCCTCAGGAAATGTGGAACGGTTATGTATTAATGTTTTTATTTTTACAGCAAGTTGTCATGTAAAAGTGATTTTTCCTTATGTGACAAGTGACTTGATATAAATGGTAGATTCTGTCCATCAACTTGTTATCAACAGTGAAAAACTTTCAAGTTGTATATGTGGATGTGAAGCTGGAGAGTTTACTTCCTATAACAATGTTTTATTTTAATTTGAAAATCATTTTATTTGCATCATCATGTATTTAAACTGCTATAGAAAATCATCCACAACACATTAGGGGAGAAGAGCAGAAACCGTGAATTCTAGGTTAATGCAGCACGTTGACATGAATCCAGAAACTTACACAAAGCTGGTGCAGAACTTCCTCAAGAGATGCATTTGTACATATTCAAACTTACATTAAAAATAAAAAGAAAGATCAACTCAGCACTTCATCTGGTCTGTAGACTTGTGTTTAGAAACTCCATCTTGTTCGTGAATTGCTGTTTTGATTGTACCGAGTTCCCGATTCCCAGTGGAAAAAACTTGTGGCACTGACATGTATCTCTGCCCTGAGAGCAGGGAGGTAAAGGTTGTCAACATCAGGTTATCTCCTCACAGGAAGAGCGTCGCCACCAGGGCCCCTTCAGAATGTTAGAGGAAAGACATGAAATGAAGAGTGAATGATCAGGGGCCAGTTTGTAAGACTCAATGCTAAGTTATTCTAAGTTTGAGAATATTCAAAAGAGGAAAAGTCGAACCTTTTACTTGAGATGTTAATTGAGCAACTGTTTCTTGAATTTCTAATCATGACACAGAATGCCAGCCTAATTTGTTGTCCAGACACGTTTCTCTGCTGACAAGGACAGGTGACAGGTTTTATTCTATTTTAGTTTGGTGGAAGAAGACAAGAACACGGAGCAGCGGGCCGAGGACACTGAGAGCAGGGAGGGCAGGGGGCGCTTAGGCAGCCTCCATCGTTGTAAGTCGGTGAGCTCCCTCAACCTGCTTGCTGGCTCCTCATCTGCCTGCTCTTGCCCGCCCCTGCCCAAGCCCAGAAGGAGGCGGCACTGCCCGGCGCAGCAGGGAGACCGGCTGGGCATCATGACTATGGTATGTGTCTGCCTCCTCCCTGCCCATCCTTCCCCCAGGACGTGGGTTTTCTTTATTTTGTTTGTTTTTTGCTTTTTCTCTTTTTACTTAGAAGAAAATCGGGTACATTTGATGCACTCAGAGGTCTACACTTTTTTAAACTGCCTAGTCTTTAATCATTCCACAATGGCACAGCAATGAATTAGTCTTGATATTTGGACCACAGGCTTAGCACATCATCATGAACTCAGCAAGAGCCTGCCTCTCTGTTGTTGGACCTGGCCTGTGCTGGGCACAGCAGCTTCAGGGAAGTTTCTGTTCTCAGGGAGCAGACAGCTTCGTGAAAGTAACCATAGGCAGCCCTCATGGCGTGGGAAGCCGTCCAGCACATGTTCCATTGGGGCTGCCTGGCTGCAGGGTGCAAGGCATGCGGTGGGAACAAAACCAGGAATCTCCATGGTCTGCTTGCGGATGGACCCGACCGCGGGCTCAGGCCAGCTCTGCGTGTGAAACCAGGTTAAGAGCCCGGTGCCCCAGGGCCTCAGGGAAGAGGTTGGGCTGCCTCACTTTTCTGAGTCTAAAAATGGGATGACGACCTAGGGCTGTTGGTGACAGAGTGTGCGGCTCCAAAGCAGATGTTCCAACTTTCTTGCGTGTTTAGCTTGGATTTTGTGAGTGCATTGTTATCCCATGAAGTCACATGTACAACACTGCTTTGTAACTGGACATGTATTATCACATTCTTCTGTGACCACCCATTTCATGTTAGCTTCATTGTTAGTCAGGTTATCATTAAATTAACTGTGAATCCTTTTAGTGGCCTGTGAAGTGGGAACTAGTCCATTTTGTGGTCTTCTGACACACTGTTTTTATAATTTGCATCATTGGCTAATTAGTTGCTATTTAAAATTCTTTGAGGATTTCTCTGTGGTTTCATGCTTGATTTCTTTCCGAATATTTGTTACAGAACAGTTCTGTATGTTTTCCTTGCTGTTGGAGTTCTCCGGCGGTGTGTCTGCTTTCATCATTGGTTTAGAGATCCTGTATCATCCTGTTGTCTGCTTGGTTGTCACCAATCCAGACCCCTCCCCCGCCCCCGAAGCTGTAGTTTCCCATCCATCTCCCCTCCCCCGTCCCCCCGCTTGCTCTGGTCATGGCCATGCTGTGGTCCACAGCGTGTGTGCCCTTGTTGGGTCTGTGCTTTGTCTTCATGTCTCATTAAATGGTGTTTTTCCCCATAGCAGTAAGTTGAATTGGTGAATCACTATGCAGTTCCAGGAGAAGGCAATGGCAACCCACTCCAGTATTCTTGCTTGAAAATCCCATGGACAGAGAAGCCTGGTAGGCTGCAGTCCACAGGGTCGCACAGAGTCAAATACGACTGAAGCAACTTAGCAGCAGCAGCAGCAGCATGCAGTTACAAGCATAATGTAGATGGATCCTAAACGGCATATCATGTATAATTCATAAGTGAGATTGTGCTTACATAAAGAAATGATCCTCTTAAGTGTAGAATTAATGGACTTTTAGATATGCAGATGGCACCACCCTTCTGGCAGAAGCGAAGAGGAGCAAAAAGCCTCTTGATGAAAGTGAAAGAGGAGAGTGAAAAAGTTGGCTTAAAGCTCACCATTCAGAAAACGAGGATCATGGCATCTGGTCCCATCACTTCATGGGAAATAGATGGGGAAACAATGGAAACAGTGTCAGAGTTTATTTTGGGGGGCTCCACAATCACTGCAGATGGTAATTGCAGCCATGAAATTAAGATGCTTATTCCTTGGAAGGAAAATTATGACCAACCTAGACAGCATATTGAAAAGCAGAGAGATTCCTTTGCCAACAAAGGTCCATCTAGCCAAGGCTATGGTTTTTCCAGTGGTCATGTACGGACATGAAAGTTGGACTGTGAAGAAAGGTGAGCGCCGAAGAATTGATGCTTTTGAGCTGTGGTGTTGGAGAAGACTCTTGAGAGTCCCTTGGACTGCAAGGAGATGCAACCAGTCTGTCCTAAAGGAGATCAGTCCTGGGTGTTCCTTGGAAGGACTGATGCTAAAGCTGAAACTCCAGTACTCTGGCCACCTCATGTGAAGAGTTGACCCAATGAAAAAGACTCTGATGCTGGGAGGGATTGGGGACAGGAGGAGAAGAGGACAACAGAGGATGAGATGGCTGGATGACATCACCGACTCAATGGATATGTGTTTGGGTGAACTCCAGGAGTTGGTGATGGATGGGGAGGGCTGGAGTGCTGCGATTCATGGGGTTGCAAAGAGTCAGACATGACACAGGGACTGATCTGAACTGAGCTCACACAATCTCCTTTCTGTGTTGGTGCTTGTATTTAAGAGTGTAAATCTCATCAGCTTTTGCACAGTTAATGTCTCTATTAGACTCTAGAAACGTATCTTTTACGGTTAATAAAATGTAAAGACGGCACCTGCTATTATGGTAACTTTCATTCTTATTTTCACAGGAAGCCTGTTTTAATGAATTTATTTTGAGAAGTTTTCAATCAAATTCTATGTCAGGATTTTACATTAATGTCCAAGAGGTGGTTAGATTTGTTCCATGTTAAAATAGGTATTATGGTAACTTCCTTATCAGTTAATTTGCTAATTTAAAGTATAAGATGTTTTTATTAAGGGAAAATAACTTATACAGAAGTTTGCCTGAGAATAGACAAGTGTTAAGGGCCTTTGTTGTACGGAATCCTGTGCTTTAATAAATCATGATGATGTAATAGAACTGTATCTTCCTGAGCAATAATTTCTAGTGTTTCTCTAGTAAATCTTGAATAGCTTATTTAACTTCTGTGGTCAAAAAAATGATCTGTTTCCAGTCACGTGTTCTCTGAATCTTCATGTCACTTACAAGTTTGCCCTCATTTTTGCTTTCCTGTATTTGCCTATTCAGATGCTTGAAATTTTAGCTTAAAAGTCGCAGTGAATCTGGTTTCTCTTCATTTCTTTGCATGCATCTATCAGCCTCATGATTTAAGGAAGCGGTGTCGAAAGGTAAACTATTTATTAATTTAGCAGGCCTTTCTTTCTCTGTGAAGTATTAAAGAGTCGTTTTGGTTTAACATGAATGAACACCGTGTGGTTATGTCCTGGTGAATAAGTGACTTTTTAATGGAAGTAATGAAACTCACCCACCACTTAAACTGTGTTGATGGTTCTGTTGGAAATAGGTCATTCATTGGGACAATTGTAACAGTTTGCCTTTCTCCCACTTGTTTGCCTTCTGATCATCTCATGGTTTTTTATAATAGACATAGTATTACTTATTATTTTTAAAATTTTCTTTAGTTATTTTTTTGGCCATGCTGCACAGCTTATGGGATCTTAGTTCCCCAGCCAGTGATCAGACCAGTGTCCCGGCAGTGAAAGTGCCAAGTCTTAACCTCTGGACCACCATGGAATTTCCGCTTAGTGTTTTCTTACAAGGAATGACTGAATGAGAGCCATAGATGTTAGATTTGCGGGAAGCCAGTTTAATGATGGTGGGTCGCAGTGTGCAGGAGACTCTGTGTGCCAGGCTCGTGCTTTCCGCGTCTGTCATCTCAGCCCCAGGTGAGGTCCAGGCTGCTGCTCTCCCCGTTCAGGAGACATGGACACTGAGGCTTAGCGAGGCCGGGCACCCTGCCCAGGCTCTCATACCCAGCAGCGTGATGCGGACTGGTCTGATCAGAGCCTGGACACTTAACCGTGGTGCCGTCCAGCCCGCTTTCCTCCAGACGCTCTCGTGTCCATCATGGCATCATGATGGAGGGAGCCTCAGGAGGGAGCTCGCTGCCTCTCCACTCGGGTCACTTGGATGAACCCCTGTAGTTGGAGTCCACTGCCCCATGGGCTGGCCTTCCTTGTCCCTCTCCTGCTCCCAGCCCGCTGACCGAGCACTCCTGGGCCTTCCTGCAGGACTGGGGTGGCCGCGCTCCAGTTCAGCCCACTCAGTGCCCGGGAGCCCTTCTGCTGGGCACAGCAGAGCAGCGCCGTCCCCCTGGGGTTGGTAACCTGGGTGTGCCGCTCGCCCACTCTGTGGCCTGCTTTGCCCTCCTGTTAAGTGGACACGGTGCTGCCCATCCTGGCCACGTGGGCACCAGAGGGGCGGCTCCCATCTTGGGGGAGGGCGGCCAGGCTGCGGACCCAGAGGCCTTGCTCAGGAGGAGGCCCGGGGTAAGGGGCTGGCATGGTCCCTGACCTTGAGGCAGGTGTTTGTCTCCACTGAGTCCATAGTCAGCCCAGGTGCGTCACTTCCCTGCTCTGTTCGTTGTTTTCTGATTTTTAGAAATGCTTATTTTAACTTGAATTTGAGATTGATCCCTGTTCAGTTCCATGTGGATAATTTCTAGGCTCTGTAGCCTTCTGGTGTCGGAGGGTTCTTGTTAGAGCGCAGGGGAGGGTGCCCAGTGTATCCAGCTGCTGTTAACCGAGTTCAGCTGTGTTTTGCCCTAAGTCACTTTGTTGTTACCAAGCTCCTGTGGGGCTGCATGGGACCAGTATTCTTTAGTGCTGCTGCTGCTGCTGTGTCCCTTCAGTCATGTCCAACTCTGTGCGACCCCACAGACGGCAGCCTACAAGGCTCCCCCGTCCCTGGGATTCTCCAAGCAAGAACACTGGAGTGGGTTGCCATTTCCTTCGCCAATGCATGAAAGTGAAAAGTGAAAGTGAAGTCGCTCAGTCTTGCCCGACTCTTAGCGACCCCAGGGACTGCAGCCTACCAGGCTCCTCCGTCCATGGGATTTTCCAGGCAAGAGTGCTGGAATGGGGTGCCTTCTTCTGTATTCTTTACAGAATCCCACTGAAAAGGCACAGGTTAGTTGGTTAAACAGCACACTCATTGTTTATAAAAATGCATGCCATGCGTGTTTCCCAAAACTTTCCCTGGCTTAACCACACACCCAGATGTATCAGTGAGACCTGTCTGGACCCTGAGGGGTTAATCTGTTCCCCACACTGTCCTTCCTGTCCTCACACCCAGGACCAGCAGAAAAGCTAGGAGTCCAGGAGAGATCACCTTCATTTGGGTTTTTATTAGTTTATTTGTTAATTGAAAGATAATTGCTTTACAGAATTGTCTTTTCTGTCAAACGCCAACATGAATCAGCCATAGGTACCCATATATCTCCTCCCTTTTGAACCTCCGACCCTCTAGGGTGATACAGGATCATCTCGAAGTGAAGACCTGGGGGTGCTTTATGGAAACCACTCTGAGCACATGACCCTCAAACTGCGTGTAAGTACTTCAGTGTGTGGCCCCCAGTCTGTCTGTTACCGAGAAATGTGATCCAGGCGCGTGGTGTTCGCGTGGAGGTTTAGGTACCTTTTCTGTGTTTCTCTTGTTGTCATGGGATCCAGTAACCTGCATCATCTCTCCAAATGACCTTGGGTGGTGGCACAAGCTGTATCTTTTCCTCCTTCAAACAGAAAGGTCTGGACGGCTTTGCTGAGAGGTTTCGTACTCTCGCTGTGGTGCTTCTGAGCAGCATCCTGTGATGAGGACAGTCCTTTCATCAGAGCAGTTCATGCCATGCAGGGTTCACGGGGCCGGCATCGCTCTGCTGTCCTGCCCGGCAGGGCCATCTGGTCACTGGATTCCAGGGAGGGCAGAGCCAGGCTGCAGGGAGGCTCCCGTCCAGGGTCTCTGCACTCAGTCAAATGCTCTCGCTGCCCCATAGCCCCGCTTCTCTTGATCAAGACAGTCCTTAAGGTGGCATTAAGCTAGAACAAGGGTTTCTTTTTGTAATTGTGGGAAAGCATAGCTAATAGATTTTCAGATAAGATTCTGGTTATAATGTAAAGCCTGTGTGATTGCCATTTTCAAAACACTCTACTGTTAGCCAATGTTACACTTATCTCACTCCCTCAGCTGCCAGCTTTACGGGAAGAGATAGGAGATGATGAGACTGCTATCAAATCTAAAACCTCGACCCCCGCCATGCCGCAGTCCCTGCAGCTGGACCGCCTGCACACGGGGTCGCTGCGCACAGCCAACCAAGAGGACATCAGGGATGCCCACAAGTAAGCGGCCTGTGTACGCGTGGTCAGTTTCAGGAGCCCTGCGCCTCTTGCCCTGAAAGAGTTGCAAGCATGATTTTAAAGGAATACCATTGGGTTCAGTGCCTGTGGTTAGTGGTGAACTTCAGGTGCTGGGGAAGAAGAGCTCAGTGACCTCAGTGATTTTAGAAAATGTCCTTCTCTGGAGATTGACTCCTGTGGGAGCTTTCTTCCTGCTCGTGAGAGAGGTCTGCCTGGCCTGGGGCTCGTTCCTGCCGGTGACGGCCCCGTGCCTCTCGGGTTCGCTCTTGAGGGTCCCTCCCTTTTCCTCAGGGGTCTCGTCTCAGGAGACTCTGTCCCCTCCTGTGACGGACACTGTCCTCATTCAGACCTCCACCTGGGCTCCCGTCCTGAGCAGGGCAGCACGCGATCGGGGGCACGTGTGGTCACCTGACCAGCAGCCCCGCACGGTGACCATCGCTCTCCTGCCACGGCCAGGGCCAGTCACCCTGCAGGAGGCGGGGGCAACCGCCCAGAGCAGGGGAGCTCGCCTTCCCCTGGAGCGTTGTCACCTGCCGAGCAGCGACCCTGAGGGAGGGTCGGGGCGCCCTCTGCACCAGCTGGCCTGGAGTGAAGCCCTCCTCGGGGGAGAGCTCGAGGCAGAGAACCTCAGCTTCCTGGGGCTGTTGTCTGTGTCCAGAAGCCTGCACTGCTCGTGTGAAGCGTGTTTGGTGAAGGAGACTCCACCGTCTGCTGCGAGGTTGAGGCGCGGGTGTTGCTGGATGCCCGTTTCTCTCAGTAGCTCTTGTGGAGGGGTGTTGTTTGCACGAGGGTGCCCGTTAAACGTCATTTTCTCTCCCTAAAGCTCGACAGGCTCTGAGGACAGCCCCGAGAACAACCGCAGCAGCAGCACCAGCAGGCAGGACTTGCTGCAGAAAGCCCTGAAGAAGAAGGGCATCAAGTCCTCCATCCGCCGCTGGTTTCATAGGAAGGAAAAGGGCCGGCCTGAACACCCAGGCAAGGAGGCGTTAGCACCAGGTGGGTGCTTCACTGTTCAGAGAGAAGAGGGCAGGCAGGCATGTCCCTCCTGTGTCTCCCCCATTGTCCCTACGAGGCTCCTGTCACTCACACTGGGGGTCCTCCTGGGAGCAGGAGCGGAGGAGGCGTCTGTCTTCTAAGTGGGTCTGAGATGATCAGATGAGTTAATGAGTGGATGGATGGATGGATAGAGGGATGGATTAGTGAGTGGGTGAATGGATGAAGAGATGGCTGGCTGGATGGGTGGATGAACGGGGCATGGAATGAATACAGCAGATGATTGTACTCCAATGCTAGAAACATATTCTACGAATTTGATTGAGTAGGAGCTGGGCAATGATTGTTTCCTCCTAACAGTGACACGTGTTTGGAAACGGCCTAAGTGCTCATCAGTGAGGGGTGAAATACAATCTGTGGACACCCCACAATGAACAGCCTGCCCTCCTTCCTGCCACCTTCCCCAGGAGCTCATCATGGGTTCTTCTCATGCCCCCCACCTCTCCCCACAGCCACGCAGGTCCTTCTGGGGTCCCCTCATCACACAAGGTTATCATTAGGCCCTCATCTTGCTTGGCTTCATCTCCCTGAGGACAGTATGTTCCTGCCTCTTCAGCCACAAACGTGTTGAGTCTTGTTTGTGCTGGGTGTGGATTTGCAGGGGTAAGTGGAGCAGATGTGGTCTGGAGCACAGTTAAGTGGCAAGAGAGCAAAAGGAGCAGGTTATTAAATGCTATCCCTATATTAATAAATTCAATGCTGAGATGGATGGTGCATTGATTCTATACTGATGCTGTGTGTCCCCCTTACCAAGCAGGTGCTGCCCCCTCCCAATTTACAGAGGAGGACGCAGTGACGGTCACGCGGTCAGGGAGCAGTGAGGGCAGGTACACACCCACGCGGCGGGCCCAGGCACTTTCCTGAGCCCCAGCCACCTCTCTGGTGGATGCGGCAGCAATGAGACGGTTCTGTGGCATGATGATTCAGTGGACATGAGTTGGAGCAAACTCCAGGAGCTAGTGAAGGACAGGAAAGCCTGGAGTGCTGCAGTCCACAGAGTGGCAGAGTCGGACACAATTGATTGACTGAACTACAACCTGAGTGTGTGCTCCCCTGCTTCAGTCGTGTCTGACTCTTTGCGACCCCAGGGACTGTAGCCCACTAGCTCCTGTGTCCATGGGATTCTCCAGGCAAGAATACTGGAGTGGGTTGCCATGCCCTCCTCCAGGGCATCTTGTCGACCCAGGGATCGAACGCACATCTCTTGTTATCTGTTGCATTGGCAGGCAGGATCTTTACCCCTGGCACCACCTGGAAAGCCCCAGTGGACGCTGACAACTAGAAATGCAGAAAATCCGGGCTGCTCCCAAGGTAAACTGGGAGAGCAGCAAGCACAGGTTGTAAAGACAAAGACACAGGGTGAGCGACAACATCGCGCACAGAGATAGGCAGGAATGCGGTCACCCACATAAAGGAAACATCTGTGCCGTTCGGAAGAGGGGCCCGTCCGCCCTTGGAGGGACAGTTGGAACCGGAATGAAAACCGAGGCCATGGTCAGCAGTGCCCACCCACACGGCCCGGGTGGCGTGTCCCTCACCGGGCTTCCTGTGTCCCCAGAGCTGCTGGCGGCAACATCTCTGAGTGCCAGGCCAGGCGGGGTCCCCGTGTGAGCTAAGGCATCACTGCTCTCCTTCCAGTGCTGCTCGGGCCCTCTGTGGGTGGCCACCCTCATCCCCTGCCCTGCCACCCGCTGGGTCCGGGCTCTCCCCCTGGGATGCTTTCAGCCCTTGAGCTTGGGTGTTCCCAGCCCTCTGCCATGCTGGACTGGGATGCGACTCAGGACTTAGGCTTGAGATGTCAAGGAGACCTTGAATCTGGAAGGACAGCACCGTGGGAGCTGGAGAGCAAAGCCCGCACGGGGAGGAAGCAGAGCTGGGGAACGTGCCCACAGCCTCCAGAGCCTCCTGCACAAGTGCCTCTCTTTGCCTCTCCTTGGCCTGGACAGACCCCAGCTGCTGCTGCTCCGCAGGTGTTTCCTAAAGATGCACCTCCTGCAAGAGCTATTGTCCTGCTGCTCTGGGGCTGCCTGAGTGTGTTCAGGAGCATCATACAAGTGGGGCTGCCACACCTCATACTGGAGGTTGGGGGCCTGGTACTGGGGAAGGGTCGGAGGGTGGGGGAGGGCCTGAGGGTGCGGGAGGGCCTGATGCTGGGGGAAGGTCTGATTCTGGAGTCGGGCCTGATGCTGGGGGGCACATCTGATGCTGGCGGAGGGCCTGATGCTGGGGGAGGGTCTGATAATGGTGGACAGCCTGCTCCCTGATGTACATGGAGGTGAGGATAAATCTCTATGAGAAATCTTTTTTTCATACTTTCCTCACCACCTTGGTATGTTCTTTTTAACTTTAAGATAATTTTGTGCAGTATCCCTAGATTTCTGCCAGACATCAACCTGAATTACCCGTAGGTTACGTATGTCCCGTCCCTCTTGAATCTCCCTCCCACCTCCCCTTGCTACATTCTTGTTTCTATGGATATATGAATAATAGACTGTTGATAACATAACATGAACAGCTCCCACACACAAGTGTGCACACGCACACTCCCTCGTGCATCATTCGGGTCCGCGTCAGGGTTGCCCTTGGCTCCCCTGCCCTGGGACTGACAGTGAGCCTCGACACCTCCACTTTGTTCCCACCTTCGGCCCGATGCCCGCGCCTCAGCAGCAGAGGGACCCTGTCCCCGCAGATGCTGAAGTGATGGAGCCTCTTGTCTCCGGAGCCAAGGGCATGAACACACCATCGGTAGTCCTCTGGGGACACCTACGCTTCCGCCTTCTGGCCTTTCCATTGTATCCGTCCATTTCTCTTAACACAATGTCCGTGTGTGGACTCGGGCTCCCATTACCAGCTCTGGTCTGTTCTCAGTGAGAGTACAGCTTACCCTCCGCACTCTTTATTGGCCCTGGGAAATTTTGCTTCAGTACTTGATTGAAAGAAAGCAATAAATAATCCTGTGATAAAAATAGTTCAAAAGTAGCCTGTACGTACTTTGTCACATATTCGGGAAGTTCACAAAAGATTAATAGGAAAATAGAACGATAACAATGAATTGTACAAGTAAGTTAAAGGTGGAACCCACATGTAAGGAGACATGCTGTCTGTGTCTACTGAGATACCAGCTGCATAATAAAGATCGCACCGTGACCTGAACACATCTTTTGCTGGCTTTTTAATGTGCCGCTGAAAAAGTAAAAGTTACATTTGATACTTATACAATCCAGAACGGCTGTGTCATCACAATCTAAAAATGTATGCCTGGGCCCATTCTTTAAACATGTTTACAAACAGAGGTAAGAAGATGATTTACATACAAATAAGGCCTGTGTCAGAGCTGCGCTCCGCTGTCTGTCTGGGAAGGGGCACCTTCACTGTCCAGCTCCATGGCTCTGCGGCGGGTGCAGGGCATCGCGATTGGTCCCCAAAGCGTCTTACCGGAGAGGAGGGAATCCGGGTCCACAGAGACTAGGTTACAGCAGAGACTTTCATAGTCTTCTAGTCATCCTTTCAGCCCCAATTTCATTAGAAGCTCACATTTAACACTCAGTACTTTTAAATCACTTCATGCTGCAGACAAAAAGCATTTCTTCCTAGAAAAAGTACAGTTTAGGCCAGCGGTTAAAATCCAACCACAATTGGTTGAAATTAAGTTTGCTTATCTCAGAGTGATTGTTGGAGAGCCTGGTTACATCCTGGAAGGATAGTGCACACCGTGTCATGATGATTTTACAACCGCAGGAAAACCCCTTCTCATAGTTTAACATTTAACAATTAAACAAGAATAATTACAGTAAATGCATCATTTTCAAAAGCCCTATATTTATTCATAGGATTTATACAGACAAGCACTACAGTACATTCGTTTGAAAGACTAAAATCAGGTATCAGAACATGAATTGATCTGAAAGGATATTTACAGTCAGAATATAAAAGAAAAAGTAATAATAGAAATGAAGTCATAAATTTACATAAATATAAGTAACATTAGATTCTAAAGTATTTTCTCTATGGAATTGATGAATTTTTCCACTAATTAAAAACTCTGTAATAAAATATCTTCAGGTCCATGTCACAAGTATTAACAGAGTAAAGATTTCATGGTGTTCAAAATGTAGTCTTTGTCGTATACTGGATGCTGTATAATCATCTGGAGAATCAGTGCAGGTAAACTGGAAACACAGACGAGTCAGTCCTTGGACGGCAGCTGGTGCCCGAGCCCCTGCCCCTCCAGACACCCCTCCACCCCATTCGGGGCCCTCAGCTGCTTTGAGAATTCAGAGAAACATGGAGGACCAAGCAGATCAAGGCGGGAACTCTGTGGCTGACCTTATTCTGACATATAGCTAAAAGGTGCTGGTAAAAAAAAACCTCAAAAGCCCAATCCAGTTTTCTAGCTGAGACGTGACCAGGACAGAGCAGACAGCCTCCTGCCCTCAGAGCAGCTCCAGTAGGGCTGGGCCCCCGGGCTGGACCCACCAGAGGCCCACCCAGAGTGGCACCTGCAAGGGAGGGTGGCCCCTAAGTGGTGGCCGAACCGCAGATGCCGGTGCACCTCTGTGTGATAAGGTGGCCTCCACACGGAGAGGCCCAGGGCAGGGCAGCCTCGTGAACCCTGACTCTCTGGGCCCTGCTCCCTCCTAGAACGTGCACGCAGGGCGTGGCTGGCAGCACCGCCGCTGTGGGAGGGACACCCGTGTGCGTGGACGTGAGGGAGCCCCGGCCGTGCAATCATCACTCCGGCGGCAGCGGGGCGCCAGGGTCATGTTCTCTGCTGCCGAGGGCTCCCTCGGCTGACCTCTGGAGACCCGCTGACCCTCCACTCCCGCGGCGTGGGCTCTGTGCCCCCGTGGGACCAGGCCGGCCTGTACTCACCCCAAAGCTCAGCAGGACCAAGTCCTGACTGTAGCGGAATGCAGCCTCTGCGTTCGCGCCACGCTGCCTGGTCCCACGAGTGCGGGAGGAAGCGAGCAAACACAGAGTGTGGTAGGGGCACAAGGACACACACACATGCGCAGCAGCGCCCACTCCTACTGAGGGTCTGGGGAAACTTCTTGAGAGTGGATGAGCCAGAGAGAGCAGCCTGGGGGGCCACCACGTGGGGGACCCTGCCACCCGGGGTGGTGGGAGGGTGGTCACACTAGAGCAGCAAACGGCACATTCAATGACAGAAACGCCATCATGGGGACAGCCACTCCCTGTGAGCAGCTGCCACTCTCTCATTAGATCTCCGGATTCACAGCGCTGCTGGACCTCTCTTCCAGCCCTCACAGGATCTGTGAGATGGGACATGGGGAGGGACTGGCTACTTGTGGGTCAGAGGCCGGGCACCTGTGGCCTAGAGCCCCCCGATCTGCTATCCTGGGGGCCGGGCCGCTCTCCCCAGGCCACTTCAGGGAGGGCAGAGCATGGGGCTGATCTAAGAAAGCGGAAACTCAGTCTCAGCACCCCTCGGAAATGTCACCACTGACGTTTTCTCCTCACAACACAGGCTACAGGGTCACAACACAGGCCCAATGGGTCAGCCCTGACCCCCAGCCCCCGCTCCAAGTTGACTAAGAAATCTACAGAAACCGCTAGCAGAAACCCGTTGCTCCCAATTGAACATTTTCCGTCTTCCCCTGGGCCCACCAGGAACACATCTGATGAGTGTCTGGCCAGGGTTCCAGAGAGGGCTGAAGACAGTGGGGGCTGCTGATGGAGCAGGCTATCTGTCCAAGCCCTTCTGATTCTAAGAGCCCCGGACACCTGCTGCACTGTGACTTCAAAAGCCATGGAAAACAGCCAGTTACATGGTTTATGCCCTGCCTATCTTACGTGGTTTGTAAAAGGTCACCTCCAATATATTATATTCCCAACACCTCGCTCTAGGATTGTTTCTAATTTATCTAAACTCTAATGTCTACGTCGCCATGTCCATCTGACAGGGAAATGTTGGATTATAATGAGGAGAATGGAAAATAAACAAGCAAGCAGTTAGACTCTTCAATCGACTGAAAGCTAAGCTACAGTTAAGAACAGTAAAAATGAGCTGCATGCTCCTTGGAAGAAAAATGTTGTTTAAAAAAGGAGAGAGGCACTGGGTCTCCCCCACCCCTGGTTAAGCGTATTATTGAGTTCTGGCAAAGAGATGATGCAGCTTCCCCCTAAGCCCCCTCACTGAAAGTTCCCAGCTTAGCACAGGCTTTCCCTAAATATACTTTGCTCTGTGAGAGCCAGTGAGAGAAAAGCTTATTAATCTACTCACGGGAAGGGCTAATAACAGGAAAAAATGCACCAAAGAGACCCTCCAGGCCCCGTTCCCATGGGGTGAGCGCACACTTTCTCTGGGACGGCATAGTCAACTGTGGAGAAAGCATCCAGTGAGACACCCCTGTCACAGATAGGACCTTGGGGTGGGAGGGTGCGGGGGCGGTGCACAAGGCATCTCCTGAGCCACAGAGCCTGACCCCGACCCAGGCTGTCTGGCTGTCTATCTTGCCATCAAGTGGGGACACAGCGGCCCTGAGCACCCAGCCTGAACTAGCAGCGTTCTCTGGCAGAGTAGCCGTCAGAGGGAAAACCAGAGCTGAGTTTGAAAGGGCAACTGCCAGGCCGTGTATTTACAGCCCGGCCGAACTCAGGGAGGACCTCTCCCGGCCTCACCTTCTTCATTCACCCCATTGACTGACAGTGTGCAAGGGACCCGACGACGGTGAGGACGGGGGGAGGACAGGAAGGTGGATGCTGCTGTCACTGAATTTGGATTCGGCCATCCTCCCAGTGGGGAGAGTCCTTGAGGGGCAACTGGCGTGGCCTGCGAGCGACCCTACTGTTTTACGAAAGAGCTCTTGAGTGCTGCCAGCCACACACACATCTCTACAAGCATGGGTGTCAACCTCATGCTCTGAGAACAGACATGTGTCTTGGTTTTATTAGTTGCAAGAATATGCTAACATTCAACCAGACAAGAACTTGAAGAAAAACCAGCAAGACTGGTAAACGTTTATAAACAGGTGTTAGGATTCCCGGTAGAGCACTGCCCCTTGGGCATGTGATGGCACGAAAAAGCCCTGTAACCTGGGAAGCAGGCCATTCCAGCTCATCCACATTCTAGCCCAGGGCTGCACACGCCGTCCGACCTGTCACCGACAGTCCGACCTGTCACCTACTGTCCGGCTGCATCTTCTTTGGCTGCACCGAGGGTGAGGGCAGAGAGATGGGACCCGGAAGTTTGCAGGCAGAGTCTCTGCGCACCCAGCAGCTAAGCCACGGACATCTTTTGGTCTGCATTTTTTCCTCCAAGAAGGTGCCTTCCTAAAGCTTTTGTCTACATTTGGAAATTACACAACAAAGAAAAAGACAATTTAAAACAAAGAACAAAACAAAAAGCCACTAGCCCTTTAAAATGGCTGACTTTGCCCCTGCACTTTTGTCCCCGAGTATCTGACCCATTTGTGATGACCCTGTGACTGATCTGCCCAAACTGGGAACAGAGGAGCATGGCACAAGGTGGGGTCACACGTGTACCAGGACCCTGACTGGACCCTAACTGGACCGCCCTGGCTACCCGGGTGGACGTTCCTCCTGACAGCAGGAAACATTTCACTTCATGGAAACATTTTCAAGCTGTAACCAGTTCTGTCTCACGCTGGGACAGAGCCAATGGATGCTTCTGTAGGTGTCCGATTCTCCCTGTCAAATCAAGTGTCCTTAAGGTCCAATGAAGACAAGAACTATAGTGTGGCCCTGAGCAGCCAAAGGAATGGACAAGGCCTGGAGAGGCCCAGGGTGGGAGGGCACCGAGACCTCCCCGCCCCTCACCCTACCCCCCATGTCCCCGATGCACCCATGCCTGACTGGCCTCTGGCGGTCATGGAAGCCTTTCTCCCTTGCACTGTTCAAGTAGCCTCAATAGTAAAAATAAACTAAAATGAAATAAAGATTCAAAGATACCAACAAAGGACACCTTCTGCTTGTGAAATCATCTTTCCACTTAGTAGATCACTAGCACTTTTCTTTGTATTTTGACTAGGGAATTAGCAGGATCCTGGCTCAGATGGGAAGGCATCCACCTGCAGGAGACTCGAGTTGGATCCCTGGGTCGGGAAGATCCCCTGGAGAAGGAAATGGCAAGCCACTCCAGTATTCTCACCTGGGAAACGCCACGGACAGAGGAGCCTGACGGGCAGCAGTCCATGGGTCACATAAAAGTTGGGCTCAACCGAGCAACTAGGAACAGAAGTATTTCCAAGGTCCACACTCAAGTGTGTGTGTGTGTGTGTGTGTGTGTGTGTGTGTGTGTGTGTGCGTGCGTGTCGTGTCATGTCTGTCTGTCTGCATCTCCCTCTCGCTGTCTTGCAGTCTGTCTTGGAAGCTTCGTCTCTTTCTGCCTCTGTCTCTCCCGACACCCGCCCGCCAGTCCGTTCCTCCGGCCCCGGCCTCTCACGGGTGCTATGGCTCTGGCTGAGGAGCTGGCGCCGGGACCCTGTCTCCCTGGGCGTGGGTGCGTGCGAGTGTCTGTGTGTCTGTCCTTGTGCCTGCCTGTGGCTCGGCTGCTCTCTCAGGAAGGTGGTGTGCTTGGCGGGCGGCCTGGGGGCAAGGGGGTGTGGCCTCGGGAGGGCAAGGGGCGGGGCTGAGGCGCTCCGGTCAACCGCGCCTCCGTGGCTCCTGGCATGTTTGGGCACCGGGTAGGTGCCAGGCAGGATGGTCGCTCAGAGCCCCCGCTGGGCTACGCCTAGTCCCGCAGGAGGCTCCGAGGCCTGCAGGCCACGCGGGAGGGCGGCGGCCCGGCCGGCAGACAGACACTTCTGGGACCGCGTGGCCCTAGCAGGAAACAGGATCGGGGGAGGCCCTGTTCGCTGTGCGAGGCCGGGTCTGGTGAGGCACAGGGTGGGCAGGTACCGAGACCTCCGCACCCCTCACCCCACCCCCCAGGCCCCCGTCGGCGGCAGCCCTCCAGGTTCCTCCCTCTGTGGGATTCTCCAGGCAAGAATACTAGTGTGGGTTCCCATTTCCTTCTCCAATGCGTGAAAGTGATCTCGCTCAGTCCTGTCCGACTCTTCCTGTCTTCATGGACTGTCATCTACCAGGCCCCTCCGTCCATGGGATTTTCCAGGCAAGAGTACTGGAGTGGGTTGCCATTTCCTTCTCCAGATTTCATGTTCTAGTTTTTGTAAATAGGGCTGCAATGAACATGAGCGTGCATATGTCTTTTTGAATTATGGTAGTCTCAGTAAACCCAGTGGGATTGCTGGGTGGTATGGTAGTTCTATTTTCATCTTTGTAAGGGACCTGCATACTGCCCTCCATAGTGGCTACATCAATTAACATTCCCACCAACAATTCATGGGGTCGCAAAGAGTCGGACATGACTGAGCGACTGAACTGAACTGAATAGTGATAGAAGAGTGAGTGATGTTGAGATTCTGTTGTGTTTGGTATTCCATTCTATGACTTACTTATACAATGCATAAGGACATTTGAATAGATTCTGATTGACCCTTTGCGCTATATAAAGTGACAGGCTTAGACAAATGCATATTGACAGGTATCCATCCTAAACGATCACTTCCAGTTCCCCACTCCATGATCTGTGTAGCTTTACCTTCCGAGAATGTCGCAGTGGGGTCATACTGGGTGCAGCCTTTTCAACTGGATTCTTTCACTTAGCCACATGCGTCTAAGATGTCTCCCTGTCTTTCAAGGGCTGATGTTTCATTCTTTTCCACTGTTGAGTGTTATTCCTTTGCATGTATATAGGAGGAAAATAAATGTCCCTCTCCCCTTCCAGGTTCTTGGTTGAGCCCTTTTTCTCCATCATTAAACGCAAACTAAAATGGACTGGAATAGGTGAATTTAACTCAGATGACCATTATATCTATTACTGTGGGCAGGAATCCCTCAGAAGAAATGGAGTAGCCACCATGGTCAACAAGAGTCCAAAATGCAGTACTTGGATGCAGTCTCAAAAACGACAGGATGATCTCTGTTCGCCTCCAAGGCAAACCATTCAATATCACAGTTATCCAAGTCTATGCCCCAACCAGTAATGCTGAAGAAGCTGAAGTTGAACAGTTTTATGAAGACCTACAAGACTTTTTAGAACTCACACCCAAAAAAGATGTCCTTTTCATTATAGGGGACTGGAATGCAAAAGTAGGAAATCAAGAAACACCTGGAGTAACAGGCAAATTTGGCCTTGGAATGCAGAATGAAGCAGGGCAAAGACTAATAGAGTTTTGCCAAGAAAATGCAGTGGTCATAGCAAACATCCTCTTCCAACAACACAAGAGAAGACTCTACACATGGACATCACCAGATGGTCAACACTGAAATCAGATTGATTCTATTCTATGCAGCCAAAGATGGAGAAGCTCTATACAGTCAACAAAAACAAGACCAGGAGCTGACTGTGGCTCAGATCATGAACTCCTTATTGCCAAATTCAGACTGAAATTGAAGAAAGTAGGGAAAACCGCTAGACCATTCAGGTATGACCTAAATCAAATCCCTTATGATTGTACAGTGGAAGTGAGAAACAGATTTAAGGGCCTAGATCTGATAGACAGAGTGCCTGATGAACTATGGAATGAGGTTCGTGACATTGTACAGGAGACAGGGATCAACACCATCCCCATGGGAAAGAAATGCAAAAAAGCAAAATGGCTGTGTGGGGAGGCCTTACAAATAGCTGTGCAAAGAAGAGAGACGTAAAGCAAAGGAGAAAAGGAAAGATATAAGCATCTGAATGCAGAGTTCCAAAGAATAGCAAGAAGACATAAGAAAGCCTTCTTCAGTGATCAATGCAAAGAAATAGAGGAAAACAACAGAATGGGAAAGACTAGAGATCTCTTTAAGAAAATCAGAGACACCAAGGGAACATTTCATGCCAAGATGGGCTCGATAAAGGACAGAAATGGTATGGACCTAACAGAAGCAGAAGATATTAAGAAGAGGTGGCAAGAATACACAGAAGAACTATACAAAAAAGATCTCCATGACCCAGATAATCATGATGATGTGATCACTAATCTAGAGCCAGACATCTTGGACAGTGAAGTCAAGTGGGCCTTAGAAAGCATCACTATGAACAAAGCTGGTGGAGGTGATGGAATTCCAGTGGAGCTGTTTCAAATCCTGGAAGATGATGCTGTGACAGTGCTGCACTCAATATGCCAGCAAATTTGGAAAACTCAGCAGTGGCCACAGGACTGGAAAAGGTCAGGTTTCATTCCAATTCCAAAGAAAGCCAATGCCAAAGAATGCTCAAACTACCACACAATTGCACTCATCTCTCATGATAGTAAAGTAATGCTCAAAATTCTCCAAGCCAGGCTTTAGCAATACGTGAACCGTGAACTCCCTGATGTTCAAGCTGGTTTTAGAAAAGGCAGAGGAACCAGAGATCAAATTGCCAACATCCGTTGGATCTTCGAAAAGCAAGAGATTCCAGAAAATATCTATTTCTGCTTTATTGACTATGCCAAAGCCTTTGACTGTGTGGATCACAATAAACTGTGGAAAATTCTGAAAGAGATGGGAATACCAGACCACCTGACCTGCCTCTTGAAAAATCTGTATGCAGGTCAGGAAGCAACAGTTAGAACTGGACATGGAACAACAGACTGGTTCCAAATAGGAAAAGGAGTACGTCAAGGCTGCATATTGTCACCCTGCTTCTTTAACTTCTATGCAGAGTACATCATGAGAAACACTGGACTGGAAATAACACAAGCTGGAATCAAGATTGCCAGGAGAAATATCTATAACCTCAGATATGCAGATGACACCACCCTTATGGCAGAAAGTGAAGAGGAGCTAAAAAACCTCTTGATGAAAGTGAAAAAGTTGGCTTAAAGCTCACCATTCAGAAAACGAAGATCATGGCATCTTGTCACATCACTTCATGGTAAATAGATGGGGAAACAGTTGAAACAGGGTCAGACTTTATTTTTTGGGGCTCCAAAATCACTGCAGATGGTGACTGCAGCCATGAAATTAAAAGACGCTTAGTGCTTGGAAGGAAAGTTATGACCAACCTAGATAGTATATTCAAAAGCAGAGACATTATGTTGTCGGCTAAGGTCCGCCTAGTCAAGGCTATGGTTTTTCCTGTGGTCATGTATGGATGTGAGAGTTGGACTGTGAAGAAGGCTGAGCGCCGAAGAATTGATGCTTTTGAACTGTGGTGTTGGAGAAGACTCTTGAGAGTCCCTTGGACTGCAAGGAGATCCAACTAGTCCATTCTGAAGGAGATCAGCCCTGGGATTTCTTTGGAAGGAATGATGCTAAAGCTGAAACTCCAGTACTTTGGCCACCTCATGCGAAGAGTTGACTCATTGGAAAAGACTCTGATACTGGGAGGGATCGGGGGCAGTAGGAGAAGCAGAAGCAGAGGATGAGACGGCTGGATGGCATCACGGACTCGATGGATGTGAGTCTGAGTGAACTTCAGGAGATGGTGATGAACACGGAGGCCTGACGTGCTACTATTCATGGGGTCACAAAGAGTTGGACACGACTGAGTGACCAAACTGAACTGATCAGGAGAAAGAAGTTTAATTTACATGTATAGCTTTGGCATAGAGAGGAGATGCCAAGGAAAACTGAGTCACTCCCTGAAACGACCAAAGCCTTCATCATAAATAGCTCTTCAGCCCCAAACAGGAGACAGACCTTGAGGGGAAGGCAGAGGCCCTTTATGGCCGGTTATCATGCAAAGCACAATAAATAAGCAGATGATTGTTTGCAGATTTAAGTCCTGACTTCTTCATGGATAAGTGTTCCTTCCTTGAGATATAATTATCCTTCTCCTAGGTTCAAAGGGGGAGACCCTTACAAATGGAGATTTCCCTAATAAATGTAAGTGTACCTCACAAAAGGGCAACCTCACTCTTCCCTGGTGAGCTAGCTGCTAAGAATCTGCCTGCTAATGCGGTGGACACAGGTTCTATCCCTGAGCCAGGAGAATGCCACCTGCCACAGAACAGCTGAGCTCATGCGTCACAACTACTGAGCCAGCGCTCTAGAGCCGGGGAGCCACAACTGCTCCGTGCAGGCGCCACAGCTACTGAAGCCTGCACACCTAGAGCCCATGCTCTGCAGCCAGAGCGGAACCAGCTCTCCACAACTGGAGAACGCCTCTCAAAGCAACGAAGACACAGCGTGGCCATGCAGACATGAATACATCTTTGAAAAAATTGGGGGCATTATTATTTTAAACTAAACTGACTCATGTGAGACATCATTTGGGGTGGTGTGTTCTGGTCCCCTTGATATCCGTGTACACCAATTTGCTCACACATTCATCTGCTGAAGGATATCCTGATTTCTTCAAGTTTGTAGCCATTGTGAATAGAACTGCAGTGCAAAACCGCATCCTCGTTTGCATTTGGACGTAGAATTTCAGAGCAACTGTGTAAATCCTGAAAGCATGATTGCTGGATCCGAAGGTGAGACTCTTGAGCTTTGGGGAAAACTGCCAGACTGTCTCTCATGGGGGCTGTACATGCCTCCCACCAGCAACGAGGAGTTGCTGTTGTTCCTCACCCCCCAGCAATTAGTATTATATTTGGAGTTTAGCAGTCCTAAGAGGTGTGGTGTGATATACCATGATTTTAATTTGTAATTCCCTGATTGTACATAATGGTGAGCCTGTGTGCTATTTATTTTTAACCACTAAGGAAATTCTGACATGTGTTGCAAAGTGCATAAAGTTTGCAGTCATATGCCAAGTGAAACAAGGTAAACAGAAATGGACAAATAATCTACGATTCCACTGTGAGATGTCCAGATAAGTCCACTGCAAACACAAAGTAGAATAAGGCTGCCAGGGGATGCAGGGAGTTGGACCTGCTGGACGTGAACAAGGGCCAGTGACCGTGCATGGCGATGGTGGTGGTCACTCACTCAGTCAGTCAGCTCAGTCGCTCAGGAAAGTCTGATTCTGCGACCCCATGAATCGCAGCACGCCAGGCCTCCCTGTCCATCACCAACTCCTGGAGTTTACCCAAAGCATGTCCATTGAGTCGGTGATGCCATCTAACCATCTCACCCTCTGTCATCCCCTTTACCTCCAGCCATCAGTCTTTCCCAACATCAGTGTCTTTTGAAATGAGTCAGCTCTTCGCATCAGGTGGCCAAAATATTGGAGTTTCAGCTTCAACATCAGTACTTCCAAAGAACACCCAGGACTGATTTCCTTTAGGATGGACTGGTTGGATCTCCTTGCAGTCCAAGGGACTCTCAAGAGTCTTCTCCAACACCACAGTTCGAAAGCATCAGTTTTTCTGTGCTCAGCATGAGACACAGGACACAGCCAGCAGTAACACCTTCTCACACAGATTTCCAGTCAGTGCCTGTCAAACTTCTGCACCCTTGGTTCCTCTCCTTTGGGTCTGACAGCTCAAAGCCTCATGAAACTGAGGTGTTCTCCTTCTCAGAAAACGGAACCTAGGACACAACTCCATGCCTCATTCTGCCAGCCAAGGCTATCAGCTCCTCTTACTGAAGAGCCATGTGTCACACGTGTCCTATAGAAGTCCTCAAATTAACAAAAATGCCAACGAGAAGACCTAGGGTGGGGGAGAGCTGAGCTTAAAGAAATTATCACCAGATGCGCCAGACTGCCAGCTGCTAAGGTGTGTGGCATCAACTTCCCACTGGCCTGACATCTTGGAGGTCATGCCCTCAAACTGGTGACAAGACACCTAGGAGGGACACTCTGGCAACATGATGAGCAGGTAGTGAGACCTGGCGGGAAGAGTGGAAGTGGACAGAAGGTGGATCCTGCAGCAAGAGCAGATGCTCCGACTGGCTGTGCTTGGCATGTGCTATGCTTAGTTGCTCAGTCATGTCCGACTCTTTGCGACCTCATGAAATGTAGCCCTCCAGGCTCCGCTATCCATAGGGATTCTCCAGGCAAGAATACTGGAGTAGGGGATCTTCCCAATCCAGGGATCGAACCCACGTCTCCTGCATTGCAGGCAGATTCCTTTACCATCCAAGCCTTCCCAGAAGAGAGATTGTTAATGGAACTGAGTAAAGGTCAGGTTATTTGACCAGAGACCAAGACCTTGGCCTCTGAAAGCTCTTGAATATTTATTTGCTTTGCTCTCACTACTGTTTCTTGACTTTCCACCAACTTCAGAAGGTTAGGGGGTAGGGAGAGGAAAGCAGTGAATCATCAAGGAGAATTGTATTCCTACAACTAAACTATGATCCTAAGATATTGTCAGTTATAAAAAGACTTCCACCTCCACGAACCCAACTCAGGAGATATTCAGAGTTTGAATGTTGCCAAAGAAATTTTCATTTGCTTCTTTCCTATTGCATAATGCGTCCTCCTTCACTTTCAGTCTCTAAAACCTAAATTAAAGGCGACATCTGCTTCTAGCAAATGCAGTCAGTGTTGTCTTGGCACCACCAGTATGCAATCATAAAACCAAAGGAAGAAAAAGAGGAGTAAAAAAGGACAGCACGGTGCAGCTTCCAGAAACCAGACCCTTTCCCGAATCACCCCCTTTCCACACCCATCTTGCTTCCTCCCACGGGTCTCAATCTGCTGTCATAATTCAACTGCAAATACACATGTGTGCTCAGTCACTTCAGTCATCTCCAACTCAGTGTGTCCCCATGGACTGTAGCCCACCAGGATTCTCTGTCCATGGGATGCTCCACGCAACGACACTGGAGTGGGTTGTCTTGCCCTCCTCCAGGCGATCTTCCTGACCTAGGGATCACTGTTATCCCTGGTCTTCTGTGTGTCCTAAGTTGGCAGATGGGTTCTATACCACCAGAGTCACCTGGAAGCACCCTGCTACAAATATACTCAACAGGAAATGCACTCCAGGCCTGTTTGATCTCTCATTCATCAAAAACCACCAAGATTTGCTCAGAACTGAAAAATTCAAACAATAAAATCTTTGTAAAGACAAACTACACTCAAGGAATCTGTATGCCCCTGACCAGTTCAGCCACAAATGACTCCAAAGGGGAGAGTCTCACTCTTTCTGAGGACAGGGGTGCCCCACTCCCAGCCTGATGATTGTTAGGTCCCCAAACATGGCTTTTGCTCTAGGTCAAAGCTGTCCAGTGAAGTGTACTGTGGACTACAAACTCAAGCTCCATATAATACCTGACATTTTCTAGTAACTACATTGAAAAACATAAAGAAGCAGATGAAATTAATTTTCAAATTATATTTTAATCCAGTAAGGAAAAAATATTATCATTTCAACATGTGATCAATATGTCACAAGTCATGGCTGGCGTGCACATAAGTCTGACCTTCTTTTCATGTCTAAATACATTCCTTTCTAACAAAGTGCCACTCCTAGGATGGGAAGCTAAAATGGGAACCCCTTTACCTTGGGAGTAAGCCTGTCAGGTAAAACACAAGACATCTAGTTAAATTTGGTTTTCAGTGAATAAGTATTTAGTCTAAGTACATCCCAAATATTGCAGGAGATCGACTTTTACTAAAAGAAAAAAAGAAAAAAAAAGTTTTCATTGTTTCCCTAAAATTCAAATTTAACTGGGATTCCTATATTTCTGTTTGGTAAATCCAGCCACCTAAAAGGCATGGTTAGAACGGATTCCTTCTTTAGCTGAAAGAGAGTACATCAGTGGTGAGTGAACACAGCGCTCTCCCATCAGGGCAGAGTCACGATCACAGGAGGATGACGTGCCATCAGGCGGCCAGTAGAGTTTGGAAGTGCAAAGGTGAGTCTTCCTTGGCCTAGCACAGACTACAAGGTACTGGCAACCCCACAAAAGAGGAGGAGATGAAGGCGGAGGAGATGAAGGCAGAGGGAGAAAACGTGGCCAGTTCAGGAAGCAGCAGCAGGTGAGGGTGCCCAGGAGGTCCCAGGCCAGCCTGCCGGGGAGCCTCACAGTTCAAGGGGTGAAGCGCTCTTCCCAGGGTCCAGTGGTGATCACACCTGCACGAAGGTGCCCAGCTAAGCAGTAGGGGGTCACTGAAGCCCAGTGGCTACTCTGCTCCACCCTTGTTTCTTTTCCATGAAGTTTACAAAATATCCGTACATCCTGTACTCCCATGAACCTTGTACAAGATCTTGATCTTAATGTGGCATCTGCACCTTTCCAACCTGACGTAGGATTTTCTTTACCAATCAAACTGTCCTTTAGTTTTACTTTATGTACTAAGAACTCTCACAGTGGGTGACGAGAGAGAAGTATCGTGTCCAACTTATTAGATACTCCTTAGTATCTTCCAAGTGAGAGTGGTGAAACATGCCCCCCAAATTCCTAAAACTTCTCAGAATTGCAAAACAGTAGTAGCTGGTTAAAGCTAAGGGGCACGGTGGTCCCAGAACCTTGGGCAAGATGTGTTTCCGGTTGATTTAGTGTTGAGCATGTGTAAGGCTTGGAGGAATGATTCTGAGTGTCTCATACAGTAGATCAGGGTGGACCTTGAGAATCTCGAGTTTTTACCACTTCCCAGGTGATGCCAACAGACTGGTCTAGTGATGACACTCTGAGACCCACTGACTTACACAAGGAGAGAGCTTCCACAGAAACTGAAACCGCTCTTTTTGAGACACTTATTCTATTCTATTCTGAGAGCTTCCTCACACGGAAAACCCAGATGCCAACCTGAAAATTAGCAAACTAGCTCTTCCACAACTAAGGATGTAAAGAAAAAACAATATGGAGATGCATTGGAAGGGAGAGATGGAGTGTAGTCAGGACCCATACTCCTGATGGGTGACCCAGAATTAGGAGGGGACATCACCAACTTGGTATCTTCCCTGGGAGGACATGCTGAGCACCTGAGCCCTGGTGACCTGAATGAGGAAGACGAGCCCCCATATCTTGATTTGAAACCAGCAGAGCTACGTCTGGGAGAGAGGTGGGGGCAGTGGTAAGCCAAGGCCCCATGCTTAACAGGTGAGTGCCAAACGTACTGATGCTGAATGTTGTCAGTAATGACGCTCAATATAGCCACAGGTCACATGGGAAAGAGAAGTATGTACTAATTTTAGGACACGAGTCAAAGGGGCAAGGATTTCTTGAAACTTTCTCCAGGGATGAAATCACTGATAGATGACATTTAAAAAGCTCCTCCCTGTAGCCAGCTGTCCCAGTGCTAGCAGGAGCCTTTTCTGACATTCCCCACCTACCTTGCTAGCACTGCTTGCCCTGCTATGTCTCTGTGTTCCCTGTAGAACAGACATATCCAGCCCAGCCATGCCCACAACGCCTCTCCAAAATGACTTTGCCCCAAAGCCTGGATTCCCCCACAATAGCCTCCTTTCCTACCACTCACTGTGGGTGGACTCAGCTGTGACTTGCATCCCCTCAAGGTGATTCCCACTCCAGGTCAGCTCCAGCCAGAAGTACATCTGCAACTGTTGAGGTGGGGCTCACATTCAGCTGCACTGGGGGCCAGCCAGACCCACCAGCAAGCCCAAAGCAACACAGGTACATCTAACAGGACACCACACTCAGCCTGCACAGGAGACACCCTGGATTTCCTGTCTTTGGTGACCTGGGCAAACTGTTCCTTTGGGCCACATAGGAGACACTCCACAAAAATCCACTTATTCAACATGGAGACATAGTTCATCTACCTAATATTAATGCATAAAACAAAAAGGCAAAATAAAGAGACAAAGCATCTATGCTAAAGGAACAGCTAAGACATAAACTCAGGAAAAGAACTAAACAAGATGGAGATAAGTAATCTACATCAAATGACTGCAAAGTAAGGGTCATAAAGATATTTACTGGGTCTTCCCTGCTGGTTCATCTGTTAAGATTTTCCTGACAATGTAGGCAACAAGGGTTCAACCCGTGGTCTGGGAACTAAGATCCCAGGCTGCGGGGCAAGTAAAGCTGCACGTCACAGCTGTTGAACTCATGCACCCTAGAGCCTGTGCTCCACCACAAGAGAAGCCAGAGTGATGGGAAGCCCGTGCACCAAAACTGAGGGCAGCCCCCACTCTATGCAGCTAGAGAAAGCCAATGACACAGCAAGACCCAGTGGACCCAGTAAATAAACGAATAAAAGACATTTACTTCTATCAGGGGAAGCATGACAGAACGGAGTGAGAACTCCACAAAGAGGCAATAAGTATAAAAAAGAACTGATTATAATGGAAGGATACAATAACTGACATGAAAAATACAGCAGATGAGTCAACAGATTGGATGATTCAGAGGACAGATCAGTAAGCTGACACACAGAGCAGTGCCTGCTGGTGCACCGGGCTGACCCAGAGGGAGGGGCGGGGCCTCAGGATGGGGAGCACAGTGCACCCGGGGCGGATTCATGTCAATGTGAGGCAGAACCACTACAGCACCGTAAAGTAATCAGCCTCCAATGAAAATAAATACATTTATATTTAAAAGAAGAAAAAGAAATACAGAGTAGTGGAAATCACCCGATCTGAGCACCAAAAAGAAAAAATTAAGCCAAAAAATTGAGGATAGTTTAAGGCATTTGGTGGATAATATCAAGCAGACTAGCATTCACATTATAGGAATTCAAGGAGAAGGGAGAGAGAAAGAGAAACTCTCACTTGAAGAAACAATGGCTGAACATTTCCCTACACTGTGGAAGGAAACACACCCAGGTCCAAGAAGCACAGAGAGTCCGACACAGGGTAAACCAAAGGAGAAACATGCCAAGACATATACTAATCAAACTAAGAAAAACTCAGCAAAAAGACAAAATATTAAAAGCAGAAAGGGAAAAGCAACAAATAACAAGGGAATCCCCATGAGTTTAACAGCTGATATTTCCAAAGAAACGCTGCAGGCCAGAAGGGTGTGGCATGATATACTTAAAGTTATAAAAGGGAAACACTTACCAGCAAGATTACTCCAACCAGCTACGACCTCACTCAGAAGCACTCAGTACCTTTACAAAAAACCAAAAGTTAAAAAATTCAGCACCACCAAAGTAGCTTTACAACAAATATTAAAGGATGCTCTCTAGGCAGGAAATAGAAGGGAGTCACTAGATATGGGAAAAAAACAGAATAATAAAGTAAATAATAATAGTATCATGCATATCAATAATTCCCTTACCTATAAATGGGTTAAATGGTCCAACTGAAACACAGACTGGCTGAATGGAAACAAAAACAAGCCCCATATAAACGTTGTCGATAATACATCCGCCTCAGAGCTAGGGACACACACAGACTAAAACTGAGGGCCTGGAAAAAGGGATTCTATGCAAATGGAAATCAAAAGAAAGCTGGAGTAGCAATTCTCGTATCAGATAAAATAGACTTTTAAATAAAGACTATTACAAGAGATAAAGAGGGACACTATATAATGATAAAGAGATCAATCCAGGAAGAAAATATTGCAATAATAAGACACACGCATCCAACACAGGAGCACCTGAATACGGGAGACAATTACAGACAACCATAGAACGGGAAAGCAACAGTAAGAAAATAATACTGGGGGACTTTAACACCCCACTTATACCAAGGGACAGATCATCCACAGAGAAAATGAATATAGAAACATGAGCCTTAAATCACACATTAGACTAGATGGACCTTTTGATATCTTTAGCATATTCCACCACCAAACAGCAGGATACATTTTTTTTTTTTCTCACGTGCACATGAAACACTCTCTGGAATGGATCACATCTTGGGTCACAAATCAAGCCTTGCCAAATTTAAGAAACTGAAATCACACCAAGCATCTTTTCTGATCACACTGATACATGATTCAGCTCAGTTCAGTTCAGTCGCTCAGTCATGTCCAACTCTTTGCCACCCCAAGAATCACAGCACGCCAGGCCTCCCTGTCCATCACCAACTCCCGGAGTTCACTCAGACTCACGTCCATACAGTCAGTGATGCCATCCCGCCATCTCAGCCTCGGTCGTCCCCTTCTCCTCCTGCCCCCAATCCCTCCCAGTATCAGAGTCTTTTCCAATGAGTCAGCTCTTCGCATGAGGTGGCCGAAGTACTGGAGTTTCAGCTTTAGCATCATTCCTTCCAAAGAAATAGGGATCATTTATAGGAAAAGTTGTATAAAAACACAAACACATGGAGAAATCAAACAGGTCACTGAAGAAATCAAAGAGGACATTTAAAAATACCTAAAAACAAATGGCAATGAATAAATGACAACCCAAAACCTATGTGATGCAATAAATCAATGCTAAGAGGGAAGTTTATAGCAATACAAGAAGCCTACCTCAAGATATGAAAAGAACATCAAAGAAACACCTAATCTAACACCTAAAGAACCTAGAAAAAGAAGAAAATGGCCACAAAACCTGCAAAGTTAGCAGAAGGAAAGAAATCATAAAGAGCAGAGCAGAAATAAACGGAAATGAAGGAAACACTACCAAAGATCAATAAAGGAATAAGATATGTCTTGGAGAACATAAACAAAATTGACAAATCATTAGCCAGACTCATCAAGAAAAACAGGGAGAAGACTCAAAGCAACTTGAAATGAAAAAGGAGATGTTACAACAGACAACACAGAAAGAGAAAGGGTCATAAGAGACAATTAGAAATAACTGCATGACAATAAAATGGATATCCTGGAACAAATGGACAAATTCTTAGAAAAGTACAATCTTCTAAGACTGAACCAGGAAGAAATAGAAAATATGAATAAATGAAGCACAATAATGGAAATATTATTTAAATTAAATATTAATGTAATATTTAACAAATAATTAATATACTCAATAAAATAATGTAATAAAGCTATTAAATATTTAATAATTAAATTGATAATTTAATTTAATAATTTCAGTTATTAAATTAAAAATATTCAATTATTCAAGGACAAAGGAATCGTCCCATTGGGATAATTTGGTATCCATGTGGGAAGGTCAGTTGGATCCCTACCTCACAAAAAACACCACCAAACCAGTTAGACACATACTAAAAACCAACAACTGAAGGAAAAACTACAAAATTTGGAACAATTTTTGATGAGGGACTATCTTTTCGTTAAATTGAGGTATTGTTGATTTACAATAATTTGTTTGTTTAAGGTGTACAGTGATTCAGTGATTCAGCCTCTCAGGTGCTTCCTTGGACAAAATTCATTCCCTTTGGGAGGCCCCTGGGCCATGCCCTCACAACAGCTGGGGCTGCTAAGTCGCTTCAGTCGTGTCCGACTCTGTGCGACCCCATAGACCCACCAGGCCCATCAGGCTCCCCTGTCCCTGGGATTCTCCAGGCAAGAACACTGGAGTGGGTTGCCATTTCCTTCTCCAATGCATGAAAGAGAAAAGTGAAAAGGAAGTCGCTCAGTCCTGTCCGACTCTCTGCAACCCCATGGACTGCAGCCTACCAGGCTCTTCCACCCATGGGACTTTGCAGGCAAGAGTACTGGAGTGGGTTGCCATTGCCTTCTCCCTCAGAACAGCTGAGAGTCCTGAGTAGGCAAAGCAGCATATGGTGGTACTCGTGGGGGTTTTTAGACTGAATACATTATTCTAACATAATACAAGAAACCGGAGAAGGCAATGGCACCCCACTCCAGTGTTCTTGCCTGGAGAATCCCAGGGACGGGGGAGCCTGGTGGGCTGCCGTCTATGGGGTCGCACAGAGTCAGACACGACTGAAGTGACTTGGCAGTAGCAGCGGTAGCAATACAAGAAACAAGCCCAGAGGTTAAGAGAGGATCTCCAAACCTACCTTCAAACAGGAGGTCTTGCTCCCTTGAAAGTGGGTGTGTGAAACAGCACTTGGGAAGGGAAGAGCTGGGTCATGAATGTTTCTTCTGCAGAGGACAAAGCAGTGTGTAGAGAGGATGTGCAGTCACGTCCCAGGACACTGAGCACACAGACACGTGGACTGGACTCCCAGCCCTGCGCTGGGGGCATCACACTATCTCTACCCCTGACACAGGGTGAGCAGCTCGCACGTACCCTGGAGAGTAAGGTCACATGACCTGGACCTGGCCAATCGGTGTGTTCCATCCTCCCTGGCCACCGTGAGTGGCTCAGGACTGGGCCATTGACCAATCGGGGCCCAGGGCCGGGCCTCACGCTGGATTCCAGGGAAGAGGAGGGTGGGTCTGCCGGAAAGGGTGGGGTCGTGTGAGGTCAGGCTGCCGCCCTGTGAGGGGGCGTGAGGTCAGCCTGGGGCAGTTAGTGACCTTCCCGCGCCCCTTAGGGCAGGGCCGCCGGCCTGAGAAGGAGGGCGCCGCTGAGCCCAGGGGGTGAGAGTGCCGGTTCCTGCTGTGGTCCCGGAGCTCCCCCTGAGACCGGAGGGAAGGCGTCTGCCTGTGAGTCCTCCCCTGCTTGTCTGTCAGCTTGTGAGAACCATGCTGGATTTTCTGTCCAGCTGGCTCCGTGGAGACCCTGGAAATGCTCCTGTGTGGGTTTTGCTGGCTTCAGGGAAGAAATGCCAGATGACACTGGGCGACTCCAGTTTAATCTGGATTCAGGTCATATCTCTTGAAAGTGAAGTGAAAGTCCCTCAGTCGTGTCTAACTCTTGGCAACCCCATTGGCTATACAGTCCATGGAATTCTGCAGGCCAGAATACTGGAGTGGGTAGCCTTTCCCTTCTCCAGGGGATCTTCCCAGTCCAGGGACTGAACCCAGGTTTCCCACATTGCAGGCAGATTCTTTACCAGCTGAGCCACAAGAGAAGTCCAAGAATACTGAAGTGGGTAGCCTGTCCCTTCTGTAGCAGGTCAGCATTCCCGACCCAGGAATCAAACCGGGGTCTCCTCATGGCAGGAAGATTCATTACCGGCGGAGCTATCAGGGAAGCCCAGTATCTCTTAAGGCCAGCTATTCATTGATATCTCTTAAGGCCAGCTATTCATTGTAGGATTACCCTAATTAGTCTTCATGGGATTAAGCTGGCAACCTGCTAAGGTAGCAATCGATGTCCTTTGTCTAGAGGACAAAACGGGGGCTCAAATAAGGGGGTAACACAGCTACAGCAAGGGAGCGTGTACCCAGACAAAACCCCCAGATCCTTCTGTTAGAACTCAGGGAAGCCCTATGGTGCAGCTTGTCCATATGACAGGGGCTAAGGCACCAGCCCACACTGGATACTGTGGGGACCTGACTTGGTAACTGCCTTCGGGCAGCTCTGAGACTCACAAAAGCAATTTGACTGAAGAGAGGAGGGACACCTCCCTTCATCCTCCCACCACACCCTCCGGGTACTCCCACACCCTGCCCCCTTTCTCTCTTTTTGTGAGGGAATAAGCGTCACGCTCATGTGACCACATTGGCTGTCCACTGTTCACGAGCTACCACCTGGAGCTGCCACCGGAGAGGCCAAGAGCCTTTGTCCCTGAGTACCTCTCTTTCCTTTGCACCGTGGGGGCCATCCTCCACACCTGCACACCAGAGGCCGTTTCTGAGACATGCAGGGACCCTCCTTCAGTTTGCAACAGGTCGCATCCATCGCTGTCCTTTCAATGCTTCCCTTGACACTCAGCTCCTGAGCTCCTTTGTCTGCATTGCGGCCCACCTGGCTGCCACGGGAGGGACAGAGCTGACCATGAATCCAAAGCTCAGATCTGAGAGGCAGGAATCTGTGCATAAAGGACCTGACTAATCACGCTGTAGAGGCTGTAGTGGGCTCCAGGGATCCATAACCAGGGCTTGGGCCAAAGTGACTCCACAGCTGTTTTAATGCCTGGGGAGGGTTCTGGCTATCGTGGGGGTGGGGTGAGTCTCCTGAGGTTCTGAAGGCCCACTGTTTGCAGGTTCATCGTGCACAGAGAAGAGAAGGCAGAGTCCTTCCCTGGAGCTGGTGCGCTGTGGGCACAGCCATGGATGACCAGGAGTCTGCATCTCACTAGGGGCTGAGGCTGGTGCTGAGGGAATCCTCAGTGAGGTTTCTTTCCTTAAAAGCCATCCTAAGTGACTTTGGCTCCATTGCTTTTTGCCAAAAACCTACAATGATCCCAAGAGCTTTGTACACTCCAAGGGTGGTGACTGGATGTGGAGCTCAGCGCAGACCCAAGTCAGTCCTGCCCTGAGTCCCCCGGGCCGGCCACACTACCCCCTCCCATGGCCTGGCTTTCTTCTGCCAGGACCCCCAGAATGAGGGAAAGGCAAGTGTGGCCTCAAGCTGAGGGGCGCAGCGTGGGCTCCACGCCTCGGGGTTCCCCTTGAGACGTCTGGTGGACCTAGTTCCCGCTGCCGTCGGGCAGCTCTCTCTCGGGGAATGTCGTGTTTCTTTGCTTTCTGTTGTGATGGGGCACCCCAGTTATCTCAGGGCGATTGGGAAGTCTGCTGGTGTTACACGCTCCTGCCTTAGATGGGGGAACATCATTGCTGCATTGACGCTGCTCACTCGATGCTGGGAATCTGTTAGACACAAATGGCAAGGGGAACAGTGCAAAACAGGAAAGAAAAATGGAGAGTTGCTGGGTTGCTTCCGGTCTCACCTGTGATGAAGAGTGTGTGCAGCCTGCACGTGAACCCGGGTTCCCTCACCTGCCAGCTCCCAGGTGCCAGGCGCTGATTTTAGACCCGCAGCTTCACTAAGGGGTCACTGACAGACACCGTTTGTGTATTTGAAGTCTACACTCTGATGACTTGATGCCCGTAGACGTCGTGGAATGATTGCCCAACACACACATCGCCTCACACGGTTAACTCTGTGTGTGTGTGTGTCTTTTATGTTGTGCTTATAATCCATGTACACAATATAGATAGCTCTCCATTTTTTAAGAGCTTCTTTAATTTATCTTAGAAGTTTGTAGTTTACTGTATGTCTTGCACATGTTTAATTAGATATCTTGGTATTTTCAGTGCCATTATAAATTCCTAATAGATAGAGATAGAATTGACTTTTCTATGTTCCCTTGGTAAATCCATTTACTTCAAATCATTCTAGTTGTATTTTCTTATGTATACACAATTATGTCTGCAAATAAGTGCTTTTTTTCCCCCTTTGCAACTATGATAACCCTTTCCTTTTTCTTGCCTTATTGTATGGACTAGGATCTCCAGTACAGTGGTGAACAGAAGAAGTGAGAATAAGTATCCTGTCTCAGTCCCATTATCAAAGGAAAAGCCTTCAGTATTTCACCATCACACAGGATATTAGCTTTTTTGTAGATATTTTAATCAAAATATGTGAATTCTTCTGTGTTAGTTTACTGAGAGTTTTTTCTTAGTCATGAACTAAAATTATTACATTGAATTTTCTTAAGTTTATTTTCTGCAGATTTTGAAACAGGTGATTTTTCTTTTATGTCATGGTTGAACTGTTAAAAATTCTGTGATTCTAAAACAACCCCACCTGATCTCGATGCATTCTCCTTCTGTTGCATTTTATTTGCTAGCGTTTTATTTAGGATTATTTCATCATACTCAGAGTCTGTAATTTTCCTTTCTTGTACTTCTTCCTGGTTGGTTTTAGTATCAAGGTTATTCTAGTCTTATAAAACAAGGTTGGAGAGTGTTCCTTGTTTACCCTGAGAATTCCTGTGAGATTACTTTCTTCCCTAGATTTTTGGAAGAATTGATTGGCAAAACCAGTTGGTTTCATTGTGGGGAGGCTTTTAATTTCAGATGTAATTTTTTTCCTGCAAATAAAATTTTCTGATTTTGTATGTCTTCTTGGGTCTATTTCAGTAAAGCATTTCCCCCCTGCTAGGAATTTATTGAGGCGAGCAGACTCTCCAGTTAGTAAGTGAACTATGGTTCATAATATCTCTCTTATCTGCAAGATGTCCTTTCTTCCTCCGTGAGAATTCCAGACCCCTCTCTCCTTGGGGACCCCTAGACTTCTTATCAACCTGCCTAGGAAATGACTGTCTCACTATTAGCTCCTCTTACTGAAGAGCCATCTGTCACACGTGTCCTATAGAAGTCCTCAAATTAACAACGATGCCAACGAGAAGACCTAGGGTGGGGGAGGGCTGAGCTTAATGAAATTATCACCAGATGCGCCAGCCTGCCAGCTGCTAAGGTGTGTGGCATCAACCTCCCACTGGCCTGACATCTTGGAGGTCATGTCCTCAGACTGGTGACAAGACACCTAGGAGGGACACTCTGGCAACATGATGAGCAGGTAGTGAGACCTGGCGGGAAGAGTGGAAGTGGACAGAAGGTGGATCCTGCAGCAAGAGCAGATGCTCCGACTGGCTGTGCTTGGCATGTGCTCTGCTTAGTTGCTCAGTCATGTCCGACTCTTTGCGACCTCATGAAATGTAGCCCTCCAGGCTCCGCTATCCACGGGGATTCTCCAGGCAAGAATACTGGAATAGGGGATCTTCCAAACCCAGGGATCGAACCCATGTCTCCTGCATTGCAGGCAGATTCCTTTACCATCCAAGCCTTCCCAGAAGAGAGATTGTAAATGGAACTGAGTAAAGGTCAGGTTATTTGACCAGAGACCAAGCTCTTGGCCTCTGAAAGCTCTTGAATTTTTATTTGCTTTGCTCTCACTACTGTTTCTTGACTTTCCACCAACTTCAGAAGGTTAGGGGGTAGGGAGAGGAAAGCAGTGAATCATCAAGGAGAATTGTATTCCTACAACTAAACTATGATCCTAACATATTGTCAGTTATAAAAAGACTTCCACCTCCACGAACCCAACTCAGGAGATATTCAGAGTTTGAATGTTGCCAAAGAAATTTTCATTTGCTTCTTTCCTATTGCATAATGCGTCCTCTTTCACTTTCAGTCTCTAAAACCTAAATTAAAGGCGACATCTGCTTCTAGCAAATGCAGTCAGTGTTGTCTTGGCACCACCAGTATGCAATCATAAAACCAAAGGAAGAAAAAGAGGAGTAAAAAAAGACAACACGGTGCAGCTTACAGAAACCAGACCCTTTCCCGAATCACCCCCTTTCCACACCCATCTTGCTTCCTCCCACGGGTCTCAATCTGCTGTCATAATTCAACTGCAAATACACGTGTGTGCTCAGTCGCTTCAGTCATGTCCAACTCAGTGTGTCCCCATGGACTGTAGCCCACCAGGATTCTCTGTCCATGGGATGCTCCACGCAACGACACTGGAGTGGGTTGTCTTGCCCTCCTCCAGGCGATCTTCCTGACCTAGGGATCAAACTTTTATCCCTGGTCTTCTTTGTGTCCTAAATTGGCAGATGGGGTCTATACCACCAGAGTCACCTGGAAGCACCCTGCTACAAATATACTCAATAGGAAATGCACTCCAGGCCTGTTTGGTCTCTCTTCAATCAAAAACCACCAAGATTTGGTCAGAACTGAAAAATTCAAACAATAAAATCTTTGTAAAGACAAACTACACTCAAGGAATCTGTATGCCCCCAACCAGTTCAGCCACAAATGACTCCAAAGGGGAGAGTCTCGCTCTTTCTGGGGAGAGGGGTGCCCCACTCCCAGCCTGATGGTCATTAGGTCCCCCAACATGGCTTTTGCTCTAGGCCAAAGCTGTCCAGTGAAGTGTACTGTGGACTACAAACTCAAGCTCCATATAATAGCTTAAATTTTCTAGTAACCACATTGAAAAACATAAAGAAGCAGATGAAATCAATGTTCAAATTATATTTTAATCCAGTAAGGAAAAAATATTATCATTTCAACATGTGATCAATATGTCACAAGTCATGGCTGGTGTGCAGATAAGTCTGACCTTATTTTCATGACTAAATACATTCCTTTCTAAGACAAAGTGCCACTCCTAGGATGGGAAGCTAAAATGGGAACCCCTTTACCTTGGGAGTAAGCCTGTCAGGTAAAACACAAGACATCTAGTTAAATTTGATTTTCAGTGAATAATTTTTTAGTATAAGTACATCCCAAGTATTGCAGGAGATGAACTTCTACTAAAAAGAAAAAGTTTTCATTGTTTCCCTAAAATTCTGATTTAACTGGGATTCCTGTATTTCTGTTTGGTAAATCCAGCCACCTAAAAGGCATGGTTAGAACGGATTCCTTCTTTAGCTGAAAGAGAGTACATCAGTGGTGAGTGAACACAGCGCTCTCCCATCAGGGCCAGAGTTAGGACCACGAGAGGATGACGTGCCATCAGGCGGCCAGTAGAGTTCGGAAGTGCAAAGGTGAGTCTTCCTTGGCCCAGCACAGACCACAAGGTACTGGCAACCCCACAAAAGAGGAGATGAAGGCGAAGGAGATGAAGGCAGAGGGAGAAAACGTGGCCAGTTCAGGAAGCAGCAGCAGGTGAGGGTGCCCAGGAGGTCCCAGGCCAGCCTGCCGGGGAGCCTCACAGTTCAAGGGGTGAAGCGCTCTTCCCAGGGTCCAGTGGTGATCACACCTGCACGAAGGTGCCCAGCTAAGCAGTAGGGGGTCACTGAAGCCCAGTGGCTACTCTGCCCCACCCTTGTTTCTTTTCCATGAAGTTTACAAAATATCCATACATCCTGTACTCCCATGAACCTTGTACAAGTCCTTGATCTTAATGCGGCATCTGCACCATTCCAACCTGATGTAGGATTTTCTTTACCAATCAAACTGTCCTTTAGTTTTACTTTATGTACTAAGAACTCTCACAGTGGGTGACGAGAGAGAAGTATCGTGTCCAACTTATTAGATATGCCTTAGTACCTTCCAAGTGAGAGTGGTGAAACATGCCCCTCAAACTCCTAAAACTCCTCAGAATTGCAAAACAGTAGTAGCTGGTTAAAGCTAAGAGGCACAGTGGTCCCAGAACCTTGGGGAAGATGTGTTTCCGGTTGATTTAGTGTTGAGCATGTGTAAGGCTTGGAGGAATGATTCCGAGTGTCTCATACAGTAGATCAGGGTGGACCTTGAGAATCTCGAGTTTTAACCATTTCTCAGGTGATGCTAACACGCTGGTCCAGTGATGGCACTTTGAGAACCACTGACTTACACAAGGAGAGAGCTTCCACAGAAATTGAAATGGCTCTTTTTGAGACACTTATTCTATGCTATTCTGAGAGCTTCCTCACATGGAAAACCCAGATGCCAACCTGAAAATTAGCAGACTAGCTCTTCCACAACTAAGGATGTAAAGAAAAAACAATATGGAGATGCATTGGAAGGGAGAGATGGAGTCTAGTCAGGACCCATACTCCTGATGGGTGACCCAGAATTAGGAGGGGACATCATCAACTTGGTATCTTCCCTGGGAGGACATGCTGAGCACCTGAGCCCTGGTGACCCTAATGAGGAAGACGAGCCCCCATATCTTGATTTGAGACCAGCAGAGCTATGTCTGGGAGAGAGCCGGGGGCTGTAGTAAGCCAAGACCAGATGCTTAACAGGTTAGTGCCAAACTTACTGACGCTGAATGTTGTCAGTAACGACGCTGAATGTTGTCAGTAATGACGCTCAATGTAGCCACAGGTCACATGGGAAAGAGAAGTATGTACTAATTTTAGGACACGTGCCAAAGGGGCAAGGATTTCTTGAAACTCCCACCCTGGGACCAAGAGTTGGGATGGGGCGCGGGGTGGGGGGATTACGGGGGCGGGGCTAAAGGACCTCATTTGTAGGCAATAAGCCTGCAGCAGCCGATATTCCAAAGCAGTCTCCCATCCAAGGACAAGAGCAGGCCAGACCCTGCTTGGCTTCCGAGAGCAGAAGAGATGGGGGCGCGTTCAGGCTGCTATGGCCAGAGAAGGAGGAGGTTGCTGCCGGGCGCCCTAAGAGCCCTGCGCTGCACTTCCCTTTCCCTCTGACCTGCCGGTCAGACCAGCCGGACTGGACTGGAGCTGCACGACCCGCAACCCGGACTCCAGCCCGCCATCGACGCAACGCCCCCGAACCCAGCCAACCCCCGGCCAGCAACCATTTGGCCGGGCCCGAGGGCCCGCAGGGCTTCCGGAACCCCCAGCGGCCGGGCGTGCGTGCGTGCTTGCGGGACCTGGGGGCGGTGGGCTGAGGGGCACGGAGGTCTCGGCGCCCTCCCACCCTGGGCTTCTCCAGGCCCGGCCCCGCTGGGCGAGAGGGGACTCCCCCAATCCCGTTCGCTGCTCAGGGCCACGCGGCCCCGGAGGTGTCTGGCTTCCGGCCGCGCAGCCGCGCCCGCCCCCAGACCCCCCACCACCCAATCCCCCCTCCCGCGGCCCGCCCCCAGACACCCCCCCGCGCCCCTCCCCCCCCCGCAGCCAGCGGGCCTCGGAGCCTCCTGTGGGCCTAGGCGCAGCCCAGCCGGGCCCTGAGCGCCCATCCTGCGCGGCACCTGCCGGGTGCCCAGACCCACCGGGAGCCATGGAGGCGAGGTCCACCAGAGCGCCTCAGCCCCGCCCCTTGCCCTCCCGAGGCCACACCCCCTTGCCCCCAGGCCGCCGCCAAGCACACCACCTTCCTGAGAGAGCAGACAGTGACAGGCAGGCACACCGACAGACGCACAGACACTTGCACGCAGCCACGCCCAGGGAGACAGCCTCCGGGCGCCAGCTCCTCAGCCAGAGCCATGGCACCCGTGAGAGGCCGGGGCCAGACGAACGGACCGGTGGCCGGCTGTCGGGAGAGACAGAGGCAGAAAGAGAGGAAGCTTCCAAGACAGACTCCAAGACGGGGAGAGGGAGATACAGACAGACAGACAGACACGACACGCCTCGCCTCGCACACACACATTTGAGTGTGGGCCTTGGAGATGCTTCTGTTCTTAGTTGCTCAGCTGTGCCCAACTCTGATCACCCCATGGACTGTGGCCCATCAGGCTCCTCTGTCCGTAGCATTTCCCAGGCAAGAATACTGGAGGGGGTTGCCATTTCCTTCTCCAGGGCACCTTCCCGACCCAGGGATGCAACCCGAGTCTCCTGCAGGCGCATGCCTTCCCATCCCAGCCAGGATCCTGCTAATTCCCTAGTCAAACTGCACAGAAAAGACCTCGTGTGCTACAAAGTGGAAAGAGGATTTCAGAAACGGAAGGTGTCCTTTGTTGCTACCTTTGAATCTTTCTTTAGTTTTCGTTTGTTTTTACTATGAAGGCTACTCGAACAAGGCAATGGAGAAACCCCACAATGGAAAAGCAATTGCCTTTTTGTTTAAAGAAACAGGTGGCAGGTAAAACTCTCTTCATTTTTTATAGTTGCTTCAATGCAAACTCTGTATTCCACAAATATGACTCTTGTGAGCTTTATTTCAAATCTCCATGATGAATCCCTAAGGCCTCAAGGAAGGAGTCGAGGTGGAGAGAAAAAGAGCAACCTTTCCCCTTGGCTCCATCTCACCCAGCCGCTTGATTGCTTCATCTCATGGGCTACTACCTGGGATACTCTTGTTTGTCTGACCATTGTTTGGGGACCATTTCTAGTCACAAGGCTATAAACAGTGGTGGGGAAGCCCTTCTTTCCATTCCACATCAGACCCAGTGGACAATCCAGGCCCTGCCCACTGCATTGGGTCTGTAGCCACAGAATCACTGGTGATGCTGGGTAACAATGCATATTCCTGGAATCCACTCCACTGACTACTGACTGTTTGAGGTGGTGCTCTGGAACCTATCACAGGCAACTTTCTTGTTAATTCCAAATCCCACAAAAGTCTGAGGCCTGTGCCAGACCTTCACGTTTCTGGAAGAGCCACACACCTACAGAAGGAACCACAAGAGTTGCCTGAAATGGTAAATGTGTAAGTATTGGAATCAAATTGGAAGGTGTCCCCCTTTGCTATGTAAGTTACATGACTTTTCTTTGAAATGGAAATGGACAATACTAAGAGTTGACGTGGTTCTAGAGCATTCTAAAAACCCTAAATGAGGGAAATCTGCTGTATGAGTTCCTTGAAAGCAAGAACCTATGTTTATTGCTATGTCTTCATGCCTTGGATTGTGCCTTGAACATAGTGTGCACATCAGCAGAAAAAAGAAAAAAATTGAATCAACAAAGATACAACGAGATCAACAGTGCTGAGCCAAGTGCAAAGTTGAGGCTTCCAAGAACTTTTCTGTCTTTCACACACTGAATAAAAACTGAGCACCTACTATGAACGAGGAGGCATGGAATCCGTTTCTGGAAATAGAATGCTGAGAGAAGATACAGAGCTCCTGCTCTCACTGAGACAAATCTAATGATAAATACCAGGCAGATCCTTTGAGAACTTCTACAGGGGCCTCTTCCCTCACCAAAAACTGGGTGTCAGAGGAGGATTTTCTGAATCATGATTGAGCTGAGATCCCTTCTTTGAACAAACGTACACCGGGGTTCAGATGCAGGAAGAATTTCAGGCAGGAAAAATAGCATCTTGGAAGTCTATGTGACAAGGGAACCTTAGTGCATTCAAGAAATGAAAAAGGCCCTATGGGATGTAACCCAAAGAGTCAGAGGGCATCCCAGTGACAAGAGATCAGAGAAGAAAGTGGGGAACAAGCAATGACGGGATTTGGTCATATATTGATGGGGAAAGACAAGCACAGTTTGAGCAGGGAGGTAGGGGATAGAATTGGATCTGCATTTGAAAAAGGACATCTTGCTCCACATGACTAATTACCGGAGAGGCTCAACTCCCAACTCCATGGAGGGACCACTTCACAGTAGTCCAAATGGTCCTCATTGCAAAGTCTGTCCATAACAAATACTGGAGAGGTTGTGGGGAAAAGGGAACTCTCCTCCACTGTTAGTAGAAATGGCAGTTGGTGCAGCCACTATGGAAAAGAGTATGGAGGCCCCTCAAGGAACTAAAACTCGAAGTACCATATTCTTCAGCAGTCCCACTGTCAGGCATATATCCACCAAAAGTAGAACTCAACAAGATCCATGCACCGTCTGAGCACATATATCTGTGTGAGCACGTGGGGGTGGGAGAGCTCCCGAGATCGCCTGTGAGGCTGGTGCTGGGGCTGGGGGCTGGAGCCCCAGCTGCTGGGATTTCCTGAGGCATGCCAAGGGAGCCCCAGACGGAGACTCGAGGGCCAGTCGTCTGGTTTCCTGGAAGCTGAAAGCATAGGGGCTTGGAGTCGAGCTGAGGCAACCCAGGTCTGCGGCAGGAGTCGGGCCCCGGCCACCCACTCCCGCCTTCCTGGGAGGGGCTCGGGCTGTGGGGGCCCAAGAGTTGGGACGCGGGCCGGGGGCTGAAGGAGAGGGGAGGCAAAAAGCCTACAACACCAGGTATTCCCAGGTGGTCTCCCATCCAAGGACTAAGGCAGGCCCGACTCTCCTTAGCTTACGAGATCGGAAGAAATCGGGTGTGTTCAGGCTGCGATGGCCCTAGACGGACACAGCTGCCGCCGGGCACCCTAAGAGCCTTGTGCTGCGCCTCCCTTTAGCTCTGACCTGCTTGACCTGCCAGTTGTCCAAGCCGGCTGCACCTCTTGACAGGCGGCACGCGCTGAAGTTGAGCGGCAAGACTGGCGACCCGGACTCTGGCTTGCCGATGACACCACGCCCCTGAACCCCGCCAACCTGAGGCCAGGAGTCACCTGGCTGGGCCTGGGGGCCCGGAGGGCTTCCATGACCCCCAGAGGCCAGCCGGGCTTGGGTGCATGTGGGACACGGGCAGTGGGGTGAGGGGCAGGGAGGTCTCAGTGCCCTCCCACCCTGGGCCTCTCCAGGCCTTGCCCATTCCGTTGGCTGCTCAGGGCCACACTATAGTTCTTGTCTTCATTGGACCTTAAGGACACTTGATTTGGCAAGGAGAATGGGACACCTGAAGAAGCATCCATTGGCTCTGTCCCAGCGTGAGACAGAACTGGTTACAGCTTGAAAATGTTTCCATGAAGTGAAACCTGCTAACTGTCAGGAGGAGCGTCCACTCGGGTAGCCAGGGCGGTCCAGTTAGGGTCCAGTCAGGGTCCTGGTACACATGTGACCCCACCTTGTGCCATGCTCCGCTGTTCCCAGTTTGGGCAGATCAGTCACACAGTCATCACAAACGGGTCAGATACTCGTGGACAAAAGTGCAGGAGCAAAGTCAGCCATTTTAAAGGGCTAGTGGCTTTTTGTTTTGTTCTTTGTTTTAAATTGTCTTTTTGTCTGTCCTGTAATTTCCAAACATAGATAAAAGCTTTAGGAAGGCACCTTCTTGGAGGAAAAAATTCAGACCAAATGATGTCCGTGGCTTAGCTGCTGGGTGCGCAGAGACTCTGCCCGCAAACTTCCGGGTCCCGTCCTCTCTGCCCTCACTCTCGGTGCAGCCAAAGAAGATGCAGCCAGACGGTAGGTGACAGGTCGGATGGCGTGTGCAGCCCTGGGCTAGAATGTGGATGAGCTGGAATGGCCTGCTTCCCAGGTTACAGGGCTCTTTAGTGCCATCACACGCCCAAGGGGCAGTGCTCTACCGGGAATCCTAACACCTGTTTATAAACGTTTAACGGTCGTGCTGGTTTTTCTTCAAGTTCTTGTCTGGCTGAATGTTAGCATATTCTTGCAACTAATAAAACCGAGACCCATGAGTGTTCTCAGAGCATTAGATTGACACCCATGCTTGCAGAGATGTGTGTGTGGCCGGCAGCGCTCAAGAGCTCTTTCGTAAAACAGTAGGGTCGCTCTCAGGCCACGCCAGTTGCCCCTCAAGGACTCTCCCCACTGGGAGGATGGCCGAGTCCAAATTCAGTGACAGCAGTGTCCACCTTCCTGTCCTCCCCCCATCCTCACCGTTGTCGGTCCCTTGCACACTGACAGTCAATGGGGTGAACTAAGAAGGTGAGGCCAGGAGACGTCCTCCCCAAGTTTGGCCGGGCCGGAAATACACGGCCTGGCAGTTGCCCTTTCAATCTCAGCTCTGGTTTTCCCTCTGATGGCTACTCTGCCAGAGAACGCTGCTAGTTCAGGCTGGGTGCTCAGGGCCGCTGTGTCCCCACTTGATGGCAAGATAGACAGCCAGACAGCCTGGGCCGGGGTCAGGCTCTGTGGGTCAGAAGTTGCCTTCTGCATCAACCCCCCCGCCCCAGTGTCCCATCTGTAACAGGGGTGTCTCACTGGATGCTTTCTCCACGGTTGGCTCTGCCCGCCCCAGAGAAGGTGTGTGCTCACCCCATGGGAACGGGGCCTGGAGGGTCTCTTTGGTACATTTTTTCCTGTTATTAGCCCTTCCTGTGAGTAGATTAATAAGCCTTCTTCTCACTTACTCTCACAGAGCAAAGTATATTTAGGGAAAGCCTGTGCTAAGGTGGGCACTTTCGGTTAGGGGACTTTTGGGGAAACTACATCGTCTATTCACCAGAACTCAATAATACGCTTAACCAGGGGTGGGGGAGACCCAGTGCCTCTCTCCTTTTTTAAACAGCATTTTTCTTCCAAGGAGCATGTGGCTCATTTTTACAGTTCTTAACTGTAGCTTAGCTTTCAGTCGATTGAAGAGTCTAAGTGCTTGCTTTTTTCTTTTCCATTCTCCTGATTATAAATCCAACATTTCCCTGTCAGATGGACATGGTGACGTAGACATTAGAGTTTAGATAAATTAGAAACAATCCCAGAGCGAGGTGTTGGGAATATAATATATTGGAGGTGACCGTTTACAAACCGCGTGAGATAGGCAGGGCATAAACCGTGTAACTGGGTTGTTTTCATCGCTTTTGAAGTCACAGTGCAGCAGGTGTCCCGGGCTCTTAGAATCAGAAGGGCTTGGACAGGTGGCCTGCTCCATCAGCAGCCCCCACTGTCTTCAGCCCTCTCTGGAAGCCTGGCCAGACACTCATCAGATGTGTTCCTGGTGGGCCCAGGGGAAGACGGAAAACATTCAATTGGGAGCAGTGGGTTTCTGCTAGCGGTTTCTGTAGATTTCTTAGTCAACTTGGAGCGTGGCTTGGGGGTCGGGGCTGACCCATTGGGCCCTATAGCCTGTGTTGTGACGAGAAAACGTCAGTGGTGACATTTCCAAGGGAGGCTGAGACTGAGTTTCCGCTTTCTTAGATCAGCCCCGTGCTCTGCCCTCCCTGAAGCGGCCTAGGGAGAGCGGCCCAGCCCCCAGGACAGCAGATCGCGGGGCTCTAGGCCACAGGTGCCCAGCCTCTGACCCACAAGTAGCCAGTCCCTCCCCATGTCCCATCTCACAGATCCTGTGAGGGCTGGAAGAGAGGTCCAGCAGCGCTGTGAATCCGGAGATCTAATGAGAGACTGGCAGCTGCTCACAGGGAGTGGCTGTCCCCATGATGGCATTTCTGTCATCGAATGTGCCGTTTGCTGCTCTAGTGTGACCACCCTCCCACCACCCCGGGTGGCAGGGTCCCCCACGTGGCAGCCCCCAGGCTCGCTCTCTGGCTCATCCACCCTCAAGAAGTTTCCCCAGACCCTCAGTAGGAGTGGGCGCTGCTGCGCGTGTGTGTGTCCTCGTGCCCCTTGTGACGTTGCATGACAAACCACACTCTGTGTTTGCTCGCTTCCTCCTGCACTCGTGGGACCAGGCAGCGTGGTGGGAACGCAGAGGCTGGATTCCACCACAGTCAGGACTTGCTCCTGCTGAGCTTCCGGGTGAGTGCAGGCCGGCCTGGTCCCACAGGGGCATGGAGCCCACGCACCGGGAGTGGAGGGTAGGTGGGTCTCCGGAGGTCGGCCGAGGGAGCCCTCGGCAGCAGAGAACGTGACCCTGGCGCCCAGCTGCCGCCGGAGTGGTGAGAGCACGGCCGAGGCTCCCTCGTGTCCGCGCACATGGGTGTCCCTCCCACAGCGGCGGTGCTGCCTGCCACGCCCTGCGTGCACGTTCTCGAGGGAGCAGGGCCCAGAGAGTCAGGGTTCACGAGGCTGCCCTGCCCTGGGCCTCTCCGTGCGGAGGCCAGCATTTCACATGGAGGTGCACTGGCATCTGGGTCTCGGCCGCCGCTGAGGGGCCACCCTCCCTTGCAGGTGCCACTCTGGGTGGGCCTCTGGTGGGTCCGGCCCGGGGGCCCAGCCCTACTGGAGCTGCTCTGAGGGCAGGAGGCTGTCTGCTCTGTCCTGGTCACATCTCAGCTAGAAAGCTAGATTGGGCTTTTGAGCTTTTTTATACCAGCAGCTTTTAGCTATATGTCAGAATAAGGTCAGCCACAGAGTTCTCTCCTTGATCTGCTTGGTCCTCCATGTTTCTCTGAATTCTCAAAGCAGCTGAGGCCCCGAATGGGGCACAGGGGTTCTCTGGAGGGGCAGGGGCTTGGGCACCAGCTGCCGTCCCAGGACTGACTCATTTGTGTGTTTCCAGTTTACCTGCACTAAATCTCCAGATGATTATACAGCGTCCAGTATACGACAAAGACTACATTTTGAACTCGATGCAATCTTTACTCTGTTAATACTTGTTACATGGACCTGAAGATATTTTATTACAGGGTTTTAATTAGTGAAAAATTCATGAATTCCATAGAGAAAATACTTTAGAATTTAATGTTTCTTATATTTATGTAAACTTATGACTTCATTTCTATTATTACTTTTTCTTTTATATTCTGACTATAAATATCCTTTCAGATCAATTCATGTTCTGATACCTGATTTTAGTCTTTCAAACGAATGTACTGTAGTGTCTGTCTGTATAAATCCTATGAACAAATATAGGGCTTTTGAAAATGATGCATTTACTATAATTACTCTTGTTTAATTGTTAAATGTTAACCCATGAGAGAAGGGGTTTTCCTGCGGTTGTAAAATAATCATGACGGTGTTCATTATCCTTCCAGAATGTAACCAGGCTCTCCAACCATCCCTCTGAGATAAGCAAACTTAATTTCAACCAATTGTTGTTGGATTTTAACCACTGGCCTAAACTGTACTTTTTCTAGGAAGAAATGCTTTTTGTCTGCAACATGAAGTGATTTAAAAGTACTGTGTTAAATGTGAGATTCTAATGAAATTTGGGCTGAAAGGATGACTAGAAGAAGACTATGAAAATCTCTGCCGTAACCTAGTCTCTGTGGACCTGGATCCCTCCTCTCCAGTGAGACGCTTCGGGGACCAATCGCGATGCCCTGCACCCGCCGCGGAGCCATGGAGCTGGACAGTGAAGGTGCCCCTTCCCAGACAGACAGCAGAGCGCAGCTCTGACACAGGCCTTATTTGTATGTAAATCATCTTCTTACCTCTGTTTGCAAACATGTTTAAAGAATGGGCCCAGGCATACATTTTTAGATTGTGATGACACAGCCATTCTGGATTGTATAAGTATCAAATGTAACTTTTACTTTTTCAGCGGCACATTAAAAAGCCAGCAAGAGATGTGTTCAGGTCACGGTGCGATATTTATTATGCAGCTGGTATCTCAGTAGACACAGACAGCATGTCTCCTTACATGTGGGTTCTACCTTTAACTTACTTGTACAATTCATGGTTATTGTTCTATTTTCCTATTAATCTTTTGTGAACTTCCTGAATATGTGACAAAGTATGTACAGGCTACTTTTGAACTATTTTTATCACAGGATTATTTATTGCTTTCTTTCAATAAAGTACTGAAGCAAAATTTCCCAGGGCCGATAAAGAGTGCGGAGGGTAAGCTGTACTCTCACTGAGAACAGACCAGAGCTGGTAATAGGAGCCCGAGTCATCACACGGACATTGTGTTAAGAGAAATGGACGGATACAATGGAAAGGCCAGAAGGCGGAAGCGTAGGTGTCCCCAGAGGACTACCGATGGTGTGTTCATGCCCTTGGCTCCGGAGACAAGAGGCTCCATCACTTCAGCATCTGCGGGGACAGGGTCCCTCTGCTGCTGAGGCGCGGGCAGCAGGCTGAGGGTGGGAACAAAGTGGAGGTGTCGAGGCTCACAGGGCGGGGGAGCCAGGGCAACCCTGACGCGGACCCGAATGATGCACGAGGGAGTGTGTGTGTGCACACTCGTGTGTGGGAGCTGTTCATGTTATGTTATCAACAGTCTATTATTCATATATCCATAGAAACAAGAATGTAGCAAGGGGAGGTGGGAGGGAGATTCAAGAGGGACGGGACATACGTAACCTACGGGTAATTCAGGTTGATGTCTGGTAGAAATCAAGCGATACTGCACAAAATTATCTTTAAGTTAAAAAGAACATAGCAAGGTGGTCAGGAAAGTATGAAAAAAAGATTTCTCATAGAGATTTATCCTCAACTCCATGTACATCTGGGAGCAGACTGTCCACCATCATCAGAGCTTCCCCCAGCATCAGGCCCTCCGCCAGCATCAGATGTGCCCCCCAGCATCAGGCCCGACTCCAGAATCAGACCGTCCCTCAGCATAAGGCCTATCCCAAGTATCAGGCCCTCCTCCAGCATCAGACACCTCCTCAGCATCAGGCCCTAGTCCAGCATCAGGCTCTAGTCCACCATCACATCCTAGTCCAGCATCCGGCCCTCCCCCACCCTCCGACCCTTCCCCAGTACCAGGTCCCCCACCTCCAGTATGAGGTGTGGGAGCCCCACTTGTCTGATGCTCCTGAACACACTCAGGCAGCCCCAGAGCAGCAGGACAATAGCTCTTGCAGGAGGTGCATCTTTAGGAATCACGTGTGGAACAGCAGCAGCTGGGGGTCTGTCCAGGCCAAGGAGAGGCAAAGAGAGGCACTTGTGCAGGAGGCACTGAAGGCTGTGGGCACATTCCCCAGCTCTGCTTCCTCCCCGTGTGGGCTTTGCTCTCCTGCTCCCACGGCGCTGTCCTTGCAGATTCAAGGTCTCCTTGACATCTCAAGCCTAAGTCCTGAGTCTCGTCCCAGTCCATCGTGGCAGAGGGCTGGGAACACCCAAGCTCAAGGGCTGAAAGCATCTCCGGGGGAGAGCCCGGCCCCAGCGGGTGGCAGGGCAGGGGATGAGGGTGGCCGCCCACAGAGGGCCCGCAGCAGCACTGGAAGGAGAGCAGTGATGCCTTGGCTCACACGGGGACCCCGCCTGGCCTGGCACTCAGAGATGTTACCGCCAGCAGCTCTGGGGACGCGGGAAGCCCAGTGAGGGACACCACACCACCCGGGCCGTGTGGGTGGGCACTGCTAACCATGGCCTCGGTTTTCATTCCGGTTCCAACTGTCCCTCCAAGGGCGGACGGGCCCCTCTTCCGAACGGCACAGGTGTTTCCTTTATGTGAGTGACCGCATTCCTGCCTGTCTCTGTGGGCGCTGTTGCTCATCCTGTGTCTTTGTCTTTACAGCCTGTGCTTGCTGCTCTCCCAGTTTACCTTGGGAGCAGCCCGGATTTTCTGCATTTCTAGTTGTCAGCGTCCACTGGGGCTTTCCAGGTGGTGCCAGGGGTAAAGATCCTGCCTGCCAATGCAACAGATAACAAGAGATGTGCGTTCGATCCCTGGGTCGACAAGATGCCCTGGAGGAGGGCATGGCAACCCACTCCAGTATTCTTGCCTGGAGAATCCCATGGACACAGGAGCTAGTGGGCTACAGTCCCCGGGGTCGCAAAGAGTCAGACACGACTGAAGCAGGGGAGCACACACTCAGGTTTTAGTTCAGTTGCTCAGTTGTGTCCGACTCTGCCACTCCGTGGACTGCAGCACTCCAGGCTTTCCTGTCCTTCACTAGCTCCGGGAGTATGCTCCAACTCATGTCCACTGAATCATCATGCCACAGAACCGTCTCATTGCTGCCGCATCCACCAGAGAGGTGGCTGGGGCTCGGGAAAGTGCCTGGGCCCACAGCGTGGGTGTGAACCTGCCCTCACCACTCCCTGACTGCGTGACCGTCACTGTGTCCTCCTCTGTAAATTCGGAGGGGGCAGCACCTGCTTGGTAAGGGGCACACACAGCATCAGTATAGAATCAATGCACCATCCATCTCAGCACTGTATTTATTAATACTAGGGATAGCATTTAATAACCTGCTCCTTTTGCTCTCTTGCCACTTAACTGTGCTCAAGACCACATCTGCTCCACTTACCCCTGCAAATCCACACCCAGCACAAACAAGACTCAACAGGTTTGTGGCTGAAGAGGCAGGAACATACTGTCCTCAAGGAGATGAAGCCAAGTGAGATGAGGGCCTAATGATAACCTTGTGTGATGAGGGGACCCCAGGAGGACCTCCCTGGCTGTGGGGTGGTGCGGGGGGCATGAGAAGAACCCATGATGAGCTCCTGGGGAAGGTGGCAGGAAGGAGGGCAGGCTGTTCATTGTGGGGTGTCCACAGATTGTATTTCACCCCTCACTGATGAGCACTTAGGCCGTTTCCAAACACGTGTCACTGTTAGGAGGAAACAATCATTGCCCAGCTCCTACTCAATCAAATTCGTAGAATATGTTTCTAGCATTGGAGTACAATCATCTGCTGTATTCATTCCATGCTCCATTCATCCACCCATCCAGCCAGGCATCTCTTCATCCATCCACGCACTCACTAATCCATCCCTCCATCCATCCATCCATCCACTCACTAACTCATCTGATCATCTCAGACCCACTGAGAAGACAGACACCTCCTCCTCTCCGGCTCCCAGGAGGACCCCCAGCGTGAGTGACAGGAGCCTCGTAGGGACAATGGGGGAGACACAGAAGGGACATGCCTGCAGGCCCTTCTCCCTCTGAACAGTGAAGCACCCACCTGGTGCTAACGCCTCCTTGCCGGGGTGTTCAGGCCGGCCCTTTTCCTTCCTATGAAACCAGCGGCGGATGGAGGACGTGATGCCCTTCTTCTTCGGGGCTTTCTGCAGCGAGTCCTGCCTGCTGGTGCTATTGCTGGGGTTGTTCTCGGGGCTGTCCTCAGAGCCTGTCGAGCTTTGGGGAGAGAAAACAACCTTTAACAGGCACCCTCGTGCAAACACACACCCCTCCACAAGGGCTACTGAGAGAAACGGGTGTCCAGCAACACCCGCGCCTCAACCTTGCAGCAGACGGTGGGGTCTCCTTCACCAAACACGCTTCACACGAGCAGTGCAGGCTCCCGGGCACAGACAACCGCCCCGGGAAGCTGAGATTCTCTGCCTCGAGCTCTCCCCCGAGGAGGGCTTCACTCCAGGCCAGCTGGTGCAGAGGGCGCCCCGACCCTCCCTCAGGGTCGCTGCTCGGCAGGTGACAACGCTCCAGGGGAAGGCGAGCTCCCCTGCTCTGGGCGGTTGCCCCCGCCTCCTGCAGGGTGACGGGCCCTGGCCGTGGCAGGAGAGCGATGGTCACCGTGCGGGGCTGCTGGTCAGGTGACCACACGTGCCCCCGATCGCGTGCTGCCCTGCTCAGGACGGGAGCCCAGGTGGAGGTCTGAATGAGGACAGTGTCCGTCACAGGAGGGGACAGAGTCTCCTGAGACGAGACCCCTGAGGAAAAGGGAGGGACCCTCAAGAGCGAACCCGAGAGGCACGGGGCCGTCACCGGCAGGAACGTGCCCCAGGCCAGGCAGACCTCTCTCACGAGCAGGAAGAAAGCTCCCACAGGAGTCAATCTCCAGAGAAGGACATTTTCTAAAATCACTGAGGTCACTGCGCTCTTCTTCCCCAGCACCTGAAGTTCACCACTAACCACAGGCACTGAACCCAATGGTATTCCTTTAAAATCATCCTCGCAACTCTTTGAAGACAAGAGGTGCAGGGCTCCTGAAACTGAGGACGCGCACACAGGCCGCTTACTTGTGGGCGTCCCTGATGTCCTCTTGGTTGGCTGTGCGCAGCGACCCCGTGTGCAGGCGGTCCAGCCGAAGGGACTGCGGCGTGGCAGGGGTCGAGGTTTTAGATTTGATAGCAGTCTCATCCTCTCCTACCTCTTCCCGGAAAGCTGGAAGCTGAGGGAGTGAGATAAGTGTAACATTGGCTAACAATAGACTGTTTTGAAAATGGCAATCACACAGGCTTTACGTTATAACCAGAATCTTATCTGAAAATCTATTAGCTATGCTTTCCCACAATTACAAAAAGAAACCCTTGTTCTAGCTTAATGCCACCTTAAAGACTGTCTTGTTCAAGAGAAGCGGGGCTATGGGGCAGCGAGAGCATTTGACTGAGTGCAGAGACCCTGGACGGGAGCCTCCCTGCAGCCTGGTTCTGCCCTCCCTGGAATCCAGCGACCAGACCGCCCTGCCGGGCAGGACAGCAGAGCGACGCCGGCCCCGTGAACCCTGCATGGCATGAACTGCTCTGATGAAAGGACTGTCCTCATCACAGGATGCTGCTCAGAAGCACCACAGCGAGAGTACGAAACCTCTCAGCAAAGCCGTCCAGACCTTTCTGTTTGAAGGAGAAAAAGATACAGCTTGTGCCACCACCCAAGGTCATTTGGAGAGATGATGCAGGTTACTGGATCCCAGGACAACAAGAGAAACAGAAAAGGTACCTACACCTCCACGCGAACACCACGCGCCTGGATCACATTTCTCGGTAACAGACAGACTGGGGGCCACACACTGAAGTACTTACACGCAGTTTGAGGGTCATGCGCTCAGAGTGGTTTCCATAAAGCACCCCCAGGTCTTCACTTCGAGATGATCCTGTATCACCCTAGAGGGTCGGAGGTTCAAAAGGGAGGAGATATATGGGTACCTATGGCTGATTCATGTTGGCGTTTGACAGAAAAGACAATTCTGTAAAGCAATTATCTTTCAATTAACAAATAAACTAATAAAAACCCAAATGAAGGTGATCTCTCCTCGACTCCTAGCTTTTCTGCTGGTCCTGGGTGTGAGGACAGGAAGGACACTGTGGGGAACAGATTAACCCCTCAGGGTCCAGACAGGTCTCACTGATACATCTGGGTGTGTGGTTAAGCCAGGGAAAGTTTTAGGAGACATGCATGGCATGCATTTTTATAAACAATGAGTGCGTTGTTTAACCAACTATCCTGTGCCTTTTCAGTGGGATTCTGTAAAGAATACAGAAAAAGGCACCCCATTCCAGCACTCTTGCCTGGAAAATCCCATGGACGGAGGAGCCTGGTAGGCTGCAGTCCATGGGGTCGCTAAGAGTCGGGCATGACTGAGCGACTTCACTTTCACTTTTCACTTTCATGCATTGGCGAAGGAAATGGCAACCCACTCCAGTGTTCTTGCTTGGAGAATCCCAGGGACGGGGGAGCCTTGTAGGCTGCCATCTGTGGGGTCACACAGAGTTGGACATGACTGAAGGGACACAGCAGCAGCAGCAGCACTAAAGAATACTGGTCCCGTGCAGCCCCACAGGAGCTTGGTAACAACAAAGTGACTTAGTGCAAAACACAGCTGAACTCTGTTAACAGCAGCTGGATAAACTGGGCACCCTCCCCTGTGCTCTAACAAGAACCCTCTGACACCAGAAGGCTACAGAACCTAGAAATTATCCACATGGAACTGAACAGGGATCAATCTCAAATTCAAGTTAAAATAAGCATTTCTAAAAATCAGAAAACAACGAACAGAGGAGGGAAGTGACGCACCTGGGCTGACTATGGACTCAGTGGAGACAAACACCTGCCTCAAGGTCAGGGACCACGCCAGCCCCTTATCCCGGGCCTCCTCCTGAGCAAGGCCTCTGGGTCCGCAGCCTGGCCGCCCTCCCCCAGGATGGGAGCTGCCCCACTGGTGCCCACGTGGCCAGGATGGGCAGCACCGTGTCCACTTAACAGGAGGGCAAAGCAGGCCACAGAGTGGGCGAGCGGCACACCCAGGTTACCAACCCCAGGGGGACGGCGCTGCTCTTCTGAGCCCAGCAGAAGGGCTCCCGGGCACTGAGTGGGCTGAACTGGAGCTCGGCCACCCCAGTCCTGCGGGAAGGCCCAGGAGTGCTCGGTCAGCGGGCTGGGAGCAGGACAGGGACAATGAAGGCCAGCCCGTGGGGCAGTGGACTCCAACTACAGGGGCTCATCCAAGTGACCCGAGCGGAGAGGCAGCGAGCTCCCTCCTGAGGCTCCCTCCATCATGATGCCATGATGGACACGAGAGCGTCTGGAGGAAAGCGGGCTGGACGGCACCACGGTTAAGTGTCCAGGCTCTGATCAGACCAGTCCGCATCGCACTGCTGGGTATGAGAGCCTGGGCAGGGTGACCGGCCTCGCTAAGCCTCAGTGTCCATGTCTCCTGAACAGGGAGAGCAGCAGCCTGGACCTCAGCTGGGGATGAGATGACAGACGCGGAAAGCACGAGCCTGGCACACAAAGTCTCCTGCACACTGCGACCCACCATCATTAAATTGGCTTCCCGCAAATCTAACATCTATGGCTCTCATTCAGTCATTCCTTGTAAGAAAACACTAAGCGGAAATTCCATGGTGGTCCAGAGCTTAAGACTTGGCACGTTCACTGCTGGGACACTGGTCTGATCCCTGGCTGGGGAACTAAGATCCCATAAGCTGTGCAGCATGGCCAAAAAAATAACTAAAGAAAATTTTAAAAATAATAAATAATACTATGTCTATTATAAACAACCATGAGATGATCAGAAGGCAAACAAGTGGGAGAAAGGCAAACTGTTACAATTGTCCCAACGAATGACCTATTTCCAATAGAACCATCAACACAGTTTAAGTGGTGGGTCAGTTTCATTACTTCCATTAAAACGTCTGTTATTCACCAGGACATAACCACATGGTGTTCATTCACGTTAAACCATAAGGACTTTTAATACTTCACAGAGAAAGAAAGGACTGCTAAACTACTGAATAGTTTACCTTTCGACACCGCTTCCTTAAATCATGAGGCTGATAGATGCATGCAAAGAAATGAAGAGAAACCAGATTCACTGCGACTTTGAAGCTAAAATTTCAAGCATCCGAATAGGCAAATACAGGAAAGCAAAAATGAGGGCAAACGTGTAAGTGACATGAAGATTCAGAGAACACGTGACTGGAAACAGATCATTTTTTTGACCACAGAAGTTAAATAAGCTATTCAAGATTTACTAGAGAAACACTAGAAATTATTACTCAGGAAGATACAATTCTATTACATCATCATGATTTCTTAAAGCACAGGATTCCGTACAACAAAGGCCCTTAACACTTGTCTATTCTCAGGCAAACTTCTGTATAAGTTATTTTCCCTTAATAAAAACATCTTATACTTTAAATTAGTAAATTAACTGATAAGGAAGTTACCATAATACCTATTTTAACATGGAACAAATCTAACCACCTCTTGGACATTAATGTAAAATCCTGACATAGAATTTGATTTAAAACTTCTCAAAATAAATTCATTAAAACAGGCTTCCTGTGAAAATAAGAATGAAAGCTAGCATAATAGCAGGTGCCGTCTTTACATTTTATTAACCGTAAAAGACACGTTTCTAGAGTCTAATAGAGACATTAACTGCGCAAAAGCTGATGAGATTTACACTCTTAAATACAAGCAGCAACACAGAAAGGAGATTGTGTCAGCTCAGTTCAGATCAGTCGCTGTGTCATGTCTGACTCTTTGCAACCCCATGAATCGCAGCACTCCAGCCCTCCCCATCCATCACCAACTCCTGGAGTTCACCCAAACACATATCCATTGAGTCGGTGATGTCATCCAGCCATCTCATCTCATCCTCTGTTGTCCTCTTCTCCTCCTGTCCCCAATCCCTCCCAGCATCAGAGTCTTTTTCATTGGGTCAACTCTTCACATGAGGTGGCCAGAGTACTGGAATTTCAGCTTTAGCATCAGTCCTTCCAAGGAACACCCAGGACTGATCTCCTTTAGGGCGGACTGGTTGCATCTCCTTGCAGTCCAAGGGACTCTCAAGAGTCTTCTCCAACACCACAGCTCAAAAGCATCAATTCTTCAGCGCTCACCTTTCTTCAAAGTCCAACTTTCATGTCCATACATGACCACTGGAAAAACCATAGCCTTGGCTAGATGGACCTTTGTTGGCAAAGGAATGTCTCTGCTTTGCAATATGCTGTCTAGGTTGGTCATAATTTTCCTTCCAAGGAATAAGCGTCTTAATTTCATGGCTGCAATTACCATCTGCAGTGATTGTGGAGCCCCCCAAAATAAACTCTGACACTGTTTCCATTGTTTCCCCATCTATTTCCCATGAAGTGATGGGACCAGATGCCATGATCCTCGTTTTCTGAATGGTGAGCTTTAAGCCAACTTTTTCACTCTCCTGTTTCACTTTCATCAAGAGGCTTTTTGCTCCTCTTCGCTTCTGCCAGAAGGGTGGTGTCATCTGCATATCTAAAAGTCCATGAATTCTACACTTAAGAGGATCATTTCTTTATGTAAGCACAATCTCATTTATGAATTATACATGATATGCAGTCTAGGATCCATCTACATTATGCTTGTAACTGCATGCTGCTGCTGCTGCTGCTAAGTTGCTTCAATCGTATCTGACTCTGTGCGACCCTGTGGACTGCAGCCTACCAGGCTTCTCTGTCCATGGGATTTTCAAGCAAGAATACTGGAGTGGGTTGCCATTGCCTTCTCCTGGAACTGCATAGTGATTCACCAATTCAACTTACTGCTATGGGGAAAAACACCATTTAATGAGACATGAAGACAAAGCACAGACCCAACAAGGGCACACACGCTGTGGACCACAGCATGGCCATGACCAGAGCAAGCGGGGGGACGGGGGAGGGGAGATGGATGGGAAACTACAGCCTCGGGGGCGGGGGAGGGGTCTGGATTGATGACAACCAAGCAGACAACAGGATGAGACAGGAAATCTAAACCAATGATGAAAGCAGACAGACCGCCAGAGAACTCCAACAGCAAGGAAAACATACAGAACTGTTCTGTAACAAATATTCAGAAAGAAATCAAGCATGAGACCACAGAGAAATCCTCAAAGAATTTTAAATAGCAACTAATTAGCCAATGATGCAAATTATAAAAACAGTGTGTCAAAAGACCACAAAATGGACTAGTTCCCACTTCACAGGCCACTAAAAGGATTCACAGTTAATTTAATGATAACCTGACTAACAATGCAGCCAACATGAAATGGGTGGTCACAGAAGAATGTGATAATACATGTCCAGTTACAAAGCAGTGTTGTACACGTGATTTCATGGGATAACAATGCACTCACAAAACCCAAGCTAAACACGCAAGAAAGTTGGAACATCTGCTTTGGAGCCGCACACTCTGTCACCAACAGCCCTAGGTCGTCATCCCATTTTTAGACTCAGATAAGTGAGGCAGCCCAACCTCTTCCCTGGGGCCCTGGGGCACCGGACTCTTAACCTGGTTTCACACGCAGAGCTGGCCTGAGCCCGCGGTCGGGTCCATCCGCAAGCAGACCATGGAGATTCCTGGTTTTGTTCCCACCGCATGCCCTGCACCCTGCAGCCAGGCAGCCCCAATGGAACATGTGCTGGACGGCTTCCCACACCATGAGGGCTGCCTATGGTTACTTTCACGAAGCTGTCTGCTCCCTGAGAACAGAAACTTCCCTGAAGCTGCTGTGCCCAGCACAGGCCAGGTCCAACAACACAGAGGCAGGCTCTGGCTGAGTTCATGATGATGGGCTAAGCCTGTGGTCCAAATATCAAGACTAATTCATTGCTGTGCCATTGTGGAATGATTAAAGACTAGGCAGTTTAAAAAAGTGTAGACCTCTGAGTGCATCAAATGTACCCGATTTTCTTCTAAGTAAAAAGAGAAAAAGCAAAAAACAAACAAAATAAAGAAAACCCACTTCCTGGGGGAAGGATGGGCAGGGAGGAGGCAGACACATACCACAGTCATGATGCCCAGCCGGTCTCCCTGCTGCGCCGGGCAGTGCCGCCTCCTTCTGGGCTTGGGCAGGGGCGGGCAGGAGCCGGGAGCTGAGGAACCAGCAAGCAGGTTGAGGGAGCTCACCGACTTACAACGATGGAGGCTGCCTAAGCGCCCCCTGCCCTCCCTGCTCTCAGTGTCCTCGGCCCGCTGCTCCGTGTTCTCCTTCTCTTCTTCCACCAAACTAAAATAGAATAAAACCCGTCACCTGCCCTTGTCAGCAGAGAAACGTGTCTGGACAACAAATTAGGCTGGCATTCTGTGTCATGATTAGAAACTCAAGAAACAGTTGCTCAATTAACATCTCAAGTAAAAGGTTCGACTTTTCCTCTTTTGAATATTCTCAAACTTATAATAACTTAGCATTGAGTCTTACAAACTGGCCCCTGATCATTCACTCTTCATTTCATGTCTTTCCTCTAACATTCTGAAGGGGCCCTGGTGGCGACGCTCTTCCTGTGAGGAGATGCCTGATGCTGACAACCTTTACCTCCCCGCTCTCAGGGCAGAGATACACGTCAGTGCCGCAAGTCTTTTCCACTGGGAATCGGGAACTCGGTACAATCAAAACAGCAATTCACGAACAAGCTGGTGTTTCTAAACACAAGTCTCCAGACCAGATGAAGTGCTGAGTTGATCTTTCTTTTTATTTTTAATGTAAGTTTGAATATGTACAAACGCATCTCTTGAGGAAGTTCTGCACCAGCTTTGTGTCAGTTTCTGGATTCAGGTCAATGTGCTGCATTAACCTAGAATTCACGATTTCTGCTCTTCTCCCCTAATGTGTTGTGGATGATTTTATATAGCAGTTTAAATACATGATGATGCAAATAAAATGATTTTCAAATTAAAATAAAACATTGTTATAGGAAGTAAACTCTCCAGCTTCACTTCCACATATACAACTTGAAAGTTTTTCACTGTTGATGACAAGTTGATGGACAGAATCTACCATTTATATCAAGTCACTTGTCACATAAGGAAAATCACTTTTACATGACAACTTGCTGTAAAAATAAAAATATTAATACATAACCGTTCCACATTTCCTGAGGGGACATGGAAAGACCATGATTCTGATCACGTCTGTGCTCAAACACGGCCCACAAAACCGTCTGTCTCGCCGTCAAATGGGCAGGCGGCACCACCTGCATTTGCTGGTTGTCCCGTTCGCCCCCTGCCTTTCTCCCGGCCCCCCGCACTCGGTGGACAGAAATGGGCACCTCGGCCTGGGCTGACGTGATGAGAACAGTCTGAGAAGGAGCCTCTGCCTGGTCCTGTGCAGGGTCACCGGCCTGCGGCCACTCTGAACATGGACTCGGGACACGGGCATAGCTGTGTGGGTGTGGCACCAGGCAGGCCTCGGGGCCCCCAGCCACCCGGCTGCACCCAGACCCAAGGGCCCCTGCTCACCACGAGACAGGCCTTTGGATTCTATCCCGTTTTGTAAATTGTTATCATTGCCAAGATGGTGTCTAAAGAAAACATCTTAAATATACTGATGAGATGAGAAAAACTCAAACACATGTCCTTGGACCACTGCCTTACAACAAGCCAATCTTCACACTGTTTATTAAGTGAAAACTGAAAATGCACATCTGAGTCAGAATTTGCCAACCCCAAAACCTGAGCTTTTCTCTTCCAGGTGGCCTTTCACCAGAAATTGGTGGGCTCTGAGGACACAGGAGGGTGCTCGGGCCACAGCGGACACCGCCTCGGCACCTCACCCACCTTGGGGCTCAGAGCTGAGGGGGGACACCCCAAAACGCTTTGGACAGAACCCCCTGGCTGACCGAGCTCTATCATCAAGGGCAATCTCAAAACTGAAAATTCTTGAAGCAGACCTGAGGTCAGGTTTCTTACTATGGAACACTCAGACTTCCCTAGGAGAAGGCAGCTCCTCAGAGAAACCGAGTTTCCGGGGAGCTGAGTTTGGGATCACCCACCTGATCTCTTCCTTGATGGCGTCCAGCTGCTCCTGCAGCCTCACACTCTGAGTCTTGGCATCGGCCTGCCTGCTGGGCGACAGCTGAGTGGCCGGGCTGAAGAGGGTGACCCTGTCGCCCTGGCTGTCAGACACGCCCTCATCACTCTGGAACACCTCGGCCATGTCCCCCAGCACGCTGGCTTGCTGCGCACGCTCCCAGTCCTGCTCCTTCGCAGTCTGCACCTGGGCATGAGAGGACCACGTCTCGTTAGCAACATTCAGGGCAGCTCAAGTCTATCAGGAACTGAACCCAATTTTACTTGGAAGCCCTGACTCTGGAGAAATGTGGATAAACCAAAAAATGGAATCAGACTAAACAAATAAGTAAAGACAGCAAAACCCCACCTGGAAAAACTCAACTCGAAACTGAAAACACAACATAGAAAGAAAATACATGGGGATGCTATCCATCCCAAATACCACTAGGTGATTAGAGTCAGAATTTGTCATCTCCTGGACAAAGGGGTACTGAAGACATCCTGCAGCTCTGAGCCACAAGGCTAGTTTACTAGTCATTAAAATAACCCAGGTGGGTGGGTCCTCAATCAGAAAGAGAAAGAACACCTGATGCCCACCACTACAGCCTTCATTCTTTTTTAAATGAAAGGATTCAAAGGACAAACCCTTAACTGAAATTCCAGGATGACTGATCAAGCTTACCTCTTTATGTGTGGCACCTAATTCGAGCGTACGCATAACCACACTCTCAACTCAAATCAAAGGGCCCGAGTCACTGTGTGTTGCTGTGTGTATGTGCGTTAGTACACTCTTAGTGTATACTCACCCTCATACGTGGATACTGTAATAGAATACCGTTAATGTCTCTCACTGATCTTAACGTCAAGAAAATCTTGTTAACAGCTTTAAATTCTAAGCTTGAGCGAACAAAATGTTATCCTAAATAAATTCTATTACCCAGTTTTTCACTGCAAGTTGATATACAGAATATAATACAACTCGAGGCATTCATGCCAACTAATACTTTTTAACTGGGGGCTTTCCAGATGGCTCAGTGGTAAAGAATCCGCCTGCCAAAGCAAGAGGGCAGGATCGATCCCTGGGTCGGGAAGATTCCATGGAGTGGAATATGGCCACCCACTCCAGGATTCATGCCTGGGAAGCCCCATGAACAGAGGAGCGTGGTGGGCTACAGTCCACAGGGTTGCAGAGATTCAGACATGACTGAGCATGTACGCAGGCCATGCTTTTTAACCATATAAAACTCTGACTTCTTACAGAAAAAAAATGTATATACAAGGATTCAAGAAGCTCAAAAGTCAACTAGTTACATAAATAAGTGCATCACCCTCCAAACAAGGCAGCAAGTGTACAAATCCAGGATGGCTGGGGGGCTGGTACCTTCTCATCCAGGGCCTTGTGGTGCTCAAAGAGCAATCTCAGCGCCCTGAGCACCTCCACCTCGCTGGTCATGCTGGCTGGGGACTGTGCCTGCCGCTTGCCCGCCGTCAACTGGAAGGACGGCTGGTACCGGGAAACCAGGAACTCCAGGTGGTCCAGCAGCAGCTGCAGGGCGGGGCCAAAGGAGCACCTTTAACCTCCTGCTCGAATTCAGGCCCGATAACTCCTCTCAACCTCACGCTATAGCCAGAAATATGCTAAGGCACGTCGGAATCCCGCCAGTTCCGTCGAAATTTAGAGTGGACTTCCCCAGGGGCCCAGTAGTTAAGACTCCACACTTCTGCAGGGGTCACAGGTTTCAATCCCTGGTTGGGGAACTAAGATCCCTCACAAAGTGTAGTGTGGACAAAAATCTAAGTTAAGAGCACTCCCTCCTCAAATGTACTAAAATTACATTAAGTCTCATCATAACTTTGAAACAAGGTATGAGAACCGCAAACTGATCCACCCAGGTCTGCTCAGTGGGAAGATGTGAAAAATGACTTGAAAATCAGACAGAGGTTAAGGACAGCAACACGGAGGCTAGCGGTGACCCACACGGGGCAAATGTCAACACGTGAGAATCCCCATTCTGACCCTGGTGTTGTTGATTTCAGCCTTGAGCACTGATATTTCTTCTTCTCGTCTCCGAAGATGCTCCCTAAGTATTTGTATGTTCTTCTCCTAAAAAACAAAGAAATGAGAAACTAAATGCAAACATAATTTAAAAAGACAGTGAGACTGTCAAGACTGGCTCTGTCAAGTCTCTCCAGGCTCCACATAAAGGCTCTCCTAGCCCCTCCAGAGAAGAGGGGGTCCACTGACCCCAAGACCACACAGACCACTATAATTCAGACCGGCCTTCAGCCTCCCCCTCGACCTGGCAGGCACACGGTAGGGGAGAACCCGGAATCCAAGCCTGCCTTCTCAAGGCCCAGGACATCTGAGAAGCTTTCCAAAAGATAAACCTAACAACAAAGTGGATAAAGAGATTCTTAAAGGACACACAGACCAGTGACCTAGAGCCACTGGGGAGAAGGAAGGAAAAAGGGAAGCCACCAGGCTTTGGAGTGTTCCTCTGGGAAAAAGGCAGATGGCACCCCAAGGCCATCTGTTAGCCTGACTCCACGGAAGCCACCCAGACATTCAATCCACTGGTTAAAATGTAAAATTGATGTTATATGTATTTTGCCACAATTTGCGTGCACACGGGGTCGTCCACGTGGTGAACTTGCTCAAGCTGACCACACGTTCTATTTTTCTTTGCAGAAATTAAAAAATCCTGGGCTACGTATCCCCTACTACACACTGAGTGTGCAGGACCAGGAACAGTGCCCAGCACTCGTGAGAGGCATGTAGTAGACATGTGTAGCTATGAGGGTGTATGTCAGACACGGAAGCAGTAGGTACCCGTGATTAAAATACTGGACACACTGCTCTGTGCTTTTGAAGATGGGAGACCTTAATGCGCTTAGCCTTTCTACTTCAAGGACTGACTCTCTAGCTGGATCCTAATGCCCCAGAGACTACTCCAGCCAGTATATGCTTTCTTTGGAAGAGGGAATCGTTAAGGGGCTTAGCATTTCTGCATCAAGGACTGACTCAATAGCTCAGTCCACGTGCCCCAGTGATTCCTCCAGCCAGCGTTTCCCTTCTTGTGGGGTCCCCGCCCACCCTCCACGCAGCACCTGCACAGCGTCTTACAGGGTAAACTCTGGGGTCAACACTGCGGACTAAGGCCAAAACGCCCAGGCTGACAGGGCCCACAGCCCTGCTAATGAAATGAAACACAACCCCGACGCTTTGGCTGGTGAGGGCCAGTCCGACGGGCCCAGCTGCGGGCTGCTCTCACCTCAGGCCCCTCTCCTTCCAGGACTTGGGCGGAGGCCAAGTTCTTCCTTGTCTTGGCCTGTGCCTTGGGGTTGCAGCACTGGAATAACGCCCACAGGTGGGCCCTTCGGCGACCCATCCTCGCGGATGGGGGCAGCCCCCCACTCGGGGGCAACCGTTGTTTAACGGTAGGATACCTCGGCTCCCGAGCTAGCACCACCAATTTCTCACTACGACCACCACTATTCACACTACGACCACCGCTCTCACCCACACCGCTCTCACACACCACTCTCACACACACCGCTCTCACACTAGGACCACTGCTCTCACACTATGACCACCCGCACCGCTGTCTCAAGGAGAAATGGCACCAAGGCTCTGCCTCCAGCACGTCTCCCAGGAGCCCAGAACCGGAACCCGCTCAGTCACAAGGGGCTCCGTGGTAACGGGGGCGCTGGGCTCAGGCCCACCATCAAGGGTGCAGAGAGGGGGGAGGGGCTGCCAGAAAGACGACAGGGGAGTGTAGGGTGCGGGAGAAGGAAGGCTGTGCCCATGGCTCAGGCCCCCTGTGAAACATGACCCTGCAAGATACTGGGTCACAGTTGAACTGACCAGTATAAACTGCTTCAGAAACCACCACCCTTGGGAATGAGCACGTCTTCTAAGCGGGCTTCTCCCCCCTCTAACCCCCCAAACAAGCCTCCAGGGAGGCTACTGAAAGGCACCCCTGAAGTCAAGGCTGTCCCCAGATCCCACCCGGCTGAGGAGGACTCACCACGCTAGCTGCCCCTCACTCTCACCCTGAGCTCGGTCCTCCCTGTCAGACTCCCTCACTCGAGCTCAGCAAGGGCTTGACCAACCTCACTCTAGGCCCTTAAAATGAACCCACAGTGGGTACAGGGGTTCATTCAACCTGCCGTGAACTCACCCTCTAAACTTCCATCCTGGGCTGCCAGACAACTCTGACCCATGGGGGTAGCACGGTGGAGGTTCAAGGGTGTCCCTGCCATGAGCCGCGATAGCCAGCACCTCCCAGACACCACCAGGTGCTGCCCCACCCTCCGCCCCCGAGTCTCCCACCCCTCTCCTGGCCCCACTCCCACCCTCGCGGCTCTCCACTCGCCAGGGCACAGGCCCCACTGCTCCTGGCTCAGCCCGGACCTCCTCTGTCACTTGAGAACCTCAAGTCCCCAGGGTGCTTGGGGTCCTATATCCACCCATCTCAGCGATTACACACTCTGGGAGAGACAGACTGCAGTTTGGGGTCCCGCCCGCAGTTCACCCTGAACACGTTCTGCTTTTGGCTTTATCTAGTGGAGTTCTCTGAGATGTGTTTTTAAAACCTCAACTGTTGCTTTCAAAAAGACCATAAACTCTCTGTGCTCAAGTTTAAGAATTAAATCTTCAGTTTCAACCTTAAAGTGAAACTGGAGGGAAGACTAAAAGCAGTCATTCTTTCAAACTGAAAAAGAAAACCCACATGTGACCATGTCCCAGAACACAGGTCACGTCACCCCTCCCTCCTCAGCCTTCTCCTCCACCACCAGCAGCCTGGCATCGCAAGGCCTGCCCTGGGCCGGCAGGGGCAAGGGAAGAGGGCAGGCCGGCTCCTCTGTCTCCAGGCCATGTGGGCCGCCTGCTCTACCTCCTTCCCAAGTTCATGTGGCACTGAAACAGCCCGGGCAAGCTGGGGGTTCTGATCAGAAACACAACCGTGGGTACCAAGCAAGGACCCCTGGTTCTTGTTTTCCCCGGTATCAAATAACCTTGATCAATACAATTGCTGGGCCTGTTACATGTGGCTTCAGATCACAGAAGACCCCCAGGGAGTTCCCACTTCCAGTGACAGACGCAAACAACTTGTAGGTCAGCCTACCAAGAGCTAGAAAAGTGAAATACAGTTTAAAAGAGGTCCTTAGGCAGCCACAATCTAAGATTTCAAACAAAAGGGAAGCCCAGTGAAGGAGCTGGAGACTGAGAGGGCCGCTCCTTCCCTCGGGGCATCTGAGCAAAGCCCACTCTGCGAAGAAAAGGCAGGGAAAAAGTCAAGCAGAGGGGGCTGGCTAACACAGCTCTGGACGGTTTCCTTGGGCTGGGAGACAAAAATTGGCGGGCAGGCCTGATGAGTCAGTCCGGATGTCAGAAAACGTACCCAATACTCTGCCCAAACCGGCTAAGCGCTGAGTATCAGTCACCTCGTGGTGTTCACGAGACAGTCGGTGGGCTTCAGAACATGCTGAGAAGGGAGGTACCCAAGGCTTCCAGATTGAGATGCTGGAAAGCTCCTCCCTGGGGTTGTGGGAGAAGGTAGGTGAAGGCTGCTGAGACTGAGCTTACAAGGACCCCCCAGCCTCAAGTCCCTCAGGCCCAGAGTGAACAGACAGCTCTGTCCCCACTGGAGGTCTGCATCAGAGGAAACTCTGGAGAAGGCAGCATCACTCAGAACCTCTAGGGTTTTCCAAACATAATGTCCAACAGGCAACCAAAAACGCAAAAGAGGGTGTAACAACAAACAGGACCAAGAGAAAAGGAACTGAACCAGATCCAGAGGCATCAGATGTATATCAGCATATCAGAGTATGCTAGAGGTAACAGATGGAAACGTCACCAATTCGAAAATATACTGGACAAAAGGAAACATTTCTGAGAATCAAAACCGACTCTAGAACTTTACAATAACAGTGACTGAATGTAAGAACTCAGTCTCTGGGCTTAACATCAGATTGGACGTAGCTGAGGAGAGGATCAGTGAACTGAAAGATCAATCGTTTAAAATATATATATATATAAGAGGGAAAAAGTATAAAATATATTGAAGGAGCCTGTCGTTACACTACGTTGTTAAAAACTATCAATGGGGACCCTCATGGTGGAGAAAAGACAGAAAGGGGACTAAGAAATGCCTCCAGGGGTTGAAACTAAAGAGCCTCTTAATGAAAGTGAAAGGGGAGAGTGAAAAAGCTGGCATAAAACTCAACATTCAAAACATGAAGATCATGGCATCCGGCCCCATCACTTCGTGGCAAATAAATGGGGAAAAATGGAAACAGTGACAAACTTTATTTTCTTGGGCTCCAAAATTACTGCAGATGGTGAAATTAAAAGATCCTTGCTCCTTGGAAGGAAAGTTACGACAAACCTAGACAGCATATTAAAAAGCAGAGACATAACTTTGCCAACAAAGATTCATTTAGTCAGAGCTATGGTTTTTCCAGTAGCCATGTATGGATGTGAGAGTTGGCCCATGAAGAAGGCTGAACGCCAAAGAATCAATGCTTCTGAACTGGGGAGTTGGAGAAGACTCTTGAGAGCCCCATGGACTGCTAGGAGATCCAATCAGTCAATCCTAACCCAAATCAGTCCTGAATATTCGTTGGAAAGACTGATGCTGAAGCTCCAATACTTTGGCCACCTGATGCGAAGGACTGACTCACTGGAAAAGAACGATGATGGGGAAGACTGAAGGCAGGAGGAGAAGGGGCCGACAGAGGATGAGCTGGTTGGATGGCATCACCGACTCGATGGACATGAGCTTGAGCAAGCTCCGGGAGTTGGTGATGGTGAGGGAAGCCTGGCATGCTGCAGTCCATGGGGTCGCAAGGGGTCAGACACTGAGCGACTGTACTGACTGACAAGGAGTTGGTTCAAGAATCAGACCAGTGACTCAAAAATGAAAACCATACATTAGTTTCAGCAACTCTGCAGGTGCCTAAAGCAAGAAGAAAGTGTTCCAGCACTCAGGAAAAAAGGTGTGGCTTTGAATAGCACAACAACACTGAGAGCTGACTTTCCCAGAACAAGGAAGTCAGAAGATCATGGACTGGCATCTGTAAAATGCTGAAAAGCAAATAACCCCCAACCTGGAATTCTACACCCAACAAAAACACTCTTCAAACGTGAAAGCAAAATAAAGACTTTTAGGGCAAATGGAAATGACACAACTCATCACCCACACACATGAACTAAAGAAAATATTAAGGCAGTGCTTTGGGAAAAAGAAAAGTAGTCTCTGACGGAAATATAAAAAACAAGTAAAGACCAACAGTGAGGTAACTGTGAGGGTGAATGTTAACTCTACAAAACAATGATGTTAACGCCAAAAATATATCTAACAGTTTAAAGGAGAACAGTGACAAGGAGGAAACAGCCGTGTCAGGGAGGCAGTAAGAGTACTAAGTTAGGCTTGAATGTAAAACACACGCCATGTCTGCGAATGTGAACCCAACAACCTGGCAGAGGAGCCCAGAACTAGAGAAACACCTCATACTTCTCAAAGAAGGCAAGAGCAAAGAGCACAGACTAGGGGGGACAAATAGAAAACACACAGCAACTGGGTGTCTACACACTGAATATCAGCATTATAAACACAGCAAATACTCTCATGAAAAGATAAAGTGGCAAACTGATTCCAGTGAAAACTATACGCTCTTCACAGAGGCCCATGTTAAGATGGAAGGTGTTTTAGACAGGCGAAAGTAAAAGATACCCAGGCCAACCAGGACAGAAAACTGACGTGGCAACATCACTGTCAAATAGCGTCTAAAGAAAGAAGCATCTCTAGCGATAAACGGAGCATCTCATACTGATACAAGTGCAGTCTAGCAAGAAGATGAGGATTCTAAATTTGAGTGTACCTAATAACATCACCTCAAAATATCAATACATAAAAACTGACAGAAATAGAAAAGGAGTAACAGCCGAGTTCATAACCCCAGTGGGAGACATTAAAGGCACATCTCTCGTGGAACCGGGCCCCCTGGTACGTAGTCACCTGCAGCCATGTAGTACCTGAAATGCGGCTGGCTCTACAATGAGATGCGCTGCAAGCCTGAGACACACACTGGATATTAAAGACTTGGCGTGAAAAAAAGAATGTGAACTACGTCATTAGGGTTTATCATGTTGGTTACACACTGAAATGATAACATTTGGGGTGTGTTAAAATAAAATGTATTACAGGTAATTTCACCTTCTTCTGCTTTTACTCAGCGTGGCTACCGGAGTCTGAATTACATGAGTGACAAGCCTGATGTAACTGATACACACGGAACATTGCGTTCCCACGGACACATGTTATTTTCAAGAGCCCAAGGAACATATAACAAAAAGAATATATACTGGGCCATTAGGAAAGCTCGAATTATTTCAAAGGACTGAAACAATGCAGGGTATACCTAGGGATTGCAATCAGCTGATGGTTTATGGGCCCTGAAACTTCACCCCGCACGTGGTGATGATCCTAGGAGGCAGGCACTCTGGGAGGGGTCAGGCCAGGAGGGAATGGGCTCCCATGCTGCGAGGACAGGGAGAAGCAGCAGGCAGTCTAGGAACCAGGAAACAGGCCTCACCAGACGTGGTACCTGCTGGTGATCTTGGGACTCCCCAGCCTCCAGGCCTACAAGAAACAACTTTCTGTTGTTTATCAGCTAGTCTACGGGTTTTGTAACAGTAGCCCAAAAGAGACAAAGACAGGGCTCTTCGATAGTGAAGGACAGGGAAGCCTGGCATGCTGCAGTTCATGGGTCACAAAGAGTCCGACACGACTTGATAAATGACCACCACCACCACCAGTTTATCTGAGTTAAGACTAAAACGGAACTCACGGCTTAAGCTACTTAGCCTGTTTAGCAGAGGCCAAAACGACTTGTATATTTTAAAGTATTTATCCAAAAGTGCCCCTTGGTAGCATTTTACAGCCTGTACCTAATAGTATCAATACTTCGAAAATAAATTTAATAGTTGATACTTCTAAAATATAATATTTCAAAATATTTTCCTGTAAGAGACTTAGAATAATTTCTCTGTAACTCTCCCTCTTTCCCTCTATTACAGGCACTGAACAATTTTGCGGAAAAATCAGTTTGGTGCTAGGAAGTCACAGGCAGGATACTTACCACTTTAAACATTAGTAGCAGGAACAGAAAAAGATTAGTCGTATATACTATATATTTATAGAGAATTATTTGCTGCCATTCATGCTGGAAGAGCAGAACATACCATTTTCCTTATGGTCCTTTCATAAACAATGCTGATTCCTTTTGGTATTGTCCGGTGAAGGGGAAACACTGTTATCAGAAAATGAAGCTAAAATCATAAGTTAGATAGGATGCTATTATTCTATTTTAGTATGTTTCCGAATCAAGATTAGATAAACAACAGATGGGCTGCCTTCTGTGGCTGAAAAGAGAAATCATGGGTTTTTTGTGTTTTCTACACAAATAATTTTTTTAAAAATTCTACAAATGCCTCTACTGTGAACTTGACAGTCTTGGCTAAGCTGCTTCTCTTACCGTAACACATTTCTATTATTGAAACACAGGTTCTAGTATCAAAATTCCTCGGGACATAGATAGTTGGATTAGATGGATGAAAGAGAGAAAAACAAAGGGGGAAACGTTAGGAAAGGAAACATGTTCTTTTGAAAATCAATGTTTAAAAGACAAAATGATGATTCTAATACAGAATATAAAAACAATTCTTTTTAAACCTCAGGAATTATGTACTTGCAACAACAGAATAATGAAATTTTTCTTTCTGCATGGCATTCTAGTAAGAGGCTGAACTTTATTTTCTCATTTAATCTTCACAGCCACCTATGAGGTAGATATTACTGTATTTAACGTATTATTCCCTATATTTACATGAGGAAACAGAGACTCAAAATGTTACAGACGGGACTTTAAATCCCATGTTTTTAATAAATATGTTACATGTGAATGGCTTTCTAGAAATATCTTCAAACTTTGAAATGTTTAACTCTTTCATAAAGTGCTTTGAGCCTCTCAGAAGCCCCTAAACAAATAGAAGGAAATACTTTAAAAGGAAAAAAAACAAAAAAAACAAAACTAAGTACCTGGAAAATTACTGTTTCTTAAATAATACATAAGATGACACATATTCTAGGAATAAACTTCACTGATTTTAAACTGTAAAATATACATTATTCTGAAAGTTCAAGCTATAGTTCATGACCAACTCTTTTCAGACAATAAATATTACTTTCTCAAGAATTATTTAACACACATTTTTAAAAACTGTTCTTGCTAAAAACAGTTGGTGTAAAGCATTTTAAAATCCAACAGTGAATTCCTGTTTTCAGCAAGGACATTCATTTTAAATATTTTAAAATACTTTACACAAGCCCACTTTTCTTCAAATCAGGGACTTAAATACGTGCAACTTACTTGAAACCCAACTGGGTATTTTGAAACAATGTGATCTACTACCGCAAACAATTTTCAAATGTTTGAAAGTTTCATTAATAAGAAATGACACTGATAGAAACCCCACCGATATTCACGTGAACATTTATTCAAATATTATGTTCTCCAAGACACCTGAGGAGGCTACTTCAAGGATAACATCATTGCTTAATACATTTTAAAAGCCTCTCATTAGGAATTATCCTCAAAACTTGACACGCATTCTTTAAGGCATGCTCAGTAACAGAAAATCGCATTCAATTATGTATGGATATTACTTCAAATAGGAATTCAATAGCTCTCGGCTCAGTCTACAAGTCTGTCTAACATTCCTCTCCAGTGAAATCCTGAAGGAAAACTAACACTGTAATTCTAGTGTCTGAGTTTCATTCACATGAGGCACCCAGAGCAGTCACAGTCACAGAGAAATGAAGTAGAACAGTGGTTGCCGAAGGCCAGGAGACAGGGAGGAACGGAGAATCGCAGAGTTCCGGTTTGGAAAGATGAAGTGTCTCTTTCTTTACTTCAAAGATACCATGACAGAAGATTTTTACAGGATGAAATACCGACTCTTTCAACGAGCAGACAGTCCCTATTCATTGTAAAAACTGTTTCAAAGAACAGGAGGAAAAGACCTCACTTGATGAAGCTGTTACATCCTTGACACCAGAAAGGAAAAATACGTGGCAAGAAAAGAAAAACTAGTACTGTCGCAGTCTGTATCTCTCATGAGTATAGGCACAAAAATCTTAAATGGAACATAGGAACTGGAATGTGAGATATGAACTTGGCCTTGCTTGCACCAACAGGATTTCTACAAAGAAGACATATGAGAATTTACACACAATTAGAGCTAGCAGGAGAGTTCAGCAGGGATGCTCAAGATAAGGTCAATATATAAAACTCAGTGGCATTCTTGGAGACCAGCAATAACCAACTAGAAAAGATCTCATTCACAATTGAAACAAACACTGTAAGGTACCTAGGAACAAATTAATGAATACACACATAAAGAAACAAAAAGATACTAAAACTCAGTATCACAAAGATAGAAATTTCCCCTGCATTCAGTTAAAACCTAAAACAATTTCAACAAAATACAACCTGATTCTCATGAAAAAATTATTCCAAAATTCAAACAGAAGAGTGCCAGGAACAGTTAAAATAATTTTGAAGATGCATAAGGTAGAGGAAATGTGAGATTGAAACAAGGTTGTTCAAACAGAGCAGTAAATAAGGGAGCCTAAAAATGGAACTTGTATATTACAGTAATGCACTAGTATTTACATGGGCTATTTGATAAACGGATGCACCATTTATATGAAAAACTAAAATTGGTACTCATAACATAGATAAAAATTAATTTCAAGAGATTAGAGTCGTGAATTAAAGATCAAATAGAAAAAACTGCTGGAAGAAAACAGCAGACCATTTTGATGATTTTTAGAGGCAGGCAGGGATTTCTTAAACACAAAACGCAAAGAAAACACAAAGTGAAAAGACAAGCTAGAGAGCAGGAGAAGATATGTGCAATGCAAGTAACTGAAGAAGAATTAAAACAAGAATAACAACAAAAGGCAAATAACCTGACAGAGCAGAGGACAAAGGCAACAAATAGGCCAATCACAGAAGACAAACCCCAAACAGCCAATAAACATAGGCAAACACCGAGGCACAAGGGAAATAAAAACAAAAATCAAGACAGGCTTGAGATACTGTCTCAAAGGTTGACAAAAACTCTAAAGCCTGAGAACACCAAGATGGGGCGCAATGGGGAATCCCAACTCTATACTGCCAGTGGAAATTAAAAGGACCACTTGAGCTGAAGATGCCTGTATATTAAAATGCCACGACTACACTTTTAGGTATCCAACCCATGAACATTCTTGGTGATGTACAAGGAACATAGGTATCACAACAGTAAAACACTTGGAACTCTATGTCCCTCACTAAAAGAATGAGTAAAGGCATTAAAGTGCATTTGTCCATTAAATCTCTCTACTGCAGTTACAATGAACAAGTTGGTGGTACACACACTGTCATGTATATTCTCAGTAACTTCAACATGGCATTTGCTAAAGTTTCGTACTGAATGGTTTAAAAAACAGTTTATGTACGCACGTGTGTGTGTAAATACCAGCAACAGCAGCAACAATAAATGAAAAAATGAGTAACAGGACAAACAGTCGAGCACTTCTTATACAGAAGGCACTCTTCTAACTGCATGCAGAGGAGACAGAGTCTACTACTATTTCTATCTAACACGATTTCTCTTTTATTACTATGAGATTCCATTACTCATTCTATAGATGAGCAATTGAAGTGGAAAGAGGTGAAGCTGATCAAAAACTATAAAACTAGTAAATAATAAGAGTGAGATATGAAGCCAGGATTCCTGACCCAGACTTTATACCTTAATAACTCCGTTAGTTATTATACCATTTTCTATTCTTTCTAGGATGTTGGAAATCCAACATTATTTCTGTAAGTTGTGGAAATTAAAACCATTTATAGCAGCTATGACTGTAAACAAATGAATACACACACAGATTTTTATATAGCTCAAACTGGTTCTAAAGATGCTAAAGATTCTTAGAAAAGTCGTAGCATCACAACTACTCCAATTTACTGATTTACATGTTTGAGGTCTGGTATTTTTCAGGTCATTCTTTCAGAGCCAAACATTATTTCTTTTATAGTCCTAAGATAATATATATTGGGAATCCTAGAAACCTTACATGGAGAAGCACATGATGCAATTCAATCCTCTCTTTCTCTCTCATTAGAGGCAAAATTTGATTACTTAGCTTCAGGCCTGAAAACTCATATTCAGAGTTTTTAATAAGCAATTCTATCAAGAAATGTACTAAAATTTCAATTATTCATTTTTTCTGGTCCCTTAATTACAGGTTTTTTAAAAGCCAGCAGCGAATATTTGTAATATTATAATATTATATTATATATAATATAAATGATGATGATATAATAATTAAAATGTAATTTTGTGTAGAATTATTTATACCACAAAATGAAAAAGGAGCTGGCATTTTCAGTATGAAGTATTTACAAGAATTGACTATGTGCTAATCACACACTCCTGTTTCCAGGAAAACTGGAACGTTTCTCAAAAATGTCTTTTCTTCTCAATCTACACATTCCCATTCTCAGTGCCATCATCTACTAACCTATAAAACATGCTTTGAAAAACATGTTCTTGCGTTTAAAGAGTTCACTAGGGGAACTCTACTAGGGGAAAGAGACAAGTAAACAGAAGTTATCTATAATGCATAAGTACTTTAATAAAGTAAGCAAGCCACTTAACATTTCTAAGCCTCAAATGAGACAGATGTTTAAGAACTCTAAATTACAGAGGGAACTGGAATAAATCATCTCTCAGGTCCTCTCTAGATCTAAAATTCTATGATTATCTGATCTCTTTAAATTAAAAGGTAAATCACAAAATATTCAGTATGCAAAAAAGAAAAACTAAGACCAACTAAAAGATGAAATTGTTTGTACAAATGCATTCGAATGTTTTCCAAAACTGTTAAAACTCCTGTTCTAAGTATCAGTAAAATTTCCACAGACACTGTCTTTTAATCAACATCTTCCCCTCAAACCTGCAGACTTCTAAGTAATCAACAAGCAACTATTTTGTGATATCAGAAGTAAACTGCTTAAAAGCCCATGGCTTGGACTCAAGAAAGTGATCTTTTGAAAGGAAGATGTTAACAGAAACGAGTGTATCACATTCTTACCACAATAAATTTGTTCATTAACTTCACTTTAAAATTTTAAAGTTCAGGTTTTTCATGAAGAGTTAAAAAAAAAAAAAACAAGCTAAGATGAGCTCTGTTCACTGTTAAATATTTTGAAATTTAGAACAAGGTTTCCCTAACCTGATATGGACATGGAATGTGATCTTCTCTGCAGCATTCTTGTATCCACGTTGTTTCCCAGATGCCATGGTAAGTTTGCTCATAAAAGTAGCATCCAATTACAACCCTGAGTGGTTCAAGATACAGAGTGCTGAAAACACTAATCCGGATCAGAAACTTCACCAGTTTATCCTGGTTTTCCTTTTCTAATGGAATCTCAACTCGCACTCTATTCAGGGATATAATGCCGGAGGCAACGGCACCCCACTCCAGTACTCTTGCCTGGAAAATCCCATGGATGGAGGAGTCTGGTGGGCTGCAGTCCTCGGGATCGTGAAGAGTCTGACACGACTGAGCAACTTCACTTTCATTTTTCACTTTTACTTGTCACTTTCATGCATTGGAGAAGGAAATGGCCACCCACTCCAGTGTTCTTGCCTGGAGAATCCCAGGGACAGGGGAGCCTGGTGGGCTGGTGTTTATGGGGTCGCACAGAGTTGGAGACGACTGAAGCGACTTAGCAGCAGCAGCAGCAAAAGGAGTGAAACCCCAACTACCACACACAGGCAGAGGGGTGCAAGAACAAAATACCTCAGGGCATCAACATCGCAGAGGCCAACAAAACACACGCCACTGATACCGTCACCTTCAATTTTATTCATCGCTGAGAGGATGACGGTCAGCGTTCCAGGGATGCCCCACGCACTGGCATGAAAGAGCAAGGCTTTCTTCTCGATAGCTTCACTACACCACTTTGGCACAGCTGCCAAGAACCACGTGATGGTAAGAATCACCCACCAAATGCTGGCAGCCATAGTGAAAAAAATAGAGTATCATAAAAAGCATGATACAGGCTTTGTTATGAGATCCTTGAGTCACTGTGGAAGCCTTATACTGTGCAGGGCTGGATGCACTGGAAGCGACACGGTCCTCAAGCAAAAACCCAATAAAGAAAATTAATGACACCATCATGTAGCAGACGGCATACATTATAATGGGGCTTTCAGGATAATGGAAACTTATCACATCAATCAAAAATCAATAGATGTGTATATTCCATTATTTTAACTATTATTTGCCTGATTTTGTAACTGCCATTTGTCTGGGGTTCATCTTTGGTTTCTCATTGTTGGGTATTTGTTTTAATCTCACTTAATGCCATAACAAACCACTTGTGGAATCTTTGTTTCTGACCAGAGATCAAGTCCTGAACCTCTGGAGTAGGAGCACTGACTCCGAGACCCTAGACTACCAGAGAATAGCCGTAGGGAGTATCAAATAGTGAGAATCACACACAGGAAACGACTTGAACACAAGATCCAGCATCGCCCAACCACCAGCAGCACCCTGTGCAGGACGCCTCAGCTAAACAACAAACAAAACACAAGTACAAACTCAATCATCAGCAGATAGGATTACCACCTCACTCAGCCTTACCCAGGAGAGGAAACACAAACAAACAGAAACTCAGCACAAATCTCACTCTACACAAAGCTTACACAACCACTGGACCAGCCTTAGGAGGGCAGAAACCAAAAGAAAGAATTCAACCTTCTTCAATGAAAGAATTCAACTTCGCTTGAAGCCTGGGAAAAGGAGACTTCAAACACAACAAGTTCAGAAAAAATTATGAAAAGGCAGAGAAATACTACACAGATGAAGGAGCAAACCAGAAACACAGAATTCCAAATAAATGAAGAGGAAATAGACAAACTACCTGAAAAACAGTTCAGAATAAGGATAGTAAAGAGAATCAAAAACCTTGAAAACAAAACGGAGAAAATGCAAGAATCAATTAACAAAACCTAGAAGAATTAAAAGAAAGAAAATAACCGAGGATAGTCTCGGAGACCTCTGGGACAACAGCAAAGGCACCAACATTCAAATTAGAGGGGCCCCAGAAGAATGAGAAAAAAAGAAAGGGTATGAGAAAAATTTTGAGAGATTATAGTTCAAAACTTCCCCAACGTGGAAAAGGAAACAGTCAATCAAGTCCAAGAGGCTCACAGAGTCCCATACAGGATCCACGCAAGGAGAAACACGCCAAGACACACACTAATCGAAGTAACAAAGACTAAACACAAAGAAAGAATATTCAAAGCAGCAAGGGAGAAGCCACAAGTAACATCCAAGGGAAACCCCATACACTTGACAGCTATCTTTCAGCAGAAACTCTGCAGGCCAGAAGGGAATGGTAGGATATATCTCAAGTACTGAAAGGGAAAAATCTACAACCAAGATTACTGTACCTGGAAAGGATCTCATTCAAAAGTGATGGAGAAATAAAAAGCTTTTCAGACAAGCAAAAGTTAAGAGAATTCAGTACCACCAAACCAGCTTTACAACAAATGTTAAAAGGACTGATACAGTCAAGAAATAGAACAGAAGAAAAAAGATCTAAAAAATCAACCCCAAACAATTAAGGAAATGGCAAGAGCAACATATAGAGCAATAATTACTTTAAATGTAAATGGATTAAATGCTCCAACCAAAAGACACAGACTGGCTGAATGGATAGAAAAGCAAGACTCATATATATGCTGTCTACAAGAAACCCACTTTAGACCTAACAACACATATAGACTGAAAGGGAGAGGATGGAAAAATATATTGCATGCAAATGGGAAGGAAAAGAAAGCTGGAGTAGCAATCCTCATATCAGACAAAGTAGACCTTAAAATAAAGACAAGTACAAGCGATAAGGAAGGACACTACAGAATGATCAAGGGATCAGTCCAAAAGGAAGACATAACAATTATAAATATCCATGCACCCAACATAGGAGCACCTCGATACCTAAGACAAACACTGACAGACACCAAAGGAGAAACTGACAGTAACACAATAGTAGTAAGACTCTAATGCCACACTCACACCAATAGATAGATCATCAAAGCAGAAAACTAATAAGGAAACACAAGTCTTAAATGACACATTACATGAGATGGATCTCATTGATATCTTCAGGACATTCCATCCAAATGCAGAAGAATACACCTTCTTCCCAAGGGCACATGGAACATTCTCCAAGCTAGACCACATCTTAGGTCACAAATCACACCTCAGTAAATTTAAGAAAATTGAAATCGTATCAAGCATCTCCTCCGACCACAATGCTATGAGACCAAATATCAATTACAAGAAAAAAACTGTAAGAAACACAAACACACAGAGATAAACAACATGTTTCTAAATCACCAACAGGTTACTGAAGAAGATAAAAGGGAAATAAAAAATTCCTAGAAACAAATGACAATGAAAATATGACAACTCAAAACATGGGATGCCACAAAAGCAGCTCCAAGAGGGAAGTTCATGACAAAACAATCCTACCTCAAGAAACAAGAAAAATACGGACTAGACAGCCTAACTTTACACCCAAAACAACTGCAGACAAAAGAAAAGCCCCGAAATTAGTAGAAGGAAGGAAATCACAAACATCCAAACAGAAGTAAATGAAAAAGAAATGAAAAAAAGACAATAATAAAGATGAATAAAACTAAAAGCTGGTTCTTCAAGAAGATAAACAGAATTGACAAACCTTTAACCAGATTCATCAAGAAAGAGACAGAGAAAAATCAAATCAACAAAATCAGAAATGGAGAGGTTACCTCAGACAATTCAGAACTACAAAGGATTATGAGACTATTATGAGCAACTATGGTCATGAAATGGATAACCTGGAAGAAATTAAAAGATTCTTAGAAAACTTCTATCTTTCAAGACTGAACCAGGAAGAAATAGAAATTATGAACAACCTAATGGCAAGCACTGAAATTGAACCTGAGATCAAAAATCTCCCAAAAAACAAAAGCCCAGGACCAGATGGCTTGAAAGGAGCATTCTATCAAACATTTTGAGAACATCTAATACCTATCCTTCTAAAATGCTTTCAAAAATTGCAGCGGAAGGAACACTTCCAAACCCATACTACAAGGTTACCAGCAACCTGATACTAAAACCAGAAAAAGACAATTAAAAAAAAACAACAAAACACTCTAAGCCTATAGTACTGATGAACAGAGATGCAAAGTCCTCAACAAAATTTTAGCTAACAGAATTCAGCAACACATCAAAAAGCTCATACACCATGATCAAGTTGGCTTTATACCAGGAATGCAAGGATTTTTCAATATATGCAAATCAATCAATGTGATACACCAGATTAACACATTGGAAAAAAGATCTTTATCTCAATGGATGCAGAAAAAGCCTTTGCCAAAATGTAGCACCAATTTATGATTAAAACTCTTCAAAAAATGGGCACAGAAGGAACCTTCCTCAGCACAGTAAAGGGCATATATGGTAAGTCTACAGCAAACATTCTTCGCAATGGTGAAAAACTGAAAGCATTCCTGTCGGGAGCCGCGTTAGGCATTACTGACAAAATGGAGGCACAGCCCCCAGCCCCTCTCCTCATTCCGCAGGCACAGACCTGGGATGAAGGAGGTAGGCCTTGTCATTCTGACTTCTCTTTTCCTTTCCTCCGCTGAGTTGACTGAAAAGGAATATTAAGGTGCTTATTGTTCTTGAGAGGAGCATGAGAAGGCACAAAGCCTTCTGCAGCTGTGCTCAGAGAATAATTCATAAAGTTAATCATTGACATTTGTTTAAGGACTTACAAAAGAGTGTTCCAGGATGACCACATAGGCCGAGCTTGAGGCCATGGGAGGGATTGCTATCTGAAGCTTAATTGTGAGGAAAATGTTTATGGCAAAGGAGTTTACTGAATTTAGGGCTTCAGTTCAGTTCAGCTGCTCAGTCGTGTCCGACTCTTTGCCACCCCATGAATCGCAGCACGCCAGGCCTCCCTGTCGATCACCAACTCCTGGAGTTCACTGAGACTCATGTCCATCAAGTCAGTGATGCCATCCAGCCATCTCATCCTCTGTCGCCCCCTTCTCCTCTTGCCCCCAATCCCTCCCAACATCAGAGTCTTTTCCAATGAGTCAACTCTTTGCATGAGGTGGCCAAAGTACTGGATTTTCAGCTTTAGCATCATTCCTTACAAAGAATTCCCAGGGCTGATCTCCTTCAGAATGGACCGGTTGGATCTCCTTGCAGTCCAAATGACTCTCAAGAATCTTGTCCAACACCACAGTTCAAAAGCATCAATTCTTTGGTGCTCAGCTTTCTTCACAGTCCAACTCTCACATCCACACATGACCATTGGAAAAACCACAGCCTTGGCTAGACAGACGATTGTTGGCAAAGTAATGTCTCTGCTTTTCAATATGCTATCTAAGTTGGTCATAACTTTCCTTCCAAGGAGTAAGCATCTTTTAATTTCATGGCTGCAGTCACCATCTGCAGTGACTTTGGAGCCCCCCCAAAAATAACGTCTGACACTGTTTCCACTGTTTCCCCATCTATTTCCCATGAAGTGATGGGACTGGATGCCATGATCTTTGTTTTCAGAATGTTGAGCTTTAAGCCAACTTTTTCACTCTCCTCTTTGACTTCCATCAAGAGGCTTTTTAGTTCCTCTTCACCTTCTGCCATAAGGGTCGTGCCATCTGCATACCTGAGGTTATTGATATTTCTTCTGGCAATCTTGATTCCAGCTTGTGTTTCTTCCAGCCCAGCGTTGAAGAGATAGGAACCTGGAATGTCAGGTCCATGAATTTAGGGCTTAGAAATAATTAAAACAGTTAGAAGTTAAAGATTTTAAGGAATGCTGTAAAGTTAGCACATTTTACTATCGCTGATAGAAGTTAGGAATTTTTAGAGACACTACACCTAGAAGCCTTTTTAAGAGATAGTGAGCTCAGGATGTTAGGGGCAAACAGGATTTAGGAAGATAAGTAGTAAACTGAGGAATGTAGCATGAGTTACAATGTAGCATGGGTTAACTTGTGATTAGCATGTAATCACACGTTAACTACAGGACATATTAGAGGAGGTAGATAGTAGATGATAAGCCTGATTCCCAGGGAATCACTGAAGCAGGACTCTGTTTGAAGAGCAACAATGATTTATGGAGATAATAATCTGGGAGAGGGGGATCTGAAAATGTCAAACCTCTGGTCTAATGTTTTTGTAAAAGAATAAAACAGAATCTTAAACTTGAAATAAACAGGCAGTCCAAAAGAAAACTGAGAGGCTGTCTCATTACTCTCCAACACCATCCATCTCTTCAGGTTGATTCCCCGGCACATTCCCCCTAAGATCACGAACAAGATAAGGGTGTCCACTTTCATCACTATTATTCAACAGAGTTCTGGAAGTCCTAGCTACAGTAATCAGAGAAGAAAAAGAAACAAAAGGACTTCAGATCAGAAAAGAAGTCAAGCTCTGTTTGCAGATGACATGATACTGTACATAGAAAACCCTAAAGACAGTATCAGAAAATGACTAGAGCTAATCAGTGAATTTAGCAAAGTTGCAGGATACAAAATCAATCCACAGAAATCACTTGCATTTCTATATACTAACAATGAAAAATCATAAAGAGAAATTAAGGAATCAATCCCATTCACCATTGCAACAACAAAAATTAAATATCTAGGAATAAACTTACCTAAGGACACAAAAGAACTGTACACAGAAAAGTGTAAGACACTGATGAAAGAAATCAAAGATGACACAAACAGAGGGAGCCATCTTCCATGTTTCTGGGTAGGAAGAATCAATATTGTGAAAATGACTATGCTACCAAATGCAATCTACAGATTCAACGTGATCCTTATCAAATAACCAATGGCATTTTTCACAGAACTAGAACAAGATATTTCACAATTCATATGGAAACACAAAAGATCCTGAATAGCCAACGCAGTCCTGAGAAAGAATGGAGTTATCAACCTTCCTGACTTCAGATTATACTACAAAGCAACAGTCATCAAGACAGTATGGTACTGGCACAAAAATAGACCAATGGAACGAGATAGAAAGGCCAGAAATAAACCCGTGCACCTATGGGTCCCTTATTTTTGACAAAGGAGGCAAAAATTTACAATGGGGCAAAGACAGGCTCTTCAATAAATGGTGCTGGGAAAACTGGACAGCTACACGTAAAAGAATGAAATTAGAACACTTCCTAACACCTACATGAAAATAAACTCAAAATGGATTAAAGCCCGAAATGTAAGACCAGAAACTATAAAACTCTTAGAGGAAAACATAGGCAGAACACTCGATGACATAAATCAAAGCAAGATACTCTATGACCCACCTCCTAGAGTAATGGAAATAAAAACAAAAGTAAACAAGTGGGACCTGATTAAACTTGAAAGCTTTTGCACAGCAAAGGAAACGACAAGAAGGTGAAAAGACAGCCCTCAGAATGGGAGAAAATAATAACAAAGGAAACAACTGACAAAGGATTCATTTCCAAAATATACAAGCCGTTCATACAACTCAATGCCAGAAAAACAAACCACCCAACCAAAGAGTACGAAAAAGACCTAAAGAGACATTTCTCCAAAGAAGACATACAGATGGCTAACAAACACATGAAAAGATGCTCAACACTGCTCATTATGAGAGAAATGCAAGTCAAAGCTACAATGAGATATCACCTCACAGCGGTCACAATGGCCATCATCATAAAATCTACAAACAAGAAATGCCCGAGAGGGTGTGGAGGAAAGGGAACGCTCTTGCACTATTGCTGGGAATGTAAACTGATACAGCCACTATGGAAGATGGTATGGAGATTCCTTAAAAAACGAGGAATAACACCACCATAGGACCCAGCAATCCCACTCCTAAGCATATACCCTGAGGAAACCAAAGTTGAAAGAGACCCATGTAGCCCACTGTTCATTGAAGCACTATTTACAAGCGCCAGAATATGGAAGCAACCTAGATGTCCATTGACAGGTGAATGGATAAGGAAACTGTGCTACATGTATGCAATGGAGTATTACTCAGCCATCAAGACGAAGGCATCTGAGTCAGTTCTGATGAGGTGGATGAACCTAGAACCTATGATACAGAGTGAAGTGAGTCAGAAAGAGAAAGAGAAATATTGTATTCTAATGCATATATATGGAATCTAGAAAAACAGTACTGAAGAATTTATTTATAGGCCAACTGTGGAGAGACAGACATAGAGAAGAAACTTATGGACACGGGGAGAGGGAAGGAGAGGATGAGACATTCTTCACCACTTCAAATCCTGTTTTATTATGCTTGTGTTAGAGCCCAAGAAATCTGCATTTTGACAATTTTCCAGACTTGACAAAGCATCACACGCACAGTACAGAAAAACCCAGGACGTGCTGCAGACACACTCACATGATCGGAAGTAGTGTTCTCATGAACTTCCTGCATTTTCAGTTTTCTTGGCAGCACCAGTTTCTAAGCCTTCAGACTCCCATCAACAAGATATTCAGTAGTTACATGCATCAAATAGTTTCCAAGAAACTGTCACTGATATTAAGTTTGCCAAATACAAGTATAAGCGTATACTGAAGCCGATTAATACAAACCATTTTCTTCACAAGGCTTGGATTATAAAGCCAAATGACAGAAACATTGCACAGAGGCATTTATTAGAACTCTGCAGTAAGCCAGGGCTTTAAGAGAAAAACACCTAAAAAACACTCTATCCTTGAGTCCAAAAGAAGGCACCAACTTGGAACACAACACAAGATACAGCAGCATGATGTATGAAGCAATCAAGATTGCTGGGAGAAACACCAATAACCTCAGATATGCAGACGACACCACCCTTATGGCAGAAAGTAAAGAGGAACTAAAAAGCCTCTTGATGAAAGTCAAAGAGGAGAGTGAAAAAGTAGGCTTAAAGCTCAACATTCAGAAAACGAAGATCATGGCATCTGGTCCCATCACTTCATGGGAAATGGATGGGGAAACAGTGGAAACAGGGTCAGACTTTATTTTCAGGGGGCTCCAAAGTCACTGCAGATGGTGACTGCAGCCATGAAATTAAAAGACGCTTACTCCTTGGAAGGAAAGTTATGACCAACCTAATAGCATATTGAAAAGCAGAGACATTACTTTGCTGACTAAGGTCTGTCTAGTCAAGGCTATGGTTTTTCCTGTGGTCATGTATGGATGTGAGAGTTGGACTGTGAAGAAGGCTGGGCGCCAAAGAATTGATGCTTTTGAACTGTGGTGTTGGAGAAGACTCTTGAGAGTCCCTTGGACTGCAAGGAGATCCAACCGGTCCATTCTGAATGAGATCAGCCCTGGGATTTCTTTGGAAGGAATGATGCTAAAGCTGAAACTCCAATACTTTGGCCATCTCATTCGAAGAGTTGACTCATTGGAAAAGACTCTGATGCTGGGAGGGATCGGGGTAGGAGGAGAAAGGGACGACAGAGGATGAGATGGCTGGATGGCATCGCCGACTTGATGAACGTGAGTTTGGGTGAACTCCGGGAGTCGGTGATGGACAGGGAGGCCTGGCGTCCTCCAATTCATGGGGTGGCAAAGAGTCGGACACAACTGAGCGACTGAACTGAACTGAACTGAGGACTAAAAATATTGATCTAATACTAATAAATCATGTTGGTATGTGTGGTTGTCGGATAGGATTCTCGGGAGACTTAAATTCACAGTTGTTGACGTAAAGGATTAATTCTACTTAGCTTCTTCATGAATCTACACCATGAGTATTCCACTAAGGGAATGACAAGGATGATAGGCATCATACTATGCTTCCACTCATGGATTTCTAGGCATTGCTCACAATACAGATCTGATTTTCAACATTAGGATTCTTCCAGTGTTCTTCAACGGCATTTGTTTTTCTGTTCAGTTCAGTTCAGTCACTCGGTCATGTCCGACTCTGCGAGCCCAGTGAACCGCAGCACGCCAGGCCTCCCTGTCCATCACCAACTCCCAGAGTCTACCCAAACTCGTGTTCATTGAGTCGGTGATGCCATCTCATCCTCTGTCGTCCCCTTCTCCTGCCTTCAATCTTTCCCAACATCAGGGTCTTTTCACATGAGTCAGCCCTTCGCATCAGGTGGCCAAAATATGGGAGTTTCAGCTTCAACATCAGTCCTTCCAATGAACACCCAGGACTGATCTCCTTTAAGATGGACTGGTTGCATCTCCTTGCAGTCCAAGGGACTCACTCTCAAGAGTCTTCTCCAACACCACAGCTCAAAAGCATCAATTCTTCGCCACTCAGCTTGCTTCACAGTCCAAATTTCACATCTATACATAACAACTGGGAAAACCATAGCCTTGACTAGATGGACCTCTGTTGGCAACGTAATGTTTCTGCTTTTGAATATGCTATCTAGGTTGGTCATAACTTTCCTTCCAAGGAGTAAGCGTCTTTTAATTTCATGGCTAAAATCACCATCTGCAGTGATTTTGGAGCCCACAAAAATAAAGTCTGACACTGTTTCCACTGTTTCCGCATCTATTTCCCATGAAGTGATTGGACCAGATGCCATGATCTTCATTTGCTGAATGGTGAGCTTTAAGCCAACTTTTTCACTCTCCTCTTTCACTTTCATCAAGAGGCTTTCTAGTTCCTCTTCACTTTCTGCCAGAAGGGTGGTGTCATCAGCATATCTAAAACTCCATTAAATCTACACTTAAGAGGATCATTTCTTTATGTCAGCACAATCTCATTAATGAATTACACATGATATGCAGTTTAGGATCCATCTACATTATGCTTATAACTGCATGCTGCTGCTGCTAAGTCGCTTCAGTTGTGTCCAAGTCTGTGCGACCGCATGGACTGCAGCCTACCAGGCTCCTCCATCCATGGGATTTTCCAGGCAAGAGTACTGGAGTGGGGTGCCATGGCCTCATCCTGTAACTGCATAGTGATACACCAATTCAACTTACTGCTATGGGAGAAAAACACCATTTAATGAGACATGAAGACAAAGCACAGACCCGACAAGGGCACACACGCTGTGGACCATAGCACGGCCATGACCAGAGCAAGTGGGGGATGGGGGAGGGGAGATGGATGGGAAACTACCGCCTCAGCGGCGGGGGAGGGGTCTGGACTGATGACGACCAAGCAGACAACAGGATGAGACAGGAAATCTAAACCAATGATGAAAGCAGACACACCGCCAGAGAACTCCAACAGCGAGGAAAACATACAGAACTGTTCTGTAACAAATATTCCGAAAGAAATCAAGCATGAAACCACAGAGAAATCCTCAAAGAGTTTTAAATGGCAACTAATTAGCCAATGATGCAAATTATAAAAACAGTGTGTCAAAAGACCACAAAATGGACTAGTTACTTCACAGGCCGCTAAAAGGATTCACGGTTAATTTAATTATAAGCTGACTAACAATGCAGCTAACATGAAATGGGTGGTCACAGAAAAAAGAGATAATACAAGTCCAGTTACAAAGCAGAGTGTTGTACACATGATTTCACAGGGTAAACAGCAATGCACTTACAAAATCCAAGCTAAACACGCAAGAAACTAGAACACGTGCTTTAGAGCCACACACTCTGTCACCAAAAGCCCTAGGTCGTCATCCCATTTTTAGACTCAGAAAAGTGAGGCAGCCCAACCTCTTCCCTGGGGCCCTGGGGCACCAGGCTCTTAACCTGGTTTCACACGCAGGGCTGGCCTGAGCCCGCGGCCGGGTCCATCAGCAAGCAGACCATGGAGATTCTTGGTTTTGTTCCCACCGCATGCCCTGCACCCTGCAGCCAGGCAGCCCCAATGGAACATGTGCTGCACCGCTTTCCCACGCCATGAGGGCTGCCTATGGTTACTTTCACGAAGCAGTCTGCTCCCTGAGACAAAAACTTCCCTGCAGCTGCTGTGCCCAGCACAGGCCAGGCTCAACATTACAGAGGCAGGCTCTGGCTGAGTTCATGATGTCGGGCTAAGCCCGTGGTCCAAATATCAAGAATAATTTGTCACTGTGGAATGACTAAAGACTAGGCAGTTTAAAAACTTTTAGACCTCTAAGTGTAGCAAGTGTACCTGATTTTCTTATGGGTAAAAAGAGAAAAACCAAAAAAACGAACAAACAAAAGAAAACCAGGTTCCTGGGGAAAGGATGCTGCAGAGAGGAGGCAGACACACACCACAGTCGTAATGCCCAGCTGGTCTCCCTCCCGGGCTGGGCTGTGCTGCCTCCTTCAGGGCTTGGAGTGCCCACTCTGGGGCTCCCAGGAGCCGGCAAGCAGGTTGAGGGAGCTCACCGATTTAAAACGACGGAGGCTGCCTAAGCTCCCCCTGCCCTCCCTGCTCTCAGTCTCCTCGGCCCGCGGCTCCGTGTTCTCCTTCTCTTCTTCCATCAACCTAAATAGAATAAAACCTGTCACCTGCCTTTGTCAGCAGAGGAACGTGTCCAGACAACAAATTTGGGCTGCCATTCTGTGTCACGATTAGCAAATTCCAGAAACACTTGCTCAATTAACATCTCAGCCAAAAGGTTCGGCTTTTCCTCTTTTGAATATTCTCAAACTTAGAACTAACTTAGCATTGAGTCTTACAAACTGGCCCCTGATCATTCACGCTTGATTTCACTTCTTTCCTCTAACATTCTGAAGGGGCCCTGGTGGCGACGCTCTTCCTGTGAGGAGATACCTGATGTTGACAACCTTTACCTCCCCGCTCTCAGGGCAGAGATGCACGTCAGTGCTGCAAGTCTTTTCCACTGGGAATCGGGAACTGGGTACAATCAAAACAGCAATTCACGAACAAGCTGGAGCAGACCAGATGAAGTGCTGAGTTGATCTTTTTTTTTTTCTTTTTAATGCAAGGTTGAATATGAACAAACACATCACTTGAGGAAGTTCTGCACCAGCTTTGTGTGAGTTTCTGGATTCAGGTCAATGTGCTGCATTAACCTAGAACTCACGGTTTCTGCTCTTCTCCCCTAATGTGTCGTGGATGATTTTATATAGCAGTTTAAATACACGATGATGCAAATAAAATGATTTGCAAATTAAAATACAAGATTCTTACAGGAAGTAAACTCTCCAGCTTCACTTCTACTTATACATCTCAAAAGTTTTTCACTGTTGATAACAAGTTGATGGACAGAATCTAACATTTACATGAAGTCAACTTGTTGCATAAGGAAAAATCACTTTTACATGACAACTTGCTGTAAAATAAAATATTAATATATAACTGTACCATACTTCCTGCGGGGACGCAGACAGACCATCTTTCTGAGCTTGTATGTGCTCCAACACGGCCTAGAAAGCCGTCTGTCTTGGCGTCAAATGGGCAGGTGGCACCAGCTGCGTTTGCTGGTTGTCCCATTCCCCCCCCCCTCGCCTTTTCCCCAGCCCGCCGCGCTCGGCTGACAGGAATGGGCACCTCGGCCTGGGCTGATGTGATGAGAACAGTCTGAGCAGCAGCTCTGCCTGGTCCTGTGCAGGGTCATCGGCCTGCGGCCACTCTGAACGTGGACTCGGGACACGGGCACAGCTGTGCGGGTGTGGCACCAGGCAGGCCTCCGGGCCCCCAGCCACCTGGCTGCACCCAGACCCAAGGACCCCTGCTCACCATGAGGCCAGCCATTGGATTCTATCCCATTTTGTAAATTGTTATAACTGCCAAGATGGTGTCTAAAGAAAACAACTTAAATATACTGATGAGATGAGAAAAACTCAAACACACGTCCTTGGACCACTGTCTTACAACAAACCAATCTTCACACTGTATTAAGTTAAAAAGGAAAATGCAGATCTGAGTGGAAATTTGCCAACCCCAAAACCCCAGCTTTCACTAGATGGCTTTTCACCAGAACATGGGGGACTCCAAGGGACACAGGAGGTTACACGGGCCACAGGGGACACCGCCTTGGCACCACACCCACCTTGGGGCTTAGAGCTGGGGGGAGCACCCCACAACACCGCCCCCCCACAGAGTGCTGACATCACACTGTAGACAGAACCCCCTGGCTGACTGAGCTCTATAATCAAGGGCAATCGTAAAACTGAAAATTCCTGAAGCAGATCTGAGGTCATGTTTCTTACCATGGAACAATCAGACCTCTCTAGGAGAAGGCAGCTCCTGAGAGAAATCGAGTTTCCGGGGAGCTGAGTTTGGGATCACCCACCAGATCTCTTCGTTCATGGCGTCCAGCAGCTCCTGCAGCCTCACACTCAGAATCTTGGCATCGGCCTGCCCCCTGGGCGACAGCTCAGTGGCCGAGCTGAAGAGGGTGACCCTGTCGCCCTCGCTGTCAGACGTGCCCTCGTCACTCTCGAACACCCGGGCCACGTCGGCCAGCACGCTGGCTTGCTGCGCACGCTCCCAGTCCTGCTCCTTCAGGTCTGCACCTGGGCACAAGAGGACCATGTCTCATCAGCGACATTCAGGGCAGCTCAAGTCTATCAGGAACTGAACCCAATTTTACATGGAAGCCCTGACTGTGGATAAATGTGGATAAACCAAAAAACTGAATCAGACTAAACAAATAAGCAAAACTGCAACTGGAAAAACTCAACTCGAAACTGAAAACACAACATAAAAAGAAAATACATGGGGATGCTATCCATCCCGAATACCACCAGGTGATTAGAGTCAGAATTTGTCTTCTCCTGGACAAAGGGGTACTGAAGACATCCTGCAGTGCTGAGCCACAAGGCTAGTTTACTAGTCATTAAATAACCGAGGTGGGCGGGTCCTCAATCAGAAAGAGAAATAACACCTGGTGCCCACCACTACAGCCTTCATTCTTTCTTAAAATGAAAAGATTCAAACGACAAACCCTTAACTGAAATTACAGGATGACTGATCAAACTTACCTCTTTATGTGCGGGACCTAATTCTTCTTCTAACAAACTACATCTTTCAAGTGCTATGCATAACCGCACTCTCAACTCAAATAAAAGGGGCCGAGACACTGTGTGTTGATGTGTGTATATGCGTTAGTACACTCTTAGTGTATACTCACCCTAACACATGGATACTGTAACAGAATACCTTTAATGTCTCTCACTGATCTTAACGTCAAGAAAATCTGCTTGTTAACAGCTTTACATTCTAAGTTTGAGAGAACAAAATGTTATCCTAAACTAATTCTATTACCCAGTTTTTCACTGCAAGTTGATATACAGAATATAATAAATCTCGAGACATTCATGCCAAGTAATACTTTTTAACTGGGGGCATCCCAGGTGGCTCAGTGGTAAAGAATCTGCCTGCCAATGCAAGAGGGCAGGATCGATCCCTGGGTTGGGAAGATTCCCTGGAGTAGAAGATGGTACCTGCACAACCTCTTACAAGGTAAACTGCTGGGGTCGATCCTGCCCATTAAGGCCAAAACACCCTGGCAGTCACAGCCCACAGCATGATAACGAAATGAAACACAATCCCGACGCTTCACCGGGTGAGGGCCAATCCAAAGGGCCCAGCCCCAGGCTGCTCTCACTTTGTTGAGGTCCTTTAAGGACCGGAACCTGGTGGTCCAGAGTTGGCGATAAGAAGGTAAAGGAGAGAAAGAGGATGATATTCCTTGGTTTACACGGAAAGCCAATAATGTCACTGACATGGGACTTGCTCTGTTCATGGAGGCCTCAGGCGCCCACTCGATGGAGTGAAGATGCAGAGCACCTTCTTGAGAGGGTCTTCGAAGCCCAGGCAGGAAAGTGAACTCAGAGATCCAAGGGATCAGCCTGAAAAAGAGAGACAGAGAGAAAGAAAGACACGGAACCAGAGCTCTGATGGAGCAAAGGTGTTTTAATCAACATGGTGTGGGCATATATACTGTCTTACAAGGTAGTTATTCTCAGCAAAGATAAAGATTAAAATTCCAGACTTACAAAACATAGGCGATCCATATTAAAGAGAGAGAGAGTTGAAAACAAATCACTTTTAGTGTATGGTTCACAAGAAGGAAGAGGGTACTAATCACTGTATAGAAAAACTAATGAAGGGAAATGCCTGGATTCTTCAACACCCGGGAGAGGCTTGCCTCTCAAGGAGCAGAGAATTTCTGACAGATCCAAAACAGCACACAGGAAGCCTCCTGTTACATGCTTCCTGACAATTCCCCATAGTTTATTACATTTGCAAAAAAAAGGTCTTGACCAAATAAGTTTGGTATTAACCTATCTTATAGAAAGGCAAAGATAAACAACAAATATAATTATCAAGACAATCACCAAAGCTACAGTTCTAGACTAGATACTGTGGGTAATACTTTGAAACCATCCTCGTGGATCTAGCCCAGGTAATTTGTTCAGCTAAAGTTTCCAAATTAGGAGAAGAGGGCAGGTTTTTAGAAAAAGTTTTAAAGATTTTCTTTTACAGTAATTGTACATCCAGAGAGGCATGATCATGTATATTTTGTAAATGAAATTTGATTTGTTCCCAGTCGTAGGCACAATGATTGAATTGAACAGGAATAACACAAAATCGAGTAGCTTAAAGAAATAGAGGAATTAATACAAGTATATAGCTTGCCAACATCTGCTGGATCATGGAAAAAGCAAGGGAGTTCCAGAAAAACATCTATTTCTGCTTTATTGACCATGCAAAAGCCTTTGACTGTGTGGATCAGAATAAACTGTGGAAAATTCTGAAAGAGATGGCAATACAAGACCACCTGATCTGCCTCTTGAGAAATCTGTAGGCAGGTCAGGAAGCAACAGTTCGAACTGGCCATGGAACAACTGACTGCTTCCAAAAGGGAAAAGGAGTACGTGAAGGCTGTATAGTGTCACCCTGCTTATTTAAATCCTATGCAGAGTACTTCATGAGAAACGCTGGACTGGAAGAAACACAAGCTGGAATCACGATTGCCGGGAGAAATAGCAATAACCTCAGATATGCAGATGACACCACCCTTATGGCAGAAAGTGAAGAGGAACTAGAAAGCCTCTTGATGAAAGTGAAAGAGGAGAGTGAAAAAGTTGGCTTAAAGCTCCACATTCAGAAAACGAAGATCATGGCATCCAGTCCCACCACTTCATGGGAAATAGATGGAGAAAGAGTGGAAAGAGGGTCAGACTTTATTTTGGGGGGGCTCCAAAATTACTGCAGATGGTGACTGCAGCCATGAAATTAAAAGACGCTTACTCCTTGGAAGGAAAGTTATGGCCAACCTAGATAGTATATTCAAAAGCTGAGACATTACTTTGCCGACTAAGGTCTGTCTAGTCAAGGCTATGGTTTTTCCTGTGGTCAGGTATGGATGTGAGAGTTGGACTGTGAAGAAGGCTGAGCGCTGAAGAATTGATGCATTTGAACTGTGGTGTTGGAGAAGACTCTTGAGAGTCCCTTGGACTGCAAGGAGATCCAACCAGTCCATTCTGAAGGAGATCAGCCCTGGGATTTCTTTGGAAGGAATGATGCTAAAGCTGAAACTCCAGTACTTTGGCCACCTCATGCAGAGAGCTGACTCATTGGAAAAGAGTCTGATGCTGGGAGGGATTGGGGGTAGGAGGACAAGGGGATGACAGGGAATGAGATGGCTGGATGGCATCACTGACTCGATGGATGTGAGTCTGGGTGAACTCCGGGAGTTGGTGATGTACAGGGAGGCCTGGCATGCTGCGATTCATGGGGTCGTGAAAAGTCGGACACGACTGAGCGACTGAACTGAACTGAACTGATAGTTTGCAATTAATACAAGGTACAGAACGTAAAAGTCTCATTAAATTGTAAATTTTCTATGGCTATAACAAAAGGAAGTGGGACACAGGCCTGTATTAAACATGACTGATTATAGTGAAATAGCCCATATTGGAATTTCTTCTTGCCTATGAAATGTCCGGTCCAAGTTCCTAGTTCTTCCGTGCTCTGGTGCTCGCAGCAAGTTTCCAAATGGCCCATTGTTCAGGCCCACTCTTTATCGAGGACGATCCTAGGACGAGGTGGGGCTAATCCACGGTCACGCCACTCAAGAAGTCCTTTGTCATAGCAATGTTCCATCGAGGGTCAGTGACCTTCCATATCACACACAGTGTTGTTAATATCATCTGAGCAGTCAGATAACCACATACCATGGGGTCCCCAATCAACAACTGTATGATTAGCCACAAACATTGTTTTTCTTGATTTGGTTTGACATTTATCCCAAGGAATGGGAGTATAAGTAAAGTTTTTATAAGTAAATCCTTTGCATAAAGTTCTTTGTTCTTTCCCTAACTCTTTCCCTAAAGTTTCAGTAGTATAAACATGGTTTACAGACAAAGAAAGGGCAGTAAGTAATCCAAGCAATGTCTGAAAGTCTTCTTTTGGAGGCAGGATGAAAGCCCAAATTTGTTGGCTGGCATTTATGCACAATTTTGCTGGGCCCACGCACAAGGGAAGGACTTCACAGCCTAAAGAAACGTTCATTAGTTTTCTTTCCTGCCCAGGGTGTGAGGGCCCTTTCATGTACTAGGGAGTAAGCATATGTATAGAGTCATTAGTTGAAATGATTGGTCCTCTCTCTGTCCATCCGACCACCTGTAATAGAGGGGGGTTGGGTATTAGTCCAAGCTCGAGCCGGGGGAGGTACTGGCCTAAAGACTAAACATTGCCAGGAGAATGTATTCAGGACTCGGAGGCAATCCCTGTTGAGAGACCAAATTTTCAGCTTGACTAGTAGGGTTTTTATTCGTCTCCAAGTGAGGAGATCATCGGGGTGATGCCGCCGAGGGTGGTGCTTTCTGGAGTTCTTTAGAGCAGACATAGCCCATGTTGGAATTTCTTCTTCCTAGGGTTCTTGTTTCATCTCCATTTTGAACGCCTGGGGCCCCCTTGGCTCGAATCTTAAGAAGAAGTTAAATTGAAAACAAATAAAGCTGTATTAACAATAGTTATAGGTTTAGAAAATATGTTAGAATCTAGTAAAGTCTGCTTTAGATAAGGAAGACAGTAGTGTACCTGTGTATTCCCCCTTTTTAAATTTTTTTATTTGTAACTTTCGTGTGTGACCTGTTTGTTTTGACTATGTCTTGTGTCTGTGGATTATAAGGAATACCTGTAATATGTATTTATTGATAGTATTACAACTTTATGAGGATCGGAGCCAATTAGAGTTTTAGTCCTAATTCTGCCATTGATAATGATTAGAGCAATTCAATCAAGGTAGGGTGTAAGTGACTTTATTTCCTTAAAACGGGTATACATCCATTCTACTGGGTGTTCTTGTTGGGCAATAAGTCCTGTAGGAGAATGAGAGGGGAGTATAAACAATTCTAGAGGTCAATCTATTTTGATGCGAGTAAGAAATTGTTTTTGTAATTTATTTTGCACCAAACAGAGTTCTTTTCATGCCTCTTGAGAAAGTGAACGAGGGCTATTTAAATCAGGATCTCCTTTTAAAGTATTAAATAGGTTATTCAGTTGATAATTAGCAATGCCTAAAGAAGGTCCAATCCAATTAATATCACCTAAGAGCTTTTGAAAATCATTTAAGATTGATAATTTATCAGCACGGATCTGAGTTAGTTGGGGAGTAATGCATTGCCTATTAACAATGAACCCCAAGTAATGGTAAGGTGTAGAGGTTTGAATTTTTTCAGGGGCAATGATTAATCTAGAGTGCCAGGAGCCAGCGTAAGGAAATCCACCCGTGACAAGGTCATGTGGCAGAGCTCTGATGGCAAGGCTAATCAGACCTCAGGTTTTTCCCCTGGAATTTCCTGAGCATCCATCCCCCCAAAAATCAGAATCTGCCTGCTTTTCCACTCTTCTAATATTCTCTGGAAAAAGTCAAATCAGGGCTTTAGTCTTCTGCATTTGAAAGGGATGTTTCAGTTAAAACCCCCTCTGATAACTCTCTAGCTTGCCTAACAGGTTCTCCCAGCCCTCTTACAGCTTGGGAATTGCTTACAGCCCCCCAACCAGGAGAGGCACAAAGCTTCAAAGCATCTTAAAGATACAGAGCCTTTCTAAAGAGTTAAAAATCATTTTGGTGACGGGTTTTCACTGTTGACTCAATGAATGCCACCAGACCTCCATATTCTTTATCTTTTAGGCACCTGGGAGGATGGTAATCAATGTAAACGGGATATGGAAAAAGATATATAGTAGTTTTGATGTTAGCAACACTAGACTTTTGATTTAATTACTTTTCTCTTTGTTATATATCACTGCACTCCTCTTGTGTCCTCGCTACGTAAGAATGTAACTTTATTTAGTGCTTTCTGAGAATGGCATCAGGCTTTGGGAAGATCAACACAAGTAAGTCTTCTGGTTGACAAACCCTTATCAGAAAAAAGGCTGTAAAATGTTAACTGGCCCGTTTTGGCCAGAAGATGATGTAAATCACCTAAGACTTGTGTATAAAATTAGGTATGCAGAGAGAAAAGCCTGGTTTTGATAAGAGTCTGGACTGCTAACACTGCATAACTTTCTGTTACCCATTGATCTCCATGTTTTATCAAAAGTATAAAAGGCCCTCTGAACAACGGAGGACGGAGCCAGTCGCTGGACTGGTTTCCCCCGAGTCTCCTCTTTACTCTAATTTCAGGCTGATTTCCCATCTGGAGCGGGGCGGCTCACTAAGTCTACTTACTTGCCCTGGCTTTTAAGACCCGCGCGAAAGGGAGCCTAAGGAGGGGCACCCTTAGATATTCAAGTGGGCGCCGGTGGCCCAACGTAGATGGTGCAAGCTCCTTGTCTGGAACTTTATTGGCCTTCCCCGTAAGCCAAGTAATTCAGCCTTCTTTGTCCACTTAATTTTCCTACTACACTATTTCTTCCTAATCTAATCTTATATTAATAAATAAATAAGTTTTCCTCGCCAACGCAGTCCCTGCTTCGAATTCCCTGGATCCACCGGGGCTGGACCCCGGCACTAGAGGTTTTAAAGCATAGCTGAGCTATATAAAACATGTGTTCTGTTTTTAAGATGGATGGAGCCGAAAACAATATATCATCCATATAGTGAATAAGAAGAAAGTTAGGAAATTGCTTTCGCACAGGCTCAAGGGCTTTGGCTATGTAGTACTGACACATGGTGGGAGAATTCATCATCTCTTGTGGCAGTACAGTCCACTGGTACCGTTTATGAGATCTAATATGATTAGGATGAGAGAGAGACAAAGAGAAAATCTCTCTCCGTCTAAAGGGTGTAAACGTATATTAAAAAAGCAACCTTGTCCTGGCTATAATGCACCCATAGGTTTCATAGATGCATTAACTTTTCTAAGGTCTGTTAGGAGACGCCATTTGTTAGATTTTTTTTTTTAATGACAAAAATAGGAGAGTCCCAAGGAGAACAAGATTCTTCAAGATGTTTTAATTCTAGTTGTGTATCTATAAGTTCCTTAGCCTCCTGTAATATCTCTCTTGTGAGCGGCCACTGCTCTGTCCAAACAGGCTCGTCATTCTTCCAAGTTATTTTAATAACTGTTGTTTGTTAAATGAGCAGTGGCCCCCAGGAAAAATGTGGAATGTATATCTGAGTATGTCATGATTTATATCTTTTTATTAAAAGCATATATCTTCCTTTTCCTTAGCAACAATAAAGGGTCTTGTATATTAGCATTTATAGATTGGGGGATATATTTATTATATCATAATATATATTTATTACATATAAATATATATTTATATTTATATATCAATATATTATACTTTATAAAATATATTTATTAATAGTTTAAAATCCCTTTAATTTTTGTAAGAGGAAGTTAATGTTTAGTAATAAATGTTTTAAAATCTTATTTTATTTGGAAATGACCTAGCTATTTAATAAACTTATTATTTAGTTTAGTACAACGATAGAAATTTAAGTTATTCCAATCCTAAGAGACTATTTTAGATTGTAATAACAGATTGTAGTAAGAGATTATCCTATTAAAAAGACAATTATTCTTTTTTTTTTTTAGTTTTTTATTTTTTAAATTTTAAAATCTTTAATTCTTACATGCGTTCCCAAACATGAACCCCCCTCCCACCTCCCTCCCCACAACATCTCTCTGGTAGAGTTTATCTAAAAGTTTTAATCTCATTTATATATTTATATATATATATAAAGTTACCTTTTTGATGACAAATTTAGTTTACCATAAACCTAGGCATAATAAAAGTATTATACAATGTTGATGAATTAAGACACGTCTTAATTAGATTAGCAAAAAATTTATATTTAAATTATATTTATATTTCAATAATTATATACATAATATTTTTCAGTTCACGTGAATTTGAATTTGAATAGAGCTCATTAACTTCATAGTATCTAAAAACAAAGCTGGTATATCAATGGCAGCACTGCCAGATGTTGAGGGTTTCAGGTAAAAGATGAAATTTGTCCCAGGTTTTTTAACTCAAGGGCGTCCCGAGAACCTACCCGGCTGAGGAGGACTCACCACGCTAGCTGCCCCTCACTCTCACCCTGAGCTCCCTGTCGGACTCCCTCACTCGAGCTCAGCAAGGGCTTGACCAACCTCACTCCAGGCACCTAAAATGAACCCACAGTGGGTACAGGGGTTCATTCAACCTGCTGTGAACTCACCCTCTAAACTTCCATCCTGGGCTGCCAGACGACTCTGCCCCGTGGGGGCTGCACGGTGGAGGTTCAGGGGTGTCCCTGCCTTGAGCCGCAACAGCCAGCACCTCACAGACCCCGCCAGGTGCTCCCCACCCTCCGCCCCCGAGTCTCCCACCCCTCTCCTGGCCCCGCTCCCACCCTCGAAGCTCTCCACTCACCAGGGCACAGGCCCCACTGCTCCTGGCTCAGCCCGGACCTCTGCTGTCACTTCAGGGCATCGGTTCCCAGGGTGCTTGGGGTCCTATAGCCACCCATCTCAGCAATTACACACTCTGGGAGAGACAGAGTGCACTTTGGGGTCCCGCCCGCCATTCACCTTGAACACGTTCTCTGTTTTTGGCTTTATCTACTGGAGTTCTCTGAGATGTGTTTTTAAACCTCAACTGTTGCTTTCAAAAACACCATAAACCCTCTGTGCTCAACTTTAAGAATAAAATCTTCAGTTTCAACCTTAAAGTGAAACTGGAGGGACGACTAAAAGCAGTCATTCTTTCAAACTGAAAAAGAAAACCCACATGTGACCATGTCCCAGAACACAGGTCACGTCACCCCTCCCTCCTCAGCCTTCTCCTGCACCACCAGCAGCCTGGCATTGCAAGGCCTGCCCTGGGCCGGCAGGGGCAAGGGAAGAGGGCAGACTGGCTCCTCTGTCTCCAGGCCGCGTGGGCCGCTTGCCTCACCTCCTTCCCAAGTTCATGTGGCACTGAAACAGCCCAGGCAACCTGGGGGTTCTGATCAGAAACACAACCGTGGGTACCAAGCAAGGACCCCTGGTTCTTGTTTTCCCCCGTATCAAATAACCTTGATCAATACAATTGCTGGGCCTGTTACATGTGGCTTCAGATGACAGAAGACCCCCAGGGTGTCCCCACTTCCAGTGACAGACGCAAGTAGCTGGTAGGTCAGCCTACCAAGAGGTAGAAAAGTGAAATACCATTTAAAAGAGTTCCTTAGGCAGCCACAATCCAAGATTTCAAACAAAAGGGAAGCCCAGTGTGGGAGCTGGAGACTGAGAGGCCCACTCCTTCCCTCGGGGCATCTGAGCAAAGCCCACTCTGCGAAGAAAAGGCAGGGAAAAAGTCAAGGAGAGGGGGCTGGCTAACACAACTCTGGACGGTTCCTTGGGCTGGGGTGACAAAAATTCGAGTACTTGCCTGATGAGTCAGTCCGGATGTCAGAAAACGTACCCAACACTCTGACCAAACCGGCTGAGTGCTGAGTATCAGTCACCTCGTGGTGCTCAGGAGACAGACGGTGGGCTTCAGGACCTGCCGAGACGCTGGAAAGCTCCTCCCTGGGGTCGGGGGAGAAGTTGGCTGAAGGCTGCTGAGACTGAGCTTACAAGGACCCCCCAGCCTCAGGTCCCTCAGGCCCTGAGTGAACAGACAGCTCTGTCCCCACTGGAGGTCTGCATCAGAGGAAACTCTGGAGAAGGCAGCATCATTCAGAACCTCTAGGGTTTTCCAAACATAATGTCCAACAGGCAACCAAAAAAGCAAAAGAGGGTGTAACAACAAACAGGACCAAGAGAAAAAGAAGTGAACCAGATCCAGAGGCATCAGATGTATATCAGCATATCAGAGAATGCTAGAGGTATCAGATGGAAATGTCACCAGTTCAAAAATATACTGGATAAAAGGAAACATTTCTGAGAATCAAAACTGACTCTAGAACTTTACAATAACAGTGACTGAATTTAAGAACTCACTCTCTGGGCTTAACATCAGATTGGACGTAGCTGAGGAGAGGATCAGTGAACTGAAAGATCAATCGTTTAAAAAATATATATATAAGAGGGAAAAAAGTATAGAATATATTGAAGGAGCCTGTCGTTACACTACGTTGTTAAAAACTATCAATGGGGACCCTCATGGTGGAGAAAAGACAGAAAGGGGAATAAGAAATGCCTCCAGGGGTTGAAACTAAAGAGCTTCTTAATGAAAGTGAAAGGGGAGAGTGAAAAAGCTGGCATAAAACTCAACATTCAAAAAATGATCATGGCATCCAGCCCCATCACTTCGTGGCAAATAAATGGGGAAACAATGGAAACTGTGACAAACTTTATTTTCTTGGGCTCCAAAACTACTGCAGATGGTGAAATTAAAAGATCCTTGCTCCTTGGAAGGAAAGCTATGACAAACCTAGACAGCATATTAAAAAGCAGAGACATAACTTTGCCAACAAAGATTCATTTAGTCAGAGCTATGGTTTTTCCAGTAGCCATGTATGGATGTGAGAGTTGGCCCATGAAGAAGGCTGAACGCCAAAGAATCAATGCTTCTGAACTGGGGAGTTGGAGAAGACTCTTGAGAGCCCCATGGACTGCTAGGAGATCCAATCAGTCAATCCTAACACAAATCAGTCCTGAATATTCATTGGAAAGACTGATGCTGAAGCTCCAATACTTTGGCCACCTGATGCGAAGCACTGACTCATTGGAAAAGAACCTGATGATGGGGAAGACTGAAGGCAGGAGGAGAAGGGGACGACAGAGGATGAGCTGGTTGGATGGCATTACCGACTCGATGGACATGAGCTTGAGCAAGCTCCGGGAGTTGGTGATGGACAGGGAAACCTGGCATGCTGCAGTCCATGGGGTCGCAAGGGGTCAGACACTGAGCGACTGAACTGACTGACAGGGACAGTGGCAAGAGTTGGTTCAAGAATCAGACCAGTGACTCAAAAATGAAAACCACACATTGGTTTCAGCAGCTCTGCGGGTGCCTAAGGCAAAAAGAAAATGTTCAAGTGCTCAGAGGAAAAAAGGTGTGGCTTTGAATGGCACAACAACACTGAGAGCTGACTTTCCCAGAACAAGGAAGTCAGAAGATCATGGACTGGCATCTGTAAAGTGCTGAAAAACAAATAACCCCCAACCTGGAATTCTATACCCAACAAAAACACTCTTCAAACGTGAAAGCAAAAGAAAGACTTTTAGGGCAAATGGAAATGACACAACTCATCACCCACACACATGAACTAAAGAAAATATTAAGGCAGTGCTTTGGGAAAAAGAAAAGTAGTCTCTGACGGAAATATAAAAAACAAGTAAAGACCAACAGTGAGGTAACTGTGAAGGTGAATATTAACTGTACAAAACAGTGATGTTAACGCCAAAAATATATCAACAGTTTAAAGGAGAACAGTGACAAGGAGGAAACAGCCGTGTCAGGGAGGCGGTAAGAGTACTAAGTTAGGCTTGAATTTAAAACACACGCCGTGTCTGCGAATGTGAAGCCAACAACCTGGCAGAGGAGCCCAGAACTAGAGAAACACCTCATACTTCTCAAAGAAGGCAAGAGCAAAGAGCACAGACTAGGTGGGACAAATAGAAAACACACAGCAACTGGGTGTCTACACACTGAAATATCAACATTATAAACACAGCAAATACTCTCATTTAAAGATAAAGTGTCAAACTGATTCCAGTGAAAACTATACGCTATACACAGAGGTCCATGTTAAGATGGAAGGTCTTTAAAGTAAAAGATACCCAGGCCAACCAGGACAGAAAACTGACGTGGCAACATCACTGTCAAATAGTGTCTAAAGAAAGAAGCATCTCTAGTGATAAAAAGGAGCATCTCATACTGATACAAGTGCAGTCTAGCAAGAAGATGAGGATTCTAAATTGGAGTGTACCTTGCCATGGGCGGAGTTCCTCACACGTGATCAAGTGTACCTAATAACATGACCTCAAAATATCAATACATAAAACTGAGAGAAACAGAAAAGGAGTAACAGCCGAGTTCATAATCCCAGTGGGAGACGTTAAAGACACATCTCTCGTGGAACCGGGCCCCCTGGTACGTAGTCACCTGCAGCCATGAAGTACCTGAAATGCGGCTGGCTCTACAATGAGATGCGCTGCAAGCCTGAAACACACACTGGATATTAAAGACTTGGCGTGAAAAAAAGAATGTGAACTATTTCATTAGGGTTTATCATGTTGATTACACACTGAAATGATAACATTTGGGGTGTGTTAAAATAAAATATATTACAGGTAATTTCACCTACTTCTGCTTTTACTCAGTGTGGCTGCCAGAGTCTGAATTACATGAGTGACAAACCTGATGTAACTGATACACTCGGAACATTGGATTTCCACGGATACATATTCTTTTAAAGAGCCCAAGAAACATATAACAAAAAGACTATGCATTGGGCCATTAGGAAAGCTCGAATTATTTCAAAGGACTGAAACAATGCAGGGTATACCTAGGCATTGCAATGGGCTGACGGTTTATGGGCCCTCAAACTTCACCCCACACGTGGTGATGATCCTAGGAGGCAGGCACTCTGGGAGGAGAGGGGTCAGGCCACGAGGGAATGGGCTCCCGTGCTGCGAGGACAGGGAGAAGCAGCGGGCAGTCTAGGAACCAGGAAACAGGCCTCACCAGATGTGGCACCTGCTGGTGATCTTGGGACTCCCCAGCCTCCAGGCCTACAAGAAACAACTTTCTGTTGTTTATCAGCTAGTCTACAGTATTTACAAAATAGCCCAAAAAGACGAAGACGGGGCTCTTCATGGAACTAAGCTAGAAATCAAAAAGGGTCACTAGAAAAACCTCCCCAAACATTGGGAAGTTAAATCACATACTGCTTGGAAGAATTTCATGAGTAATAATTTAAGAAAACAATGAAAATGAGAAAATACTTTTCCATAAAAATAATGAAAAGCTGGCTTCTTCAAACTTGTGGGATGCAGCGAACTGTGTTTGAAAAGCTGGCTTCTTCAAACCTGTGGGATGCAGCGAACTGTGTTTAGAGGGTAACAAAGCCTTAAACACATATACTGGAAAAGAAGGAAGGCTAAAACTCAATTAAACCTCTATCCCTAGAAACCAGAAAAAAAGGCAAAGCAAACGAAACACAATGCAGATGGGAAAAAAGGAGCAGAAAATAAGGAAACAGAAAGCAAATATGAATTTTGTTAAAAACAAAGCCAAAAGTTGGCTCTTTGGAAGGACTGATAAAACTGATAAACCCCTAGAGAGACTTATTAAGAAAAAGAGACAAAGCACAAATCACCAGCATCGAGGAGTTTTAAAAGGGGAGACAACACATCTTGCAGATAAGAAAGATATTATGAACCACAGTTCACTTACTAACTGGAGAGTCTGCTCGCCTCAATAAATTCCTAGCAGGGGGGAAATGCTTTACTGAAATAGACCCAAGAAGACATACAAAATCAGAAAAGTTTATTTGCAGGAAAAAAATTACATCTGAAATCAAAAGCCTCCCCACAATGAAACCAACTGGTTTTGCCAATCAATTCTTCCAAAAATCTAGGGAAGAAAGTAATCTCACAGGAATTCTCAGGGTTAACAAGGAACACTCTCCAACCTTGTTTTATAAGACTAGCATAACCTTGATACTAAAACCAACCAGGAAGAAGTACAAGAAAGGAAAATTACAGACTCTGAGTATGATGAAATAATCCTAAATAAAACACTAGCAAATAAAATGCAACAGAAGGAGAATGCATTGAGATCAGGTTGGGGTTGTTTTAGAATCACAGAATTTTTAACAGTTCAACCATGACATAAAAGAAAAAACACCTGTTTCAAAATCTGCAGAAAATAAACTTAAGAAAATTTAATGTAATAATTTTAGTTCATGACTAACAAAAAACTCTCAGTAAACAGAGAAGAATTTACATATTTTGATTAAAATATCTACAAAAAAGCTAATATCCTGTGTGATGGTGAAATACTGAAGGCTTTTCCTCTGATAATGGGACAGAGACAAGGATACTTATTCTCATGACTTCTGTTCACCACTGGACTGGAGATCCTAGTCCGCACAATAAGGCAAGAAAAAGGAAAGGGTTATCACAGTTGCAAAGGGCGGGGGGGAAAGCACTTATTTGCAGACATAATTGTGTATACATAAGAAAATACAACTAGAATGATTTGAAGTAAATGGACTTACCAAGGGAATATAGAAAAGTCAATTCTATCTCTATCTATTAGGAATTTATAATGGCACTGGAAATATAAAGATATCTAATTAAACGTGCAAGATATACAGTAAACTACAAACTTCTAAGATAAATTAAAGAAGATCTTAAAAAATGGAGAGCTATCTATATTGTGTTCATGGATTATAAGCACAACATAAAAGGCACACACACACACACAGAGTTAACCATGTGAGGCGATGCATCTGTTGGGCAATTATTCCATGACATCTACGGGCATCAAGTCATCAGAGTGTAGACTTCAAATACACAAACGGTGTCCGTCAGTGACCCCTTAGTGAAGCTGGGGGTCTAAAATCAGCGCCTGGCACCTGGTAGCTGGCAGGTGAGGGAACCCGGGTTCACGTGCAGGCTGTACACACTCTTCATCACAGGTGAGACCAGAAGCAACCCAGCAACTCTCCATTTTTCTTTTCTGTTTTGCTCTGTTCCCCTTGCCATTTGTGTCTAACAGATTCCCAGCATCGAGTGAGCAGCGTCAATGCAGCAATGATGTTTCCCCATCTAAGGCAGGAGCGTGTAACATCAGCAGACTTCCCAATCGCCCTGAGATAACTGGGGTGCCCCATCACAACAGAGGGCAAAGAAACACGACATTCCCCGAGAGAGAGCTGCCCGATGGCAGCGGGAACTAGGTCCACCAGACGTCTCAAGGGGAACCCCGAGGCGTGGAGCCCACGCTGTGCCCCTCAGCTTGAGGCCACACTTGCCTTTCCCTCATTCTGGGGGTCCTGGCAGAAGAAAGCCAGGCCATGGGAAGGGGTGGTGTGGCCGGCCCGTGGGACTCAGGGCAGGACTGACTCGGGTCTGCGCTGGGCTCCACATCCAGTCACCACCCTTGGAGTGTACAAAGCTCTTGGGATCATTGTAGGTTTTTGGCAAAAAGCAATGGAGCCAAACTCACTAAGGATGCCTTTTAAGGAAAAAACCTCACTGAGGATTCCCTCAGCACCAGCCTCAGCCCTTAGTGAGATGCAGACTCCTGGTCATCCATGGCTGTGCCCACAACCCACCAGCTCCAGGGAAAGACTCTGCCTTCTCTTCTCTGTGCACCATGAACCTGCACACAGTGGGCCTTCAGAAGCTCAGGAGGCTCATCCCACCCACACGATAGCCAGAACCCTCCCGGGGCATTAAAACAGCTGTGGAGTCACTTTGGCCCAAGCCCTGGTTACGGATCCCTGGAGCCCACTACAGCCTCTACAGCGTGATTAGTCAGGTCCCTTCATGCACAGATTCCTGCCTCTCAGATCCGAGCTTTGGATTCATGGTCAGCTGTGTCCCTCCCGTGGCAGCCAGGTGGGCCACAATGCAGACAAAGGAGCTCAGGAGCTGAGTGTCAAGGGAAGCATTGAAAGGACAGCGATGGATGCGACCTGTTGCAGACTGAAGGCGGGTCCCTGCATGTCTCAGAAACGGCCTCTGGTGTGCAGGTGTGGAGGATGGCCCCCACGGTGCAAAGGAAAGAGAGGTACTCAGGGGCAAAGGCTCTTGGCCTCTCCGGCGGCAGCTCCAGGTGGTAGTTCGTGAACAGTGGACAGCCAATGTGGTCACATGAGCGTGACCCTTATTCCCTCACAAAGAAAGAGAAAGGGGGCAGAGTGTGGGAGTACCCGGAGGGTGTGGTGGGGAGGATGAAGAGAGGTGTCCCTCCTCTCTTCAGTCAAATTGCTTTTGTGAGTCTCAGAGCTGCCCGAAGGCAGTTACCAAGTCAGGTCCCCACAGTATCCAGTGTGCGCTGGTGCCTTAGCCCCTGTCACATGGACAAGCCACACCATAGGCCTTCCCTGAGTTCTAACAGAAGGATCTGGGGGTTTTGTCTAGGTACACGCTCCCTTGCTGTAGCTGTGTTACCCCCTTCTTTGAGCCCCCATTGTGTCCTCTAGATAAAGGACATCGATTGCTACCTTAGCAGGTTGCCAGCTTAATCCCATGAAGACTAATTAGGGTAATCCTACAATGAATAGCTGGCCTTAAGAGATATCAATGAATAGCTGGCCTTAAGAGATACTGGGCTTCCCTGATAGCTCAGCCGGTAATGAATCCTCCTGCCATGAGGAGACCCCGGTTTGATTCCTGGGTCAGGAATGCTGACCTGCTACAGAAGGGACAGGCTACCCACTTCATTATTCTTGGACTTCTCGTGTGGCTCAGCTGGTAAAGAATCTGCCTGCAATGCGGGAAACCTGGGTTCAGTCCCTGGACTGGGAAGATCCCCTGGAGAAGGGAAAGGCTACCCACTCCAGTATTCTGGCCTGCAGAATTCCATGGACTGTATAGTCCATGGGGTTGCCAAGAGTTAGACACGACTGAGGGACTTTCATTTCACTTTCAAGAGATATGACCTGAATCCAGATTAAACTGGAGTCGCCCAGTGTCATCTGACATTTCTTCCCTGAAGCCAGCAAAACCCACACAGGAGCATTTCCAGGGTCTCCACGTAGCCAGCTGGACAGAAAATCCAGCGTGGTTCACACAAGCTGACAGACAAGCAGGGGAGGACTCACAGGCAGACGGCTTCCCTCCGGTCTCAGGGGGAGCTCCGGGACCACAGCAGGAACCGGCACTCTCACCCCCTGGGCTCAGCAGCGCCCTCCTTCTCAGGCCGGCGGCTCTGCCCTAAGGGGCGCGGGAAGGTCACTAACTGCCCCAGGCCGACCTCACGCCCCCTCCCAGGGCGGCAGCCTGACCTCACACGACCCCACCCTTTCCGGCAGACCCACCCTCCTCTTCCCTGGATTCCAGCGTGAGGCCCGGCCCTGGGCCCCGATTGGTCAACGGCCCAGTCCTGAGCCACTCACGGTGGCCAGGGAGGATGGAACACACCGATTGGCCAGGTCCAGGTCATGTGACCTTACTCTCCAGGGTACGTGCGAGCTGCTCACCCTGTGTCAGGGGTAGAGATAGTGTGATGCCCCCAGAGCAGGGCTGGGAGTCCAGTCCACGTGTCCGTGTGCTCAGTGTCCTGGGACCTGCCTGCACATCCTCTCTACAGATCGCATTGTCCTCTGCAGACGAAATATTCATGACCCACCTCTTCCCTTCCCAAGCGCTGTTTCACACACCCACATTCAAGGGAGCAAGACCTCCTGTTTGAAGGTAGGTTTGGAGATCCCCTCTTAACCTCTGGGCTTGTTTCTTGTATTGCTACCGCTGCTACTGCTAAGTTACTTCAGTCGTGTCTGACTCTGTGCGACCCCATAGACAGCAGCCCACCAGGTTCCTCCGTGCCTGGGATTCTCCAGGCAAGAACACTGGAGTGGGGTGCCATTGCCTTCTTCGGTTTCTTGTATTATGTTAGAATAATGTATTCAGCCTAAAAACCCCCACAAGTACCGCCATATTCAGCTTTGCCTATTCAGGATTCTCAGCTGTTCTGAGGGAGAAGGCAATGGCAACCCACTCCAGTACTCTTGCCTGCAAAGTCCCATGGGTGGAGGAGCCTGGTAGGCTGCAGTTCATGGGGTCGCAGAGAGTCCGACAGGACTGAGCGACTTCCCTTTCACTTTTCTCTTTCATGCATTGGAGAAGGAAATGGCAACCCACTCCAGTGTTCTTGCCTGGAGAATCCCAGGGACAGGGGAGCCTGGTGGGCCTGGTGGGTCTATGGGGTCGCACAGAGTCGGACACGACTGAAGCGACTTAGCAGCCCCAGCTGTTGTGAGGGCATGGCCCAGGGGCCTCCCAAAGGGAATGAATTTTGTCCAAGGAAGCACCTGAGAGGCTGAATCATTGAATCACTTTGCTGTACACTGTAAACAAACAAATTATTGTAAATCAACAATACCTCAATTTAAAGAAAAGATATTCCCTCATCAAAAATTTTTCACAATTTTGTAAAGTTTTTCCTTCAATTGTTGGTTTTTAGTATGTGTCTAATTGGTTTGGTGGTGTTTTGTGAGGTAGGGATCCAACTTACCTTCCCACGTGGATACAAGATTATCCCAATGGGACGATTCCTTTGTCCTTGAATAATTGAATATTTTTTAATTTAATAACTGAAATTATTAAATTAAATTATCAATTTAATTATTAAATATTAAATAGCTTTATTACATTGATATTTTAAATTAATCTATTGTGTTAAATATATTAATTTAATTAAGTATTAAATATTGCATTAATATTTAATTTAAATAATATTTCCATTATTGTGCTTGATTTATTCATATTTTCTATTTCTTCCTGGTTCAGTCTTAGAAGATTGTACTTTTCTAAGAATTTGTCCATTTGTTCCAGGATACCCATTTTATTGTCATGCAGTTATTTCTAATTGTCTCTTATGACCCTGTCTCTTTCTGTGTTGTGTGTTGTAACGTCTCCTTTTTCATTTCAAGTTGCTTTGAGTCTTCTCCCTGTTTTTCTTGATGAGTCTGGCTAATGATTTGTCAATTTTGTTTATGTTCTCCAAGACATATCTTATTCCTTTATTGATCTTTAGTGGTGTTTCCTTCATTTCCGTTTATTTCTGCTCTGCTCTTTATGATTTCTTTCCTTCTGCTAACTTGGGAGGTTTTGTGGCCATTTTCTTCTTTTTCTAGGTTCTTTAGGTGTTAGATTAGGTGTTTATTTGATGTTCTTTTCATTTCTTGAGGTGGGCTTCTTGTGTTGCTATAAACTTCCCTCTTAGCATTGATTTATTGCATCACATAGGGTTTGGGTTGTCATTTATTCATCGCCATTTGCTTTTAGGTATTTTTAAATGTCCTCTTTGATTTCTTCAGTGACCTGTTTGATTTCTCCATGTGTTTGTGTTTTTTACAACTTTTCCTATAAATGATCCCTATTTCTTTGGAGGAATGAGGCTAAAGCTGAAACTCCAGTACTTTGGCCTCCTCATGCGAAGAGCTGACTCATTGGAAAAGACTCTGATGCTGGGAGGGATTGGGGGCAGGAGGAGAAGGGGACGACCGAGGATGAGATGGCTGGATGGCATCACGGACTCGGTGGACGTGAGTCTGAGTGAACTCCGGGAGTTGGTGATGGACAGGGAGGCCTGGCGTGCTGCGATTCATGGGGTGGAAAAGAGTCGGACACAACTGAGCGACTGAACTGAACTGAACTGAATCATGTATCAGTGTGATCAGAAAACATGCTTGCTGTGATTTCAGTTTCTTAAATTTGGCAAGGCTTGATATGTGACCCAAGATGTGATCCATTCCCTAGAGTGTTTCATGTGCACTTGAGAAAAAAAAAAAATGTATCCTGCTGTTTGGTGGTGGAATATGCTAAAGATAGCAAAAGGTCCATCTAGTCTAGTGTGTGATTTAAGGCTTTTGTTTCTATATTCATTTTCTCTGTGGATGATCTGTCCCTTGGTATAAGTGGGGTGTTAAAGTCCCCCAGTATTATTTTCTTACTGTCGCTTTCCCGTTCTATGGTTGTCTGTGTTTGTCTCCCGTATTCAGGTGCTCCTGTGTTGGATGCGTGTGTCTTATTATTGCAATATCTTCTTCCTGGGTTGATCTCTTTATCACTATGTAGTGTCCCTCCTTATCTCTTGTGATAGTCTTTATTTAAAAGTCTATTTTATCTGATATGAGAATTGCTACGCCAGCTTTCTTTTGATTTCCATTTGCATAGAATCCCTTTTTCCAGGCCCTCAGTTTTAGTCTGTGTGTGTCCCTAGCTCTGAGGTGGATGCATTATCGACAACATTTATATGGGGCTTGTTTTTGTTTCCATTCAGCCAGTCTGTGTTTCAGTTGGACCATTTAATCCATTTATAGGTAAGGGAATTATTGATATGCATGATACTATTATTATTTACTTTATTTTTCTGTTCTTTTCCCATGTCTTTTCACTCCCTTCTATTTCCTGCCTAGACAGCATCCTTTAATATTTGTTGTAAAGCTACTTTGGTGGTGCTGAATTTTTTAACTTTTGCTTCTTTGTAAAGGTACTGAGTTCTTTGCTTCTGAGCGAGGTCGTAGCTGGTTGGAGTAATCTTGCTGGTAAGTGTTTCCCTTTCATAACTTTATCATGCCACACCCTTCTGGCCTGCAGCGTTTCTTTGGGAAGGTCAGCTGTTAAACTCATGGGGATTCCCTTGTTATTTGTTGCTTTTCCCTTTCTGCTTTTAATATTTTCTCTTTTTGCTGAGTTTTTCTTAGTTTGATTAGTATATGTCTTGGCATGTTTCTCCTTTGGTTTACCCTGTGTCGGACTCTCTGTGCTCTTGGACCTGGGTGTGTTTCCTTCCACAATATGGGGAAATGTTCAGCCATTGTTTCTTCAAGTGAGAGTTTATCTTTCTCTCTCTTCTCCTTGAATTCCTATAATGTGAATGTTAGTCTGCTTGAGATCATCCACCAAATGCCTTAAACTATCCTCAATTTTTTGGCTTATTTTTTTCTTTTTGGTGCTCAGATCAGGTGATTTCCACTACTCTGTATTTCTTTTTCTTCTTTTAAATATAAATGTATTTATTTTCATTGGAGGCTGACTGCTTTACAGTGCTGTAGTGGTTCTGCCACACATTGACATGAATCCGCCGTGGGTGCACATGTGCTCCCCACCCTGAGGCCCCGCCCCTCCCTCTGGGTCAGCCGGTGCACCAGCAGGCACTGCTCTGTGTGTCAGCTTACTGATCTGTCCTCTGAATCATCCAATCTGTTGACTCATCTGCTGTATTTTTCATGTCAGTTATTGTATTCTTCCATTATAATCAGTTCTGTTGTATACTTATTGCCTCTTTGTGCAGTTCTCACTCCATTCTGTCATGCTTCCCCTGATAGAAGTAAATGTCTTTTATTCGTTTATTTACTGGGTCCACTGGGTCTTGCTGTGTCATTGGCTTTCTCTAGTTGCATAGAGTGGGGGCTGCCCTCAGTTTTGGTGCATGGGCTTCCCATCGTGCTGGCTTCTCCTGTGGTGGAGCACAGGCTCTAGCGTGCGTGAGTTCAACAGCTGTGACGTGCAGCTTTACTTGCCCCGCAGCCTGGGATCTTAGTTCCCAGACCAGGGGTTGAACCCTTGTTGGCTACATTGTCAGGAAAATCTTAACAAATGAACCAGCAGGGAAGACCCAGTAAATATCTTTATGACCCTTACTTCGCAGTCATTTGATGTAGATTGCTTATCTCCATCTTGTTTAGTTCTTTTCCTGAGTTTATGTCTTAGCTGTTCCTTTAGCATAGATGCTTTGTCTCTTTATTTTGCCTTTTTGTTTTATGCATTAATATTAGGTAGATGAACTATGTCTCCATGTTGAATAAGTGGATTTTTATAGAGTGTCTCCTATGCAGCCGAAAGGAACAGTTCGCCCAGGTCACCAGAGACAGGAAATCCAGGGTGTCTCCTGTGCAGGCTGAGTGTGGTGTCCTGTTAGCTATACCCGCGTTGCTTTGGGCATGCTGGTGGGTCTGGCTGGCCCCCAGTGCAGCTAAATGTGAGCCCCACCTCAACAGTTGCAGATGTACTTCTGGCTGGAGCTGACCTGGAGTGGGAATCACCTTGAGGGGATGCAAGTCACAGCTGAGTCCACCCACTATGAGTGGTAGGAAAGGAGGCTATTGTGGGGGAATCCAGGCCTTTGGGGTGAAACCATTTTGGAGGAGCATTGTGGGCATGGCTGGGCTGGATATGTCTGTTCCACAGGGAATACAGAGACGTAGCAGGGCAAGCAGTGCTAGCAAGGTAAGTGGGGAATGTCAGAAAAGGCTCCTGCTAGCACTGGGACAGCTGGCTACAGGGAGGAGTTTTTTAAATGTCATCTATCAGTGATTTCATCCCTGGAGAAAGTTTCAAGAAATCCTTGCCCCTTTGGCTCGTGTCCTAAAATTAGTACATACTTCTCTTTCCCATGTGACCTGTGGCTACATTGAGCGTCATTACTGACAACATTCAGTGTCAGTAAATTTGGCACTAACCTGTTAAGCGTGGGGTCTTGGTTTACCACAGCCCCCTGCTCTCTCCCAGACGTAGCTCTGCTGGTTTCAAACCGAGATATGGGGGCTCGTCTTCCTCATTAGGGTCACCAGGGCTCAGGTGCTCAGCATGTCCTCCCAGGGAAGATACCAAGTTGGTGATGTCCCCTCCTAATTCTGGGTCACCTATCAGGAGTATGGGTCCTGACTAGACTCTATCTCTCCCTTCCAATGCATCTCCATATTGTTTTTTCTTTACATCCTTAGTTGTGGAAGAGCTAGTCTGCTAATTTTCAGGTTGGCATCTGGGTTTTCCATGTGAGGAAGCTCTCCGAATAGAATAGAATAAGTGTCTCAAAAAGAGCCATTTCAGTTTCTGTGGAAGCTCTCTCCTTGTGTAAGTCAGTGGGTCTCAGAGTGTCATCACTAGACCAGTGTGTTGGCATCAACTGGGAAGTGGTTAAAACTCGGGATTCTCAAGGTCCACCCTGATCTACTGTATGAGACACTCGGAATCATTCCCCCAAGCCTTACACATGCTCAACACTAAATCAACCGGAAACACATCTTGCCCAAGGTTCTGGGACCACTGTGCCTCTTAGCTTTAACCAGCTACTACTGTTTTGCAATTCTGAGGAGTTTTAGGAGTTTGAGGGGCATGTTTCACCACTCTCACTTGGAAGGTACTAAGGCATATCTAATAAGTTGGACACGATACTTCTCTCTCGTCACCCACTGTGAGAGTTCTTAGTACATAAAGTAAAACTAAAGGACAGTTTGATTGGTAAAGAAAATCCTACATCAGGTTGGAATGGTGCAGATGCCGCATTAAGATCAAGGACTTGTACAAGGTTCATGGGAGTACAGGATGTATGGATATTTTGTAAACTTCATGGAAAAGAAACAAGGGTGGGGCAGAGTAGCCACTGGGCTTCAGTGACCCCCTACTGCTTAGCTGGGCACCTTCGTGCAGGTGTGATCACCACTGGACCCTGGGAAGAGCGCTTCACCCCTTGAACTGTGAGGCTCCCCGGCAGGCTGGCCTGGGACCTCCTGGGCACCCTCATCTGCTGCTGCTTCCTGAACTGGCCACGTTTTCTCCCTCTGCCTTCATCTCCTCTGCCTTCATCTCCTCCTCTTTTGTGGGGTTGCCAGTACCTTGTGGTCTGTGCTGGGCCAAGGAAGACTCACCTTTGCCCTTCCGAACTCTACTGGCCACCTGATGGCACGTCATCCTCCCATGATCGTGACTCTGCCCTGATGGGAGAGCACTGTGTTCACTCACCACTGATGTACTCTCTTTCAGCTAAAGAAGGAATCCGTTCTAACCATGCCTTTTAGGTGGCTGGGGAAACAATGAAAACTTTTTTCTTTTTTTCTTTTTAGTAAAAGTCCATCTCCTGCAATACCTGGGATGTTCTTATACTAAAAACTTATTCACTGAAAACCAAATTTAACTAGATGTCTTGTGTTTTACCTAACAGGCTTACTCCCAAGGTAAAGGGGGTTCCCATTTTAGCTTCCCATCCTAGGAGTGGCACTTTGTCTTAGAAAGGAATGTATTTAGTCCCTGAGGCGGACCCGAATGATGCCCTAGGGAGTGTGCGTGTGCACACTTGTGTGTGGGAGCTGTTCATGTTATGTTATCAGCAGCCTATTATTCATATATCCATAGAAACAAGAATGTAGCAAGGGGAGGTGGGAGGGAGAGTCAAGAGGGGCGGGACATACGTACACCTATGGATAATTCAGATTGATGTATGGCAGAAATCAAGCGATACTGCACAAAATTATCTTTAAGTTAAAAAGAACATAGCAAGATGGTCAGGAGAGTATGAAAAAAAGATTTCTCATAGAGATTTATCCTCAACTCCATGTACATCTGGGAGCAGGCTGTCCACCATCATCAGACCCTCCCCCAGCATCAGGCCCTCCCCCAGCATCAGCCCCTAGTCCAGCATCAGATGTGCCCCCCATCATCAAGCCCGAGTCCAGAATTAGACCTTCCCCCAGAATTAGACCTTCCCCCAGCATCAGGGCTTTCCCAAGCATCAGGCCCTCCCCCACCCTCAGACCATTCCTCAGTATCAGGCCCCCCACCTCCAGTATGAGGTGTGGGAGCCCCACTTGTCTGATGCTCCTGAGCACACTCAGGCAGCCCCAGAGCAGCAGGACAATAGCTCTGTCAGGAGGTGCATCTTTAGGAATCACCTGCGGAGCAGCAGCAGCTGGGGTCTGTCCAGGCCAAGGAGAGGCAAAGAGAGGCACTTGTGCAGGAGGCACTGGAGGCTATGGGCACGTTCCCCAGCTCTGCTTCCTCCCCATGCGGGCTTTGCTCTCCTGCTCCCACGGCGCTGTCCTTCCAGATTCAAGGTCTCCTTGACATCTCAAGCCTAAGTCCTGAGTCGCGTCCCAGTCCAGCGTGGCAGAGGGCTGGGAACACCCAAGCTCAAGGGCTGAAAGGATCCCAGGGGGAGAGCCGGGCCCCAGCAGGTAGCAGGGCAGGGGATGAGGGTGGCCGCCCACAGAGGGCCCGCAGCAGCACTGGAAGGAGAGCAGTGATGCCTTAGCTCACATGGGGACGCTGCCCGGCCTGGCACTCAGAGATGTTACCGCCAGCAGCTGTGGGGATGCGGGAAGCCCAGTGAGGGACACCACGCCACCAGGGCCATGTGGGTGGGCACTGCTGACCATGGCCTCGGTTTTCATTCCGGTTCCAACTGTCCCTCCAAGGGCGGACGGGCCCCTCTTCCGAATGGCACAGGTGTTTCCTTTATGTGGGACACCGCATTCCTGCCTATCTCTGTGGGCGCTGTTGTCACTCATCCTGTGTCCTTGTCTTTACAACCTGTGCTTGCTGTTCTTCCAGTTTACCTTGGGAGCAGCCCGGATTTTCTGCATTTCTAGTTGTCAGCGTCCACTGGGGCTTTCCAGGTGGTGCCAGGGGTAAAGATCCTGCCTGCCAATGCAACAGATAACAGAGATGTGGGTTCGATCCCTGGGTCGACAAGATGCCCTGGAGGAGGGCATGGCAACCCACTGCAGTATTCTTGCCTGGAGAATCCCATGGACACAGGAGCTAGTGGGCTACAGTCCCTGGGGTCGCAAAGACTCAGACACGACTGAAGCAGGGGAGCACACACTCAGGTTTTAGTTCAGTCGCTCAGTTGTGTCTGACTCTGCCACTCCGTGGACTGCAGCACTCCAGGCTTTCCTGTCCTTCACTAGCTCCTGGAGTTTGCTCGAACTCATGTCCACAGAATCATCGTGCCACAGAACCGTCTCATTGCTGCCGCATCCACCAGAGAGGTGGCTGGGGCTCGGGAAAGTGCCTGGGCCTGCTGCATGGGTGTGAACCTGCCCTCACCACTCCCTGACTGCGTGACCGTCACTGCGTCCTCCTCTGTAAATTGGGAGGGGGCAGCATCTGCTTGGTAAGGGGCACACACAGCATCAGTGTAGAATCAATGCACCATCCATCTCAGCATTGTATTTATTAATACTAGGGATAGCATTTAATAACCTGCTCCTTTTGCTCTCTTGCCACTTAACTGTGCTCCAGACCACATCTGCTCCACTTACCCCTGCAAATCCCACACCCAGCACAAACAAGACTCAACACGTTTGTGGCTGAAGAGGCAGGAACATACTGTCCTCAGGGAGATGAAGCCAAGCGAGAGGAGGGCCTAATGATAACCTTGTGTGATGAGGGGACCCCAGGAGGACCTCCCTGGCTGTGGGGTGGTGCGGGGGGCATGAGAAGAACCCATGATGAGCTCCTGGGGAAGGTAGCAGCAAGGAGGGCAGGGTGTTCATTGTGGGGTGTCCACAGATTGTATTTCACCCCTCACTGATGAGCACTTAGGCCGTTTCCAAACACGTGTCACTGTTAGGAGGAAACAATCATTGCCCAGCTCCTACTCAATCAAATTCCTAGAATATGTTTCTAGCACTGGAGTACAATCATCTGCTGTATTCATTCCATGCTCCATTCATCCACCCATCCAGCCAGCCATCTCTTCATCCATCACCCACTCACTAATCCATCCCTCCATCCATCCATCCATCCATCCATCCACTCATTAACTCATCTGATCATCTCAGACCCACTGAGAAGACAGACACCTCCTCCTCTCTGGCTCCCAGGAGGACCCCCAGCGTGAGTGACAGGAGCCTCGTAGGGACAATGGGGGAGACACAGAAGGGACATGCCTGCAGGCCCTTCTCCCTCTGAACAGTGAAGCACCCACCTGGTGCTAACGCCTCCTTGCCGGGGTGTTCAGGCCGGCCCTTTTCCTTCCTATGAAACCAGCGGTGGATGGAGGACTTGATGCCCTTCTTCTTTGGGACTTTCTGCAGTGAGTCCTGCCTGCTGGTGGTATTGCTGGGGTTGTTCTCGGGGCTGTCCTCAGAGCCTGTCGAGCTTTGGGGAGAGAAAACAACCTTTAACAGGCACCCTCGTGCAAACACACACCCCTGCACAAGAGCTACTGAGAGAAACGGGCACCCAGCAACACCCGTGCCTCAACCTCGGGGCAGACGGTGGAGTCTCCATCACCAAACACACTTCACACGAGCAGTGCAGGCTCCCGGGCACAGACAACCACCCCAGGAAGCTGAGATTCTCTGCCTCGAGCTCTCCCCCGAGGAGGGCTTCACTCCAGGCCAGCTGGTGCAGAGGGCGCCCCGACCCTCCCTCAGGGTCGTTGCTCAGCAGGTGACAACGCTCCAGGAGAAGGCGAGCTCCCCTGCTCTGGGCGGTTGCCCCCGCCTCCTGCAGGGTGACGGGCCCTGGCCGTGGCAGGAGAGCGATGGTCACCGTGCAGGGCTGCTGGTCAGGTGACCACACGTGCCCCCGATCGCGTGCTGCCTGCTCAGGACGGGAGCCCAGGTGGAGGTCTGAATGAGGACAGTGTCCGTCACAGGAGGGGAGAGTCTCCTGAGACGAGACCCCTGAGGAAAAGGGAGGGACCCTCAAGAGCGAACCCGAGAGGCACGGGGCCGTCACCGGCAGGAACGTGCCCCAGGCCAGGCAGACCTCTCTCACGAGCAGGAAGAAAGCTCCCACAGGAGTCAATCTCCAGAGAAGGACATTTTCTAAAATCACTGAGGTCACTGAGCTCTTCTTCCCCAGGACCTGAAGTTCACCACTAACCACAGGCACTGAACCCAATGGTATTCCTTTAAAATCATCCTTGCAACTCTTTCAGGGCAAGAGGCGCAGGGCTCCTGAAACTGAGGACGCGCACACAGGCCGCTTACTTGTGGGCGTCCCTGATGTCCTCTTGGTTGGCTGTGCGCAGCGACCCCGTGTGCAGGCGGTCCAGCTGCAGGGACTGCGGCATGGCGGGGGTCGAGGTTTTAGATTTGATAGCAGTCTCATCATCTCCTATCTCTTCCCGTAAAGCTGGCAGCTGAGGGAGTGAGGGAAGTGTAACATTGGCTAACAGTAGAGTGTTTTGAAAATGGCAATCACACAGGCTTTACATTATAACCAGAATCTTATCTGAAAATCTATTAGCTATGCTTTCCCACAATTACAAAAAGAAACCCTTGTTCTAGCTTAATGCCACCTTAAGGACTGTCTTGTTCAAGAGAAGCGGGGCTATGGGGCAGCGAGAGCATTTGACTGAGTGCAGAGACCCTGGACGGGAGCCTCCCTGCAGCCTGGCTCTGCCCTCCCTGGAATCCAGTGACCAGATGGCCCTGCCGGGCAGGACAGCAGAGCGAAGCCGGCCCCGTGAACCCTGCATGGCATGAACTGCTCTGATGAAAGGACTGTCCTCATCACAGGATGCTGCTCAGAAGCACCACAGCAAGAGTACGAAACCTCTCAGCAAAGCCGTCCAGACCTTTCTGTTTGAAGGAGAAAAAGATACAGCTTGTGCCACCACCCAAGGTCATTTGGAGAGATGATACAGGTTACTGGATCCCAGGACAACAAGAGAAACACAGAAAAGGTACCTACACCTCCACGCGAACACCACGCGCCTGGATCACATTTCTCGGTAACAGACAGACTGGGGGCCACCCACTGAAGTACTTACACGCAGTTTGAGGGTCATGTGCTCAGAGTGGTTTCCATAAAGCACCCCCAGGTCTTCACTTCGAGATGATCCTGTATCACCCTAGAGGGTCGGAGGTTCAAAAGGTAGGAGATATATGGGTACCTATGGCTGATTCATGTTGGCGTTTGACAGAAAAGACAATTCTGTAAAGCAATTATCTTTCAATTAACAAATAAACTAATAAAAACCCAAATGAAGGTGATCTCTCCTGGACTCCTAGCTTTTCTGCTGGTCCTGGGTGTGAGGACAGGAAGGACAGTGTGAGGAACAGATTAACCCCTCAGGGTCCAGACAGGTCTCACTGATACATCTGGATGTGTGGTTAAGCCAGGGAAAGTTTTGGGAAACACGCATGGCATGCATTTTTATAAACAATGAGTGTGTTGTTTAACCAACTAACCTGTGCCTTTTCAGTGGGATTCTTTAAAGAATACAGAAGAAGGCACCCCATTCCAGCACTCTTGCCTGGAAAATCCCATGGACAGAGGAGCCTGGTAGGCTGTAGTCCCTGGGGTCGCTAAGAGTCGGGCAAGACTGAGCGACTTCACTTTCACTTTTCACTTTCATGCATTGGCGAAGGAAATGGCAACCCACTCCAGTGTTCTTGCTTGGAGAATCCCAGGGATGGGGGAGCCTTGTAGGCTGCCGTCTGTGGGGTCGCACAGAGTTGGACATGACTGAAGGGACACAGCAGCAGCAGCAGCACTAAAGAATACTGGTCCCGTGCAGCCCCACAGGAGCTTGGTAACAACAAAGTGACTTAGGGCAAAACACAGCTGAACTCGGTTAACAGCAGCTGGATACACTGGGCACCCTCTCCTGCGCTCTAACAAGAACCCTCCGACACCAGAAGGCTACAGAGCCTAGAAATTATCCACATGGAACTGAACAGGGATCAATCTCAAATTCAAGTTAAAATAAGCATTTCTAAAAATCAGAAAACAACGAACAGAGCAGGGAAGTGACGCACCTGGGCTGACTATGGACTCAGTGGAGACAAACACCTGCCTCAAGGTCAGGGACCACGCCAGCCCCTTACCCCGGGCCTCCTCCTGAGCAAGGCCTCTGGGTCCGCAGCCTGGCCGCCCTCCCCCAGGATGGGAGCCGCCCCTCTGGTGCCCACGTGGCCAGGATGGGCAGCACCGTGTCCACTTAACAGGAGGGCAAAGCAGGCCACAGAGTGGGCGAGCGGCACACCCAGGTTACCAACCCCAGGGGGACGGCGCTGCTCTGCTGTGCCCAGCAGAAGGGCTCCCGGGCACTGAGTGGGGTGAACTGGAGCGCGGCCACTCCAGTCCTGCAGGAAGGCCCAGGAGTGCTCGGTCAGCGGGCTGGGAGCAGGAGAGGGACAAGGAAGGCCAGCCCATGGGGCAGTGGACTCCAACAACAGGGGTTCATCCAAGTGACCCGAGTGGAGAGGCAGCGAGCTCCCTCCTGAGGCTCCCTCCATCATGATGCCATGATGGACACGAGAGCGTCTGGAGGAAAGCGGGCTGGACGGCACCACGGTTAAGTGTCCAGGCTCTGATCAGACCAGTCCGCATCGCGCTGCTGGGTATGAGAGCCTGGGCAGGGTGACCGGCCTCGCTAAGCCTCAGTGTCCATGTCTCCTGAACAGGGAGAGCAGCAGCCTGGACCTCAGCTGGGGATGAGATGACAGACGCGGAAAGCACGAGCCTGGCACACAGAGTCTCCTGCACACTGCGACCCACCATCATTAAATTGGCTTCCCGCAAATCTAACATCTATGGCTCTCATTCAGTCATTCCTTGTAAGAAAACACTAAGCGGAAATTCCATGGTGGTCCAGAGCTTAAGACTTGGCACGTTCACTGCTGGGACACTGGTCTGATCCCTGGCTGGGGAACTAAGATCCCATAAGCTGTGCAGCATGGCCAAAAAAATAACTAAAGAAAATTTTAAAAATAATAAATAATACTATGTCTATTATAAACAACCATGAGATGATCAGAAGGCAAACAAGTGGGAGAAAGGCAAACTGTTACAATTGTCCCAACGAATGACCTATTTCCAATAGAACCATCAACACAGTTTAAGTGGTGGGTCAGTTTCATTACTTCCATTAAAACGTCTGTTATTCACCAGGACATAACCACATGGTGTTCATTCACGTTAAACCATAAGGACTTTTAATACTTCACAGAGAAAGAAAGGACTGCTAAACTACTGAATAGTTTACCTTTCGACACCGCTTCCTTAAATCATGAGGCTGATAGATGCATGCAAAGAAATGAAGAGAAACCAGATTCACTGCGACTTTGAAGCTAAAATTTCAAGCATCCGAATAGGCAAATACAGGAAAGCAAAAATGAGGGCAAACGTGTAAGTGACATGAAGATTCAGAGAACACGTGACTGGAAACAGATCATTTTTTTGACCACAGAAGTTAAATAAGCTATTCAAGATTTACTAGAGAAACACTAGAAATTATTACTCAGGAAGATACAATTCTATTACATCATCATGATTTCTTAAAGCACAGGATTCCGTACAACAAAGGCCCTTAACACTTGTCTATTCTCAGGCAAACTTCTGTATAAGTTATTTTCCCTTAATAAAAACATCTTATACTTTAAATTAGTAAATTAACTGATAAGGAAGTTACCATAATACCTATTTTAACATGGAACAAATCTAACCACCTCTTGGACATTAATGTAAAATCCTGACATAGAATTTGATTTAAAACTTCTCAAAATAAATTCATTAAAACAGGCTTCCTGTGAAAATAAGAATGAAAGCTACCATAATAGCAGGTGCCGTCTTTACATTTTATTAACCGTAAAAGACACGTTTCTAGAGTCTAATAGAGACATTAACTGCGCAAAAGCTGATGAGATTTACACTCTTAAATACAAGCAGCAACACAGAAAGGAGATTGTGTCAGCTCAGTTCAGATCAGTCGCTGTGTCATGTCTGACTCTTTGCAACCCCATGAATCGCAGCACTCCAGCCATCCCCATCCATCACCAACTCCTGGAGTTCACCCAAACACATATCCATTGAGTCGGTGATGTCATCCAGCCATCTCATCTCATCCTCTGTTGTCCTCTTCTCCTCCTGTCCCCAATCCCTCCCAGCATCAGAGTCTTTTTCATTGGGTCAACTCTTCACATGAGGTGGCCAGAGTACTGGAATTTCAGCTTTAGCATCAGTCCTTCCAAGGAACACCCAGGACTGATCTCCTTTAGGACGGACTGGTTGCATCTCCTTGCAGTCCAAGGGACTCTCAAGAGTCTTCTCCAACACCACAGCTCAAAAGCATCAATTCTTCAGCGCTCACCTTTCTTCAAAGTCCAACTTTCATGTCCATACATGACCACTGGAAAAACCATAGCCTTGGCTAGATGGACCTTTGTTGGCAAAGGAATCTCTCTGCTTTGCAATATGCTGTCTAGGTTGGTCATAATTTTCCTTCCAAGGAATAAGCGTCTTAATTTCATGGCTGCAATTACCATCTGCAGTGATTGTGGAGCCCCCCAAAATAAACTCTGACACTGTTTCCATTGTTTCCCCATCTATTTCCCATGAAGTGATGGGACCAGATGCCATGATCCTCGTTTTCTGAATGGTGAGCTTTAAGCCAACTTTTTCACTCTCCTCTTTCACTTTCATCAAGAGGCTTTTTGCTCCTCTTCGCTTCTGCCAGAAGGGTGGTGTCATCTGCATATCTAAAAGTCCATGAATTCTACACTTAAGAGGATCATTTCTTTATGTAAGCACAATCTCATTTATGAATTATACATGATATGCAGTCTAGGATCCATCTACATTATGCTTGTAACTGCATGCTGCTGCTGCTGCTGCTAAGTTGCTTCAATCGTATCTGACTCTGTGTGACCCCATGGACTGCAGCCTACCATGCTCCTCTGTCCATGGGATTTTCAAGCAAGAATACTGGAGTGGGTTGCCATTGCCTTCTCCTGGAACTGCATAGTGATTCACCAATTCAACTTACTGCTATGGGGAAAAACACCATTTAATGAGACATGAAGACAAAGCACAGACCCAACAAGGGCACACACGCTGTGGACCACAGCATGGCCATGACCAGAGCAAGTGGGGGGATGGGGGAGGGGAGATGGATGGGAAACTACAGCCTCGGGGGCGGGGGAGGGGTCTGGATTGATGACAACCAAGCAGACAACAGGATGAGACAGGAAATCTAAACCAATGATGAAAGCAGACAGACCGCCAGAGAACTCCAACAGCAAGGAAAACATACAGAACTGTTCTGTAACAAATATTCGGAAAGAAATCAAGCATGAGACCACAGAGAAATCCTCAAAGAATTTTAAATAGCAACTAATTAGCCAATGATGCAAATTATAAAAACAGTGTGTCAAAAGACCACAAAATGGACTAGTTCCCACTTCACAGGCCACTAAAAGGATTCACAGTTAATTTAATGATAACCTGACTAACAATGCAGCCAACATGAAATGGGTGGTCACAGAAGAATGTGATAATACATGTCCAGTTACAAAGCAGTGTTGTACACGTGATTTCATGGGATAACAATGCACTCACAAAATCCAAGCTAAACACGCAAGAAAGTTGGAACATCTGCTTTGGAGCCGCACACTCTGTCACCAACAGCCCTAGGTCGTCATCCCATTTTTAGACTCAGAAAAGTGAGGCAGCCCAACCTCTTCCCTGGGGCCCTGGGGCACCGGACTCTTAACCTGGTTTCACACGCAGAGCTGGCCTGAGCCCGCGGTCGGGTCCATACGCAAGCAGACCATGGAGATTCCTGGTTTTGTTCCCACCGCATGCCCTGCACCCTGCAGCCAGGCAGCCCCAATGGAACATGTGCTGGACGGCTTCCCACGCCATGAGGGCTGCCTATGGTTACTTTCACGAAGCTGTCTGCTCCCTGAGAACAGAAACTTCCCTGAAGCTGCTGTGCCCAGCACAGGCCAGGTCCAACAACACAGAGGCAGGCTCTGGCTGAGTTCATGATGATGTGCTAAGCCTGTGGTCCAAATATCAAGACTAATTCATTGCTGTGCCATTGTGGAATGATTAAAGACTAGGCAGTTTAAAAAAGTGTAGACCTCTGAGTGCATCAAATGTACCCGATTTTCTTCTAAGTAAAAAGAGAAAAAGCAAAAAACAAACAAAATAAAGAAAACCCACGTCCTGGGGGAAGGATGGGCAGGGAGGAGGCAGACACATACCACAGTCATGATGCCCAGCCGGTCTCCCTGCTGCGCCGGGCAGTGCCGCCTCCTTCTGGGCTTGGGCAGGGGCGGGCAGGAGCAGGCAGCTGAGGATCCAGCAAGCAGGTTGAGGGAGCTCACCGACTTACAACGACGGAGGCTGCCTAAGCGCCCCCTGCCCTCCCTGCTCTCAGTGTCCTCGGCCCGCTGCTCCGTGTTCTCCTTCTCTTCTTCCACCAAACTAAAATAGAATAAAACCCGTCACCTGCCCTTGTCAGCAGAGAAACGTGTCTGGACAACAAATTAGGCTGGCATTCTGTGTCATGATTAGAAACTCAAGAAACAGTTGCTCAATTAACATCTCAAGTAAAAGGTTCGACTTTTCCTCTTTTGAATATTCTCAAACTTAGAATAACTTAGCATTGAGTCTTACAAACTGGCCCCTGATCATTCACTCTTCATTTCATGTCTTTCCTCTAACATTCTGAAGGGGCCCTGGTGGCGACGCTCTTCCTGTGAGGAGATGCCTGATGCTGACAACTTTTACCTCCCCGCTCTCAGGGCAGAGATACACGTCAGTGCCGCAAGTCTTTTCCACTGGGAATCGGGAACTCGGTACAATCAAAACAGCAATTCACGAACAAGCTGGTGTTTCTAAACACAAGTCTCCAGACCAGATGAAGTGCTGAGTTGATCTTTCTTTTTATTTTTAATGTAAGTTTGAATATGTACAAACGCATCTCTTGAGGAAGTTCTGCACCAGCTTTGTGTCAGTTTCTGGATTCAGGTCAACGTGCTGCATTAACCTAGAATTCACGGTTTCTGCTCTTCTCCCCTAATGTGTTGTGGATGATTTTATATAGCAGTTTAAATACATGATGATGCAAATAAAATGATTTTCAAATTAAAATAAAACATTCTTATAGGAAGTAACTCTCCAGCTTCACTTCCACATATACAACTTGAAAGTTTTTCACTGTTGATGACAAGTTGATGGACAGAATCTACCATTTATATCAAGTCACTTGTCACATAAGGAAAATCACTTTTACATGACAACTTGCTGTAAAAATAAAAATATTAATACATAACCGTTCCACATTTCCTGAGGGGACATGGAAAGACCATGATTCTGATCACGTCTGTGCTCAAACACGGCCCACAAAACCGTCTGTCTCGCCGTCAAATGGGCAGGCGGCACCACCTGCGTTTGCTGGTTGTCCCGTTCGCCCCCTGCCTTTCTCCCGGCCCCCCGCACTCGGTGGACAGAAATGGGCACCTCGGCCTGGGCTGACGTGATGAGAACAGTCTGAGAAGGAGCCTCTGCCTGGTCCTGTGCAGGGTCACCGGCCTGCGGCCACTCTGAACATGGACTCGGGACACGGGCATAGCTGTGTGGGTGTGGCACCAGGCAGGCCTCGGGGCCCCCAGCCACCCGGCTGCACCCAGACCCAAGGGCCCCTGCTCACCACGAGGCTGGCCTTTGGATTCTATCCCGTTTTGTAAATTGTTATCATTGCCAAGATGGTGTCTAAAGAAAACATCTTAAATATACTGATGAGATGAGAAAAACTCAAACACATGTCCTTGGACCACTGTCTTACAACAAGCCAATCTTCACACTGTTTATTAAGTGAAAAATGAAAATGCACATCTGAGTGAGAATTTCCCAACCCCAAAACCTGAGCTTTTCTCTTCCAGGTGGCCTTTCACCAGAAATTGGTGGGCTCTGAGGACACAGGAGGGTGCTCGGGCCACAGCGGACACCGCCTCGGCACCTCACCCACCTTGGGGCTCAGAGCTGAGGGGGGACACCCCAAAACGCTTTGGACAGAACCCCCTGGCTGACCGAGCTCTATCATCAAGGGCAATCTCAAAACTGAAATTTCTTGAAGCAGACCTGAGGTCAGGTTTCTTACTATGGAACACTCAGACTTCCCTAAGAGAAGGCAGCTCCTCAGAGAAACCGAGTTTCCGGGGAGCTGAGTTTGGGATCACCCACCTGATCTCTTCCTTGATGGCGTCCAGCTGCTCCTGCAGCCTCACACTCTGAGTCTTGGCATCGGCCTGCCTGCTGGGCGACAGCTGAGTGGCCGGGCTGAAGAGGGTGACCCTGTCGCCCTGGCTGTCAGACACGCCCTCATCACTCTGGAACACCTCGGCCATGTCCCCCAGCACGCTGGCTTGCTGCGCACGCTCCCAGTCCTGCTCCTTCGCAGTCTGCACCTGGGCATGAGAGGACCACGTCTCGTTAGCAACATTCAGGGCAGCTCAAGTCTATCAGGAACTGAACCCAATTTTACTTGGAAGCCCTGACTCTGGAGAAATGTGGATAAACCAAAAAATGGAATCAGACTAAACAAATAAGTAAAGACAGCAAAACCCCACCTGGAAAAACTCAACTCGAAACTGAAAACACAACATAGAAAGAAAATACATGGGGATGCTATCCATCCCAAATACCACTAGGTGATTAGAGTCAGAATTTGTCATCTCCTGGACAAAGGGGTACTGAAGACATCCTGCAGCTCTGAGCCACAAGGCTAGTTTACTAGTCATTAAAATAACCCAGGTGGGTGGGTCCTCAATCAGAAAGAGAAAGAACACCTGATGCCCACCACTACAGCCTTCATTCTTTTTTAAATGAAAGGATTCAAAGGACAAACCCTTAACTGAAATTCCAGGATGACTGATCAAGCTTACCTCTTTATGTGTGGCACCTAATTCGAGCGTACGCATAACCACACTCTCAACTCAAATCAAAGGGCCCGAGTCACTGTGTGTTGCTGTGTGTATGTGCGTTAGTACACTCTTAGTGTATACTCACCCTCATACGTGGATACTGTAATAGAATACCGTTAACGTCTCTCACTGATCTTAACGTCAAGAAAATCTTGTTAACAGCTTTAAATTCTAAGCTTGAGCGAACAAAATGTTATCCTAAATAAATTCTATTACCCAGTTTTTCACTGCAAGTTGATATACAGAATATAATACATCTTGAGACATTCATGCCAACTAATACTTTTTAACTGGGGGCTTTCCAGATGGCTCAGTGGTAAAGAATCCGCCTGCCAAAGCAAGAGGGCAGGATCGATCCCTGGGTCGGGAAGATTCCATGGAGTGGAATATGGCCACCCACTCCAGGATTCATGCCTGGGAAGCCCCATGAACAGAGGAGCGTGGTGGGCTACAGTCCACAGGGTTGCAGAGATTCAGACATGACTGAGCATGTACGCAAGCCATGCTTTTTAACCATATAAAACTCTGACTTCTTACAGAAAAAAAATGTATATACAAGGATTCAAGAAGCTCAAAAGTCAACTAGTTACATAAATAAGTGCATCACCCTCCAAACAAGGCAGCAAGTGTACAAATCCAGGACAGCTGGGGGGCTGGTACCTTCTCATCCAGGGCCTTGTGGTGCTCAAAGAGCAATCTCAGCGCCCTGAGCACCTCCACCTCGCTGGTCATGCTGGCTGGGGACTGTGCCTGCCGCTTGCCCGCCTTCAACTGGAAGGACGGCTGGTACCGGGAAACCAGGAACTCCAGGTGGTCCAGCAGCAGCTGCAGGGCGGGGCCAAAGGAGCACCTTTAACCTCCTGCTCGAATTCAGGCCCGATAACTCCTCTCAACCTCACGCTATAGCCAGAAATATGCTAAGGCACGTCGGAATCCCGCCAGTTCCGTCGAAATTTAGAGTGGACTTCCCCAGGGGCCCAGTAGTTAAGACTCCACACTTCTGCAGGGGTCACAGGTTTCAATCCCTGGTTGGGGAACTAAGATCCCACACAAAGTGTAGTGTGGACAAAAATCTAAGTTAAGAGCACTCCCCCCTCAAATGTACTAAAATTATATTAGCTCTCATCATAAATTTGAAACAAGGTATGAGAACCCCAAACTGATCCACCCAGGTCTGCTCAGTGGGAAGATGTGAAAAATGACTTGAAAATCAGACAGAGATTAAGGACAGCAACACGGAGGCTAGCGGTGACCCACACGGGGCAAATGTCAACACGTGAGAATCCCCATTCTGACCCTGGTGTTGTTGATTTCAGCCTTGAGCACTGATATTTCTTCTTCTCGTCTCCGAAGATGCTCCCTAAGTATTTGTATGTTCTTCTCCTAAAAAACAAAGAAATGAGAAACTAAATGCAAACATAATTTAAAAAGACAGTGAGACTGTCAAGACTGGCTCTGTCAAGTCTCTCCAGGCTCCACATAAAGGCTCTCCTAGCCCCTCCAGAGAAGAGGGGGTCCACTGACCCCAAGACCACACAGACCACTATAATTCAGACCGGCCTTCAGCCTCCCCCTCGACCTGGCAGGCACACGGTAGGGGAGAACCCGGAATCCAAGCCTGCCTTCTCAAGGCCCAGGACATCTGAGAAGCTTTCCAAAAGATAAACCTAACAACAAAGTGGATAAAGAGATTCTTAAAGGACACACAGACCAGTGACCTAGAGCCACTGGGGAGAAGGAAGGAAAAAGGGAAGCCACCAGGCTTTGGAGTGTTCCTCTGGGAAAAAGGCAGATGGCACCCCAAGGCCATCTGTTAGCCTGACTCCACGGAAGCCACCCAGACATTCAATCCACTGGTTAAAATGTAAAATTGATGTTATATGTATTTTGCCACAATTTGCGTGCACACGGGGTCGTCCACGTGGTGAACTTGCTCAAGCTGACCACACGTTCTATTTTTCTTTGCAGAAATTAAAAAATCCTGGGCTACGTATCCCCTACTACACACTGAGTGTGCAGGACCAGGAACAGTGCCCAGCACTCGTGAGAGGCATGTAGTAGACATGTGTAGCTATGAGGGTGTATGTCAGACACGGAAGCAGTAGGTACCCGTGATTAAAATACTGGACACACTGCTCTGTGCTTTGGAAGATGGGAGACCTTAATGCGCTTAGCCTTTCTACTTCAAGGACTGACTCTCTAGCTCGATCCTCATGCCCCAGAGACTACTCCAGCCAGTATATGCTTTCTTTGGAAGAGGGAATCGTTAAGGGGCTTAGCATTTCTGCGTCAAGGACTGACTCAATAGCTCAGTCCACGTGCCCCAGTGATTCCTCCAGCCAGCGTTTCCCTTCTTGTGGGGTCCCCGCCCACCCTCCACGCAGCACCTGCACAGCGTCTTACAGGGTAAACTCTGGGGTCAACACTGCGGACTAAGGCCAAAACGCCCAGGCTGACAGGGCCCACAGCCCTGCTAATGAAATGAAACACAACCCCGACGCTTTGGCTGGTGAGGGCCAGTCCGACGGGCCCAGCTGCGGGCTGCTCTCACCTCAGGCCCCTCTCCTTCCAGGACTTGGGCGGAGGCCAAGTTCTTCCTTGTCTTGGCCTGTGACTTGGGGTTGCAGCACTGGAATAACGCCCACAGGTGGGCCCTTCGGCGACCCATCCTCGCGGATGGGGGCAGCCCCCCACTCGGGGGCAACCGTTGTTTAACGGTAGGATACCTCGGCTCCCGAGCTAGCACCACCAATTTCTCACTACGACCACCACTATTCACACTACGACCACCGCTCTCACCCACACCGCTCTCACACACCACTCTCACACACACCGCTCTCACACTAGGACCACTGCTCTCACACTATGACCACCCGCACCGCTGTCTCAAGGAGAAATGGCACCAAGGCTCTGCCTCCAGCACGTCTCCCAGGAGCCCAGAACCGGAACCCGCTCAGTCACAAGGGGCTCCGTGGTAACGGGGGCGCTGGGCTCAGGCCCACCATCAAGGGTGCAGAGAGGGGGGAGGGGCTGCCAGAAAGACGACAGGGGAGTGTAGGGTGCGGGAGAAGGAAGGCTGTGCCCATGGCTCAGGCCCCCTGTGAAACATGACCCTGCAAGATACTGGGTCACAGTTGAACTGACCAGTATAAACTGCTTCAGAAACCACCACCCTTGGGAATGAGCACGTCTTCTAAGCGGGCTTCTCCCCCCTCTAACCCCCCAAACAAGCCTCCAGGGAGGCTACTGAAAGGCACCCCTGAAGTCAAGGCTGTCCCCAGATCCCACCCGGCTGAGGAGGACTCACCACGCTAGCTGCCCCTCACTCTCACCCTGAGCTCGGTCCTCCCTGTCAGACTCCCTCACTCGAGCTCAGCAAGGGCTTGACCAACCTCACTCTAGGCCCTTAAAATGAACCCACAGTGGGTACAGGGGTTCATTCAACCTGCCGTGAACTCACCCTCTAAACTTCCATCCTGGGCTGCCAGACAACTCTGCCTCATGGGGGTAGCGCGGTGGAGGTTCAAGGGTGTCCCTGCCATGAGCCGCGATAGCCAGCACCTCCCAGACACCACCAGGTGCTGCCCACCCTCCGCCCCCGAGTCTCCCACCCCTCTCCTGGCCCCACTCCCACCCTCGAGGCTCTCCACTCGCCAGGGCACAGGCCCCACTGCTCCTGGCTCAGCCGGACCTCCTCTGTCACTTGAGAACCTCAAGTCCCCAGGGTGCTTGGGGTCCTATATCCACCCATCTCAGCGATTACACACTCTGGGAGAGACAGACTGCAGTTTGGGGTCCCGCCCGCAGTTCACCCTGAACACGTTCTGCTTTTGGCTTTATCTAGTGGAGTTCTCTGAGATGTGTTTTTAAAACCTCAACTGTTGCTTTCAAAAAGACCATAAACTCTCTGTGCTCAAGTTTAAGAATTAAATCTTCAGTTTCAACCTTAAAGTAAAACTGGAGGGAAGACTAAAAGCAGTCATTCTTTCAAACTGAAAAAGAAAACCCACATGTGACCATGTCCCAGAACACAGGTCACGTCACCCCTCCCTCCTCAGCCTTCTCCTCCACCACCAGCAGCCTGGCATCGCAAGGCCTGCCCTGGGCCGGCAGGGGCAAGGGAAGAGGGCAGGCCGGCTCCTCTGTCTCCAGGCCACGTGGGCCGCCTGCTCTACCTCCTTCCCAAGTTCATGTGGCACTGAAACAGCCCGGGCAAGCTGGGGGTTCTGATCAGAAACACAACCGTGGGTACCAAGCAAGGACCCCTGGTTCTTGTTTTCCCCGGTATCAAATAACCTTGATCAATACAATTGCTGGGCCTGTTACATGTGGCTTCAGATCACAGAAGACCCCCAGGGAGTTCCCACTTCCAGTGACAGACGCAAACAACTTGTAGGTCAGCCTACCAAGAGCTAGAAAAGTGAAATACAGTTTAAAAGAGGTCCTTAGGCAGCCACAATCTAAGATTTCAAACAAAAGGGAAGCCCAGTGAAGGAGCTGGAGACTGAGAGGGCCGCTCCTTCCCTCGGGGCATCTGAGCAAAGCCCACTCTGCGAAGAAAAGGCAGGGAAAAAGTCAAGCAGAGGGGGCTGGCTAACACAGCTCTGGACGGTTTCCTTGGGCTGGGAGACAAAAATTGGCGGGCAGGCCTGATGAGTCAGTCCGGATGTCAGAAAACGTACCCAATACTCTGCCCAAACCGGCTAAGCGCTGAGTATCAGTCACCTCGTGGTGTTCAGGAGACAGTCGGTGGGCTTCAGAACATGCTGAGAAGGGAGGTACCCAAGGCTTCCAGATTGAGATGCTGGAAAGCTCCTCCCTGGGGTTGTGGGAGAAGGTAGGTGAAGGCTGCTGAGACTGAGCTTACAAGGACCCCCCAGCCTCAAGTCCCTCAGGCCCAGAGTGAACAGACAGCTCTGTCCCCACTGGAGGTCTGCATCAGAGGAAACTCTGGAGAAGGCAGCATCACTCAGAACCTCTAGGGTTTTCCAAACATAATGTCCAACAGGCAACCAAAAAAGCAAAAGAGGGTGTAACAACAAACAGGACCAAGAGAAAAGGAACTGAACCAGATCCAGAGGCATCAGATGTATATCAGCATATCAGAGTATGCTAGAGGTAACAGATGGAAACGTCACCAATTCGAAAATATACTGGACAAAAGGAAACATTTCTGAGAATCAAAACCGACTCTAGAACTTTACAATAACAGTGACTGAATGTAAGAACTCAGTCTCTGGGCTTAACATCAGATTGGACGTAGCTGAGGAGAGGATCAGTGAACTGAAAGATCAATCGTTTAAAATATATATATATATAAGAGGGAAAAAGTATAAAATATATTGAAGGAGCCTGTCGTTACACTACGTTGTTAAAAACTATCAATGGGGACCCTCATGGTAGAGAAAAGACAGAAAGGGGACTAAGAAATGCCTCCAGGGGTTGAAACTAAAGAGCCTCTTAATGAAAGTGAAAGGGGAGAGTGAAAAAGCTGGCATAAAACTCAACATTCAAAACATGAAGATCATGGCATCCGGCCCCATCACTTCGTGGCAAATAAATGGGGAAAAATGGAAACAGTGACAAACTTTATTTTCTTGGGCTCCAAAATTACTGCAGATGGTGAAATTAAAAGATCCTTGCTCCTTGGAAGGAAAGTTACGACAAACCTAGACAGCATATTAAAAAGCAGAGACATAACTTTGCCAACAAAGATTCATTTAGTCAGAGCTATGGTTTTTCCAGTAGCCATGTATGGATGTGAGAGTTGGCCCATGAAGAAGGCTGAACGCCAAAGAATCAATGCTTCTGAACTGGGGAGTTGGAGAAGACTCTTGAGAGCCCCATGGACTGCTAGGAGATCCAATCAGTCAATCCTAACGCAAGTCAGTCCTGAATATTCATTGGAAAGACTGATGCTGAAGCTCCAATACTTTGGCCACCTGATGCGAAGGACTGACTCATTGGAAAAGAACCTGATGATGGGGAAGACTGAAGGCAGGAGGAGAAGGGGCCGACAGAGGATGAGCTGGTTGGATGGCATCACCGACTCGATGGACATGAGCTTGAGCAAGCTCCGGGAGTTGGTGATGGTGAGGGAAGCCTGGCATGCTGCAGTCCATGGGGTCGCAAGGGGTCAGACACTGAGCGACTGTACTGACTGACAAGGAGTTGGTTCAAGAATCAGACCAGTGACTCAAAAATGAAAACCATACATTAGTTTCAGCAACTCTGCAGGTGCCTAAAGCAAGAAGAAAGTGTTCCAGCACTCAGGAAAAAAGGTGTGGCTTTGAATAGCACAACAACACTGAGAGCTGACTTTCCCAGAACAAGGAAGTCAGAAGATCATGAACTGGCATCTGTAAAATGCTGAAAAGCAAATAACCCCCAACCTGGAATTCTACACCCAACAAAAACACTCTTCAAACGTGAAAGCAAAATAAAGACTTTTAGGGCAAATGGAAATGACACAACTCATCACCCACACACATGAACTAAAGAAAATATTAAGGCAGTGCTTTGGGAAAAAGAAAAGTAGTCTCTGACGGAAATATAAAAAACAAGTAAAGACCAACAGTGAGGTAACTGTGAGGGTGAATGTTAACTCTACAAAACAATGATGTTAACGCCAAAAATATATCTAACAGTTTAAAGGAGAACAGTGACAAGGAGGAAACAGCCGTGTCAGGGAGGCAGTAAGAGTACTAAGTTAGGCTTGAATGTAAAACACACGCCATGTCTGCGAATGTGAACCCAACAACCTGGCAGAGGAGCCCAGAACTAGAGAAACACCTCATACTTCTCAAAGAAGGCAAGAGCAAAGAGCACAGACTAGGGGGGACAAATAGAAAACACACAGCAACTGGGTGTCTACACACTGAATATCAGCATTATAAACACAGCAAATACTCTCATGAAAAGATAAAGTGGCAAACTGATTCCAGTGAAAACTATACGCTCTTCACAGAGGCCCATGTTAAGATGGAAGGTGTTTTAGATAGGCGAAAGTAAAAGATACCCAGGCCAACCAGGACAGAAAACTGACGTGGCAACATCACTGTCAAATAGCGTCTAAAGAAAGAAGCATCTCTAGCGATAAACGGAGCATCTCATACTGATACAAGTGCAGTCTAGCAAGAAGATGAGGATTCTCAATTTGAGTGTACCTAATAACATCACCTCAAAATATCAATACATAAAAACTGACAGAAATAGAAAAGGAGTAACAGCCGAGATCATAACCCCAGTGGGAGACATTAAAGGCACATCTCTCGTGGAACCGGGCCCCCTGGTACGTAGTCACCTGCAGCCATGTAGTACCTGAAATGCGGCTGGCTCTACAATGAGATGCGCTGCAAGCCTGAGACACACACTGGATATTAAAGACTTGGCGTGAAAAAAAGAATGTGAACTACGTCATTAGGGTTTATCATGTTGGTTACACACTGAAATGATAACATTTGGGGTGTGTTAAAATAAAATGTATTACAGGTAATTTCACCTTCTTCTGCTTTTACTCAGCGTGGCTACCGGAGTCTGAATTACATGAGTGACAAGCCTGATGTAACTGATACACACGGAACATTGCGTTCCCACGGACACATGTTATTTTCAAGAGCCCAAGGAACATATAACAAAAAGAATATATACTGGGCCATTAGGAAAGCTCGAATTATTTCAAAGGACTGAAACAATGCAGGGTATACCTAGGGATTGCAATCAGCTGATGGTTTATGGGCCCTGAAACTTCACCCCGCACGTGGTGATGATCCTAGGAGGCAGGCACTCTGGGAGGGGTCAGGCCAGGAGGGAATGGGCTCCCATGCTGCGAGGACAGGGAGAAGCAGCAGGCAGTCTAGGAACCAGGAAACAGGCCTCACCAGACGTGGTACCTGCTGGTGATCTTGGGACTCCCCAGCCTCCAGGCCTACAAGAAACAACTTTCTGTTGTTTATCAGCTAGTCTACGGGTTTTGTAACAGTAGCCCAAAAGAGACAAAGACGGGGCTCTTCGATAGTGAAGGACAGGGAAGCCTGGCATGCTGCAGTTCACGGGTCACAAAGAGTCCGACACGACTTGATAAATGACCACCACCACCACCAGTTTATCTGAGTTAAGACTAAAACGGAACTCACGGCTTAAGCTACTTAGCCTGTTTAGCAGAGGCCAAAACGACTTGTATATTTTAAAGTATTTATCCAAAAGTGCCCCTTGGTAGCATTTTACAGCCTGTACCTAATAGTATCAATACTTCGAAAATAAATTTAATAGTTGATACTTCTAAAATATAATATTTCAAAATATTTTCCTGTAAGAGACTTAGAATAATTTCTCTGTAACTCTCCCTCTTTCCCTCTATTACAGGCACTGAACAATTTTGCGGAAAAATCAGTTTGGTGCTAGGAAGTCACAGGCAGGATACTTACCACTTTAAACATTAGTAGCAGGAACAGAAAAAGATTAGTCGTATATACTATATATTTATAGAGAATTATTTGCTGCCATTCATGTTGGAAGAGCAGAACATACCGTTTTCCTTATGGTCCTTTCATAAACAATGCTGATTCCTTTTGGTATTGTCCGGTGAAGGGGAAACACTGTTATCAGAAAATGAAGCTAAAATCATAAGTTAGATAGGATGCTATTATTCTATTTTAGTATGTTTCCGAATCAAGATTAGATAAACAACAGATGGGCTGCCTTCTGTGGCTGAAAAGAGAAATCATGGGTTTTTTGTTTGTTTTCTACACAAATAATTTTTTTAAAAATTCTACAAATGCCTCTACTGTGAACTTGACAGTCTTGGCTAAGCTGCTTCTCTTACCGTAACACATTTCTATTATTGAAACACAGGTTCTAGTATCAAAATTCCTCGGGACGTAGATAGTTGGATTAGATGGATGAAAGAGAGAAAAACAAAGGGGGAAACGTTAGGAAAGGAAACATGTTCTTTTGAAAATCAATGTTTAAAAGACAAAATGATGATTCTAATACAGAATATAAAAACAATTCTTTTTAAACCTCAGGAATTATGTACTTGCAACAACAGAATAATGAAATTTTTCTTTCTGCATGGCATTCTAGTAAGAGGCTGAACTTTATTTTCTCATTTAATCTTCACAGCCACCTATGAGGTAGATATTACTGTATTTAACGTATTATTCCCTATATTTACATGAGGAAACAGAGACTCAAAATGTTACAGACAGGACTTTAAATCCCATGTTTTTAATAAATATGTTACATGTGAATGGCTTTCTAGAAATATCTTCAAACTTTGAAATGTTTAACTCTTTCATAAAGTGCTTTGAGCCTCTAGGTAGCCCCAAAACAAATACAAGGAAATACTTTAAAAGGAAAAAATAATAATAACTAAGTACCTGGAAAATTAGTGTTACTTAAATAATACATAAGATGACACATATTCTAAGAATAAACTTTACCGATTTTAAACTGTAAAATATACATTATTCTGAAAACTCAAGCTACAGTTCATGACCAACTCTTTTCAGACATTAAATATTACCTTCTCAAGAATTATTTAACACACATTTTTTAAAAAGTGTTCTTGTAGAAAACAGTTGGTGTAAAGCATTTTAAAATCCAACAGTGAATTCCTGTTTTCAGCAAGGACATTCATTTTAAATATTTTAAAATACTTTACACAAGCCCACTTTTCTTCAAATCAGGGACTTAAATACGTGCAACTTACTTGAAACCCAACTGGGTATTTTGAAACAATGTGATCTACTACCGCAAACAATTTTCAAATGTTTGAAAGTTTCATTAATAAGAAATGACACTGATAGAAACCCCACCGATATTCACGTGAACATTTATTCAAATATTATGTTCTCCAAGACACCTGAGGAGGCTACTTCAAGGATCACATCATTGCTTAATACATTTTAAAAGCCTCTCATTAGGAATTATCCTCAAAACTTGACACGCATTCTTTGAGGCATGCTCAGTAACAGAAAATCGCATTCAATTATGTATGGATATTACTTCAAATAGGAATTCAATAGCTCTCGGCTCAGTCTACAAGTCTGTCTAACATTCCTCTCCAGTAAAATCCTGAAGGAAAACTAACACTGTAATTCTAGTGTCTGAGTTTCATTCACATGAGGCACCCAGAGCAGTCACAGTCACAGAGAAATGAAGTAGAACAGTGGTTGCCGAAGGCCAGGAGACAGGGAGGAACGGAGAATCGCAGAGTTCCGGTTTGGAAAGATGAAGTGTCTCTTTCTTTACTTCAAAGATACCATGACAGAAGATTTTTACAGGATGAAATACCGACTCTTTCAACGAGCAGACAGCCCCTATTCATTGTAAAAACTGTTTCAAAGAACAGGCGGAAAAGACCTCACTTGATGACGCTGTTACATCCTTGACACCAGAAAGGAAAAATACGTGGCAAGAAAAGAAAAACTAGTACTGTCGCAGTCTGTATCTCTCATGAGTATAGGCACAAAAATCTTAAATGGAACATAGGAACTGGAATGTGAGATATGAACTTGGCCTTGCTTGCACCAACAGGATTTCTACAAAGAAGACATATGAGAATTTACACACAATTAGAGCTAGCAGGAGAGTTCAGCAGGGATGCTCAAGATAAGGTCAATATATAAAACTCAGTGGCATTCTTGGAGACCAGCAATAACCAACTAGAAAAGATCTCATTCACAATTGAAACAAACACTGTAAGGTACCTAGGAACAAATTAATGAATACACACATAAAGAAACAAAAAGATACTAAAACTCAGTATCACAAAGACAGAAATTTCCCCTGCATTCAGTTAAAACCTAAAACAATTTCAACAAGATACAACCTGATTCTCATGAAGAAATTATTCTAAAATTCAAACAGAAGAGTGCCAGGAACAGTTAAAATAATTTTGAAGATGCATAAGGTAGAGGAAATGTGGGATTGAAACAAGGTTGTTCAAACAGAGCAGTAAATAAGGGAGCCTAAAAATGGAACTTGTATATTACAGTAATGCATTACTATTTACATGGGCTACTTGATAAATGGTGCATTTATATGAAAGACTAAAATTGTACTCATAACACAGATAAAAATGAATTTCAAGAGATTAGAGTCGTGAATTAAAAGATCAAATTGAAAAAACTGCTGGAAAAAAAACGGCAGACCATTTTGATGATTTTTCAGATTTCTTAAAACACAAAACGCAAAGAAAACACAAAGTGAAAAGACAAGCTAGAGAGCAGGAGAAGATATGTGCAATGCAAGTAACTGAAGAAGAATTAAAACAAGAATAACAACAAAAGGCAAATAACCTGACAGAGCAGAGGACAAAGGCAACAAATAGGCCAATCACAGAAGACAAACCCCAAACAGCCAATAAACATAGGCAAACACCGAGGCACAAGGGAAATAAAAACAAAAATCAAGACAGGCTTGAGATACTGTCTCAAAGGTTGACAAAAACTTAAAAGCCTGAGAACACCAAGATGGGGTGCAATGGGGAATTCCACCTCTATACTGCCAGTGGAAATTAAAAGGACCACTTGAGTTGAAGATGCCTGTATGTTAAAATGCCACAGCTACACTTTTAGGTATACACCCCATGAACATTCTTGGTGCTGTACAAGGAACATAGGTATCACAATAGTAAACCACTTGGAACTCTATGTCCCTCAGCAAAAGAATGAGTAAAGGCATTAAAGTACATTTGTCCATTAAATCTCTCTACTGCAGTTACAATGAACAAGTTGGTGCTACACACACTGTCATGTATATTCTCAATAACTTAAACATGGCATTTGCTAAAGTTTCGTACTGAATGGTTTAAAAAACAGTTTATGTACACACGTGTGTGTGTAAATACCAGTAACAGCAGCAACAATAAATGAAAAAATGAGTAACAGGACTAACAGTCGAGCACTTCTTATACAGAAGGCATTCTTCTAACTGCATGCAGAGGAGACAGATTCTACTACTATTTCTATCTAACACGATTACTCTTTTATTACTGTGAGATTCCATTACTCATTCTACAGATGAGCAATTGAAGTGGAAAGAGGTGAAGCTGATCGAAAACTATAAAACTAGTAAATAATAAGAGTGAGATATGAAGCCAGGATTCCTGACCCAGACTTTATACCTTAATAACTCCGTTAGCTATTATACCATTTTCTATTCTTTCTAGGATGTTGGAAATCCAACATTATTTCTGTAAGTTAGAAATTAAAAACATGTATAGAAGCTATGACTGTAAACAAATGAATACACACACAGATTTTTATATAGCTCAAACTGGTTCTAAAGATGCTAAAGATTCTTAGAAAAGTTGTGGCGTCACAACTGCTCCAATTTACTGATTTACATGTTTGAGGTCTGGTATTTTTCAGATCATTCTTTCAGAGCCAAACATTATTTCTTTTATAGTCCTAAGACAATATATATTTGGAATCCTAGAAACCTTACATGGAGAAGCACATGATGTAATTCAATCATCTCTTTCTCTCTCATTAGAGGCAACATTTGATTACTCAGCTTCAGGCCTGAAAACTCATATTCAGAGTTTTTAATAAGCAATTCTATCAAGAAATGTACTAAAATTTCAATCATTCATTTTTTCTGGTCCCTTAATTACAGGTTTTTTAAAACTGAATATTTGTAATATTATAATATTATATTATATATAACATAAATGATGATGATATAATAATTAAAATGTAATTTTGTGTAGAATTATTTATACCACAAAATGAAAAAGGAGATGGCATTTTCAGTCATGAAGTATTTACAAGAATTGACTATGTGCTAATCACACACTCCTGTTTCCAGGAAAACTGGAACGTTTCTGAAAAGTGTCTTTTCCTCTCAATCTACCCATTCCCATTCTCAATGCCATCATCTACTAACCTATAAAACATGCTTTGAAAAAATCGAAGTAACAAAGACTAAACAGAAAGAAAGAATATTCAAAGCAGCAAGGGAGAAGCCACAAGTAACATACAAGGGAAACCCTATACACTTGACAGCTATCTTTCAGCAAAAACTCTGCAGGCCAGAAGGGAATGGCAGGATATATCTCAAGTACTGAAAGGGAAAAATCTACAACCAAGATTGCTGTACCTGGCAAGGATCACATTCAAAATTGATGGAGAAATAAAAAGCTTTTCAGACAAGCAAAAGTTAAGAGAATTCAGTACCACCAAACCAGCTTTACAACAAATGTCAAAAGGACTGATACTGTCAAGAAATAGAACAGAAGAAAAAAGATCTAAAAAATCAACCCCAAACAATTAAGGAAATGGCAAGAGCAACATATAGAGCAATAATTACTTTAAATGTAAATGGATTAAATGCTCCAACCAAAAGACACAGACTGGCTGAATGGATACAAAAGCAAGACTCATATATATGCTGTCTACAAGAAACCCACTTTAGACCTAACGACACATATAGACTGAAAGGGAGAGGATGGAAAAATATATTGCATGCAAACGGGAAGGGAAAGAAAGCTGGAGTAGCAATCCTCATATCAGACAAAGTAGACCTTAAAATAAAGAAAAGCACAAGATTTAAGGAAGGACACTACAGAATGATCAAGGGATCAGTCCAAAAGGAAGACATAACAATTATAAATATCCATGCACCCAACATAGGAGCACCTCGATACCTAAGACAAACACTGACAGACACCAAAGGAGAAACTGACAGGAACACAATAGTAGTAAGACTCTAATGCCACACGCACACCAATAGATAGATCATCAAAGCAGAAAACTAATAAGGAAACACAAGTCTTAAATGACACAATAGACGAGATGGATCTCATTGATATCTTCAGGACATTCCATCCAAATGCAGAAGAATACACCTTCTTTCCAAGGGCACATGGAACATTCTCCAGGCTAGACCACATCTTAGGTCACAAATCACACCTCAGTAAATTTAAGAAAATTGAAATCGTATCAAGCATCTCCTCCGACCACAATGCTATGAGACTAGATATCAATTACAAGAAAAAAACTATAAGAAACACAAACACATGGAGATTAAACAACGTGTTTCTAAATCACCAACAGGTTACTGAAGATAAAAGGGAAATAAAAAAAAATTCCTAGAAACAAATGACAATGAAAACATGACAACTCAAAACCTATGGGATGCCGCAAAAGCAGCTCCAAGAGGGAAGCTCATGACAGAACAGTCCTCCCTCAAGAAACAAGAGAAACACGGACGAGACAGCCTAACTTTACACCCAAAACAACTGCAGACAAAAGAAAAGCCCCGAAATTAGTAGAAGGAAGGAAATCACAAAGATCCAAGCAGGAATAAATGAAAAAGAAATGAAAGAAACAATAATAAAGATGAATAAAACTGAAAGCTGGTTCTTCGAGAAGATTAACAGAACTGACAAACCTTTAGCCAGATTCATCAAGACAGAGAGAGAAGAATCAAATCAACAAAATCAGAAGTGAAAAGGAGAGCTTACCTTAGACAATGCAGATATACAAAGGATAATGAGACTATTATGAACAACTATGGTCATAAAATGGATAACCTGGAAGAAATGGACAGATTCTTAGAAAACTTCTATCTTCCAAGACTGAATCAGGAAGAAATAGAAATTCTGAACAACCCAACTACAAGCACTGAAATTGAACCTGTGATCAAAAATCTCCCGAAAAACAAAGGCCCAGGACCAGATGGCTTCAAAGGAGAATTCTATCAAACATTTAGAGAACATCTAATACCTATCCTTCTCAAACTCTTTCAAAAATTTCAGAGGAAGGAACACTTCCAAACTCATACTACAAGGCCACCATCAACCTGATACTAAAACCAGAAAAAAGACAATATATATATTTAAAAAAAAAAAAAAAACACTTCAGGCCAATAACACTGATGAACAGAGATGCAAAAGTCCTCAACAAAATTTTAGCTAACAGAATTCACGAACACATCAAAAAGCTCATACACCATGATCAAGTTGGCTTTATACCAGGAATGCGAGGATTCTTCAATATATGCAAATCAATCAATGTGATACACCATATTAACACATTGGAAAAAAGATCATTATCTCAATGGATGCAGAAAAAGCCTTTGACAAAATGTAGCACCCATTTATGATTAAAACTCTTCAAAAAATGGGCACAGAAGGAACCTTCCTCAGCACAGTAAAGGGCATATATGGTAAGTCTACAGCAAACATTCTTCGCAATGGTGAAAAACTGAAAGCATTCCTGTCGGGAGCCGCGTTAGGCATTACTGACAAAATGGAGGCACAGCCCCCAGTCCCTCTCCTCATTCCGCAGGCACAGACCCGGGATGAAGGAGGTAGGCCTTGTCATTCTGACTTGTCTTTTCCTTTCCTCCGCTGAGTTGACTGAAAAGGAATACTAAGGTGCTTATTGTTCTTGAGAGGAGCATGAGAAGGCACAAAGCCTTCTGCAGCTGTGCTCAGAGAATAATTCATAAAGTTAATCATTGACATTTGTTTAAGGACTTTTACAAAAGAGTGTTCCAGGATGAGCACATAGGCCGCAGGTTGAGGTCATGGGAGGGATTGCTATCTGAAGCTTTATTGTGAGGAAAATGTTTATGGCAAAGGAGTTTACTGAATTTAGGGCTTCAGTTCAGTTCAGTTCAGTTCAGTCGCTCAGTCGTGTCCAACTCTTTGCCATCCCATGAATCGCAGCACGCCAGGCTCCTTGTCCATCACCGACTCCCTGAATTCACTCAGACTCTTGTCCATTGAGTCAGTGATGCCATCTAGCCATTTCATCCTCTGTCGTCCCCTTCTCCTCCTGCCCTCTATCCCTCCCAGCATCAGAGACTTTTCCAATGAGTCAACTCTTCACATGAGGTGGCCAAAGTATTGGAGTTTCAGCTTTAGCGTCAGTCCTTCCAAAGAAATCCCAGGGCTGGTCTCCTTCAGAATGGACCGGTTGGATCTCCTTGCAGTCCAAGGGACCCTCAAGAGTCTTCTCCAACACCACAGTTCAAAAGCATCAATTCTTCCATGCTCAGCCTTCTTCGCAGTCCAACTCTCACATCCTCACATGACCACTGGAAAAACCATAGCCTTGACTAGATGCCCCTTTGTTGGCAAAGCAATGTCTCTGCTTTTCAATATGCTATCTAGGTTGGTCACAACTTTTCTTCCAAGGAGTAAGCGTCTTTTAATTTCATGGCTGCGGTCACCATCTGCAGTGATTTTTGACCCCGCCCCCAAAAATAAAGTCTGACACTGTTTCCACTGTTTCCACATCTATTTCCCATGAAGTGATGGGACTGGATGCCATGATCGTTGTTTTCAGATTGTTGAGCTTTAAGCCAACTTTTCCACTCTCCTCTTTGACTTCCATCAAAAGGCTTTTTAGTTACTCTTCACTTTCTGCCATAAGGGTCGTGTCATCTGCACACCTGAGGTTATTGATATTTCTTCTGGCAATCTTGATTCCAGCTTGTGTTTCTTCCAGCCCAGCGTTGAAGAGATAGGAACCTGGAATGTCAGGTCCATGAATTTAGGGCTTAGAAATAATTAAAACAGTTAGAAGTTAAAGATTTTAAGGAATGCTGTAAAGTTAGCACATTTTACTATCGCTTATAGAAGTTAGGAATTTTTAGAGACACTACACCTAGAAGCCTTTTTAAGAGATAGTGAGCTCAGGATGCTAGGGGCAAACAGGATTTAGGAAGATAAGTAGTAAACTGAGGAATGTAGCATGAGTTACAATGTAATCACAAGTTAACTACAGGACACATTAGAGGAGGTAGATAGTAGATGATAAGGCTGATTCTCAGAGAATCACTGAAGCAGGAACTCTGTTTGAAGGGCAACAATGATTTATGGAGATAATAATCTGGGAGAGGGGGATCTGAAAATGTCAAACCTCTGGTCTAATGTTTTTGTAAAAGTATAAAAGAGAATCTTAAACTTGAAATAAACAGGCAGTCCAAAAGAAAACTGAGAGGCTGTCTCATTACTCTCTGACACCATCCATCTCTTCAGGTTGAATCCCTGGCACATTCCCCCTAAGATCTGGAACAAGATAAGGCTGTCCACTTTCACCACTATTATTCAACAGAGTTCTGGAAGTCCTAGCTACAGTAATCAGAGAAGAAAAAGAAATAAAAGGAATTCAGATCAGAAAAGAAGTAAAGCTCTGTTTACAGATGACATGATACTGTACATAGAAAACCCTAAAGACAGTATCAGAAAATGACTAGAGCTAATCAGTGAATTTAGCAAAGTTGCAGGATACAAAATCAATCCACAGAAATCACTTGCATTTCTATATACTAACAATGAAAAATCATAAAGAGGAATTAAGGCATCAATCCCATTCACCATTGCAACAACAAAAATTAAATATCTAGGAATAAACTTACCTAAGGAGACAAAAGAACTGTACACAGAAAAGTATAAGACACTGATGAAAGGAATCAAAGATGACACAAACAGATGGAGCCATCTTCCATGTTTCTGGGTAGGAAGAATCAATATTGTGAAAATGACTATGTTACCAAATGCAATCTACAGATTGAAGGCGATCCTTATCAAATTACCAATGGCATTTTTCACAGAACTAGAACAAGAAATTTCACAATTCATATGGAAACACCAAAGATCCCGAATAGCCAACGCAGTCTTGAGAAAGAATGGAGTTGGAGGAATCAACCTTCCTGACTTCAGAGTATACTACAAAGCTATCGTCATCAAGATAGTATGGTACTGGCACAAAAATAGACCAATGGAACAAGATAGAAAGGCCAGAAATGAACCCGTGCACCTATGGGTCCCTTATTTTTGACAAAGGAGGCAAGAATTTACAATGGGGCAAAGACAGGCTCTTCACTAAATTGTGCTAGGAAAACTGGACAGCTACACGTAAAAGAATGAAATTAGAACACTTCCTAACACCTACACGAAAATGAACTCAAAATGGATTAAAGCCCGAAATGTAAGACCAGAAACTATAAAACTCTTAGAGGAAAACATAGGCAGAACACTCGATGACATAAATCAAAGCAAGATACTCTATGACCCATCTCCTAGAGAAATGGAAATGAAAACAAAAGTAAACAAGTGGGACCTGATTAAACTTGAAAGCTTTTGCACAGCAAAGGAAACAATGAGCAAGGTGAAAAGACAGCCCTCAGAATGGGAGAGAACAATAACAAAGGAAACAACTGACAAAGGATTCATTTCCAAAATATACAAGCAGCTCATACAACTCAATGCCAGAAAAACAAACCACCCAACCAAAAAGTAGGAAAAAGACCTAAAGAGACATTTCTCCAAAGAAGACATACAGATGGCTAACAAACACATGAAAAGATGCTCAACACTGCTCATTATGAGAGAAATGCAAGTCAAAGCTACAATGAGATATCACCTCACAGCGGTCACAATGGCCATCATCATAAAATCTACAAACAAGAAATGCCCGAGAGGGTGTGGAGGAAAGGGAACGCTCTTGCACTATTGCTGGGAATGTAAATTGATACAGCCACTATGGAAGATGGTATGGAGATTCCTTAAAAAACGAGGAATAACACCACCATAGGACCCAGCAATCCCACTCCGAAGCATACCCTGAGGAAACCAAAGTTGAAAGAGACCCATGTAGCCCACTGTCCATTGCAGCACTATTTACAATAGCCAGAATATGGAAGCAACCTCAATGTCCATTGACAGGTGAATGGATAAGGAAACTGTGCTACATATATGCAATGGAGTATTACTCAGCCATCAAGAGGAAGGCATTTGAGTCAGTTCTGATGAGGTGGATGAACCTAGAACCTATGATACAGAGTGAAGTGAGTCAGAAAGAGAAAGAGAAATATTGTATTCTAATGCATATATATGGAATCTAGAAAAATAGTACTGAAGAATTTATTTATAGGGCAACCGTGGAGAGACAGACATAGAGAAGAAACTTATGGACACGGGGAGAGGGGAGGAGAGGATGAGACATTCTTCACCACGTCAAATCCTGTTTTATTATGCCTGTGTTAGAGCCCAAGAAATCTGCACTTTGACAATTTTCCAGACTTGAGAAAGCATCACACACACAGTACAGAAAAACCCGGGACGTGCTGCAGACACACTCACATGATCGGAAGTACTGTTCTCATGAACTTCCTGCATTTTCAGTTTTCTTGGCAGCACCAGTTTCTAAGCCTTCAGACTCCCATCAACAAGATATTCAGTAGTTACATGCATCAAATAGTTTCCAAGAAACTGTCACTGATATTAAGTTTGCCAAATACAAGTATAAGCGTAGACTGAAGCCGATTAATACAAACCATTTTCTTCACAAGGCTTGGATTATAAAGCCAAATGACAGAAACATTGCACAGAGGCATTTATTAGAACTCTGCAGTAAGCCAGGGCTTTACGAGAAAAACACCTAAAAAACACTCTATCCTTGAGTCCAAAAGAAGGCACCAACTTGGAACACAACACAAGATACAGCAGCATGACGTATGAAGCAATCAAGATTGCTGAGAGAAATACCAATAACCTCAGATATGCAGATGACACCATCCTTATGGCAGAAAGTGAAGAGGAACTAAAAAGCCTCTTGATGAAAGTGAAAGAGGAGAGTGAAAAATTTGGCTTAAAGCTCAACATTCAGAAAACGAGGATCATGGCATCTGGTCCCATCACTTCATGGGAAATGGATGGGGAAACAATGGAAACAGGGTCAGACTTTATTTTCAGGGGGCTCCAAAATCACTGCAGATGGTGACTGCAGCCATGAAATTAAAAGACGCTTACTCCTTGGAAGGAAAGTTATGACCAACCTAGATAGCATATTGAAAAGCAGAGACATTACTTTGCCGACTAAGGTCCATCTAGTCAAGGCTATGGTTTTCCCTGTGGTCATGTGAGGATGTGAGAGTAGGACTGTGAAGAAGGCTGAGCATGGAAGAATTGATGCTTTTGAACTGTGGTGTTGGAGAAGACTCTTGAGAGTCCCTTGGACTGCAAGGAGATCCAACCAGTCCATTCTGAAGAAGATCAGCCCTGGGATTTCTTTGGAAGGACGGATGCTAAAGCTGAAACTCCAATACTTTGGCCACCTCATGTGAAGAGTTGACTGATTGGAAAAGACCCTGATGCTGGGAGGGATTGGGGGCAGGAAGAGAAAGGGACGCAGAGGATGGGATGGCTGGATGGCATCACCGACTCGATGGACGTGAGTTTGGGTGAATTCTGGGAGTCGGTGATGGACAGGGAGGCCTGGCGTGCTCCAATTCATGGGGTGGCAGTGTCGGACACGACTGAGTGACTGAACTGAACCGAACTGAGGACTAAAAATTTTGATCTAATACTAATAAATCATGTTGGTATGTGTGGTTGTCACATAGGATTCACAGGGACTTAAATTCACAGTTGTTGACGTAAAGGATTAATTCTACTGAGCTTCATGACTCTATACCATGAGTATTCCACTGAGGGAATGACAAGGATGATAGGCATCATACTACGCTTCAACTCATGGATTTCTAGGCATTGCTCACAATACAGATCTGACTTTCAACATTAGGATTCTTTCAGTGTTCTTGAACAGCATTTGGTTTTCTGTTCAGTTCAGTCGCTCGGTCGTGTCCGACCCTGTGACCCCAGTGAACCGCAGCACGCCAGGCCTCCCTGTCCATCACCAACTCCCAGAGTCTACCCAAACTCCTGTTCATTGAGTCGGTGAAGACACCTAACCATCTCATCCTCTGTCGTCCCCTTCTCCTGCCTTCAATCTTTCCCAACATCAGGGTCTTTTCACATGAGTCAGCCCTTCGCATCAGGTGGCCAAAATATGGGAGTTTCACCTTCAACATCAGTCTATCCGATGAACACCCAGAACTGATTTCCTTTAGTATGGACTGACTGGTTGGATTTCCTGGCAGTCCAAGGGACTCTCAAGAGTCTTCTCCAACACCGCAATTCAAAAGCATCCATTCTTCTGCGCTCAGCTTTCTTTATAGTCCACCTATATATTCTGTATACAGAAGAAAAACATTCATGAGTATAAAACTTGTTCACATAAAACGAGTATATGAATTGGTATCTTCCCGACCCAGGGATCAAACCCACATCACTTCCATCTCCTGCCGTGGTAGGCAGATTATTTACCGACAGTGCCACCTAGGAATCGACATACATTTCAGGAACCACTACCATCAGCTTCTCCTGTTCATGACCGAAGTAGGAGAAAGAACACTGGAAGAAGTACCCGTAAGCGTATTATTTAGTCAAGGAACTGGGTCCTCCAGTTATTACTGGGGCAAGTCAGTTCCTCCAGTGATGATCGGTATAACTGGAAAATTCTGACAAATTCGTGGGATGTGATGTTTACATGATAAAATGTGTTCATCTTATGCTACTGCTTCAGGTATGCGCACTTCAGCCTGAAGGACCGCGCTCAAAGGGATGCCTACTATTCCAGTTCAAGCAACAAATACTGAGGTGCAGATCACTGTCCTTTGTTGGAAGTGATAGCAGTTTGTCAGCATATGTAACACGCCACGGCACGCGTTGGCATGCAACTCTAAAAACAGGTTAGGCCCTCTTTCTGCCAAGCCCTGCGATAAAATACAAATCAAACAAAGAAAAATAGCAAGGATTTTGTCAGGACTTCCTCACCTTTTCTTTCTGGATGGCAGGAAGCAGACGCTGAAGCCAGATGACTGCAGGATTGAATTGTGAGCTAATTTTGGGTGGGGTGGACGCTCATCACTCTAGCGAGAACGTGGCTCAATTAAAGCGTTTGACTTTCATTCACTTCATGTAGATAGAGTTCCATCATCCTTCATTAAGGAATTCAGTAAGTTCTACTTCCTTACACCTTCACCGTCTCTCGGTTTGTACGAATGTCACTTCCTAGTCCAGCACTTGCACAATGAGTGTTACAGGTAGTAACAGTGCATGAATGATGATGAGCAATCACAGGAAGTTTATGTCTTCTCTGTTTGACTTCTCTGCTACTTTTATATAACCAAGCAGTGAAATATACTTACGGATGTGAATATGTTAGTGGCCTGTATTAATACATGTTGACTGGTGCTATGATAACTCATAGTGTTGGCACAATAAGTATCATGGTATTAATTCTTTTTCAGGAGAAGGAAATGGCAACCCACTCCAGTATTCTTGCCTGGAGAATCCTATGGACAGAGGAGCTTGGTGGGCTGCAGTCCACGGGTCACAAAGTGTTGGGCACAACTCAGCAACTTCACTTTCACTTATGTCTTTTTCATGTATTCCTCTTGAGATTCTGTTCCATTATACGTTATCATAAGATATTCAATACACCTTCCTCAACTATACAGTAGGTCCTTGTGGTTTCTTTCATATATAGTATTATGTATTTGTTAATAATTCAAAGAAAAACTGGTACACAAATATTTGTAGGGACCATATTCACAATAGCCCAAAGGTAGAACCCATTCAAGTGTCCCTCGGTGACGGAATGAATATGCAACACAGCGTATATTCAAAAGCTTGAACAGTATTCTACCATACAAAAAGATAAACTGAAACGGTTCTGCCACTGCGCAAGACTTTACAGAAATTGCTCCAAAACTAACACATGGAATAAATCGACGTTTCAATTCTAATTCATGCTATGTACCCAAAAGGTTTGGAAAAGGGGGCTGAAAAAATGCATATTTCTGCATCAGAGTCACAACAGCATGACTCACACTGGCCAACACACAGAAGCAATCTCAGTGTCCACGGACAGCCAACTCCATAAACAAACTGGTATACACACAATGGGATCTGACTCAGCCCTTCAAAGTCCATAACTCTGACAATGCTACCGTGTGGATGAACCTTACGGTCATTATATTAAGTGAAATAAACCAGACCAAAAAAGGACAAACGTTCTGTGATTCCACTAGTATGAGATATCCAAACAAGTCAAATCCAAAGCCAGAAGAAGCAGAAAGTGATCCCCAGGGATCGAAGATGGTTCACGCTTCATGGAACCCACCCAGTTTCCCTTGGGGAAACTGACTTCCCGTGACATCTGCAAAACCGATTATACAAATAATTGGAAGCCATATCCAGTCAAATGAATGTAGAGATCATTTTACAATCTACACCAACCTCACTCAAACTTCTCAACAGACAAAAGGCAAAACTGTATCTTTGGTACCTCAGCTTTGCTTACAACTGTATCTACAGTACCTTAGGTTTGCTTATGAAATTTAACCAAACCAAACCAAACCAAACACTAAAGTCTATCCAAAAAGGGACATAAAATTTACACCATGCACTTTAAAAAATTATAAATTTAAACTGTGAAAGACCTTATTCACAAAACTTAAACACAAGCCACAGAAAAATATATTTACAAAATACAGATTTGATAAAGGATTGTACTCGAACTATATCAAAAAATCTGGAGCAAACAACCTCATGAAAAAATGTATAAATCTGAATGCCTGGCCAAAGAAAAGATACAGGTAATAAATCAGCATATCAAAAATACTCGAAATCATATATCATTAGGAAACCACAAACTAAAACAACAGTGAAGTAGCCCTGCACACTTATTGGATCCAGTAAACTCAACACAGGGCAGGGGCGGGGCTTCTCTGGTGGCTCCCTGGTAAAGAATCTGCCTGACGATGCAAGTTCCATCCCTTACCCAGGAAGATCCCACACGCCAGAGAAACTTAGCTGGATTTTTCCACAGCTAAACAAGGCTCACCTATGACTTGAACACTACACGTCTAGCACTTACCAAACAGCTTTGAAAAAGTGTCCAGAAAAAAAATATCACACAATTATACACAGCAGCTCTACTTGTAACAGCTAAAAACTTTCAAATATCAGGATGTCTTTGGTAGATGACTGTGTAAGCAAATTGGGATACATCCAAAGTGAAGGGGAGCACATGCCACCCCAAAATATACCTCTGCAGCACGAGAATTAGTTGGACCTAATTAACGTATTTTTTTTTAAGAGGACACATGATCATCTCTGAACCCAAGTTCAAGACGGCTCTTCTGTGAGTCACATTTAAAAGAGAAATCTCATTTCAAAGGAATCCTCGGCATATACCACATAGAAGGATGGCAGTCTTGTGAAACTCTTTTTTTTTTTCCTCTCTCAACAGGGAAAGCTAAGATGTAAATCTGTACAACAACCATACCCTTCCTTTCCTTTGGTTTTATTTTTTTAATATTTATATATTTATTTATTTTTATTTGGCTGCGCCAGGTCAACCTTCGTAGAAGCAAGCCAGATATTTAGCTACAACAAGCCAACTCTTTGTTGTGGCATGGGGGATCTAGTTCTTGGATCAGGGATTGAACCTGGGCCTCCTTCTTTGGGAGTGTCCAGTCTCAGCCACTGGACCACCAGGAAGCCCCTGTTTTGTTTTTAGATGAAGATGGTATCTAAGGTGATACCTTGGGCCATTTCAGTCACTGACTCAGTTTCCTGAGTTTCTCCAAAGCACACACAAGGTGCACATTATTAAACTGGTTTGCAAAACAAGTAAAGGTAATTCATACTACAACACTGTATGCTTACAAATATCTAAATGGTATATGGTATGTTATTCATTTTTAATTACTATGGGTGAAAAAAGGAATGCAGGATTCATACACGTTATAACAGGAATAAACATTAACACCATCTTGAGTGAAAAAAATCCATATAGAAAAGGCCACCCAGATCCCATATTCACCATGTCTGCTTTAAATCCATCTAGTTTTTCCAAATCACTGAAAATCTCAGTAACATTCGAAAAAAAAAAAAAGGATGAGGAAAACGATGGGAAGAAAAGATGTATTCATAGAACTGAACAATTGCTGAAAGGGATTGAAAGCATATGTATGGAGTCATTAGTTGAAATGATTGGTCCTCTCTGTCCATTCGACCACCTGTAACATAGGGGGGCTGGGTATTAGTCCGAGCTAGAGCGGGTGGGCGGGGGGGGGGGGGGGGCAGGTACAGGCCAAAAGACTGAGCATTGCCAGGAGAAAGTATTCAGGACTCGAAGGCAATCCCTGTTGAGAGACCAAATTTTCAGCTTGATTTGTAGGGTTTTTATTTGTCTCCAAGTGAGGAGATCATCGGGGTGATGCCGCCGAGGGTGGTGCTTTCTGGAGTTCTTTAGAGCAGACATAGCCCATATTGGAATTTCTTCTTCCTGGGGTTCTTGTTTCATCTCCATTTTAAATGCCAGGGGCCCCCTTGGCTCGAATCTAAAGAAGAGGTTAAAAAAAATGAAAACAAATAAAGCTGTATTAACAATAGTTATAGGTTTAGAAAATATGTTAGAATCTAGTAAAATCTGCTTTAGATAAGGAAGACAGTAGTGTACCTGTATATTCCCCCTTTCTAATTATTTTTATTTGTAAGTTTAGTGTGTGATGTGTTTGTTTTGACTATGTCTTGTGTGTGTGGATTATAAGGAATACCTGTAATATGTATTTATTGATAGTATTACAACTTTATGAGGATCAGAGCCAATTAGAGTTTTAGTCCTAATTCTGCCATTGATAACGATTAGGGCAATTAAATCAAGGTAGGGTGTAAGTGACTTTATTTCCCTAAAACGGGTATACATCCATTCTACTGGGTGTTCTTGTTGGGCAATAAGTCCTGTGGGAGAATGAGGGGGGAGTATAAACAATTCTAGAGGTCAATCTATGTTGATGCGAGTAAGAAATTGTTTTTGTAATTTATTTTGCACCAAACAGAGTTCTTCTCATGCCTCTTGAGAAAGTGAACGAGGGCTATTTAAATCAGGATCTCCTTTTAAAGTATTAAATAGGTTATTCAGTTGATAATTAGCAATGCCTAAAGAAGGTCTAATCCAATTAATATCACCTAAGAGCTTTTGAAAATCATTTAAGGTTGAATATTTATCAGCACGGATCTGAGTTAGTTGGGGAGTAATGCGTTGCCTATTAACAATGAACCCCAAGTAATGGTAAGTTGTAGAGGTTTGAATGTTTTCAGGGGCAATGATTAATCTAGAGTTTTTAAAGGATAACTGAGCTATATCAAACGTGTTCAGTTTTTAAGACAGATGGAGCTGAAAACAATATATCATCCATATAGTGAATAACAAGAAAGTTAGGAAATTGCTTTCTCACAGGCTCAAGGGCTTTGGCTATGTAGTACTGACACATAGTGGGAGAATTCATCATCTCTTGTGGCAGTACAGTCCACTGGTACAGTTTATGAGGTCTAATATGATTAGGATAAGAGAGAGAGAAAGAGAAAATTTCTCTCGGTCTAAAGGGTGCAAAGGTATATTAAAAAAGCAATCTTGTCCTGGTTGTAATGCACCCATAGGTTTCATAGATGCATTAACTTTTCTAAGGTCTGTTAGGAGACGCCATTTGTTAGATTTTTTTTTTTAATGACAAAAATAGGAGAGTTCCAAGGAGAACAAGATTCTTCAAGATGTTTTAATTCTAGTTGTGTATCTATAAGTTCCTTAGCTGCCTGTAATTTCTCTTTCGTGAGGGGCCACTGCTCTGTCCAAATAGGCTCGTCATTCTTCCAAGTTATTTTAATAATTGTTGTTTGTTAAATGAGCAGTGGCCCCCAGGAAAAATGTGGAATGTATATCGGAGTATGTCATACTTTATATCTTTTTCTTAAAAGCATAGATCTTACTTTTCCTTAGCAACTATAAAGAGTCCTCCATATTAGCATTTTATAGATTGGTGAATATATTTATTTTATCATATTATAATATATATATATTACATATAAATATATATTTGTATTTATATATCAATATACATTTTAAAATATATTTATTAATAGTTTAAAATCCCTTTAACTTTTTGTAAGAGGAAGTTAATGTTTAGTAATTAATGTTTTAAAATCTTATTTTATTTGGAAATGACCTAGCTATTTAATAAACTTTTATTATTTAGTTTAGTACAACTCTAGAAATTTAAGTTATTCCAATCATAAGAGATTTTAGATTATAATAACAGATTATAATAGATTATACTATTAAATTATAATTATTCTTAATGGAGTTTGTCTAAAAGTTTTAATCTTATTTATATATTTATGTATATTTATATATATATTGAGAGAGTTACCTTTTTGTTGACAAATTTAGTTTACCATAAACCTAGGCATAATAAAAGTATCATATAATGTTGATGACTTAAGACATGTCTTAATTAGATTAGCAAACACTTTATAGTTAAATTATATTTATATTTAAATAATTATATATATTTAATATTTATCAGTTCACGTGAATTTGAATTTAAATAGAGCTCATTAATTTCATAGTATCTAAAAACAAAGCTGGTATATTGATGGCAGCACTGCCAGATGTTGAGGGTTTCAGGTAAAAGATGAAATTTGTCCCAGGTTTTTGAACTCAAGGGCGTCCCCAGAACCCACCCGGCTGAGGAGGACTCACCACGCTCGCTGTCCCTCACTCTCACCCTGAGCTCCCTGTTGGACTCCCTCACTCGAGCTCAGCAAGGGCTTGACAAACCTCACACCAGGCACCTAAAATGAACCCACAGTGGGTACAGGGGTTCATTCAACCTGGTGTGAACTCACCCTCTAAACTTCGATCCTAGGCTGCCAGACGACTCTGCCCCGTGGGGGCTGCACGGTGGAGGTTCAAGGGTGTCCCTGTCTTGAGCTGCGACAGCCAGTGCCTCCCAGACCCCGCCAGGTGCTGCCCCACCCTCTGCCCCCGAGTCTCCCACCCCTCTCCTGGCCCCACTCCCACCCTCACGGCTCTCCACTCACCAGGGCACAGGCCCCACTGCTCCTGGCTCAGCCCGGACCTCTGCTGTCACTTCAGGGCATCGGTCCCCAGGGTGCTTGGTGTCCTATATCCACCCATCTCAGCGATTACACACTCTGGGAGAGACAGAGTGCAGTTTGGGGTCCCGCCCGCAGTTCACCCTGAACACGTTCTGTTTTTGGCTTTATCTAGTGGAGTTCTCTGAGATGTGTTTTTAAAACCTCAACTGTTGCTTTCAAAAACACCATAAAGTCACTGTGCTCAACTTTAAGAATAAAATCTTCAGTTTCAATCTTAAAGTGAAACTGGAGGGAAGACTAAAAGCAGTCATTTTTTCAAACTGAAAAAGAAAACCTACATGTGACCATGTCCCAGAACACAGGTCACGTCACCCCTCCCTCCTCAGCCTTCTCCTCCACCACCATCAGCCTGGCATCGCAAGGCCTGCCCTGACCCGGTAGGGACAAGGGAAGAGGGCAGACCGGCTCCTCTGTCTCCAGGCCACGTGGGCCGCTTGCCTCACCTCCTTCCCAAGTTCACGTGGCACTGAAACAGCCTGGGCAAGCTGGGGGTTCTGATCAGAAACACAACCGTGGGTACCAAGCAAGGACCCCTGGTTCTTGTTTTCCCCGGTATCAAATAACCTTGATCAATACAATTACTGGGCCTGTTACATGTGGCTTCAGATGACAGAAGACCCCCAGGGTGTCCCCACTTCCAGTGACAGACGCAAGCAGCTTGTAGGTCCGCCTACCAAGAGCTAGAAAAGCGAAATACAGTTTAAAAGAGGTTCTTAGGCAGCCACAATCCAAGATTTCAAACAAAAGGGAAGCCCACTGCTGGAGCTGGAGACTGAGAGGCCTGCTCCTTCCCTCGGGGCATCTGAGCAAAGCCAACTCTGTGAAGAAAAGGCAGGGAAAAAGTCAAGCAGAGGAGGCTGCCTAACACAACTCTGGACAGTTCCTTGGGCTGGGGTGACAAAAATTTGAGTACTTGCCTGACGAGTCAGTCTGGATGTCAGAAAACGTATGCAACACTCTGACCAAACCAGCTGAGTGCTGAGTATCAGTCACCTCGTGGTGTTCAGGAGACAGTCGGTGGGCTTCAGGACCTGCCAAGAAGGGAGGCACTCCAGGCTTCCAGACCCAGACGCTGGAAAGCTCCTCCCTGGGTTCAGGGGAGAAGGTGGCTGAAGGCTGCTGAGACTGAGCTTACAAGGACCCCCCAGCCTCAAGTCCCTCAGGCCCTGAGTGAACAGACAGCTCTGTCCCCACTGGAGGTCTGCATCAGATGAAACTCCTGAGAAAGCAGCATCACTCAGAACCTCTAGGGTTTTCCAAACATAATGTCCAACATGCAACCAAAAAAGCACAAGAGGGTGTAACAACAAAGAGGACAAAGAGAAAAACAACTGAACCAGATCCAGAGGCATCAGATGTATATCAGCATATCAGAGTATGCTAGAGGTATCAAATGCAAACCTCACCAGTTTGAAAATATATTTGACAAAAGGAAACATTTCTGAGAATCAAACCCGACTCTAGAACTTTACAACAACAGTGACTGAATGTAAGAACTCAGTCTCTGGGCTTAACATCAGATTGGATGTAGCTGAGGAGAGGATCAGTGAACTGAACGATGGATTGGTTAATATCTATATATAAGAGGGAAAAAGTATAGAATATATTGAAGGAGCCTGTCATTACACAACGTTGTTAAAAACTGTCAGTGGGGACCCTCATGGTGGAGAAAAGATAGAAAGGGGAATAAGAAATGCCTCCAGGGGTTGAAACTAAAGAGCCTCTTAATGAATGTGAAAGGGGAGAGTGAAAAAGCTGGTATAAAACTCAACATTCAAAACATGAAGATCATGGCATCCGGCCCCATCACTTCGTGGCAAATAAGTGGGGAAACAATGGAAACAGTGACAAACTTTATTTTCTTGGGCTCCAAAATTACTGCAGATGATGAAATTAAAAGATCCTTGCTCCTTGGAAGGAAAGCTATGACAAACCTAGACAGCATATTAAAAAGCAGAGATATAACTTTGCCAATAAAAGTTCATTTAGTCAAAGCTATGGTTTTTCCAGTAGTCATGTATTGATGTGAGAGTTGGCCCATGAAGAAGGATGAACACCAAAGAATCAATGCTTCTGAACTGGGGAGTTGTAGAAGACTCTTGAGAGCCCCATGGACTGCTAGGAGATCCAATCAGTCGATCCTAATGCAAATCAGTCCTGAATATTCATTGAAAAGACTGATGCTGAAGCTCCAATACTTTGGCCACCTGATGTGAAGAAGTGACTCATTAGAAAGAACCTGATGATGGGGAAGACTGAAGGCAGGAGGAGAAGGGGACGACAGAGGATGAGCTGGTTGGATGGCATCACCGACTCGATGGACATGAGCTTGAGCAAGCTCCGGGAGTTGGTGATGGACAGGGAAGCCTGGCATGCTGCAGTCCATGGGGTCGCAAGGGGTCAGACACTGAGCAACTGAACTGACTGATAGGGACAGTGGCAAGAGTTGGTTTAAGAATCAGACCAGCGACTCAAAAATGAAAACCACACATTGGTTTCAGCAGCTCTGCAAGAAGAAAATGTTCAAGCACGCAGAGGAAAAAGGTGTGGCTTTTAATGGCACAACAACACTGAGACCTGACTTTCCAAGGACAAGGAAGTCAGAAGATCATGGACTTGCATCTGTAAAGTGCTGAAAAGCAAATAACCACCAACCTGGAATTCTATACCCAACAAAAACACTCTTCGAAAGTGAAAGCAAAATAAAGATTTTTAGGACAAATGGAAATGACACAACTCATCACCCACACACATGAACTAAAATAAATATTAAGGCAGTGCTTTGGGAAAAAGAAAAGTAGTCTCTGACGGAAATATAAAAAACAAGTAAAGACCAACAGTGAGGTAACTGTGAGGGTGAATGTTAACTCTACAAAACAGTGATGTTAACGCCAAAAATATATCTAACAGTTTAAAGGAGAACAGTGACAAGGAGGAAACAGCCGTGCCAGGGAGGCGGTAAGAGTACTAAGTTAGGCTTGAATGTAAAACACACGCCTTGTCTGCGAATGTGAACCCAACAACCTGGCAGAGGAGCCCAGAACTAGAGAAACACCTCATACTTCTCAAAGAAGGCAAGAGCAAAGAGCACAGACTAGATGGGACAAACAGAAAACACACAGCAACTGGGTGTCTACACACTGAAATATCAGCATTATAAACACACCAAATACTCTCATTAAAAGATAAAGTGTCAAACTGATTCCAGTGAAAACTATACGCTCTTCACAGAGGCCCATGTTAAGATGGAAGCTCTTTTAGACAGGTGAAAGTAAAAGATACCCAGGCCAACCAGGACAGAAAACTGACGTGGCAACATCACTGTCAAATAGCGTCTAAAGAAAGAAGCATCTCTAGCGATAAACGGAGCATCTCATACTGATACAAGTGCAGTCTAGCAAGAAGATGAGGATTCTAAATTCTAACGGGCGGAGTTCCTCACACGTGATCAAGTGTACCTAGTAACATGACCTCAAAATATCAATACATAAAACTGACAGAAATAGAAAAGGAGTAACAGCCGAGTTCATAATCCCAGTGGGAGACGTTAAAGGCACATCTCTCGTGGAACCGGGCCCCCTGGTACGTAGTCACCTGCAGCCATGAAGTACTTGAAATGCGGCTGGCTCTACAATGAGATGCGCTGCAAGCCTGAAACACACACTGGATATTAAAGACTTGGCGTGAAAAAAAAGAACTTGAACTACGTCATTAGGGTTTATCATGTTGATTACACACTGAAATGATAATATTTGGGGTGTGTTAAAATAAAATATATTACAGGTATTTTCACCTTCTTCTGCTTTTACTCAGCATGGCTACCAGAGTCTGAATTACATGAGTGACAAACCTGATGTAACTGATACACACGGAACATTGCATTTCCATTTATACCTGTTATTTTAAAGAGCCCAAGGAACGTATAACAAAAAGAATATGCATTGGGCCATTAGGAAAGCTCGAATTATTTCAAAGGACTGAAACAATGCAGGGTATACCTAGGCATTGCAATGGGCTGACGGTTTATGGGCCCTCAAACTTCACCCCACACGTGGTGATGATCCTAGGAGGCAGGCACTCTGGGAGGAGAGTGGTCAGGCCAGGAGGGAATAGGCTCCCGTGCTGCAAGGACAGGAAAGCAGCAGGCAGTCTAGGAACCAGGAAACAGGCCTCACCAGGTGTGGCACCTGCTGGTGATCTTGGGACTCCCCAGCCTCCAGGCCTACAAGAAACAACTTTCTGTTGTTTATCAGCTAGTCTACAGTATTTACACAATAGCCCAAAAAGACAAAGATAGGGCTCTTCATGGAACTAAGCTAGAAATCAAAAAAGGGTCACTACAAAAACCTCCCCAAACATTTGGAAGTTAAATCACATACTGCTTGGAAGAATTTCATGAGTAGTAATTTAAGAAAACAATAAAAATGAGAAAATACTTTTCCATAAAAATAATGAAAACCTGGCTTCTTCAAACTTGTGGGATGCAGCAAAATGTGTTTAGAGGGTAACAAAGCCTTAAACACATATACTGGAAAAGAAGGAAGGCTAAAACTCAATTAAGCCTCTATCCCTAGAAACCAGAAAAAAGGCAAAGCAAACGAAACACAAGGCAGATGGGAAAAAAGGAGCAGAAAATAAGGAAACAGAAAGCAAATATGAATTTAAAAAGAAACAAACAAAGCCAAAAGTTGGCTCTTTGGAAGGACTGATAAAACTGATAAACCCCTAGAGAGACTTATTAAGAAAAAGAGACAAAGCACAAATCACCAGCATCGAGGAGTTTTAAAAGGGGAGACAACACATCTTGCAGATAAGAAAGATATTATGAACCACAGTTCACTTACTAACTGGAGAGTCTGCTCGCCTCAATAAATTCCTAGCAGGGGGGAAATGCTTTACTGAAATAGACCCAAGAAGACATACAAAATCAGAAAATTTTATTTGCCTCCCCACAATGAAACAAACTGGTTTTGCCAATCAATTCTTCCAAAAATCTAGGAAAGAAAACAGTAATCTCACAGGAATTCTCGGGGTAAACAAGGAACACTCTCCAACCTTGTTTTATAAGACTAGCATAACCTTGCTACTAAAACCAACCAGGAAGAAGTCCAAGAAAGGAAAATTACAGACTCTGAGTATAGATGAAATAATCCTAAATAAAACGCTAGCAAATAAAATGCAACAGAAGGAGAATACATCGAGATCAGGTGGGGTTGTTTTGGAATCACAAAATTTTTAAAAGTTAAATCACCACATAAAAGAAAAATCACCTGTTTCAAAATCTGCAGAAAATAAACAAGAAAATTTAATGTAATAATTTTAGTTCATGACTAACAAAAAACTCTTAGTAAACTAACAGAGAAGAGTTTACATACGTTGATAAAAATATCTACAAAAAAGCTAATATCCTGTGTGAAATACTGAAAGCTCTTCCTCTGAGAATGGGACAGAGACAAGGATACTTATTCTCACTACTTCTGTTCTCCATTGTACTGGAGATCCTAGTCCATACAACAAGGCAAGAAAAAGGAAAGGGTTATCACAGTTGCAAAGGGAAAAAAAAAAAGCACTTATTTGCAGACATAATTGTGTATACATAAGAAAATACAACTAGAATGATTTGAAGTAAATGGATTTACCAAGGGAACAGAGAAAAGTCAATTCTATCTCTATCTATTAGGAATTTATAATGGCACTGAAAATATCAAGATATCTAATTAAACATGTGCAAGACATACAGTAAACTATAAACTTCTAAGATAAAGAAGATCTTAAAAAATGGCGAGCTATCTATATTGTGTTCATGGATTATAAGCACAACATAAAAGACACACACACACAGAGTTAACCGTGTGAGGCGATGCGTGTGTTGGGCAATCATTCCACGACATCCACGGGCATCATGTCATCACAATGTAGACCTGAAATACACATAAACGGTGTCCGTCAGTGACCCCTTAGTGAAGCTGGGGGTCTAAAATCAGCGCCTGGCACCTGGGAGCTGGCAGGTGAGGGAACCCGGGTTCACGTGCAGGCTGTACATACTCTTCATCACAGGTGAGACCAGAAGCAACCCAGCAACTCTCCATTTTTCTTTCCTGTTTTGCACTGTTCCCCTTGCCATTTGTGTCTAACAGATTCCCAGCATCGAGTGAGCAGCGTCAATGCAGCAATGATGTTTCCCCATCTAAGGCAGGAGCGTGTCACACCAGCAGACTTCCCAATCGCCCTGAGATAACTGGGGTGCCCCATCACAACAGAAAGCAAAGAAACACGACATGCCCCCAGAGAGAGCTGCCCGACGGCAGCGGGAACTAGGTCCACCAGACGTCTCAAGGGGAACCCCGAGGCGTGGAGCCCACACTGCGCCCCTCAGCTTGAGGCCACACTTGCCTTTCCCCCATTCTGGGGGTCTTGGCAGAAGAAAGCCAGGCTATGGGAAGGGGTAATGTGGCCGGCCAGGAGGACTCAGGGCAGGACTGACTCAGGTCTGTGCTGGGCTCCATGTCCAGTCACCAGCCTTGGAGTGTACAAAGCTCTTGGGATCGTTGTACGTTTTTGGCAAAAAGCAATGGAGCCAAAGTCACTTAGGATGGCTTTTAAGGAAAAAACCTCACTGAGGATTCCCTCAGCACCAGCCTCAGCCCCTAGTGAGATGCAGACTCCTGGTCATCCATGGCTGTGCCCACAACCCACCAGCTCCAAGGAAGGACTCTGCCTTCTCTTCTCTGTGTGCCATGAACCTGCACACAGTGGGCCTTCAGAACCTCAGGAGACTCATCCCACCCCCACGATAGCCAGAACCCTCCCCAGGCATTAAAACAGCTGTGGAGTCACTTTGGCCCAAGCCCTGGTTACAGATCCGTGGAGCCCACTACAGCCTCCACAGCGTGATTAGTCAGGTCCTTTATGCACAGATTCCTGCCTCTCAGATCCGAGCTCTGGATTCATGGTCAGCTCTGTACCTCCTGTGGCAGCCAGGTGGGCCACAATGCAGACAAAGGAGCTCAGGAGCTGAGTGTCAAGGGAAGCATTGAAAGGACAGCGATGGATGCGACCTGTTGCAAACTGAAGGAGGGTCCCTGCATGTCTCAGAAACGGCCTCTGGTGTGCAGGTGTGCAGGAGGGCGCCCACGGTGCAAAGGAAAGAGAGGTACTCAGGGACAAAGGCTCTTGGCCTCTCCGGCGGCAGCTCCAGGTGGTAGCTCGTGAACAGTGGACAGCCAATGTGGTCACATGAGCGTGACGCTTATTCCCTCACAAAGAGAGAGAAAGGGGGCAGGGTGTGGGAGTACCCGGAGGGTGTGGGGGGAGGATGAAGGGAGGTGTCCCTCCTCTCTTCAGTCAAATTGCTTTTGTGAGTCTCAGAGCTGCCCGAAGGCAGTTACCAAGTCAGGTCCCCACAGTATCCAGTGTGCGCTGGTGCCTTAGCCCCTGTCACATGGACAAGCCGCACCATAGGCCTTCCCTGAGTTCTAACAGAAGGATCTGGGGGTTTTGTCTGGGTACACGCTCCCTTGCTGTAGCTGTGTTACCCCCTTCTTTGAGCCCCCGTTTTGTCCTCTAGATAAAGGACATCGATTGCTACCTTAGCAGGTTGCCAGCTTAATCCCATGAAGACTAATTAGGGTAATCCTGCAATGAATAGCTGCCCTTAAGAGATATCAATGAATAGCTGGCCTTAAGAGATACTGGGCTTCCCTGATAGCTCCGCCGGTAATGAATCCTCCTGCCATGAGGAGACCCCGGTTTGATTCCTGGGTCGGGAATGCTGACCCGCTACAGAAAGGACAGGCTACCCACTTCAGTATTCTTGGACTTCTCTTGTGGCTCAGCTGGTAAAGAATCTGCCTGCAATGCGGGAAACCTGGGTTCAGTCCCTGGACTGGGAAGATCCCCTGGAGAAGGGAAAGGCTACCCACTCCAGTATTCTGGCCTGCAGAATTCCATGGACTGTATAGCCAATGGGGTTGCCAAGAGTTAGACACGACTGAGGGACTTTCACTTCACTTTCAAGAGATATGACCTGAATCCAGATTAAACTGGAGTCGCCCAGTATCATCTGGCATTTCTTCCGTGAAGCCAGCCAAAACCCACACAGGAGTATTTCCAGGGTCTCCACGGAGCCAGCTGGACAGATAATCCAGCGTGGTTCACACAAGCTGACAGACAAGCAGGGGAGGACTCACAGGCAGACGGCTCCCCTCCGGTCTCAGGGGGAGCTCCGGGACCACAGCAGGAACCGGCACTCTCACCCCCTGGGCTCAGCAGCGCCCTCCTTCTCAGGCCGGCGGCTCTGCCCTAAGGGGCTCGGGAAGGTCACTAACTGCCCCAGGCTGACCTCACGCCCCCTCCCAGGGCGGCAGCCTGACCTCACACGACCCCACCCTTTCCGGCAGACCCACCCTCCTCTTACCTTGATTCCAGCGTGAGGCCCGGCCCTGGGCCCCGATTGGTCAATGGCCCAGTCCTGAGCCACTCACGGTGGCCAGGGAGGATGGAACACACCGATTGGCCAGGTCCAGGTCATGTGACCATACTCTCCAGGGTACGTGCGAGCTGCTCACCCTGTGTCAGGGGTAGAGATAGTGTGATGCCCCCAGCGCAGGGCTGGGAGTCCAGTCCACGTGTCCGTGTGCTCAGTGTCCTGGGACCTGCCTGCACATCCTCTCTACAGATCGCATTGTCCTCTGCAGACGAAATATTCATGACCCACCTCTTCCCTTCCCAAGCGCTGTTTCACACACCCACATTCAAGGGAGCAAGACCTCCTGTTTGAAGGTAGGTTTGGAGATCCTCTCTTAACCTCTGGGTTTGTTTCTTGTATTGCTACCGCTGCTACTGCTAAGTCACTTCAGTCGTGTCTGACTCTGTGCGACCCCATAGACGGCAGCCCACTAGGCCCCCCCCCCCCGTCCCTGGGATTCTCCAGGCAAGAACACTGGATTGGGGTGCCATTGCCTTCTCCGGTTTCTTGTATTATGTTAGAATAATGTATTCAGTCTAAAACCCCCCACGAGCACCACCATATGCTGCTTTGCGTATTCAAGACTCTCAGCTGTTCTGAGGGAGAAGGAAATGGCAACCCACTCCAGTGTTCTTGCCTGGAGAATCCCAGGGACAGGGGAGCCTGATGGGCCTGGTGGGTCTATGGGGTCGCACAGAGTCGGACATGACTGAAGCGACTTAGCAGCCCCAGCTGTTGTGAGGGCATGGCCCAGGGGCCTCCCAAAGGGAATGAATTTTGTCCAAGGAAGCAATTGAGAGGCTGAATCTCTGAATCACTTTGCAGTACACCTTAAACAAACAAATTATTGTAAATCAACAATACCTCAGTTTAAAGAAAAGATATTCCCTCATCAAAAATTGTTCAAAATTTTGTAAAGTTTTTCCTTCAATTGTTGGTTTTTAGTATGTATCTAACTGGTTTGGTGGTGTTTTTTGTGAGGTAGGGATCCAACTTACCTTCCCACATGGATAACAAATTATCCCAATGGGACGATTCCTTTGTCCTTGAATAATTGAATATTTTTAATTTAATAACTGAAATTATTAAATTAAATTATCAATTTAATTATTAAACATTTAATAGCTTTATTACATTATTTTAAATTAATTGTGTTAAATATATTAAATTATTTATTAAATATTACATTAATATTTAATTTAAATGATATTTCCATTATTGTGCTTGATTGATTCATATTTTCTATTTCTTCCTGGTTCAGTCTTAGAAGATTGTACTTTTCTAAGAATTTGTCCACTTGTTCCAGGATATCCATTTTATTGTCATGCAGTTATTTCTAATTGTCTCTTATGACCCTTTCTCTTTCTGTGTTGTCTGTTGTACTGTCTCCTTTTTCATTTCAAGTTGCTTTGAGTCTTCTCCCTGTTTTTCTTGATGAGTCTGGCTAATGATTTGTCAATTTTGTTTATGTTCTCCAAGACGTATCTTATTGTTTTATTGATCTTTGGTGGTGTTTCCTTCATTTCCGTTTATTTCTGCTCTGCTGTTTATGATTTCTTTCCTTCTGCTAACTTTGGAGGTTTTGTGGCCATTTTCTTCTTTTTCTAGGTTCGTTAGGTGTTAGATTAGGTGTTTATTTGATGTTCTTTTCATTTCTTGAGGTGGGCTTCTTGTGTTGCTATAAACTTCCCTCTTAGCATTGATTTATTGCATCACATAGGTTTTGGGTTGTCATTTATTCATTGCCGTTTGTTTTTAGGTATTTTTAAATGTCCTCTTTGATTTCTTCAGTGACCTGTTTGATTTCTCCATGTGTTTGTGTTTTTTAAAAATTTTCCTATAAATGATCCCTATTTCTTTGGAAGGAATGATGCTAAAGCTGAAACTCCAGTACTTTGGCCACCTCATGCGAAGAGTTGACTCATTGGAAAAGACTCTGATGCTGGGAGGGATTGGGGGCAGGATGAGAAGGGGACGACCGAGGATGAGATGGCTGGATGGCATCATGGACTCGGTGGACGTGAGTCTGAGTGAACTCCGGGAGTTGGTGATGGACAGGGAGGCCTGGCGTGCTGCGATTCATGGGGTGGCAAAGTGTTAGACACGACTGAGTGACTGAACTGAACTGAACTGAATCATGTATCAGTGTGATCAGAAAAGATGCTTGCTGTGATTTCAGTTTCTTAAATTTGGCAAGGCTTGATTTGTGACCTGAGATGTGATCCATTCCAGAGAGTGTTTCATGTGCACTTGAGGAAAAATAAAATGTTCTGCTGTTTGGTGGTGGAATATGCTAAAGATATCAAAAGGTCCATCTAGTCTAGTGTGTGATTTAAGGCTTATGTTTCTATATTCATTTTCTCTGTGGATGATCTGTCCCTTGGTATAAGTGGGGTGTTAAAGTCCCCCAGTATTATTTTCTTACTGTCGCTTTCCCGTTCTATGGTTGTCTGTGTTTGTCTCCCGTATTCAGGTGCTCCTATGTTGGATGCGTGTGTCTTATTATTGCAATATCTTCTTCCTGGGTTGACCTCTTTATCACTATGTAGTGTCCCTCCTTGTCTCTTGTAATAGTCTTTATTTAAAAGTCTATTTTATCTGATATGAGAATTGCTACTCCAGCTTTCTTTTGATTTCCATTTGCATAGAATCCCTTTTTCCAGGCCCTCAGTTTTAGTCTGTGTGTGTCCCTAGGTCTGAGGTGGATGTATTATCGTCAACATTTATATGGGGCTTGTTTTTGTTTCCATTCAGCCAGTCTGTGTTTCAGTTGGACCATTTAATCCATTTATAGGTAAGGGAATTATTGATATGCATGATACTATTATTATTTACTTTATTTTTCTGTTCTTTTCCCAGGTCTATTCACTCCCTTCTATTTCCTGCCTAGACAGCATCGTTTAATATTTGTTGTAAAGCAACTTTGGTGGTGCTGAATTTTTTAACTTTTGCTTGTTTGTAAAGGTACTGAGTTCTTTGCTTCTGAGTGAGGTCGTAGCTGGTTGGAGTAATCTTGCTGGTAAGTGTTTCCCTTTCATAACTTTATCATGCCACACCCTTCTGGCCTGCAGCGTTTCTTCGGGAAGATCAGCTGTTAAACTCATGGGGATTCCCTTGTTATTTGCTGCTTTTCCCTTTCTGCTTTTAATATTTTCTCTTTTTGCTGAGTTTTTCTTAGTTTGATTAGTATATGTCTCGGCATGTTTCTCCTTTGGTTTACCCTGTGTCGGACTCTCTGTGCTTCTTGGACCTGGGTGTGTTTCCTTCCACAATATGGGGAAATGTTCAGCCATTGTTTCTTCAAGTGAGAGTTTATCTTTCTCTCTCTCTTCTCCTTGAATTCCTATAATGTGAAAGTTAGTCTGCTTGAGATCATCCACCAAATGCCTTAAACTATCCTCAATTTTTTGGCTTATTTTCTTCTTTTTGGTGCTCAGATCAGGTGATTTCCACTACTCTGTATTTCTTTTTCTTCTTTTAAATATAAATGTATTTATTTTCATTGGAGGCTGACTGCTTTACAGTGCTGTAGTGGTTCTGCCGCACATTGACATGAATCCGCCGCGGGTGCACATGTGCTCCCCATCCTGAGGCCCCGCCCCTCCCTCTGGGTCAGCCGGGGCACCAGCAGGCACTGCTCTGTGTGTCAGCTTACTGATCTGTCCTCTGAATCATCCAATCTGTTGACTCATCTGCTGTATTTTTCATGTCAGTTATTGTATTCTTCCATTATAATCAGTTCTGTTGTATACTTATTGCCTCTTTGTGCAGTTCTCACTCCATTCTGTCATGCTTCCCCTGATAGAAGTAAATGTCTTTTATTCGTTTATTTACTGGGTCCACTGGGTCTTGCTGTGTCATTGGCTTTCTCTAGTTGCATAGAGTGGGGGCTGCCCTCAGTTTTGGTGCATGGGCTTCCCATCATGCTGGCTTCTCTTGTGGTGGAGCACAGGCTCTAGGGTGCATGAGTTCAACAGCTGTGATGGGCAGCTATACTCGCCCCGCAGCCTGGGATCTTAGTTCCCAGACCACGGGTTGAACCCTTGTTGCCTACATTGTCAGGAAAATCTTAACAAATGAACCAGCAGGGAAGACCCAGTAAATATCTTTATGACCCTTACTTTGCAGTCGTTTGATGTAGATTACTTATCTCCATCTTGTTTAGTTCTTTTCCTGAGTTTATGTCTTAGCTGTTCCTTTAGCATATATGCTTTGTCTCTTTATTTTGCCTTTTTGTTTTATGCATTAATATTAGGTAGATGAACTATGTCTCCATGTTGAATAAGTGGATTTTTGTAGAGTGTCTCCTATGCAGCCCAAAGGAACAGTTCGCCCAGGTCACCAGAGACAGGAAATCCAGGGTGTCTCCTGTGCAGACTGAGTGTGGTGTCCTGTTAGATGTACCTGCGTTGCTTTGGGCTTGCTGGTGGGTCTGGCTGGCCCCCAGTGCAGCTGAATGTGAGCCCCACCTCAACAGTTGCAGATGTACTTCTGGCTGAAGCTTACCTGGAGTGGGAATCACCTTGAGGGGATGCAAGTCACAGCTGAGTCCACCCACTGTGAGTGGTAGGAAAGGAGGCTATTGTGGGGGAATCCAGGCCTTTGGGGTGAAACCATTTTGGAGGAGCGTTGTGGGCATGGCTGGGCTAGATATGTCTGTTCCATAGGGAATACAGAGACATAGCAGGGCAAGCAGTGCTAGCAAGGTAAGTGGGGAATGTCAGAAAAGTCTCCTGCTAGCACTGGGACAGCTGGCTACAGGGAGGAGCTTTTTAAATGTCATCTATCAGTGATTTCATCCCTGGAGAAAGATTCAAGAAATCCTTGCCCCTTTGACTCGTGTCCTAAAATTAGTACATACTTCTCTTTCCCATGTGATCTGTGGCTACATTGAGCATCATTACTGACAACATTCAGCATCAGTAAATTTGGCACTAACCTGTTAAGCATCTGGTCTTGGCTACCACTGCCCCCACCTCTCTCCCAGATGTAGCTCTGCTGGTTTCAAATCAAGATATGGGGGCTCGTCTTCCTCATTCAGGTCACCAGGGCTCAGGTGCTCAGCATGTCCTCCCAGGGAAGATACCAAGTTGGTGATGTCCCCTCCTAATTCTGGGTCACCTATCAGGAGTATGGGTCCTGACTAGACTCTATCTCTCCCTTCCAATGCATCTCCATATTGTTTTTTCTTTACATCCTTAGTTGTGGAAGAGCTAGTCTGCTAATTTTTAGGTTGGCATCTGGGTTTTCCATGTGAGGAAGCTCTCAGAATAGAATAGAATAAGTGTCTCAAAAAGAGCCATTTCAGTTTCTGTGGAAGCTCTCTCCTTGTGTAAGTCAGTGGTTCTCAAAGTGTCATCACTGGACCAGCGTGTTAGCATCACCTGGGAAGTGGTTAAAACTGGAGATTCTCAAGGTCCACCCTGATCTACTGTATGAGACACTCGGAATCATTCCTCCAAGCCTTACACATGCTCAACACTAAATCAACCTGAGACACATCTTGCCCAGGTTCTGGGACCACTGTGCCCCTTAGCTTTAACCAGCTACTACTGTTTTGCAATTCTGAGGAATTTTAGGAATTTGGGGGGCATGTTTCGCCACTCTCACTTGGAAGATACTAAGGAGTATTGAATAAGTTGGACACGATATTTCTCTCTCGTCACCCACTGTGAGTGTTCTTAGTACATAAAGTAAAACTAAAGGACAGTTTGATTGGTAAAGAAAATCCTACATCAGGTTGGAAAGGTGCAGATGCCACATTAAGATCAAGGTCTTGTACAAGGTTCATGGGAGTACAGGATGTACGGATATTTTGTAAACTTCATGGAAAAGAAACAAGGGTGGAGCAGAGTAGCCACTGGGCTTCAGTGACCCCCTACTGCTTAGCTGGGCACCTTCGTGCAGGTGTGATCACCACTGGACCCTGGGAAGAGCGCTTCACCCCTTGAACTGTGAGGCTCCCCGGCAGGCTGGCCTGGGACCTCCTGGGCACCCTCACCTGCTGCTGCTTCGTGAACTGGCCACGTTTTCTCCCTCTGCCTTCATCCCCTCCGTCTTCATCTCCTCCTCTTTTGTGGGGTTGCCAGTACCTTGTGGTCTGTGCTGGGCCAAGGAAGACTCACCTTTGCCCTTCCAAACTCTACTGGCCACCTGATGGCACGTCATCCTCCTGTGATCGTGACTCTGCCCTGATGGGAGAGCGCTGTGTTCACTCACCACTGATGTACTCTCTTTCAGCTAAAGAAAGAATCCGTTCTAATCATGCCTTTTAGGTGGCTGGATTTACCAAACAGAAATACAGGAATCCCAGTTAAATTTGAATTTTAGGGAAAGAATGAAAACTTTTTTTTTCTTTTTTTCTTTTAGTAAAAGTCGATCTCCTGCAATATTTGGGATGTACTTAGACTAAAAACTTATTCACTGAAAACCAAATTTAACTAGATGTCTTGTGTTTTACCTGACAGGCTTACTCCCAAGGTAAAGGGGTTCCCATTTTAGCTTCCCATCCTAGGAGTTGTACTTTGTTAGAAAGGAATGTATTTAGTCATGAAAAGAAGGTCAGACTTATGTGCACGCCAGCCATGACTTGTGACATATTGATCACATGTTGAAATGATAATATTTTTTCCTTACTGGATTAAAATATAATTTGAAAATTAATTTCATCTGCTTCTTTATGTTTTTCAATGTAGTTACTAGAAAATATAAGGTATTATATGGAGCTTGAGTTTGTAGTCCACAGTACACTTCACTGGACAACTTTGACCTAGAGCAAAAGCCATGTTTGGGGACCTAACAATCATCAGGCTGGGAGTGGGGCACCCCTCTCCTCAGAATGAGAGAGACTCTCCCCTTTGGAGTCATTTGTGGCTGAACTGGTTGGGGGCATACAGATTCCTTGAGTGTAGTTTGTCTTTACAAAGATTTTATTGTTTGAATTTTTCAGTTCTGACCAAATCTTGGTGGTTTTTGATGGATGAGAGATCAAACAGGCCTGGAGTGCATTTCCTGTTAAGTATATTTGTAGCAGGGTGCTTCCAGGTGACTCTGGTGGTATAGAACCCATCTGCCAACTTACGACACACAGAAGACCAGGGATAACAGTGATCCCTAGGTCAGGAAGATCGCCTGGAGGAGGGCAAGACAACCCACTCCAGTGTCGTTGCGTGGAGCATCCCATGGACAGAGAATCCTGGTGGGCTACAGTCCATGGGGACACACTGAGTTGGACATGACTGAAGCGACTGAGCACACACGTGTATTTGCAGTTGAATTATGACAGCAGATTGAGACCCGTGGGAGGAAGCAAGATGGGTATGGAAAGGGGGTGATTCGGGAAAGGGTCTGGTTTCTGGAAGCTGCACCGTGTTGTCTTTTTTTACTCCTCTTTTTCTTCCTTTGGTTTTATGATTGCATACTGGTGGTGCCAAGACAACACTGACTGCATTTGCTAGAAGCAGATGTCGCCTTTAATTTAGGTTTTAGAGACTGAAAGTGAAAGAGGACGCATTATGCAATAGGAAAGAAGCAAATGAAAATTTCTTTGGCAACATTCAAACTCTGAATATCTCCTGAGTTGGGTTCGTGGAGGTGGAAGTCTTTTTATAACTGACAATATCTTAGGATCATAGTTTAGTTGTAGGAATACAATTCTCCTTGATGATTCACTGCTTTCCTCTCCCTACCCCCTAACCTTCTGAAGTTGGTGGAAAGTCAAGAAACAGTAGTGAGAGCAAAGCAAATAAAAATTCAAGAACTTTCAGAGGCCAAGAGCTTGGTCTCTGGTCAAATAACCTGACCTTTACTCAGTTCCATTTACAATCTCTCTTCTGGGAAGGCTTGGATGGTAAAGGAATCTGCCTGCAATGCAGGAGACATGGGTTCGATCCCTGGGTTTGGAAGATCCCCTATTCCAGTATTCTTGCCTGGAGAATCCCCGTGGATAGCGGAGCCTGGAGGGCTACATTTCATGAGGTCGCAAAGAGTCGGACATGACTGAGCAACTAAGCAGAGCACATGCCAAGCACAGCCAGTCGGAGCATCTGCTCTTGCTGCAGGATCCACCTTCTGTCCACTTCCACTCTTCCCGCCAGGTCTCACTACCTGCTCATCATGTTGCCAGAGTGTCCCTCCTAGGTGTCTTGTCACCAGTCTGAGGACATGACCTCCAAGATGTCAGGCCAGTGGGAGGTTGATGCCACACACCTTAGCAGCTGGCAGGCTGGCGCATCTGGTGATAATTTCATTAAGCTCAGCCCTCCCCCACCCTAGGTCTTCTCGTTGGCATCGTTGTTAATTTGAGGACTTCTATAGGACACGTGTGACAGATGGCTCTTCAGTAAGAGGAGCTAATAGTGAGACAGTCATTTCCTAGGCAGGTTGATAAGAAGTCTAGGGGTCCCCAAGGAGAGAGGGGTCTGGAATTCTCACGGAGGAAGAAAGGACATCTTGCAGATAAGAGAGATATTATGAACCATAGTTCACTTACTAACTGGAGAGTCTGCTCGCCTCAATAAATTCCTAGCAGGGGGGAAATGCTTTACTGAAATAGACCCAAGAAGACATACAAAATCAGAAAATTTTATTTGCAGGAAAAAAATTACATCTGAAATTAAAAGCCTCCCCACAATGAAACCAACTGGTTTTGCCAATCAATTCTTCCAAAAATCTAGGGAAGAAAGTAATCTCACAGGAATTCTCAGGGTAAACAAGGAACACTCTCCAACCTTGTTTTATAAGACTAGAATAACCTTGATACTAAAACCAACCAGGAAGAAGTACAAGAAAGGAAAATTACAGACTCTGAGTATGATGAAATAATCCTAAATAAAACGCTAGCAAATAAAATGCAACAGAAGGAGAATGCATCGAGATCAGGTGGGGTTGTTTTAGAATCACAGAATTTTTAACAGTTCAACCATGACATAAAAGAAAAATCACCTGTTTCAAAATCTGCAGAAAATAAACTTAAGAAAATTCAATGTAATAATTTTAGTTCATGACTAAGAAAAAACTCTCAGTAAACTAACACAGAAGAATTCACATATTTTGATTAAAATATCTACGAAAAAGCTAATATCCTGTGTGATGGTGAAATACTGAAGGCTTTTCCTTTGATAATGGGACTGAGACAGGATACTTATTCTCACTTCTTCTGTTCACCACTGTACTGGAGATCCTAGTCCATACAATAAGGCAAGAAAAAGGAAAGGGTTATCATAGTTGCAAAGGGGGAAAAAAAGCACTTATTTGCAGACATAATTGTGTATACATAAGAAAATACAACTAGAATGATTTGAAGTAAATGGATTTACCAAGGGAACATAGAAAAGTCAATTCTATCTCTATCTATTAGGAATTTATAATGGCACTGAAAATACCAAGATATCTAATTAAACATGTGCAAGACATACAGTAAACTACAAACTTCTAAGATAAATTAAAGAAGATCTTAAAAAATGGAGAGCTATCTATATTGTGTACATGGATTATAAGCACAACATAAAAGACACACACACACACAGAGTTAACCGTGTGAGGCGATGTGTGTGTTGGGCAATCATTCCACGACGTCTACGGGCATCAAGTCATCAGAGTGTAGACTTCAAATACACAAACGGTGTCTGTCAGTGACCCCTTAGTGAAGCTGCGGGTCTAAAATCAGCGCCTGGCACCTGGGAGCTGGCAGGTGAGGGAACCCGGGTTCACGTGCAGGCTGCACACACTCTTCATCACAGGTGAGACCGGAAGCAACCCAGCAACTCTCCATTTTTCTTTCCTGTTTTGCACTGTTCCCCTTGCCATTTGTGTCTAACAGATTCCCAGCATCGAGTGAGCAGCGTCAATGCAGCAATGATGTTCCCCCATCTAAGGCAGGAGCGTGTAACACCAGCAGACTTCCCAATCGCCCTGAGATAACTGGGGTGCCCCATCACAACAGAAAGCAAAGAAACACGAATTCCCCGAGAGAGAGCTGCCCGACGGCAGCGGGAACTAGGTCCACCAGACGTCTCAAGGGGAACCCCGAGGCGTGGAGCCCACGCTGCGCCCCTCAGCTTGAGGCCACACTTGCCTTTCCCTCATTCTGGGGGTCCTGGCAGAAGAAAGCCAGGCCATGGGAGGGGGTAGTGTGGCCGGCCCGGGGGACTCAGGGCAGGACTGACTCGGGTCTGCGCTGAGCTCCACATCCAGTCACCACCCTTGGAGTGTACAAAGCTCTTGGGATCATTGTAGGTTTTTGGCAAAAAAGCAATGGAGCCAAAGTCACTTAGGATGGCTTTTAAGGAAAGAAACCTCACTGAGGATTCCCTCAGCACCAGCCTCAGCCCCTAGTGAGATGCAGACTCCTGGTCATCCATGGCTGTGCCCACAGCGCACCAGCTCCAGGGAAGGACTCTGCCTTCTCTTCTCTGTGCACGATGAACCTGCAAACAGTGGGCCTTCAGAACCTCAGGAGACTCACCCCACCCCCACGATAGCCAGAACCCTCCCCAGGCATTAAAACAGCTGTGGAGTCACTTTGGCCCAAGCCCTGGTTATGGATCCCTGGAGCCCACTACAGCCTCTACAGCGTGATTAGTCAGGTCCTTTATGCACAGATTCCTGCCTCTCAGATCTGAGCTTTGGATTCATGGTCAGCTCTGTCCCTCCCGTGGCAGCCAGGTGGGCCGCAATGCAGACAAAGGAGCTCAGGAGCTGAGTGTCAAGGGAAGCATTGAAAGGACAGCGATGGATGCGACCTGTTGCAAACTGAAGGAGGGTCCCTGCATGTCTCAGAAACGGCCTCTGGTGTGCAGGTGTGGAGGATGGCCCCCACGGTGCAAAGGAAAGAGAGGTACTCAGGGACAAAGGCTCTTGGCCTCTCCGGTGGCAGCTCCAGGTGGTAGCTCGTGAACAGTGGACAGCCAATGTGGTCACATGAGCGTGACGCTTATTCCCTCACAAAAAGAGAGAAAGGGGGCAGGGTGTGGGAGTACCCGGAGGGTGTGGTGGGAGGATGAAGGGAGGTGTCCCTCCTCTCTTCAGTCAAATTGCTTTTGTGAGTCTCAGAGCTGCCCGAAGGCAGTTACCAAGTCAGGTCCCCACAGTATCCAGTGTGGGCTGGTGCCTTAGCCCCTGTCATATGGACAAGCTGCACCATAGGGCTTCCCTGAGTTCTAACAGAAGGATCTGGGGGTTTTGTCTGGGTACACGCTCCCTTGCTGTAGCTGTGTTACCCCCTTATTTGAGCCCCCGTTTTGTCCTCTAGACAAAGGACATCGATTGCTACCTTAGCAGGTTGCCAGCTTAATCCCATGAAGACTAATTAGGGTAATCCTACAATGAATAGCTGGCCTTAAGAGATATCAATGAATAGCTGGCCTTAAGAGATACTGGGCTTCCCTGATAGCTCCGCCGGTAATGAATCTTCCTGCCATGAGGAGACCCCGGTTTGATTCCTGGGTGGGGAATGCTGACCTGCTACAGAAGGGACAGGCTACCCACTTCAGTATTCTTGGACTTCTCTTGTGGCTCAGCTGGTAAAGAATCTGCCTGCAATGTGGGAAACCTGGGTTCAGTCCCTGGACTGGGAAGATACCCTGGAGAAGGGAAAGGCTACCCACTCCAGTATTCTGGCCTGCAGAATTCCATGGACTGTATAGCCCATGGGGTTGCCAAGAGTTAGACACGACTGAGGGACTTTCACTTCACTTTCAAGAGATATGACCTGAATCCAGATTAAACTGGAGTCGCCCAGTGTCATCTGGCATTTCTTCCCTGAAGCCAGCAAAACCCACACAGGAGCATTTCCAGGGTCTCCACGGAGCCAGCTGGACAGAAAATCCAGCATGGTTCTCACAAGCTGACAGACAAGCAGGGGAGGACTCACAGGCAGACGCCTTCCCTCCGGTCTCAGGGGGAGCTCCGGGACCACAGCAGGAACCGGCACTCTCACCCCCTGGGCTCAGCAGCGCCCTCCTTCTCAGGCCGGCGGCTCTGCCCTAAGGGGCGCGGGAAGGTCACTAACTGCCCCAGGCTGACCTCATGCCCCCTCCCAGGGCGGCAGCCTGACCTCACACGACCCCACCCTTTCCGGCAGACCCACCCTCCTCTTCCCTGGAATCCAGCGTGAGGCCCGGCCCTGGGCCCCGATTGGTCAACGGCCCAGTCCTGAGCCACTCACGGTGGCCAGGGAGGATGGAACACACCGATTGGCCAGGTCCAGGTCATGTGACCATACTCTCCAGGGTACGTGCGAGCTGCTCACCCTGTGTCAGGGGTAGAGATAGTGTGATGCCCCCAGCGCAGGGCTGGGAGTCCAGTCCACGTGTCTGTGTGCTCAGTGTCCTGGGACGTGACTGCACATCCTCTCTACACACTGCTTTGTCCTCTGCAGAAGAAACATTCATGACCCAGCTCTTCCCTTCCCAAGTGCTGTTTCACACACCCACTTTCAAGGGAGCAAGACCTCCTGTTTGAAGGTAGGTTTGGAGATCCTCTCTTAACCTCTGGGCTTGTTTCTTGTATTGCTACCGCTGCTACTGCCAAGTCACTTCAGTCGTGTCTGACTCTGTGCGACCCCATAGACGGCAGCCCACCAGGCTCCCCCGTCCCTGGGATTCTCCAGGCAAGAACACTGGAGTGGGGTGCCATTGCCTTCTCCGGTTTCTTGTATTATGTTAGAATAATGTATTCAGTCTAAAAACCCCCACGAGTACCACCATATGCTGCTTTGCCTACTCAGGACTCTCAGCTGTTCTGAGGGAGAAGGCAATGGCAACCCACTCCAGTACTCTTGCCTGCAAAGTCCCATGGGTGGAAGAGCCTGGTAGGCTGCAGTCCATGGGGTTGCAGAGAGTCGGACAGGACTGAGCGACTTCCTTTTCACTTTTCTCTTTCATGCATTGGAGAAGGAAATGGCAACCCACTCCAGTGTTCTTGCCTGGAGAATCCCAGGGACAGGGGAGCCTGATGGGCCTGGTGGGTCTATGGGGTCGCACAGAGTCGGACACGACTGAAGCGACTTAGCAGCCCCAGCTGTTGTGAGGGCATGGCCCAGGGGCCTCCCAAAGGGAATGAATTTTGTCCAAGGAAGCACCTGAGAGGCTGAATCACTGAATCACTGTACACCTTAAACAAACAAATTATTGTAAATCAACAATACCTCAATTTAACGAAAAGATAGTCCCTCATCAAAAATTGTTCCAAATTTTGTAGTTTTTCCTTCAATTGTTGGTTTTTAGTATGTGTCTAACTGGTTTGGTGGTGTTTTTTGTGAGGTAGGGATCCAACTGACCTTCCCACATGGATACCAAATTATCCCAATGGGACGATTCCTTTGTCCTTGAATAATTGAATATTTTTAATTTAATAACTGAAATTATTAAATTAAATTATCAATTTAATTATTAAATATTTAATAGCTTTATTACATTATTTTAAATTAATTTATTTTATTGAGTATATTAATTATTTGTTAAATATTACATTAATATTTAATTTAAATAATATTTCCATTATTGTGCTTCATTTATTCATATTTTCTATTTCTTCCTGGTTCAGTCTTAGAAGATTGTACTTTTCTAAGAATTTGTCCATTTGTTCCAGGATATCCATTTTATTGTCATGCAGTTATTTCTAATTGTCTCTTATGACCCTTTCTCTTTCTGTGTTGTCTGTTGTAACATCTCCTTTTTCATTTCAAGTTGCTTTGAGTCTTCTCCCTGTTTTTCTTGATGAGTCTGGCTAATGATTTGTCAATTTTGTTTATGTTCTCCAAGACATATCTTATTCCTTTATTGATCTTTGGTAGTGTTTCCTTCATTTCCGTTTATTTCTGCTCTGCTCTTTATGATTTCTTTCCTTCTGCTAACTTTGCAGGTTTTGTGGCCATTTTCTTCTTTTTCTAGGTTCTTTAGGTGTTAGATTAGGTGTTTCTTTGATGTTCTTTTCATATCTTGAGGTAGGCTTCTTGTATTGCTATAAACTTCCCTCTTAGCATTGATTTATTGCATCACATAGGTTTTGGGTTGTCATTTATTCATTGCCATTTGTTTTTAGGTATTTTTAAATGTCCTCTTTGATTTCTTCAGTGACCTGTTTGATTTCTCCATGTGTTTGTGTTTTTATACAACTTTTCCTATAAATGATCCCTATTTCTTTGGAAGGAATGATGCTAAAGCTGAAACGCCAGTACTTCGGCCACCTCATGCGAAGAGCTGACTCATTGGAAAAGACTCTGATACTGGGAGGGATTGGGGGCAGGAGGAGAAGGGGACGACCGAGGCTGAGATGGCGGGATGGCATCACTGACTGTATGGACGTGAGTCTGAGTGAACTCCGGGAGTTGGTGATGGACAGGGAGGCCTGGCGTGCTGCGATTCTTGGGGTGGCAAAGAGTTGGACATGACTGAGCGACTGAACTGAACTGAGCTGAATCATGTATCAGTGTGATCAGAAAAGATGCTTGGTGTGATTTCAGTTTCTTAAATTTGGCAAGGCTTGATTTGTGACCCAAGATGTGATCCATTCCAGAGAGTGTTTCATGTGCACGTGAGAAAAAAAAAAAAATGTATCCTGCTGTTTGGTGGTGGAATATGCTAAAGATATCAAAAGGTCCATCTAGTCTAATGTGTGATTTAAGGCTCATGTTTCTATATTCATTTTCTCTGTGGATGATCTGTCCCTTGGTATAAGTGGGGTGTTAAAGTCCCCCAGTATTATTTTCTTACTGTTGCTTTCCCGTTCTATGGTTGTCTGTAATTGTCTCCCGTATTCAGGTGCTCCTGTGTTGGATGCGTGTGTCTTATTATTGCAATATTTTCTTCCTGGATTGATCTCTTTATCATTATATAGTGTCCCTCTTTATCTCTTGTAATAGTCTTTATTTAAAAGTCTATTTTATCTGATATGAGAATTGCTACTCCAGCTTTCTTTTGATTTCCATTTGCATAGAATCCCTTTTTCCAGGCCCTCAGTTTTAGTCTGTGTGTGTCCCTAGCTCTGAGGCGGATGTATTATCGACAACGTTTATATGGGGCTTGTTTTTGTTTCCATTCAGCCAGTCTGTGTTTCAGTTGGACCATTTAACCCATTTATAGGTAAGGGAATTATTGATATGCATGATACTATTATTATTTACTTTATTATTCTGTTTTTTTCCCATATCTAGTGACTCCCTTCTATTTCCTGCCTAGAGAGCATCCTTTAATATTTGTTGTAAAGCTACTTTGGTGGTGCTGAATTTTTTAACTTTTGGTTTTTTGTAAAGGTACTGAGTGCTTCTGAGTGAGGTCGTAGCTGGTTGGAGTAATCTTGCTGGTAAGTGTTTCCCTTTTATAACTTTAAGTATATCATGCCACACCCTTCTGGCCTGCAGCGTTTCTTTGGAAATATCAGCTGTTAAACTCATGGGGATTCCCTTGTTATTTGTTGCTTTTCCCTTTCTGCTTTTAATATTTTGTCTTTTTGCTGAGTTTTTCTTAGTTTGATTAGTATATGTCTTGGCATGTTTCTCCTTTGGTTTACCCTGTGTCGGACTCTCTGTGCTTCTTGGACCTGGGTGTGTTTCCTTCCACAGTGTAGGGAAATGTTCAGCCATTGTTTCTTCAAGTGAGAGTTTCTCTTTCTCTCTCCCTTCTCCTTGAATTCCTATAATGTGAATGCTAGTCTGCTTGATATTATCCACCAAATGCCTTAAACTATCCTCAATTTTTTGGCTTAATTTTTTCTTTTTGGTGCTCAGATCGGGTGATTTCCACTACTCTGTATTTCTTTTTCTTCTTTTAAATATAAATGTATTTATTTTCATTGGAGGCTGATTACTTTACGGTGCTGTAGTGGTTCTGCCTCACATTGACATGAATCCGCCCCGGGTGCACTGTGCTCCCCATCCTGAGGCCCCGCCCCTCCCTCTGGGTCAGCCCGGTGCACCAGCAGGCACTGCTCTGTGTGTCAGCTTACTGATCTGTCCTCTGAATCATCCAATCTGTTGACTCATCTGCTGTATTTTTCATGTCAGTTATTGTATCCTTCCATTATAATCAGTTCTTTTTTATACTTATTGCCTCTTTGTGGAGTTCTCACTCCGTTCTGTCATGCTTCCCCTGATAGAAGTAAATGTCTTTTATTCGTTTATTTACTGGGTCCACTGGGTCTTGCTGTGTCATTGGCTTTCTCTAGCTGCATAGAGTGGGGGCTGCCCTCAGTTTTGGTGCACGGGCTTCCCATCACTCTGGCTTCTCTTGTGGTGGAGCACAGGCTCTAGGGTGCATGAGTTCAACAGCTGTGACGTGCAGCTTTACTTGCCCCGCAGCCTGGGATCTTAGTTCCCAGACCACGGGTTGAACCCTTGTTGCCTACATTGTCAGGAAAATCTTAACAGATGAACCAGCAGGGAAGACCCAGTAAATATCTTTATGACCCTTACTTTGCAGTCATTTGATGTAGATTACTTATCTCCATCTTGTTTAGTTCTTTTCCTGAGTTTATGTCTTAGCTGTTCCTTTAGCATAGATGCTTTGTCTCTTTATTTTGCCTTTTTGTTTTATGCATTAATATTAGGTAGATGAACTATGTCTCCATGTTGAATAAGTGGATTTTTGTGGAGTGTCTCCTATGTGGCCCAAAGGAACAGTTCGCCCAGGTCACCAAAGACAGGAAATCCAGGGTGTCTCCTGTGCAGGCTGAGTGTGGTGTCCTGTTAGATGTACCTGTGTTGCTTTGGGCTTGCTGGTGGGTCTGGCTGGCCCCCAGTGCAGCTGAATGTGAGCCCCACCTCAACAGTTGCAGATGTACTTCTGGCTGGAGCTGACCTGGAGTGGGAATCACCTTGAGGGGATGCAAGTCACAGCTGAGTCCACCCACAGTGAGTGGTAGGAAAGGAGGCTATTGTGGGGGAATCCAGGCTTTGGGGCAAAGTCATTTTGGAGAGGCGTTGTGGGCATGGCTGGGCTGGATATGTCTGTTCTACAGGGAACACAGAGACATAGCAGGGCAAGCAGTGCTAGCAAGGTAGGTGGGGAATGTCAGAAAAGGCTCCTGCTAGCACTGGGACAGCTGGCTACAGGGAGGAGCTTTTTAAATGTCATCTATCAGTGATTTCATCCCTGGAGAAAGTTTCAAGAAATCCTTGCCCCTTTGACTCGTGTCCTAAAATTAGTACATACTTCTCTTTCCCATGTGACCTGTGGCTACATTGAGCGTCATTACTGACAACATTCAGCATCAGTACGTTTGGCACTCACCTGTTAAGCATGGGGCCTTGGCTTACCACTGCCCCCACCTCTCTCCCAGACGTAGCTCTGCTGGTTTCAAATCAAGATATGGGGGCTCGTCTTCCTCATTCAGGTCACCAGGGCTCAGGTGCTCAGCATGTCCTCCCAGGGAAGATACCAAGTTGGTGATGTCCCCTCCTAATTCTGGGTCACCCATCAGGAGTATGGGTCCTGACTAGACTCCATCTCTCCCTTCCAATGCATCTCCATATTGTTTTTTCTTTACATCCTTAGTTGTAGAAGAGCTAGTTTGCTAATTTTCAGGTTGGCATCTGGGTTTTCCGTGTGAGGAAGCTCTCAGAATAGAATAGAATAAGTGTCTCAAAAAGAGCGGTTTCAGTTTCTGTGGAAGCTCTCTCCTTGTGTAAGTCAGTGGGTCTCAGAGTGTCATCACTAGACCAGTCTGTTGGCATCACCTGGGAAGTGGTAAAAACTCGAGATTCTCAAGGTCCACCCTGATCTACTGTATGAGACACTCGGAATCATTCCTCCAAGCCTTACACATGCTCAACACTAAATCAACCGGAAACACATCTTGCCCAAGGTTCTGGGACCACCGTGCCCCTTAGCTTTAACCAGCTACTACTGTTTTGCAATTCTGAGAAGTTTTAGGAATTTGGGGGGCATGTTTCACCACTCTCACTTGGAAGATACTAAGGAGTATCTAATAAGTTGGACACGATACTTCTCTCTCGTCACCCACTGTGAGAGTTCTTAGTACATAAAGTAAAACTAAAGGACAGTTTGATTGGTAAAGAAAATCCTACGTCAGGTTGGAAAGGTGCAGATGCCACATTAAGATCAAGATCTTGTACAAGGTTCATGGGAGTACAGGATGTACGGATATTTTGTAAACTTCATGGAAAAGAAACAAGGGTGGAGCAGAGTAGCCACTGGGCTTCAGTGACCCCCTACTGCTTAGCTGGGCACCTTCGTGCAGGTGTGATCACCACTGGACCCTGGGAAGAGCGCTTCACCCCTTGAACTGTGAGGCTCCCCGGCAGGCTGGCCTGGGACCTCCTGGGCACCCTCACCTGCTGCTGCTTCCTGAACTGGCCACGTTTTCTCCCTCTGCCTTCATCTCCTCCGCCTTCATCTCCTCCTCTTTTGTGGGGTTGCCAGTACCTTGTGGTCTGTGCTAGGCCAAGGAAGACTCACCTTTGCACTTCCAAACTCTACTGGCCGCCTGATGGCACGTCATCCTCTCGTGGTCCTAACTCTGGCCCTGATGGGAGAGCGCTGTGTTCACTCACCACTGATGTACTCTCTTTCAGCTAAAGAAGGAATCCGTTCTAACCATGCCTTTTAGGTGGCTGGATTTACCAAACAGAAATATAGGAATCCCAGTTAAATTTGAATTTTAGGGAAAGAATGAAAACTTTTTTTTTCTTTTTTTCTTTTAGTAAAAGTCGATCTCCTGCAATATTTGGGATGTACTTAGACTAAATACTTATTCACTGAAAACCAAATTTAACTAGATGTCTTGTGTTTTACCTGACAGGCTTACTCCCAAGGTAAAGGGGTTCCCATTTTAGCTTCCCATCCTAGGAGTGGCACTTTGTTAGAAAGGAATGTATTTAGACATGAAAAGAAGGTCAGACTTATGTGCACGCCAGCCATGACTTGTGACATATTGATCACATGTTGAAATGATAATATTTTTTCCTTACTGGATTAAAATATAATTTGAAAATTAATTTCATCTGCTTCTTTATGTTTTTCAATGTAGTTACTAGAAAATGTCAGGTATTATATGGAGCTTGAGTTTGTAGTCCACAGTACACTTCACTGGACAGCTTTGACCTAGAGCAAAAGCCATGTTTGGGGACCTAACAATCATCAGGCTGGGAGTGGGGCACCCCTGTCCTCAGAAAGAGTGAGACTCTCCCCTTTGGAGTCATTTGTGGCTGAACTGGTCAGGGGCATACAGATTCCTTGAGTGTAGTTTGTCTTTACAAAGATTTTATTGTTTGAATTTTTCAGTTCTGACCAAATCTTGGTGGTTTTTGATGAATGAGAGATCAAACAGGCCTGGAGTGCATTTCCTGTTGAGTATATTTGTAGCAGGGTGCTTCCAGGTGACTCTGGTGGTATAGAACCCATCTGCCAACTTAGGACACACAGAAGACCAGGGATAACAGTGATCCCTAGGTCAGGAAGATCGCCTGGAGGAGGGCAAGACAACCCACTCCAGTGTCGTTGCGTGGAGCATCCCATGGACAGAGAATCCTGGTGGGCTACAGTCCATGGGGACACACTGAGTTGGAGATGACTGAAGCGACTGAGCACACACGTGTATTTGCAGTTGAATTATGACAGCAGATTGAGACCCGTGGGAGGAAGCAAGATGGGTGTGGAAAGGGGGTGATTCGGGAAAGGGTCTGGTTTCTGGAAGCTGCACCGTGTTGTCCTTTTTTACTCCTCTTTTTCTTCCTTTGGTTTTATGATTGCATACTGGTGGTGCCAAGACAACACTGACTGCATTTGCTAGAAGCAGATGTCGCCTTTAATTTAGGTTTTAGAGACTGAAAGTGAAGGAGGACGCATTATGCAATAGGAAAGAAGCAAATGAAAATTTCTTTGGCAACATTCAAACTCTGAATATCTCCTGAGTTGGGTTCGTGGAGGTGGAAGTCTTTTTATAACTGACAATATCTTAGGATCATAGTTTAGTTGTAGGAATACAATTCTCCTTGATGATTCACTGCTTTCCTCTCCCTACCCCCTAACCTTCTGAAGTTGGTGGAAAGTCAAGAAACAGTAGTGAGAGCAAAGCAAATAAATATTCAAGAGCTTTCAGAGGCCAAGGTCTTGGTCTCTGGTCAAATAACCTGACCTTTACTCAGTTCCATTAACAATCTCTCTTCTGGGAAGGCTTGGATGGTAAAGGAATCTGCCTGCAATGCAGGAGACGTGGGTTCGATCCCTGGATTGGGAAGATCCCCTACTCCAGTATTCTTGCCTGGAGAATCCCTATGGATAGCGGAGCCTGGAGGGCTACATTTCATGAGGTCGCAAAGAGTCGGACATGACTGAGCAACTAAGCATAGCACATGCCAAGCACAGCCAGTCGGAGCATCTGCTCTTGCTGCAGGATCCACCTTCTGTCCACTTCCACTCTTCCCGCCAGGTCTCACTACCTGCTCATCATGTTGCCAGAGTGTCCCTCCTAGGTGTCTTGTCACCAGTTTGAGGGCATGACCTCCAAGATGTCAGGCCAGTGGGAAGTTGATGCCACACACCTTAGCAGCTGGCAGTCTGGCGCATCTGGTGATAATTTCTTTAAGCTCAGCTCTCCCCCACCCTAGGTCTTCTCGTTGGCATTTTTGTTAATTTGAGGACTTCTATAGGACACGTGTGACACATGGCTCTTCAGTAAGAGGAGCTGATAGCCTTGGCTGGCAGAATGAGGCATGGAGTTGTGTCCTAGGTTCCGTTTTCTGAGAAGGAGAACACCTCAGTTTCATGAGGCTTTGAGCTGTCAGACCCAAAGGAGAGGAACCAAGGGTGCAGAAGGTTGACAGGCACTGACTGGAAATCTGTGTGAGAAGGTGTTACTGCTGGCTGTGTCCTGTGTCTCATGCTGAGCACAGAAAAACTGATGCTTTCGAACTGTGGTGTTGGAGAAGACTCTTGAGAGTCCCTTGGACTGCAAGGAGATCCAACCAGTCCATCCTAAAGGAAATCAGTCCTGGGTGTTCTTTGGAAGTACTGATGTTGAAGCTGAAACTCCAATATTTTGGCCACCTGATGCGAAGAGCTGACTCATTTCAAAAGACACTGATGTCGGGAAAGACTGATGGCTGGAGGAAAAGGGGATGACAGAGGGTGAGATGGTTAGATGGCATCACCGACTCAATGGACATGCTTTGGGTAAACTCCAGGAGTTGGTGATGGACAGGGAGGCCTGGCGTGCTGCGATTCATGGGGTCGCAGAATCAGACTTTCCTGAGCGACTGAGCTGACGGACTGAGTGAGTGACCACCACCATCGCCATGCACGGTCACTGGCCCTTGTTCACGTCCAGCAGGTCCAACTCCCTGCATCCCCTGGCAGCCTTATTCTACTTTGTGTTTGCAGTGGACTTATCTGGACATCTCACAGTGGAATCGTAGATTATTTGTCCATTTCTGTTTACCTTGTTTCACTTGGCATATGACTGCAAACTTTATGCACTTTGCAACACATGTCAGAATTTCCTTAGTGGTTAGGCTCACCATTATGTACAATCAGGGAATTACAAATTAAAATCATGGTATATCACACCACACCTCTTAGGACTGCTAAACTCCAAATATAATACTAATTGCTGGGGGGTGAGGAACAACAGCAACTCCTCGTTGCTGGTGGGAGGCATGTACAGCCCCCATGAGAGACAGTCTGGCAGTTTTCCCCAAAGCTCAACAGTCTCACCTTGGGATCCAGCAATCATGCTTTCAGGATTTACACAGTTGCTCTGAAATTCTACGTCCAAATGCAAACGAGGATGCGGTTTTGCACTGCAGTTCTATTCACAATGGCTACAAACTTGAAGAAATCAGGATATCCTTCAGCAGATGAATGTGTGAGCAAATTGGTGTACACGGATATCAAGGGGACCAGAACACACCACCCCAAATGATGTCTTACATGAGTCAGTTTAGTTTAAAATAATAATGCCCCCAATTTTTTAAAAGATGTATTCATGCCTGCATGGCCACGCTGTGTCTTCGTTGCTTTGAGAGGCGTTCTCCAGTTGTGGAGAGCTGGTTCCGCTCTGGCTGCAGAGCATGGGCTCTAGGTGTGCAGGCTTCAGTAGCTGTGGCGCCTGCACGGAGCAGTTGTGGCTCCCCGGCTCTAGAGCGCTGGCTCAGTAGTTGTGACGCATGAGCTCAGCTGTTCTGTGGCAGGTGGCATTCTCCTGGCTCAGGGATAGAACCTGTGTCCACCGCATTAGCAGGCAGATTCTTAGCAGCTAGCTCACCAGGGAAGAGTGAGGTTGCCCTTTTGTGAGGTACACTTACATTTATTAGGGAAATCTCCATTTGTAAGGGTCTCCCCCTTTGAACCTAGGAGAAGGATAATTATATCTCAAGGAAGGAACACTTATCCATGAAGAAGTCAGGACTTAAATCTGCAAACAATCATCTGCTTATTTATTGTGCTTTGCATGATAACCGGCCATAAAGGGCCTCTGCCTTCCCCTCAAGGTCTGTCTCCTGTTTGGGGCTGAAGAGCTATTTATGATGAAGGCTTTGGTCGTTTCAGGGAGTGACTCAGTTTTCCTTGGCATCTCCTCTCTATGCCAAAGCTATACATGTAAATTAAACTTCTTTCTCCTGATCAGTTCAGTTTGGTCACTCAGTCGTGTCCAACTCTTTGTGACCCCATGAATAGTAGCACGTCAGGCCTCCGTGTTCATCACCATCTCCTGAAGTTCACTCAGACTCACATCCATCGAGTCCGTGATGCCATCCAGCCATCTCATCCTCTGCTTCTGCTTCTCCTACTGCCCCCGATCCCTCCCAGTATCAGAGTCTTTTCCAATGAGTCAACTCTTCGCATGAGGTGGCCAAAGTACTGGAGTTTCAGCTTTAGCATCATTCCTTCCAAAGAAATCCCAGGGCTGATCTCCTTCAGAATGGACTAGTTGGATCTCCTTGCAGTCCAAGGGACTCTCAAGAGTCTTCTCCAACACCACAGTTCAAAAGCATCAATTCTTCGGCGCTCAGCCTTCTTCACAGTCCAACTCTCACATCCATACATGACCACAGGAAAAACCATAGCCTTGACTAGGCGGACCTTAGCCGACAACATAATGTCTCTGCTTTTGAATATACTATCTAGGTTGGTCATAACTTTCCTTCCAAGCACTAAGCGTCTTTTAATTTCATGGCTGCAGTCACCATCTGCAGTGATTTTGGAGCCCCAAAAAATAAAGTCTGACCCTGTTTCCACTGTTTCCCCATCTATTTCCCATGAAGTGATGTGACCAGATGCCATGATCTTCGTTTTCTGAATGGTGAGCTTTAAGCCAACTTTTTCACTTTCATCAAGAGGTTTTTTAGCTCCTCTTCACTTTCTGCCATAAGGGTGGTGTCATCTGCATATCTGAGGTTATAGATATTTCTCCTGGCAATCTTGATTCCAGCTTGTGTTATTTCCAGTCCAGTGTTTCTCATGATGTACTCTGCATAGAAGTTAAAGAAGCAGGGTGACAATATGCAGCCTTGACGTACTCCTTTTCCTATTTGGAACCAGTCTGTTGTTCCATGTCCAGTTCTAACTGTTGCTTCCTGACCTGCATACAGATTTTTCAAGAGGCAGGTCAGGTGGTCTGGTATTCCCATCTCTTTCAGAATTTTCCACAGTTTATTGTGATCCACACAGTCAAAGGCTTTGGCATAGTCAATAAAGCAGAAATAGATATTTTCTGGAATCTCTTGCTTTTCGAAGATCCAACGGATGTTGGCAATTTGATCTCTGGTTCCTCTGCCTTTTCTAAAACCAGCTTGAACATCAGGGAGTTCACGGTTCACGTATTGCTAAAGCCTGGCTTGGAGAATTTTGAGCATTACTTTACTATCATGAGAGATGAGTGCAATTGTGTGGTAGTTTGAGCATTCTTTGGCATTGGCTTTCTTTGGAATTGGAATGAAACCTGACCTTTTCCAGTCCTGTGGCCACTGCTGAGTTTTCCAAATTTGCTGGCATATTGAGTGCAGCACTGTCACAGCATCATCTTCCAGGATTTGAAACAGCTCCACTGGAATTCCATCACCTCCACTAGCTTTGTTCATAGTGATGCTTTCTAAGGCCCACTTGACTTCACTGTCCAAGATGTCTGGCTCTAGATTAGTGATCACATCATCATGATTATCTGGGTCATGGAGATCTTTTTTGTATAGTTCTTCTGTGTATTCTTGCCACCTCTTCTTAATATCTTCTGCTTCTGTTAGGTCCATACCATTTCTGTCCTTTATCGAGCCCATCTTGGCATGAAATGTTCCCTTGGTGTCTCTGATTTTCTTAAAGAGATCTCTAGTCTTTCCCATTCTGTTGTTTTCCTCTATTTCTTTGCATTGATCACTGAAGAAGGCTTTCTTATGTCTTCTTGCTATTCTTTGGAACTCTGCATTCAGATGCTTATATCTTTCCTTTTCTCCTTTGCTTTACGTCTCTCTTCTTTGCACAGCTATTTGTAAGGCCTCCCCACACAGCCATTTTGCTTTTTTGCATTTCTTTCCCATGGGGATGGTGTTGATCCCTGTCTCCTGTACAATGTCACGAACCTCATTCCATAGTTCATCAGGCACTCTGTCTATCAGATCTAGGCCCTTAAATCTGTTTCTCACTTCCACTGTACAATCATAAGGGATTTGATTTAGGTCATACCTGAATGGTCTAGCGGTTTTCCCTACTTTCTTCAATTTCAGTCTGAATTTGGCAATAAGGAGTTCATGATCTGAGCCACAGTCAGCTCCTGGTCTTGTTTTTGTTGACTGTATAGAGCTTCTCCATCTTTGGCTGCATAGAATAGAATCAATCTGATTTCAGTGTTGACCATCTGGTGATGTCCATGTGTAGAGTCTTCTCTTGTGTTGTTGGAAGAGGATGTTTGCTATGACCACTGCATTTTCTTGGCAAAACTCTATTAGTCTTTGCCCTGCTTCAGTCTGCATTCCAAGGCCAAATTTGCCTGTTACTCCAGGTGTTTCTTGATTTCCTACTTTTGCATTCCAGTCCCCTATAATGAAAAGGACATCTTTTTTGGGTGTGAGTTCTAAAAAGTCTTGTAGGTCTTCATAAAACTGTTCAACTTCAGCTTCTTCAGCATTACTGGTTGGGGCATAGACTTGGATAACTGTGATATTGAATGGTTTGCCTTGGAGGCGAACAGAGATCATCCTGTCGTTTTTGAGACTGCATCCAAGTACTGCATTTTGGACTCTTGTTGACCATGGTGGCTACTCCATTTCTTCTGAGGGATTCCTGCCCACAGTAATAGATATAATGGTCATCTGAGTTAAATTCACCTATTCCAGTCCATTTTAGTTTGCGTTTAATGATGGAGAAAAAGGGCTCAACCAAGAACCTGGAAGGGGAGAGGGACATTTATTTTCCTCCTATATACATGCAAAGGAATAACACTCAACAGTGGAAAAGAATGAAACATCAGCCCTTGAAAGACAGGGAGACATCTTAGACGCATGTGGCTAAGTGAAAGAATCCAGTTGAAAAGGCTGCACCCAGTATGACCCCACTGCGACATTCTCGGAAGGTAAAGCTACACAGATCATGGAGTGGGGAACTGGAAGTGATCGTTTAGGATGGATACCTGTCAATATGCATTTGTCTAAGCCTGTCACTTTATATAGCGCAAAGGGTCAATCAGAATCTATTCAAATGTCCTTATGCATTGTATAAGTAAGTCATAGAATGGAATACCAAACACAACAGAATCTCAACATCACTCACTCTTCTATCACTATTCAGTTCAGTTCAGTCGCTCAGTCATGTCCGACTCTTTGCGACCCCATGAATTGTTGGTGGGAATGTTAATTGATGTAGCCACTATGGAGGGCAGTATGCAGGTCCCTTACAAAGATGAAAATAGAACTACCATACCACCCAGCAATCCCACTGGGTTTACTGAGACTACCATAATTCAAAAAGACATATGCACGCTCATGTTCATTGCAGCCCTATTTACAAAAACTAGAACATGAAATCTGGAGAAGGAAATGGCAACCCACTCCAGTACTCTTGCCTGGAAAATCCCATGGACGGAGGGGCCTGGTAGATGACAGTCCATGAAGACAGGAAGAGTGGACAGGACTGAGCGAGATCACTTTCATGCATTGGAGAAGGAAATGGGAACCCACACTAGTATTCTTGCCTGGAGAATCCCACAGACGGGGGAACCTGGTGGGCTGCCGCCGACGGGGGCCTGGGGGGTGGGGTGAGGGGTGCGGAGGTCTCGGTACCTGCCCACCCTGTGCCTCACCAGACCCGGCCTCGCACAGCGAACAGGGCCTCCCCCGATCCTGTTTCCTGCTAGGGCCACGCGGTCCCAGAAGTGTCTGTCTGCCGGCCGGGCCGCCGCCCTCCCGCGTGGCCTGCAGGCCTCGGAGCCTCCTGCGGGACTAGGCGCAGCCCAGCGGGGGCCCTGAGCGACCATCCTGCCTGGCACCTGCCCGGTGCCCAAACATGCCAGGAGCCACGGAGGCGCGGTTGACCGGAGCGCCTCAGCCCCGCCCCTTGCCCTCCCGAGGCCACACCCCCTTGCCCCCAGGCCGCCCGCCAAGCACACGACCTTCCTGAGAGAGCAGCCGAGCGACAGGCAGGCACACGGACAGACACACAGACACTCGCACGCACCCACGCCCAGGGAGACAGCCTCCCGGCGCCAGCTCCTCAGCCAGAGCCATAGCACCCGTGAGAGGCCGGGGCCGGAGGAACAGACTGGCGGGCGGGTGTCGGGAGAGACAGAGGCAGAAAGAGATGAAGCTTCCAAGACAGACTGCAAGACAGCGAGAGGGAGATGCAGACAGACAGACATGACACGACACGCACGCACACACACACACACACACACACACACACACACACACACACACTTGAGTGTGGACCTTGGAAATACTTCTGTTCCTAGTTGCTCGGTTGAGCCCAACTTTTATGTGACCCATGGACTGCTGCCCGTCAGGCTCCTCTGTCCGTGGCGTTTCCCAGGTGAGAATACTGGAGTGGCTTGCCATTTCCTTCTCCAGGGGATCTTCCCGACCCAGGGATCCAACTCGAGTCTCCTGCAGGTGGATGCCTTCCCATCTGAGCCAGGATCCTGCTAATTCCCTAGTCAAAATACAAAGAAAAGTGCTAGTGATCTACTAAGTGGAAAGATGATTTCACAAGCAGAAGGTGTCCTTTGTTGGTATCTTTGAATCTTTATTTCATTTTAGTTTATTTTTACTATTGAGGCTACTTGAACAGTGCAAGGGAGAAAGGCTTCCATGACCGCCAGAGGCCAGTCAGGCATGGGTGCATCGGGGACATGGGGGGTAGGGTGAGGGGCGGGGAGGTCTCGGTGCCCTCCCACCCTGGGCCTCTCCAGGCCTTGTCCATTCCTTTGGCTGCTCAGGGCCACACTATAGTTCTTGTCTTCATTGGACCTTAAGGACACTTGATTTGACAGGGAGAATCGGACACCTACAGAAGCATCCATTGGCTCTGTCCCAGCGTGAGACAGAACTGGTTACAGCTTGAAAATGTTTCCATGAAGTGAAATGTTTCCTGCTGTCAGGAGGAACGTCCACCCGGGTAGCCAGGGCGGTCCAGTTAGGGTCCAGTCAGGGTCCTGGTACACGTGTGACCCCACCTTGTGCCATGCTCCTCTGTTCCCAGTTTGGGCAGATCAGTCACAGGGTCATCACAAATGGGTCAGATACTCGGGGACAAAAGTGCAGGGGCAAAGTCAGCCATTTTAAAGGGCTAGTGGCTTTTTGTTTTGTTCTTTGTTTTAAATTGTCTTTTTCTTTGTTGTGTAATTTCCAAATGTAGACAAAAGCTTTAGGAAGGCACCTTCTTGGAGGAAAAAATGCAGACCAAAAGATGTCCGTGGCTTAGCTGCTGGGTGCGCAGAGACTCTGCCCGCAAACTTCCGGGTCCCATCTCTCTGCCCTCACCCTCGGTGCAGCCAAAGAAGATGCAGCCGGACGGTAGGTGACAGGTCGGACTGTCGGTGACAGGTCGGACGGCGTGTGCAGCCCTGGGCTAGAATGTGGATGAGCTGGAATGGCCTGCTTCCCAGGTTACAGGGCTTTTTCGTGCCATCACATGCCCAAGGGGCAGTGCTCTACCGGGAATCCTAACACCTGTTTATAAACGTTTACCAGTCGTGCTGGTTTTTCTTCAAGTTCTTGTCTGGTTGAATGTTAGCATATTCTTGCAACTAATAAAACCAAGACACATGTCTGTTCTCAGAGCATGAGGTTGACACCCATGCTTGTAGAGATGTGTGTGTGGCTGGCAGCACTCAAGAGCTCTTTCGTAAAACAGTAGGGTCGCTCGCAGGCCACGCCAGTTGCCCCTCAAGGACTCTCCCCACTGGGAGGATGGCCGAATCCAAATTCAATGACAGCAGCGTCCACCTTCCTGTCCTCCCCCCGTCCTCACCGTCGTCGGGTCCCTTGCACACTGTCAGTCAATGGGGTGAATGAAGAAGGTGAGGCCGGGAGAGGTCCTCCCTGAGTTCGGCCGGGCTGTAAATACACGGCCTGGCAGTTGCCCTTTCAAACTCAGCTCTGGTTTTCCCTCTGACGGCTACTCTGCCAGAGAACGCTGCTAGTTCAGGCTGGGTGCTCAGGGCCGCTGTGTCCCCACTTGATGGCAAGATAGACAGCCAGACAGCCTGGGTCGGGGTCAGGCTCTGTGGCTCAGGAGATGCCTTGTGCACCGCCCCCGCACCCTCCCACCCCAAGGTCCTATCTGTGACAGGGGTGTCTCACTGGATGCTTTCTCCACAGTTGACTATGCCGTCCCAGAGAAAGTGTGCGCTCACCCCATGGGAACGGGGCCTGGAGGGTCTCTTTGGTGCATTTTTTCCTGTTATTAGCCCTTCCCGTGAGTAGATTAATAAGCTTTTCTCTCACTGGCTCTCACAGAGCAAAGTATATTTAGGGAAAGCCTGTGCTAAGCTGGGAACTTTCAGTGAGGGGGCTTAGGGGGAAGCTGCATCATCTCTTTGCCAGAACTCAATAATACGCTTAACCAGGGGTGGGGGAGACCCAGTGCCTCTCTCCTTTTTTAAACAACATTTTTCTTCCAAGGAGCATGCAGCTCATTTTTACTGTTCTTAACTGTAGCTTAGCTTTCAGTCGATTGAAGAGTCTAACTGCTTGCTTGTTTATTTTCCATTCTCCTCATTATAATCCAACATTTCCCTGTCAGATGGACATGGCGACGTAGACATTAGAGTTTAGATAAATTAGAAACAATCCTAGAGCGAGGTGTTGGGAATATAATATATTGGAGGTGACCTTTTACAAACCACGTAAGATAGGCAGGGCATAAACCATGTAACTGGCTGTTTTCCATGGCTTTTGAAGTCACAGTGCAGCAGGTGTCCGGGGCTCTTAGAATCAGAAGGGCTTGGACAGATAGCCTGCTCCATCAGCAGCCCCCACTGTCTTCAGCCCTCTCTGGAACCCTGGCCAGACACTCATCAGATGTGTTCCTGGTGGGCCCAGGGGAAGACGGAAAATGTTCAATTGGGAGCAACGGGTTTCTGCTAGCGGTTTCTGTAGATTTCTTAGTCAACTTGGAGCGGGGGCTGGGGGTCAGGGCTGACCCATTGGGCCTGTGTTGTGACCCTGTAGCCTGTGTTGTGAGGAGAAAACGTCAGTGGTGACATTTCCGAGGGGTGCTGAGACTGAGTTTCCGCTTTCTTAGATCAGCCCCATGCTCTGCCCTCCCTGAAGTGGCCTGGGGAGAGTGGCCCGGCCCCCAGGATAGCAGATCGGGGGGCTCTAGGCCACAGGTGCCCGGCCTCTGACCCACAAGTAGCCAGTCCCTCCCCATGTCCCATCTCACAGATCCTGTGAGGGCTGGAAGAGAGGTCCAGCAGCGCTGTGAATCCGGAGATCTAATGAGAGACTGGCAGCTGCTCACAGGGAGTGGCTGTCCCCATGATGGCGTTTCTGTCATTGAATGTGCCGTTTGCTGCTCTAGTGTGACCACCCTCCCACCACCCCGAGTGGCAGGGTCCCCCACGTGGTGGCCCCCCAGGCTGCTCTCTCTGGCTCATCCACTCTCAAGAAGTTTCCCCAGACCCTCAGTAGGAGTGGGCGCTGCTGCGCATGTGTGTGTGTCCTTGTGCCCCTTGTGACGTTGCATGACGAACCACACTCTGTGTTTGCTCGCTTCCTCCCGCACTCGTGGGACCAGGCAGCGTGGCGCGAACGCAGAGGCTGCATTCCGCTACAGTCAGGACTTGGTCCTGCTGAGCTTTGGGGTGAGTACAGGCCGGCCTGGTCCCACGGGGGCACAGAGCCCACGCCGCGGGAGTGGAGGGTCAGCGGGTCTCCAGAGGTCAGCCGAGGGAGCCCTCGGCAGCAGAGAACATGACCCTGGCGCCCCGCTGCCGCCGGAGTGATGATTGCACGGCCGGGGCTCCCTCACGTCCACGCACACGGGTGTCCCTCCCACAGCGGCGGTGCTGCCAGCCACGCCCTGCGTGCACGTTCTAGGAGGGAGCAGGGCCCAGAGAGTCAGGGTTCACGAGGCTGCCCTGCCCTGGGCCTCTCCGTGTGGAGGCCACCTTATCACACAGAGGTGCACCGGCATCTGCGGTTCGGCCACCACTTAGGGGCCACCCTCCCTTGCAGGTGCCACTCTGGGTGGGCCTCTGGTGGGTCCAGCCCGGGGGCCCAGCCCTACTGGAGCTGCTCTGAGGGCAGGAGGCTGTCTGCTCTGTCCTGGTCACGTCTCAGCTAGAAAACTGGATTGGGCTTTTGAGTTTTTTTTTTACCAGCACCTTTTAGCTATATGTCAGAATAAGGTCAGCCACAGAGTTCCCGCCTTGATCTGCTTGGTCCTCCATGTTTCTCTGAATTCTCAAAGCAGCTGAGGGCCCCGAATGGGGTGGAGGGGTGTCTGGAGGGGCAGGGGCTCGGGCACCAGCTGCCGTCCAAGGACTGACTCGTCTGTGTTTCCAGTTTACCTGCACTGATTCTCCAGATGATTATACAGCATCCAGTATACGACAAAGACTACATTTTGAACACCATGAAATCTTTACTCTGTTAATACTTGTGACATGGACCTGAAGATATTTTATTACAGAGTTTTTAATTAGTGGAAAAATTCATCAATTCCATAGAGAAAATACTTTAGAATCTAATGTTACTTATATTTATGTAAATTTATGACTTCATTTCTATTATTACTTTTTCTTTTATATTCTGACTGTAAATATCCTTTCAGATCAATTCATGTTCTGATACCTGATTTTAGTCTTTCAAACGAATGTACTGTAGTGCTTGTCTGTATAAATCCTATGAATAAATATAGGGCTTTTGAAAATGATGCATTTACTGTAATTATTCTTGTTTAATTGTTAAATGTTAAACTATGAGAAGGGGTTTTCCTGCGGTTGTAAAATCATCATGACACGGTGTGCACTATCCTTCCAGGATGTAACCAGGCTCTCCAACAATCACTCTGAGATAAGCAAACTTAATTTCAACCAATTGTGGTTGGATTTTAACCGCTGGCCTAAACTGTACTTTTTCTAGGAAGAAATGCTTTTTGTCTGCAGCATGAAGTGATTTAAAAGTACTGAGTGTTAAATGTGAGCTTCTAATGAAATTGGGGCTGAAAGGATGACTAGAAGACTATGAAAGTCTCTGCTGTAACCTAGTCTCTGTGGACCCGGATTCCCTCCTCTCCGGTAAGACGCTTTGGGGACCAATCGCGATGCCCTGCACCCGCCGCAGAGCCATGGAGCTGGACAGTGAAGGTGCCCCTTCCCAGACAGACAGCGGAGCGCAGCTCTGACACAGGCCTTATTTGTATGTAAATCATCTTCTTACCTCTGTTTGTAAACATGTTTAAAGAATGGGCCCAGGCATACATTTTTAGATTGTGATGACACAGCCGTTCTGGATTGTATAAGTATCAAATGTAACTTTTACTTTTTCAGCGGCACATTAAAAAGCCAGCAAAAGATGTGTTCAGGTCACGGTGCGATCTTTATTATGCAGCTGGTATCTCAGTAGACACAGACAGCATGTCTCCTTACATGTGGGTTCCACCTTTAACTTACTTGTACAATTCATTGTTATCGTTCTATTTTCCTATTAATCTTTTGTGAACTTCCCGAATATGTGACAAAGTACGTACAGGCTACTTTTGAACTATTTTTATCACAGGATTATTTATTGCTTTCTTTCAATCAAGTACTGAAGCAAAATTTCCCAGGGCCAATAAAGAGTGCGGAGGGTAAGCTGTACTCTCACTGAGAACAGACCAGAGCTGGTAATGGGAGCCCGAGTCCACACACGGACATTGTGTTAAGAGAAATGGACGGATACAATGGAAAGGCCAGAAGGCGGAAGCGTAGGTGTCCCCAGAGGACTACCGATGGTGTGTTCATGCCCTTGGCTCCGGAGACAAGAGGCTCCATCACTTCAGCATCTGCGGGGACAGGGTCCCTCTGCTGCTGAGGCGCGGGCATCGGGCCGAAGGTGGGAACAAAGTGGAGGTGTCGAGGCTCACTGTCAGTCCCAGGGCAGGGGAGCCAAGGGCAACCCTGACGCGGACCCGAATGATGCACGAGGGAGTGTGCGTGTGCACACTTGTGTGTGGGAGCTGTTCATGTTATGTTATCAACAGTCTATTATTCATATATCCATAGAAACAAGAATGTAGCAAGGGGAGGTGGGAGGGAGATTCAAGAGGGACGGGACATACGTAACCTACGGGTAATTCAGGTTGATGTCTGGCAGAAATCTAGGGATACTGCACAAAATTATCTTAAAGTTAAAAAGAACATACCAAGGTGGTGAGGAAAGTATGAAAAAAAGATTTCTCATAGAGATTTATCCTCACCTCCATGTACATCAGGGAGCAGGCTGTCCACCATTATCAGACCCTCCCCCAGCATCAGGCCCTCCGCCAGCATCAGATGTGCCCCCCAGCATCAGGCCCGACTCCAGAATCAGACCTTCCCCCAGCATCAGGCCCTCCCGCACCCTCAGGCCCTCCCCCACCCTCCGACCCTTCCCCAGTACCAGGCCCCCAACCTCCAGTATGAGGTGTGGCAGCCCCACTTGTATGATGCTCCTGAACACACTCAGGCAGCCCCAGAGCAGCAGGACAATAGCTCTTGCAGGAGGTGCATCTTTAGGAAACACCTGCGGAGCAGCAGCAGCTGGGGTCTGTCCAGGCCAAGGAGAGGCAAAGAGAGGCACTTGTGCAGGAGGCTCTGGAGGCTGTGGGCACGTTCCCCAGCTCTGCTTCCTCCCCGTGCGGGCTTTGCTCTCCAGCTCCCACGGTGCTGTCCTTCCAGATTCAAGGTCTCCTTGACATCTCAAGCCTAAGTCCTGAGTCGCATCCCAGTCCAGCGTGGCAGAGGGCTGGGAACACCCAAGCTCAAGGGCTGAAAGCATCCCAGGGGGAGAGCCCGGACCCAGCGGGTGGCAGGGCAGGGGATGAGGGTGGCCACCCACAGAGGGCCCGAGCAGCACTGGAAGGAGAGCAGTGATGCCTTAGCTCACACGGGGACCCCGCCTGGCCTGGCACTCAGAGATGTTGCAGCCAGCAGCTCTGGGGACACGGGAAGCCCGGTGAGGGACACGCCACCCGGGCCGTGTGGGTGGGCACTGCTGACCATGGCCTCGGTTTTCATTCCGGTTCCAACTGTCCCTCCAAGGGCGGATGGGCCCCTCTTCCGAACGGCACAGATGTTTCCTTTATGTGGGACACCGCATTCCTGCCTGTCTCTGTGGGCGCTGTTGTCGCTCACCCTGTGTCTTTGTCTTTACAACCTGTGCTTGCTGCTCTCCCAGTTTACCTTGGGAGCAGCCCGGATTTTCTGCACTTCTAGTTGTCAGCGTCCACTGGGGCTTTCCAGGTGGTGCCAGGGGTAAAGATCCTGCCTGCCAATGCAACAGATAACAAGAGATGTGGGTTCGATCCCTGGGTCGACAAGATGCCCTGGAGGAGGGCATGGCAACCCACTCCAGTATTCTTGCCTGGAGAATCCCATGGACACAGGAGCTAGTGGGCTACAGTCCCTGGGGTCGCAAAGAGTCAGACACGACTGAAGCAGGGGAGCACACACTCAGGTTGTAGTTCAGTCGATCAATTGTGTCCGACTCTGCCACTCTGTGGACTGCAGCACTCCAGGCTTTCCTGTCCTTCACTAGCTCCTGGAGTTTGCTCCAACTCATGTCCACTGAATCATCATGCCACAGAACCGTCTCATTGCTGCCGCATCCACCAGAGAGGTGGCTGGGGCTCAGGAAAGTGCCTGGGCCCGCCGCGTGGGTGTGTACCTGCCCTCACTGCTCCCTGACCGCGTGACCGTCACTGCGTCCTCCTCTGTAAATTGGGAGGGGGCAGCACCTGCTTGGTAAGGGGCACACACAGCATCAGTATAGAATCAATGCACCATCCATCTCAGCACTGTATTTATTAATACTAGGGATAGCATTTAATAACCTGCTCCTTTTGCTCTCTTGCCACTTAACTGTGCTCCAGACCACATCTGCTCCACTTACCCCTGCAAATCCACACCCAGCACAAACAAGACTCAACACGTTTGTGGCTGAAGAGGCAGGAACATACTGTCCTCAGGGAGATGAAGCCAAGCAAGATGAGGGCCTAATGATAACCTTGTGTGATGAGGGGACCCCAGAAGGACCTGCGTGGCTGTGGGGAGAGGTGGGGGGCATGAGAAGAACCCATGATGAGCTCCTGGGGAAGGTGGCAGGAAGGAGGGCAGGCTGTTCATTGTGGGGTGTCCACAGATTGTATTTCACCCCTCACTGATGAGCACTTAGGCCGTTTCCAAACACGTGTCACTGTTAGGAGGAAACAATCATTGCCCAGCTCCTACTCAATCAAATTCGTAGAATATGTTTCTAGCATTGGAGTACAATCATCTGCTGTATTCATTCCATGCCCCGTTCATCCACCCATCCAGCCAGCCATCTCTTCATCCATTCACCCACTCACTAATCCATCCCTCTATCCATCCATCCATCCACTCATTAACTCATCTGATCATCTCAGACCCACTTAGAAGACAGACGCCTCCTCCGCTCCTGCTCCCAGGAGGACCCCCAGTGTGAGTGACAGGAGCCTCGTAGGGACAATGGGGGAGACACAGGAGGGACATGCCTGCAGGCCCTCTTCTCTCTGAACAGTGAAGCACCCACCTGGTGCTAACGCCTCCTTGCCTGGGTGTTCAGGCCGGCCCTTTTCCTTCCTATGAAACCAGCGGCGGATGGAGGACTTGATGCCCTTCTTCTTCAGGGCTTTCTGCAGCAAGTCCTGCCTGCTGGTGCTGCTGCTGCGGTTGTTCTCGGGGCTGTCCTCAGAGCCTGTCGAGCTTTAGGGAGAGAAAATGACGTTTAACGGGCACCCTCGTGCAAACAACACCCCTCCACAAGAGCTACTGAGAGAAACGGGCATCCAGCAACACCCGTGCCTCAACCTCGCAGCAGACGGTGGAGTCTCCTTCACCAAACACGCTTCACACGAGCAGTGCAGGCTTCTGGACACAGACAACAGCCCCAGGAAGCTGAGGTTCTCTGCCTCGAGCTCTCCCCCGAGGAGGGCTTCACTCCAGGCCAGCTGGTGCAGAGGGCGCCCCGACCCTCCCTCAGGGTCGCTGCTCGGCAGGTGACAACGCTCCAGGAGAAGGCGAGCTCCCCTGCTCTGGGCGGTTGCCCCCGCCTCCTGCAGGGTGACGGGCCCTGGCCGTGGCAGGAGAGCGATGGTCACCGTGCGGGGCTGCTGGTCAGGTGACCACACGTGCCCCCGATCGCGTGCTGCCCTGCTCAGGACGGGAGCCCAGGTGGAGGTCTGAATGAGGACAGTGTCCGTCACAGGAGGGGACAGAGTCTCCTGAGACGAGACCCCTGAGGAAAAGGGAGGGACCCTCAAGAGCGAACCCGAGAGGTATGGGGCCGTCACCGGCAGGAACGTGCCCCAGGCCAGGCAGACCTCTCTCAAGAGCAGGAAGAAAGCTCCCACAGGAGTCAATCTCCAGAGAAGGACATTTTCTAAAATCACTGAGGTCACTGCGCTCTTCTTCCCCAGCACCTGAAGTTCACCACTAACCACAGGCACTGAACCCAATGGTATTCCTTTAAAATCATGCTTGCAACTCTTTCAGGGCAAGAGGCGCAGGGCTCCTGAAACTGACCACGCGTACACAGGCCGCTTACTTGTGGGCATCCCTGATGTCCTCTTGGTTGGCTGTGCGCAGCGACCCCGTGTGCAGGCGGTCCAGCTGCAGGGACTGCGGCATGGCGGGGGTCGAGGTTTTAGATTTGATAGCAGTCTCATCATCTCCTATCTCTTCCCGTAAAGCTGGCAGCTGAGGGAGTGAGGGAAGTGTAACATTGGCTAACAGTAGAGTGTTTTGAAAATGGCAATCACACAGGCTTTACATTATAACCAGAATCTTATCTGAAAATCTATTAGCTATGCTTTCCCACAATTACAAAAAGAAACCCTTGTTCTAGCTTAATGCCACCTTAAGGACTGTCTTGATCAAGAGAAGCGGGGCTATGGGGCAGCGAGAGCATTTGACTGAGTGCAGAGACCCTGGACGGGAGCCTCCCTGCAGCCTGGCTCTGCCCTCCCTGGAATCCAGTGACCAGATGGCCCTGCCGGGCAGGACAGCAGAGCGATGCCGGCCCCGTGAACCCTGCATGGCATGAACTGCTCTGATGAAAGGACTGTCCTCATCACAGGATGCTGCTCAGAAGCACCACAGCGAGAGTACGAAACCTCTCAGCAAAGCCGTCCAGACCTTTCTGTTTGAAGGAGGAAAAGATACAGCTTGTGCCACCACCCAAGGTCATTTGGAGAGATGATGCAGGTTACTGGATCCCATGACAACAAGAGAAACACAGAAAAGGTACCTAAACCTCCACGCGAACACCACGCGCCTGGATCACATTTCTCGGTAACAGACAGACTGGGGGCCACACACTGAAGTACTTACACGCAGTTTGAAGGTCATGTGCTCAGAGTGGTTTCCATAAAGCACCCCCAGCTCTTCACTTCGAGATGATCCTGTATCACCCTAGAGGGTCGGAGGTTCAAAAGGGAGGAGATATATGGGTAGCTATGGCTGATTCATGTTGGCGTTTGACAGAAAAGACAATTCTGTAAAGCAATTATCTTTCAATTAACAAATAAACTAATAAAAACCCAAATGAAGGTGATCTCTCCTGGACTCCTAGCTTTTCTGCTGGTCCTGGGTGTGAGGACAGGAAGGACAGTGTGGGGAACAGATTAACCCCTCAGGGTCCAGACAGGTCTCACTGATACATCTGGGTGTGTGGTTAAGCCAGGGAAAGTTTTGGGAAACACGCATGGCATGCATTTTTATAAACAATGAGTGTGTTGTTTAACCAACTAACCTGTGCCTTTTCAGTGGGATTCTGTAAAGAATACAGAAGAAGGCACCCCATTCCAGCACTCTTGCCTGGAAAATCCCATGGACGGAGGAGCCTGGTAGGCTGCAGTCCCTGGGGTGGCTAAGAGTCGGGCATGACTGAGCGACTTCACTTTCACTTTTCACTTTCATGCATTGGCGAAGGAAATGGCAACCCACTCCAGTGTTCTTGCTTGGAGAATCCCAGGGACGGGGGAGCCTTGTAGGCTGCCGTCTGTGGGGTCGCACAGAGTTGGACATGACTGAAGGGACACAGCAGCAGCAGCAGCACTAAAGAATACTGGTCCCATGCAGCCCCACAGGAGCTTGGTAACAACAAAGTGACTTAGGGCAAAACACAGCTGAACTCGGTTAACAGCAGCTGGATACACTGGGCACCCTCCCCTGCTCTCTAACAAGAACCCTCCGACACCAGAAGGCTACAGAGCCTAGAAATTATCCACATGGAACTGAACAGGGATCAATCTCAAATTCAAGTTAAAATAAGCATTTCTAAAAATCAGAAAACAACGAACAGAGCAGGGAAGTGACGCACCTGGGCTGACTATGGACTCAGTGGAGACAAACACCTGCCTCAAGGTCAGGGACCACGCCAGCCCCTTACCCCGGGCCTCCTCCTGAGCAAGGCCTCTGGGTCCGCAGCCTGGCCGCACTCCCCCAAGATGGGAGCCGCCCCTCTGGTGCCCACGTGGCCAGGATGGGCAGCACTGTGTCCACTTAACAGGAGGGCAAAGCAGGCCACAGAGTGGGCGAGCGGCACACCCAGGTTACCAACCCCAGGGGGACGGCGCTGCTCTGCTGTGCCCAGCAGAAGGGCTCCCGGGCACTGAGTGGGGTGAACTGGAGCGCGGCCACTCCAGTCCTGCAGGAAGGCCCAGGAGTGCTCGGTCAGCGGGCTGGGAGCAGGAGAGGGACAAGGAAGGCCAGCCCGTGGGGCAGTGGACTCCAACAACAGGGGTTCATCCAAGTGACCCGAGTGGAGAGGCAGCGAGCTCCCTCCTGAGGCTCCCTCCATCATGATGCCATGATGGACACGAGAGCGTCTGGAGGAAAGCGGGCTGGACGGCACCACGGTTAAGTGTCCAGGCTCTGATCAGACCAGTCCGCATCACGCTGCTGGGTATGAGAGCCTGGGCAGGGTGACCGGCCTCGCTAAGCCTCAGTGTCCATGTCTCCTGAACGGGGAGAGCAGCAGCCTGGACCTCAGCTGGGGATGAGATGACAGACGCGGAAAGCACGAGCCTGGCACACAGAGTCTCCTGCACACTGCGACCCACCATCATTAAACTGGCTTCCCGCAAATCTAACATCTATGGCTCTCATTCAGTCATTCCTTGTAAGAAAACACTAAGCGGAAATTCCATGGTGGTCCAGAGGTTAAGACTTGGCACGTTCACTGCCGGGACACTGGTCTGATCACTGGCTGGGGAACTAAGATCCCATAAGCTGTGCAGCATGGCCAAAAAAATAACTAAAGAAAATTTTAAAAATAATAAGTAATACTATGTCTATTATAAAAAACCATGAGATGATCAGAAGGCAAACAAGTGGGAGAAAGGCAAACTGTTACAATTGTCCCAATGAATGACCTATTTCCAACAGAACCATCAACACAGTTTAAGTGGTGGGTGAGTTTCATTACTTCCATTAAAAAGTCACTTATTCACCAGGACATAACCACACGGTGTTCATTCATGTTAAACCAAAACGACTCTTTAATACTTCACAGAGAAAGAAAGGCCTGCTAAATTAATAAATAGTTTACCTTTCGACACCGCTTCCTTAAATCATGAGGCTGATAGATGCATGCAAAGAAATGAAGAGAAACCAGATTCACTGCGACTTTTAAGCTAAAATTTCAAGCATCCGAATAGGCAAATACAGGAAAGCAAAAATGAGGGCAAACTTGTAAGTGACATGAAGATTCAGAGAACACGTGACTGGAAACAGATCATTTTTTTGACCACAGAAGTTAAATAAGCTATTCAAGATTTACTAGAGAAACACTAGAAATTATTGCTCAGGAAGATACAGTTCTATTACATCATCATGATTTATTAAAGCACAGGATTCCATACAACAAAGGCCCTTAACACTTGTCTATTCTCAGGCAAACTTCTGTATAAGTTATTTTCCCTTAATAAAAACATCTTATACTTTAAATTAGCAAATTAACTGATAAGGAAGTTACCATAATACCTATTTTAACATGGAACAAATCTAACCACCTCTTGGACATTAATGTAAAATCCTGACATAGAATTTGATTTAAAACTTCTCAAAATAAATTCATTAAAACAGGCTTCCTGTGAAAATAAGAATGAAAGTTACCATAATAGCAGGTGCCGTCTTTACATTTTATTAACCGTAAAAGATACGTTTCTAGAGTCTAATAGAGACATTAACTGTGCAAAAGCTGATGAGATTTACACTCTTAAATACAAGCACCAACACAGAAAGGAGACTGTGTGAGCTCAGTTCAGATCAGTCCCTGTGTCATGTCCGACTCTTTGCAACCCCATGAATCGCAGCACTCCAGCCCTCCCCATCCATCACCAACTCCTGGAGTTCACCCAAACACATATCCATTGAGTCGGTGATGTCATCCAGCCATCTCATCCTCTGTTGTCATCTTCTCCTCCTGTCCCCAATCCCTCCCAGCATCAGAGTCTTTTTCATTGGGTCAACTCTTCACATGAGGTGGCCAGAGTACTCGAGTTTCAGCTTTAGCATCAGTCCTTCCAAGGAACACCCAGGACTGATCTCCTTTAGGACAGACTGGTTGCATCTCCTTGCAGTCCAAGGGACTCTCAAGAGTCTTCTCCAACACCACAGCTCAAAAGCATCAATTCTTCGGCGCTCACCTTTCTTCACAGTCCAACTTTCATGTCCGTACATGACCACTGGAAAAACCATAGCCTTGGCTAGATGGACCTTTGTTGGCAAAGGAATCTCTCTGCTTTTCAATATGCTGTCTAGGTTGGTCATAATTTTCCTTCCAAGGAATAAGCGTCTTAATTTCATGGCTGCAATTACCATCTGCAGTGATTGTGGAGCCCCCCAAAATAAACTCTGACACTGTTTCCATTGTTTCCCCATCTATTTCCCATGAAGTGATGGGACCAGATGCCATGATCCTCGTTTTCTGAATGGTGAGCTTTAAGCCAACTTTTTCACTCTCCTCTTTCACTTTCATCAAGAGGCTTTTTGCTCCTCTTCGCTTCTGCCAGAAGGGTGGTGCCATCTGCATATCTAAAAGTCCATTAATTCTACACTTAAGAGGATCATTTCTTTATGTAAGCACAATCTCACTTATGAATTATACATGATATGCCGTTTAGGATCCATCTACATTATGCTTGTAACTGCATGCTGCTGCTGCTGCTAAGTTGCTTCAGTCGTATTTGACTCTGTGCGACCCTGTGGACTGCAGCCTACCAGGCTTCTCTGTCCATGGGATTTTCAAGCAAGAATACTGGAGTGGGTTGCCATTGCCTTCTCCTGGAACTGCATAGTGATTCACCAATTCAACTTACTGCTATGGGGAAAAACACCATTTAATGAGACATGAAGACAAAGCACAGACCCAACAAGGGCACACACGCTGTGGACCACAGCACGGCCATGACCAGAGCAAGCGGGGGGACGGGGGAGGGGAGATGGATGGGAAACTACAGCTTCGGGGGCGGGGGAGGGGTCTGGATTGGTGACAACCAAGCAGACAACAGGATGATACAGGATCTCTAAACCAATGATGAAAGCAGACACACCGCCGGAGAACTCCAACAGCAAGGAAAACATACAGAACTGTTCTGTAACAAATATTCGGAAAGAAATCAAGCATGAAACCACAGAGAAATCCTCAAAGAATTTTAAATAGCAACTAATTAGCCAATGATGCAAATTATAAAAACAGTGTGTCAGAAGACCACAAAATGGACTAGTTCCCACTTCACAGGCCACTAAAAGGATTCACAGTTAATTTAATGATAACCTGACTAACAATGAAGCTAACATGAAATGGGTGGTCACAGAAGAATGTGATAATACATGTCCAGTTACAAAGCAGTGTTGTACATGTGACTTCATGGGATAACAATGCACTCACAAAATCCAAGCTAAACACGCAAGAAAGTTGGAACATCTGCTTTGGAGCCGCACACTCTGTCACCAACAGCCCTAGGTCGTCATCCCATTTTTAGACTCAGAAAAGTGAGGCAGCCCAACCTCTTCCCTGAGGCCCTGGGGCACCGGGCTCTTAACCTGGTTTCACACGCAGAGCTGGCCTGAGCCCGCGGTCGGGTCCATCCGCAAGCAGACCATGGAGATTCCTGGTTTTGTTCCCACCGCATGCCTTGCACCCTGCAGCCAGGCAGCCCCAATGGAACATGTGCTGGACGGCTTCCCACACCATGAGGGCTGCCTATGGTTACTTTCACGAAGCTGTCTGCTCCCTGAGAACAGAAACTTCCCTGAAGCTGCTGTGCCCAGCACAGGCCAGGTCCAACAACAGAGAGGCAGGCTCTGGCTGAGTTCATGATGATGTGCTAAGCCTGTGGTCCAAATATCAAGACTAATTCATTGCTGTGCCATTGTGGAATGATTAAAGACTAGGCAGTTTAAAAAAGTGTAGACCTCTGAGTGCATCAAATGTAACTGATTTTCTTCTAAGTAAAAAGAGAAAAAGCAAAAAACAAACAAAATAAAGAAAACCCACGTCCTGGGGGAAGGATGGGCAGGGAGGAGGCAGACACATACCATAGTCATGATGCCCAGCCGGTCTCCCTGCTGCGCCGGGCAGTGCCGCCTCCTTCTGGGCTTGGGCAGGGGCGGGCAGGAGCAGGCAGATGAGGAGCCAGCAAGCAGGTTGAGGGAGCTCACCGACTTACAACGATGGAGGCTGCCTAAGCGCCCCCTGCCCTCCCTGCTCTCAGTGTCCTCGGCCCGCTGCTCCGTGTTCTCCTTGTCTTCTTCCACCAAACTAAAATAGAATAAAACCTGTCACCTGTCCTTGTCAGCAGAGAAACGTGTCTGGACAACAAATTAGGCTGGCATTCTGTGTCATGATTAGAAATTCAAGAAACAGTTGCTCAATTAACATCTCAAGTAAAAGGTTCGACTTTTCCTCTTTTGAATATTCTCAAACTTAGAATAACTTAGCATTGAGTCTTACAAACTGGCCCCTGATCATTCACTCTTCATTTCATGTCTTTCCTCTAACATTCTGAAGGGGCCCTGGTGGCGACGCTCTTCCTGTGAGGAGATAACCTGATGTTGACAACCTTTACCTCCCTGCTCTCAGGGCAGAGATACATGTCAGTGCCACAAGTCTTTTCCACTGGGAATCGGGAACTCGGTACAATCAAAAGAGCAATTCACGAACAAGATGGAGTTTCTAAACACAAGTCTACAGACCAGATGAAGTGCTGAGTTGATCTTTCTTTTTATTTTTAATGTAAGTTTGAATATGTACAAACGCATCTCTTGAGGAAGTTCTGCACCAGCTTTGTGTGAGTTTCTGGATTCATGTCAACGTGCTGCATTAACCTAGAATTCACGGTTTCTGCTCTTCTCCCCTAATGTGTTGTGGATGATTTTCTATAGCAGTTTAAATACATGATGATGCAAATAAAATGATTTTCAAATGAAAATAAAACATTGTTATAGGAAGTAAACTCTCCAGCTTCACTTCCACATATACAACTTGAAAGTTTTTCACTGTTGATAACAAGTTGATGGACAGAATCTACCATTTATATCAAGTCACTTGTCACATAAGGAAAAATCACTTTTACATGACAACTTGCTGTAAAAATAAAAACATTAATACATAACCGTTCCACATTTCCTGAGGGGACATGGAAAGACCATGATTCTGATATCGTCTGTGCTCAAACACGGCCCACAAAACCGTCTGTCTCTCCATCAAATGGGCAGGCGGCACCACCTGCGTTTGCTGGTTGTCCCGTTCGCCCCCTGCCTTTCTCCCGGCCCCCCGCAGTCGGTGGACAGAAATGGGCACCTCGGCCTGGGCTGACGTGATGAGAACAGTCTGAGCAGTAGCCTCTGCCTGGTCCTGTGCAGGGTCACCGGCCTGCGGCCACTCTGAACATGGACTCGGGACACGGGCATAGCTGTGTGGGTGTGGCACCAGGCAGGCCTCGGGCCCCCAGCCACCCGGCTGCACCCAGACCGAAGGGCCGCTGCTCACCACGAGGCCGGCCTTTGGATTCTATCCTGTTTTGTAAATTGTTATCATTGCCAAGATGGTGTCTAAAGAAAACATCTTAAATATACTGATGAGATGAGAAAAACTCAAACACATGTCCTTGGACCACTGTCTTACAACAAGCCAATCTTCACACTGTTTATTAAGTGAAAAATGAAAATGCACATCTGAGTGAGAATTTGCCAACCCCAAAACCTGAGCTTTTCTCTTCCAGGTGGCCTTTCACCAGAAATTCGTGGGCTCTGAGGACACAGGAGTGTGCTCGGGCCACAGCGGACACCGCCTCAGCACCTCACCCACCTTGGGGCTCAGAGCTGAGGGGGAACACCCCAAAACGCCTTGGACAGAACCCCCCGGCTGACTGAGCTCTATCATCAAGGGCAATCTCAAAACTGAAAATTCTTGAAGCAAACCTGAGGTCAGGTTTCTTACTATGGAACACTCAGACTTCCCTAGGAGAAGGCAGCTCCTCAGAGAAATTGAGTTTCCGGGGAGCTGAGTTTGGGATCACCCACCTGATCTCTTCCTTGATGGCGTCCAGCTGCTCCTGCAGCCTCACACTCTGAGTCTTGGCATCGACCTGCCCGCTGGGCGACAGCTGAGTGGCCGGGCTGAAGAGGGTGACCCTGTCGCCCTCGCTGTCTGACACGCCCTCATCACTCTGGAACACCTGGGCCATGTCCCCCAGTACGCTGGCTTGCTGCGCACGCTCCCAGTCCTGGTCCTTCGCGGTCTGCACCTGGGCATGAGAGGACCACGTCTCGTCAGTGACATTCAGGGCAGCTCAAGTCTATCAGGAACTGAACCCAATTTTACTTGGAAACCCTGACTCTGGAGAAATGTGGATAAACCAAAAAATGGAATCAGACTAAACAAATAGGTAAAGACAGCAACACTCCACCTGGAAAAACTCAACTCGAAACTGAAAACACAACATAGAAAGAAAATACATGGGGATGCTATCCATCCCAAATACCACCAGGTGATTAGAGTCAGAATTTGTCTTCTCCAGGACAAAGGGGTACTGAAGACATCCTGCAGCTCTGAGCCACAAGGCTAGTTTACTAGTCATTAAAATAACCCAGGTGGGTGGGTCCTCAATCAGAAAGAGAAACAAGACCTGATGCCCACCACTACAGCCTTCATTCTTTTTTAAATGAAAGGATTCAAAGGACAAACCCTTAACTGAAATTCCAGGATGACTGATCAAGCTTACCTCTTTATGTGTGGCACCTAATTCAAGCCTACGCGTAACCGCGCTCTCAACTCAAATCAAAGGGGCCGAGTCACTGTGTGTTGCTGTGTGTATATGCGTTAGTACACTCTTAGTGTATACTCACCCTAATACATGGATACTGTAATAGAATACCGTTAACGTCTCTCACTGATCTTAACGTCAAGGAAATCTTGTTAACAGCTTTAAATTCTAAGCTTGAGAGAACAAAATGTGATCCTAAATTAATTCTATTACCCAGTTTTTCACTGCAAGTTGATATACAGAATATAATACATCTTGAGACATTCATGCCAACTAATACTTTTTAACTGGGGTCTTCCCAGATGGCTCAGTGGTAAAGAATCCGCCTGCCAATGCAAGAGGGCAGGATCGATCCCTGGGTCGGGAAGATTCCATGGAGTGGAAAATGGCCACCCACTCCAGGATTCATGCCTGGGAAGCCCCATGAACAGAGGAGCGTGGTGGGCTACAGTCCACAGGGTTGCAAAGATTCAGACATGACTGAGCATGTACGCAGGCAACGCTTTTTAACCATATAAAACTCTGACTTCTTACAGAAAAAAAATGTATATACAAGAATTCTGGAAGCTCAAAAGTCAAGTAGTTACATAAATAAGTGCATCACCCTCCAAACAAGGCAGCAAGTGTACAAATCCAGGACGGCTGGGGGGCTGGTACCTTCTCATCCAGGGCCTTGTGGTGCTCAAAGAGCAATCTCAGCGCCCTGAGCACCTCCACCTCGCTGGTCATGCTGGCTGGGGACTGTGCCTGCCGCTTGCCCGCCGTCAACTGGAAGGATGGCTGGTACCGGGAAACCAGGAACTCCAGGTGGTCCAGCAGCAGCTGTAGGGCAGGGCCAAAGGAGCACCTTTAACCTCCTGCTCGAATTCAGGCCCGATAACTCCTCTCAGCCTCACGCTATAGCCAGAAACATGCTAAGGCATGTCAGAATCCCGCCAGTTCCGTCGAAATTTAGAGTGGACTTCCCCAGGGGCCCAGTAGTTAAGACTCCACACTTCTGCAGGGGTCTCAGGTTTCAATCCCTGGTTGGGGAACTAAGATCCCACACAAAGTGTAGTGTGGACAAAAATCTAAGTTAAGAGCACTCCCCCCTCAAATGTACTAAAATTACATTGTCTCATCATAACTTTGAAACAAGGTATGAGAACCGCAAACTGATCCACCCAGGTCTGCTCAGTGGGAAGATGTGAAAAATGACTTGAAAATCAGACAGAGGTTAAGGACAGCAACACGGAGGCTAGCGGTGACCCACACGGGGCAAATGTCAACAACAGGGTGAGAATCCCCATTCTGACCCTGGTGTTGTTGATTTCAGCCTTGAGCACTGATATTTCTTCTTCTCGTCTCCGAAGATGCTCCCTAATTAGTTGTATATTCTTCTCCTAAAAAAACAAAGAAATGAGAAACTAAATGCAAACATAATTTAAAAAGACAGTGAGACTGTCAAGACTGGCCCTGTCAAGTCTCTCCAGGTTCCACACAAAGGCTCTCCTAGCCCCTCCAGAGAAGAGGGGCTCCACTGACCCCAAGACCACACAGACCACTATAATTCACACCGGCCTTCAGCCTCCCCCTCGACCTGGCAGGCACACGGTAGGGGAGAACCCGGAATCCAAGCCTGCCTTCTCAAGGCCCAGGATGTCTGAGAAGCTTTCCAAAAGATAAACCTAACAACAAAGTGGATAAAGAGATTCTTAAAGGACACACAGACCAGTGACCTAGAGCCACTGGGGAGAAGGAAGAAAAAAGGGAAGCCACCAGGCTTTGGAGTGTTCCTCTGGGAAAAAGGCAGATGGCACCCCAAGGTCATCTGTTAGCCTGACTCCACGGAAGCCACCCAGTCATTCAATCCACTGGTTAAAATGTAAAATTGATGTTATATGTATTTTGCCACAATTTGCGTGCACGCGGGGCCGTCCACGTGGTGAACTTGCTCAAGCTGACCACACGTTCTATTTTTCTCTGCAGAAATTAAAAAATCCTGGGCTACGTATCCCCTACTACACACTGAGTGTGCAGCACCAGGAACAGTGCCCAGCACTCATGAGAGTCATGTCGTAGACATGTGTAGCTATGAGGATGTATGTCAGACACGGAAGCAGCAGGTACCCGTGATTAAAATACTGGACACACTGCTCTGTGCTTTGGAAGATGGGAGACCTTAATGCACTTAGCCTTTCTACTTCAAGGACTGACTCTCTAGCTCGATCCTCATGCCCCAGAGACTACTCCAGCCAGTATCTGCTTTCTTTGGAAGAAGGGACTCGTTAAGAGGCTTAGCATTTCTGCGTCAAGGACTGACTCAGTAGCTCAGTCCACGTGCCCCAGTGACTCCTCCAGCCAGTGTTTCCCTTCTTGTGGGTCCCCGCCCACCCTCCACGCAGCACCTGCACAGCGTCTTACAGGGTAAACTGCTGGGGTCAACGCTGCGCACTAAGGCCAAAGCGCCCAGGCTGACAGGGCCCACAGCCATGCTACTGAAATGAAACACAATCCTGACGCTTTGCCAGGTGAGGCCCATTCCGACGGGCCCAGCTGCGGGCTGCTCTCACCTCAGGCCACTCTCCTTCCAGGACTCGGTCAGAGGCCAGGTTCTTTCTTGTCTTGGCCTGTGCCTTGGGGTTGCAGCACTGGAATAACGCCCACAGGTGGGCCCTTTGGCGACCCATCCTCGCGGATGGGGGCAGCCCCCCACTCGGGGGCAACCGTTGTTTCACGGTAGGATACCTCGGCTCCCGAGCAAGCACCACCGATCTCTCACTACGACCACCACTATTCACACTACAACCACCGCTCTCACACAACCGCTCTCACACACCACTCTCACACACACCGCTCTCACACTAGGACCACTGCTCTCACACTATGACCACCCGCACCACTGTCTCAAGGAGAAATGGCACCAAGGCTCTGCCTCCAGCACGTCTCCCAGGAGCCCGGAACCGGAACCCGCTCAGTCACAAGGGGCTCCGTGGTAACAGGGGGGCTGGGCTCAGGCCCACCATCAAGGGTGCAGAGAGGGGGGAGGGGCTGCCAGAAAGATGACAGGGGAGTGTGGGGTGCGGGAGAAGGAAGGCCGTGCCCACGGCTCAGGCCCCCTGTAAAACATGACCCTGCAAGATACTGGGTCACAGTCGAACCGACCAGTATAAACTGCTTCAGAAACCACCACCCCTGGGAATGAACACGTCTTCTAAGCGGGCTTCTGCCCCCAATAACCCCCAAACAACCCTCCAGGGAGGCTACTGAAAGGCACCCCTGAAGTCAAGGGTGTCCCCAGATCCCACCCGGCTGAGGAGGACTCACCACACTAGCTGCCCCTCACTCTCAACCTGAGCTCGGTCCTCCCTGTCAGACTCCCTCACTCGAGCTCAGCAAGGGCTTGACCAACCTCACTCCAGGCACCTAAAATGAACCCAGAGTGGATACCGGGGTTCACTCAACCTGCTGCGAACTTACCCTCTAAACTTCGATCCTGAGCTGCCAGACGACTCTGCCCCGTGGGGACTGCACAGTGGAGGTTCAGGGGTGTCCCTGCCTCGAGCCGTGACAGCCAGTGCCTCCCAGACCCCACCAGGTGCTCCCCACCCTCCGCCCCCGAGTCTCCCACCCCTCTACTGGCACCACTCCCACCCTCGAGGCTCTCCACTCACCAGGGCACAGGCCCCACTGCTCCTGGCTCAGCCCGGACCTCTGCTGTCACTTGAGGACCTCAAGTCCCCAGGGTGCTTGGGGTCCTATAGCCACCCATCTCAGCGATTACACACTATGGGAGAGACAGAGTGCAGTTTGGGGGTCCCACCCGCAGTTCACCCTGAACATGTTCTGTTTTCGGCTTTATCTATTGGAGTTCTCTGAGATGTGTTTTTAAACCTCAACTGTTGCTTTCAAAAACACCATAAAGTCTCTGTGCTCAACTTTAAGGATAAAATCTTCAGTTTCAACCTTAAAGTGAAACTTGAGGGAGGACTAAAAGCAGTCATTTTTTCAAACTGAAAAAGAAAACCCACATGTGACCATGTCCCAGAACACAGGTCACGTCACCCCTCCCTCCTCAGCCTTCTCCTCCACCACCAGCAGCCTGGCATCGCAAGGCCTGCCCTGGGCCGGCAGGGGCAAGGGAAGAGGGCAGACCGGCTCCTCTGTCTCCAGGCCGCGTGGGCCGCTTGCTCCACCTCCTTCCCAAGTTCATGTGGCACTGAAACAGCCCAGGCAAGCTGGGGGTTCTGATCAGAAACACAACCATGGGTACCAAGCAAGGACCCCTGGTTCTTGTTTTCCCCGGTATCAAATAACCTTGATCAATACAATTGCTGGGCCTGTTACATGTGGCTTCAGATGACAGAAGACCCCCAGGGTGTCCCCACTTCCAGTGACAGACGCAAGCAGCTGGTAGGTCCACCTACCAAGAGCTAGAAAAGAAAAATACGGTTTAAAAGAGGTTCTTAGGCAGCCACAATCCAAGATTTCAAACAAAGGGGAAGCCCAGTGAGGGAGCTAGAGACTGAGAGGGCTGCTCCTTCCCTCGGGGCATCTGAGCAAAGCCCACTCTGCGAAGAAAAGGCAGGGAAAAGGTCAAGCAGAGGGGGCTGGCTAACACAGCTCTGGAAGGTTCCTTGGGCTGGGGAGACAAAAATTCGAGCGCAGGCCTGATGAGTCAGTCCAGATGTCAGAAAACGTACCCAACACTCTGCCCAAACCGGCTAAGCGCTGAGTATCAGCCACCTCGTGGTGTTCAGGAGACAGTCGGTGAGCTTCAAAACATGCTGAGAAGGGAGGCACCCCAGGCTTCCAGACTGAGATGCTGGAAAGCTCCTCCCTGGGGTTGCGGGAGAAGGTGGGTGAAGGCTGCTGAGACTGAGCTTACAAGGACCCCCCAGCTTCAAGTCCCTCAGGCCCAGAGTGAACAGACAGCTCTGTCCCCACTGGAGGCCTGCATCAGAGGAAACTCTGGAGAAGGCAGCATCACTCAGAACCTCTAGGGTTTTCCAAACATAATGTCCACGTGCAAGCAAAAAAGCAAAAGAGGGTGTAACAACAAAGAGGACCAAGAGAAAAGGAACTGAATCAGATCCAGAGGCATCAGGTGTATATCAGCATGCTAGAGTATGCTAGAGGAATCAGATGCAAACCTCACCAGTTCGAAAATATACTTGAAAAAAGGAAACATTTCTGAGAATCAAAACTGACTCTAGAACTTTACAATAACTGTGACTGAATGTAAGAACTCAGTCTCTGGGCTTAACTTCAGATTGGACGTAGCTGAGGAGAGGATCAGTGAACTGAAAGATCAATCGTTTAAAATATATATATATATATATGAGGGAAAAAGTATAGAATATATTGAAGGAGCCTGTCGTTACACTACGTTGTTAAAAACTGTCAATGGGGACCCTCATGGTAGAGAAAAGACAGAAAGGGGACTAAGAAATGCCTCCAGGGGTTGAAACTAAAGAGCCTCTTAATGAAAGTGAAAGGGGAGAGTGAAAAAGCTGGCATAAAACTCAACATTCAAAACATGAAGATCATGGCATCCGGCCCCATCACTTCGTGGCAAATAAGTGGGGAAACAATGGAAACAGTGACAAACTTTATTTTCTTGGGCTCCAAAATTACTGCAGATGGTGAAATTAAAAGATCCTTGCTCCTTGGAAGGAAAGCTATGACAAACCTAGACAGCATATTAAAAAGCAGAGACATAACTTTGCCAACAAAGATTCATTTAGTCAGAGCTATGGTTTTTCCAGTAGTCATGTATGGATGTGAGAGTTGGCCCATGAAGAAGGCTGAACGCCAAGGAATCAATGCTTCTGAAGTGGGGAGTTGGAGAAGACTCTTGAGAGCCCCATGGACTGCTAGGAGATCCAATCAGTCAATCCTAACCCAAATCAGTCCTGAATATTCATTGGAAAGACTGATGCTGAAGCTCCAATACTTTGGCCACCTGATGCGAAGGACTGACTCATTGGAAAAGAACCTGATGATGGGGAAGACTGAAGGCAGGAGGAGAAGGGGACGACAGAGGATGAGCTGGTTGGATGGCATCACCGACTCGAAGGACATGAGCTTGAGCATGCTCCGGGAGTTGGTGATGGACAGGGAAGCCTGGCATGCTGCAGTCTGTGGGGTCGCAAGGGGTCAGACACTGAGCGACTGAACTGTTTGACAGGGAGTTGGTTCAAGAATCAGACCAGTGACTCAAAAATGAAAACCACACATTGGTTTCAGCAGCTCTGCGGGTGCCTAAGGCAAAAAGAAAATGTTCAAGTGCTCAGAGGAAAAAAGGTGTGGCTTTGAATGGCACAAAAGCACTGAGAGCTGACTTTCCCAGAACAAGGAAGTCAGAAGATCATGGACTGGCATCTGTAAAGTGCTGAAAAGCAAATAAGCACCAACGTGGAATTCTACACCCAACAAAAACACTCTTCAAACGTGAAAGCAAAAGAAAGACTTTTAGGGCAAATGGAAATGACACAACTCATCACCCACACACATGAACTAAAGAAAATATTAAGGCAGTGCTTTGGGAAAAAGAAAAGTAGTCTCTGATGGAAATATAAAAAACAAGTAAAGACCAACAATGAGGTAACTGTGAGAGTGAATGTTAACTCTACAAAACTGATGTTAACGCCAAAAATATATCAACAGTTTAAAGGAGAACAGTGACAAGGAGGGAACAGCTGTGTCAGGGAGGTGGTAAGAGTACTAAGTTAGGCTTGAATGTAAAACACACGCCGTGTCTGCGAATGTGAACCCAACAAGCCATGAATACCTGAAATGCGGCTGGCTCTACAATGAGATGCGCTGCAAGCCTGAAACACACACTGGATATTAAAGACTTGGCGTGAAAAAAAGAATGTGAACTATTTCATTAGGTTTTATCATGTTGGTTACACACTGAAATGATAATATTTGGGGTGTGTTAAAATAAAATGTATTACAGGTAATTTCACCTACTTCTGCTTTTACTCAGCGTGGCTACCGGAGTCTGAATTACATGAGTGACAAACCTGATGTAACTTATACACACGGAAGATTGTGTTCCCACGGATACATGTTATTTTCAAGAGCCCAAGGAACGTATAACAAAAGGAATATATACTGGGCCATTAGGAAAGCTCGAATTATTTCAAAGGACTGAAACAATGCAGGGTATACCTAGGGATTGCAACGGCCTGATGGTTTACGGGCCCTCAAACTTCACCCCGCACGTGGTGATGATCCTAGGAGGCAGGCACTTGGGAGGGGTCAGGCCAGGAGGGAATGGGCTCCCGTGCTGTGAGAACAGGGAGAAGCAGCAGGCAGTCTAGGAACCAGGAAACAGGCCTCACCAGACGTGGCACCTGCTGGTGATCTTGGGACTCCCCAGCCTCCAGGCCTACAAGAAACAACTTTCTGTTGTTTATCAGCTAGTCTACGGGTTTTGTAACAGCAGCCCAAAAGAGACGAAGACGGGGCTCTTTGATAGTGAAGGACAGGGAAGCCTGGCGTGCTGCAGTTCACGGGTCACAAAGAGCCCGACACGACTTCGTGAATGACCACCACCACCACCACCACCAGTTTATCTGAGTTAAGACTAAAACGGAACTCATGGCTTAAGCTATTTAGTCTGTTTAGCAGAGGCCAAAATGACTTGCATATTTTAAAGTATTTATCCAAAAGTGCCCCTTGGTAGCATTTTGCAGCCTGTACCTAATAGTATCAATACTTCGAAAATAAATTTAATAGTCGATACTTCTAAACTATAATATGTCAAAATATTTTCCTGTAAGAGACTTAGAATAATTTCTCTGTAACTCTCCCTCTTTCCCTCTATTACAGGCACTGAACAATTTTGCGGAAAAATCAGTTTGGTGTTAGCAAGTCACAGGCAGGATACTTACCACTTTAAACATTAGTAGCAGGAACAAAAAAAGATTAGTAGTATATACTATATATTTAGAGAATTATTTGCTGCCATTCATGTTGGAAGAGCAGAACATACCCATTTCCTTATGGTCCTTTCATAAACAATGCTGATTCCTTTTGGTATTGTCTGGTGAAGGGGAAACACTGTTATCAGAAAATGAAGCTAAAATCATAAGTTAGATAGGATGCTATTATTCTATTTTAGTAGGTTTCCGAATCGAGATTAGATAAACAACAGATGGGCTGCCTTCTGTGGCTGAAAAGAGAAATCATGGGTTTTTTGTTTGTTTTCTACACAAATAATTTTTTAAAAAAATTCTACAAATGACTCTACTCTGAACTTGACAGTCTTGGCTAAGCTGCTTCTCTTACCGTAACACATTTCTATTTATGAAACACAGGTTCTAGTATCAAAATTCTTAGGGACATATGTAATTGGATTAGATGGATGAAAGAGGAAAAAAAACAAAGGGGGAAACTTTAGGAAAGGACACATGTTCTTTTGAAAATCAATGTTTAAAAGACAAAATGATGATTCTAATACAGAATATAAAAACAATTCTTTTTTAAACCTCAGGAATTATGTACTTGCAACAACAGAATAATGAAATTTTTCTTTGTGCATGGCATTCTAGTAAGAGGCTGAACTTTATTTTCTCATTTAATCTTCACAGCCACCTATGAGGTAGATATTACTGTATTTAACATATGATTCCCTATATTTACATGAGGAAACGGAGACTCAAAATGTTACAGATGGGACTTTAAATCCCATGTTTTTAATAAATATGTTACATATGAATGGCTTTCTAGAAATATCTTCAAACTTTGAAATGTTTAACTCTTTCATAAAGTGCTTTGAGCCTCTAGGTAGCCCCAAAACAAATACAAGGAAATACTTTAAAAGGAAAAAATAATAATAACTAAGTACCTGGAAAATTAGTGTTACTTAAATAATACATAAGATGACACATATTCTAAGAATAAACTTTACCGATTTTAAACTGTACAATATACATTATTCTGAAAACTCAAGCTACAGTTCATGACCAACTCTTTTCAGACATTAAATATTACCTTCTCAAGAATTATTTAACACACATTTTTTAAAAAGTGTTCTTGTAGAAAACAGTTGGTGTAAAGCATTTTAAAATCCAACAGTGAATTCCTGTTTTCAGCAAGGACATTCATTTTAAATATTTTAAAATACTTTACACAAGCCCACTTTTCTTCAAATCAGGGACTTAAATACGTGCAACTTACTTGAAACCCAACTGGGTATTTTGAAACAATGTGATCTACTACCGCAAACAATTTTCAAATGTTTGAAAGTTTCATTAATAAGAAATGACACTGATAGAAACCCCACCGATATTCACGTGAACATTTATTCAAATATTATGTTCTCCAAGACACCTGAGGAGGCTACTTCAAGGATCACATCATTGCTTAATACATTTTAAAAGCCTCTCATTAGGAATTATCCTCAAAACTTGACACGCATTCTTTGAGGCATGCTCAGTAACAGAAAATCGCATTCGATTATGTATGGATATTACTTCAAATAGGAATTCAATAGCTCTCGGCTCAGTCTACAAGTCTGTCTAACATTCCTCTCCAGTGAAATCCTGAAGGAAAACTAACACTGTAATTCTAGTGTCTGAGTTTCATTCACATGAGGCACCCAGAGCAGTCACAGTCACAGAGAAATGAAGTAGAACAGTGGTTGCCGAAGGCCAGGAGACAGGGAGGAACGGAGAATCGCAGAGTTCCGGTTTGGAAAGATGAAATTTCTCTCTCTACTTCAAAGATACCATGACAGAGGATTTTTACAGGATGAAATACCGACTCTTTCAACGAGCAGACAGTCCCTATTCATTGTAAAAACTGTTTCAAAGAACAGGAGGAAAAGACCTCACTTGATGACGCTGTTACATCCTTGACACCAGAAAGGAAAAATACGTGGCAAGAAAAGAAAAACTAGTACTGTCGCAGTCTGTATCTCTCATGAGTATAGGCACAAAAATCTTAAATGGAACATAGGAACTGGAATGTGAGATATGAACTTGGCCTTGCTTGCACCAACAGGATTTCTACAAAGAAGACATATGAGAATTTACACACAATTAGAGCTAGCAGGAGAGTTCAGCAGGGATGCTCAAGATAAGGTCAATATATAAAACTCAGTGGCATTCTTGGAGACCAGCAATAACCAACTAGAAAAGATCTCATTCACAATTGAAACAAACACTGTAAGGTACCTAGGAACAAATTAATGAATACACACATAAAGAAACAAAAAGATACTAAAACTCAGTATCACAAAGATAGAAATTTCCCCTGCATTCAGTTAAAACCTAAAACAATTTCAACAAAATACAACCTGATTCTCATGAAAAAATTATTCCAAAATTCAAACAGAAGAGTGCCAGGAACAGTTAAAATAATTTTCAAGATGCATAAGGTAGAGGAAATGTGGGATTGAAACAAGGTTGTTCAAACAGAGCAGTAAATAAGGGAGCCTAAAAATGGAACTTGTATATTACAGTAATGCACTAGTATTTACATGGGCTATTTGATAAACGGATGCACCATTTATATGAAAAACTAAAATTGGTACTCATAACATAGATAAAAATTAATTTCAAGAGATTAGAGTCGTGAATTAAAGATCAAATAGAAAAAACTGCTGGAAGAAAACAGCAGACCATTTTGATGATTTTTAGAGGCAGGCAGGGATTTCTTAAACACAAAACGCAAAGAAAACACAAAGTGAAAAGACAAGCTAGAGAGCAGGAGAAGATATGTGCAATGCAAGTAACTGAAGAAGAATTAAAACAAGAATAACAACAAAAGGCAAATAACCTGACAGAGCAGAGGACAAAGGCAACAAATAGGCCAATCACAGAAGACAAACCCCAAACAGCCAATAAACATAGGCAAACACCGAGGCACAAGGGAAATAAAAACAAAAATCAAGACAGGCTTGAGATACTGTCTCAAAGGTTGACAAAAACTCTAAAGCCTGAGAACACCAAGATGGGGCGCAATGGGGAATCCCAACTCTATACTGCCAGTGGAAATTAAAAGGACCACTTGAGCTGAAGATGCCTGTATATTAAAATGCCACGACTACACTTTTAGGTATCCAACCCATGAACATTCTTGGTGATGTACAAGGAACATAGGTATCACAACAGTAAAACACTTGGAACTCTATGTCCCTCAGTAAAAGAATGAGTAAAGGCATTAAAGTGCATTTGTCCATTAAATCTCTCTACTGCAGTTACAATGAACAAGTTGGTGCTACACACACTGTCATGTATATTCTCAGTAACTTCAACATGGCATTTGCTAAAGTTTCGTACTGAATGGTTTAAAAAACAGTTTATGTACGCACGTGTGTGTGTAAATACCAGCAACAGCAGCAACAATAAATGAAAAAATGAGTAACAGGACAAACAGTCGAGCACTTCTTATACAGAAGGCACTCTTCTAACTGCATGCAGAGGAGACAGAGTCTACTACTATTTCTATCTAACACGATTTCTCTTTTATTACTATGAGATTCCATTACTCATTCTATAGATGAGCAATTGAAGTGGAAAGAGGTGAAGCTGATCAAAAACTATAAAACTAGTAAATAATAAGAGTGAGATATGAAGCCAGGATTCCTGACCCAGACTTTATACCTTAATAACTCCGTTAGTTATTATACCATTTTCTATTCTTTCTAGGATGTTGGAAATCCAACATTATTTCTGTAAGTTGTGGAAATTAAAACCATTTATAGCAGCTATGACTGTAAACAAATGAATACACACACAGATTTTTATATAGCTCAAACTGGTTCTAAAGATGCTAAAGATTCTTAGAAAAGTCGTAGCATCACAACTACTCCAATTTACTGATTTACATGTTTGAGGTCTGGTATTTTTCAGGTCATTCTTTCAGAGCCAAACATTATTTCTTTTATAGTCCTAAGATAATATATATTGGGAATCCTAGAAACCTTACATGGAGAAGCACATGATGTAATTCAATCCTCTCTTTCTCTCTCATTAGAGGCAAAATTTGATTACTTAGCTTCAGGCCTGAAAACTCATATTCAGAGTTTTTAATAAGCAATTCTATCAAGAAATGTACTAAAATTTCAATTATTCATTTTTTCTGGTCCCTTAATTACAGGTTTTTTAAAAGCCAGCAGCGAATATTTGTAATATTATAATATTATATTATATATAATATAAATGATGATGATATAATAATTAAAATGTAATTTTGTGTAGAATTATTTATACCACAAAATGAAAAAGGAGCTGGCATTTTCAGTATGAAGTATTTACAAGAATTGACTATGTGCTAATCACACACTCCTGTTTCCAGGAAAACTGGAACGTTTCTCAAAAATGTCTTTTCTTCTCAATCTACACATTCCCATTCTCAGTGCCATCATCTACTAACCTATAAAACATGCTTTGAAAAACATGTTCCTGCGTTTAAAGAGTTCACTAGGGGAACTCTACTAGGGGAAAGAGACAAGTAAACAGAAGTTATCTATAATGCATAAGTACTTTAATAAAGTAAGCAAGCCACTTAACATTTCTAAGCCTCAAATGAGACAGATGTTTAAGAACTCTAAATTACAGAGGGAACTGGAATAAATCATCTCTCAGGTCCTCTCTAGATCTAAAATTCTATGATTATCTGATCTCTTTAAATTAAAAGGTAAATCACAAAATATTCAGTATGCAAAAAAGAAAAACTAAGACCAACTAAGAGATGAAACTGTTTGTACAAATGCATTCGAATGTTTTCCAAAACTGTTAAAACTCCTGTTCTAAGTATCAGTAAAATTTCCACAGACACTGTCTTTTAATCAACATCTTCCCCTCAAACCTGCAGACTTCTAAGTAATCAACAAGCAACTATTTTGTGATATCAGAAGTAAACTGCTTAAAAGCCCATGGCTTGGACTCAAGAAAGTGATCTTTTGAAAGGAAGATGTTAACAGAAACGAGTGTATCACATTCTTACCACAATAAATTTGTTCATTAACTTCACTTTAAAATTTTAAAGTTCAGGTTTTTCATGAAGAGTTAAAAAAAAAACAACAACAAGCTAAGATGAGCTCTGTTCACTGTTAAATATTTTGAAATTTAGAACAAGGTTTCCCTAACCTGATATGGACATGGAATGTGATCTTCTCTGCAGCATTCTTGTATCCACGTTGTTTCCCAGATGCCATGGTAAGTTTGCTCATAAAAGTAGCATCCAATTACAACCCTGAGTGGTTCAAGATACAGAGTGCTGAAAACACTAATCCGGATCAGAAACTTCACCAGTTTATCCTGGTTTTCCTTTTCTAATGGAATCTCAACTCGCACTCTATTCAGGGATATAATGCCGGAGGCAACGGCACCCCACTCCAGTACTCTTGCCTGGAAAATCCCATGGATGGAGGAGTCTGGTGGGCTGCAGTCCTCGGGATCGTGAAGAGTCTGACACGACTGAGCAACTTCACTTTCATTTTTCACTTTTACTTGTCACTTTCATGCATTGGAGAAGGAAATGGCCACCCACTCCAGTGTTCTTGCCTGGAGAATCCCAGGGACAGGGGAGCCTGGTGGGCTGGTGTTTATGGGGTCGCACAGAGTTGGAGACGACTGAAGCGACTTAGCAGCAGCAGCAGCAAAAGGAGTGAAACCCCAACTACCACACACAGGCAGAGGGGTGCAAGAACAAAATACCTCAGGGCATCAACATCGCAGAGGCCAACAAAACACACGCCACTGATACCGTCACCTTCAATTTTATTCATCGCTGAGAGGATGACGGTCAGCGTTCCAGGGATGCCCCACGCACTGGCATGAAAGAGCAAGGCTTTCTTCTCGATAGCTTCACTACACCACTTTGGCACAGCTGCCAAGAACCACGTGATGGTAAGAATCACCCACCAAATGCTGGCAGCCATAGTGAAAAAAATAGAGTATCATAAAAAGCATGATACAGGCTTTGTTATGAGATCCTTGAGTCACTGTGGAAGCCTTATACTGTGCAGGGCTGGATGCACTGGAAGCGACACGGTCCTCAAGCAAAAACCCAATAAAGAAAATTAATGACACCATCATGTAGCAGACGGCATACATTATAATGGGGCTTTCAGGATAATGGAAACTTATCACATCAATCAAAAATCAATAGATGTGTATATTCCATTATTTTAACTATTATTTGCCTGATTTTGTAACTGCCATTTGTCTGGGGTTCATCTTTGGTTTCTCATTGTTGGATATTTGTTTTAATCTCACTTAATGCCATAACAAACCACTTGTGGAATCTTTGTTTCTGACCAGAGATCAAGTCCTGAACCTCTGGAGTAGGAGCACTGACTCCGAGACCCTAGACTACCAGAGAATAGCCGTAGGGAGTATCAAATAGTGAGAATCACACACAGGAAACGACTTGAACACAAGATCCAGCATCGCCCAACCACCAGCAGCACCCTGTGCAGGACGCCTCAGCTAAACAACAAACAAAACACAAGTACAAACTCAATCATCAGCAGATAGGATTACCACCTCACTCAGCCTTACCCAGGAGAGGAAACACAAACAAACAGAAACTCAGCACAAATCTCACTCTACACAAAGCTTACACAACCACTGGACCAGCCTTAGGAGGGCAGAAACCAAAAGAAAGAATTCAACCTTCTTCAATGAAAGAATTCAACTTCGCTTGAAGCCTGGGAAAAGGAGACTTCAAACACAACAAGTTCAGAAAAAATTATGAAAAGGCAGAGAAATACTACACAGATGAAGGAGCAAACCAGAAACACAGAATTCCAAATAAATGAAGAGGAAATAGACAAACTACCTGAAAAACAGTTCAGAATAAGGATAGTAAAGAGAATCAAAAACCTTGAAAACAAAACGGAGAAAATGCAAGAATCAATTAACAAAACCTAGAAGAATTAAAAGAAAGAAAATAACCGAGGATAGTCTCGGAGACCTCTGGGACAACAGCAAAGGCACCAACATTCAAATTAGAGGGGCCCCAGAAGAATGAGAAAAAAAGAAAGGGTATGAGAAAAATTTTGAGAGATTATAGTTCAAAACTTCCCCAACGTGGAAAAGGAAACAGTCAATCAAGTCCAAGAGGCTCACAGAGTCCCATACAGGATCCACGCAAGGAGAAACACGCCAAGACACACACTAATCGAAGTAACAAAGACTAAACACAAAGAAAGAATATTCAAAGCAGCAAGGGAGAAGCCACAAGTAACATCCAAGGGAAACCCCATACACTTGACAGCTATCTTTCAGCAGAAACTCTGCAGGCCAGAAGGGAATGGTAGGATATATCTCAAGTACTGAAAGGGAAAAATCTACAACCAAGATTACTGTACCTGGAAAGGATCTCATTCAAAAGTGATGGAGAAATAAAAACCTTTTCAGACAAGCAAAAGTTAAGAGAATTCAGTACCACCAAACCAGCTTTACAACAAATGTTAAAAGGACTGATACAGTCAAGAAATAGAACAGAAGAAAAAAGATCTAAAAAATCAACCCCAAACAATTAAGGAAATGGCAAGAGCAACATATAGAGCAATAATTACTTTAAATGTAAATGGATTAAATGCTCCAACCAAAAGACACAGACTGGCTGAATGGATAGAAAAGCAAGACTCATATATATGCTGTCTACAAGAAACCCACTTTAGACCTAACAACACATATAGACTGAAAGGGAGAGGATGGAAAAATATATTGCATGCAAATGGGAAGGAAAAGAAAGCTGGAGTAGCAATCCTCATATCAGACAAAGTAGACCTTAAAATAAAGACAAGTACAAGCGATAAGGAAGGACACTACAGAATGATCAAGGGATCAGTCCAAAAGGAAGACATAACAATTATAAATATCCATGCACCCAACATAGGAGCACCTCGATACCTAAGACAAACACTGACAGACACCAAAGGAGAAACTGACAGTAACACAATAGTAGTAAGACTCTAATGCCACACTCACACCAATAGATAGATCATCAAAGCAGAAAACTAATAAGGAAACACAAGTCTTAAATGACACATTACATGAGATGGATCTCATTGATATCTTCAGGACATTCCATCCAAATGCAGAAGAATACACCTTCTTCCCAAGGGCACATGGAACATTCTCCAAGCTAGACCACATCTTAGGTCACAAATCACACCTCAGTAAATTTAAGAAAATTGAAATCGTATCAAGCATCTCCTCCGACCACAATGCTATGAGACCAAATATCAATTACAAGAAAAAAACTGTAAGAAACACAAACACACAGAGATAAACAACATGTTTCTAAATCACCAACAGGTTACTGAAGAAGATAAAAGGGAAATAAAAAATTCCTAGAAACAAATGACAATGAAAATATGACAACTCAAAACATGGGATGCCACAAAAGCAGCTCCAAGAGGGAAGTTCATGACAAAACAATCCTACCTCAAGAAACAAGAAAAATACGGACTAGACAGCCTAACTTTACACCCAAAACAACTGCAGACAAAAGAAAAGCCCCGAAATTAGTAGAAGGAAGGAAATCACAAACATCCAAACAGAAGTAAATGAAAAAGAAATGAAAAAAAGACAATAATAAAGATGAATAAAACTAAAAGCTGGTTCTTCAAGAAGATAAACAGAATTGACAAACCTTTAACCAGATTCATCAAGAAAGAGACAGAGAAAAATCAAATCAACAAAATCAGAAATGGAGAGGTTACCTCAGACAATTCAGAACTACAAAGGATTATGAGACTATTATGAGCAACTATGGTCATGAAATGGATAACCTGGAAGAAATTAAAAGATTCTTAGAAAACTTCTATCTTTCAAGACTGAACCAGGAAGAAATAGAAATTATGAACAACCTAATGGCAAGCACTGAAATTGAACCTGAGATCAAAAATCTCCCAAAAAACAAAAGCCCAGGACCAGATGGCTTCAAAGGAGCATTCTATCAAATATTTTGAGAACATCTAATACCTATCCTTCTAAAATGCTTTCAAAAATTGCAGCGGAAGGAACACTTCCAAACCCATACTACAAGGTTACCAGCAACCTGATACTAAAACCAGAAAAAGACAATTAAAAAAAAACAACAAAACACTCTAGGCCTATAGTACTGATGAACAGAGATGCAAAGTCCTCAACAAAATTTTAGCTAACAGAATTCAGCAACACATCAAAAAGCTCATACACCATGATCAAGTTGGCTTTATACCAGGAATGCAAGGATTTTTCAATATATGCAAATCAATCAATGTGATACACCAGATTAACACATTGGAAAAAAGATCTTTATCTCAATGGATGCAGAAAAAGCCTTTGACAAAATGTAGCACCAATTTATGATTAAAACTCTTCAAAAAATGGGCACAGAAGGAACCTTCCTCAGCACAGTAAAGGGCATATATGGTAAGTCTACAGCAAACATTCTTCGCAATGGTGAAAAACTGAAAGCATTCCTGTCGGGAGCCGCGTTAGGCATTACTGACAAAATGGAGGCACAGCCCCCAGCCCCTCTCCTCATTCCGCAGGCACAGACCTGGGATGAAGGAGGTAGGCCTTGTCATTCTGACTTCTCTTTTCCTTTCCTCCGCTGAGTTGACTGAAAAGGAATACTAAGGTGCTTATTGTTCTTGAGAGGAGCATGAGAAGGCACAAAGCCTTCTGCAGCTGTGCTCAGAGAATAATTCATAAAGTTAATCATTGACATTTGTTTAAGGACTTACAAAAGAGTGTTCCAGGATGACCACATAGGCCGAGCTTGAGGCCATGGGAGGGATTGCTATCTGAAGCTTAATTGTGAGGAAAATGTTTATGGCAAAGGAGTTTACTGAATTTAGGGCTTCAGTTCAGTTCAGCTGCTCAGTCGTGTCCGACTCTTTGCCACCCCATGAATCGCAGCACGCCAGGCCTCCCTGTCGATCACCAACTCCTGGAGTTCACTGAGACTCATGTCCATCAAGTCAGTGATGCCATCCAGCCATCTCATCCTCTGTCGCCCCCTTCTCCTCTTGCCCCCAATCCCTCCCAACATCAGAGTCTTTTCCAATGAGTCAACTCTTTGCATGAGGTGGCCAAAGTACTGGATTTTCAGCTTTAGCATCATTCCTTCCAAAGAATTCCCAGGGCTGATCTCCTTCAGAATGGACCGGTTGGATCTCCTTGCAGTCCAAATGACTCTCAAGAATCTTGTCCAACACCACAGTTCAAAAGCATCAATTCTTTGGTGCTCAGCTTTCTTCACAGTCCAACTCTCACATCCACACATGACCATTGGAAAAACCACAGCCTTGGCTAGACAGACGATTGTTGGCAAAGTAATGTCTCTGCTTTTCAATATGCTATCTAAGTTGGTCATAACTTTCCTTCCAAGGAGTAAGCATCTTTTAATTTCATGGCTGCAGTCACCATCTGCAGTGACTTTGGAGCCCCCCCAAAAATAACGTCTGACACTGTTTCCACTGTTTCCCCATCTATTTCCCATGAAGTGATGGGACTGGATGCCATGATCTTTGTTTTCAGAATGTTGAGCTTTAAGCCAACTTTTTCACTCTCCTCTTTGACTTCCATCAAGAGGCTTTTTAGTTCCTCTTCACCTTCTGCCATAAGGGTCGTGCCATCTGCATACCTGAGGTTATTGATATTTCTTCTGGCAATCTTGATTCCAGCTTGTGTTTCTTCCAGCCCAGCGTTGAAGAGATAGGAACCTGGAATGTCAGGTCCATGAATTTAGGGCTTAGAAATAATTAAAACAGTTAGAAGTTAAAGATTTTAAGGAATGCTGTAAAGTTAGCACATTTTACTATCGCTGATAGAAGTTAGGAATTTTTAGAGACACTACACCTAGAAGCCTTTTTAAGAGATAGTGAGCTCAGGATGTTAGGGGCAAACAGGATTTAGGAAGATAAGTAGTAAACTGAGGAATGTAGCATGAGTTACAATGTAGCATGGGTTAACTTGTGATTAGCATGTAATCACACGTTAACTACAGGACATATTAGAGGAGGTAGATAGTAGATGATAAGCCTGATTCCCAGGGAATCACTGAAGCAGGACTCTGTTTGAAGAGCAACAATGATTTATGGAGATAATAATCTGGGAGAGGGGGATCTGAAAATGTCAAACCTCTGGTCTAATGTTTTTGTAAAAGAATAAAACAGAATCTTAAACTTGAAATAAACAGGCAGTCCAAAAGAAAACTGAGAGGCTGTCTCATTACTCTCCAACACCATCCATCTCTTCAGGTTGATTCCCCGGCACATTCCCCCTAAGATCACGAACAAGATAAGGGTGTCCACTTTCATCACTATTATTCAACAGAGTTCTGGAAGTCCTAGCTACAGTAATCAGAGAAGAAAAAGAAACAAAAGGACTTCAGATCAGAAAAGAAGTCAAGCTCTGTTTGCAGATGACATGATACTGTACATAGAAAACCCTAAAGACAGTATCAGAAAATGACTAGAGCTAATCAGTGAATTTAGCAAAGTTGCAGGATACAAAATCAATCCACAGAAATCACTTGCATTTCTATATACTAACAATGAAAAATCATAAAGAGAAATTAAGGAATCAATCCCATTCACCATTGCAACAACAAAAATTAAATATCTAGGAATAAACTTACCTAAGGACACAAAAGAACTGTACACAGAAAAGTGTAAGACACTGATGAAAGAAATCAAAGATGACACAAACAGAGGGAGCCATCTTCCATGTTTCTGGGTAGGAGGAATCAATATTGTGAAAATGACTATGCTACCAAATGCAATCTACAGATTCAACGTGATCCTTATCAAATAACCAATGGCATTTTTCACAGAACTAGAACAAGATATTTCACAATTCATATGGAAACACAAAAGATCCTGAATAGCCAACGCAGTCCTGAGAAAGAATGGAGTTATCAACCTTCCTGACTTCAGATTATACTACAAAGCAACAGTCATCAAGACAGTATGGTACTGGCACAAAAATAGACCAATGGAACGAGATAGAAAGGCCAGAAATAAACCCGTGCACCTATGGGTCCCTTGTTTTTGACAAAGGAGGCAAAAATTTACAATGGGGCAAAGACAGGCTCTTCAATAAATGGTGCTGGGAAAACTGGACAGCTACACGTAAAAGAATGAAATTAGAACACTTCCTAACACCTACATGAAAATAAACTCAAAATGGATTAAAGCCCGAAATGTAAGACCAGAAACTATAAAACTCTTAGAGGAAAACATAGGCAGAACACTCGATGACATAAATCAAAGCAAGATACTCTATGACCCACCTCCTAGAGTAATGGAAATAAAAACGAAAGTAAACAAGTGGGACCTGATTAAACTTGAAAGCTTTTGCACAGCAAAGGAAACGACAAGAAGGTGAAAAGACAGCCCTCAGAATGGGAGAAAATAATAACAAAGGAAACAACTGACAAAGGATTCATTTCCAAAATATACAAGCCGCTCATACAACTCAATGCCAGAAAAACAAACCACCCAACCAAAGAGTACGAAAAAGACCTAAAGAGACATTTCTCCAAAGAAGACATACAGATGGCTAACAAACACATGAAAAGATGCTCAACACTGCTCATTATGAGAGAAATGCAAATCAAAGCTACAATGAGATATCACCTCACAGCGGTCACAATGGCCATCATCATAAAATCTACAAACAAGAAATGCCCGAGAGGGTGTGGAGGAAAGGGAACGCTCTTGCACTATTGCTGGGAATGTAAACTGATACAGCCACTATGGAAGATGGTATGGAGATTCCTTAAAAAACGAGGAATAACACCACCATAGGACCCAGCAATCCCACTCCTAAGCATATACCCTGAGGAAACCAAAGTTGAAAGAGACCCATGTAGCCCACTGTTCATTGAAGCACTATTTACAAGCGCCAGAATATGGAAGCAACCTAGATGTCCATTGACAGGTGAATGGATAAGGAAACTGTGCTACATGTATGCAATGGAGTATTACTCAGCCATCAAGACGAAGGCATCTGAGTCAGTTCTGATGAGGTGGATGAACCTAGAACCTATGATACAGAGTGAAGTGAGTCAGAAAGAGAAAGAGAAATATTGTATTCTAATGCATATATATGGAATCTAGAAAAACAGTACTGAAGAATTTATTTATAGGCCAACCGTGGAGAGACAGACATAGAGAAGAAACTTATGGACACGGGGAGAGGGAAGGAGAGGATGAGACATTCTTCACCACTTCAAATCCTGTTTTATTATGCTTGTGTTAGAGCCCAAGAAATCTGCATTTTGACAATTTTCCAGACTTGACAAAGCATCACACGCACAGTACAGAAAAACCCAGGACGTGCTGCAGACACACTCACATGATCGGAAGTAGTGTTCTCATGAACTTCCTGCATTTTCAGTTTTCTTGGCAGCACCAGTTTCTAAGCCTTCAGACTCCCATCAACAAGATATTCAGTAGTTACATGCATCAAATAGTTTCCAAGAAACTGTCACTGATATTAAGTTTGCCAAATACAAGTATAAGCGTAGACTGAAGCCGATTAATACAAACCATTTTCTTCACAAGGCTTGGATTATAAAGCCAAATGACAGAAACATTGCACAGAGGCATTTATTAGAACTCTGCAGTAAGCCAGGGCTTTAAGAGAAAAACACCTAAAAAACACTCTATCCTTGAGTCCAAAAGAAGGCACCAACTTGGAACACAACACAAGATACAGCAGCATGATGTATGAAGCAATCAAGATTGCTGGGAGAAACACCAATAACCTCAGATATGCAGACGACACCACCCTTATGGCAGAAAGTAAAGAGGAACTAAAAAGCCTCTTGATGAAAGTCAAAGAGGAGAGTGAAAAAGTAGGCTTAAAGCTCAACATTCAGAAAACGAAGATCATGGCATCTGGTCCCATCACTTCATGGGAAATGGATGGGGAAACAGTGGAAACAGGGTCAGACTTTATTTTCAGGGGGCTCCAAAGTCACTGCAGATGGTGACTGCAGCCATGAAATTAAAAGACGCTTACTCCTTGGAAGGAAAGTTATGACCAACCTAATAGCATATTGAAAAGCAGAGACATTACTTTGCTGACTAAGGTCTGTCTAGTCAAGGCTATGGTTTTTCCTGTGGTCATGTATGGATGTGAGAGTTGGACTGTGAAGAAGGCTGGGCGCCAAAGAATTGATGCTTTTGAACTGTGGTGTTGGAGAAGACTCTTGAGAGTCCCTTGGACTGCAAGGAGATCCAACCGGTCCATTCTGAATGAGATCAGCCCTGGGATTTCTTTGGAAGGAATGATGCTAAAGCTGAAACTCCAATACTTTGGCCATCTCATTCGAAGAGTTGACTCATTGGAAAAGACTCTGATGCTGGGAGGGATCGGGGTAGGAGGAGAAAGGGACGACAGAGGATGAGATGGCTGGATGGCATCGCCGACTTGATGAACGTGAGTTTGGGTGAACTCCGGGAGTCGGTGATGGACAGGGAGGCCTGGCGTCCTCCAATTCATGGGGTGGCAAAGAGTCGGACACGACTGAGCGACTGAACTGAACTGAACTGAGGACTAAAAATATTGATCTAATACTAATAAATCATGTTGGTATGTGTGGTTGTCGGATAGGATTCTCGGGAGACTTAAATTCACAGTTGTTGACGTAAAGGATTAATTCTACTTAGCTTCTTCATGAATCTACACCATGAGTATTCCACTAAGGGAATGACAAGGATGATAGGCATCATACTATGCTTCCACTCATGGATTTCTAGGCATTGCTCACAATACAGATCTGATTTTCAACATTAGGATTCTTCCAGTGTTCTTCAACGGCATTTGTTTTTCTGTTCAGTTCAGTTCAGTCACTCGGTCATGTCCGACTCTGCGAGCCCAGTGAACCGCAGCACGCCAGGCCTCCCTGTCCATCACCAACTCCCAGAGTCTACCCAAACTCGTGTTCATTGAGTCGGTGATGCCATCTCATCCTCTGTCGTCCCCTTCTCCTGCCTTCAATCTTTCCCAACATCAGGGTCTTTTCACATGAGTCAGCCCTTCGCATCAGGTGGCCAAAATATGGGAGTTTCAGCTTCAACATCAGTCCTTCCAATGAACACCCAGGACTGATCTCCTTTAAGATGGACTGGTTGCATCTCCTTGCAGTCCAAGGGACTCACTCTCAAGAGTCTTCTCCAACACCACAGCTCAAAAGCATCAATTCTTCGCCACTCAGCTTGCTTCACAGTCCAAATTTCACATCTATACATAACAACTGGGAAAACCATAGCCTTGACTAGATGGACCTCTGTTGGCAACGTAATGTTTCTGCTTTTGAATATGCTATCTAGGTTGGTCATAACTTTCCTTCCAAGGAGTAAGCGTCTTTTAATTTCATGGCTAAAATCACCATCTGCAGTGATTTTGGAGCCCACAAAAATAAAGTCTGACACTGTTTCCACTGTTTCCGCATCTATTTCCCATGAAGTGATTGGACCAGATGCCATGATCTTCATTTGCTGAATGGTGAGCTTTAAGCCAACTTTTTCACTCTCCTCTTTCACTTTCATCAAGAGGCTTTCTAGTTCCTCTTCACTTTCTGCCAGAAGGGTGGTGTCATCAGCATATCTAAAACTCCATTAAATCTACACTTAAGAGGATCATTTCTTTATGTCAGCACAATCTCATTAATGAATTACACATGATATGCAGTTTAGGATCCATCTACATTATGCTTATAACTGCATGCTGCTGCTGCTAAGTCGCTTCAGTTGTGTCCAAGTCTGTGCGACCGCATGGACTGCAGCCTACCAGGCTCCTCCATCCATGGGATTTTCCAGGCAAGAGTACTGGAGTGGGGTGCCATGGCCTCATCCTGTAACTGCATAGTGATACACCAATTCAACTTACTGCTATGGGAGAAAAACACCATTTAATGAGACATGAAGACAAAGCACAGACCCGACAAGGGCACACACGCTGTGGACCATAGCACGGCCATGACCAGAGCAAGTGGGGGATGGGGGAGGGGAGATGGATGGGAAACTACCGCCTCAGCGGCGGGGGAGGGGTCTGGACTGATGACGACCAAGCAGACAACAGGATGAGACAGGAAATCTAAACCAATGATGAAAGCAGACACACCGCCAGAGAACTCCAACAGCGAGGAAAACATACAGAACTGTTCTGTAACAAATATTCCGAAAGAAATCAAGCATGAAACCACAGAGAAATCCTCAAAGAGTTTTAAATGGCAACTAATTAGCCAATGATGCAAATTATAAAAACAGTGTGTCAAAAGACCACAAAATGGACTAGTTACTTCACAGGCCGCTAAAAGGATTCACGGTTAATTTAATTATAAGCTGACTAACAATGCAGCTAACATGAAATGGGTGGTCACAGAAAAAAGAGATAATACAAGTCCAGTTACAAAGCAGAGTGTTGTACACATGATTTCACAGAGTAAACAGCAATGCACTTACAAAATCCAAGCTAAACACGCAAGAAACTAGAACACGTGCTTTAGAGCCACACACTCTGTCACCAAAAGCCCTAGGTCGTCATCCCAGTTTTAGACTCAGAAAAGTGAGGCAGCCCAACCTCTTCCCTGGGGCCCTGGGGCACCAGGCTCTTAACCTGGTTTCACACGCAGGGCTGGCCTGAGCCCGCGGCCGGGTCCATCAGCAAGCAGACCATGGAGATTCTTGGTTTTGTTCCCATCGCATGCCCTGCACCCTGCAGCCAGGCAGCCCCAATGGAACATGTGCTGCACGGCTTTCCCACGCCATGAGGGCTGCCTATGGTTACTTTCACGAAGCAGTCTGCTCCCTGAGACAAAAACTTCCCTGCAGCTGCTGTGCCCAGCACAGGCCAGGCTCAACGTTACAGAGGCAGGCTCTGGCTGAATTCATGATGTCGGGCTAAGCCCGTGGTCCAAATATCAAGAATAATTTGTCACTGTGGAATGACTAAAGACTAGGCAGTTTAAAAACTTTTAGACCTCTAAGTGTAGCAAGTGTACCTGATTTTCTTATGGGTAAAAAGAGAAAAACCAAAAAAACGAACAAACAAAAGAAAACCAGGGTCCTGGGGAAAGGATGCTGCAGAGAGGAGGCAGACACACACCACAGTCGTAATGCCCAGCTGGTCTCCCTCCCGGGCTGGGCTGTGCTGCCTCCTTCAGGGCTTGGAGTGCCCACTCTGGGGCTCCCAGGAGCCGGCAAGCAGGTTGAGGGAGCTCACCGATTTAAAACGACGGAGGCTGCCTAAGCTCCCCCTGCCCTCCCTGCTCTCAGTCTCCTCGGCCCGCTGCTTCGTGTTCTCCTTCTCTTCTTCCATCAACCTAAATAGAATAAAACCTGTCACCTGCCTTTGTCAGCAGAGGAACGTGTCCAGACAACAAATTTGGGCTGCCATTCTGTGTCACGATGAGCAAATTCCAGAAACACTTGCTCAATTAACATCTCAGCCAAAAGGTTCGGCTTTTCCTCTTTTGAATATTCTCAAACTTAGAACTAACTTAGCATTGAGTCTTACAAACTGGCCCCTGATCATTCACGCTTGATTTCACTTCTTTCCTCTAACATTCTGAAGGGGCCCTGGTGGCGACGCTCTTCCTGTCAGGAGATACCTGATGTTGACAACCTTTACCTCCCCGCTCTCAGGGCAGAGATGCACGTCAGTGCTGCAAGTCTTTTCCACTGGGAATCGGGAACTGGGTACAATCAAAACAGCAATTCACGAACAAGCTGGAGCAGACCAGATGAAGTGCTGAGTTGATCTTTTTTTTTTTCTTTTTAATGCAAGGTTGAATATGAACAAACACATCACTTGAGGAAGTTCTGCACCAGCTTTGTGTGAGTTTCTGGATTCAGGTCAATGTGCTGCATTAACCTAGAACTCACGGTTTCTGCTCTTCTCCCCTAATGTGTCGTGGATGATTTTATATAGCAGTTTAAATACACGATGATGCAAATAAAATGATTTGCAAATTAAAATACAAGATTCTTACAGGAAGTAAACTCTCCAGCTTCACTTCTACTTATACATCTCAAAAGTTTTTCACTGTTGATAACAAGTTGATGGACAGAATCTAACATTTACATGAAGTCAACTTGTTGCATAAGGAAAAATCACGTTTACATGACAACTTGCTGTAAAATAAAATATTAATATATAACTGTACCATACTTCCTGCGGGGACGCAGACAGACCATCTTTCTGAGCTTGTATGTGCTCCAACACGGCCTAGAAAGCCGTCTGTCTTGGCGTCAAATGGGCAGGTGGCACCAGCTGCGTTTGCTGGTTGTCCCATTCCCCCCCCCCCTCGCCTTTTCCCCAGCCCGCCACGCTCGGCTGACAGGAATGGGCACCTCGGCCTGGGCTGATGTGATGAGAACAGTCTGAGCAGCAGCTCTGCCTGGTCCTGTGCAGGGTCATCGGCCTGCGGCCACTCTGAACGTGCACTCGGGACACGGGCACAGCTGTGCGGGTGTGGCACCAGGCAGGCCTCCGGGCCCCCAGCCACCCGGCTGCACCCAGACCCAAGGACCCCTGCTCACCATGAGGCCAGCCATTGGATTCTATCCCATTTTGTAAATTGTTATAACTGCCAAGATGGTGTCTAAAGAAAACAACTTAAATATACTGATGAGATGAGAAAAACTCAAACACACGTCCTTGGACCACTGTCTTACAACAAACCAATCTTCACACTGTATTAAGTTAAAAAGGAAAATGCAGATCTGAGTGGAAATTTGCCAACCCCAAAACCCCAGCTTTCACTAGATGGCTTTTCACCAGAACATGGGGGACTCCAAGGGACACAGGAGGTTACACGGGCCACAGGGGACACCGCCTTGGCACCACACCCACCTTGGGGCTTAGAGCTGGGGGGAGCACCCCACAACACCGCCCCCCCACAGAGTGCTGACATCACACTGTAGACAGAACCCCCTGGCTGACTGAGCTCTACAATCAAGGGCAATCGTAAAACTGAAAATTCCTGAAGCAGATCTGAGGTCATGTTTCTTACCATGGAACAATCAGACCTCTCTAGGAGAAGGCAGCTCCTGAGAGAAATCGAGTTTCCGGGGAGCTGAGTTTGGGATCACCCACCAGATCTCTTCGTTCATGGCGTCCAGCAGCTCCTGCAGCCTCACACTCAGAATCTTGGTATCGGCCTGCCCCCTGGGCGACAGCTCAGTGGCCGAGCTGAAGAGGGTGACCCTGTCGCCCTCGCTGTCAGACGTGCCCTCGTCACTCTCGAACACCCGGGCCACGTCGGCCAGCACGCTGGCTTGCTGCGCACGCTCCCAGTCCTGCTCCTTCAGGTCTGCACCTGGGCACAAGAGGACCATGTCTCATCAGCGACATTCAGGGCAGCTCAAGTCTATCAGGAACTGAACCCAATTTTACATGGAAGCCCTGACTGTGGATAAATGTGGATAAACCAAAAAACTGAATCAGACTAAACAAATAAGCAAAACTGCAACTGGAAAAACTCAACTCGAAACTGAAAACACAACATAAAAAGAAAATACATGGGGATGCTATCCATCCCGAATACCACCAGGTGATTAGAGTCAGAATTTGTCTTCTCCTGGACAAAGGGGTACTGAAGACATCCTGCAGTGCTGAGCCACAAGGCTAGTTTACTAGTCATTAAATAACCGAGGTGGGCGGGTCCTCAATCAGAAAGAGAAATAACACCTGGTGCCCACCACTACAGCCTTCATTCTTTCTTAAAATGAAAAGATTCAAACGACAAACCCTTAACTGAAATTACAGGATGACTGATCAAACTTACCTCTTTATGTGCGGGACCTAATTCTTCTTCTAACAAACTACATCTTTCAAGTGCTATGCATAACCGCACTCTCAACTCAAATAAAAGGGGCCGAGACACTGTGTGTTGATGTGTGTATATGCGTTAGTACACTCTTAGTGTATACTCACCCTAACACATGGATACTGTAACAGAATACCTTTAATGTCTCTCACTGATCTTAACGTCAAGAAAATCTGCTTGTTAACAGCTTTACATTCTAAGTTTGAGAGAACAAAATGTTATCCTAAACTAATTCTATTACCCAGTTTTTCACTGCAAGTTGATATACAGAATATAATAAATCTCGAGACATTCATGCCAAGTAATACTTTTTAACTGGGGGCATCCCAGGTGGCTCAGTGGTAAAGAATCTGCCTGCCAATGCAAGAGGGCAGGATCGATCCCTGGGTTGGGAAGATTCCCTGGAGTAGAAGATGGTACCTGCACAACCTCTTACAAGGTAAACTGCTGGGGTCGATCCTGCCCATTAAGGCCAAAACACCCTGGCGGTCACAGCCCACAGCATGATAACGAAATGAAACACAATCCCGACGCTTCACCGGGTGAGGGCCAATCCAAAGGGCCCAGCCCCAGGCTGCTCTCACTTTGTTGAGGTCCTTTAAGGACCGGAACCTGGTGGTCCAGAGTTGGCGATAAGAAGGTAAAGGAGAGAAAGAGGATGATATTCCTTGGTTTACACGGAAAGCCAATAATGTCACTGACATGGGACTTGCTCTGTTCATGGAGGCCTCAGGCGCCCACTCGATGGAGTGAAGATGCAGAGCACCTTCTTGAGAGGGTCTTCGAAGCCCAGGCAGGAAAGTGAACTCAGAGATCCAAGGGATCAGCCTGAAAAAGAGAGACAGAGAGAAAGAAAGACACGGAACCAGAGCTCTGATGGAGCAAAGGTGTTTTAATCAACATGGTGTGGGCATATATACTGTCTTACAAGGTAGTTATTCTCAGCAAAGATAAAGATTAAAATTCCAGACTTACAAAACATAGGCGATCCACATTAAAGAGAGAGAGAGTTGAAAACAAATCACTTTTAGTGTATGGTTCACAAGAAGGAAGAGGGTACTAATCACTGTATAGAAAAACTAATGAAGGGAAATGCCTGGATTCTTCAACACCCGGGAGAGGCTTGCCTCTCAAGGAGCAGAGAATTTCTGACAGATCCAAAACAGCACACAGGAAGCCTCCTGTTACATGCTTCCTGACAATTCCCCATAGTTTATTACATTTGCAAAAAAAAGGTCTTGACCAAATAAGTTTGGTATTAACCTATCTTATAGAAAGGCAAAGATAAACAACAAATATAATTATCAAGACAATCACCAAAGCTACAGTTCTAGACTAGATACTGTGGGTAATACTTTGAAACCATCCTCGTGGATCTAGCCCAGGTAATTTGTTCAGCTAAAGTTTCCAAATTAGGGGAAGAGGGCAGGTTTTTAGAAAAAGTTTTAAAGATTTTCTTTTACAGTAATTGTACATCCAGAGAGGCATGATCATGTATATTTTGTAAATGAAATTTGATTTGTTCCCAGTCGTAGGCACAATGATTGAATTGAACAGGAATAACACAAAATCGAGTAGCTTAAAGAAATAGAGGAATTAATACAAGTATATAGCTTGCCAACATCTGCTGGATCATGGAAAAAGCAAGGGAGTTCCAGAAAAACATCTATTTCTGCTTTATTGACCATGCAAAAGCCTTTGACTGTGTGGATCAGAATAAACTGTGGAAAATTCTGAAAGAGATGGCAATACAAGACCACCTGATCTGCCTCTTGAGAAATCTGTAGGCAGGTCAGGAAGCAACAGTTCGAACTGGCCATGGAACAACTGACTGCTTCCAAAAGGGAAAAGGAGTACGTGAAGGCTGTATAGTGTCACCCTGCTTATTTAAATCCTATGCAGAGTACTTCATGAGAAACGCTGGACTGGAAGAAACACAAGCTGGAATCACGATTGCCGGGAGAAATAGCAATAACCTCAGATATGCAGATGACACCACCCTTATGGCAGAAAGTGAAGAGGAACTAGAAAGCCTCTTGATGAAAGTGAAAGAGGAGAGTGAAAAAGTTGGCTTAAAGCTCCACATTCAGAAAACGAAGATCATGGCATCCAGTCCCACCACTTCATGGGAAATAGATGGAGAAAGAGTGGAAAGAGGGTCAGACTTTATTTTGGGGGGGCTCCAAAATTACTGCAGATGGTGACTGCAGCCATGAAATTAAAAGACGCTTACTCCTTGGAAGGAAAGTTATGGCCAACCTAGATAGTATATTCAAAAGCTGAGACATTACTTTGCCGACTAAGGTCTGTCTAGTCAAGGCTATGGTTTTTCCTGTGGTCAGGTATGGATGTGAGAGTTGGACTGTGAAGAAGGCTGAGCGCTGAAGAATTGATGCATTTGAACTGTGGTGTTGGAGAAGACTCTTGAGAGTCCCTTGGACTGCAAGGAGATCCAACCAGTCCATTCTGAAGGAGATCAGCCCTGGGATTTCTTTAGAAGGAATGATGCTAAAGCTGAAACTCCAGTACTTTGGCCACCTCATGCAGAGAGCTGACTCATTGGAAAAGAGTCTGATGCTGGGAGGGATTGGGGGTAGGAGGACAAGGGGATGACAGGGAATGAGATGGCTGGATGGCATCACTGACTCGATGGATGTGAGTCTGGGTGAACTCCGGGAGTTGGTGATGTACAGGGAGGCCTGGCATGCTGCGATTCATGGGGTCGTGAAAAGTCGGACACGACTGAGCGACTGAACTGAACTGAACTGATAGTTTGCAATTAATACAAGGTACAGAACGTAAAAGTCTCATTAAATTGTAAATTTTCTATGGCTATAACAAAAGGAAGTGGGACACAGGCCTGTATTAAACATGACTGATTATAGTGAAATAGCCCATATTGGAATTTCTTCTTGCCTATGAAATGTCCGGTCCAAGTTCCTAGTTCTTCCGTGCTCTGGTGCTCGCAGCAAGTTTCCAAATGGCCCATTGTTCAGGCCCACTCTTTATCGAGGACGATCCTAGGACGAGGTGGGGCTAATCCATGGTCACGCCACTCAAGAAGTCCTTTGTCATAGCAATGTTCCATCGAGGGTCAGTGACCTTCCATATCACACACAGTGTTGTTAATATCATCTGAGCAGTCAGATAACCACATACCATGGGGTCCCCAATCAACAACTGTATGATTAGCCACAAACATTGTTTTTCTTGATTTGGTTTGACATTTATCCCAAGGAATGGGAGTATAAGTAAAGTTTTTATAAGTAAATCCTTTGCATAAAGTTCTTTGTTCTTTCCCTAACTCTTTCCCTAAAGTTTCAGTAGTATAAACATGGTTTACAGACAAAGAAAGGGCAGTAAGTAATCCAAGCAATGTCTGAAAGTCTTCTTTTGGAGGCAGGACGAAAGCCCAAATTTGTTGGCTGGCATTTATGCACAATTTTGCTGGGCCCACGCACAAGGGAAGGACTTCACAGCCTAAAGAAACGTTCATTAGTTTTCTTTCCTGCCCAGGGTGTGAGGGCCCTTTCATGTACTAGGGAGTAAGCATATGTATAGAGTCATTAGTTGAAATGATTGGTCCTCTCTCTGTCCATCCGACCACCTGTAATAGAGGGGGGTTGGGTATTAGTCCAAGCTCGAGCCGGGGGAGGTACTGGCCTAAAGACTAAACATTGCCAGGAGAATGTATTCAGGACTCGGAGGCAATCCCTGTTGAGAGACCAAATTTTCAGCTTGACTAGTAGGGTTTTTATTCGTCTCCAAGTGAGGAGATCATCGGGGTGATGCCGCCGAGGGTGGTGCTTTCTGGAGTTCTTTAGAGCAGACATAGCCCATGTTGGAATTTCTTCTTCCTAGGGTTCTTGTTTCATCTCCATTTTGAACGCCTGGGGCCCCCTTGGCTCGAATCTTAAGAAGAAGTTAAATTGAAAACAAATAAAGCTGTATTAACAATAGTTATAGGTTTAGAAAATATGTTAGAATCTAGTAAAGTCTGCTTTAGATAAGGAAGACAGTAGTGTACCTGTGTATTCCCCCTTTTTAAATTTTTTTATTTGTAACTTTCGTGTGTGACCTGTTTGTTTTGACTATGTCTTGTGTCTGTGGATTATAAGGAATACCTGTAATATGTATTTATTGATAGTATTACAACTTTATGAGGATCGGAGCCAATTAGAGTTTTAGTCCTAATTCTGCCATTGATAATGATTAGAGCAATTCAATCAAGGTAGGGTGTAAGTGACTTTATTTCCTTAAAACGGGTATACATCCATTCTACTGGGTGTTCTTGTTGGGCAATAAGTCCTGTGGGAGAATGAGAGGGGAGTATAAACAATTCTAGAGGTCAATCTATTTTGATGCGAGTAAGAAATTGTTTTTGTAATTTATTTTGCACCAAACAGAGTTCTTTTCATGCCTCTTGAGAAAGTGAACGAGGGCTATTTAAATCAGGATCTCCTTTTAAAGTATTAAATAGGTTATTCAGTTGATAATTAGCAATGCCTAAAGAAGGTCCAATCCAATTAATATCACCTAAGAGCTTTTGAAAATCATTTAAGATTGATAATTTATCAGCACGGATCTGAGTTAGTTGGGGAGTAATGCATTGCCTATTAACAATGAACCCCAAGTAATGGTAAGGTGTAGAGGTTTGAATTTTTTCAGGGGCAATGATTAATCTAGAGTGCCAGGAGCCAGCGTAAGGAAATCCACCCGTGACAAGGTCATGTGGCAGAGCTCTGATGGCAAGGCTAATCAGACCTCAGGTTTTTCCCCTGGAATTTCCTGAGCATCCATCCCCCCAAAAATCAGAATCTGCCTGCTTTTCCACTCTTCTAATATTCTCTGGAAAAAGTCAAATCAGGGCTTTAGTCTTCTGCATTTGAAAGGGATGTTTCAGTTAAAACCCCCTCTGATAACTCTCTAGCTTGCCTAACAGGTTCTCCCAGCCCTCTTACAGCTTGGGAATTGCTTACAGCCCCCCAACCAGGAGAGGCACAAAGCTTCAAAGCATCTTAAAGATACAGAGCCTTTCTAAAGAGTTAAAAATCATTTTGGTGACGGGTTTTCACTGTTGACTCAATGAATGCCACCAGACCTCCATATTCTTTATCTTTTAGGCACCTGGGAGGATGGTAATCAATGTAAACGGGATATGGAAAAAGATATATAGTAGTTTTGATGTTAGCAACACTAGACTTTTGATTTAATTACTTTTCTCTTTGTTATATATCACTGCACTCCTCTTGTGTCCTCGCTACGTAAGAATGTAACTTTATTTAGTGCTTTCTGAGAATGGCATCAGGCTTTGGGAAGATCAACACAAGTAAGTCTTCTGGTTGACAAACCCTTATCAGAAAAAAGGCTGTAAAATGTTAACTGGCCCGTTTTGGCCAGAAGATGATGTAAATCACCTAAGACTTGTGTATAAAATTAGGTATGCAGAGAGAAAAGCCTGGTTTTGATAAGAGTCTGGACTGCTAACACTGCATAACTTTCTGTTACCCATTGATCTCCATGTTTTATCAAAAGTATAAAAGGCCCTCTGAACAACGGAGGACGGAGCCAGTCACTGGACTGGTTTCCCCCGAGTCTCCTCTTTACTCTAATTTCAGGCTGATTTCCCATCTGGAGCGGGGCGGCTCACTAAGTCTACTTACTTGCCCTGGCTTTTAAGACCCGCGCGAAAGGGAGCCTAAGGAGGGGCACCCTTAGATATTCAAGTGGGCGCCGGTGGCCCAACGTAGATGGTGCAAGCTCCTTGTCTGGAACTTTATTGGCCTTCCCCGTAAGCCAAGTAATTCAGCCTTCTTTGTCCACTTAATTTTCCTACTACACTATTTCTTCCTAATCTAATCTTATATTAATAAATAAATAAGTTTTCCTCGCCAACGCAGTCCCTGCTTCGAATTCCCTGGATCCACCGGGGCTGGACCCCGGCACTAGAGGTTTTAAAGCATAGCTGAGCTATATAAAACATGTGTTCTGTTTTTAAGATGGATGGAGCCGAAAACAATATATCATCCATATAGTGAATAAGAAGAAAGTTAGGAAATTGCTTTCGCACAGGCTCAAGGGCTTTGGCTATGTAGTACTGACACATGGTGGGAGAATTCATCATCTCTTGTGGCAGTACAGTCCACTGGTACCGTTTATGAGATCTAATATGATTAGGATGAGAGAGAGACAAAGAGAAAATCTCTCTCCGTCTAAAGGGTGTAAACGTATATTAAAAAAGCAACCTTGTCCTGGCTATAATGCACCCATAGGTTTCATAGATGCATTAACTTTTCTAAGGTCTGTTAGGAGACGCCATTTGTTAGATTTTTTTTTTTAATGACAAAAATAGGAGAGTCCCAAGGAGAACAAGATTCTTCAAGATGTTTTAATTCTAGTTGTGTATCTATAAGTTCCTTAGCCTCCTATAATATCTCTCTTGTGAGCGGCCACTGCTCTGTCCAAACAGGCTCGTCATTCTTCCAAGTTATTTTAATAACTGTTGTTTGTTAAATGAGCAGTGGCCCCCAGGAAAAATGTGGAATGTATATCTGAGTATGTCATGATTTATATCTTTTTATTAAAAGCATATATCTTCCTTTTCCTTAGCAACAATAAAGGGTCTTGTATATTAGCATTTATAGATTGGGGGATATATTTATTATATCATAATATATATTTATTACATATAAATATATATTTATATTTATATATCAATATATTATACTTTATAAAATATATTTATTAATAGTTTAAAATCCCTTTAATTTTTGTAAGAGGAAGTTAATGTTTAGTAATAAATGTTTTAAAATCTTATTTTATTTGGAAATGACCTAGCTATTTAATAAACTTATTATTTAGTTTAGTACAACGATAGAAATTTAAGTTATTCCAATCCTAAGAGACTATTTTAGATTGTAATAACAGATTGTAGTAAGAGATTATCCTATTAAAAAGACAATTATTCTTTTTTTTTTTTTTAGTTTTTTATTTTTTAAATTTTAAAATCTTTAATTCTTACATGCGTTCCCAAACATGAACCCCCCTCCCACCTCCCTCCCCACAACATCTCTCTGGTAGAGTTTATCTAAAAGTTTTAATCTAATTTATATATTTATATATATATATAAAGTTACCTTTTTGATGACAAATTTAGTTTACCATAAACCTAGGCATAATAAAAGTATTATACAATGTTGATGAATTAAGACACGTCTTAATTAGATTAGCAAAAAATTTATATTTAAATTATATTTATATTTCAATAATTATATACATAATATTTTTCAGTTCACGTGAATTTGAATTTGAATAGAGCTCATTAACTTCATAGTATCTAAAAACAAAGCTGGTATATCAATGGCAGCACTGCCAGATGTTGAGGGTTTCAGGTAAAAGATGAAATTTGTCCCAGGTTTTTTAACTCAAGGGCGTCCCGAGAACCTACCCGGCTGAGGAGGACTCACCACGCTAGCTGCCCCTCACTCTCACCCTGAGCTCCCTGTCGGACTCCCTCACTCGAGCTCAGCAAGGGCTTGACCAACCTCACTCCAGGCACCTAAAATGAACCCACAGTGGGTACAGGGGTTCATTCAACCTGCTGTGAACTCACCCTCTAAACTTCCATCCTGGGCTGCCAGACGACTCTGCCCCGTGGGGGCTGCACGGTGGAGGTTCAGGGGTGTCCCTGCCTTGAGCCGCAACAGCCAGCACCTCACAGACCCCGCCAGGTGCTCCCCACCCTCCGCCCCCGAGTCTCCCACCCCTCTCCTGGCCCCGCTCCCACCCTCGAAGCTCTCCACTCACCAGGGCACAGGCCCCACTGCTCCTGGCTCAGCCCGGACCTCTGCTGTCACTTCAGGGCATCGGTTCCCAGGGTGCTTGGGGTCCTATAGCCACCCATCTCAGCGATTACACACTCTGGGAGAGACAGAGTGCACTTTGGGGTCCCGCCCGCCGTTCACCTTGAACACGTTCTCTGTTTTTGGCTTTATCTACTGGAGTTCTCTGAGATGTGTTTTTAAACCTCAACTGTTGCTTTCAAAAACACCATAAACCCTCTGTGCTCAACTTTAAGAATAAAATCTTCAGTTTCAACCTTAAAGTGAAACTGGAGGGACGACTAAAAGCAGTCATTCTTTCAAACTGAAAAAGAAAACCCACATGTGACCATGTCCCAGAACACAGGTCACGTCACCCCTCCCTCCTCAGCCTTCTCCTGCACCACCAGCAGCCTGGCATTGCAAGGCCTGCCCTGGGCCGGCAGGGGCAAGGGAAGAGGGCAGACCGGCTCCTCTGTCTCCAGGCCGCGTGGGCCGCTTGCCTCACCTCCTTCCCAAGTTCATGTGGCACTGAAACAGCCCAGGCAACCTGGGGGTTCTGATCAGAAACACAACCATGGGTACCAAGCAAGGACCCCTGGTTCTTGTTTTCCCCCGTATCAAATAACCTTGATCAATACAATTGCTGGGCCTGTTACATGTGGCTTCAGATGACAGAAGACCCCCAGGGTGTCCCCACTTCCAGTGACAGACGCAAGTAGCTGGTAGGTCAGCCTACCAAGAGGTAGAAAAGTGAAATACCATTTAAAAGAGTTCCTTAGGCAGCCACAATCCAAGATTTCAAACAAAAGGGAAGCCCAGTGTGGGAGCTGGAGACTGAGAGGCCCACTCCTTCCCTCGGGGCATCTGAGCAAAGCCCACTCTGCGAAGAAAAGGCAGGGAAAAAGTCAAGGAGAGGGGGCTGGCTAACACAACTCTGGACGGTTCCTTGGGCTGGGGTGACAAAAATTCGAGTACTTGCCTGATGAGTCAGTCCGGATGTCAGAAAACGTACCCAACACTCTGACCAAACCGGCTGAGTGCTGAGTATCAGTCACCTCGTGGTGCTCAGGAGACAGACGGTGGGCTTCAGGACCTGCCGAGACGCTGGAAAGCTCCTCCCTGGGGTCGGGGGAGAAGTTGGCTGAAGGCTGCTGAGACTGAGCTTACAAGGACCCCCCAGCCTCAGGTCCCTCAGGCCCTGAGTGAACAGACAGCTCTGTCCCCACTGGAGGTCTGCATCAGAGGAAACTCTGGAGAAGGCAGCATCATTCAGAACCTCTAGGGTTTTCCAAACATAATGTCCAACAGGCAACCAAAAAAGCAAAAGAGGGTGTAACAACAAACAGGACCAAGAGAAAAAGAAGTGAACCAGATCCAGAGGCATCAGATGTATATCAGCATATCAGAGAATGCTAGAGGTATCAGATGGAAATGTCACCAGTTCAAAAATATACTGGATAAAAGGAAACATTTCTGAGAATCAAACCCGACTCTAGAACTTTACAATAACAGTGACTGAATTTAAGAACTCACTCTCTGGGCTTAACATCAGATTGGACGTAGCTGAGGAGAGGATCAGTGAACTGAAAGATCAATCGTTTAAAAAATATATATATAAGAGGGAAAAAAGTATAGAATATATTGAAGGAGCCTGTCGTTACACTACGTTGTTAAAAACTATCAATGGGGACCCTCATGGTGGAGAAAAGACAGAAAGGGGAATAAGAAATGCCTCCAGGGGTTGAAACTAAAGAGCTTCTTAATGAAAGTGAAAGGGGAGAGTGAAAAAGCTGGCATAAAACTCAACATTCAAAAAATGATCATGGCATCCAGCCCCATCACTTCGTGGCAAATAAATGGGGAAACAATGGAAACTGTGACAAACTTTATTTTCTTGGGCTCCAAAACTACTGCAGATGGTGAAATTAAAAGATCCTTGCTCCTTGGAAGGAAAGCTATGACAAACCTAGACAGCATATTAAAAAGCAGAGACATAACTTTGCCAACAAAGATTCATTTAGTCAGAGCTATGGTTTTTCCAGTAGCCATGTATGGATGTGAGAGTTGGCCCATGAAGAAGGCTGAACGCCAAAGAATCAATGCTTCTGAACTGGGGAGTGGGAGAAGACTCTTGAGAGCCCCATGGACTGCTAGGAGATCCAATCAGTCAATCCTAACCCAAATCAGTCCTGAATATTCATTGGAAAGACTGATGCTGAAGCTCCAATACTTTGGCCACCTGATGCGAAGGACTGACTCATTGGAAAAGAACCTGATGATGGGGAAGACTGAAGGCAGGAGGAGAAGGGGACGACAGAGGATGAGCTGGTTGGATGGCATTACCGACTCGATGGACATGAGCTTGAGCAAGCTCCGGGAGTTGGTGATGGACAGGGAAACCTGGCATGCTGCAGTCCATGGGGTCGCAAGGGGTCAGACACTGAGCGACTGAACTGACTGACAGGGACAGTGGCAAGAGTTGGTTCAAGAATCAGACCAGTGACTCAAAAATGAAAACCACACATTGGTTTCAGCAGCTCTGTGGGTGCCTAAGGCAAAAAGAAAATGTTCAAGTGCTCAGAGGAAAAAAGGTGTGGCTTTGAATGGCACAACAACACTGAGAGCTGACTTTCCCAGAACAAGGAAGTCAGAAGATCATGGACTGGCATCTGTAAAGTGCTGAAAAACAAATAACCCCCAACCTGGAATTCTATACCCAACAAAAACACTCTTCAAACGTGAAAGCAAAAGAAAGACTTTTAGGGCAAATGGAAATGACACAACTCATCACCCACACACATGAACTAAAGAAAATATTAAGGCAGTGCTTTGGGAAAAAGAAAAGTAGTCTCTGACGGAAATATAAAAAACAAGTAAAGACCAACAGTGAGGTAACTGTGAAGGTGAATGTTAACTGTACAAAACAGTGATGTTAACGCCAAAAATATATCAACAGTTTAAAGGAGAACAGTGACAAGGAGGAAACAGCCGTGTCAGGGAGGCGGTAAGAGTACTAAGTTAGACTTGAATGTAAAACACACGCCGTGTCTGCGAATGGGAACCCAACAACCTGGCAGAGGAGCCCAGAACTAGAGAAACACCTCATACTTCTCAAAGAAGGCAAGAGCAAAGAGCACAGACTAGGTGGGACAAATAGAAAACACACAGCAACTGGGTGTCTACACACTGAAATATCAACATTATAAACACAGCAAATACTCTCATTTAAAGATAAAGTGTCAAACTGATTCCAGTGAAAACTATACGCTATACACAGAGGTCCATGTTAAGATGGAAGGTCTTTAAAGTAAAAGATACCCAGGCCAACCAGGACAGAAAACTGACGTGGCAACATCACTGTCAAATAGTGTCTAAAGAAAGAAGCATCTCTAGTGATAAAAAGGAGCATCTCATACTGATACAAGTGCAGTCTAGCAAGAAGATGAGGATTCTAAATTGGAGTGTACCTTGCCATGGGCGGAGTTCCTCACACGTGATCAAGTGTACCTAATAACATGACCTCAAAATATCAATACATAAAACTGAGAGAAACAGAAAAGGAGTAACAGCCGAGTTCATAATCCCAGTGGGAGACGTTAAAGACACATCTCTCGTGGAACCGGGCCCCCTGGTACGTAGTCACCTGCAGCCATGAAGTACCTGAAATGCGGCTGGCTCTACAATGAGATGCGCTGCAAGCCTGAAACACACACTGGATATTAAAGACTTGGCGTGAAAAAAAGAATGTGAACTATTTCATTAGGGTTTATCATGTTGATTACACACTGAAATGATAACATTTGGGGTGTGTTAAAATAAAATATATTACAGGTAATTTCACCTACTTCTGCTTTTACTCAGCGTGGCTGCCAGAGTCTGAATTACATGAGTGACAAACCTGATGTAACTGATACACTCGGAACATTGGATTTCCACGGATACATATTCTTTTAAAGAGCCCAAGGAACATAAAGCAAAAAGACTATGCATTGGGCCATTAGGAAAGCTCGAATTATTTCAAAGGACTGAAACAATGCAGGGTATACCTAGGCATTGCAATGGGCTGACGGTTTATGGGCCCTCAAACTTCACCCCACACGTGGTGATGATCCTAGGAGGCAGGCACTCTGGGAGGAGAGGGGTCAGGCCACGAGGGAATGGGCTCCCGTGCTGCAAGGACAGGGAGAAGCAGCGGGCAGTCTAGGAACCAGGAAACAGGCCTCACCAGATGTGGCACCTGCTGGTGATCTTGGGACTCCCCAGCCTCCAGGCCTACAAGAAACAACTTTCTGTTGTTTATCAGCTAGTCTACAGTATTTACAAAATAGCCCAAAAAGACGAAGACGGGGCTCTTCATGGAACTAAGCTAGAAATCAAAAAGGGTCACTAGAAAAACCTCCCCAAACATTGGGAAGTTAAATCACATACTGCTTGGAAGAATTTCATGAGTAATAATTTAAGAAAACAATGAAAATGAGAAAATACTTTTCCATAAAAATAATGAAAAGCTGGCTTCTTCAAACTTGTGGGATGCAGCGAACTGTGTTTGAAAAGCTGGCTTCTTCAAACCTGTGGGATGCAGCGAACTGTGTTTAGAGGGTAACTTAAAGCCTTAAACACATATACTGGAAAAGAAGGAAGGCTAAAACTCAATTAAACCTCTATCCCTAGAAACCAGAAAAAAAGGCAAAGCAAACGAAACACAATGCAGATGGGAAAAAAGGAGCAGAAAATAAGGAAACAGAAAGCAAATATGAATTTTGTTAAAAACAAAGCCAAAAGTTGGCTCTTTGGAAGGACTGATAAAACTGATAAACCCCTAGAGAGACTTATTAAGAAAAAGAGACAAAGCACAAATCACCAGCATCGAGGAGTTTTAAAAGGGGAGACAACACATCTTGCAGATAAGAAAGATATTATGAACCACAGTTCACTTACTAACTGGAGAGTCTGCTCGCCTCAATAAATTCCTAGCAGGGGGGAAATGCTTTACTGAAATAGACCCAAGAAGACATACAAAATCAGAAAAGTTTATTTGCAGGAAAAAAATTACATCTGAAATCAAAAGCCTCCCCACAATGAAACCAACTGGTTTTGCCAATCAATTCTTCCAAAAATCTAGGGAAGAAAGTAATCTCACAGGAATTCTCAGGGTTAACAAGGAACACTCTCCAACCTTGTTTTATAAGACTAGCATAACCTTGATACTAAAACCAACCAGGAAGAAGTACAAGAAAGGAAAATTACAGACTCTGAGTATGATGAAATAATCCTAAATAAAACACTAGCAAATAAAATGCAACAGAAGGAGAATGCATTGAGATCAGGTTGGGGTTGTTTTAGAATCACAGAATTTTTAACAGTTAAACCATGACATAAAAGAAAAAACACCTGTTTCAAAATCTGCAGAAAATAAACTTAAGAAAATTTAATGTAATAATTTTAGTTCATGACTAACAAAAAACTCTCAGTAAACAGAGAAGAATTTACATATTTTGATTAAAATATCTACAAAAAAGCTAATATCCTGTGTGATGGTGAAATACTGAAGGCTTTTCCTCTGATAATGGGACAGAGACAAGGATACTTATTCTCATGACTTCTGTTCACCACTGGACTGGAGATCCTAGTCCGCACAATAAGGCAAGAAAAAGGAAAGGGTTATCACAGTTGCAAAGGGCAGGGGGGAAAGCACTTATTTGCAGACATAATTGTGTATACATAAGAAAATACAACTAGAATGATTTGAAGTAAATGGACTTACCAAGGGAATATAGAAAAGTCAATTCTATCTCTATCTATTAGGAATTTATAATGGCACTGGAAATATAAAGATATCTAATTAAACGTGCAAGATATACAGTAAACTACAAACTTCTAAGATAAATTAAAGAAGATCTTAAAAAATGGAGAGCTATCTATATTGTGTTCATGGATTATAAGCACAACATAAAAGGCACACACACACACACAGAGTTAACCATGTGAGGCGATGCATCTGTTGGGCAATTATTCCATGACATCTACGGGCATCAAGTCATCAGAGTGTAGACTTCAAATACACAAACGGTGTCCGTCAGTGACCCCTTAGTGAAGCTGGGGGTCTAAAATCAGCGCCTGGCACCTGGTAGCTGGCAGGTGAGGGAACCCGGGTTCACGTGCAGGCTGTACACACTCTTCATCACAGGTGAGACCAGAAGCAACCCAGCAACTCTCCATTTTTCTTTTCTGTTTTGCTCTGTTCCCCTTGCCATTTGTGTCTAACAGATTCCCAGCATCGAGTGAGCAGCGTCAATGCAGCAATGATGTTTCCCCATCTAAGGCAGGAGCGTGTAACATCAGCAGACTTCCCAATCGCCCTGAGATAACTGGGGTGCCCCATCACAACAGAAAGCAAAGAAACACGACATTCCCCGAGAGAGAGCTGCCCGATGGCAGCGGGAACTAGGTTCACCAGACGTCTCAAGGGGAACCCCGAGGCGTGGAGCCCACGCTGTGCCCCTCAGCTTGAGGCCACACTTGCCTTTCCCTCATTCTGGGGGTCCTGGCAGAAGAAAGCCAGGCCATGGGAAGGGGTGGTGTGGCCGGCCCGTGGGACTCAGGGCAGGACTGACTCGGGTCTGCGCTGGGCTCCACATCCAGTCACCACCCTTGGAGTGTACAAAGCTCTTGGGATCATTGTAGGTTTTTGGCAAAAAGCAATGGAGCCAAACTCACTAAGGATGCCTTTTAAGGAAAAAACCTCACTGAGGATTCCCTCAGCACCAGCCTCAGCCCTTAGTGAGATGCAGACTCCTGGTCATCCATGGCTGTGCCCACAACCCACCAGCTCCAGGGAAAGACTCTGCCTTCTCTTCTCTGTGCACCATGAACCTGCACACAGTGGGCCTTCAGAAGCTCAGGAGGCTCATCCCACCCACACGATAGCCAGAACCCTCCCGGGGCATTAAAACAGCTGTGGAGTCACTTTGGCCCAAGCCCTGGTTACGGATCCCTGGAGCCCACTACAGCCTCTACAGCGTGATTAGTCAGGTCCCTTCATGCACAGATTCCTGCCTCTCAGATCCGAGCTCTGGATTCATGGTCAGCTGTGTCCCTCCCGTGGCAGCCAGGTGGGCCACAATGCAGACAAAGGAGCTCAGGAGCTGAGTGTCAAGGGAAGCATTGAAAGGACAGCGATGGATGCGACCTGTTGCAGACTGAAGGCGGGTCCCTGCATGTCTCAGAAACGGCCTCTGGTGTGCAGGTGTGGAGGATGGCCCCCACGGTGCAAAGGAAAGAGAGGTACTCAGGGGCAAAGGCTCTTGGCCTCTCCGGCGGCAGCTCCAGGTGGTAGCTCGTGAACAGTGGACAGCCAATGTGGTCACATGAGCGTGACCCTTATTCCCTCACAAAGAGAGAGAAAGGGGGCAGGGTGTGGGAGTACCCGGAGGGTGTGGTGGGGAGGATGAAGAGAGGTGTCCCTCCTCTCTTCAGTCAAATTGCTTTTGTGAGTCTCAGAGCTGCCCGAAGGCAGTTACCAAGTCAGGTCCCCACAGTATCCAGTGTGCGCTGGTGCCTTAGCCCCTGTCACATGGACAAGCCGCACCATAGGCCTTCCCTGAGTTCTAACAGAAGGATCTGGGGGTTTTGTCTAGGTACACGCTCCCTTGCTGTAGCTGTGTTACCCCCTTCTTTGAGCCCCCATTGTGTCCTCTAGATAAAGGACATCGATTGCTACCTTAGCAGGTTGCCAGCTTAATCCCATGAAGACTAATTAGGGTAATCCTACAATGAATAGCTGGCCTTAAGAGATATCAATGAATAGCTGGCCTTAAGAGATACTGGGCTTCCCTGATAGCTCAGCCGGTAATGAATCCTCCTGCCATGAGGAGACCCCGGTTTGATTCCTGGGTGGGGAATGCTGACCTGCTACAGAAGGGACAGGCTACCCACTTCATTATTCTTGGACTTCTCGTGTGGCTCAGCTGGTAAAGAATCTGCCTGCAATGCGGGAAACCTGGGTTCAGTCCCTGGACTGGGAAGATCCCCTGGAGAAGGGAAAGGCTACCCACTCCAGTATTCTGGCCTGCAGAATTCCATGGACTGTATAGTCCATGGGGTTGCCAAGAGTTAGACACGACTGAGGGACTTTCATTTCACTTTCAAGAGATATGACCTGAATCCAGATTAAACTGGAGTCGCCCAGTGTCATCTGACATTTCTTCCCTGAAGCCAGCAAAACCCACACAGGAGCATTTCCAGGGTCTCCACGTAGCCAGCTGGACAGAAAGTCCAGCATGGTTCTCACAAGCTGACAGACAAGCAGGGGAGGACTCACAGGCAGACGGCTTCCCTCCGGTCTCAGGGGGAGCTCCGGGACCACAGCAGGAACCGGCACTCTCACCCCCTGGGCTCAGCAGCGCCCTCCTTCTCAGGCCGGCGGCTCTGCCCTAAGGGGCGCGGGAGGGTCACTAACTGCCCCAGGCTGACCTCACGCCCCCTCCCAGGGCGGCAGCCTGACCTCACACGACCCCACCCTTTCCGGCAGACCCACCCTCCTCTTCCCTGGAATCCAGCGTGAGGCCCGGCCCTGGGCCCCGATTGGTCAACGGCCCAGTCCTGAGCCACTCACGGTGGCCAGGGAGGATGGAACACACCGATTGGCCAGGTCCAGGTCATGTGACCATACTCTCCAGGGTACGTGCGAGCTGCTCACCCTGTGTCAGGGGTAGAGATAGTGTGATGCCCCCAGAGCAGGGCTGGGAGTCCAGTCCACGTGTCCGTGTGCTCAGTGTCCTGGGACCTGCCTGCACATCCTCTCTACAGATCGCATTGTCCTCTGCAGACGAAATATTCATGACCCACCTCTTCCCTTCCCAAGCGCTGTGTCACACACCCACATTCAAGGGAGCAAGACCTCCTGTTTGAAGGTAGGTTTGGAGATCCCCTCTTAACCTCTGGGCTTGTTTCTTGTATTGCTACCGCTGCTACTGCTAAGTTACTTCAGTCGTGTCTGACTCTGTGCGACCCCATAGACAGCAGCCCACCAGGTTCCTCCGTGCCTGGGATTCTCCAGGCAAGAACACTGGAGTGGGGTGCCATTGCCTTCTTCGGTTTCTTGTATTATGTTAGAATAATGTATTCAGCCTAAAAACCCCCACGAGCACCGCCATATTCAGCTTTGCCTATTCAGGATTCTCAGCTGTTCTGAGGGAGAAGGCAATGGCAACCCACTCCAGTACTCTTGCCTGCAAAGTCCCATGGGTGGAGGAGCCTGGTAGGCTGCAGTTCATGGGGTCGCAGAGAGTCCGACAGGACTGAGCGACTTCCCTTTCACTTTTCTCTTTCATGCATTGGAGAAGGAAATGGCAACCCACTCCAGTGTTCTTGCCTGGAGAATCCCAGGGACAGGGGAGCCTGGTGGGCCTGGTGGGTCTATGGGGTCGCACAGAGTCGGACACGACTGAAGCGACTTAGCAGCCCCAGCTGTTGTGAGGGCATGGCCCAGGGGCCTCCCAAAGGGAATGAATTTTGTCCAAGGAAGCACCTGAGAGGCTGAATCATTGAATCACTTTGCTGTACACTGTAAACAAACAAATTATTGTAAATCAACAATACCTCAATTTAAAGAAAAGATATTCCCTCATCAAAAATTTTTCACAATTTTGTAAAGTTTTTCCTTCAATTGTTGGTTTTTAGTATGTGTCTAATTGGTTTGGTGGTGTTTTGTGAGGTAGGGATCCAACTTACCTTCCCACGTGGATACAAGATTATCCCAATGGGACGATTCCTTTGTCCTTGAATAATTGAATATTTTTTAATTTAATAACTGAAATTATTAAATTAAATTATCAATTTAATTATTAAATATTAAATAGCTTTATTACATTGATATTTTAAATTAATCTATTGTGTTAAATATATTAATTTAATTAAGTATTAAATATTGCATTAATATTTAATTTAAATAATATTTCCATTATTGTGCTTGATTGATTCATATTTTCTATTTCTTCCTGGTTCAGTCTTAGAAGATTGTACTTTTCTAAGAATTTGTCCATTTGTTCCAGGATACCCATTTTATTGTCATGCAGTTATTTCTAATTGTCTCTTATGACCCTGTCTCTTTCTGTGTTGTGTGTTGTAACGTCTCCTTTTTCATTTCAAGTTGCTTTGAGTCTTCTCCCTGTTTTTCTTGATGAGTCTGGCTAATGATTTGTCAATTTTGTTTATGTTCTCCAAGACATATCTTATTCCTTTATTGATCTTTAGTGGTGTTTCCTTCATTTCCGTTTATTTCTGCTCTGCTCTTTATGATTTCTTTCCTTCTGCTAACTTGGGAGGTTTTGTGGCCATTTTCTTCTTTTTCTAGGTTCGTTAGGTGTTAGATTAGGTGTTTATTTGATGTTCTTTTCATTTCTTGAGGTAGGCTTCTTATATTGCTATAAACTTCCCTCTTAGCATTGATTTATTGCATCACATAGGGTTTGGGTTGTCATTTATTCATCGCCATTTGCTTTTAGGTATTTTTAAATGTCCTCTTTGATTTCTTCAGTGACCTGTTTGATTTCTCCATGTGTTTGTGTTTTTTTACAACTTTTCCTATAAATGATCCCTATTTCTTTGGAGGAATGAGGCTAAAGCTGAAACTCCAGTACTTTGGCCTCCTCATGCGAAGAGCTGACTCATTGGAAAAGACTCTGATGCTGGGAGGGATTGGGGGCAGGAGGAGAAGGGGACGACCGAGGATGAGATGGCTGGATGGCATCACGGACTCGGTGGACGTGAGTCTGAGTGAACTCCGGGAGTTGGTGATGGACAGGGAGGCCTGGCGTGCTGCGATTCATGGGGTGGAAAAGAGTCGGACACAACTGAGCGACTGAACTGAACTGAACTGAATCATGTATCAGTGTGATCAGAAAACATGCTTGCTGTGATTTCAGTTTCTTAAATTTGGCAAGGCTTGATATGTGACCCAAGATGTGATCCATTCCCTAGAGTGTTTCATGTGCACTTGAGAAAAAAAAAAAATGTATCCTGCTGTTTGGTGGTGGAATATGCTAAAGATAGCAAAAGGTCCATCTAGTCTAGTGTGTGATTTAAGGCTTTTGTTTCTATATTCATTTTCTCTGTGGATGATCTGTCCCTTGGTATAAGTGGGGTGTTAAAGTCCCCCAGTATTATTTTCTTACTGTCGCTTTCCCGTTCTATGGTTGTCTGTGTTTGTCTCCCGTATTCAGGTGCTCCTGTGTTGGATGCGTGTGTCTTATTATTGCAATATCTTCTTCCTGGGTTGATCTCTTTATCACTATGTAGTGTCCCTCCTTATCTCTTGTGATAGTCTTTATTTAAAAGTCTATTTTATCTGATATGAGAATTGCTACGCCAGCTTTCTTTTGATTTCCATTTGCATAGAATCCCTTTTTCCAGGCCCTCAGTTTTAGTCTGTGTGTGTCCCTAGCTCTGAGGTGGATGCATTATCGACAACATTTATATGGGGCTTGTTTTTGTTTCCATTCAGCCAGTCTGTGTTTCAGTTGGACCATTTAATCCATTTATAGGTAAGGGAATTATTGATATGCATGATACTATTATTATTTACTTTATTTTTCTGTTCTTTTCCCATGTCTTTTCACTCCCTTCTATTTCCTGCCTAGACAGCATCCTTTAATATTTGTTGTAAAGCTACTTTGGTGGTGCTGAATTTTTTAACTTTTGCTTCTTTGTAAAGGTACTGAGTTCTTTGCTTCTGAGCGAGGTCGTAGCTGGTTGGAGTAATCTTGCTGGTAAGTGTTTCCCTTTCATAACTTTATCATGCCACACCCTTCTGGCCTGCAGCGTTTCTTTGGGAAGGTCAGCTGTTAAACTCATGGGGATTCCCTTGTTATTTGTTGCTTTTCCCTTTCTGCTTTTAATATTTTCTCTTTTTGCTGAGTTTTTCTTAGTTTGATTAGTATATGTCTTGGCATGTTTCTCCTTTGGTTTACCCTGTGTCGGACTCTCTGTGCTCTTGGACCTGGGTGTGTTTCCTTCCACAATATGGGGAAATGTTCAGCCATTGTTTCTTCAAGTGAGAGTTTATCTTTCTCTCTCCTCCTTGAATTCCTATAATGTGAATGTTAGTCTGCTTGATATCATCCACCAAATGCCTTAAACTATCCTCAATTTTTTGGCTTATTTTTTTCTTTTTGGTGCTCAGATCAGGTGATTTCCACTACTCTGTATTTCTTTTTCTTCTTTTAAATATAAATGTATTTATTTTCATTGGAGGCTGACTGCTTTACAGTGCTGTAGTGGTTCTGCCACACATTGACATGAATCCGCCGTGGGTGCACATGTGCTCCCCACCCTGAGGCCCCGCCCCTCCCTCTGGGTCAGCCGGTGCACCAGCAGGCACTGCTCTGTGTGTCAGCTTACTGATCTGTCCTCTGAATCATCCAATCTGTTGACTCATCTGCTGTATTTTTCATGTCAGTTATTGTATTCTTCCATTATAATCAGTTCTGTTTTATACTTATTGCCTCTTTGTGCAGTTCTCACTCCATTCTGTCATGCTTCCCCTGATAGAAGTAAATGTCTTTTATTCGTTTATTTACTGGGTCCACTGGGTCTTGCTGTGTCATTGGCTTTCTCTAGTTGCATAGAGTGGGGGCTGCCCTCAGTTTTGGTGCATGGGCTTCCCATCGTGCTGGCTTCTCCTGTGGTGGAGCACAGGCTCTAGCGTGTGTGAGTTCAACAGCTGTGACGTGCAGCTTTACTTGCCCCGCAGCCTGGGATCTTAGTTCCCAGACCAGGGGTTGAACCCTTGTTGGCTACATTGTCAGGAAAATCTTAACAAATGAACCAGCAGGGAAGACCCAGTAAATATCTTTATGACCCTTACTTCGCAGTCATTTGATGTAGATTGCTTATCTCCATCTTGTTAAGTTCTTTTCCTGAGTTTATGTCTTAGCTGTTCCTTTAGCATAGATGCTTTGTCTCTTTATTTTGCCTTTTTGTTTTATGCATTAATATTAGGTAGATGAACTATGTCTCCATGTTGAATAAGTGGATTTTTATAGAGTGTCTCCTATGCAGCCGAAAGGAACAGTTCGCCCAGGTCACCAGAGACAGGAAATCCAGGGTGTCTCCTGTGCAGGCTGAGTGTGGTGTCCTGTTAGCTATACCCGCGTTGCTTTGGGCATGCTGGTGGGTCTGGCTGGCCCCCAGTGCAGCTAAATGTGAGCCCCACCTCAACAGTTGCAGATGTACTTCTGGCTGGAGCTGACCTGGAGTGGGAATCACCTTGAGGGGATGCAAGTCACAGCTGAGTCCACCCACTATGAGTGGTAGGAAAGGAGGCTATTGTGGGGGAATCCAGGCCTTTGGGGTGAAACCATTTTGGAGGAGCATTGTGGGCATGGCTGGGCTGGATATGTCTGTTCCACAGGGAATACAGAGACGTAGCAGGGCAAGCAGTGCTAGCAAGGTAAGTGGGGAATGTCAGAAAAGGCTCCTGCTAGCACTGGGACAGCTGGCTACAGGGAGGAGTTTTTTAAATGTCATCTATCAGTGATTTCATCCCTGGAGAAAGTTTCAAGAAATCCTTGCCCCTTTGGCTCGTGTCCTAAAATTAGTACATACTTCTCTTTCCCATGTGACCTGTGGCTACATTGAGCGTCATTACTGACAACATTCAGTGTCAGTAAATTTGGCACTAACCTGTTAAGCGTGGGGTCTTGGTTTACCACAGCCCCCTGCTCTCTCCCAGACGTAGCTCTGCTGGTTTCAAACCGAGATATGGGGGCTCGTCTTCCTCATTAGGGTCACCAGGGCTCAGGTGCTCAGCATGTCCTCCCAGGGAAGATACCAAGTTGGTGATGTCCCCTCCTAATTCTGGGTCACCCATCAGGAGTATGGGTCCTGACTAGACTCTATCTCTCCCTTCCAATGCATCTCCATATTGTTTTTTCTTTACATCCTTAGTTGTGGAAGAGCTAGTCTGCTAATTTTCAGGTTGGCATCTGGGTTTTCCATGTGAGGAAGCTCTCCGAATAGAATAGAATAAGTGTCTCAAAAAGAGCCATTTCAGTTTCTGTGGAAGCTCTCTCCTTGTGTAAGTCAGTGGGTCTCAGAGTGTCATCACTAGACCAGTGTGTTGGCATCAACTGGGAAGTGGTTAAAACTCGGGATTCTCAAGGTCCACCCTGATCTACTGTATGAGACACTCGGAATCATTCCCCCAAGCCTTACACATGCTCAACACTAAATCAACCGGAAACACATCTTGCCCAAGGTTCTGGGACCACTGTGCCTCTTAGCTTTAACCAGCTACTACTGTTTTGCAATTCTGAGGAGTTTTAGGAGTTTGAGGGGCATGTTTCACCACTCTCACTTGGAAGGTACTAAGGCATATCTAATAAGTTGGACACGATACTTCTCTCTCGTTACCTACTGTGAGAGTTCTTAGTACATAAAGTAAAACTAAAGGACAGTTTGATTGGTAAAGAAAATCCTACATCAGGTTGGAATGGTGCAGATGCCGCATTAAGATCAAGGACTTGTACAAGGTTCATGGGAGTACAGGATGTATGGATATTTTGTAAACTTCATGGAAAAGAAACAAGGGTGGGGCAGAGTAGCCACTGGGCTTCAGTGACCCCCTACTGCTTAGCTGGGCACCTTCGTGCAGGTGTGATCACCACTGGACCCTGGGAAGAGCGCTTCACCCCTTGAACTGTGAGGCTCCCCGGCAGGCTGGCCTGGGACCTCCTGGGCACCCTCACCTGCTGCTGCTTCCTGAACTGGCCACGTTTTCTCCCTCTGCCTTCATCTCCTCTGCCTTCATCTCCTCCTCTTTTGTGGGGTTGCCAGTACCTTGTGGTCTGTGCTGGGCCAAGGAAGACTCACCTTTGCCCTTCCGAACTCTACTGGCCACCTGATGGCACGTCATCCTCCCATGATCGTGACTCTGCCCTGATGGGAGAGCACTGTGTTCACTCACCACTGATGTACTCTCTTTCAGCTAAAGAAGGAATCCGTTCTAACCATGCCTTTTAGGTGGCTGGGGAAACAATGAAAACTTTTTTCTTTTTTTCTTTTTAGTAAAAGTCCATCTCCTGCAATACCTGGGATGTTCTTATACTAAAAACTTATTCACTGAAAACCAAATTTAACTAGATGTCTTGTGTTTTACCTAACAGGCTTACTCCCAAGGTAAAGGGGGTTCCCATTTTAGCTTCCCATCCTAGGAGTGGCACTTTGTCTTAGAAAGGAATGTATTTAGTCCCTGAGGCGGACCCGAATGATGCCCTAGGGAGTGTGCGTGTGCACACTTGTGTGTGGGAGCTGTTCATGTTATGTTATCAGCAGCCTATTATTCATATATCCATAGAAACAAGAATGTAGCAAGGGGAGGTGGGAGGGAGAGTCAAGAGGGGCGGGACATACGTACACCTATGGGTAATTCAGATTGATGTATGGCAGAAATCAAGCGATACTGCACAAAATTATCTTTAAGTTAAAAAGAACATAGCAAGATGGTCAGGAAAGTATGAAAAAAAGATTTCTCATAGAGATTTATCCTCAACTCCATGTACATCTGGGAGCAGGCTATCCACCATCATCAGACCCTCCCCCAGCATCAGGCCCTCCCCCAGCATCAGCCCCTAGTCCAGCATCAGATGTGCCCCCCATCATCAAGCCCGAGTCCAGAATTAGACCTTCCCCCAGCATCAGGGCTTTCCCAAGCATCAGGCCCTCCCCCACCCTCAGACCATTCCTCAGTATCAGGCCCCCCACCTCCAGTATGAGGTGTGGGAGCCCCACTTGTCTGATGCTCCTGAGCACACTCAGGCAGCCCCAGAGCAGCAGGACAATAGCTCTGTCAGGAGGTGCATCTTTAGGAATCACCTGCGGAGCAGCAGCAGCTGGGGTCTGTCCAGGCCAAGGAGAGGCAAAGAGAGGCACTTGTGCAGGAGGCACTGGAGGCTATGGGCACGTTCCCCAGCTCTGCTTCCTCCCCGTGCGGGCTTTGCTCTCCTGCTCCCACGGCGCTGTCCTTCCAGATTCAAGGTCTCCTTGACATCTCAAGCCTAAGTCCTGAGTCGCGTCCCAGTCCAGCGTGGCAGAGGGCTGGGAACACCCAAGCTCAAGGGCTGAAAGGATCCCAGGGGGAGAGCCGGGCCCCAGCAGGTAGCAGGGCAGGGGATGAGGGTGGCCGCCCACAGAGGGCCCGCAGCAGCACTGGAAGGAGAGCAGTGATGCCTTAGCTCACATGGGGACGCTGCCCGGCCTGGCACTCAGAGATGTTACCGCCAGCAGCTGTGGGGATGCGGGAAGCCCAGTGAGGGACACCACGCCACCAGGGCCATGTGGGTGGGCACTGCTGACCATGGCCTCGGTTTTCATTCCGGTTCCAACTGTCCCTCCAAGGGCGGACGGGCCCCTCTTCCAAATGGCACAGGTGTTTCCTTTATGTGGGACACCGCATTCCTGCCTATCTCTGTGGGCGCTGTTGTCGCTCATCCTGTGTCTTTGTCTTTACAACCTGTGCTTGCTGCTCTTCCAGTTTACCTTGGGAGCAGCCCGGATTTTCTGCATTTCTAGTTGTCAGCGTCCACTGGGGCTTTCCAGGTGGTGCCAGGGGTAAAGATCCTGCCTGCCAATGCAACAGATAACAGAGATGTGGGTTCGATCCCTGGGTCGACAAGATGCCCTGGAGGAGGGCATGGCAACCCACTGCAGTATTCTTGCCTGGAGAATCCCATGGACACAGGAGCTAGTGGGCTACAGTCCCTGGGGTCGCAAAGACTCAGACACGACTGAAGCAGGGGAGCACACACTCAGGTTTTAGTTCAGTCGCTCAGTTGTGTCTGACTCTGCCACTCCGTGGACTGCAGCACTCCAGGCTTTCCTGTCCTTCACTAGCTCCTGGAGTTTGCTCGAACTCATGTCCACAGAATCATCGTGCCACAGAACCGTCTCATTGCTGCCGCATCCACCAGAGAGGTGGCTGGGGCTCGGGAAAGTGCCTGGGCCCGCTGCATGGGTGTGAACCTACCCTCACCACTCCCTGACTGCGTGACTGTCACTGTGTCCTCCTCTGTAAATTGGGAGGGGGCAGCATCTGCTTGGTAAGGGGCACACACAGCATCAGTGTAGAATCAATGCACCATCCATCTCAGCATTGTATTTATTAATACTAGGGATAGCATTTAATAACCTGCTCCTTTTGCTCTCTTGCCACTTAACTGTGCTCCAGACCACATCTGCTCCACTTACCCCTGCAAATCCCACACCCAGCACAAACAAGACTCAACACGTTTGTGGCTGAAGAGGCAGGAACATACTGTCCTCAGGGAGATGAAGCCAAGCGAGAGGAGGGCCTAATGATAACCTTGTGTGATGAGGGGACCCCAGGAGGACCTCCGTGGCTGTGGGGTGGGTCTGGGGGCATGAGAAGAACCCATGATGAGCTCCTGGGGAAGGTAGCAGCAAGGAGGGCAGGGTGTTCATTGTGGGGTGTCCACAGATTGTATTTCACCCCTCACTGATGAGCACTTAGGCCGTTTCCAAACACGTGTCACTGTTAGGAGGAAACAATCATTGCCCAGCTCCTACTCAATCAAATTCGTAGAATATGTTTCTAGCACTGGAGTACAATCATCTGCTGTATTCATTCCATGCTCCATTCATCCACCCATCCAGCCAGCCATCTCTTCATCCATCACCCACTCACTAATCCATCCCTCCATCCATCCATCCATCCACTCATTAACTCATCTGATCATCTCAGACCCACTGAGAAGACAGACACCTCCTCCTCTCTGGCTCCCAGGAGGACCCCCAGCGTGAGTGACAGGAGCCTCGTAGGGACAATGGGGGAGACACAGAAGGGACATGCCTGCAGGCCCTGCTCCCTCTGAACAGTGAAGCACCCACCTGGTGCTAACGCCTCCTTGCCGGGGTGTTCAGGCCGGCCCTTTTCCTTCCTATGAAACCAGCGGTGGATGGAGGACGTGATGCCCTTCTTCTTTGGGACTTTCTGCAGTGAGTCCTGCCTGCTGGTGGTATTGCTGGGGTTGTTCTCGGGGCTGTCCTCAGAGCCTGTCGAGCTTTGGGGAGAGAAAACAACCTTTAACAGGCACCCTCGTGCAAACACACACCCCTGCACAAGAGCTACTGAGAGAAACGGGTGTCCAGCAACACCCGCGCCTCAACCTCGCAGCAGACGGTGGAGTCTCCTTCACCAAACACACTTCACACGAGCAGTGCAGGCTCCCGGGCACAGACAACCACCCCAGGAAGCTGAGATTCTCTGCCTCGAGCTCTCCCCCGAGGAGGGCTTCACTCCAGGCCAGCTGGTGCAGAGGGCGCCCCGACCCTCCCTCAGGGTCGCTGCTCGGCAGGTGACAACGCTCCAGGAGAAGGCGAGCTCCCCTGCTCTGGGCGGTTGCCCCCGCCTCCTGCAGGGTGACGGGCCCTGGCCGTGGCAGGAGAGCGATGGTCACCATGCAGGGCTGCTGGTCAGGTGACCACACGTGCCCCCGATCGCGTGCTGCCTGCTCAGGACGGGAGCCCAGGTGGAGGTCTGAATGAGGACAGTGTCCGTCACAGGAGGGGACAGAGTCTCCTGAGACGAGACCCCTGAGGAAAAGGGAGGGACCCTCAAGAGCGAACCCGAGAGGCACGGGGCCGTCACCGGCAGGAACGTGCCCCAGGCCAGGCAGACCTCTCTCAAGAGCAGGAAGAAAGCTCCCACAGGAGTCAATCTCCAGAGAAGGACATTTTCTAAAATCACTGAGGTCACTGAGCTCTTCTTCCCCAGCACCTGAAGTTCACCACTAACCACAGGCACTGAACCCAATGGTATTCCTTTAAAATCATGCTTGCAACTCTTTCAGGGCAAGAGGCGCAGGGCTCCTGAAACTGAGGACGCACACACAGGCCGCTTACTTGTGGGCGTCCCTGATGTCCTCTTGGTTGGCTGTGCGCAGCGACCCCGTGTGCAGGCGGTCCAGCTGCAGGGACTGCGGCATGGCGGGGGTCGAGGTTTTAGATTTGATAGCAGTCTCATCATCTCCTATCTCTTCCCGTAAAGCTGGCAGCTGAGGGAGTGAGGGAAGTGTAACATTGGCTAACAGTAGAGGGTTTTGAAAATGGCAATCACACAGGCTTTACATTATAACCAGAATCTTATCTGAAAATCTATTAGCTATGCTTTCCCACAATTACAAAAAGAAACCCTTGTTCTAGCTTAATGCCACCTTAAGGACTGTCTTGTTCAAGAGAAGCGGGGCTATGGGGCAGCGAGAGCATTTGACTGAGTGCAGAGACCCTGGACGGGAGCCTCCCTGCAGCCTGGCTCTGCCCTCCCTGGAATCCAGTGACCAGATGGCCCTGCCGGGCAGGACAGCAGAGCGAAGCCGGCCCCGTGAACCCTGCATGGCATGAACTGCTCTGATGAAAGGACTGTCCTCATCACAGGATGCTGCTCAGAAGCACCACAGCGAGAGTACGAAACCTCTCAGCAAAGCCGTCCAGACCTTTCTGTTTGAAGGAGAAAAAGATACAGCTTGTGCCACCACCCAAGGTCATTTGGAGAGATGATACAGGTTACTGGATCCCAGGACAACAAGAGAAACACAGAAAAGGTACCTAAACCTCCACGCGAACACCACGCGCCTGGATCACATTTCTCGGTAACAGACAGACTGGGGGCCACCCACTGAAGTACTTACACGCAGTTTGAGGGTCATGTGCTCAGAGTGGTTTCCATAAAGCACCCCCAGGTCTTCACTTCGAGATGATCCTGTATCACCCTAGAGGGTCGGAGGTTCAAAAGGTAGGAGATATATGGGTAGCTATGGCTGATTCATGTTGGCGTTTGACAGAAAAGACAATTCTGTAAAGCAATTATCTTTCAATTAACAAATAAACTAATAAAAACCCAAATGAAGGTGATCTCTCCTGGACTCCTAGCTTTTCTGCTGGTCCTGGGTGTGAGGACAGGAAGGACAGTGTGAGGAACAGATTAACCCCTCAGGGTCCAGACAGGTCTCACTGATACATCTGGATGTGTGGTTAAGCCAGGGAAAGTTTTGGGAAACACGCATGGCATGCATTTTTATAAACAATGAGTGTGTTGTTTAACCAACTAACCTGTGCCTTTTCAGTGGGATTCTGTAAAGAATACAGAAGAAGGCACCCCATTCCAGCACTCTTGCCTGGAAAATCCCATGGACAGAGGAGCCTGGTAGGCTGTAGTCCCTGGGGTCGCTAAGAGTCGGGCAAGACTGAGCGACTTCACTTTCACTTTTCACTTTCATGCATTGGCGAAGGAAATGGCAACCCACTCCAGTGTTCTTGCTTGGAGAATCCCAGGGATGGGGGAGCCTTGTAGGCTGCCGTCTGTGGGGTCGCACAGAGTTGGACAAGACTGAAGGGACACAGCAGCAGCAGCAGCACTAAAGAATACTGGTCCCGTGCAGCCCCACAGGAGCTTGGTAACAACAAAGTGACTTAGGGCAAAACACAGCTGAACTCGGTTAACAGCAGCTGGATACACTGGGCACCCTCCCCTGCGCTCTAACAAGAACCCTCCGACACCAGAAGGCTACAGAGCCTAGAAATTATCCACATGGAACTGAACAGGGATCAATCTCAAATTCAAGTTAAAATAAGCATTTCTAAAAATCAGAAAACAACGAACAGAGCAGGGAAGTGACACACCTGGGCTGACTATGGACTCAGTGGAGACAAACACCTGCCTCAAGGTCAGGGACCACGCCAGCCCCTTACCACGGGCCTCCTCCTGAGCAAGGCCTCTGGGTCCGCAGCCTGGCCGCCCTCCCCCAGGATGGGAGCCGCCCCTCTGGTGCCCACGTGGCCAGGATGGGCAGCACCGTGTCCACTTAACAGGAGGGCAAAGCAGGCCACAGAGTGGGCGAGCGGCACACCCAGGTTACCAACCCCAGGGGGACGGCGCTGCTCTGCTGTGCCCAGCAGAAGGGCTCCCGGGCACTGAGTGGGGTGAACTGGAGCGCGGCCACTCCAGTCCTGCAGGAAGGCCCAGGAGTGCTCGGTCAGTGGGCTGGGAGCAGGAGAGGGACAAGGAAGGCCAGCCCATGGGGCAGTGGACTCCAACAACAGGGGTTCATCCAAGTGACCCGAGTGGAGAGGCAGCGAGCTCCCTCCTGAGGCTCCCTCCATCATGATGCCATGATGGACACGAGAGCGTCTGGAGGAAAGCGGGCTGGACGGCACCACGGTTAAGTGTCCAGGCTCTGATCAGACCAGTCCGCATCACGCTGCTGGGTATGAGAGCCTGGGCAGGGTGCCCGGCCTCGCTAAGCCTCAGTGTCCATGTCTCCTGAACGGGGAGAGCAGCAGCCTGGACCTCACCTGGGGCTGAGATGACAGACGCGGAAAGCACGAGCCTGGCACACAGAGTCTCCTGCACACTGCGACCCACCATCATTAAACTGGCTTCCCACAAATCTAACATCTATGGCTCTCATTCAGTCATTCCTTGTAAGAAAACACTAAGCGGAAATTCCATGGTGGTCCAGAGGTTAAGACTTGGCACGTTCACTGCCGGGACACTGGTCTGATCCCTGGCTGGGGAACTAAGATCCCATAAGCTGTGCAGCATGGCCAAAAAAATAACTAAAGAAAATTTTAAAAATAATAAATAATACTATGTCTATTATAAAACACCATGAGATGATCAGAAGGCAAACAAGTGGGAGAAAGGCAAACTGTTACAACTGTCCCAATGAATGACCCATTTCCAACAGAACCATCAACACAGTTTAAGTGGTGGGTGAGTTTCATTACTTCCATTAAAAAGTCACTTATTCACCAGGACATAACCACACGGTGTTCATTCCTGTTAAACCAAAACGGCTCTTTAATACTTCACAGAGAAAGAAAGGCCTGCTAAATTAATAAATAGTTTACCTTTCGACACCGCTTCCTTAAATCATGAGGCTGATAGATGCATGCAAAGAAATGAAGAGAAACCAGATTCACTGCGACTTTTAAGCTAAAATTTCAAGCATCCGAATAGGCAAATACAGGAAAGCAAAAATGATGGCAAACTTGTAAGTGACATGAAGATTCAGAGAACACGTGACTGGAAACAGATCATTTTTTTGACCACAGAAGTTAAATAAGCTATTCAAGATTTACTAGAGAAACACTAGAAATTATTGCTCAGGAAGATACAATTCTATTACATCATCATGATTTATTAAAGCACAGGATTCCGTACAACAAAGGCCCTTAACACTTGTCTATTCTCAGGCAAACTTCTGTATAAGTTATTTTCCCTTAATAAAAACATCTTATACTTTAAATTAGTAAATTAACTGATGAGGAAGTTACCATAATACCTATTTTAACATGGAACAAATCTAACCACCTCTTGGACATTAATGTAAAATCCTGACATAGAATTTGATTTAAAACTTCTCAAAATAAATTCATTAAAACAGGCTTCCTGTGAAAATAAGAATGAAAGCTAGCATAATAGCAGGTGCCGTCTTTACATTTTATTAACCGTAAAAGACACGTTTCTAGAGTCTAATAGAGACATTAACTGTGCAAAAGCTGATGAGATTTACACTCTTAAATACAAGCACCAACACAGAAAGGAGATTGTGTGAGCTCAGTTCAGATCAGTCCCTGTGTCATGTCCGACTCTTTGCAACCCCATGAATCGCAGCACTCCAGCCATCCCCATCCATCACCAACTCCTGGAGTTCACCCAAACACATATCCATTGAGTCGGTGATGTCATCCAGCCATCTCATCTCATCCTCTGTTGTCCTCTTCTCCTCCTGTCCCCAATCCCTCCCAGCATCAGAGTCTTTTTCATTGGGTCAACTCTTCACATGAGGTGGCCAGAGTACTGGAATTTCAGCTTTAGCATCAGTCCTTCCAAGGAACACCCAGGACTGATCTCCTTTAGGACGGACTGGTTGCATCTCCTTGCAGTCCAAGGGACTCTCAAGAGTCTTCTCCAACACCACAGCTCAAAAGCATCAATTCTTCAGCGCTCACCTTTCTTCAAAGTCCAACTTTCATGTCCATACATGACCACTGGAAAAACCATAGCCTTGGCTAGATGGACCTTTGTTGGCAAAGGAATCTCTCTGCTTTGCAATATGCTGTCTAGGTTGGTCATAATTTTCCTTCCAAGGAATAAGCGTCTTAATTTCATGGCTGCAATTACCATCTGCAGTGATTGTGGAGCCCCCCAAAATAAACTCTGACACTGTTTCCATTGTTTCCCCATCTATTTCCCATGAAGTGATGGGACCAGATGCCATGATCCTCGTTTTCTGAATGGTGAGCTTTAAGCCAACTTTTTCACTCTCCTCTTTCACTTTCATCAAGAGGCTTTTTGCTCCTCTTCGCTTCTGCCAGAAGGGTGGTGTCATCTGCATATCTAAAAGTCCATGAATTCTACACTTAAGAGGATCATTTCTTTATGTAAGCACAATCTCATTTATGAATTATACATGATATGCAGTCTAGGATCCATCTACATTATGCTTGTAACTGCATGCTGCTGCTGCTGCTGCTAAGTTGCTTCAATTGTATCTGACTCTGTGTGACCCCATGGACTGCAGCCTACCATGCTCCTCTGTCCATGGGATTTTCAAGCAAGAATACTGGAGTGGGTTGCCATTGCCTTCTCCTGGAACTGCATAGTGATTCACCAATTCAACTTACTGCTATGGGGAAAAACACCATTTAATGAGACATGAAGACAAAGCACAGACCCAACAAGGGCACACACGCTGTGGACCACAGCATGGCCATGACCAGAGCAAGTGGGGGGATGGGGGAGGGGAGATGGATGGGAAACTACAGCCTCGGGGGCGGGGGAGGGGTCTGGATTGATGACAACCAAGCAGACAACAGGATGAGACAGGAAATCTAAACCAATGATGAAAGCAGACAGACCGCCAGAGAACTCCAACAGCAAGGAAAACATACAGAACTGTTCTGTAACAAATATTCGGAAAGAAATCAAGCATGAGACCACAGAGAAATCCTCAAAGAATTTTAAATAGCAACTAATTAGCCAATGATGCAAATTATAAAAACAGTGTGTCAAAAGACCACAAAATGGACTAGTTCCCACTTCACAGGCCACTAAAAGGATTCACAGTTAATTTAATGATAACCTGACTAACAATGCAGCCAACATGAAATGGGTGGTCACAGAAGAATGTGATAATACATGTCCAGTTACAAAGCAGTGTTGTACACGTGATTTCATGGGATAACAATGCACTCACAAAATCCAAGCTAAACACGCAAGAAAGTTGGAACATCTGCTTTGGAGCCGCACACTCTGTCACCAACAGCCCTAGGTCGTCATCCCATTTTTAGACTCAGAAAAGTGAGGCAGCCCAACCTCTTCCCTGGGGCCCTGGGGCACCGGACTCTTAACCTGGTTTCACACGCAGAGCTGGCCTGAGCCCGCGGTCGGGTCCATACGCAAGCAGACCATGGAGATTCCTGGTTTTGTTCCCACCGCATGCCCTGCACCCTGCAGCCAGGCAGCCCCAATGGAACATGTGCTGGACGGCTTCCCACGCCATGAGGGCTGCCTATGGTTACTTTCACGAAGCTGTCTGCTCCCTGAGAACAGAAACTTCCCTGAAGCTGCTGTGCCCAGCACAGGCCAGGTCCAACAACACAGAGGCAGGCTCTGGCTGAGTTCATGATGATGTGCTAAGCCTGTGGTCCAAATATCAAGACTAATTCATTGCTGTGCCATTGTGGAATGATTAAAGACTAGGCAGTTTAAAAAAGTGTAGACCTCTGAGTGCATCAAATGTACCCGATTTTCTTCTAAGTAAAAAGAGAAAAAGCAAAAAACAAACAAAATAAAGAAAACCCACGTCCTGGGGGAAGGATGGGCAGGGAGGAGGCAGACACATACCACAGTCATGATGCCCAGCCGGTCTCCCTGCTGCGCCGGGCAGTGCCGCCTCCTTCTGGGCTTGGGCAGGGGCGGGCAGGAGCAGGCAGCTGAGGATCCAGCAAGCAGGTTGAGGGAGCTCACCGACTTACAACGACGGAGGCTGCCTAAGCGCCCCCTGCCCTCCCTGCTCTCAGTGTCCTCGGCCCGCTGCTCCGTGTTCTCCTTCTCTTCTTCCACCAAACTAAAATAGAATAAAACCCGTCACCTGCCCTTGTCAGCAGAGAAACGTGTCTGGACAACAAATTAGGCTGGCATTCTGTGTCATGATTAGAAACTCAAGAAACAGTTGCTCAATTAACATCTCAAGTAAAAGGTTCGACTTTTCCTCTTTTGAATATTCTCAAACTTAGAATAACTTAGCATTGAGTCTTACAAACTGGCCCCTGATCATTCACTCTTCATTTCATGTCTTTCCTCTAACATTCTGAAGGGGCCCTGGTGGCGACGCTCTTCCTGTGAGGAGATGCCTGATGCTGACAACTTTTACCTCCCCGCTCTCAGGGCAGAGATACACGTCAGTGCCGCAAGTCTTTTCCACTGGGAATCGGGAACTCGGTACAATCAAAACAGCAATTCACGAACAAGCTGGTGTTTCTAAACACAAGTCTCCAGACCAGATGAAGTGCTGAGTTGATCTTTCTTTTTATTTTTAATGTAAGTTTGAATATGTACAAACGCATCTCTTGAGGAAGTTCTGCACCAGCTTTGTGTCAGTTTCTGGATTCAGGTCAACGTGCTGCATTAACCTAGAATTCACGGTTTCTGCTCTTCTCCCCTAATGTGTTGTGGATGATTTTATATAGCAGTTTAAATACATGATGATGCAAATAAAATGATTTTCAAATTAAAATAAAACATTCTTATAGGAAGTAACTCTCCAGCTTCACTTCCACATATACAACTTGAAAGTTTTTCACTGTTGATGACAAGTTGATGGACAGAATCTACCATTTATATCAAGTCACTTGTCACATAAGGAAAATCACTTTTACATGACAACTTGCTGTAAAAATAAAAATATTAATACATAACCGTTCCACATTTCCTGAGGGGACATGGAAAGACCATGATTCTGATCACGTCTGTGCTCAAACACGGCCCACAAAACCGTCTGTCTCGCCGTCAAATGGGCAGGCGGCACCACCTGCGTTTGCTGGTTGTCCCGTTCGCCCCCTGCCTTTCTCCCGGCCCCCCGCACTCGGTGGACAGAAATGGGCACCTCGGCCTGGGCTGACGTGATGAGAACAGTCTGAGAAGGAGCCTCTGCCTGGTCCTGTGCAGGGTCACCGGCCTGCGGCCACTCTGAACATGGACTCGGGACACGGGCATAGCTGTGTGGGTGTGGCACCAGGCAGGCCTCGGGGCCCCCAGCCACCCGGCTGCACCCAGACCCAAGGGCCCCTGCTCACCACGAGGCTGGCCTTTGGATTCTATCCCGTTTTGTAAATTGTTATCATTGCCAAGATGGTGTCTAAAGAAAACATCTTAAATATACTGATGAGATGAGAAAAACTCAAACACATGTCCTTGGACCACTGTCTTACAACAAGCCAATCTTCACACTGTTTATTAAGTGAAAAATGAAAATGCACATCTGAGTGAGAATTTCCCAACCCCAAAACCTGAGCTTTTCTCTTCCAGGTGGCCTTTCACCAGAAATTGGTGGGCTCTGAGGACACAGGAGGGTGCTCGGGCCACAGCGGACACCGCCTCGGCACCTCACCCACCTTGGGGCTCAGAGCTGAGGGGGGACACCCCAAAACGCTTTGGACAGAACCCCCTGGCTGACCGAGCTCTATCATCAAGGGCAATCTCAAAACTGAAATTTCTTGAAGCAGACCTGAGGTCAGGTTTCTTACTATGGAACACTCAGACTTCCCTAAGAGAAGGCAGCTCCTCAGAGAAACCGAGTTTCCGGGGAGCTGAGTTTGGGATCACCCACCTGATCTCTTCCTTGATGGCGTCCAGCTGCTCCTGCAGCCTCACACTCTGAGTCTTGGCATCGGCCTGCCTGCTGGGCGACAGCTGAGTGGCCGGGCTGAAGAGGGTGACCCTGTCGCCCTGGCTGTCAGACACGCCCTCATCACTCTGGAACACCTCGGCCATGTCCCCCAGCACGCTGGCTTGCTGCGCACGCTCCCAGTCCTGCTCCTTCGCAGTCTGCACCTGGGCATGAGAGGACCACGTCTCGTTAGCAACATTCAGGGCAGCTCAAGTCTATCAGGAACTGAACCCAATTTTACTTGGAAGCCCTGACTCTGGAGAAATGTGGATAAACCAAAAAATGGAATCAGACTAAACAAATAAGTAAAGACAGCAAAACCCCACCTGGAAAAACTCAACTCGAAACTGAAAACACAACATAGAAAGAAAATACATGGGGATGCTATCCATCCCAAATACCACTAGGTGATTAGAGTCAGAATTTGTCATCTCCTGGACAAAGGGGTACTGAAGACATCCTGCAGCTCTGAGCCACAAGGCTAGTTTACTAGTCATTAAAATAACCCAGGTGGGTGGGTCCTCAATCAGAAAGAGAAAGAACACCTGATGCCCACCACTACAGCCTTCATTCTTTTTTAAATGAAAGGATTCAAAGGACAAACCCTTAACTGAAATTCCAGGATGACTGATCAAGCTTACCTCTTTATGTGTGGCACCTAATTCGAGCGTACGCATAACCACACTCTCAACTCAAATCAAAGGGCCCGAGTCACTGTGTGTTGCTGTGTGTATGTGCGTTAGTACACTCTTAGTGTATACTCACCCTCATACGTGGATACTGTAATAGAATACCGTTAACGTCTCTCACTGATCTTAACGTCAAGAAAATCTTGTTAACAGCTTTAAATTCTAAGCTTGAGCGAACAAAATGTTATCCTAAATAAATTCTATTACCCAGTTTTTCACTGCAAGTTGATATACAGAATATAATACATCTTGAGACATTCATGCCAACTAATACTTTTTAACTGGGGGCTTTCCAGATGGCTCAGTGGTAAAGAATCCGCCTGCCAAAGCAAGAGGGCAGGATCGATCCCTGGGTCGGGAAGATTCCATGGAGTGGAATATGGCCACCCACTCCAGGATTCATGCCTGGGAAGCCCCATGAACAGAGGAGCGTGGTGGGCTACAGTCCACAGGGTTGCAGAGATTCAGACATGACTGAGCATGTACGCAAGCCATGCTTTTTAACCATATAAAACTCTGACTTCTTACAGAAAAAAAATGTATATACAAGGATTCAAGAAGCTCAAAAGTCAACTAGTTACATAAATAAGTGCATCACCCTCCAAACAAGGCAGCAAGTGTACAAATCCAGGACAGCTGGGGGGCTGGTACCTTCTCATCCAGGGCCTTGTGGTGCTCAAAGAGCAATCTCAGCGCCCTGAGCACCTCCACCTCGCTGGTCATGCTGGCTGGGGACTGTGCCTGCCGCTTGCCCGCCTTCAACTGGAAGGACGGCTGGTACCGGGAAACCAGGAACTCCAGGTGGTCCAGCAGCAGCTGCAGGGCGGGGCCAAAGGAGCACCTTTAACCTCCTGCTCGAATTCAGGCCCGATAACTCCTCTCAACCTCACGCTATAGCCAGAAATATGCTAAGGCACGTCGGAATCCCGCCAGTTCCGTCGAAATTTAGAGTGGACTTCCCCAGGGGCCCAGTAGTTAAGACTCCACACTTCTGCAGGGGTCACAGGTTTCAATCCCTGGTTGGGGAACTAAGATCCCACACAAAGTGTAGTGTGGACAAAAATCTAAGTTAAGAGCACTCCCCCCTCAAATGTACTAAAATTATATTAGCTCTCATCATAAATTTGAAACAAGGTATGAGAACCCCAAACTGATCCACCCAGGTCTGCTCAGTGGGAAGATGTGAAAAATGACTTGAAAATCAGACAGAGATTAAGGACAGCAACACGGAGGCTAGCGGTGACCCACACGGGGCAAATGTCAACACGTGAGAATCCCCATTCTGACCCTGGTGTTGTTGATTTCAGCCTTGAGCACTGATATTTCTTCTTCTCGTCTCCGAAGATGCTCCCTAAGTATTTGTATGTTCTTCTCCTAAAAAACAAAGAAATGAGAAACTAAATGCAAACATAATTTAAAAAGACAGTGAGACTGTCAAGACTGGCTCTGTCAAGTCTCTCCAGGCTCCACATAAAGGCTCTCCTAGCCCCTCCAGAGAAGAGGGGGTCCACTGACCCCAAGACCACACAGACCACTATAATTCAGACCGGCCTTCAGCCTCCCCCTCGACCTGGCAGGCACACGGTAGGGGAGAACCCGGAATCCAAGCCTGCCTTCTCAAGGCCCAGGACATCTGAGAAGCTTTCCAAAAGATAAACCTAACAACAAAGTGGATAAAGAGATTCTTAAAGGACACACAGACCAGTGACCTAGAGCCACTGGGGAGAAGGAAGGAAAAAGGGAAGCCACCAGGCTTTGGAGTGTTCCTCTGGGAAAAAGGCAGATGGCACCCCAAGGCCATCTGTTAGCCTGACTCCACGGAAGCCACCCAGACATTCAATCCACTGGTTAAAATGTAAAATTGATGTTATATGTATTTTGCCACAATTTGCGTGCACACGGGGTCGTCCACGTGGTGAACTTGCTCAAGCTGACCACACGTTCTATTTTTCTTTGCAGAAATTAAAAAATCCTGGGCTACGTATCCCCTACTACACACTGAGTGTGCAGGACCAGGAACAGTGCCCAGCACTCGTGAGAGGCATGTAGTAGACATGTGTAGCTATGAGGGTGTATGTCAGACACGGAAGCAGTAGGTACCCGTGATTAAAATACTGGACACACTGCTCTGTGCTTTGGAAGATGGGAGACCTTAATGCGCTTAGCCTTTCTACTTCAAGGACTGACTCTCTAGCTCGATCCTCATGCCCCAGAGACTACTCCAGCCAGTATATGCTTTCTTTGGAAGAGGGAATCGTTAAGGGGCTTAGCATTTCTGCGTCAAGGACTGACTCAATAGCTCAGTCCACGTGCCCCAGTGATTCCTCCAGCCAGCGTTTCCCTTCTTGTGGGGTCCCCGCCCACCCTCCACGCAGCACCTGCACAGCGTCTTACAGGGTAAACTCTGGGGTCAACACTGCGGACTAAGGCCAAAACGCCCAGGCTGACAGGGCCCACAGCCCTGCTAATGAAATGAAACACAACCCCGACGCTTTGGCTGGTGAGGGCCAGTCCGACGGGCCCAGCTGCGGGCTGCTCTCACCTCAGGCCCCTCTCCTTCCAGGACTTGGGCGGAGGCCAAGTTCTTCCTTGTCTTGGCCTGTGACTTGGGGTTGCAGCACTGGAATAACGCCCACAGGTGGGCCCTTCGGCGACCCATCCTCGCGGATGGGGGCAGCCCCCCACTCGGGGGCAACCGTTGTTTAACGGTAGGATACCTCGGCTCCCGAGCTAGCACCACCAATTTCTCACTACGACCACCACTATTCACACTACGACCACCGCTCTCACCCACACCGCTCTCACACACCACTCTCACACACACCGCTCTCACACTAGGACCACTGCTCTCACACTATGACCACCCGCACCGCTGTCTCAAGGAGAAATGGCACCAAGGCTCTGCCTCCAGCACGTCTCCCAGGAGCCCAGAACCGGAACCCGCTCAGTCACAAGGGGCTCCGTGGTAACGGGGGCGCTGGGCTCAGGCCCACCATCAAGGGTGCAGAGAGGGGGGAGGGGCTGCCAGAAAGACGACAGGGGAGTGTAGGGTGCGGGAGAAGGAAGGCTGTGCCCATGGCTCAGGCCCCCTGTGAAACATGACCCTGCAAGATACTGGGTCACAGTTGAACTGACCAGTATAAACTGCTTCAGAAACCACCACCCTTGGGAATGAGCACGTCTTCTAAGCGGGCTTCTCCCCCCTCTAACCCCCCAAACAAGCCTCCAGGGAGGCTACTGAAAGGCACCCCTGAAGTCAAGGCTGTCCCCAGATCCCACCCGGCTGAGGAGGACTCACCACGCTAGCTGCCCCTCACTCTCACCCTGAGCTCGGTCCTCCCTGTCAGACTCCCTCACTCGAGCTCAGCAAGGGCTTGACCAACCTCACTCTAGGCCCTTAAAATGAACCCACAGTGGGTACAGGGGTTCATTCAACCTGCCGTGAACTCACCCTCTAAACTTCCATCCTGGGCTGCCAGACAACTCTGCCTCATGGGGGTAGCGCGGTGGAGGTTCAAGGGTGTCCCTGCCATGAGCCGCGATAGCCAGCACCTCCCAGACACCACCAGGTGCTGCCCACCCTCCGCCCCCGAGTCTCCCACCCCTCTCCTGGCCCCACTCCCACCCTCGAGGCTCTCCACTCGCCAGGGCACAGGCCCCACTGCTCCTGGCTCAGCCGGACCTCCTCTGTCACTTGAGAACCTCAAGTCCCCAGGGTGCTTGGGGTCCTATATCCACCCATCTCAGCGATTACACACTCTGGGAGAGACAGACTGCAGTTTGGGGTCCCGCCCGCAGTTCACCCTGAACACGTTCTGCTTTTGGCTTTATCTAGTGGAGTTCTCTGAGATGTGTTTTTAAAACCTCAACTGTTGCTTTCAAAAAGACCATAAACTCTCTGTGCTCAAGTTTAAGAATTAAATCTTCAGTTTCAACCTTAAAGTAAAACTGGAGGGAAGACTAAAAGCAGTCATTCTTTCAAACTGAAAAAGAAAACCCACATGTGACCATGTCCCAGAACACAGGTCACGTCACCCCTCCCTCCTCAGCCTTCTCCTCCACCACCAGCAGCCTGGCATCGCAAGGCCTGCCCTGGGCCGGCAGGGGCAAGGGAAGAGGGCAGGCCGGCTCCTCTGTCTCCAGGCCACGTGGGCCGCCTGCTCTACCTCCTTCCCAAGTTCATGTGGCACTGAAACAGCCCGGGCAAGCTGGGGGTTCTGATCAGAAACACAACCGTGGGTACCAAGCAAGGACCCCTGGTTCTTGTTTTCCCCGGTATCAAATAACCTTGATCAATACAATTGCTGGGCCTGTTACATGTGGCTTCAGATCACAGAAGACCCCCAGGGAGTTCCCACTTCCAGTGACAGACGCAAACAACTTGTAGGTCAGCCTACCAAGAGCTAGAAAAGTGAAATACAGTTTAAAAGAGGTCCTTAGGCAGCCACAATCTAAGATTTCAAACAAAAGGGAAGCCCAGTGAAGGAGCTGGAGACTGAGAGGGCCGCTCCTTCCCTCGGGGCATCTGAGCAAAGCCCACTCTGCGAAGAAAAGGCAGGGAAAAAGTCAAGCAGAGGGGGCTGGCTAACACAGCTCTGGACGGTTTCCTTGGGCTGGGAGACAAAAATTGGCGGGCAGGCCTGATGAGTCAGTCCGGATGTCAGAAAACGTACCCAATACTCTGCCCAAACCGGCTAAGCGCTGAGTATCAGTCACCTCGTGGTGTTCAGGAGACAGTCGGTGGGCTTCAGAACATGCTGAGAAGGGAGGTACCCAAGGCTTCCAGATTGAGATGCTGGAAAGCTCCTCCCTGGGGTTGTGGGAGAAGGTAGGTGAAGGCTGCTGAGACTGAGCTTACAAGGACCCCCCAGCCTCAAGTCCCTCAGGCCCAGAGTGAACAGACAGCTCTGTCCCCACTGGAGGTCTGCATCAGAGGAAACTCTGGAGAAGGCAGCATCACTCAGAACCTCTAGGGTTTTCCAAACATAATGTCCAACAGGCAACCAAAAAAGCAAAAGAGGGTGTAACAACAAACAGGACCAAGAGAAAAGGAACTGAACCAGATCCAGAGGCATCAGATGTATATCAGCATATCAGAGTATGCTAGAGGTAACAGATGGAAACGTCACCAATTCGAAAATATACTGGACAAAAGGAAACATTTCTGAGAATCAAAACCGACTCTAGAACTTTACAATAACAGTGACTGAATGTAAGAACTCAGTCTCTGGGCTTAACATCAGATTGGACGTAGCTGAGGAGAGGATCAGTGAACTGAAAGATCAATCGTTTAAAATATATATATATATAAGAGGGAAAAAGTATAAAATATATTGAAGGAGCCTGTCGTTACACTACGTTGTTAAAAACTATCAATGGGGACCCTCATGGTAGAGAAAAGACAGAAAGGGGACTAAGAAATGCCTCCAGGGGTTGAAACTAAAGAGCCTCTTAATGAAAGTGAAAGGGGAGAGTGAAAAAGCTGGCATAAAACTCAACATTCAAAACATGAAGATCATGGCATCCGGCCCCATCACTTCGTGGCAAATAAATGGGGAAAAATGGAAACAGTGACAAACTTTATTTTCTTGGGCTCCAAAATTACTGCAGATGGTGAAATTAAAAGATCCTTGCTCCTTGGAAGGAAAGTTACGACAAACCTAGACAGCATATTAAAAAGCAGAGACATAACTTTGCCAACAAAGATTCATTTAGTCAGAGCTATGGTTTTTCCAGTAGCCATGTATGGATGTGAGAGTTGGCCCATGAAGAAGGCTGAACGCCAAAGAATCAATGCTTCTGAACTGGGGAGTTGGAGAAGACTCTTGAGAGCCCCATGGACTGCTAGGAGATCCAATCAGTCAATCCTAACGCAAGTCAGTCCTGAATATTCATTGGAAAGACTGATGCTGAAGCTCCAATACTTTGGCCACCTGATGCGAAGGACTGACTCATTGGAAAAGAACCTGATGATGGGGAAGACTGAAGGCAGGAGGAGAAGGGGCCGACAGAGGATGAGCTGGTTGGATGGCATCACCGACTCGATGGACATGAGCTTGAGCAAGCTCCGGGAGTTGGTGATGGTGAGGGAAGCCTGGCATGCTGCAGTCCATGGGGTCGCAAGGGGTCAGACACTGAGCGACTGTACTGACTGACAAGGAGTTGGTTCAAGAATCAGACCAGTGACTCAAAAATGAAAACCATACATTAGTTTCAGCAACTCTGCAGGTGCCTAAAGCAAGAAGAAAGTGTTCCAGCACTCAGGAAAAAAGGTGTGGCTTTGAATAGCACAACAACACTGAGAGCTGACTTTCCCAGAACAAGGAAGTCAGAAGATCATGAACTGGCATCTGTAAAATGCTGAAAAGCAAATAACCCCCAACCTGGAATTCTACACCCAACAAAAACACTCTTCAAACGTGAAAGCAAAATAAAGACTTTTAGGGCAAATGGAAATGACACAACTCATCACCCACACACATGAACTAAAGAAAATATTAAGGCAGTGCTTTGGGAAAAAGAAAAGTAGTCTCTGACGGAAATATAAAAAACAAGTAAAGACCAACAGTGAGGTAACTGTGAGGGTGAATGTTAACTCTACAAAACAATGATGTTAACGCCAAAAATATATCTAACAGTTTAAAGGAGAACAGTGACAAGGAGGAAACAGCCGTGTCAGGGAGGCAGTAAGAGTACTAAGTTAGGCTTGAATGTAAAACACACGCCATGTCTGCGAATGTGAACCCAACAACCTGGCAGAGGAGCCCAGAACTAGAGAAACACCTCATACTTCTCAAAGAAGGCAAGAGCAAAGAGCACAGACTAGGGGGGACAAATAGAAAACACACAGCAACTGGGTGTCTACACACTGAATATCAGCATTATAAACACAGCAAATACTCTCATGAAAAGATAAAGTGGCAAACTGATTCCAGTGAAAACTATACGCTCTTCACAGAGGCCCATGTTAAGATGGAAGGTGTTTTAGATAGGCGAAAGTAAAAGATACCCAGGCCAACCAGGACAGAAAACTGACGTGGCAACATCACTGTCAAATAGCGTCTAAAGAAAGAAGCATCTCTAGCGATAAACGGAGCATCTCATACTGATACAAGTGCAGTCTAGCAAGAAGATGAGGATTCTCAATTTGAGTGTACCTAATAACATCACCTCAAAATATCAATACATAAAAACTGACAGAAATAGAAAAGGAGTAACAGCCGAGATCATAACCCCAGTGGGAGACATTAAAGGCACATCTCTCGTGGAACCGGGCCCCCTGGTACGTAGTCACCTGCAGCCATGTAGTACCTGAAATGCGGCTGGCTCTACAATGAGATGCGCTGCAAGCCTGAGACACACACTGGATATTAAAGACTTGGCGTGAAAAAAAGAATGTGAACTACGTCATTAGGGTTTATCATGTTGGTTACACACTGAAATGATAACATTTGGGGTGTGTTAAAATAAAATGTATTACAGGTAATTTCACCTTCTTCTGCTTTTACTCAGCGTGGCTACCGGAGTCTGAATTACATGAGTGACAAGCCTGATGTAACTGATACACACGGAACATTGCGTTCCCACGGACACATGTTATTTTCAAGAGCCCAAGGAACATATAACAAAAAGAATATATACTGGGCCATTAGGAAAGCTCGAATTATTTCAAAGGACTGAAACAATGCAGGGTATACCTAGGGATTGCAATCAGCTGATGGTTTATGGGCCCTGAAACTTCACCCCGCACGTGGTGATGATCCTAGGAGGCAGGCACTCTGGGAGGGGTCAGGCCAGGAGGGAATGGGCTCCCATGCTGCGAGGACAGGGAGAAGCAGCAGGCAGTCTAGGAACCAGGAAACAGGCCTCACCAGACGTGGTACCTGCTGGTGATCTTGGGACTCCCCAGCCTCCAGGCCTACAAGAAACAACTTTCTGTTGTTTATCAGCTAGTCTACGGGTTTTGTAACAGTAGCCCAAAAGAGACAAAGACGGGGCTCTTCGATAGTGAAGGACAGGGAAGCCTGGCATGCTGCAGTTCACGGGTCACAAAGAGTCCGACACGACTTGATAAATGACCACCACCACCACCAGTTTATCTGAGTTAAGACTAAAACGGAACTCACGGCTTAAGCTACTTAGCCTGTTTAGCAGAGGCCAAAACGACTTGTATATTTTAAAGTATTTATCCAAAAGTGCCCCTTGGTAGCATTTTACAGCCTGTACCTAATAGTATCAATACTTCGAAAATAAATTTAATAGTTGATACTTCTAAAATATAATATTTCAAAATATTTTCCTGTAAGAGACTTAGAATAATTTCTCTGTAACTCTCCCTCTTTCCCTCTATTACAGGCACTGAACAATTTTGCGGAAAAATCAGTTTGGTGCTAGGAAGTCACAGGCAGGATACTTACCACTTTAAACATTAGTAGCAGGAACAGAAAAAGATTAGTCGTATATACTATATATTTATAGAGAATTATTTGCTGCCATTCATGTTGGAAGAGCAGAACATACCGTTTTCCTTATGGTCCTTTCATAAACAATGCTGATTCCTTTTGGTATTGTCCGGTGAAGGGGAAACACTGTTATCAGAAAATGAAGCTAAAATCATAAGTTAGATAGGATGCTATTATTCTATTTTAGTATGTTTCCGAATCAAGATTAGATAAACAACAGATGGGCTGCCTTCTGTGGCTGAAAAGAGAAATCATGGGTTTTTTGTTTGTTTTCTACACAAATAATTTTTTTAAAAATTCTACAAATGCCTCTACTGTGAACTTGACAGTCTTGGCTAAGCTGCTTCTCTTACCGTAACACATTTCTATTATTGAAACACAGGTTCTAGTATCAAAATTCCTCGGGACGTAGATAGTTGGATTAGATGGATGAAAGAGAGAAAAACAAAGGGGGAAACGTTAGGAAAGGAAACATGTTCTTTTGAAAATCAATGTTTAAAAGACAAAATGATGATTCTAATACAGAATATAAAAACAATTCTTTTTAAACCTCAGGAATTATGTACTTGCAACAACAGAATAATGAAATTTTTCTTTCTGCATGGCATTCTAGTAAGAGGCTGAACTTTATTTTCTCATTTAATCTTCACAGCCACCTATGAGGTAGATATTACTGTATTTAACGTATTATTCCCTATATTTACATGAGGAAACAGAGACTCAAAATGTTACAGACGGGACTTTAAATCCCATGTTTTTAATAAATATGTTACATGTGAATGGCTTTCTAGAAATATCTTCAAACTTTGAAATGTTTAACTCTTTCATAAAGTGCTTTGAGCCTCTAGGTAGCCCCAAAACAAATACAAGGAAATACTTTAAAAGGAAAAAATAATAATAACTAAGTACCTGGAAAATTAGTGTTACTTAAATAATACATAAGATGACACATATTCTAAGAATAAACTTTACCGATTTTAAACTGTAAAATATACATTATTCTGAAAACTCAAGCTACAGTTCATGACCAACTCTTTTCAGACATTAAATATTACCTTCTCAAGAATTATTTAACACACATTTTTTAAAAAGTGTTCTTGTAGAAAACAGTTGGTGTAAAGCATTTTAAAATCCAACAGTGAATTCCTGTTTTCAGCAAGGACATTCATTTTAAATATTTTAAAATACTTTACACAAGCCCACTTTTCTTCAAATCAGGGACTTAAATACGTGCAACTTACTTGAAACCCAACTGGGTATTTTGAAACAATGTGATCTACTACCGCAAACAATTTTCAAATGTTTGAAAGTTTCATTAATAAGAAATGACACTGATAGAAACCCCACCGATATTCACGTGAACATTTATTCAAATATTATGTTCTCCAAGACACCTGAGGAGGCTACTTCAAGGATCACATCATTGCTTAATACATTTTAAAAGCCTCTCATTAGGAATTATCCTCAAAACTTGACACGCATTCTTTGAGGCATGCTCAGTAACAGAAAATCACATTCAATTATGTATGGATATTACTTCAAATAGGAATTCAATAGCTCTCGGCTCAGTCTACAAGTCTGTCTAACATTCCTCTCCAGTAAAATCCTGAAGGAAAACTAACACTGTAATTCTAGTGTCTGAGTTTCATTCACATGAGGCACCCAGAGCAGTCACAGTCACAGAGAAATGAAGTAGAACAGTGGTTGCCGAAGGCCAGGAGACAGGGAGGAACGGAGAATCGCAGAGTTCCGGTTTGGAAAGATGAAGTGTCTCTTTCTTTACTTCAAAGATACCATGACAGAAGATTTTTACAGGATGAAATACCGACTCTTTCAACGAGCAGACAGCCCCTATTCATTGTAAAAACTGTTTCAAAGAACAGGCGGAAAAGACCTCACTTGATGACGCTGTTACATCCTTGACACCAGAAAGGAAAAATACGTGGCAAGAAAAGAAAAACTAGTACTGTCGCAGTCTGTATCTCTCATGAGTATAGGCACAAAAATCTTAAATGGAACATAGGAACTGGAATGTGAGATATGAACTTGGCCTTGCTTGCACCAACAGGATTTCTACAAAGAAGACATATGAGAATTTACACACAATTAGAGCTAGCAGGAGAGTTCAGCAGGGATGCTCAAGATAAGGTCAATATATAAAACTCAGTGGCATTCTTGGAGACCAGCAATAACCAACTAGAAAAGATCTCATTCACAATTGAAACAAACACTGTAAGGTACCTAGGAACAAATTAATGAATACACACATAAAGAAACAAAAAGATACTAAAACTCAGTATCACAAAGACAGAAATTTCCCCTGCATTCAGTTAAAACCTAAAACAATTTCAACAAGATACAACCTGATTCTCATGAAGAAATTATTCTAAAATTCAAACAGAAGAGTGCCAGGAACAGTTAAAATAATTTTGAAGATGCATAAGGTAGAGGAAATGTGGGATTGAAACAAGGTTGTTCAAACAGAGCAGTAAATAAGGGAGCCTAAAAATGGAACTTGTATATTACAGTAATGCATTACTATTTACATGGGCTACTTGATAAATGGTGCATTTATATGAAAGACTAAAATTGTACTCATAACACAGATAAAAATGAATTTCAAGAGATTAGAGTCGTGAATTAAAAGATCAAATTGAAAAAACTGCTGGAAAAAAAACGGCAGACCATTTTGATGATTTTTCAGATTTCTTAAAACACAAAACGCAAAGAAAACACAAAGTGAAAAGACAAGCTAGAGAGCAGGAGAAGATATGTGCAATGCAAGTAACTGAAGAAGAATTAAAACAAGAATAACAACAAAAGGCAAATAACCTGACAGAGCAGAGGACAAAGGCAACAAATAGGCCAATCACAGAAGACAAACCCCAAACAGCCAATAAACATAGGCAAACACCGAGGCACAAGGGAAATAAAAACAAAAATCAAGACAGGCTTGAGATACTGTCTCAAAGGTTGACAAAAACTTAAAAGCCTGAGAACACCAAGATGGGGTGCAATGGGGAATTCCACCTCTATACTGCCAGTGGAAATTAAAAGGACCACTTGAGTTGAAGATGCCTGTATGTTAAAATGCCACAGCTACACTTTTAGGTATACACCCCATGAACATTCTTGGTGCTGTACAAGGAACATAGGTATCACAATAGTAAACCACTTGGAACTCTATGTCCCTCAGCAAAAGAATGAGTAAAGGCATTAAAGTACATTTGTCCATTAAATCTCTCTACTGCAGTTACAATGAACAAGTTGGTGCTACACACACTGTCATGTATATTCTCAATAACTTAAACATGGCATTTGCTAAAGTTTCGTACTGAATGGTTTAAAAAACAGTTTATGTACACACGTGTGTGTGTAAATACCAGTAACAGCAGCAACAATAAATGAAAAAATGAGTAACAGGACTAACAGTCGAGCACTTCTTATACAGAAGGCATTCTTCTAACTGCATGCAGAGGAGACAGATTCTACTACTATTTCTATCTAACACGATTACTCTTTTATTACTGTGAGATTCCATTACTCATTCTACAGATGAGCAATTGAAGTGGAAAGAGGTGAAGCTGATCGAAAACTATAAAACTAGTAAATAATAAGAGTGAGATATGAAGCCAGGATTCCTGACCCAGACTTTATACCTTAATAACTCCGTTAGCTATTATACCATTTTCTATTCTTTCTAGGATGTTGGAAATCCAACATTATTTCTGTAAGTTAGAAATTAAAAACATGTATAGAAGCTATGACTGTAAACAAATGAATACACACACAGATTTTTATATAGCTCAAACTGGTTCTAAAGATGCTAAAGATTCTTAGAAAAGTTGTGGCGTCACAACTGCTCCAATTTACTGATTTACATGTTTGAGGTCTGGTATTTTTCAGATCATTCTTTCAGAGCCAAACATTATTTCTTTTATAGTCCTAAGACAATATATATTTGGAATCCTAGAAACCTTACATGGAGAAGCACATGATGTAATTCAATCATCTCTTTCTCTCTCATTAGAGGCAACATTTGATTACTCAGCTTCAGGCCTGAAAACTCATATTCAGAGTTTTTAATAAGCAATTCTATCAAGAAATGTACTAAAATTTCAATCATTCATTTTTTCTGGTCCCTTAATTACAGGTTTTTTAAAACTGAATATTTGTAATATTATAATATTATATTATATATAACATAAATGATGATGATATAATAATTAAAATGTAATTTTGTGTAGAATTATTTATACCACAAAATGAAAAAGGAGATGGCATTTTCAGTCATGAAGTATTTACAAGAATTGACTATGTGCTAATCACACACTCCTGTTTCCAGGAAAACTGGAACGTTTCTGAAAAGTGTCTTTTCCTCTCAATCTACCCATTCCCATTCTCAATGCCATCATCTACTAACCTATAAAACATGCTTTGAAAAAATCGAAGTAACAAAGACTAAACAGAAAGAAAGAATATTCAAAGCAGCAAGGGAGAAGCCACAAGTAACATACAAGGGAAACCCTATACACTTGACAGCTATCTTTCAGCAAAAACTCTGCAGGCCAGAAGGGAATGGCAGGATATATCTCAAGTACTGAAAGGGAAAAATCTACAACCAAGATTGCTGTACCTGGCAAGGATCACATTCAAAATTGATGGAGAAATAAAAAGCTTTTCAGACAAGCAAAAGTTAAGAGAATTCAGTACCACCAAACCAGCTTTACAACAAATGTCAAAAGGACTGATACTGTCAAGAAATAGAACAGAAGAAAAAAGATCTAAAAAATCAACCCCAAACAATTAAGGAAATGGCAAGAGCAACATATAGAGCAATAATTACTTTAAATGTAAATGGATTAAATGCTCCAACCAAAAGACACAGACTGGCTGAATGGATACAAAAGCAAGACTCATATATATGCTGTCTACAAGAAACCCACTTTAGACCTAACGACACATATAGACTGAAAGGGAGAGGATGGAAAAATATATTGCATGCAAACGGGAAGGGAAAGAAAGCTGGAGTAGCAATCCTCATATCAGACAAAGTAGACCTTAAAATAAAGAAAAGCACAAGATTTAAGGAAGGACACTACAGAATGATCAAGGGATCAGTCCAAAAGGAAGACATAACAATTATAAATATCCATGCACCCAACATAGGAGCACCTCGATACCTAAGACAAACACTGACAGACACCAAAGGAGAAACTGACAGGAACACAATAGTAGTAAGACTCTAATGCCACACGCACACCAATAGATAGATCATCAAAGCAGAAAACTAATAAGGAAACACAAGTCTTAAATGACACAATAGACGAGATGGATCTCATTGATATCTTCAGGACATTCCATCCAAATGCAGAAGAATACACCTTCTTTCCAAGGGCACATGGAACATTCTCCAGGCTAGACCACATCTTAGGTCACAAATCACACCTCAGTAAATTTAAGAAAATTGAAATCGTATCAAGCATCTCCTCCGACCACAATGCTATGAGACTAGATATCAATTACAAGAAAAAAACTATAAGAAACACAAACACATGGAGATTAAACAACGTGTTTCTAAATCACCAACAGGTTACTGAAGATAAAAGGGAAATAAAAAAAAATTCCTAGAAACAAATGACAATGAAAACATGACAACTCAAAACCTATGGGATGCCGCAAAAGCAGCTCCAAGAGGGAAGCTCATGACAGAACAGTCCTCCCTCAAGAAACAAGAGAAACACGGACGAGACAGCCTAACTTTACACCCAAAACAACTGCAGACAAAAGAAAAGCCCCGAAATTAGTAGAAGGAAGGAAATCACAAAGATCCAAGCAGGAATAAATGAAAAAGAAATGAAAGAAACAATAATAAAGATGAATAAAACTGAAAGCTGGTTCTTCGAGAAGATTAACAGAACTGACAAACCTTTAGCCAGATTCATCAAGACAGAGAGAGAAGAATCAAATCAACAAAATCAGAAGTGAAAAGGAGAGCTTACCTTAGACAATGCAGATATACAAAGGATAATGAGACTATTATGAACAACTATGGTCATAAAATGGATAACCTGGAAGAAATGGACAGATTCTTAGAAAACTTCTATCTTCCAAGACTGAATCAGGAAGAAATAGAAATTCTGAACAACCCAACTACAAGCACTGAAATTGAACCTGTGATCAAAAATCTCCCGAAAAACAAAGGCCCAGGACCAGATGGCTTCAAAGGAGAATTCTATCAAACATTTAGAGAACATCTAATACCTATCCTTCTCAAACTCTTTCAAAAATTTCAGAGGAAGGAACACTTCCAAACTCATACTACAAGGCCACCATCAACCTGATACTAAAACCAGAAAAAAGACAATATATATATTTAAAAAAAAAAAAAAAACACTTCAGGCCAATAACACTGATGAACAGAGATGCAAAAGTCCTCAACAAAATTTTAGCTAACAGAATTCACGAACACATCAAAAAGCTCATACACCATGATCAAGTTGGCTTTATACCAGGAATGCGAGGATTCTTCAATATATGCAAATCAATCAATGTGATACACCATATTAACACATTGGAAAAAAGATCATTATCTCAATGGATGCAGAAAAAGCCTTTGACAAAATGTAGCACCCATTTATGATTAAAACTCTTCAAAAAATGGGCACAGAAGGAACCTTCCTCAGCACAGTAAAGGGCATATATGGTAAGTCTACAGCAAACATTCTTCGCAATGGTGAAAAACTGAAAGCATTCCTGTCGGGAGCCGCGTTAGGCATTACTGACAAAATGGAGGCACAGCCCCCAGTCCCTCTCCTCATTCCGCAGGCACAGACCCGGGATGAAGGAGGTAGGCCTTGTCATTCTGACTTGTCTTTTCCTTTCCTCCGCTGAGTTGACTGAAAAGGAATACTAAGGTGCTTATTGTTCTTGAGAGGAGCATGAGAAGGCACAAAGCCTTCTGCAGCTGTGCTCAGAGAATAATTCATAAAGTTAATCATTGACATTTGTTTAAGGACTTTTACAAAAGAGTGTTCCAGGATGAGCACATAGGCCGCAGGTTGAGGTCATGGGAGGGATTGCTATCTGAAGCTTTATTGTGAGGAAAATGTTTATGGCAAAGGAGTTTACTGAATTTAGGGCTTCAGTTCAGTTCAGTTCAGTTCAGTCGCTCAGTCGTGTCCAACTCTTTGCCATCCCATGAATCGCAGCACGCCAGGCTCCTTGTCCATCACCGACTCCCTGAATTCACTCAGACTCTTGTCCATTGAGTCAGTGATGCCATCTAGCCATTTCATCCTCTGTCGTCCCCTTCTCCTCCTGCCCTCTATCCCTCCCAGCATCAGAGACTTTTCCAATGAGTCAACTCTTCACATGAGGTGGCCAAAGTATTGGAGTTTCAGCTTTAGCGTCAGTCCTTCCAAAGAAATCCCAGGGCTGGTCTCCTTCAGAATGGACCGGTTGGATCTCCTTGCAGTCCAAGGGACCCTCAAGAGTCTTCTCCAACACCACAGTTCAAAAGCATCAATTCTTCCATGCTCAGCCTTCTTCGCAGTCCAACTCTCACATCCTCACATGACCACTGGAAAAACCATAGCCTTGACTAGATGCCCCTTTGTTGGCAAAGCAATGTCTCTGCTTTTCAATATGCTATCTAGGTTGGTCACAACTTTTCTTCCAAGGAGTAAGCGTCTTTTAATTTCATGGCTGCGGTCACCATCTGCAGTGATTTTTGACCCCGCCCCCAAAAATAAAGTCTGACACTGTTTCCACTGTTTCCACATCTATTTCCCATGAAGTGATGGGACTGGATGCCATGATCGTTGTTTTCAGATTGTTGAGCTTTAAGCCAACTTTTCCACTCTCCTCTTTGACTTCCATCAAAAGGCTTTTTAGTTACTCTTCACTTTCTGCCATAAGGGTCGTGTCATCTGCACACCTGAGGTTATTGATATTTCTTCTGGCAATCTTGATTCCAGCTTGTGTTTCTTCCAGCCCAGCGTTGAAGAGATAGGAACCTGGAATGTCAGGTCCATGAATTTAGGGCTTAGAAATAATTAAAACAGTTAGAAGTTAAAGATTTTAAGGAATGCTGTAAAGTTAGCACATTTTACTATCGCTTATAGAAGTTAGGAATTTTTAGAGACACTACACCTAGAAGCCTTTTTAAGAGATAGTGAGCTCAGGATGCTAGGGGCAAACAGGATTTAGGAAGATAAGTAGTAAACTGAGGAATGTAGCATGAGTTACAATGTAATCACAAGTTAACTACAGGACACATTAGAGGAGGTAGATAGTAGATGATAAGGCTGATTCTCAGAGAATCACTGAAGCAGGAACTCTGTTTGAAGGGCAACAATGATTTATGGAGATAATAATCTGGGAGAGGGGGATCTGAAAATGTCAAACCTCTGGTCTAATGTTTTTGTAAAAGTATAAAAGAGAATCTTAAACTTGAAATAAACAGGCAGTCCAAAAGAAAACTGAGAGGCTGTCTCATTACTCTCTGACACCATCCATCTCTTCAGGTTGAATCCCTGGCACATTCCCCCTAAGATCTGGAACAAGATAAGGCTGTCCACTTTCACCACTATTATTCAACAGAGTTCTGGAAGTCCTAGCTACAGTAATCAGAGAAGAAAAAGAAATAAAAGGAATTCAGATCAGAAAAGAAGTAAAGCTCTGTTTACAGATGACATGATACTGTACATAGAAAACCCTAAAGACAGTATCAGAAAATGACTAGAGCTAATCAGTGAATTTAGCAAAGTTGCAGGATACAAAATCAATCCACAGAAATCACTTGCATTTCTATATACTAACAATGAAAAATCATAAAGAGGAATTAAGGCATCAATCCCATTCACCATTGCAACAACAAAAATTAAATATCTAGGAATAAACTTACCTAAGGAGACAAAAGAACTGTACACAGAAAAGTATAAGACACTGATGAAAGGAATCAAAGATGACACAAACAGATGGAGCCATCTTCCATGTTTCTGGGTAGGAAGAATCAATATTGTGAAAATGACTATGTTACCAAATGCAATCTACAGATTGAAGGCGATCCTTATCAAATTACCAATGGCATTTTTCACAGAACTAGAACAAGAAATTTCACAATTCATATGGAAACACCAAAGATCCCGAATAGCCAACGCAGTCTTGAGAAAGAATGGAGTTGGAGGAATCAACCTTCCTGACTTCAGAGTATACTACAAAGCTATCGTCATCAAGATAGTATGGTACTGGCACAAAAATAGACCAATGGAACAAGATAGAAAGGCCAGAAATGAACCCGTGCACCTATGGGTCCCTTATTTTTGACAAAGGAGGCAAGAATTTACAATGGGGCAAAGACAGGCTCTTCACTAAATTGTGCTAGGAAAACTGGACAGCTACACGTAAAAGAATGAAATTAGAACACTTCCTAACACCTACACGAAAATGAACTCAAAATGGATTAAAGCCCGAAATGTAAGACCAGAAACTATAAAACTCTTAGAGGAAAACATAGGCAGAACACTCGATGACATAAATCAAAGCAAGATACTCTATGACCCATCTCCTAGAGAAATGGAAATGAAAACAAAAGTAAACAAGTGGGACCTGATTAAACTTGAAAGCTTTTGCACAGCAAAGGAAACAATGAGCAAGGTGAAAAGACAGCCCTCAGAATGGGAGAGAACAATAACAAAGGAAACAACTGACAAAGGATTCATTTCCAAAATATACAAGCAGCTCATACAACTCAATGCCAGAAAAACAAACCACCCAACCAAAAAGTAGGAAAAAGACCTAAAGAGACATTTCTCCAAAGAAGACATACAGATGGCTAACAAACACATGAAAAGATGCTCAACACTGCTCATTATGAGAGAAATGCAAGTCAAAGCTACAATGAGATATCACCTCACAGCGGTCACAATGGCCATCATCATAAAATCTACAAACAAGAAATGCCCGAGAGGGTGTGGAGGAAAGGGAACGCTCTTGCACTATTGCTGGGAATGTAAATTGATACAGCCACTATGGAAGATGGTATGGAGATTCCTTAAAAAACGAGGAATAACACCACCATAGGACCCAGCAATCCCACTCCGAAGCATACCCTGAGGAAACCAAAGTTGAAAGAGACCCATGTAGCCCACTGTCCATTGCAGCACTATTTACAATAGCCAGAATATGGAAGCAACCTCAATGTCCATTGACAGGTGAATGGATAAGGAAACTGTGCTACATATATGCAATGGAGTATTACTCAGCCATCAAGAGGAAGGCATTTGAGTCAGTTCTGATGAGGTGGATGAACCTAGAACCTATGATACAGAGTGAAGTGAGTCAGAAAGAGAAAGAGAAATATTGTATTCTAATGCATATATATGGAATCTAGAAAAATAGTACTGAAGAATTTATTTATAGGGCAACCGTGGAGAGACAGACATAGAGAAGAAACTTATGGACACGGGGAGAGGGGAGGAGAGGATGAGACATTCTTCACCACGTCAAATCCTGTTTTATTATGCCTGTGTTAGAGCCCAAGAAATCTGCACTTTGACAATTTTCCAGACTTGAGAAAGCATCACACACACAGTACAGAAAAACCCGGGACGTGCTGCAGACACACTCACATGATCGGAAGTACTGTTCTCATGAACTTCCTGCATTTTCAGTTTTCTTGGCAGCACCAGTTTCTAAGCCTTCAGACTCCCATCAACAAGATATTCAGTAGTTACATGCATCAAATAGTTTCCAAGAAACTGTCACTGATATTAAGTTTGCCAAATACAAGTATAAGCGTAGACTGAAGCCGATTAATACAAACCATTTTCTTCACAAGGCTTGGATTATAAAGCCAAATGACAGAAACATTGCACAGAGGCATTTATTAGAACTCTGCAGTAAGCCAGGGCTTTACGAGAAAAACACCTAAAAAACACTCTATCCTTGAGTCCAAAAGAAGGCACCAACTTGGAACACAACACAAGATACAGCAGCATGACGTATGAAGCAATCAAGATTGCTGAGAGAAATACCAATAACCTCAGATATGCAGATGACACCATCCTTATGGCAGAAAGTGAAGAGGAACTAAAAAGCCTCTTGATGAAAGTGAAAGAGGAGAGTGAAAAATTTGGCTTAAAGCTCAACATTCAGAAAACGAGGATCATGGCATCTGGTCCCATCACTTCATGGGAAATGGATGGGGAAACAATGGAAACAGGGTCAGACTTTATTTTCAGGGGGCTCCAAAATCACTGCAGATGGTGACTGCAGCCATGAAATTAAAAGACGCTTACTCCTTGGAAGGAAAGTTATGACCAACCTAGATAGCATATTGAAAAGCAGAGACATTACTTTGCCGACTAAGGTCCATCTAGTCAAGGCTATGGTTTTCCCTGTGGTCATGTGAGGATGTGAGAGTAGGACTGTGAAGAAGGCTGAGCATGGAAGAATTGATGCTTTTGAACTGTGGTGTTGGAGAAGACTCTTGAGAGTCCCTTGGACTGCAAGGAGATCCAACCAGTCCATTCTGAAGAAGATCAGCCCTGGGATTTCTTTGGAAGGACTGATGCTAAAGCTGAAACTCCAATACTTTGGCCACCTCATGTGAAGAGTTGACTGATTGGAAAAGACCCTGATGCTGGGAGGGATTGGGGGCAGGAAGAGAAAGGGACGCAGAGGATGGGATGGCTGGATGGCATCACCGACTCGATGGACGTGAGTTTGGGTGAATTCTGGGAGTCGGTGATGGACAGGGAGGCCTGGCGTGCTCCAATTCATGGGGTGGCAGTGTCGGACACGACTGAGTGACTGAACTGAACCGAACTGAGGACTAAAAATTTTGATCTAATACTAATAAATCATGTTGGTATGTGTGGTTGTCACATAGGATTCACAGGGACTTAAATTCACAGTTGTTGACGTAAAGGATTAATTCTACTGAGCTTCATGACTCTATACCATGAGTATTCCACTGAGGGAATGACAAGGATGATAGGCATCATACTACGCTTCAACTCATGGATTTCTAGGCATTGCTCACAATACAGATCTGACTTTCAACATTAGGATTCTTTCAGTGTTCTTGAACAGCATTTGGTTTTCTGTTCAGTTCAGTCGCTCGGTCGTGTCCGACCCTGTGACCCCAGTGAACCGCAGCACGCCAGGCCTCCCTGTCCATCACCAACTCCCAGAGTCTACCCAAACTCCTGTTCATTGAGTCGGTGAAGACACCTAACCATCTCATCCTCTGTCGTCCCCTTCTCCTGCCTTCAATCTTTCCCAACATCAGGGTCTTTTCACATGAGTCAGCCCTTCGCATCAGGTGGCCAAAATATGGGAGTTTCACCTTCAACATCAGTCTATCCGATGAACACCCAGAACTGATTTCCTTTAGTATGGACTGACTGGTTGGATTTCCTGGCAGTCCAAGGGACTCTCAAGAGTCTTCTCCAACACCGCAATTCAAAAGCATCCATTCTTCTGCGCTCAGCTTTCTTTATAGTCCACCTATATATTCTGTATACAGAAGAAAAACATTCATGAGTATAAAACTTGTTCACATAAAACGAGTATATGAATTGGTATCTTCCCGACCCAGGGATCAAACCCACATCACTTCCATCTCCTGCCGTGGTAGGCAGATTATTTACCGACAGTGCCACCTAGGAATCGACATACATTTCAGGAACCACTACCATCAGCTTCTCCTGTTCATGACCGAAGTAGGAGAAAGAACACTGGAAGAAGTACCCGTAAGCGTATTATTTAGTCAAGGAACTGGGTCCTCCAGTTATTACTGGGGCAAGTCAGTTCCTCCAGTGATGATCGGTATAACTGGAAAATTCTGACAAATTCGTGGGATGTGATGTTTACATGATAAAATGTGTTCATCTTATGCTACTGCTTCAGGTATGCGCACTTCAGCCTGAAGGACCGCGCTCAAAGGGATGCCTACTATTCCAGTTCAAGCAACAAATACTGAGGTGCAGATCACTGTCCTTTGTTGGAAGTGATAGCAGTTTGTCAGCATATGTAACACGCCACGGCACGCGTTGGCATGCAACTCTAAAAACAGGTTAGGCCCTCTTTCTGCCAAGCCCTGCGATAAAATACAAATCAAACAAAGAAAAATAGCAAGGATTTTGTCAGGACTTCCTCACCTTTTCTTTCTGGATGGCAGGAAGCAGACGCTGAAGCCAGATGACTGCAGGATTGAATTGTGAGCTAATTTTGGGTGGGGTGGACGCTCATCACTCTAGCGAGAACGTGGCTCAATTAAAGCGTTTGACTTTCATTCACTTCATGTAGATAGAGTTCCATCATCCTTCATTAAGGAATTCAGTAAGTTCTACTTCCTTACACCTTCACCGTCTCTCGGTTTGTATGAATGTCACTTCCTAGTCCAGCACTTGCACAATGAGTGTTACAGGTAGTAACAGTGCATGAATGATGATGAGCAATCACAGGAAGTTTATGTCTTCTCTGTTTGACTTCTCTGCTACTTTTATATAACCAAGCAGTGAAATATACTTACGGATGTGAATATGTTAGTGGCCTGTATTAATACATGTTGACTGGTGCTATGATAACTCATAGTGTTGGCACAATAAGTATCATGGTATTAATTCTTTTTCAGGAGAAGGAAATGGCAACCCACTCCAGTATTCTTGCCTGGAGAATCCTATGGACAGAGGAGCTTGGTGGGCTGCAGTCCACGGGTCACAAAGTGTTGGGCACAACTCAGCAACTTCACTTTCACTTATGTCTTTTTCATGTATTCCTCTTGAGATTCTGTTCCATTATACGTTATCATAAGATATTCAATACACCTTCCTCAACTATACAGTAGGTCCTTGTGGTTTCTTTCATATATAGTATTATGTATTTGTTAATAATTCAAAGAAAAACTGGTACACAAATATTTGTAGGGACCATATTCACAATAGCCCAAAGGTAGAACCCATTCAAGTGTCCCTCGGTGACGGAATGAATATGCAACACAGCGTATATTCAAAAGCTTGAACAGTATTCTACCATACAAAAAGATAAACTGAAACGGTTCTGCCACTGCGCAAGACTTTACAGAAATTGCTCCAAAACTAACACATGGAATAAATCGACGTTTCAATTCTAATTCATGCTATGTACCCAAAAGGTTTGGAAAAGGGGGCTGAAAAAATGCATATTTCTGCATCAGAGTCACAACAGCATGACTCACACTGGCCAACACACAGAAGCAATCTCAGTGTCCACGGACAGCCAACTCCATAAACAAACTGGTATACACACAATGGGATCTGACTCAGCCCTTCAAAGTCCATAACTCTGACAATGCTACCGTGTGGATGAACCTTACGGTCATTATATTAAGTGAAATAAACCAGACCAAAAAAGGACAAACGTTCTGTGATTCCACTAGTATGAGATATCCAAACAAGTCAAATCCAAAGCCAGAAGAAGCAGAAAGTGATCCCCAGGGATCGAAGATGGTTCACGCTTCATGGAACCCACCCAGTTTCCCTTGGGGAAACTGACTTCCCGTGACATCTGCAAAACCGATTATACAAATAATTGGAAGCCATATCCAGTCAAATGAATGTAGAGATCATTTTACAATCTACACCAACCTCACTCAAACTTCTCAACAGACAAAAGGCAAAACTGTATCTTTGGTACCTCAGCTTTGCTTACAACTGTATCTACAGTACCTTAGGTTTGCTTATGAAATTTAACCAAACCAAACCAAACCAAACACTAAAGTCTATCCAAAAAGGGACATAAAATTTACACCATGCACTTTAAAAAATTATAAATTTAAACTGTGAAAGACCTTATTCACAAAACTTAAACACAAGCCACAGAAAAATATATTTACAAAATACAGATTTGATAAAGGATTGTACTCGAACTATATCAAAAAATCTGGAGCAAACAACCTCATGAAAAAATGTATAAATCTGAATGCCTGGCCAAAGAAAAGATACAGGTAATAAATCAGCATATCAAAAATACTCGAAATCATATATCATTAGGAAACCACAAACTAAAACAACAGTGAAGTAGCCCTGCACACTTATTGGATCCAGTAAACTCAACACAGGGCAGGGGCGGGGCTTCTCTGGTGGCTCCCTGGTAAAGAATCTGCCTGACGATGCAAGTTCCATCCCTTACCCAGGAAGATCCCACACGCCAGAGAAACTTAGCTGGATTTTTCCACAGCTAAACAAGGCTCACCTATGACTTGAACACTACACGTCTAGCACTTACCAAACAGCTTTGAAAAAGTGTCCAGAAAAAAAATATCACACAATTATACACAGCAGCTCTACTTGTAACAGCTAAAAACTTTCAAATATCAGGATGTCTTTGGTAGATGACTGTGTAAGCAAATTGGGATACATCCAAAGTGAAGGGGAGCACATGCCACCCCAAAATATACCTCTGCAGCACGAGAATTAGTTGGACCTAATTAACGTATTTTTTTTTAAGAGGACACATGATCATCTCTGAACCCAAGTTCAAGACGGCTCTTCTGTGAGTCACATTTAAAAGAGAAATCTCATTTCAAAGGAATCCTCGGCATATACCACATAGAAGGATGGCAGTCTTGTGAAACTCTTTTTTTTTTTCCTCTCTCAACAGGGAAAGCTAAGATGTAAATCTGTACAACAACCATACCCTTCCTTTCCTTTGGTTTTATTTTTTTAATATTTATATATTTATTTATTTTTATTTGGCTGCGCCAGGTCAACCTTCGTAGAAGCAAGCCAGATATTTAGCTACAACAAGCCAACTCTTTGTTGTGGCATGGGGGATCTAGTTCTTGGATCAGGGATTGAACCTGGGCCTCCTTCTTTGGGAGTGTCCAGTCTCAGCCACTGGACCACCAGGAAGCCCCTGTTTTGTTTTTAGATGAAGATGGTATCTAAGGTGATACCTTGGGCCATTTCAGTCACTGACTCAGTTTCCTGAGTTTCTCCAAAGCACACACAAGGTGCACATTATTAAACTGGTTTGCAAAACAAGTAAAGGTAATTCATACTACAACACTGTATGCTTACAAATATCTAAATGGTATATGGTATGTTATTCATTTTTAATTACTATGGGTGAAAAAAGGAATGCAGGATTCATACACGTTATAACAGGAATAAACATTAACACCATCTTGAGTGAAAAAAATCCATATAGAAAAGGCCACCCAGATCCCATATTCACCATGTCTGCTTTAAATCCATCTAGTTTTTCCAAATCACTGAAAATCTCAGTAACATTCGAAAAAAAAAAAAAGGATGAGGAAAACGATGGGAAGAAAAGATGTATTCATAGAACTGAACAATTGCTGAAAGGGATTGAAAGCATATGTATGGAGTCATTAGTTGAAATGATTGGTCCTCTCTGTCCATTCGACCACCTGTAACATAGGGGGGCTGGGTATTAGTCCGAGCTAGAGCGGGTGGGCGGGGGGGGGGGGGGGGGCAGGTACAGGCCAAAAGACTGAGCATTGCCAGGAGAAAGTATTCAGGACTCGAAGGCAATCCCTGTTGAGAGACCAAATTTTCAGCTTGATTTGTAGGGTTTTTATTTGTCTCCAAGTGAGGAGATCATCGGGGTGATGCCGCCGAGGGTGGTGCTTTCTGGAGTTCTTTAGAGCAGACATAGCCCATATTGGAATTTCTTCTTCCTGGGGTTCTTGTTTCATCTCCATTTTAAATGCCAGGGGCCCCCTTGGCTCGAATCTAAAGAAGAGGTTAAAAAAAATGAAAACAAATAAAGCTGTATTAACAATAGTTATAGGTTTAGAAAATATGTTAGAATCTAGTAAAATCTGCTTTAGATAAGGAAGACAGTAGTGTACCTGTATATTCCCCCTTTCTAATTATTTTTATTTGTAAGTTTAGTGTGTGATGTGTTTGTTTTGACTATGTCTTGTGTGTGTGGATTATAAGGAATACCTGTAATATGTATTTATTGATAGTATTACAACTTTATGAGGATCAGAGCCAATTAGAGTTTTAGTCCTAATTCTGCCATTGATAACGATTAGGGCAATTAAATCAAGGTAGGGTGTAAGTGACTTTATTTCCCTAAAACGGGTATACATCCATTCTACTGGGTGTTCTTGTTGGGCAATAAGTCCTGTGGGAGAATGAGGGGGGAGTATAAACAATTCTAGAGGTCAATCTATGTTGATGCGAGTAAGAAATTGTTTTTGTAATTTATTTTGCACCAAACAGAGTTCTTCTCATGCCTCTTGAGAAAGTGAACGAGGGCTATTTAAATCAGGATCTCCTTTTAAAGTATTAAATAGGTTATTCAGTTGATAATTAGCAATGCCTAAAGAAGGTCTAATCCAATTAATATCACCTAAGAGCTTTTGAAAATCATTTAAGGTTGAATATTTATCAGCACGGATCTGAGTTAGTTGGGGAGTAATGCGTTGCCTATTAACAATGAACCCCAAGTAATGGTAAGTTGTAGAGGTTTGAATGTTTTCAGGGGCAATGATTAATCTAGAGTTTTTAAAGGATAACTGAGCTATATCAAACGTGTTCAGTTTTTAAGACAGATGGAGCTGAAAACAATATATCATCCATATAGTGAATAACAAGAAAGTTAGGAAATTGCTTTCTCACAGGCTCAAGGGCTTTGGCTATGTAGTACTGACACATAGTGGGAGAATTCATCATCTCTTGTGGCAGTACAGTCCACTGGTACAGTTTATGAGGTCTAATATGATTAGGATAAGAGAGAGAGAAAGAGAAAATTTCTCTCGGTCTAAAGGGTGCAAAGGTATATTAAAAAAGCAATCTTGTCCTGGTTGTAATGCACCCATAGGTTTCATAGATGCATTAACTTTTCTAAGGTCTGTTAGGAGACGCCATTTGTTAGATTTTTTTTTTTAATGACAAAAATAGGAGAGTTCCAAGGAGAACAAGATTCTTCAAGATGTTTTAATTCTAGTTGTGTATCTATAAGTTCCTTAGCTGCCTGTAATTTCTCTTTCGTGAGGGGCCACTGCTCTGTCCAAATAGGCTCGTCATTCTTCCAAGTTATTTTAATAATTGTTGTTTGTTAAATGAGCAGTGGCCCCCAGGAAAAATGTGGAATGTATATCGGAGTATGTCATACTTTATATCTTTTTCTTAAAAGCATAGATCTTACTTTTCCTTAGCAACTATAAAGAGTCCTCCATATTAGCATTTTATAGATTGGTGAATATATTTATTTTATCATATTATAATATATATATATTACATATAAATATATATTTGTATTTATATATCAATATACATTTTAAAATATATTTATTAATAGTTTAAAATCCCTTTAACTTTTTGTAAGAGGAAGTTAATGTTTAGTAATTAATGTTTTAAAATCTTATTTTATTTGGAAATGACCTAGCTATTTAATAAACTTTTATTATTTAGTTTAGTACAACTCTAGAAATTTAAGTTATTCCAATCATAAGAGATTTTAGATTATAATAACAGATTATAATAGATTATACTATTAAATTATAATTATTCTTAATGGAGTTTGTCTAAAAGTTTTAATCTTATTTATATATTTATGTATATTTATATATATATTGAGAGAGTTACCTTTTTGTTGACAAATTTAGTTTACCATAAACCTAGGCATAATAAAAGTATCATATAATGTTGATGACTTAAGACATGTCTTAATTAGATTAGCAAACACTTTATAGTTAAATTATATTTATATTTAAATAATTATATATATTTAATATTTATCAGTTCACGTGAATTTGAATTTAAATAGAGCTCATTAATTTCATAGTATCTAAAAACAAAGCTGGTATATTGATGGCAGCACTGCCAGATGTTGAGGGTTTCAGGTAAAAGATGAAATTTGTCCCAGGTTTTTGAACTCAAGGGCGTCCCCAGAACCCACCCGGCTGAGGAGGACTCACCACGCTCGCTGTCCCTCACTCTCACCCTGAGCTCCCTGTTGGACTCCCTCACTCGAGCTCAGCAAGGGCTTGACAAACCTCACACCAGGCACCTAAAATGAACCCACAGTGGGTACAGGGGTTCATTCAACCTGGTGTGAACTCACCCTCTAAACTTCGATCCTAGGCTGCCAGACGACTCTGCCCCGTGGGGGCTGCACGGTGGAGGTTCAAGGGTGTCCCTGTCTTGAGCTGCGACAGCCAGTGCCTCCCAGACCCCGCCAGGTGCTGCCCCACCCTCTGCCCCCGAGTCTCCCACCCCTCTCCTGGCCCCACTCCCACCCTCACGGCTCTCCACTCACCAGGGCACAGGCCCCACTGCTCCTGGCTCAGCCCGGACCTCTGCTGTCACTTCAGGGCATCGGTCCCCAGGGTGCTTGGTGTCCTATATCCACCCATCTCAGCGATTACACACTCTGGGAGAGACAGAGTGCAGTTTGGGGTCCCGCCCGCAGTTCACCCTGAACACGTTCTGTTTTTGGCTTTATCTAGTGGAGTTCTCTGAGATGTGTTTTTAAAACCTCAACTGTTGCTTTCAAAAACACCATAAAGTCACTGTGCTCAACTTTAAGAATAAAATCTTCAGTTTCAATCTTAAAGTGAAACTGGAGGGAAGACTAAAAGCAGTCATTTTTTCAAACTGAAAAAGAAAACCTACATGTGACCATGTCCCAGAACACAGGTCACGTCACCCCTCCCTCCTCAGCCTTCTCCTCCACCACCATCAGCCTGGCATCGCAAGGCCTGCCCTGACCCGGTAGGGACAAGGGAAGAGGGCAGACCGGCTCCTCTGTCTCCAGGCCACGTGGGCCGCTTGCCTCACCTCCTTCCCAAGTTCACGTGGCACTGAAACAGCCTGGGCAAGCTGGGGGTTCTGATCAGAAACACAACCGTGGGTACCAAGCAAGGACCCCTGGTTCTTGTTTTCCCCGGTATCAAATAACCTTGATCAATACAATTACTGGGCCTGTTACATGTGGCTTCAGATGACAGAAGACCCCCAGGGTGTCCCCACTTCCAGTGACAGACGCAAGCAGCTTGTAGGTCCGCCTACCAAGAGCTAGAAAAGCGAAATACAGTTTAAAAGAGGTTCTTAGGCAGCCACAATCCAAGATTTCAAACAAAAGGGAAGCCCACTGCTGGAGCTGGAGACTGAGAGGCCTGCTCCTTCCCTCGGGGCATCTGAGCAAAGCCAACTCTGTGAAGAAAAGGCAGGGAAAAAGTCAAGCAGAGGAGGCTGCCTAACACAACTCTGGACAGTTCCTTGGGCTGGGGTGACAAAAATTTGAGTACTTGCCTGACGAGTCAGTCTGGATGTCAGAAAACGTATGCAACACTCTGACCAAACCAGCTGAGTGCTGAGTATCAGTCACCTCGTGGTGTTCAGGAGACAGTCGGTGGGCTTCAGGACCTGCCAAGAAGGGAGGCACTCCAGGCTTCCAGACCCAGACGCTGGAAAGCTCCTCCCTGGGTTCAGGGGAGAAGGTGGCTGAAGGCTGCTGAGACTGAGCTTACAAGGACCCCCCAGCCTCAAGTCCCTCAGGCCCTGAGTGAACAGACAGCTCTGTCCCCACTGGAGGTCTGCATCAGATGAAACTCCTGAGAAAGCAGCATCACTCAGAACCTCTAGGGTTTTCCAAACATAATGTCCAACATGCAACCAAAAAAGCACAAGAGGGTGTAACAACAAAGAGGACAAAGAGAAAAACAACTGAACCAGATCCAGAGGCATCAGATGTATATCAGCATATCAGAGTATGCTAGAGGTATCAAATGCAAACCTCACCAGTTTGAAAATATATTTGACAAAAGGAAACATTTCTGAGAATCAAACCCGACTCTAGAACTTTACAACAACAGTGACTGAATGTAAGAACTCAGTCTCTGGGCTTAACATCAGATTGGATGTAGCTGAGGAGAGGATCAGTGAACTGAACGATGGATTGGTTAATATCTATATATAAGAGGGAAAAAGTATAGAATATATTGAAGGAGCCTGTCATTACACAACGTTGTTAAAAACTGTCAGTGGGGACCCTCATGGTGGAGAAAAGATAGAAAGGGGAATAAGAAATGCCTCCAGGGGTTGAAACTAAAGAGCCTCTTAATGAATGTGAAAGGGGAGAGTGAAAAAGCTGGTATAAAACTCAACATTCAAAACATGAAGATCATGGCATCCGGCCCCATCACTTCGTGGCAAATAAGTGGGGAAACAATGGAAACAGTGACAAACTTTATTTTCTTGGGCTCCAAAATTACTGCAGATGATGAAATTAAAAGATCCTTGCTCCTTGGAAGGAAAGCTATGACAAACCTAGACAGCATATTAAAAAGCAGAGATATAACTTTGCCAATAAAAGTTCATTTAGTCAAAGCTATGGTTTTTCCAGTAGTCATGTATTGATGTGAGAGTTGGCCCATGAAGAAGGATGAACACCAAAGAATCAATGCTTCTGAACTGGGGAGTTGTAGAAGACTCTTGAGAGCCCCATGGACTGCTAGGAGATCCAATCAGTCGATCCTAATGCAAATCAGTCCTGAATATTCATTGAAAAGACTGATGCTGAAGCTCCAATACTTTGGCCACCTGATGTGAAGAAGTGACTCATTAGAAAGAACCTGATGATGGGGAAGACTGAAGGCAGGAGGAGAAGGGGACGACAGAGGATGAGCTGGTTGGATGGCATCACCGACTCGATGGACATGAGCTTGAGCAAGCTCCGGGAGTTGGTGATGGACAGGGAAGCCTGGCATGCTGCAGTCCATGGGGTCGCAAGGGGTCAGACACTGAGCAACTGAACTGACTGATAGGGACAGTGGCAAGAGTTGGTTTAAGAATCAGACCAGCGACTCAAAAATGAAAACCACACATTGGTTTCAGCAGCTCTGCAAGAAGAAAATGTTCAAGCACGCAGAGGAAAAAGGTGTGGCTTTTAATGGCACAACAACACTGAGACCTGACTTTCCAAGGACAAGGAAGTCAGAAGATCATGGACTTGCATCTGTAAAGTGCTGAAAAGCAAATAACCACCAACCTGGAATTCTATACCCAACAAAAACACTCTTCGAAAGTGAAAGCAAAATAAAGATTTTTAGGACAAATGGAAATGACACAACTCATCACCCACACACATGAACTAAAATAAATATTAAGGCAGTGCTTTGGGAAAAAGAAAAGTAGTCTCTGACGGAAATATAAAAAACAAGTAAAGACCAACAGTGAGGTAACTGTGAGGGTGAATGTTAACTCTACAAAACAGTGATGTTAACGCCAAAAATATATCTAACAGTTTAAAGGAGAACAGTGACAAGGAGGAAACAGCCGTGCCAGGGAGGCGGTAAGAGTACTAAGTTAGGCTTGAATGTAAAACACACGCCTTGTCTGCGAATGTGAACCCAACAACCTGGCAGAGGAGCCCAGAACTAGAGAAACACCTCATACTTCTCAAAGAAGGCAAGAGCAAAGAGCACAGACTAGATGGGACAAACAGAAAACACACAGCAACTGGGTGTCTACACACTGAAATATCAGCATTATAAACACACCAAATACTCTCATTAAAAGATAAAGTGTCAAACTGATTCCAGTGAAAACTATACGCTCTTCACAGAGGCCCATGTTAAGATGGAAGCTCTTTTAGACAGGTGAAAGTAAAAGATACCCAGGCCAACCAGGACAGAAAACTGACGTGGCAACATCACTGTCAAATAGCGTCTAAAGAAAGAAGCATCTCTAGCGATAAACGGAGCATCTCATACTGATACAAGTGCAGTCTAGCAAGAAGATGAGGATTCTAAATTCTAACGGGCGGAGTTCCTCACACGTGATCAAGTGTACCTAGTAACATGACCTCAAAATATCAATACATAAAACTGACAGAAATAGAAAAGGAGTAACAGCCGAGTTCATAATCCCAGTGGGAGACGTTAAAGGCACATCTCTCGTGGAACCGGGCCCCCTGGTACGTAGTCACCTGCAGCCATGAAGTACTTGAAATGCGGCTGGCTCTACAATGAGATGCGCTGCAAGCCTGAAACACACACTGGATATTAAAGACTTGGCGTGAAAAAAAAGAACTTGAACTACGTCATTAGGGTTTATCATGTTGATTACACACTGAAATGATAATATTTGGGGTGTGTTAAAATAAAATATATTACAGGTATTTTCACCTTCTTCTGCTTTTACTCAGCATGGCTACCAGAGTCTGAATTACATGAGTGACAAACCTGATGTAACTGATACACACGGAACATTGCATTTCCATTTATACCTGTTATTTTAAAGAGCCCAAGGAACGTATAACAAAAAGAATATGCATTGGGCCATTAGGAAAGCTCGAATTATTTCAAAGGACTGAAACAATGCAGGGTATACCTAGGCATTGCAATGGGCTGACGGTTTATGGGCCCTCAAACTTCACCCCACACGTGGTGATGATCCTAGGAGGCAGGCACTCTGGGAGGAGAGTGGTCAGGCCAGGAGGGAATAGGCTCCCGTGCTGCAAGGACAGGAAAGCAGCAGGCAGTCTAGGAACCAGGAAACAGGCCTCACCAGGTGTGGCACCTGCTGGTGATCTTGGGACTCCCCAGCCTCCAGGCCTACAAGAAACAACTTTCTGTTGTTTATCAGCTAGTCTACAGTATTTACACAATAGCCCAAAAAGACAAAGATAGGGCTCTTCATGGAACTAAGCTAGAAATCAAAAAAGGGTCACTACAAAAACCTCCCCAAACATTTGGAAGTTAAATCACATACTGCTTGGAAGAATTTCATGAGTAGTAATTTAAGAAAACAATAAAAATGAGAAAATACTTTTCCATAAAAATAATGAAAACCTGGCTTCTTCAAACTTGTGGGATGCAGCAAAATGTGTTTAGAGGGTAACAAAGCCTTAAACACATATACTGGAAAAGAAGGAAGGCTAAAACTCAATTAAGCCTCTATCCCTAGAAACCAGAAAAAAGGCAAAGCAAACGAAACACAAGGCAGATGGGAAAAAAGGAGCAGAAAATAAGGAAACAGAAAGCAAATATGAATTTAAAAAGAAACAAACAAAGCCAAAAGTTGGCTCTTTGGAAGGACTGATAAAACTGATAAACCCCTAGAGAGACTTATTAAGAAAAAGAGACAAAGCACAAATCACCAGCATCGAGGAGTTTTAAAAGGGGAGACAACACATCTTGCAGATAAGAAAGATATTATGAACCACAGTTCACTTACTAACTGGAGAGTCTGCTCGCCTCAATAAATTCCTAGCAGGGGGGAAATGCTTTACTGAAATAGACCCAAGAAGACATACAAAATCAGAAAATTTTATTTGCCTCCCCACAATGAAACAAACTGGTTTTGCCAATCAATTCTTCCAAAAATCTAGGAAAGAAAACAGTAATCTCACAGGAATTCTCGGGGTAAACAAGGAACACTCTCCAACCTTGTTTTATAAGACTAGCATAACCTTGCTACTAAAACCAACCAGGAAGAAGTCCAAGAAAGGAAAATTACAGACTCTGAGTATAGATGAAATAATCCTAAATAAAACGCTAGCAAATAAAATGCAACAGAAGGAGAATACATCGAGATCAGGTGGGGTTGTTTTGGAATCACAAAATTTTTAAAAGTTAAATCACCACATAAAAGAAAAATCACCTGTTTCAAAATCTGCAGAAAATAAACAAGAAAATTTAATGTAATAATTTTAGTTCATGACTAACAAAAAACTCTTAGTAAACTAACAGAGAAGAGTTTACATACGTTGATAAAAATATCTACAAAAAAGCTAATATCCTGTGTGAAATACTGAAAGCTCTTCCTCTGAGAATGGGACAGAGACAAGGATACTTATTCTCACTACTTCTGTTCTCCATTGTACTGGAGATCCTAGTCCATACAACAAGGCAAGAAAAAGGAAAGGGTTATCACAGTTGCAAAGGGAAAAAAAAAAAGCACTTATTTGCAGACATAATTGTGTATACATAAGAAAATACAACTAGAATGATTTGAAGTAAATGGATTTACCAAGGGAACAGAGAAAAGTCAATTCTATCTCTATCTATTAGGAATTTATAATGGCACTGAAAATATCAAGATATCTAATTAAACATGTGCAAGACATACAGTAAACTATAAACTTCTAAGATAAAGAAGATCTTAAAAAATGGCGAGCTATCTATATTGTGTTCATGGATTATAAGCACAACATAAAAGACACACACACACAGAGTTAACCGTGTGAGGCGATGCGTGTGTTGGGCAATCATTCCACGACATCCACGGGCATCATGTCATCACAATGTAGACCTGAAATACACATAAACGGTGTCCGTCAGTGACCCCTTAGTGAAGCTGGGGGTCTAAAATCAGCGCCTGGCACCTGGGAGCTGGCAGGTGAGGGAACCCGGGTTCACGTGCAGGCTGTACATACTCTTCATCACAGGTGAGACCAGAAGCAACCCAGCAACTCTCCATTTTTCTTTCCTGTTTTGCACTGTTCCCCTTGCCATTTGTGTCTAACAGATTCCCAGCATCGAGTGAGCAGCGTCAATGCAGCAATGATGTTTCCCCATCTAAGGCAGGAGCGTGTCACACCAGCAGACTTCCCAATCGCCCTGAGATAACTGGGGTGCCCCATCACAACAGAAAGCAAAGAAACACGACATGCCCCCAGAGAGAGCTGCCCGACGGCAGCGGGAACTAGGTCCACCAGACGTCTCAAGGGGAACCCCGAGGCGTGGAGCCCACACTGCGCCCCTCAGCTTGAGGCCACACTTGCCTTTCCCCCATTCTGGGGGTCTTGGCAGAAGAAAGCCAGGCTATGGGAAGGGGTAATGTGGCCGGCCAGGAGGACTCAGGGCAGGACTGACTCAGGTCTGTGCTGGGCTCCATGTCCAGTCACCAGCCTTGGAGTGTACAAAGCTCTTGGGATCGTTGTACGTTTTTGGCAAAAAGCAATGGAGCCAAAGTCACTTAGGATGGCTTTTAAGGAAAAAACCTCACTGAGGATTCCCTCAGCACCAGCCTCAGCCCCTAGTGAGATGCAGACTCCTGGTCATCCATGGCTGTGCCCACAACCCACCAGCTCCAAGGAAGGACTCTGCCTTCTCTTCTCTGTGTGCCATGAACCTGCACACAGTGGGCCTTCAGAACCTCAGGAGACTCATCCCACCCCCACGATAGCCAGAACCCTCCCCAGGCATTAAAACAGCTGTGGAGTCACTTTGGCCCAAGCCCTGGTTACAGATCCGTGGAGCCCACTACAGCCTCCACAGCGTGATTAGTCAGGTCCTTTATGCACAGATTCCTGCCTCTCAGATCCGAGCTCTGGATTCATGGTCAGCTCTGTACCTCCTGTGGCAGCCAGGTGGGCCACAATGCAGACAAAGGAGCTCAGGAGCTGAGTGTCAAGGGAAGCATTGAAAGGACAGCGATGGATGCGACCTGTTGCAAACTGAAGGAGGGTCCCTGCATGTCTCAGAAACGGCCTCTGGTGTGCAGGTGTGCAGGAGGGCGCCCACGGTGCAAAGGAAAGAGAGGTACTCAGGGACAAAGGCTCTTGGCCTCTCCGGCGGCAGCTCCAGGTGGTAGCTCGTGAACAGTGGACAGCCAATGTGGTCACATGAGCGTGACGCTTATTCCCTCACAAAGAGAGAGAAAGGGGGCAGGGTGTGGGAGTACCCGGAGGGTGTGGGGGGAGGATGAAGGGAGGTGTCCCTCCTCTCTTCAGTCAAATTGCTTTTGTGAGTCTCAGAGCTGCCCGAAGGCAGTTACCAAGTCAGGTCCCCACAGTATCCAGTGTGCGCTGGTGCCTTAGCCCCTGTCACATGGACAAGCCGCACCATAGGCCTTCCCTGAGTTCTAACAGAAGGATCTGGGGGTTTTGTCTGGGTACACGCTCCCTTGCTGTAGCTGTGTTACCCCCTTCTTTGAGCCCCCGTTTTGTCCTCTAGATAAAGGACATCGATTGCTACCTTAGCAGGTTGCCAGCTTAATCCCATGAAGACTAATTAGGGTAATCCTGCAATGAATAGCTGCCCTTAAGAGATATCAATGAATAGCTGGCCTTAAGAGATACTGGGCTTCCCTGATAGCTCCGCCGGTAATGAATCCTCCTGCCATGAGGAGACCCCGGTTTGATTCCTGGGTCGGGAATGCTGACCCGCTACAGAAAGGACAGGCTACCCACTTCAGTATTCTTGGACTTCTCTTGTGGCTCAGCTGGTAAAGAATCTGCCTGCAATGCGGGAAACCTGGGTTCAGTCCCTGGACTGGGAAGATCCCCTGGAGAAGGGAAAGGCTACCCACTCCAGTATTCTGGCCTGCAGAATTCCATGGACTGTATAGCCAATGGGGTTGCCAAGAGTTAGACACGACTGAGGGACTTTCACTTCACTTTCAAGAGATATGACCTGAATCCAGATTAAACTGGAGTCGCCCAGTATCATCTGGCATTTCTTCCGTGAAGCCAGCCAAAACCCACACAGGAGTATTTCCAGGGTCTCCACGGAGCCAGCTGGACAGATAATCCAGCGTGGTTCACACAAGCTGACAGACAAGCAGGGGAGGACTCACAGGCAGACGGCTCCCCTCCGGTCTCAGGGGGAGCTCCGGGACCACAGCAGGAACCGGCACTCTCACCCCCTGGGCTCAGCAGCGCCCTCCTTCTCAGGCCGGCGGCTCTGCCCTAAGGGGCTCGGGAAGGTCACTAACTGCCCCAGGCTGACCTCACGCCCCCTCCCAGGGCGGCAGCCTGACCTCACACGACCCCACCCTTTCCGGCAGACCCACCCTCCTCTTACCTTGATTCCAGCGTGAGGCCCGGCCCTGGGCCCCGATTGGTCAATGGCCCAGTCCTGAGCCACTCACGGTGGCCAGGGAGGATGGAACACACCGATTGGCCAGGTCCAGGTCATGTGACCATACTCTCCAGGGTACGTGCGAGCTGCTCACCCTGTGTCAGGGGTAGAGATAGTGTGATGCCCCCAGCGCAGGGCTGGGAGTCCAGTCCACGTGTCCGTGTGCTCAGTGTCCTGGGACCTGCCTGCACATCCTCTCTACAGATCGCATTGTCCTCTGCAGACGAAATATTCATGACCCACCTCTTCCCTTCCCAAGCGCTGTTTCACACACCCACATTCAAGGGAGCAAGACCTCCTGTTTGAAGGTAGGTTTGGAGATCCTCTCTTAACCTCTGGGTTTGTTTCTTGTATTGCTACCGCTGCTACTGCTAAGTCACTTCAGTCGTGTCTGACTCTGTGCGACCCCATAGACGGCAGCCCACTAGGCCCCCCCCCGTCCCTGGGATTCTCCAGGCAAGAACACTGGATTGGGGTGCCATTGCCTTCTCCGGTTTCTTGTATTATGTTAGAATAATGTATTCAGTCTAAAACCCCCCACGAGCACCACCATATGCTGCTTTGCGTATTCAAGACTCTCAGCTGTTCTGAGGGAGAAGGAAATGGCAACCCACTCCAGTGTTCTTGCCTGGAGAATCCCAGGGACAGGGGAGCCTGATGGGCCTGGTGGGTCTATGGGGTCGCACAGAGTCGGACATGACTGAAGCGACTTAGCAGCCCCAGCTGTTGTGAGGGCATGGCCCAGGGGCCTCCCAAAGGGAATGAATTTTGTCCAAGGAAGCAATTGAGAGGCTGAATCTCTGAATCACTTTGCAGTACACCTTAAACAAACAAATTATTGTAAATCAACAATACCTCAGTTTAAAGAAAAGATATTCCCTCATCAAAAATTGTTCAAAATTTTGTAAAGTTTTTCCTTCAATTGTTGGTTTTTAGTATGTATCTAACTGGTTTGGTGGTGTTTTTTGTGAGGTAGGGATCCAACTTACCTTCCCACATGGATAACAAATTATCCCAATGGGACGATTCCTTTGTCCTTGAATAATTGAATATTTTTAATTTAATAACTGAAATTATTAAATTAAATTATCAATTTAATTATTAAACATTTAATAGCTTTATTACATTATTTTAAATTAATTGTGTTAAATATATTAAATTATTTATTAAATATTACATTAATATTTAATTTAAATGATATTTCCATTATTGTGCTTGATTGATTCATATTTTCTATTTCTTCCTGGTTCAGTCTTAGAAGATTGTACTTTTCTAAGAATTTGTCCACTTGTTCCAGGATATCCATTTTATTGTCATGCAGTTATTTCTAATTGTCTCTTATGACCCTTTCTCTTTCTGTGTTGTCTGTTGTACTGTCTCCTTTTTCATTTCAAGTTGCTTTGAGTCTTCTCCCTGTTTTTCTTGATGAGTCTGGCTAATGATTTGTCAATTTTGTTTATGTTCTCCAAGACGTATCTTATTGTTTTATTGATCTTTGGTGGTGTTTCCTTCATTTCCGTTTATTTCTGCTCTGCTGTTTATGATTTCTTTCCTTCTGCTAACTTTGGAGGTTTTGTGGCCATTTTCTTCTTTTTCTAGGTTCGTTAGGTGTTAGATTAGGTGTTTATTTGATGTTCTTTTCATTTCTTGAGGTGGGCTTCTTGTGTTGCTATAAACTTCCCTCTTAGCATTGATTTATTGCATCACATAGGTTTTGGGTTGTCATTTATTCATTGCCGTTTGTTTTTAGGTATTTTTAAATGTCCTCTTTGATTTCTTCAGTGACCTGTTTGATTTCTCCATGTGTTTGTGTTTTTTAAAAATTTTCCTATAAATGATCCCTATTTCTTTGGAAGGAATGATGCTAAAGCTGAAACTCCAGTACTTTGGCCACCTCATGCGAAGAGTTGACTCATTGGAAAAGACTCTGATGCTGGGAGGGATTGGGGGCAGGATGAGAAGGGGACGACCGAGGATGAGATGGCTGGATGGCATCATGGACTCGGTGGACGTGAGTCTGAGTGAACTCCGGGAGTTGGTGATGGACAGGGAGGCCTGGCGTGCTGCGATTCATGGGGTGGCAAAGTGTTAGACACGACTGAGTGACTGAACTGAACTGAACTGAATCATGTATCAGTGTGATCAGAAAAGATGCTTGCTGTGATTTCAGTTTCTTAAATTTGGCAAGGCTTGATTTGTGACCTGAGATGTGATCCATTCCAGAGAGTGTTTCATGTGCACTTGAGGAAAAATAAAATGTTCTGCTGTTTGGTGGTGGAATATGCTAAAGATATCAAAAGGTCCATCTAGTCTAGTGTGTGATTTAAGGCTTATGTTTCTATATTCATTTTCTCTGTGGATGATCTGTCCCTTGGTATAAGTGGGGTGTTAAAGTCCCCCAGTATTATTTTCTTACTGTCGCTTTCCCGTTCTATGGTTGTCTGTGTTTGTCTCCCGTATTCAGGTGCTCCTATGTTGGATGCGTGTGTCTTATTATTGCAATATCTTCTTCCTGGGTTGACCTCTTTATCACTATGTAGTGTCCCTCCTTGTCTCTTGTAATAGTCTTTATTTAAAAGTCTATTTTATCTGATATGAGAATTGCTACTCCAGCTTTCTTTTGATTTCCATTTGCATAGAATCCCTTTTTCCAGGCCCTCAGTTTTAGTCTGTGTGTGTCCCTAGGTCTGAGGTGGATGTATTATCGTCAACATTTATATGGGGCTTGTTTTTGTTTCCATTCAGCCAGTCTGTGTTTCAGTTGGACCATTTAATCCATTTATAGGTAAGGGAATTATTGATATGCATGATACTATTATTATTTACTTTATTTTTCTGTTCTTTTCCCAGGTCTATTCACTCCCTTCTATTTCCTGCCTAGACAGCATCGTTTAATATTTGTTGTAAAGCAACTTTGGTGGTGCTGAATTTTTTAACTTTTGCTTGTTTGTAAAGGTACTGAGTTCTTTGCTTCTGAGTGAGGTCGTAGCTGGTTGGAGTAATCTTGCTGGTAAGTGTTTCCCTTTCATAACTTTATCATGCCACACCCTTCTGGCCTGCAGCGTTTCTTCGGGAAGATCAGCTGTTAAACTCATGGGGATTCCCTTGTTATTTGCTGCTTTTCCCTTTCTGCTTTTAATATTTTCTCTTTTTGCTGAGTTTTTCTTAGTTTGATTAGTATATGTCTCGGCATGTTTCTCCTTTGGTTTACCCTGTGTCGGACTCTCTGTGCTTCTTGGACCTGGGTGTGTTTCCTTCCACAATATGGGGAAATGTTCAGCCATTGTTTCTTCAAGTGAGAGTTTATCTTTCTCTCTCTCTTCTCCTTGAATTCCTATAATGTGAAAGTTAGTCTGCTTGAGATCATCCACCAAATGCCTTAAACTATCCTCAATTTTTTGGCTTATTTTCTTCTTTTTGGTGCTCAGATCAGGTGATTTCCACTACTCTGTATTTCTTTTTCTTCTTTTAAATATAAATGTATTTATTTTCATTGGAGGCTGACTGCTTTACAGTGCTGTAGTGGTTCTGCCGCACATTGACATGAATCCGCCGCGGGTGCACATGTGCTCCCCATCCTGAGGCCCCGCCCCTCCCTCTGGGTCAGCCGGGGCACCAGCAGGCACTGCTCTGTGTGTCAGCTTACTGATCTGTCCTCTGAATCATCCAATCTGTTGACTCATCTGCTGTATTTTTCATGTCAGTTATTGTATTCTTCCATTATAATCAGTTCTGTTGTATACTTATTGCCTCTTTGTGCAGTTCTCACTCCATTCTGTCATGCTTCCCCTGATAGAAGTAAATGTCTTTTATTCGTTTATTTACTGGGTCCACTGGGTCTTGCTGTGTCATTGGCTTTCTCTAGTTGCATAGAGTGGGGGCTGCCCTCAGTTTTGGTGCATGGGCTTCCCATCATGCTGGCTTCTCTTGTGGTGGAGCACAGGCTCTAGGGTGCATGAGTTCAACAGCTGTGATGGGCAGCTATACTCGCCCCGCAGCCTGGGATCTTAGTTCCCAGACCACGGGTTGAACCCTTGTTGCCTACATTGTCAGGAAAATCTTAACAAATGAACCAGCAGGGAAGACCCAGTAAATATCTTTATGACCCTTACTTTGCAGTCGTTTGATGTAGATTACTTATCTCCATCTTGTTTAGTTCTTTTCCTGAGTTTATGTCTTAGCTGTTCCTTTAGCATATATGCTTTGTCTCTTTATTTTGCCTTTTTGTTTTATGCATTAATATTAGGTAGATGAACTATGTCTCCATGTTGAATAAGTGGATTTTTGTAGAGTGTCTCCTATGCAGCCCAAAGGAACAGTTCGCCCAGGTCACCAGAGACAGGAAATCCAGGGTGTCTCCTGTGCAGACTGAGTGTGGTGTCCTGTTAGATGTACCTGCGTTGCTTTGGGCTTGCTGGTGGGTCTGGCTGGCCCCCAGTGCAGCTGAATGTGAGCCCCACCTCAACAGTTGCAGATGTACTTCTGGCTGAAGCTTACCTGGAGTGGGAATCACCTTGAGGGGATGCAAGTCACAGCTGAGTCCACCCACTGTGAGTGGTAGGAAAGGAGGCTATTGTGGGGGAATCCAGGCCTTTGGGGTGAAACCATTTTGGAGGAGCGTTGTGGGCATGGCTGGGCTAGATATGTCTGTTCCATAGGGAATACAGAGACATAGCAGGGCAAGCAGTGCTAGCAAGGTAAGTGGGGAATGTCAGAAAAGTCTCCTGCTAGCACTGGGACAGCTGGCTACAGGGAGGAGCTTTTTAAATGTCATCTATCAGTGATTTCATCCCTGGAGAAAGATTCAAGAAATCCTTGCCCCTTTGACTCGTGTCCTAAAATTAGTACATACTTCTCTTTCCCATGTGATCTGTGGCTACATTGAGCATCATTACTGACAACATTCAGCATCAGTAAATTTGGCACTAACCTGTTAAGCATCTGGTCTTGGCTACCACTGCCCCCACCTCTCTCCCAGATGTAGCTCTGCTGGTTTCAAATCAAGATATGGGGGCTCGTCTTCCTCATTCAGGTCACCAGGGCTCAGGTGCTCAGCATGTCCTCCCAGGGAAGATACCAAGTTGGTGATGTCCCCTCCTAATTCTGGGTCACCTATCAGGAGTATGGGTCCTGACTAGACTCTATCTCTCCCTTCCAATGCATCTCCATATTGTTTTTTCTTTACATCCTTAGTTGTGGAAGAGCTAGTCTGCTAATTTTTAGGTTGGCATCTGGGTTTTCCATGTGAGGAAGCTCTCAGAATAGAATAGAATAAGTGTCTCAAAAAGAGCCATTTCAGTTTCTGTGGAAGCTCTCTCCTTGTGTAAGTCAGTGGTTCTCAAAGTGTCATCACTGGACCAGCGTGTTAGCATCACCTGGGAAGTGGTTAAAACTGGAGATTCTCAAGGTCCACCCTGATCTACTGTATGAGACACTCGGAATCATTCCTCCAAGCCTTACACATGCTCAACACTAAATCAACCTGAGACACATCTTGCCCAGGTTCTGGGACCACTGTGCCCCTTAGCTTTAACCAGCTACTACTGTTTTGCAATTCTGAGGAATTTTAGGAATTTGGGGGGCATGTTTCGCCACTCTCACTTGGAAGATACTAAGGAGTATTGAATAAGTTGGACACGATATTTCTCTCTCGTCACCCACTGTGAGTGTTCTTAGTACATAAAGTAAAACTAAAGGACAGTTTGATTGGTAAAGAAAATCCTACATCAGGTTGGAAAGGTGCAGATGCCACATTAAGATCAAGGTCTTGTACAAGGTTCATGGGAGTACAGGATGTACGGATATTTTGTAAACTTCATGGAAAAGAAACAAGGGTGGAGCAGAGTAGCCACTGGGCTTCAGTGACCCCCTACTGCTTAGCTGGGCACCTTCGTGCAGGTGTGATCACCACTGGACCCTGGGAAGAGCGCTTCACCCCTTGAACTGTGAGGCTCCCCGGCAGGCTGGCCTGGGACCTCCTGGGCACCCTCACCTGCTGCTGCTTCGTGAACTGGCCACGTTTTCTCCCTCTGCCTTCATCCCCTCCGTCTTCATCTCCTCCTCTTTTGTGGGGTTGCCAGTACCTTGTGGTCTGTGCTGGGCCAAGGAAGACTCACCTTTGCCCTTCCAAACTCTACTGGCCACCTGATGGCACGTCATCCTCCTGTGATCGTGACTCTGCCCTGATGGGAGAGCGCTGTGTTCACTCACCACTGATGTACTCTCTTTCAGCTAAAGAAAGAATCCGTTCTAATCATGCCTTTTAGGTGGCTGGATTTACCAAACAGAAATACAGGAATCCCAGTTAAATTTGAATTTTAGGGAAAGAATGAAAACTTTTTTTTTCTTTTTTTCTTTTAGTAAAAGTCGATCTCCTGCAATATTTGGGATGTACTTAGACTAAAAACTTATTCACTGAAAACCAAATTTAACTAGATGTCTTGTGTTTTACCTGACAGGCTTACTCCCAAGGTAAAGGGGTTCCCATTTTAGCTTCCCATCCTAGGAGTTGTACTTTGTTAGAAAGGAATGTATTTAGTCATGAAAAGAAGGTCAGACTTATGTGCACGCCAGCCATGACTTGTGACATATTGATCACATGTTGAAATGATAATATTTTTTCCTTACTGGATTAAAATATAATTTGAAAATTAATTTCATCTGCTTCTTTATGTTTTTCAATGTAGTTACTAGAAAATATAAGGTATTATATGGAGCTTGAGTTTGTAGTCCACAGTACACTTCACTGGACAACTTTGACCTAGAGCAAAAGCCATGTTTGGGGACCTAACAATCATCAGGCTGGGAGTGGGGCACCCCTCTCCTCAGAATGAGAGAGACTCTCCCCTTTGGAGTCATTTGTGGCTGAACTGGTTGGGGGCATACAGATTCCTTGAGTGTAGTTTGTCTTTACAAAGATTTTATTGTTTGAATTTTTCAGTTCTGACCAAATCTTGGTGGTTTTTGATGGATGAGAGATCAAACAGGCCTGGAGTGCATTTCCTGTTAAGTATATTTGTAGCAGGGTGCTTCCAGGTGACTCTGGTGGTATAGAACCCATCTGCCAACTTACGACACACAGAAGACCAGGGATAACAGTGATCCCTAGGTCAGGAAGATCGCCTGGAGGAGGGCAAGACAACCCACTCCAGTGTCGTTGCGTGGAGCATCCCATGGACAGAGAATCCTGGTGGGCTACAGTCCATGGGGACACACTGAGTTGGACATGACTGAAGCGACTGAGCACACACGTGTATTTGCAGTTGAATTATGACAGCAGATTGAGACCCGTGGGAGGAAGCAAGATGGGTATGGAAAGGGGGTGATTCGGGAAAGGGTCTGGTTTCTGGAAGCTGCACCGTGTTGTCTTTTTTTACTCCTCTTTTTCTTCCTTTGGTTTTATGATTGCATACTGGTGGTGCCAAGACAACACTGACTGCATTTGCTAGAAGCAGATGTCGCCTTTAATTTAGGTTTTAGAGACTGAAAGTGAAAGAGGACGCATTATGCAATAGGAAAGAAGCAAATGAAAATTTCTTTGGCAACATTCAAACTCTGAATATCTCCTGAGTTGGGTTCGTGGAGGTGGAAGTCTTTTTATAACTGACAATATCTTAGGATCATAGTTTAGTTTTTGGACTACAATTCTCCTTGATGATTCACTGCTTTCCTCTCCCTACCCCCTAACCTTCTGAAGTTGGTGGAAAGTCAAGAAACAGTAGTGAGAGCAAAGCAAATAAAAATTCAAGAGCTTTCAGAGGCCAAGAGCTTGGTCTCTGGTCAAATAACCTGACCTTTACTCAGTTCCATTTACAATCTCTCTTCTGGGAAGGCTTGGATGGTAAAGGAATCTGCCTGCAATGCAGGAGACATGGGTTCGATCCCTGGGTTTGGAAGATCCCCTATTCCAGTATTCTTGCCTGGAGAATCCCCGTGGATAGCGGAGCCTGGAGGGCTACATTTCATGAGGTCGCAAAGAGTCGGACATGACTGAGCAACTAAGCAGAGCACATGCCAAGCACAGCCAGTCGGAGCATCTGCTCTTGCTGCAGGATCCACCTTCTGTCCACTTCCACTCTTCCCGCCAGGTCTCACTACCTGCTCATCATGTTGCCAGAGTGTCCCTCCTAGGTGTCTTGTCACCAGTCTGAGGACATGACCTCCAAGATGTCAGGCCAGTGGGAGGTTGATGCCACACACCTTAGCAGCTGGCAGGCTGGCGCATCTGGTGATAATTTCATTAAGCTCAGCCCTCCCCCACCCTAGGTCTTCTCGTTGGCATCGTTGTTAATTTGAGGACTTCTATAGGACACGTGTGACAGATGGCTCTTCAGTAAGAGGAGCTAATAGTGAGACAGTCATTTCCTAGGCAGGTTGATAAGAAGTCTAGGGGTCCCCAAGGAGAGAGGGGTCTGGAATTCTCACGGAGGAAGAAAGGACATCTTGCAGATAAGAGAGATATTATGAACCATAGTTCACTTACTAACTGGAGAGTCTGCTCGCCTCAATAAATTCCTAGCAGGGGGGAAATGCTTTACTGAAATAGACCCAAGAAGACATACAAAATCAGAAAATTTTATTTGCAGGAAAAAAATTACATCTGAAATTAAAAGCCTCCCCACAATGAAACCAACTGGTTTTGCCAATCAATTCTTCCAAAAATCTAGGGAAGAAAGTAATCTCACAGGAATTCTCAGGGTAAACAAGGAACACTCTCCAACCTTGTTTTATAAGACTAGAATAACCTTGATACTAAAACCAACCAGGAAGAAGTACAAGAAAGGAAAATTACAGACTCTGAGTATGATGAAATAATCCTAAATAAAACGCTAGCAAATAAAATGCAACAGAAGGAGAATGCATCGAGATCAGGTGGGGTTGTTTTAGAATCACAGAATTTTTAACAGTTCAACCATGACATAAAAGAAAAATCACCTGTTTCAAAATCTGCAGAAAATAAACTTAAGAAAATTCAATGTAATAATTTTAGTTCATGACTAAGAAAAAACTCTCAGTAAACTAACACAGAAGAATTCACATATTTTGATTAAAATATCTACGAAAAAGCTAATATCCTGTGTGATGGTGAAATACTGAAGGCTTTTCCTTTGATAATGGGACTGAGACAGGATACTTATTCTCACTTCTTCTGTTCACCACTGTACTGGAGATCCTAGTCCATACAATAAGGCAAGAAAAAGGAAAGGGTTATCATAGTTGCAAAGGGGGAAAAAAAGCACTTATTTGCAGACATAATTGTGTATACATAAGAAAATACAACTAGAATGATTTGAAGTAAATGGATTTACCAAGGGAACATAGAAAAGTCAATTCTATCTCTATCTATTAGGAATTTATAATGGCACTGAAAATACCAAGATATCTAATTAAACATGTGCAAGACATACAGTAAACTACAAACTTCTAAGATAAATTAAAGAAGATCTTAAAAAATGGAGAGCTATCTATATTGTGTACATGGATTATAAGCACAACATAAAAGACACACACACACACAGAGTTAACCGTGTGAGGCGATGTGTGTGTTGGGCAATCATTCCACGACGTCTACGGGCATCAAGTCATCAGAGTGTAGACTTCAAATACACAAACGGTGTCTGTCAGTGACCCCTTAGTGAAGCTGCGGGTCTAAAATCAGCGCCTGGCACCTGGGAGCTGGCAGGTGAGGGAACCCGGGTTCACGTGCAGGCTGCACACACTCTTCATCACAGGTGAGACCGGAAGCAACCCAGCAACTCTCCATTTTTCTTTCCTGTTTTGCACTGTTCCCCTTGCCATTTGTGTCTAACAGATTCCCAGCATCGAGTGAGCAGCGTCAATGCAGCAATGATGTTCCCCCATCTAAGGCAGGAGCGTGTAACACCAGCAGACTTCCCAATCGCCCTGAGATAACTGGGGTGCCCCATCACAACAGAAAGCAAAGAAACACGAATTCCCCGAGAGAGAGCTGCCCGACGGCAGCGGGAACTAGGTCCACCAGACGTCTCAAGGGGAACCCCGAGGCGTGGAGCCCACGCTGCGCCCCTCAGCTTGAGGCCACACTTGCCTTTCCCTCATTCTGGGGGTCCTGGCAGAAGAAAGCCAGGCCATGGGAGGGGGTAGTGTGGCCGGCCCGGGGGACTCAGGGCAGGACTGACTCGGGTCTGCGCTGAGCTCCACATCCAGTCACCACCCTTGGAGTGTACAAAGCTCTTGGGATCATTGTAGGTTTTTGGCAAAAAAGCAATGGAGCCAAAGTCACTTAGGATGGCTTTTAAGGAAAGAAACCTCACTGAGGATTCCCTCAGCACCAGCCTCAGCCCCTAGTGAGATGCAGACTCCTGGTCATCCATGGCTGTGCCCACAGCGCACCAGCTCCAGGGAAGGACTCTGCCTTCTCTTCTCTGTGCACGATGAACCTGCAAACAGTGGGCCTTCAGAACCTCAGGAGACTCACCCCACCCCCACGATAGCCAGAACCCTCCCCAGGCATTAAAACAGCTGTGGAGTCACTTTGGCCCAAGCCCTGGTTATGGATCCCTGGAGCCCACTACAGCCTCTACAGCGTGATTAGTCAGGTCCTTTATGCACAGATTCCTGCCTCTCAGATCTGAGCTTTGGATTCATGGTCAGCTCTGTCCCTCCCGTGGCAGCCAGGTGGGCCGCAATGCAGACAAAGGAGCTCAGGAGCTGAGTGTCAAGGGAAGCATTGAAAGGACAGCGATGGATGCGACCTGTTGCAAACTGAAGGAGGGTCCCTGCATGTCTCAGAAACGGCCTCTGGTGTGCAGGTGTGGAGGATGGCCCCCACGGTGCAAAGGAAAGAGAGGTACTCAGGGACAAAGGCTCTTGGCCTCTCCGGTGGCAGCTCCAGGTGGTAGCTCGTGAACAGTGGACAGCCAATGTGGTCACATGAGCGTGACGCTTATTCCCTCACAAAAAGAGAGAAAGGGGGCAGGGTGTGGGAGTACCCGGAGGGTGTGGTGGGAGGATGAAGGGAGGTGTCCCTCCTCTCTTCAGTCAAATTGCTTTTGTGAGTCTCAGAGCTGCCCGAAGGCAGTTACCAAGTCAGGTCCCCACAGTATCCAGTGTGGGCTGGTGCCTTAGCCCCTGTCATATGGACAAGCTGCACCATAGGGCTTCCCTGAGTTCTAACAGAAGGATCTGGGGGTTTTGTCTGGGTACACGCTCCCTTGCTGTAGCTGTGTTACCCCCTTATTTGAGCCCCCGTTTTGTCCTCTAGACAAAGGACATCGATTGCTACCTTAGCAGGTTGCCAGCTTAATCCCATGAAGACTAATTAGGGTAATCCTACAATGAATAGCTGGCCTTAAGAGATATCAATGAATAGCTGGCCTTAAGAGATACTGGGCTTCCCTGATAGCTCCGCCGGTAATGAATCTTCCTGCCATGAGGAGACCCCGGTTTGATTCCTGGGTGGGGAATGCTGACCTGCTACAGAAGGGACAGGCTACCCACTTCAGTATTCTTGGACTTCTCTTGTGGCTCAGCTGGTAAAGAATCTGCCTGCAATGTGGGAAACCTGGGTTCAGTCCCTGGACTGGGAAGATACCCTGGAGAAGGGAAAGGCTACCCACTCCAGTATTCTGGCCTGCAGAATTCCATGGACTGTATAGCCCATGGGGTTGCCAAGAGTTAGACACGACTGAGGGACTTTCACTTCACTTTCAAGAGATATGACCTGAATCCAGATTAAACTGGAGTCGCCCAGTGTCATCTGGCATTTCTTCCCTGAAGCCAGCAAAACCCACACAGGAGCATTTCCAGGGTCTCCACGGAGCCAGCTGGACAGAAAATCCAGCATGGTTCTCACAAGCTGACAGACAAGCAGGGGAGGACTCACAGGCAGACGCCTTCCCTCCGGTCTCAGGGGGAGCTCCGGGACCACAGCAGGAACCGGCACTCTCACCCCCTGGGCTCAGCAGCGCCCTCCTTCTCAGGCCGGCGGCTCTGCCCTAAGGGGCGCGGGAAGGTCACTAACTGCCCCAGGCTGACCTCATGCCCCCTCCCAGGGCGGCAGCCTGACCTCACACGACCCCACCCTTTCCGGCAGACCCACCCTCCTCTTCCCTGGAATCCAGCGTGAGGCCCGGCCCTGGGCCCCGATTGGTCAATGGCCCAGTCCTGAGCCACTCACGGTGGCCAGGGAGGATGGAACACACCGATTGGCCAGGTCCAGGTCATGTGACCATACTCTCCAGGGTACGTGCGAGCTGCTCACCTTGTGTCAGGGGTAGAGATAGTGTGATGCCCCCAGCGCAGGGCTGGGAGTCCAGTCCACGTGTCTGTGTGCTCAGTGTCCTGGGACGTGACTGCACATCCTCTCTACACACTGCTTTGTCCTCTGCAGAAGAAACATTCATGACCCAGCTCTTCCCTTCCCAAGTGCTGTTTCACACACCCACTTTCAAGGGAGCAAGACCTCCTGTTTGAAGGTAGGTTTGGAGATCCTCTCTTAACCTCTGGGCTTGTTTCTTGTATTGCTACCGCTGCTACTGCCAAGTCACTTCAGTCGTGTCTGACTCTGTGCGACCCCATAGACGGCAGCCCACCAGGCTCCCCCGTCCCTGGGATTCTCCAGGCAAGAACACTGGAGTGGGGTGCCATTGCCTTCTCCGGTTTCTTGTATTATGTTAGAATAATGTATTCAGTCTAAAAACCCCCACGAGTACCACCATATGCTGCTTTGCCTACTCAGGACTCTCAGCTGTTCTGAGGGAGAAGGCAATGGCAACCCACTCCAGTACTCTTGCCTGCAAAGTCCCATGGGTGGAAGAGCCTGGTAGGCTGCAGTCCATGGGGTTGCAGAGAGTCGGACAGGACTGAGCGACTTCCTTTTCACTTTTCTCTTTCATGCATTGGAGAAGGAAATGGCAACCCACTCCAGTGTTCTTGCCTGGAGAATCCCAGGGACAGGGGAGCCTGATGGGCCTGGTGGGTCTATGGGGTCGCACAGAGTCGGACACGACTGAAGCGACTTAGCAGCCCCAGCTGTTGTGAGGGCATGGCCCAGGGGCCTCCCAAAGGGAATGAATTTTGTCCAAGGAAGCACCTGAGAGGCTGAATCACTGAATCACTGTACACCTTAAACAAACAAATTATTGTAAATCAACAATACCTCAATTTAACGAAAAGATAGTCCCTCATCAAAAATTGTTCCAAATTTTGTAGTTTTTCCTTCAATTGTTGGTTTTTAGTATGTGTCTAACTGGTTTGGTGGTGTTTTTTGTGAGGTAGGGATCCAACTGACCTTCCCACATGGATACCAAATTATCCCAATGGGACGATTCCTTTGTCCTTGAATAATTGAATATTTTTAATTTAATAACTGAAATTATTAAATTAAATTATCAATTTAATTATTAAATATTTAATAGCTTTATTACATTATTTTAAATTAATTTATTTTGTTGAGTATATTAATTATTTGTTAAATATTACATTAATATTTAATTTAAATAATATTTCCATTATTGTGCTTCATTTATTCATATTTTCTATTTCTTCCTGGTTCAGTCTTAGAAGATTGTACTTTTCTAAGAATTTGTCCATTTGTTCCAGGATATCCATTTTATTGTCATGCAGTTATTTCTAATTGTCTCTTATGACCCTTTCTCTTTCTGTGTTGTCTGTTGTAACATCTCCTTTTTCATTTCAAGTTGCTTTGAGTCTTCTCCCTGTTTTTCTTGATGAGTCTGGCTAATGATTTGTCAATTTTGTTTATGTTCTCCAAGACATATCTTATTCCTTTATTGATCTTTGGTAGTGTTTCCTTCATTTCCGTTTATTTCTGCTCTGCTCTTTATGATTTCTTTCCTTCTGCTAACTTTGCAGGTTTTGTGGCCATTTTCTTCTTTTTCTAGGTTCTTTAGGTGTTAGATTAGGTGTTTCTTTGATGTTCTTTTCATATCTTGAGGTAGGCTTCTTGTATTGCTATAAACTTCCCTCTTAGCATTGATTTATTGCATCACATAGGTTTTGGGTTGTCATTTATTCATTGCCATTTGTTTTTAGGTATTTTTAAATGTCCTCTTTGATTTCTTCAGTGACCTGTTTGATTTCTCCATGTGTTTGTGTTTTTATACAACTTTTCCTATAAATGATCCCTATTTCTTTGGAAGGAATGATGCTAAAGCTGAAACGCCAGTACTTCGGCCACCTCATGCGAAGAGCTGACTCATTGGAAAAGACTCTGATACTGGGAGGGATTGGGGGCAGGAGGAGAAGGGGACGACCGAGGCTGAGATGGCGGGATGGCATCACTGACTGTATGGACGTGAGTCTGAGTGAACTCCGGGAGTTGGTGATGGACAGGGAGGCCTGGCGTGCTGCGATTCTTGGGGTGGCAAAGAGTTGGACATGACTGAGCGACTGAACTGAACTGAGCTGAATCATGTATCAGTGTGATCAGAAAAGATGCTTGGTGTGATTTCAGTTTCTTAAATTTGGCAAGGCTTGATTTGTGACCCAAGATGTGATCCATTCCAGAGAGTGTTTCATGTGCACGTGAGAAAAAAAAAAAAATGTATCCTGCTGTTTGGTGGTGGAATATGCTAAAGATATCAAAAGGTCCATCTAGTCTAATGTGTGATTTAAGGCTCATGTTTCTATATTCATTTTCTCTGTGGATGATCTGTCCCTTGGTATAAGTGGGGTGTTAAAGTCCCCCAGTATTATTTTCTTACTGTTGCTTTCCCGTTCTATGGTTGTCTGTAATTGTCTCCCGTATTCAGGTGCTCCTGTGTTGGATGCGTGTGTCTTATTATTGCAATATTTTCTTCCTGGATTGATCTCTTTATCATTATATAGTGTCCCTCTTTATCTCTTGTAATAGTCTTTATTTAAAAGTCTATTTTATCTGATATGAGAATTGCTACTCCAGCTTTCTTTTGATTTCCATTTGCATAGAATCCCTTTTTCCAGGCCCTCAGTTTTAGTCTGTGTGTGTCCCTAGCTCTGAGGCGGATGTATTATCGACAACGTTTATATGGGGCTTGTTTTTGTTTCCATTCAGCCAGTCTGTGTTTCAGTTGGACCATTTAACCCATTTATAGGTAAGGGAATTATTGATATGCATGATACTATTATTATTTACTTTATTATTCTGTTTTTTTCCCATATCTAGTGACTCCCTTCTATTTCCTGCCTAGAGAGCATCCTTTAATATTTGTTGTAAAGCTACTTTGGTGGTGCTGAATTTTTTAACTTTTGGTTTTTTGTAAAGGTACTGAGTGCTTCTGAGTGAGGTCGTAGCTGGTTGGAGTAATCTTGCTGGTAAGTGTTTCCCTTTTATAACTTTAAGTATATCATGCCACACCCTTCTGGCCTGCAGCGTTTCTTTGGAAATATCAGCTGTTAAACTCATGGGGATTCCCTTGTTATTTGTTGCTTTTCCCTTTCTGCTTTTAATATTTTGTCTTTTTGCTGAGTTTTTCTTAGTTTGATTAGTATATGTCTTGGCATGTTTCTCCTTTGGTTTACCCTGTGTCGGACTCTCTGTGCTTCTTGGACCTGGGTGTGTTTCCTTCCACAGTGTAGGGAAATGTTCAGCCATTGTTTCTTCAAGTGAGAGTTTCTCTTTCTCTCTCCCTTCTCCTTGAATTCCTATAATGTGAATGCTAGTCTGCTTGATATTATCCACCAAATGCCTTAAACTATCCTCAATTTTTTGGCTTAATTTTTTCTTTTTGGTGCTCAGATCGGGTGATTTCCACTACTCTGTATTTCTTTTTCTTCTTTTAAATATAAATGTATTTATTTTCATTGGAGGCTGATTACTTTACGGTGCTGTAGTGGTTCTGCCTCACATTGACATGAATCCGCCCCGGGTGCACTGTGCTCCCCATCCTGAGGCCCCGCCCCTCCCTCTGGGTCAGCCCGGTGCACCAGCAGGCACTGCTCTGTGTGTCAGCTTACTGATCTGTCCTCTGAATCATCCAATCTGTTGACTCATCTGCTGTATTTTTCATGTCAGTTATTGTATCCTTCCATTATAATCAGTTCTTTTTTATACTTATTGCCTCTTTGTGGAGTTCTCACTCCGTTCTGTCATGCTTCCCCTGATAGAAGTAAATGTCTTTTATTCGTTTATTTACTGGGTCCACTGGGTCTTGCTGTGTCATTGGCTTTCTCTAGCTGCATAGAGTGGGGGCTGCCCTCAGTTTTGGTGCACGGGCTTCCCATCACTCTGGCTTCTCTTGTGGTGGAGCACAGGCTCTAGGGTGCATGAGTTCAACAGCTGTGACGTGCAGCTTTACTTGCCCCGCAGCCTGGGATCTTAGTTCCCAGACCACGGGTTGAACCCTTGTTGCCTACATTGTCAGGAAAATCTTAACAGATGAACCAGCAGGGAAGACCCAGTAAATATCTTTATGACCCTTACTTTGCAGTCATTTGATGTAGATTACTTATCTCCATCTTGTTTAGTTCTTTTCCTGAGTTTATGTCTTAGCTGTTCCTTTAGCATAGATGCTTTGTCTCTTTATTTTGCCTTTTTGTTTTATGCATTAATATTAGGTAGATGAACTATGTCTCCATGTTGAATAAGTGGATTTTTGTGGAGTGTCTCCTATGTGGCCCAAAGGAACAGTTCGCCCAGGTCACCAAAGACAGGAAATCCAGGGTGTCTCCTGTGCAGGCTGAGTGTGGTGTCCTGTTAGATGTACCTGTGTTGCTTTGGGCTTGCTGGTGGGTCTGGCTGGCCCCCAGTGCAGCTGAATGTGAGCCCCACCTCAACAGTTGCAGATGTACTTCTGGCTGGAGCTGACCTGGAGTGGGAATCACCTTGAGGGGATGCAAGTCACAGCTGAGTCCACCCACAGTGAGTGGTAGGAAAGGAGGCTATTGTGGGGGAATCCAGGCTTTGGGGCAAAGTCATTTTGGAGAGGCGTTGTGGGCATGGCTGGGCTGGATATGTCTGTTCTACAGGGAACACAGAGACATAGCAGGGCAAGCAGTGCTAGCAAGGTAGGTGGGGAATGTCAGAAAAGGCTCCTGCTAGCACTGGGACAGCTGGCTACAGGGAGGAGCTTTTTAAATGTCATCTATCAGTGATTTCATCCCTGGAGAAAGTTTCAAGAAATCCTTGCCCCTTTGACTCGTGTCCTAAAATTAGTACATACTTCTCTTTCCCATGTGACCTGTGGCTACATTGAGCGTCATTACTGACAACATTCAGCATCAGTACGTTTGGCACTCACCTGTTAAGCATGGGGCCTTGGCTTACCACTGCCCCCACCTCTCTCCCAGACGTAGCTCTGCTGGTTTCAAATCAAGATATGGGGGCTCGTCTTCCTCATTCAGGTCACCAGGGCTCAGGTGCTCAGCATGTCCTCCCAGGGAAGATACCAAGTTGGTGATGTCCCCTCCTAATTCTGGGTCACCCATCAGGAGTATGGGTCCTGACTAGACTCCATCTCTCCCTTCCAATGCATCTCCATATTGTTTTTTCTTTACATCCTTAGTTGTAGAAGAGCTAGTTTGCTAATTTTCAGGTTGGCATCTGGGTTTTCCGTGTGAGGAAGCTCTCAGAATAGAATAGAATAAGTGTCTCAAAAAGAGCGGTTTCAGTTTCTGTGGAAGCTCTCTCCTTGTGTAAGTCAGTGGGTCTCAGAGTGTCATCACTAGACCAGTCTGTTGGCATCACCTGGGAAGTGGTAAAAACTCGAGATTCTCAAGGTCCACCCTGATCTACTGTATGAGACACTCGGAATCATTCCTCCAAGCCTTACACATGCTCAACACTAAATCAACCGGAAACACATCTTGCCCAAGGTTCTGGGACCACCGTGCCCCTTAGCTTTAACCAGCTACTACTGTTTTGCAATTCTGAGAAGTTTTAGGAATTTGGGGGGCATGTTTCACCACTCTCACTTGGAAGATACTAAGGAGTATCTAATAAGTTGGACACGATACTTCTCTCTCGTCACCCACTGTGAGAGTTCTTAGTACATAAAGTAAAACTAAAGGACAGTTTGATTGGTAAAGAAAATCCTACGTCAGGTTGGAAAGGTGCAGATGCCACATTAAGATCAAGATCTTGTACAAGGTTCATGGGAGTACAGGATGTACGGATATTTTGTAAACTTCATGGAAAAGAAACAAGGGTGGAGCAGAGTAGCCACTGGGCTTCAGTGACCCCCTACTGCTTAGCTGGGCACCTTCGTGCAGGTGTGATCACCACTGGACCCTGGGAAGAGCGCTTCACCCCTTGAACTGTGAGGCTCCCCGGCAGGCTGGCCTGGGACCTCCTGGGCACCCTCACCTGCTGCTGCTTCCTGAACTGGCCACGTTTTCTCCCTCTGCCTTCATCTCCTCCGCCTTCATCTCCTCCTCTTTTGTGGGGTTGCCAGTACCTTGTGGTCTGTGCTAGGCCAAGGAAGACTCACCTTTGCACTTCCAAACTCTACTGGCCGCCTGATGGCACGTCATCCTCTCGTGGTCCTAACTCTGGCCCTGATGGGAGAGCGCTGTGTTCACTCACCACTGATGTACTCTCTTTCAGCTAAAGAAGGAATCCGTTCTAACCATGCCTTTTAGGTGGCTGGATTTACCAAACAGAAATATAGGAATCCCAGTTAAATTTGAATTTTAGGGAAAGAATGAAAACTTTTTTTTTCTTTTTTTCTTTTAGTAAAAGTCGATCTCCTGCAATATTTGGGATGTACTTAGACTAAATACTTATTCACTGAAAACCAAATTTAACTAGATGTCTTGTGTTTTACCTGACAGGCTTACTCCCAAGGTAAAGGGGTTCCCATTTTAGCTTCCCATCCTAGGAGTGGCACTTTGTTAGAAAGGAATGTATTTAGACATGAAAAGAAGGTCAGACTTATGTGCACGCCAGCCATGACTTGTGACATATTGATCACATGTTGAAATGATAATATTTTTTCCTTACTGGATTAAAATATAATTTGAAAATTAATTTCATCTGCTTCTTTATGTTTTTCAATGTAGTTACTAGAAAATGTCAGGTATTATATGGAGCTTGAGTTTGTAGTCCACAGTACACTTCACTGGACAGCTTTGACCTAGAGCAAAAGCCATGTTTGGGGACCTAACAATCATCAGGCTGGGAGTGGGGCACCCCTGTCCTCAGAAAGAGTGAGACTCTCCCCTTTGGAGTCATTTGTGGCTGAACTGGTCAGGGGCATACAGATTCCTTGAGTGTAGTTTGTCTTTACAAAGATTTTATTGTTTGAATTTTTCAGTTCTGACCAAATCTTGGTGGTTTTTGATGAATGAGAGATCAAACAGGCCTGGAGTGCATTTCCTGTTGAGTATATTTGTAGCAGGGTGCTTCCAGGTGACTCTGGTGGTATAGAACCCATCTGCCAACTTAGGACACACAGAAGACCAGGGATAACAGTGATCCCTAGGTCAGGAAGATCGCCTGGAGGAGGGCAAGACAACCCACTCCAGTGTCGTTGCGTGGAGCATCCCATGGACAGAGAATCCTGGTGGGCTACAGTCCATGGGGACACACTGAGTTGGAGATGACTGAAGCGACTGAGCACACACGTGTATTTGCAGTTGAATTATGACAGCAGATTGAGACCCGTGGGAGGAAGCAAGATGGGTGTGGAAAGGGGGTGATTCGGGAAAGGGTCTGGTTTCTGGAAGCTGCACCGTGTTGTCCTTTTTTACTCCTCTTTTTCTTCCTTTGGTTTTATGATTGCATACTGGTGGTGCCAAGACAACACTGACTGCATTTGCTAGAAGCAGATGTCGCCTTTAATTTAGGTTTTAGAGACTGAAAGTGAAGGAGGACGCATTATGCAATAGGAAAGAAGCAAATGAAAATTTCTTTGGCAACATTCAAACTCTGAATATCTCCTGAGTTGGGTTCGTGGAGGTGGAAGTCTTTTTATAACTGACAATATCTTAGGATCATAGTTTAGTTGTAGGAATACAATTCTCCTTGATGATTCACTGCTTTCCTCTCCCTACCCCCTAACCTTCTGAAGTTGGTGGAAAGTCAAGAAACAGTAGTGAGAGCAAAGCAAATAAATATTCAAGAGCTTTCAGAGGCCAAGGTCTTGGTCTCTGGTCAAATAACCTGACCTTTACTCAGTTCCATTAACAATCTCTCTTCTGGGAAGGCTTGGATGGTAAAGGAATCTGCCTGCAATGCAGGAGACGTGGGTTCGATCCCTGGATTGGGAAGATCCCCTACTCCAGTATTCTTGCCTGGAGAATCCCTATGGATAGCGGAGCCTGGAGGGCTACATTTCATGAGGTCGCAAAGAGTCGGACATGACTGAGCAACTAAGCATAGCACATGCCAAGCACAGCCAGTCGGAGCATCTGCTCTTGCTGCAGGATCCACCTTCTGTCCACTTCCACTCTTCCCGCCAGGTCTCACTACCTGCTCATCATGTTGCCAGAGTGTCCCTCCTAGGTGTCTTGTCACCAGTTTGAGGGCATGACCTCCAAGATGTCAGGCCAGTGGGAAGTTGATGCCACACACCTTAGCAGCTGGCAGTCTGGCGCATCTGGTGATAATTTCTTTAAGCTCAGCTCTCCCCCACCCTAGGTCTTCTCGTTGGCATTTTTGTTAATTTGAGGACTTCTATAGGACACGTGTGACACATGGCTCTTCAGTAAGAGGAGCTGATAGCCTTGGCTGGCAGAATGAGGCATGGAGTTGTGTCCTAGGTTCCGTTTTCTGAGAAGGAGAACACCTCAGTTTCATGAGGCTTTGAGCTGTCAGACCCAAAGGAGAGGAACCAAGGGTGCAGAAGGTTGACAGGCACTGACTGGAAATCTGTGTGAGAAGGTGTTACTGCTGGCTGTGTCCTGTGTCTCATGCTGAGCACAGAAAAACTGATGCTTTCGAACTGTGGTGTTGGAGAAGACTCTTGAGAGTCCCTTGGACTGCAAGGAGATCCAACCAGTCCATCCTAAAGGAAATCAGTCCTGGGTGTTCTTTGGAAGTACTGATGTTGAAGCTGAAACTCCAATATTTTGGCCACCTGATGCGAAGAGCTGACTCATTTCAAAAGACACTGATGTCGGGAAAGACTGATGGCTGGAGGAAAAGGGGATGACAGAGGGTGAGATGGTTAGATGGCATCACCGACTCAATGGACATGCTTTGGGTAAACTCCAGGAGTTGGTGATGGACAGGGAGGCCTGGCGTGCTGCGATTCATGGGGTCGCAGAATCAGACTTTCCTGAGCGACTGAGCTGACGGACTGAGTGAGTGACCACCACCATCGCCATGCACGGTCACTGGCCCTTGTTCACGTCCAGCAGGTCCAACTCCCTGCATCCCCTGGCAGCCTTATTCTACTTTGTGTTTGCAGTGGACTTATCTGGACATCTCACAGTGGAATCGTAGATTATTTGTCCATTTCTGTTTACCTTGTTTCACTTGGCATATGACTGCAAACTTTATGCACTTTGCAACACATGTCAGAATTTCCTTAGTGGTTAGGCTCACCATTATGTACAATCAGGGAATTACAAATTAAAATCATGGTATATCACACCACACCTCTTAGGACTGCTAAACTCCAAATATAATACTAATTGCTGGGGGGTGAGGAACAACAGCAACTCCTCGTTGCTGGTGGGAGGCATGTACAGCCCCCATGAGAGACAGTCTGGCAGTTTTCCCCAAAGCTCAACAGTCTCACCTTGGGATCCAGCAATCATGCTTTCAGGATTTACACAGTTGCTCTGAAATTCTACGTCCAAATGCAAACGAGGATGCGGTTTTGCACTGCAGTTCTATTCACAATGGCTACAAACTTGAAGAAATCAGGATATCCTTCAGCAGATGAATGTGTGAGCAAATTGGTGTACACGGATATCAAGGGGACCAGAACACACCACCCCAAATGATGTCTTACATGAGTCAGTTTAGTTTAAAATAATAATGCCCCCAATTTTTTAAAAGATGTATTCATGCCTGCATGGCCACGCTGTGTCTTCGTTGCTTTGAGAGGCGTTCTCCAGTTGTGGAGAGCTGGTTCCGCTCTGGCTGCAGAGCATGGGCTCTAGGTGTGCAGGCTTCAGTAGCTGTGGCGCCTGCACGGAGCAGTTGTGGCTCCCCGGCTCTAGAGCGCTGGCTCAGTAGTTGTGACGCATGAGCTCAGCTGTTCTGTGGCAGGTGGCATTCTCCTGGCTCAGGGATAGAACCTGTGTCCACCGCATTAGCAGGCAGATTCTTAGCAGCTAGCTCACCAGGGAAGAGTGAGGTTGCCCTTTTGTGAGGTACACTTACATTTATTAGGGAAATCTCCATTTGTAAGGGTCTCCCCCTTTGAACCTAGGAGAAGGATAATTATATCTCAAGGAAGGAACACTTATCCATGAAGAAGTCAGGACTTAAATCTGCAAACAATCATCTGCTTATTTATTGTGCTTTGCATGATAACCGGCCATAAAGGGCCTCTGCCTTCCCCTCAAGGTCTGTCTCCTGTTTGGGGCTGAAGAGCTATTTATGATGAAGGCTTTGGTCGTTTCAGGGAGTGACTCAGTTTTCCTTGGCATCTCCTCTCTATGCCAAAGCTATACATGTAAATTAAACTTCTTTCTCCTGATCAGTTCAGTTTGGTCACTCAGTCGTGTCCAACTCTTTGTGACCCCATGAATAGTAGCACGTCAGGCCTCCGTGTTCATCACCATCTCCTGAAGTTCACTCAGACTCACATCCATCGAGTCCGTGATGCCATCCAGCCGTCTCATCCTCTGCTTCTGCTTCTCCTACTGCCCCCGATCCCTCCCAGTATCAGAGTCTTTTCCAATGAGTCAACTCTTCGCATGAGGTGGCCAAAGTACTGGAGTTTCAGCTTTAGCATCATTCCTTCCAAAGAAATCCCAGGGCTGATCTCCTTCAGAATGGACTAGTTGGATCTCCTTGCAGTCCAAGGGACTCTCAAGAGTCTTCTCCAACACCACAGTTCAAAAGCATCAATTCTTCGGCGCTCAGCCTTCTTCACAGTCCAACTCTCACATCCATACATGACCACAGGAAAAACCATAGCCTTGACTAGGCGGACCTTAGCCGACAACATAATGTCTCTGCTTTTGAATATACTATCTAGGTTGGTCATAACTTTCCTTCCAAGCACTAAGCGTCTTTTAATTTCATGGCTGCAGTCACCATCTGCAGTGATTTTGGAGCCCCAAAAAATAAAGTCTGACCCTGTTTCCACTGTTTCCCCATCTATTTCCCATGAAGTGATGTGACCAGATGCCATGATCTTCGTTTTCTGAATGGTGAGCTTTAAGCCAACTTTTTCACTTTCATCAAGAGGTTTTTTAGCTCCTCTTCACTTTCTGCCATAAGGGTGGTGTCATCTGCATATCTGAGGTTATAGATATTTCTCCTGGCAATCTTGATTCCAGCTTGTGTTATTTCCAGTCCAGTGTTTCTCATGATGTACTCTGCATAGAAGTTAAAGAAGCAGGGTGACAATATGCAGCCTTGACGTACTCCTTTTCCTATTTGGAACCAGTCTGTTGTTCCATGTCCAGTTCTAACTGTTGCTTCCTGACCTGCATACAGATTTTTCAAGAGGCAGGTCAGGTGGTCTGGTATTCCCATCTCTTTCAGAATTTTCCACAGTTTATTGTGATCCACACAGTCAAAGGCTTTGGCATAGTCAATAAAGCAGAAATAGATATTTTCTGGAATCTCTTGCTTTTCGAAGATCCAACGGATGTTGGCAATTTGATCTCTGGTTCCTCTGCCTTTTCTAAAACCAGCTTGAACATCAGGGAGTTCACGGTTCACGTATTGCTAAAGCCTGGCTTGGAGAATTTTGAGCATTACTTTACTATCATGAGAGATGAATGCAATTGTGTGGTAGTTTGAGCATTCTTTGGCATTGGCTTTCTTTGGAATTGGAATGAAACCTGACCTTTTCCAGTCCTGTGGCCACTGCTGAGTTTTCCAAATTTGCTGGCATATTGAGTGCAGCACTGTCACAGCATCATCTTCCAGGATTTGAAACAGCTCCACTGGAATTCCATCACCTCCACTAGCTTTGTTCATAGTGATGCTTTCTAAGGCCCACTTGACTTCACTGTCCAAGATGTCTGGCTCTAGATTAGTGATCACATCATCATGATTATCTGGGTCATGGAGATCTTTTTTGTATAGTTCTTCTGTGTATTCTTGCCACCTCTTCTTAATATCTTCTGCTTCTGTTAGGTCCATACCATTTCTGTCCTTTATCGAGCCCATCTTGGCATGAAATGTTCCCTTGGTGTCTCTGATTTTCTTAAAGAGATCTCTAGTCTTTCCCATTCTGTTGTTTTCCTCTATTTCTTTGCATTGATCACTGAAGAAGGCTTTCTTATGTCTTCTTGCTATTCTTTGGAACTCTGCATTCAGATGCTTATATCTTTCCTTTTCTCCTTTGCTTTACGTCTCTCTTCTTTGCACAGCTATTTGTAAGGCCTCCCCACACAGCCATTTTGCTTTTTTGCATTTCTTTCCCATGGGGATGGTGTTGATCCCTGTCTCCTGTACAATGTCACGAACCTCATTCCATAGTTCATCAGGCACTCTGTCTATCAGATCTAGGCCCTTAAATCTGTTTCTCACTTCCACTGTACAATCATAAGGGATTTGATTTAGGTCATACCTGAATGGTCTAGCGGTTTTCCCTACTTTCTTCAATTTCAGTCTGAATTTGGCAATAAGGAGTTCATGATCTGAGCCACAGTCAGCTCCTGGTCTTGTTTTTGTTGACTGTATAGAGCTTCTCCATCTTTGGCTGCATAGAATAGAATCAATCTGATTTCAGTGTTGACCATCTGGTGATGTCCATGTGTAGAGTCTTCTCTTGTGTTGTTGGAAGAGGATGTTTGCTATGACCACTGCATTTTCTTGGCAAAACTCTATTAGTCTTTGCCCTGCTTCATTCTGCATTCCAAGGCCAAATTTGCCTGTTACTCCAGGTGTTTCTTGATTTCCTACTTTTGCATTCCAGTCCCCTATAATGAAAAGGACATCTTTTTTGGGTGTGAGTTCTAAAAAGTCTTGTAGGTCTTCATAAAACTGTTCAACTTCAGCTTCTTCAGCATTACTGGTTGGGGCATAGACTTGGATAACTGTGATATTGAATGGTTTGCCTTGGAGGCGAACAGAGATCATCCTGTCGTTTTTGAGACTGCATCCAAGTACTGCATTTTGGACTCTTGTTGACCATGGTGGCTACTCCATTTCTTCTGAGGGATTCCTGCCCACAGTAATAGATATAATGGTCATCTGAGTTAAATTCACCTATTCCAGTCCATTTTAGTTTGCGTTTAATGATGGAGAAAAAGGGCTCAACCAAGAACCTGGAAGGGGAGAGGGACATTTATTTTCCTCCTATATACATGCAAAGGAATAACACTCAACAGTGGAAAAGAATGAAACATCAGCCCTTGAAAGACAGGGAGACATCTTAGACGCATGTGGCTAAGTGAAAGAATCCAGTTGAAAAGGCTGCACCCAGTATGACCCCACTGCGACATTCTCGGAAGGTAAAGCTACACAGATCATGGAGTGGGGAACTGGAAGTGATCGTTTAGGATGGATACCTGTCAATATGCATTTGTCTAAGCCTGTCACTTTATATAGCGCAAAGGGTCAATCAGAATCTATTCAAATGTCCTTATGCATTGTATAAGTAAGTCATAGAATGGAATACCAAACACAACAGAATCTCAACGTCACTCACTCTTCTATCACTATTCAGTTCAGTTCAGTCGCTCAGTCATGTCCGACTCTTTGCGACCCCATGAATTGTTGGTGGGAATGTTAATTGATGTAGCCACTATGGAGGGCAGTATGCAGGTCCCTTACAAAGATGAAAATAGAACTACCATACCACCCAGCAATCCCACTGGGTTTACTGAGACTACCATAATTCAAAAAGACATATGCACGCTCATGTTCATTGCAGCCCTATTTACAAAAACTAGAACATGAAATCTGGAGAAGGAAATGGCAACCCACTCCAGTACTCTTGCCTGGAAAATCCCATGGACGGAGGGGCCTGGTAGATGACAGTCCATGAAGACAGGAAGAGTCGGACAGGACTGAGCGAGATCACTTTCACGCATTGGAGAAGGAAATGGGAACCCACACTAGTATTCTTGCCTGGAGAATCCCACAGAGGGAGGAACCTGGAGGGCTGCCGCCGACGGGGGCCTGGGGGGTGGGGTGAGGGGTGCGGAGGTCTCGGTACCTGCCCACCCTGTGCCTCACCAGACCCGGCCTCGCACAGCGAACAGGGCCTCCCCCATCCCGTTTCCTGCTAGGGCCACGCGGTCCCAGAAGTGTCTGGCTGCCGGCCAAGCCGTCGCCTCCCGCGTGGCCCGCAGGCCTTGGAGCCTCCTGCGGGAGTAGGTGCAGCCCAGCGGGGGCCCTGAGCGACCATCCTGCCTGGCACCTGCCCGGTGCCCAAACATGCCAGGAGCCACGGAGGCGCGGTTGACCGGAGCGCCTCAGCCCCGCCCCTTGCCCTCCCGAGGCCACACCCCCTTGCCCCCAGGCCGCCCGCCAAGCACACGACCTTCCTGAGAGAGCAGCCGAGCGACAGGCAGGCACACGGACAGACACACAGACACTCGCACGCACCCACGCCCAGGGAGACAGCCTCCCGGCGCCAGCTCCTCAGCCAGAGCCATAGCACCCGTGAGAGGCCGGGGCCGGAGGAACAGACTGGCGGGCGGGTGTCGGGAGAGACAGAGGCAGAAAGAGATGAAGCTTCCAAGACAGACTGCAAGACAGCGAGAGGGAGATGCAGACAGACAGACATGACACGACACGCACGCACACACACACACACACACACACACACACACACACACACACACTTGAGTGTGGACCTTGGAAATACTTCTGTTCCTAGTTGCTCGGTTGAGCCCAACTTTTATGTGACCCATGGACTGCTGCCCGTCAGGCTCCTCTGTCCGTGGCGTTTCCCAGGTGAGAATACTGGAGTGGCTTGCCATTTCCTTCTCCAGGGGATCTTCCCGACCCAGGGATCCAACTCGAGTCTCCTGCAGGTGGATGCCTTCCCATCTGAGCCAGGATCCTGCTAATTCCCTAGTCAAAATACAAAGAAAAGTGCTAGTGATCTACTAAGTGGAAAGATGATTTCACAAGCAGAAGGTGTCCTTTGTTGGTATCTTTGAATCTTTATTTCATTTTAGTTTATTTTTACTATTGAGGCTACTTGAACAGTGCAAGGGAGAAAGGCTTCCATGACCGCCAGAGGCCAGTCAGGCATGGGTGCATCGGGGACATGGGGGGTAGGGTGAGGGGCGGGGAGGTCTCGGTGCCCTCCCACCCTGGGCCTCTCCAGGCCTTGTCCATTCCTTTGGCTGCTCAGGGCCACACTATAGTTCTTGTCTTCATTGGACCTTAAGGACACTTGATTTGACAGGGAGAATCGGACACCTACAGAAGCATCCATTGGCTCTGTCCCAGCGTGAGACAGAACTGGTTACAGCTTGAAAATGTTTCCATGAAGTGAAATGTTTCCTGCTGTCAGGAGGAACGTCCACCCGGGTAGCCAGGGCGGTCCAGTTAGGGTCCAGTCAGGGTCCTGGTACACGTGTGACCCCACCTTGTGCCATGCTCCTCTGTTCCCAGTTTGGGCAGATCAGTCACAGGGTCATCACAAATGGGTCAGATACTCGGGGACAAAAGTGCAGGGGCAAAGTCAGCCATTTTAAAGGGCTAGTGGCTTTTTGTTTTGTTCTTTGTTTTAAATTGTCTTTTTCTTTGTTGTGTAATTTCCAAATGTAGACAAAAGCTTTAGGAAGGCACCTTCTTGGAGGAAAAAATGCAGACCAAAAGATGTCCGTGGCTTAGCTGCTGGGTGCGCAGAGACTCTGCCCGCAAACTTCCGGGTCCCATCTCTCTGCCCTCACCCTCGGTGCAGCCAAAGAAGATGCAGCCGGACGGTAGGTGACAGGTCGGACTGTCGGTGACAGGTCGGACGGCGTGTGCAGCCCTGGGCTAGAATGTGGATGAGCTGGAATGGCCTGCTTCCCAGGTTACAGGGCTTTTTCGTGCCATCACATGCCCAAGGGGCAGTGCTCTACCGGGAATCCTAACACCTGTTTATAAACGTTTACCAGTCGTGCTGGTTTTTCTTCAAGTTCTTGTCTGGTTGAATGTTAGCATATTCTTGCAACTAATAAAACCAAGACACATGTCTGTTCTCAGAGCATGAGGTTGACACCCATGCTTGTAGAGATGTGTGTGTGGCTGGCAGCACTCAAGAGCTCTTTCGTAAAACAGTAGGGTCGCTCGCAGGCCACGCCAGTTGCCCCTCAAGGACTCTCCCCACTGGGAGGATGGCCGAATCCAAATTCAATGACAGCAGCGTCCACCTTCCTGTCCTCCCCCCGTCCTCACCGTCGTCGGGTCCCTTGCACACTGTCAGTCAATGGGGTGAATGAAGAAGGTGAGGCCGGGAGAGGTCCTCCCTGAGTTCGGCCGGGCTGTAAATACACGGCCTGGCAGTTGCCCTTTCAAACTCAGCTCTGGTTTTCCCTCTGACGGCTACTCTGCCAGAGAACGCTGCTAGTTCAGGCTGGGTGCTCAGGGCCGCTGTGTCCCCACTTGATGGCAAGATAGACAGCCAGACAGCCTGGGTCGGGGTCAGGCTCTGTGGCTCAGGAGATGCCTTGTGCACCGCCCCCGCACCCTCCCACCCCAAGGTCCTATCTGTGACAGGGGTGTCTCACTGGATGCTTTCTCCACAGTTGACTATGCCGTCCCAGAGAAAGTGTGCGCTCACCCCATGGGAACGGGGCCTGGAGGGTCTCTTTGGTGCATTTTTTCCTGTTATTAGCCCTTCCCGTGAGTAGATTAATAAGCTTTTCTCTCACTGGCTCTCACAGAGCAAAGTATATTTAGGGAAAGCCTGTGCTAAGCTGGGAACTTTCAGTGAGGGGGCTTAGGGGGAAGCTGCATCATCTCTTTGCCAGAACTCAATAATACGCTTAACCAGGGGTGGGGGAGACCCAGTGCCTCTCTCCTTTTTTAAACAACATTTTTCTTCCAAGGAGCATGCAGCTCATTTTTACTGTTCTTAACTGTAGCTTAGCTTTCAGTCGATTGAAGAGTCTAACTGCTTGCTTGTTTATTTTCCATTCTCCTCATTATAATCCAACATTTCCCTGTCAGATGGACATGGCGACGTAGACATTAGAGTTTAGATAAATTAGAAACAATCCTAGAGCGAGGTGTTGGGAATATAATATATTGGAGGTGACCTTTTACAAACCACGTAAGATAGGCAGGGCATAAACCATGTAACTGGCTGTTTTCCATGGCTTTTGAAGTCACAGTGCAGCAGGTGTCCGGGGCTCTTAGAATCAGAAGGGCTTGGACAGATAGCCTGCTCCATCAGCAGCCCCCACTGTCTTCAGCCCTCTCTGGAACCCTGGCCAGACACTCATCAGATGTGTTCCTGGTGGGCCCAGGGGAAGACGGAAAATGTTCAATTGGGAGCAACGGGTTTCTGCTAGCGGTTTCTGTAGATTTCTTAGTCAACTTGGAGCGGGGGCTGGGGGTCAGGGCTGACCCATTGGGCCTGTGTTGTGACCCTGTAGCCTGTGTTGTGAGGAGAAAACGTCAGTGGTGACATTTCCGAGGGGTGCTGAGACTGAGTTTCCGCTTTCTTAGATCAGCCCCATGCTCTGCCCTCCCTGAAGTGGCCTGGGGAGAGTGGCCCGGCCCCCAGGATAGCAGATCGGGGGGCTCTAGGCCACAGGTGCCCGGCCTCTGACCCACAAGTAGCCAGTCCCTCCCCATGTCCCATCTCACAGATCCTGTGAGGGCTGGAAGAGAGGTCCAGCAGCGCTGTGAATCCGGAGATCTAATGAGAGACTGGCAGCTGCTCACAGGGAGTGGCTGTCCCCATGATGGCGTTTCTGTCATTGAATGTGCCGTTTGCTGCTCTAGTGTGACCACCCTCCCACCACCCCGAGTGGCAGGGTCCCCCACGTGGTGGCCCCCCAGGCTGCTCTCTCTGGCTCATCCACTCTCAAGAAGTTTCCCCAGACCCTCAGTAGGAGTGGGCGCTGCTGCGCATGTGTGTGTGTCCTTGTGCCCCTTGTGACGTTGCATGACGAACCACACTCTGTGTTTGCTCGCTTCCTCCCGCACTCGTGGGACCAGGCAGCGTGGCGCGAACGCAGAGGCTGCATTCCGCTACAGTCAGGACTTGGTCCTGCTGAGCTTTGGGGTGAGTACAGGCCGGCCTGGTCCCACGGGGGCACAGAGCCCACGCCGCGGGAGTGGAGGGTCAGCGGGTCTCCAGAGGTCAGCCGAGGGAGCCCTCGGCAGCAGAGAACATGACCCTGGCGCCCCGCTGCCGCCGGAGTGATGATTGCACGGCCGGGGCTCCCTCACGTCCACGCACACGGGTGTCCCTCCCACAGCGGCGGTGCTGCCAGCCACGCCCTGCGTGCACGTTCTAGGAGGGAGCAGGGCCCAGAGAGTCAGGGTTCACGAGGCTGCCCTGCCCTGGGCCTCTCCGTGTGGAGGCCACCTTATCACACAGAGGTGCACCGGCATCTGCGGTTCGGCCACCACTTAGGGGCCACCCTCCCTTGCAGGTGCCACTCTGGGTGGGCCTCTGGTGGGTCCAGCCCGGGGGCCCAGCCCTACTGGAGCTGCTCTGAGGGCAGGAGGCTGTCTGCTCTGTCCTGGTCACGTCTCAGCTAGAAAACTGGATTGGGCTTTTGAGTTTTTTTTTTACCAGCACCTTTTAGCTATATGTCAGAATAAGGTCAGCCACAGAGTTCCCGCCTTGATCTGCTTGGTCCTCCATGTTTCTCTGAATTCTCAAAGCAGCTGAGGGCCCCGAATGGGGTGGAGGGGTGTCTGGAGGGGCAGGGGCTCGGGCACCAGCTGCCGTCCAAGGACTGACTCGTCTGTGTTTCCAGTTTACCTGCACTGATTCTCCAGATGATTATACAGCATCCAGTATACGACAAAGACTACATTTTGAACACCATGAAATCTTTACTCTGTTAATACTTGTGACATGGACCTGAAGATATTTTATTACAGAGTTTTTAATTAGTGGAAAAATTCATCAATTCCATAGAGAAAATACTTTAGAATCTAATGTTACTTATATTTATGTAAATTTATGACTTCATTTCTATTATTACTTTTTCTTTTATATTCTGACTGTAAATATCCTTTCAGATCAATTCATGTTCTGATACCTGATTTTAGTCTTTCAAACGAATGTACTGTAGTGCTTGTCTGTATAAATCCTATGAATAAATATAGGGCTTTTGAAAATGATGCATTTACTGTAATTATTCTTGTTTAATTGTTAAATGTTAAACTATGAGAAGGGGTTTTCCTGCGGTTGTAAAATCATCATGACACGGTGTGCACTATCCTTCCAGGATGTAACCAGGCTCTCCAACAATCACTCTGAGATAAGCAAACTTAATTTCAACCAATTGTGGTTGGATTTTAACCGCTGGCCTAAACTGTACTTTTTCTAGGAAGAAATGCTTTTTGTCTGCAGCATGAAGTGATTTAAAAGTACTGAGTGTTAAATGTGAGCTTCTAATGAAATTGGGGCTGAAAGGATGACTAGAAGACTATGAAAGTCTCTGCTGTAACCTAGTCTCTGTGGACCCGGATTCCCTCCTCTCCGGTAAGACGCTTTGGGGACCAATCGCGATGCCCTGCACCCGCCGCAGAGCCATGGAGCTGGACAGTGAAGGTGCCCCTTCCCAGACAGACAGCGGAGCGCAGCTCTGACACAGGCCTTATTTGTATGTAAATCATCTTCTTACCTCTGTTTGTAAACATGTTTAAAGAATGGGCCCAGGCATACATTTTTAGATTGTGATGACACAGCCGTTCTGGATTGTATAAGTATCAAATGTAACTTTTACTTTTTCAGCGGCACATTAAAAAGCCAGCAAAAGATGTGTTCAGGTCACGGTGCGATCTTTATTATGCAGCTGGTATCTCAGTAGACACAGACAGCATGTCTCCTTACATGTGGGTTCCACCTTTAACTTACTTGTACAATTCATTGTTATCGTTCTATTTTCCTATTAATCTTTTGTGAACTTCCCGAATATGTGACAAAGTACGTACAGGCTACTTTTGAACTATTTTTATCACAGGATTATTTATTGCTTTCTTTCAATCAAGTACTGAAGCAAAATTTCCCAGGGCCAATAAAGAGTGCGGAGGGTAAGCTGTACTCTCACTGAGAACAGACCAGAGCTGGTAATGGGAGCCCGAGTCCACACACGGACATTGTGTTAAGAGAAATGGACGGATACAATGGAAAGGCCAGAAGGCGGAAGCGTAGGTGTCCCCAGAGGACTACCGATGGTGTGTTCATGCCCTTGGCTCCGGAGACAAGAGGCTCCATCACTTCAGCATCTGCGGGGACAGGGTCCCTCTGCTGCTGAGGCGCGGGCATCGGGCCGAAGGTGGGAACAAAGTGGAGGTGTCGAGGCTCACTGTCAGTCCCAGGGCAGGGGAGCCAAGGGCAACCCTGACGCGGACCCGAATGATGCACGAGGGAGTGTGCGTGTGCACACTTGTGTGTGGGAGCTGTTCATGTTATGTTATCAACAGTCTATTATTCATATATCCATAGAAACAAGAATGTAGCAAGGGGAGGTGGGAGGGAGATTCAAGAGGGACGGGACATACGTAACCTACGGGTAATTCAGGTTGATGTCTGGCAGAAATCTAGGGATACTGCACAAAATTATCTTAAAGTTAAAAAGAACATACCAAGGTGGTGAGGAAAGTATGAAAAAAAGATTTCTCATAGAGATTTATCCTCACCTCCATGTACATCAGGGAGCAGGCTGTCCACCATTATCAGACCCTCCCCCAGCATCAGGCCCTCCGCCAGCATCAGATGTGCCCCCCAGCATCAGGCCCGACTCCAGAATCAGACCTTCCCCCAGCATCAGGCCCTCCCGCACCCTCAGGCCCTCCCCCACCCTCCGACCCTTCCCCAGTACCAGGCCCCCAACCTCCAGTATGAGGTGTGGCAGCCCCACTTGTATGATGCTCCTGAACACACTCAGGCAGCCCCAGAGCAGCAGGACAATAGCTCTTGCAGGAGGTGCATCTTTAGGAAACACCTGCGGAGCAGCAGCAGCTGGGGTCTGTCCAGGCCAAGGAGAGGCAAAGAGAGGCACTTGTGCAGGAGGCTCTGGAGGCTGTGGGCACGTTCCCCAGCTCTGCTTCCTCCCCGTGCGGGCTTTGCTCTCCAGCTCCCACGGTGCTGTCCTTCCAGATTCAAGGTCTCCTTGACATCTCAAGCCTAAGTCCTGAGTCGCATCCCAGTCCAGCGTGGCAGAGGGCTGGGAACACCCAAGCTCAAGGGCTGAAAGCATCCCAGGGGGAGAGCCCGGACCCAGCGGGTGGCAGGGCAGGGGATGAGGGTGGCCACCCACAGAGGGCCCGAGCAGCACTGGAAGGAGAGCAGTGATGCCTTAGCTCACACGGGGACCCCGCCTGGCCTGGCACTCAGAGATGTTGCAGCCAGCAGCTCTGGGGACACGGGAAGCCCGGTGAGGGACACGCCACCCGGGCCGTGTGGGTGGGCACTGCTGACCATGGCCTCGGTTTTCATTCCGGTTCCAACTGTCCCTCCAAGGGCGGATGGGCCCCTCTTCCGAACGGCACAGATGTTTCCTTTATGTGGGACACCGCATTCCTGCCTGTCTCTGTGGGCGCTGTTGTCGCTCACCCTGTGTCTTTGTCTTTACAACCTGTGCTTGCTGCTCTCCCAGTTTACCTTGGGAGCAGCCCGGATTTTCTGCACTTCTAGTTGTCAGCGTCCACTGGGGCTTTCCAGGTGGTGCCAGGGGTAAAGATCCTGCCTGCCAATGCAACAGATAACAAGAGATGTGGGTTCGATCCCTGGGTCGACAAGATGCCCTGGAGGAGGGCATGGCAACCCACTCCAGTATTCTTGCCTGGAGAATCCCATGGACACAGGAGCTAGTGGGCTACAGTCCCTGGGGTCGCAAAGAGTCAGACACGACTGAAGCAGGGGAGCACACACTCAGGTTGTAGTTCAGTCGATCAATTGTGTCCGACTCTGCCACTCTGTGGACTGCAGCACTCCAGGCTTTCCTGTCCTTCACTAGCTCCTGGAGTTTGCTCCAACTCATGTCCACTGAATCATCATGCCACAGAACCGTCTCATTGCTGCCGCATCCACCAGAGAGGTGGCTGGGGCTCAGGAAAGTGCCTGGGCCCGCCGCGTGGGTGTGTACCTGCCCTCACTGCTCCCTGACCGCGTGACCGTCACTGCGTCCTCCTCTGTAAATTGGGAGGGGGCAGCACCTGCTTGGTAAGGGGCACACACAGCATCAGTATAGAATCAATGCACCATCCATCTCAGCACTGTATTTATTAATACTAGGGATAGCATTTAATAACCTGCTCCTTTTGCTCTCTTGCCACTTAACTGTGCTCCAGACCACATCTGCTCCACTTACCCCTGCAAATCCACACCCAGCACAAACAAGACTCAACACGTTTGTGGCTGAAGAGGCAGGAACATACTGTCCTCAGGGAGATGAAGCCAAGCAAGATGAGGGCCTAATGATAACCTTGTGTGATGAGGGGACCCCAGAAGGACCTGCGTGGCTGTGGGGAGAGGTGGGGGGCATGAGAAGAACCCATGATGAGCTCCTGGGGAAGGTGGCAGGAAGGAGGGCAGGCTGTTCATTGTGGGGTGTCCACAGATTGTATTTCACCCCTCACTGATGAGCACTTAGGCCGTTTCCAAACACGTGTCACTGTTAGGAGGAAACAATCATTGCCCAGCTCCTACTCAATCAAATTCGTAGAATATGTTTCTAGCATTGGAGTACAATCATCTGCTGTATTCATTCCATGCCCCGTTCATCCACCCATCCAGCCAGCCATCTCTTCATCCATTCACCCACTCACTAATCCATCCCTCTATCCATCCATCCATCCACTCATTAACTCATCTGATCATCTCAGACCCACTTAGAAGACAGACGCCTCCTCCGCTCCTGCTCCCAGGAGGACCCCCAGTGTGAGTGACAGGAGCCTCGTAGGGACAATGGGGGAGACACAGGAGGGACATGCCTGCAGGCCCTCTTCTCTCTGAACAGTGAAGCACCCACCTGGTGCTAACGCCTCCTTGCCTGGGTGTTCAGGCCGGCCCTTTTCCTTCCTATGAAACCAGCGGCGGATGGAGGACTTGATGCCCTTCTTCTTCAGGGCTTTCTGCAGCAAGTCCTGCCTGCTGGTGCTGCTGCTGCGGTTGTTCTCGGGGCTGTCCTCAGAGCCTGTCGAGCTTTAGGGAGAGAAAATGACGTTTAACGGGCACCCTCGTGCAAACAACACCCCTCCACAAGAGCTACTGAGAGAAACGGGCATCCAGCAACACCCGTGCCTCAACCTCGCAGCAGACGGTGGAGTCTCCTTCACCAAACACGCTTCACACGAGCAGTGCAGGCTTCTGGACACAGACAACAGCCCCAGGAAGCTGAGGTTCTCTGCCTCGAGCTCTCCCCCGAGGAGGGCTTCACTCCAGGCCAGCTGGTGCAGAGGGCGCCCCGACCCTCCCTCAGGGTCGCTGCTCGGCAGGTGACAACGCTCCAGGAGAAGGCGAGCTCCCCTGCTCTGGGCGGTTGCCCCCGCCTCCTGCAGGGTGACGGGCCCTGGCCGTGGCAGGAGAGCGATGGTCACCGTGCGGGGCTGCTGGTCAGGTGACCACACGTGCCCCCGATCGCGTGCTGCCCTGCTCAGGACGGGAGCCCAGGTGGAGGTCTGAATGAGGACAGTGTCCGTCACAGGAGGGGACAGAGTCTCCTGAGACGAGACCCCTGAGGAAAAGGGAGGGACCCTCAAGAGCGAACCCGAGAGGTATGGGGCCGTCACCGGCAGGAACGTGCCCCAGGCCAGGCAGACCTCTCTCAAGAGCAGGAAGAAAGCTCCCACAGGAGTCAATCTCCAGAGAAGGACATTTTCTAAAATCACTGAGGTCACTGCGCTCTTCTTCCCCAGCACCTGAAGTTCACCACTAACCACAGGCACTGAACCCAATGGTATTCCTTTAAAATCATGCTTGCAACTCTTTCAGGGCAAGAGGCGCAGGGCTCCTGAAACTGACCACGCGTACACAGGCCGCTTACTTGTGGGCATCCCTGATGTCCTCTTGGTTGGCTGTGCGCAGCGACCCCGTGTGCAGGCGGTCCAGCTGCAGGGACTGCGGCATGGCGGGGGTCGAGGTTTTAGATTTGATAGCAGTCTCATCATCTCCTATCTCTTCCCGTAAAGCTGGCAGCTGAGGGAGTGAGGGAAGTGTAACATTGGCTAACAGTAGAGTGTTTTGAAAATGGCAATCACACAGGCTTTACATTATAACCAGAATCTTATCTGAAAATCTATTAGCTATGCTTTCCCACAATTACAAAAAGAAACCCTTGTTCTAGCTTAATGCCACCTTAAGGACTGTCTTGATCAAGAGAAGCGGGGCTATGGGGCAGCGAGAGCATTTGACTGAGTGCAGAGACCCTGGACGGGAGCCTCCCTGCAGCCTGGCTCTGCCCTCCCTGGAATCCAGTGACCAGATGGCCCTGCCGGGCAGGACAGCAGAGCGATGCCGGCCCCGTGAACCCTGCATGGCATGAACTGCTCTGATGAAAGGACTGTCCTCATCACAGGATGCTGCTCAGAAGCACCACAGCGAGAGTACGAAACCTCTCAGCAAAGCCGTCCAGACCTTTCTGTTTGAAGGAGGAAAAGATACAGCTTGTGCCACCACCCAAGGTCATTTGGAGAGATGATGCAGGTTACTGGATCCCATGACAACAAGAGAAACACAGAAAAGGTACCTAAACCTCCACGCGAACACCACGCGCCTGGATCACATTTCTCGGTAACAGACAGACTGGGGGCCACACACTGAAGTACTTACACGCAGTTTGAAGGTCATGTGCTCAGAGTGGTTTCCATAAAGCACCCCCAGCTCTTCACTTCGAGATGATCCTGTATCACCCTAGAGGGTCGGAGGTTCAAAAGGGAGGAGATATATGGGTAGCTATGGCTGATTCATGTTGGCGTTTGACAGAAAAGACAATTCTGTAAAGCAATTATCTTTCAATTAACAAATAAACTAATAAAAACCCAAATGAAGGTGATCTCTCCTGGACTCCTAGCTTTTCTGCTGGTCCTGGGTGTGAGGACAGGAAGGACAGTGTGGGGAACAGATTAACCCCTCAGGGTCCAGACAGGTCTCACTGATACATCTGGGTGTGTGGTTAAGCCAGGGAAAGTTTTGGGAAACACGCATGGCATGCATTTTTATAAACAATGAGTGTGTTGTTTAACCAACTAACCTGTGCCTTTTCAGTGGGATTCTGTAAAGAATACAGAAGAAGGCACCCCATTCCAGCACTCTTGCCTGGAAAATCCCATGGACGGAGGAGCCTGGTAGGCTGCAGTCCCTGGGGTGGCTAAGAGTCGGGCATGACTGAGCGACTTCACTTTCACTTTTCACTTTCATGCATTGGCGAAGGAAATGGCAACCCACTCCAGTGTTCTTGCTTGGAGAATCCCAGGGACGGGGGAGCCTTGTAGGCTGCCGTCTGTGGGGTCGCACAGAGTTGGACATGACTGAAGGGACACAGCAGCAGCAGCAGCACTAAAGAATACTGGTCCCATGCAGCCCCACAGGAGCTTGGTAACAACAAAGTGACTTAGGGCAAAACACAGCTGAACTCGGTTAACAGCAGCTGGATACACTGGGCACCCTCCCCTGCTCTCTAACAAGAACCCTCCGACACCAGAAGGCTACAGAGCCTAGAAATTATCCACATGGAACTGAACAGGGATCAATCTCAAATTCAAGTTAAAATAAGCATTTCTAAAAATCAGAAAACAACGAACAGAGCAGGGAAGTGACGCACCTGGGCTGACTATGGACTCAGTGGAGACAAACACCTGCCTCAAGGTCAGGGACCACGCCAGCCCCTTACCCCGGGCCTCCTCCTGAGCAAGGCCTCTGGGTCCGCAGCCTGGCCGCACTCCCCCAAGATGGGAGCCGCCCCTCTGGTGCCCACGTGGCCAGGATGGGCAGCACTGTGTCCACTTAACAGGAGGGCAAAGCAGGCCACAGAGTGGGCGAGCGGCACACCCAGGTTACCAACCCCAGGGGGACGGCGCTGCTCTGCTGTGCCCAGCAGAAGGGCTCCCGGGCACTGAGTGGGGTGAACTGGAGCGCGGCCACTCCAGTCCTGCAGGAAGGCCCAGGAGTGCTCGGTCAGCGGGCTGGGAGCAGGAGAGGGACAAGGAAGGCCAGCCCGTGGGGCAGTGGACTCCAACAACAGGGGTTCATCCAAGTGACCCGAGTGGAGAGGCAGCGAGCTCCCTCCTGAGGCTCCCTCCATCATGATGCCATGATGGACACGAGAGCGTCTGGAGGAAAGCGGGCTGGACGGCACCACGGTTAAGTGTCCAGGCTCTGATCAGACCAGTCCGCATCACGCTGCTGGGTATGAGAGCCTGGGCAGGGTGACCGGCCTCGCTAAGCCTCAGTGTCCATGTCTCCTGAACGGGGAGAGCAGCAGCCTGGACCTCAGCTGGGGATGAGATGACAGACGCGGAAAGCACGAGCCTGGCACACAGAGTCTCCTGCACACTGCGACCCACCATCATTAAACTGGCTTCCCGCAAATCTAACATCTATGGCTCTCATTCAGTCATTCCTTGTAAGAAAACACTAAGCGGAAATTCCATGGTGGTCCAGAGGTTAAGACTTGGCACGTTCACTGCCGGGACACTGGTCTGATCACTGGCTGGGGAACTAAGATCCCATAAGCTGTGCAGCATGGCCAAAAAAATAACTAAAGAAAATTTTAAAAATAATAAGTAATACTATGTCTATTATAAAAAACCATGAGATGATCAGAAGGCAAACAAGTGGGAGAAAGGCAAACTGTTACAATTGTCCCAATGAATGACCTATTTCCAACAGAACCATCAACACAGTTTAAGTGGTGGGTGAGTTTCATTACTTCCATTAAAAAGTCACTTATTCACCAGGACATAACCACACGGTGTTCATTCATGTTAAACCAAAACGACTCTTTAATACTTCACAGAGAAAGAAAGGCCTGCTAAATTAATAAATAGTTTACCTTTCGACACCGCTTCCTTAAATCATGAGGCTGATAGATGCATGCAAAGAAATGAAGAGAAACCAGATTCACTGCGACTTTTAAGCTAAAATTTCAAGCATCCGAATAGGCAAATACAGGAAAGCAAAAATGAGGGCAAACTTGTAAGTGACATGAAGATTCAGAGAACACGTGACTGGAAACAGATCATTTTTTTGACCACAGAAGTTAAATAAGCTATTCAAGATTTACTAGAGAAACACTAGAAATTATTGCTCAGGAAGATACAGTTCTATTACATCATCATGATTTATTAAAGCACAGGATTCCATACAACAAAGGCCCTTAACACTTGTCTATTCTCAGGCAAACTTCTGTATAAGTTATTTTCCCTTAATAAAAACATCTTATACTTTAAATTAGCAAATTAACTGATAAGGAAGTTACCATAATACCTATTTTAACATGGAACAAATCTAACCACCTCTTGGACATTAATGTAAAATCCTGACATAGAATTTGATTTAAAACTTCTCAAAATAAATTCATTAAAACAGGCTTCCTGTGAAAATAAGAATGAAAGTTACCATAATAGCAGGTGCCGTCTTTACATTTTATTAACCGTAAAAGATACGTTTCTAGAGTCTAATAGAGACATTAACTGTGCAAAAGCTGATGAGATTTACACTCTTAAATACAAGCACCAACACAGAAAGGAGACTGTGTGAGCTCAGTTCAGATCAGTCCCTGTGTCATGTCCGACTCTTTGCAACCCCATGAATCGCAGCACTCCAGCCCTCCCCATCCATCACCAACTCCTGGAGTTCACCCAAACACATATCCATTGAGTCGGTGATGTCATCCAGCCATCTCATCCTCTGTTGTCCTCTTCTCCTCCTGTCCCCAATCCCTCCCAGCATCAGAGTCTTTTTCATTGGGTCAACTCTTCACATGAGGTGGCCAGAGTACTCGAGTTTCAGCTTTAGCATCAGTCCTTCCAAGGAACACCCAGGACTGATCTCCTTTAGGACAGACTGGTTGCATCTCCTTGCAGTCCAAGGGACTCTCAAGAGTCTTCTCCAACACCACAGCTCAAAAGCATCAATTCTTCGGCGCTCACCTTTCTTCACAGTCCAACTTTCATGTCCGTACATGACCACTGGAAAAACCATAGCCTTGGCTAGATGGACCTTTGTTGGCAAAGGAATCTCTCTGCTTTTCAATATGCTGTCTAGGTTGGTCATAATTTTCCTTCCAAGGAATAAGCGTCTTAATTTCATGGCTGCAATTACCATCTGCAGTGATTGTGGAGCCCCCCAAAATAAACTCTGACACTGTTTCCATTGTTTCCCCATCTATTTCCCATGAAGTGATGGGACCAGATGCCATGATCCTCGTTTTCTGAATGGTGAGCTTTAAGCCAACTTTTTCACTCTCCTCTTTCACTTTCATCAAGAGGCTTTTTGCTCCTCTTCGCTTCTGCCAGAAGGGTGGTGCCATCTGCATATCTAAAAGTCCATTAATTCTACACTTAAGAGGATCATTTCTTTATGTAAGCACAATCTCACTTATGAATTATACATGATATGCCGTTTAGGATCCATCTACATTATGCTTGTAACTGCATGCTGCTGCTGCTGCTAAGTTGCTTCAGTCGTATTTGACTCTGTGCGACCCTGTGGACTGCAGCCTACCAGGCTTCTCTGTCCATGGGATTTTCAAGCAAGAATACTGGAGTGGGTTGCCATTGCCTTCTCCTGGAACTGCATAGTGATTCACCAATTCAACTTACTGCTATGGGGAAAAACACCATTTAATGAGACATGAAGACAAAGCACAGACCCAACAAGGGCACACACGCTGTGGACCACAGCACGGCCATGACCAGAGCAAGCGGGGGGACGGGGGAGGGGAGATGGATGGGAAACTACAGCTTCGGGGGCGGGGGAGGGGTCTGGATTGGTGACAACCAAGCAGACAACAGGATGATACAGGATCTCTAAACCAATGATGAAAGCAGACACACCGCCGGAGAACTCCAACAGCAAGGAAAACATACAGAACTGTTCTGTAACAAATATTCGGAAAGAAATCAAGCATGAAACCACAGAGAAATCCTCAAAGAATTTTAAATAGCAACTAATTAGCCAATGATGCAAATTATAAAAACAGTGTGTCAGAAGACCACAAAATGGACTAGTTCCCACTTCACAGGCCACTAAAAGGATTCACAGTTAATTTAATGATAACCTGACTAACAATGAAGCTAACATGAAATGGGTGGTCACAGAAGAATGTGATAATACATGTCCAGTTACAAAGCAGTGTTGTACATGTGACTTCATGGGATAACAATGCACTCACAAAATCCAAGCTAAACACGCAAGAAAGTTGGAACATCTGCTTTGGAGCCGCACACTCTGTCACCAACAGCCCTAGGTCGTCATCCCATTTTTAGACTCAGAAAAGTGAGGCAGCCCAACCTCTTCCCTGAGGCCCTGGGGCACCGGGCTCTTAACCTGGTTTCACACGCAGAGCTGGCCTGAGCCCGCGGTCGGGTCCATCCGCAAGCAGACCATGGAGATTCCTGGTTTTGTTCCCACCGCATGCCTTGCACCCTGCAGCCAGGCAGCCCCAATGGAACATGTGCTGGACGGCTTCCCACACCATGAGGGCTGCCTATGGTTACTTTCACGAAGCTGTCTGCTCCCTGAGAACAGAAACTTCCCTGAAGCTGCTGTGCCCAGCACAGGCCAGGTCCAACAACAGAGAGGCAGGCTCTGGCTGAGTTCATGATGATGTGCTAAGCCTGTGGTCCAAATATCAAGACTAATTCATTGCTGTGCCATTGTGGAATGATTAAAGACTAGGCAGTTTAAAAAAGTGTAGACCTCTGAGTGCATCAAATGTAACTGATTTTCTTCTAAGTAAAAAGAGAAAAAGCAAAAAACAAACAAAATAAAGAAAACCCACGTCCTGGGGGAAGGATGGGCAGGGAGGAGGCAGACACATACCATAGTCATGATGCCCAGCCGGTCTCCCTGCTGCGCCGGGCAGTGCCGCCTCCTTCTGGGCTTGGGCAGGGGCGGGCAGGAGCAGGCAGATGAGGAGCCAGCAAGCAGGTTGAGGGAGCTCACCGACTTACAACGATGGAGGCTGCCTAAGCGCCCCCTGCCCTCCCTGCTCTCAGTGTCCTCGGCCCGCTGCTCCGTGTTCTCCTTGTCTTCTTCCACCAAACTAAAATAGAATAAAACCTGTCACCTGTCCTTGTCAGCAGAGAAACGTGTCTGGACAACAAATTAGGCTGGCATTCTGTGTCATGATTAGAAATTCAAGAAACAGTTGCTCAATTAACATCTCAAGTAAAAGGTTCGACTTTTCCTCTTTTGAATATTCTCAAACTTAGAATAACTTAGCATTGAGTCTTACAAACTGGCCCCTGATCATTCACTCTTCATTTCATGTCTTTCCTCTAACATTCTGAAGGGGCCCTGGTGGCGACGCTCTTCCTGTGAGGAGATAACCTGATGTTGACAACCTTTACCTCCCTGCTCTCAGGGCAGAGATACATGTCAGTGCCACAAGTCTTTTCCACTGGGAATCGGGAACTCGGTACAATCAAAAGAGCAATTCACGAACAAGATGGAGTTTCTAAACACAAGTCTACAGACCAGATGAAGTGCTGAGTTGATCTTTCTTTTTATTTTTAATGTAAGTTTGAATATGTACAAACGCATCTCTTGAGGAAGTTCTGCACCAGCTTTGTGTGAGTTTCTGGATTCATGTCAACGTGCTGCATTAACCTAGAATTCACGGTTTCTGCTCTTCTCCCCTAATGTGTTGTGGATGATTTTCTATAGCAGTTTAAATACATGATGATGCAAATAAAATGATTTTCAAATGAAAATAAAACATTGTTATAGGAAGTAAACTCTCCAGCTTCACTTCCACATATACAACTTGAAAGTTTTTCACTGTTGATAACAAGTTGATGGACAGAATCTACCATTTATATCAAGTCACTTGTCACATAAGGAAAAATCACTTTTACATGACAACTTGCTGTAAAAATAAAAACATTAATACATAACCGTTCCACATTTCCTGAGGGGACATGGAAAGACCATGATTCTGATATCGTCTGTGCTCAAACACGGCCCACAAAACCGTCTGTCTCTCCATCAAATGGGCAGGCGGCACCACCTGCGTTTGCTGGTTGTCCCGTTCGCCCCCTGCCTTTCTCCCGGCCCCCCGCAGTCGGTGGACAGAAATGGGCACCTCGGCCTGGGCTGACGTGATGAGAACAGTCTGAGCAGTAGCCTCTGCCTGGTCCTGTGCAGGGTCACCGGCCTGCGGCCACTCTGAACATGGACTCGGGACACGGGCATAGCTGTGTGGGTGTGGCACCAGGCAGGCCTCGGGCCCCCAGCCACCCGGCTGCACCCAGACCGAAGGGCCGCTGCTCACCACGAGGCCGGCCTTTGGATTCTATCCTGTTTTGTAAATTGTTATCATTGCCAAGATGGTGTCTAAAGAAAACATCTTAAATATACTGATGAGATGAGAAAAACTCAAACACATGTCCTTGGACCACTGTCTTACAACAAGCCAATCTTCACACTGTTTATTAAGTGAAAAATGAAAATGCACATCTGAGTGAGAATTTGCCAACCCCAAAACCTGAGCTTTTCTCTTCCAGGTGGCCTTTCACCAGAAATTCGTGGGCTCTGAGGACACAGGAGTGTGCTCGGGCCACAGCGGACACCGCCTCAGCACCTCACCCACCTTGGGGCTCAGAGCTGAGGGGGAACACCCCAAAACGCCTTGGACAGAACCCCCCGGCTGACTGAGCTCTATCATCAAGGGCAATCTCAAAACTGAAAATTCTTGAAGCAAACCTGAGGTCAGGTTTCTTACTATGGAACACTCAGACTTCCCTAGGAGAAGGCAGCTCCTCAGAGAAATTGAGTTTCCGGGGAGCTGAGTTTGGGATCACCCACCTGATCTCTTCCTTGATGGCGTCCAGCTGCTCCTGCAGCCTCACACTCTGAGTCTTGGCATCGACCTGCCCGCTGGGCGACAGCTGAGTGGCCGGGCTGAAGAGGGTGACCCTGTCGCCCTCGCTGTCTGACACGCCCTCATCACTCTGGAACACCTGGGCCATGTCCCCCAGTACGCTGGCTTGCTGCGCACGCTCCCAGTCCTGGTCCTTCGCGGTCTGCACCTGGGCATGAGAGGACCACGTCTCGTCAGTGACATTCAGGGCAGCTCAAGTCTATCAGGAACTGAACCCAATTTTACTTGGAAACCCTGACTCTGGAGAAATGTGGATAAACCAAAAAATGGAATCAGACTAAACAAATAGGTAAAGACAGCAACACTCCACCTGGAAAAACTCAACTCGAAACTGAAAACACAACATAGAAAGAAAATACATGGGGATGCTATCCATCCCAAATACCACCAGGTGATTAGAGTCAGAATTTGTCTTCTCCAGGACAAAGGGGTACTGAAGACATCCTGCAGCTCTGAGCCACAAGGCTAGTTTACTAGTCATTAAAATAACCCAGGTGGGTGGGTCCTCAATCAGAAAGAGAAACAAGACCTGATGCCCACCACTACAGCCTTCATTCTTTTTTAAATGAAAGGATTCAAAGGACAAACCCTTAACTGAAATTCCAGGATGACTGATCAAGCTTACCTCTTTATGTGTGGCACCTAATTCAAGCCTACGCGTAACCGCGCTCTCAACTCAAATCAAAGGGGCCGAGTCACTGTGTGTTGCTGTGTGTATATGCGTTAGTACACTCTTAGTGTATACTCACCCTAATACATGGATACTGTAATAGAATACCGTTAACGTCTCTCACTGATCTTAACGTCAAGGAAATCTTGTTAACAGCTTTAAATTCTAAGCTTGAGAGAACAAAATGTGATCCTAAATTAATTCTATTACCCAGTTTTTCACTGCAAGTTGATATACAGAATATAATACATCTTGAGACATTCATGCCAACTAATACTTTTTAACTGGGGTCTTCCCAGATGGCTCAGTGGTAAAGAATCCGCCTGCCAATGCAAGAGGGCAGGATCGATCCCTGGGTCGGGAAGATTCCATGGAGTGGAAAATGGCCACCCACTCCAGGATTCATGCCTGGGAAGCCCCATGAACAGAGGAGCGTGGTGGGCTACAGTCCACAGGGTTGCAAAGATTCAGACATGACTGAGCATGTACGCAGGCAACGCTTTTTAACCATATAAAACTCTGACTTCTTACAGAAAAAAAATGTATATACAAGAATTCTGGAAGCTCAAAAGTCAAGTAGTTACATAAATAAGTGCATCACCCTCCAAACAAGGCAGCAAGTGTACAAATCCAGGACGGCTGGGGGGCTGGTACCTTCTCATCCAGGGCCTTGTGGTGCTCAAAGAGCAATCTCAGCGCCCTGAGCACCTCCACCTCGCTGGTCATGCTGGCTGGGGACTGTGCCTGCCGCTTGCCCGCCGTCAACTGGAAGGATGGCTGGTACCGGGAAACCAGGAACTCCAGGTGGTCCAGCAGCAGCTGTAGGGCAGGGCCAAAGGAGCACCTTTAACCTCCTGCTCGAATTCAGGCCCGATAACTCCTCTCAGCCTCACGCTATAGCCAGAAACATGCTAAGGCATGTCAGAATCCCGCCAGTTCCGTCGAAATTTAGAGTGGACTTCCCCAGGGGCCCAGTAGTTAAGACTCCACACTTCTGCAGGGGTCACAGGTTTCAATCCCTGGTTGGGGAACTAAGATCCCACACAAAGTGTAGTGTGGACAAAAATCTAAGTTAAGAGCACTCCCCCCTCAAATGTACTAAAATTACATTGTCTCATCATAACTTTGAAACAAGGTATGAGAACCGCAAACTGATCCACCCAGGTCTGCTCAGTGGGAAGATGTGAAAAATGACTTGAAAATCAGACAGAGGTTAAGGACAGCAACACGGAGGCTAGCGGTGACCCACACGGGGCAAATGTCAACAACAGGGTGAGAATCCCCATTCTGACCCTGGTGTTGTTGATTTCAGCCTTGAGCACTGATATTTCTTCTTCTCGTCTCCGAAGATGCTCCCTAATTAGTTGTATATTCTTCTCCTAAAAAAACAAAGAAATGAGAAACTAAATGCAAACATAATTTAAAAAGACAGTGAGACTGTCAAGACTGGCCCTGTCAAGTCTCTCCAGGTTCCACACAAAGGCTCTCCTAGCCCCTCCAGAGAAGAGGGGCTCCACTGACCCCAAGACCACACAGACCACTATAATTCACACCGGCCTTCAGCCTCCCCCTCGACCTGGCAGGCACACGGTAGGGGAGAACCCGGAATCCAAGCCTGCCTTCTCAAGGCCCAGGATGTCTGAGAAGCTTTCCAAAAGATAAACCTAACAACAAAGTGGATAAAGAGATTCTTAAAGGACACACAGACCAGTGACCTAGAGCCACTGGGGAGAAGGAAGAAAAAAGGGAAGCCACCAGGCTTTGGAGTGTTCCTCTGGGAAAAAGGCAGATGGCACCCCAAGGTCATCTGTTAGCCTGACTCCACGGAAGCCACCCAGTCATTCAATCCACTGGTTAAAATGTAAAATTGATGTTATATGTATTTTGCCACAATTTGCGTGCACGCGGGGCCGTCCACGTGGTGAACTTGCTCAAGCTGACCACACGTTCTATTTTTCTCTGCAGAAATTAAAAAATCCTGGGCTACGTATCCCCTACTACACACTGAGTGTGCAGCACCAGGAACAGTGCCCAGCACTCATGAGAGTCATGTCGTAGACATGTGTAGCTATGAGGATGTATGTCAGACACGGAAGCAGCAGGTACCCGTGATTAAAATACTGGACACACTGCTCTGTGCTTTGGAAGATGGGAGACCTTAATGCACTTAGCCTTTCTACTTCAAGGACTGACTCTCTAGCTCGATCCTCATGCCCCAGAGACTACTCCAGCCAGTATCTGCTTTCTTTGGAAGAAGGGACTCGTTAAGAGGCTTAGCATTTCTGCGTCAAGGACTGACTCAGTAGCTCAGTCCACGTGCCCCAGTGACTCCTCCAGCCAGTGTTTCCCTTCTTGTGGGTCCCCGCCCACCCTCCACGCAGCACCTGCACAGCGTCTTACAGGGTAAACTGCTGGGGTCAACGCTGCGCACTAAGGCCAAAGCGCCCAGGCTGACAGGGCCCACAGCCATGCTACTGAAATGAAACACAATCCTGACGCTTTGCCAGGTGAGGCCCATTCCGACGGGCCCAGCTGCGGGCTGCTCTCACCTCAGGCCACTCTCCTTCCAGGACTCGGTCAGAGGCCAGGTTCTTTCTTGTCTTGGCCTGTGCCTTGGGGTTGCAGCACTGGAATAACGCCCACAGGTGGGCCCTTTGGCGACCCATCCTCGCGGATGGGGGCAGCCCCCCACTCGGGGGCAACCGTTGTTTCACGGTAGGATACCTCGGCTCCCGAGCAAGCACCACCGATCTCTCACTACGACCACCACTATTCACACTACAACCACCGCTCTCACACAACCGCTCTCACACACCACTCTCACACACACCGCTCTCACACTAGGACCACTGCTCTCACACTATGACCACCCGCACCACTGTCTCAAGGAGAAATGGCACCAAGGCTCTGCCTCCAGCACGTCTCCCAGGAGCCCGGAACCGGAACCCGCTCAGTCACAAGGGGCTCCGTGGTAACAGGGGGGCTGGGCTCAGGCCCACCATCAAGGGTGCAGAGAGGGGGGAGGGGCTGCCAGAAAGATGACAGGGGAGTGTGGGGTGCGGGAGAAGGAAGGCCGTGCCCACGGCTCAGGCCCCCTGTAAAACATGACCCTGCAAGATACTGGGTCACAGTCGAACCGACCAGTATAAACTGCTTCAGAAACCACCACCCCTGGGAATGAACACGTCTTCTAAGCGGGCTTCTGCCCCCAATAACCCCCAAACAACCCTCCAGGGAGGCTACTGAAAGGCACCCCTGAAGTCAAGGGTGTCCCCAGATCCCACCCGGCTGAGGAGGACTCACCACACTAGCTGCCCCTCACTCTCAACCTGAGCTCGGTCCTCCCTGTCAGACTCCCTCACTCGAGCTCAGCAAGGGCTTGACCAACCTCACTCCAGGCACCTAAAATGAACCCAGAGTGGATACCGGGGTTCACTCAACCTGCTGCGAACTTACCCTCTAAACTTCGATCCTGAGCTGCCAGACGACTCTGCCCCGTGGGGACTGCACAGTGGAGGTTCAGGGGTGTCCCTGCCTCGAGCCGTGACAGCCAGTGCCTCCCAGACCCCACCAGGTGCTCCCCACCCTCCGCCCCCGAGTCTCCCACCCCTCTACTGGCACCACTCCCACCCTCGAGGCTCTCCACTCACCAGGGCACAGGCCCCACTGCTCCTGGCTCAGCCCGGACCTCTGCTGTCACTTGAGGACCTCAAGTCCCCAGGGTGCTTGGGGTCCTATAGCCACCCATCTCAGCGATTACACACTATGGGAGAGACAGAGTGCAGTTTGGGGGTCCCACCCGCAGTTCACCCTGAACATGTTCTGTTTTCGGCTTTATCTATTGGAGTTCTCTGAGATGTGTTTTTAAACCTCAACTGTTGCTTTCAAAAACACCATAAAGTCTCTGTGCTCAACTTTAAGGATAAAATCTTCAGTTTCAACCTTAAAGTGAAACTTGAGGGAGGACTAAAAGCAGTCATTTTTTCAAACTGAAAAAGAAAACCCACATGTGACCATGTCCCAGAACACAGGTCACGTCACCCCTCCCTCCTCAGCCTTCTCCTCCACCACCAGCAGCCTGGCATCGCAAGGCCTGCCCTGGGCCGGCAGGGGCAAGGGAAGAGGGCAGACCGGCTCCTCTGTCTCCAGGCCGCGTGGGCCGCTTGCTCCACCTCCTTCCCAAGTTCATGTGGCACTGAAACAGCCCAGGCAAGCTGGGGGTTCTGATCAGAAACACAACCATGGGTACCAAGCAAGGACCCCTGGTTCTTGTTTTCCCCGGTATCAAATAACCTTGATCAATACAATTGCTGGGCCTGTTACATGTGGCTTCAGATGACAGAAGACCCCCAGGGTGTCCCCACTTCCAGTGACAGACGCAAGCAGCTGGTAGGTCCACCTACCAAGAGCTAGAAAAGAAAAATACGGTTTAAAAGAGGTTCTTAGGCAGCCACAATCCAAGATTTCAAACAAAGGGGAAGCCCAGTGAGGGAGCTAGAGACTGAGAGGGCTGCTCCTTCCCTCGGGGCATCTGAGCAAAGCCCACTCTGCGAAGAAAAGGCAGGGAAAAGGTCAAGCAGAGGGGGCTGGCTAACACAGCTCTGGAAGGTTCCTTGGGCTGGGGAGACAAAAATTCGAGCGCAGGCCTGATGAGTCAGTCCAGATGTCAGAAAACGTACCCAACACTCTGCCCAAACCGGCTAAGCGCTGAGTATCAGCCACCTCGTGGTGTTCAGGAGACAGTCGGTGAGCTTCAAAACATGCTGAGAAGGGAGGCACCCCAGGCTTCCAGACTGAGATGCTGGAAAGCTCCTCCCTGGGGTTGCGGGAGAAGGTGGGTGAAGGCTGCTGAGACTGAGCTTACAAGGACCCCCCAGCTTCAAGTCCCTCAGGCCCAGAGTGAACAGACAGCTCTGTCCCCACTGGAGGCCTGCATCAGAGGAAACTCTGGAGAAGGCAGCATCACTCAGAACCTCTAGGGTTTTCCAAACATAATGTCCACGTGCAAGCAAAAAAGCAAAAGAGGGTGTAACAACAAAGAGGACCAAGAGAAAAGGAACTGAATCAGATCCAGAGGCATCAGGTGTATATCAGCATGCTAGAGTATGCTAGAGGAATCAGATGCAAACCTCACCAGTTCGAAAATATACTTGAAAAAAGGAAACATTTCTGAGAATCAAAACTGACTCTAGAACTTTACAATAACTGTGACTGAATGTAAGAACTCAGTCTCTGGGCTTAACTTCAGATTGGACGTAGCTGAGGAGAGGATCAGTGAACTGAAAGATCAATCGTTTAAAATATATATATATATATATGAGGGAAAAAGTATAGAATATATTGAAGGAGCCTGTCGTTACACTACGTTGTTAAAAACTGTCAATGGGGACCCTCATGGTAGAGAAAAGACAGAAAGGGGAATAAGAAATGCCTCCAGGGGTTGAAACTAAAGAGCCTCTTAATGAAAGTGAAAGGGGAGAGTGAAAAAGCTGGCATAAAACTCAACATTCAAAACATGAAGATCATGGCATCCGGCCCCATCACTTCGTGGCAAATAAGTGGGGAAACAATGGAAACAGTGACAAACTTTATTTTCTTGGGCTCCAAAATTACTGCAGATGGTGAAATTAAAAGATCCTTGCTCCTTGGAAGGAAAGCTATGACAAACCTAGACAGCATATTAAAAAGCAGAGACATAACTTTGCCAACAAAGATTCATTTAGTCAGAGCTATGGTTTTTCCAGTAGTCATGTATGGATGTGAGAGTTGGCCCATGAAGAAGGCTGAACGCCAAGGAATCAATGCTTCTGAAGTGGGGAGTTGGAGAAGACTCTTGAGAGCCCCATGGACTGCTAGGAGATCCAATCAGTCAATCCTAACCCAAATCAGTCCTGAATATTCATTGGAAAGACTGATGCTGAAGCTCCAATACTTTGGCCACCTGATGCGAAGGACTGACTCATTGGAAAAGAACCTGATGATGGGGAAGACTGAAGGCAGGAGGAGAAGGGGACGACAGAGGATGAGCTGGTTGGATGGCATCACCGACTCGAAGGACATGAGCTTGAGCATGCTCCGGGAGTTGGTGATGGACAGGGAAGCCTGGCATGCTGCAGTCTGTGGGGTCGCAAGGGGTCAGACACTGAGCGACTGAACTGATTGACAGGGAGTTGGTTCAAGAATCAGACCAGTGACTCAAAAATGAAAACCACACATTGGTTTCAGCAGCTCTGCGGGTGCCTAAGGCAAAAAGAAAATGTTCAAGTGCTCAGAGGAAAAAAGGTGTGGCTTTGAATGGCACAAAAGCACTGAGAGCTGACTTTCCCAGAACAAGGAAGTCAGAAGATCATGGACTGGCATCTGTAAAGTGCTGAAAAGCAAATAAGCACCAACGTGGAATTCTACACCCAACAAAAACACTCTTCAAACGTGAAAGCAAAAGAAAGACTTTTAGGGCAAATGGAAATGACACAACTCATCACCCACACACATGAACTAAAGAAAATATTAAGGCAGTGCTTTGGGAAAAAGAAAAGTAGTCTCTGATGGAAATATAAAAAACAAGTAAAGACCAACAATGAGGTAACTGTGAGAGTGAATGTTAACTCTACAAAACTGATGTTAACGCCAAAAATATATCAACAGTTTAAAGGAGAACAGTGACAAGGAGGGAACAGCTGTGTCAGGGAGGTGGTAAGAGTACTAAGTTAGGCTTGAATGTAAAACACACGCCGTGTCTGCGAATGTGAACCCAACAAGCCATGAATACCTGAAATGCGGCTGGCTCTACAATGAGATGCGCTGCAAGCCTGAAACACACACTGGATATTAAAGACTTGGCGTGAAAAAAAGAATGTGAACTATTTCATTAGGTTTTATCATGTTGGTTACACACTGAAATGATAATATTTGGGGTGTGTTAAAATAAAATGTATTACAGGTAATTTCACCTACTTCTGCTTTTACTCAGCGTGGCTACCGGAGTCTGAATTACATGAGTGACAAACCTGATGTAACTTATACACACGGAAGATTGTGTTCCCACGGATACATGTTATTTTCAAGAGCCCAAGGAACGTATAACAAAAGGAATATATACTGGGCCATTAGGAAAGCTCGAATTATTTCAAAGGACTGAAACAATGCAGGGTATACCTAGGGATTGCAACGGCCTGATGGTTTACGGGCCCTCAAACTTCACCCCGCACGTGGTGATGATCCTAGGAGGCAGGCACTTGGGAGGGGTCAGGCCAGGAGGGAATGGGCTCCCGTGCTGTGAGAACAGGGAGAAGCAGCAGGCAGTCTAGGAACCAGGAAACAGGCCTCACCAGACGTGGCACCTGCTGGTGATCTTGGGACTCCCCAGCCTCCAGGCCTACAAGAAACAACTTTCTGTTGTTTATCAGCTAGTCTACGGGTTTTGTAACAGCAGCCCAAAAGAGACGAAGACGGGGCTCTTTGATAGTGAAGGACAGGGAAGCCTGGCGTGCTGCAGTTCACGGGTCACAAAGAGCCCGACACGACTTCGTGAATGACCACCACCACCACCACCACCAGTTTATCTGAGTTAAGACTAAAACGGAACTCATGGCTTAAGCTATTTAGTCTGTTTAGCAGAGGCCAAAATGACTTGCATATTTTAAAGTATTTATCCAAAAGTGCCCCTTGGTAGCATTTTGCAGCCTGTACCTAATAGTATCAATACTTCGAAAATAAATTTAATAGTCGATACTTCTAAACTATAATATGTCAAAATATTTTCCTGTAAGAGACTTAGAATAATTTCTCTGTAACTCTCCCTCTTTCCCTCTATTACAGGCACTGAACAATTTTGCGGAAAAATCAGTTTGGTGTTAGCAAGTCACAGGCAGGATACTTACCACTTTAAACATTAGTAGCAGGAACAAAAAAAGATTAGTAGTATATACTATATATTTAGAGAATTATTTGCTGCCATTCATGTTGGAAGAGCAGAACATACCCATTTCCTTATGGTCCTTTCATAAACAATGCTGATTCCTTTTGGTATTGTCTGGTGAAGGGGAAACACTGTTATCAGAAAATGAAGCTAAAATCATAAGTTAGATAGGATGCTATTATTCTATTTTAGTAGGTTTCCGAATCGAGATTAGATAAACAACAGATGGGCTGCCTTCTGTGGCTGAAAAGAGAAATCATGGGTTTTTTGTTTGTTTTCTACACAAATAATTTTTTAAAAAAATTCTACAAATGACTCTACTCTGAACTTGACAGTCTTGGCTAAGCTGCTTCTCTTACCGTAACACATTTCTATTTATGAAACACAGGTTCTAGTATCAAAATTCTTAGGGACATATGTAATTGGATTAGATGGATGAAAGAGGAAAAAAAACAAAGGGGGAAACTTTAGGAAAGGACACATGTTCTTTTGAAAATCAATGTTTAAAAGACAAAATGATGATTCTAATACAGAATATAAAAACAATTCTTTTTTAAACCTCAGGAATTATGTACTTGCAACAACAGAATAATGAAATTTTTCTTTGTGCATGGCATTCTAGTAAGAGGCTGAACTTTATTTTCTCATTTAATCTTCACAGCCACCTATGAGGTAGATATTACTGTATTTAACATATGATTCCCTATATTTACATGAGGAAACGGAGACTCAAAATGTTACAGATGGGACTTTAAATCCCATGTTTTTAATAAATATGTTACATATGAATGGCTTTCTAGAAATATCTTCAAACTTTGAAATGTTTAACTCTTTCATAAAGTGCTTTGAGCCTCTAGGTAGCCCCAAAACAAATACAAGGAAATACTTTAAAAGGAAAAAATAATAATAACTAAGTACCTGGAAAATTAGTGTTACTTAAATAATACATAAGATGACACATATTCTAAGAATAAACTTTACCGATTTTAAACTGTACAATATACATTATTCTGAAAACTCAAGCTACAGTTCATGACCAACTCTTTTCAGACATTAAATATTACCTTCTCAAGAATTATTTAACACACATTTTTTAAAAAGTGTTCTTGTAGAAAACAGTTGGTGTAAAGCATTTTAAAATCCAACAGTGAATTCCTGTTTTCAGCAAGGACATTCATTTTAAATATTTTAAAATACTTTACACAAGCCCACTTTTCTTCAAATCAGGGACTTAAATACGTGCAACTTACTTGAAACCCAACTGGGTATTTTGAAACAATGTGATCTACTACCGCAAACAATTTTCAAATGTTTGAAAGTTTCATTAATAAGAAATGACACTGATAGAAACCCCACCGATATTCACGTGAACATTTATTCAAATATTATGTTCTCCAAGACACCTGAGGAGGCTACTTCAAGGATCACATCATTGCTTAATACATTTTAAAAGCCTCTCATTAGGAATTATCCTCAAAACTTGACACGCATTCTTTGAGGCATGCTCAGTAACAGAAAATCGCATTCGATTATGTATGGATATTACTTCAAATAGGAATTCAATAGCTCTCGGCTCAGTCTACAAGTCTGTCTAACATTCCTCTCCAGTGAAATCCTGAAGGAAAACTAACACTGTAATTCTAGTGTCTGAGTTTCATTCACATGAGGCACCCAGAGCAGTCACAGTCACAGAGAAATGAAGTAGAACAGTGGTTGCCGAAGGCCAGGAGACAGGGAGGAACGGAGAATCGCAGAGTTCCGGTTTGGAAAGATGAAATTTCTCTCTCTACTTCAAAGATACCATGACAGAGGATTTTTACAGGATGAAATACCGACTCTTTCAACGAGCAGACAGTCCCTATTCATTGTAAAAACTGTTTCAAAGAACAGGAGGAAAAGACCTCACTTGATGACGCTGTTACATCCTTGACACCAGAAAGGAAAAATACGTGGCAAGAAAAGAAAAACTAGTACTGTCGCAGTCTGTATCTCTCATGAGTATAGGCACAAAAATCTTAAATGGAACATAGGAACTGGAATGTGAGATATGAACTTGGCCTTGCTTGCACCAACAGGATTTCTACAAAGAAGACATATGAGAATTTACACACAATTAGAGCTAGCAGGAGAGTTCAGCAGGGATGCTCAAGATAAGGTCAATATATAAAACTCAGTGGCATTCTTGGAGACCAGCAATAACCAACTAGAAAAGATCTCATTCACAATTGAAACAAACACTGTAAGGTACCTAGGAACAAATTAATGAATACACACATAAAGAAACAAAAAGATACTAAAACTCAGTATCACAAAGATAGAAATTTCCCCTGCATTCAGTTAAAACCTAAAACAATTTCAACAAAATACAACCTGATTCTCATGAAAAAATTATTCCAAAATTCAAACAGAAGAGTGCCAGGAACAGTTAAAATAATTTTCAAGATGCATAAGGTAGAGGAAATGTGGGATTGAAACAAGGTTGTTCAAACAGAGCAGTAAATAAGGGAGCCTAAAAATGGAACTTGTATATTACAGTAATGCACTAGTATTTACATGGGCTATTTGATAAACGGATGCACCATTTATATGAAAAACTAAAATTGGTACTCATAACATAGATAAAAATTAATTTCAAGAGATTAGAGTCGTGAATTAAAGATCAAATAGAAAAAACTGCTGGAAGAAAACAGCAGACCATTTTGATGATTTTTAGAGGCAGGCAGGGATTTCTTAAACACAAAACGCAAAGAAAACACAAAGTGAAAAGACAAGCTAGAGAGCAGGAGAAGATATGTGCAATGCAAGTAACTGAAGAAGAATTAAAACAAGAATAACAACAAAAGGCAAATAACCTGACAGAGCAGAGGACAAAGGCAACAAATAGGCCAATCACAGAAGACAAACCCCAAACAGCCAATAAACATAGGCAAACACCGAGGCACAAGGGAAATAAAAACAAAAATCAAGACAGGCTTGAGATACTGTCTCAAAGGTTGACAAAAACTCTAAAGCCTGAGAACACCAAGATGGGGCGCAATGGGGAATCCCAACTCTATACTGCCAGTGGAAATTAAAAGGACCACTTGAGCTGAAGATGCCTGTATATTAAAATGCCACGACTACACTTTTAGGTATCCAACCCATGAACATTCTTGGTGATGTACAAGGAACATAGGTATCACAACAGTAAAACACTTGGAACTCTATGTCCCTCAGTAAAAGAATGAGTAAAGGCATTAAAGTGCATTTGTCCATTAAATCTCTCTACTGCAGTTACAATGAACAAGTTGGTGCTACACACACTGTCATGTATATTCTCAGTAACTTCAACATGGCATTTGCTAAAGTTTCGTACTGAATGGTTTAAAAAACAGTTTATGTACGCACGTGTGTGTGTAAATACCAGCAACAGCAGCAACAATAAATGAAAAAATGAGTAACAGGACAAACAGTCGAGCACTTCTTATACAGAAGGCACTCTTCTAACTGCATGCAGAGGAGACAGAGTCTACTACTATTTCTATCTAACACGATTTCTCTTTTATTACTATGAGATTCCATTACTCATTCTATAGATGAGCAATTGAAGTGGAAAGAGGTGAAGCTGATCAAAAACTATAAAACTAGTAAATAATAAGAGTGAGATATGAAGCCAGGATTCCTGACCCAGACTTTATACCTTAATAACTCCGTTAGTTATTATACCATTTTCTATTCTTTCTAGGATGTTGGAAATCCAACATTATTTCTGTAAGTTGTGGAAATTAAAACCATTTATAGCAGCTATGACTGTAAACAAATGAATACACACACAGATTTTTATATAGCTCAAACTGGTTCTAAAGATGCTAAAGATTCTTAGAAAAGTCGTAGCATCACAACTACTCCAATTTACTGATTTACATGTTTGAGGTCTGGTATTTTTCAGGTCATTCTTTCAGAGCCAAACATTATTTCTTTTATAGTCCTAAGATAATATATATTGGGAATCCTAGAAACCTTACATGGAGAAGCACATGATGTAATTCAATCCTCTCTTTCTCTCTCATTAGAGGCAAAATTTGATTACTTAGCTTCAGGCCTGAAAACTCATATTCAGAGTTTTTAATAAGCAATTCTATCAAGAAATGTACTAAAATTTCAATTATTCATTTTTTCTGGTCCCTTAATTACAGGTTTTTTAAAAGCCAGCAGCGAATATTTGTAATATTATAATATTATATTATATATAATATAAATGATGATGATATAATAATTAAAATGTAATTTTGTGTAGAATTATTTATACCACAAAATGAAAAAGGAGCTGGCATTTTCAGTATGAAGTATTTACAAGAATTGACTATGTGCTAATCACACACTCCTGTTTCCAGGAAAACTGGAACGTTTCTCAAAAATGTCTTTTCTTCTCAATCTACACATTCCCATTCTCAGTGCCATCATCTACTAACCTATAAAACATGCTTTGAAAAACATGTTCCTGCGTTTAAAGAGTTCACTAGGGGAACTCTACTAGGGGAAAGAGACAAGTAAACAGAAGTTATCTATAATGCATAAGTACTTTAATAAAGTAAGCAAGCCACTTAACATTTCTAAGCCTCAAATGAGACAGATGTTTAAGAACTCTAAATTACAGAGGGAACTGGAATAAATCATCTCTCAGGTCCTCTCTAGATCTAAAATTCTATGATTATCTGATCTCTTTAAATTAAAAGGTAAATCACAAAATATTCAGTATGCAAAAAAGAAAAACTAAGACCAACTAAGAGATGAAACTGTTTGTACAAATGCATTCGAATGTTTTCCAAAACTGTTAAAACTCCTGTTCTAAGTATCAGTAAAATTTCCACAGACACTGTCTTTTAATCAACATCTTCCCCTCAAACCTGCAGACTTCTAAGTAATCAACAAGCAACTATTTTGTGATATCAGAAGTAAACTGCTTAAAAGCCCATGGCTTGGACTCAAGAAAGTGATCTTTTGAAAGGAAGATGTTAACAGAAACGAGTGTATCACATTCTTACCACAATAAATTTGTTCATTAACTTCACTTTAAAATTTTAAAGTTCAGGTTTTTCATGAAGAGTTAAAAAAAAAACAACAACAAGCTAAGATGAGCTCTGTTCACTGTTAAATATTTTGAAATTTAGAACAAGGTTTCCCTAACCTGATATGGACATGGAATGTGATCTTCTCTGCAGCATTCTTGTATCCACGTTGTTTCCCAGATGCCATGGTAAGTTTGCTCATAAAAGTAGCATCCAATTACAACCCTGAGTGGTTCAAGATACAGAGTGCTGAAAACACTAATCCGGATCAGAAACTTCACCAGTTTATCCTGGTTTTCCTTTTCTAATGGAATCTCAACTCGCACTCTATTCAGGGATATAATGCCGGAGGCAACGGCACCCCACTCCAGTACTCTTGCCTGGAAAATCCCATGGATGGAGGAGTCTGGTGGGCTGCAGTCCTCGGGATCGTGAAGAGTCTGACACGACTGAGCAACTTCACTTTCATTTTTCACTTTTACTTGTCACTTTCATGCATTGGAGAAGGAAATGGCCACCCACTCCAGTGTTCTTGCCTGGAGAATCCCAGGGACAGGGGAGCCTGGTGGGCTGGTGTTTATGGGGTCGCACAGAGTTGGAGACGACTGAAGCGACTTAGCAGCAGCAGCAGCAAAAGGAGTGAAACCCCAACTACCACACACAGGCAGAGGGGTGCAAGAACAAAATACCTCAGGGCATCAACATCGCAGAGGCCAACAAAACACACGCCACTGATACCGTCACCTTCAATTTTATTCATCGCTGAGAGGATGACGGTCAGCGTTCCAGGGATGCCCCACGCACTGGCATGAAAGAGCAAGGCTTTCTTCTCGATAGCTTCACTACACCACTTTGGCACAGCTGCCAAGAACCACGTGATGGTAAGAATCACCCACCAAATGCTGGCAGCCATAGTGAAAAAAATAGAGTATCATAAAAAGCATGATACAGGCTTTGTTATGAGATCCTTGAGTCACTGTGGAAGCCTTATACTGTGCAGGGCTGGATGCACTGGAAGCGACACGGTCCTCAAGCAAAAACCCAATAAAGAAAATTAATGACACCATCATGTAGCAGACGGCATACATTATAATGGGGCTTTCAGGATAATGGAAACTTATCACATCAATCAAAAATCAATAGATGTGTATATTCCATTATTTTAACTATTATTTGCCTGATTTTGTAACTGCCATTTGTCTGGGGTTCATCTTTGGTTTCTCATTGTTGGATATTTGTTTTAATCTCACTTAATGCCATAACAAACCACTTGTGGAATCTTTGTTTCTGACCAGAGATCAAGTCCTGAACCTCTGGAGTAGGAGCACTGACTCCGAGACCCTAGACTACCAGAGAATAGCCGTAGGGAGTATCAAATAGTGAGAATCACACACAGGAAACGACTTGAACACAAGATCCAGCATCGCCCAACCACCAGCAGCACCCTGTGCAGGACGCCTCAGCTAAACAACAAACAAAACACAAGTACAAACTCAATCATCAGCAGATAGGATTACCACCTCACTCAGCCTTACCCAGGAGAGGAAACACAAACAAACAGAAACTCAGCACAAATCTCACTCTACACAAAGCTTACACAACCACTGGACCAGCCTTAGGAGGGCAGAAACCAAAAGAAAGAATTCAACCTTCTTCAATGAAAGAATTCAACTTCGCTTGAAGCCTGGGAAAAGGAGACTTCAAACACAACAAGTTCAGAAAAAATTATGAAAAGGCAGAGAAATACTACACAGATGAAGGAGCAAACCAGAAACACAGAATTCCAAATAAATGAAGAGGAAATAGACAAACTACCTGAAAAACAGTTCAGAATAAGGATAGTAAAGAGAATCAAAAACCTTGAAAACAAAACGGAGAAAATGCAAGAATCAATTAACAAAACCTAGAAGAATTAAAAGAAAGAAAATAACCGAGGATAGTCTCGGAGACCTCTGGGACAACAGCAAAGGCACCAACATTCAAATTAGAGGGGCCCCAGAAGAATGAGAAAAAAAGAAAGGGTATGAGAAAAATTTTGAGAGATTATAGTTCAAAACTTCCCCAACGTGGAAAAGGAAACAGTCAATCAAGTCCAAGAGGCTCACAGAGTCCCATACAGGATCCACGCAAGGAGAAACACGCCAAGACACACACTAATCGAAGTAACAAAGACTAAACACAAAGAAAGAATATTCAAAGCAGCAAGGGAGAAGCCACAAGTAACATCCAAGGGAAACCCCATACACTTGACAGCTATCTTTCAGCAGAAACTCTGCAGGCCAGAAGGGAATGGTAGGATATATCTCAAGTACTGAAAGGGAAAAATCTACAACCAAGATTACTGTACCTGGAAAGGATCTCATTCAAAAGTGATGGAGAAATAAAAACCTTTTCAGACAAGCAAAAGTTAAGAGAATTCAGTACCACCAAACCAGCTTTACAACAAATGTTAAAAGGACTGATACAGTCAAGAAATAGAACAGAAGAAAAAAGATCTAAAAAATCAACCCCAAACAATTAAGGAAATGGCAAGAGCAACATATAGAGCAATAATTACTTTAAATGTAAATGGATTAAATGCTCCAACCAAAAGACACAGACTGGCTGAATGGATAGAAAAGCAAGACTCATATATATGCTGTCTACAAGAAACCCACTTTAGACCTAACAACACATATAGACTGAAAGGGAGAGGATGGAAAAATATATTGCATGCAAATGGGAAGGAAAAGAAAGCTGGAGTAGCAATCCTCATATCAGACAAAGTAGACCTTAAAATAAAGACAAGTACAAGCGATAAGGAAGGACACTACAGAATGATCAAGGGATCAGTCCAAAAGGAAGACATAACAATTATAAATATCCATGCACCCAACATAGGAGCACCTCGATACCTAAGACAAACACTGACAGACACCAAAGGAGAAACTGACAGTAACACAATAGTAGTAAGACTCTAATGCCACACTCACACCAATAGATAGATCATCAAAGCAGAAAACTAATAAGGAAACACAAGTCTTAAATGACACATTACATGAGATGGATCTCATTGATATCTTCAGGACATTCCATCCAAATGCAGAAGAATACACCTTCTTCCCAAGGGCACATGGAACATTCTCCAAGCTAGACCACATCTTAGGTCACAAATCACACCTCAGTAAATTTAAGAAAATTGAAATCGTATCAAGCATCTCCTCCGACCACAATGCTATGAGACCAAATATCAATTACAAGAAAAAAACTGTAAGAAACACAAACACACAGAGATAAACAACATGTTTCTAAATCACCAACAGGTTACTGAAGAAGATAAAAGGGAAATAAAAAATTCCTAGAAACAAATGACAATGAAAATATGACAACTCAAAACATGGGATGCCACAAAAGCAGCTCCAAGAGGGAAGTTCATGACAAAACAATCCTACCTCAAGAAACAAGAAAAATACGGACTAGACAGCCTAACTTTACACCCAAAACAACTGCAGACAAAAGAAAAGCCCCGAAATTAGTAGAAGGAAGGAAATCACAAACATCCAAACAGAAGTAAATGAAAAAGAAATGAAAAAAAGACAATAATAAAGATGAATAAAACTAAAAGCTGGTTCTTCAAGAAGATAAACAGAATTGACAAACCTTTAACCAGATTCATCAAGAAAGAGACAGAGAAAAATCAAATCAACAAAATCAGAAATGGAGAGGTTACCTCAGACAATTCAGAACTACAAAGGATTATGAGACTATTATGAGCAACTATGGTCATGAAATGGATAACCTGGAAGAAATTAAAAGATTCTTAGAAAACTTCTATCTTTCAAGACTGAACCAGGAAGAAATAGAAATTATGAACAACCTAATGGCAAGCACTGAAATTGAACCTGAGATCAAAAATCTCCCAAAAAACAAAAGCCCAGGACCAGATGGCTTCAAAGGAGCATTCTATCAAATATTTTGAGAACATCTAATACCTATCCTTCTAAAATGCTTTCAAAAATTGCAGCGGAAGGAACACTTCCAAACCCATACTACAAGGTTACCAGCAACCTGATACTAAAACCAGAAAAAGACAATTAAAAAAAAACAACAAAACACTCTAGGCCTATAGTACTGATGAACAGAGATGCAAAGTCCTCAACAAAATTTTAGCTAACAGAATTCAGCAACACATCAAAAAGCTCATACACCATGATCAAGTTGGCTTTATACCAGGAATGCAAGGATTTTTCAATATATGCAAATCAATCAATGTGATACACCAGATTAACACATTGGAAAAAAGATCTTTATCTCAATGGATGCAGAAAAAGCCTTTGACAAAATGTAGCACCAATTTATGATTAAAACTCTTCAAAAAATGGGCACAGAAGGAACCTTCCTCAGCACAGTAAAGGGCATATATGGTAAGTCTACAGCAAACATTCTTCGCAATGGTGAAAAACTGAAAGCATTCCTGTCGGGAGCCACGTTAGGCATTACTGACAAAATGGAGGCACAGCCCCCAGCCCCTCTCCTCATTCCGCAGGCACAGACCTGGGATGAAGGAGGTAGGCCTTGTCATTCTGACTTCTCTTTTCCTTTCCTCCGCTGAGTTGACTGAAAAGGAATACTAAGGTGCTTATTGTTCTTGAGAGGAGCATGAGAAGGCACAAAGCCTTCTGCAGCTGTGCTCAGAGAATAATTCATAAAGTTAATCATTGACATTTGTTTAAGGACTTACAAAAGAGTGTTCCAGGATGACCACATAGGCCGAGCTTGAGGCCATGGGAGGGATTGCTATCTGAAGCTTAATTGTGAGGAAAATGTTTATGGCAAAGGAGTTTACTGAATTTAGGGCTTCAGTTCAGTTCAGCTGCTCAGTCGTGTCCGACTCTTTGCCACCCCATGAATCGCAGCACGCCAGGCCTCCCTGTCGATCACCAACTCCTGGAGTTCACTGAGACTCATGTCCATCAAGTCAGTGATGCCATCCAGCCATCTCATCCTCTGTCGCCCCCTTCTCCTCTTGCCCCCAATCCCTCCCAACATCAGAGTCTTTTCCAATGAGTCAACTCTTTGCATGAGGTGGCCAAAGTACTGGATTTTCAGCTTTAGCATCATTCCTTCCAAAGAATTCCCAGGGCTGATCTCCTTCAGAATGGACCGGTTGGATCTCCTTGCAGTCCAAATGACTCTCAAGAATCTTGTCCAACACCACAGTTCAAAAGCATCAATTCTTTGGTGCTCAGCTTTCTTCACAGTCCAACTCTCACATCCACACATGACCATTGGAAAAACCACAGCCTTGGCTAGACAGACGATTGTTGGCAAAGTAATGTCTCTGCTTTTCAATATGCTATCTAAGTTGGTCATAACTTTCCTTCCAAGGAGTAAGCATCTTTTAATTTCATGGCTGCAGTCACCATCTGCAGTGACTTTGGAGCCCCCCCAAAAATAACGTCTGACACTGTTTCCACTGTTTCCCCATCTATTTCCCATGAAGTGATGGGACTGGATGCCATGATCTTTGTTTTCAGAATGTTGAGCTTTAAGCCAACTTTTTCACTCTCCTCTTTGACTTCCATCAAGAGGCTTTTTAGTTCCTCTTCACCTTCTGCCATAAGGGTCGTGCCATCTGCATACCTGAGGTTATTGATATTTCTTCTGGCAATCTTGATTCCAGCTTGTGTTTCTTCCAGCCCAGCGTTGAAGAGATAGGAACCTGGAATGTCAGGTCCATGAATTTAGGGCTTAGAAATAATTAAAACAGTTAGAAGTTAAAGATTTTAAGGAATGCTGTAAAGTTAGCACATTTTACTATCGCTGATAGAAGTTAGGAATTTTTAGAGACACTACACCTAGAAGCCTTTTTAAGAGATAGTGAGCTCAGGATGTTAGGGGCAAACAGGATTTAGGAAGATAAGTAGTAAACTGAGGAATGTAGCATGAGTTACAATGTAGCATGGGTTAACTTGTGATTAGCATGTAATCACACGTTAACTACAGGACATATTAGAGGAGGTAGATAGTAGATGATAAGCCTGATTCCCAGGGAATCACTGAAGCAGGACTCTGTTTGAAGAGCAACAATGATTTATGGAGATAATAATCTGGGAGAGGGGGATCTGAAAATGTCAAACCTCTGGTCTAATGTTTTTGTAAAAGAATAAAACAGAATCTTAAACTTGAAATAAACAGGCAGTCCAAAAGAAAACTGAGAGGCTGTCTCATTACTCTCCAACACCATCCATCTCTTCAGGTTGATTCCCCGGCACATTCCCCCTAAGATCACGAACAAGATAAGGGTGTCCACTTTCATCACTATTATTCAACAGAGTTCTGGAAGTCCTAGCTACAGTAATCAGAGAAGAAAAAGAAACAAAAGGACTTCAGATCAGAAAAGAAGTCAAGCTCTGTTTGCAGATGACATGATACTGTACATAGAAAACCCTAAAGACAGTATCAGAAAATGACTAGAGCTAATCAGTGAATTTAGCAAAGTTGCAGGATACAAAATCAATCCACAGAAATCACTTGCATTTCTATATACTAACAATGAAAAATCATAAAGAGAAATTAAGGAATCAATCCCATTCACCATTGCAACAACAAAAATTAAATATCTAGGAATAAACTTACCTAAGGACACAAAAGAACTGTACACAGAAAAGTGTAAGACACTGATGAAAGAAATCAAAGATGACACAAACAGAGGGAGCCATCTTCCATGTTTCTGGGTAGGAGGAATCAATATTGTGAAAATGACTATGCTACCAAATGCAATCTACAGATTCAACGTGATCCTTATCAAATAACCAATGGCATTTTTCACAGAACTAGAACAAGATATTTCACAATTCATATGGAAACACAAAAGATCCTGAATAGCCAACGCAGTCCTGAGAAAGAATGGAGTTATCAACCTTCCTGACTTCAGATTATACTACAAAGCAACAGTCATCAAGACAGTATGGTACTGGCACAAAAATAGACCAATGGAACGAGATAGAAAGGCCAGAAATAAACCCGTGCACCTATGGGTCCCTTGTTTTTGACAAAGGAGGCAAAAATTTACAATGGGGCAAAGACAGGCTCTTCAATAAATGGTGCTGGGAAAACTGGACAGCTACACGTAAAAGAATGAAATTAGAACACTTCCTAACACCTACATGAAAATAAACTCAAAATGGATTAAAGCCCGAAATGTAAGACCAGAAACTATAAAACTCTTAGAGGAAAACATAGGCAGAACACTCGATGACATAAATCAAAGCAAGATACTCTATGACCCACCTCCTAGAGTAATGGAAATAAAAACGAAAGTAAACAAGTGGGACCTGATTAAACTTGAAAGCTTTTGCACAGCAAAGGAAACGACAAGAAGGTGAAAAGACAGCCCTCAGAATGGGAGAAAATAATAACAAAGGAAACAACTGACAAAGGATTCATTTCCAAAATATACAAGCCGCTCATACAACTCAATGCCAGAAAAACAAACCACCCAACCAAAGAGTACGAAAAAGACCTAAAGAGACATTTCTCCAAAGAAGACATACAGATGGCTAACAAACACATGAAAAGATGCTCAACACTGCTCATTATGAGAGAAATGCAAATCAAAGCTACAATGAGATATCACCTCACAGCGGTCACAATGGCCATCATCATAAAATCTACAAACAAGAAATGCCCGAGAGGGTGTGGAGGAAAGGGAACGCTCTTGCACTATTGCTGGGAATGTAAACTGATACAGCCACTATGGAAGATGGTATGGAGATTCCTTAAAAAACGAGGAATAACACCACCATAGGACCCAGCAATCCCACTCCTAAGCATATACCCTGAGGAAACCAAAGTTGAAAGAGACCCATGTAGCCCACTGTTCATTGAAGCACTATTTACAAGCGCCAGAATATGGAAGCAACCTAGATGTCCATTGACAGGTGAATGGATAAGGAAACTGTGCTACATGTATGCAATGGAGTATTACTCAGCCATCAAGACGAAGGCATCTGAGTCAGTTCTGATGAGGTGGATGAACCTAGAACCTATGATACAGAGTGAAGTGAGTCAGAAAGAGAAAGAGAAATATTGTATTCTAATGCATATATATGGAATCTAGAAAAACAGTACTGAAGAATTTATTTATAGGCCAACCGTGGAGAGACAGACATAGAGAAGAAACTTATGGACACGGGGAGAGGGAAGGAGAGGATGAGACATTCTTCACCACTTCAAATCCTGTTTTATTATGCTTGTGTTAGAGCCCAAGAAATCTGCATTTTGACAATTTTCCAGACTTGACAAAGCATCACACGCACAGTACAGAAAAACCCAGGACGTGCTGCAGACACACTCACATGATCGGAAGTAGTGTTCTCATGAACTTCCTGCATTTTCAGTTTTCTTGGCAGCACCAGTTTCTAAGCCTTCAGACTCCCATCAACAAGATATTCAGTAGTTACATGCATCAAATAGTTTCCAAGAAACTGTCACTGATATTAAGTTTGCCAAATACAAGTATAAGCGTAGACTGAAGCCGATTAATACAAACCATTTTCTTCACAAGGCTTGGATTATAAAGCCAAATGACAGAAACATTGCACAGAGGCATTTATTAGAACTCTGCAGTAAGCCAGGGCTTTAAGAGAAAAACACCTAAAAAACACTCTATCCTTGAGTCCAAAAGAAGGCACCAACTTGGAACACAACACAAGATACAGCAGCATGATGTATGAAGCAATCAAGATTGCTGGGAGAAACACCAATAACCTCAGATATGCAGACGACACCACCCTTATGGCAGAAAGTAAAGAGGAACTAAAAAGCCTCTTGATGAAAGTCAAAGAGGAGAGTGAAAAAGTAGGCTTAAAGCTCAACATTCAGAAAACGAAGATCATGGCATCTGGTCCCATCACTTCATGGGAAATGGATGGGGAAACAGTGGAAACAGGGTCAGACTTTATTTTCAGGGGGCTCCAAAGTCACTGCAGATGGTGACTGCAGCCATGAAATTAAAAGACGCTTACTCCTTGGAAGGAAAGTTATGACCAACCTAATAGCATATTGAAAAGCAGAGACATTACTTTGCTGACTAAGGTCTGTCTAGTCAAGGCTATGGTTTTTCCTGTGGTCATGTATGGATGTGAGAGTTGGACTGTGAAGAAGGCTGGGCGCCAAAGAATTGATGCTTTTGAACTGTGGTGTTGGAGAAGACTCTTGAGAGTCCCTTGGACTGCAAGGAGATCCAACCGGTCCATTCTGAATGAGATCAGCCCTGGGATTTCTTTGGAAGGAATGATGCTAAAGCTGAAACTCCAATACTTTGGCCATCTCATTCGAAGAGTTGACTCATTGGAAAAGACTCTGATGCTGGGAGGGATCGGGGTAGGAGGAGAAAGGGACGACAGAGGATGAGATGGCTGGATGGCATCGCCGACTTGATGAACGTGAGTTTGGGTGAACTCCGGGAGTCGGTGATGGACAGGGAGGCCTGGCGTCCTCCAATTCATGGGGTGGCAAAGAGTCGGACACGACTGAGCGACTGAACTGAACTGAACTGAGGACTAAAAATATTGATCTAATACTAATAAATCATGTTGGTATGTGTGGTTGTCGGATAGGATTCTCGGGAGACTTAAATTCACAGTTGTTGACGTAAAGGATTAATTCTACTTAGCTTCTTCATGAATCTACACCATGAGTATTCCACTAAGGGAATGACAAGGATGATAGGCATCATACTATGCTTCCACTCATGGATTTCTAGGCATTGCTCACAATACAGATCTGATTTTCAACATTAGGATTCTTCCAGTGTTCTTCAACGGCATTTGTTTTTCTGTTCAGTTCAGTTCAGTCACTCGGTCATGTCCGACTCTGCGAGCCCAGTGAACCGCAGCACGCCAGGCCTCCCTGTCCATCACCAACTCCCAGAGTCTACCCAAACTCGTGTTCATTGAGTCGGTGATGCCATCTCATCCTCTGTCGTCCCCTTCTCCTGCCTTCAATCTTTCCCAACATCAGGGTCTTTTCACATGAGTCAGCCCTTCGCATCAGGTGGCCAAAATATGGGAGTTTCAGCTTCAACATCAGTCCTTCCAATGAACACCCAGGACTGATCTCCTTTAAGATGGACTGGTTGCATCTCCTTGCAGTCCAAGGGACTCACTCTCAAGAGTCTTCTCCAACACCACAGCTCAAAAGCATCAATTCTTCGCCACTCAGCTTGCTTCACAGTCCAAATTTCACATCTATACATAACAACTGGGAAAACCATAGCCTTGACTAGATGGACCTCTGTTGGCAACGTAATGTTTCTGCTTTTGAATATGCTATCTAGGTTGGTCATAACTTTCCTTCCAAGGAGTAAGCGTCTTTTAATTTCATGGCTAAAATCACCATCTGCAGTGATTTTGGAGCCCACAAAAATAAAGTCTGACACTGTTTCCACTGTTTCCGCATCTATTTCCCATGAAGTGATTGGACCAGATGCCATGATCTTCATTTGCTGAATGGTGAGCTTTAAGCCAACTTTTTCACTCTCCTCTTTCACTTTCATCAAGAGGCTTTCTAGTTCCTCTTCACTTTCTGCCAGAAGGGTGGTGTCATCAGCATATCTAAAACTCCATTAAATCTACACTTAAGAGGATCATTTCTTTATGTCAGCACAATCTCATTAATGAATTACACATGATATGCAGTTTAGGATCCATCTACATTATGCTTATAACTGCATGCTGCTGCTGCTAAGTCGCTTCAGTTGTGTCCAAGTCTGTGCGACCGCATGGACTGCAGCCTACCAGGCTCCTCCATCCATGGGATTTTCCAGGCAAGAGTACTGGAGTGGGGTGCCATGGCCTCATCCTGTAACTGCATAGTGATACACCAATTCAACTTACTGCTATGGGAGAAAAACACCATTTAATGAGACATGAAGACAAAGCACAGACCCGACAAGGGCACACACGCTGTGGACCATAGCACGGCCATGACCAGAGCAAGTGGGGGATGGGGGAGGGGAGATGGATGGGAAACTACCGCCTCAGCGGCGGGGGAGGGGTCTGGACTGATGACGACCAAGCAGACAACAGGATGAGACAGGAAATCTAAACCAATGATGAAAGCAGACACACCGCCAGAGAACTCCAACAGCGAGGAAAACATACAGAACTGTTCTGTAACAAATATTCCGAAAGAAATCAAGCATGAAACCACAGAGAAATCCTCAAAGAGTTTTAAATGGCAACTAATTAGCCAATGATGCAAATTATAAAAACAGTGTGTCAAAAGACCACAAAATGGACTAGTTACTTCACAGGCCGCTAAAAGGATTCACGGTTAATTTAATTATAAGCTGACTAACAATGCAGCTAACATGAAATGGGTGGTCACAGAAAAAAGAGATAATACAAGTCCAGTTACAAAGCAGAGTGTTGTACACATGATTTCACAGAGTAAACAGCAATGCACTTACAAAATCCAAGCTAAACACGCAAGAAACTAGAACACGTGCTTTAGAGCCACACACTCTGTCACCAAAAGCCCTAGGTCGTCATCCCAGTTTTAGACTCAGAAAAGTGAGGCAGCCCAACCTCTTCCCTGGGGCCCTGGGGCACCAGGCTCTTAACCTGGTTTCACACGCAGGGCTGGCCTGAGCCCGCGGCCGGGTCCATCAGCAAGCAGACCATGGAGATTCTTGGTTTTGTTCCCATCGCATGCCCTGCACCCTGCAGCCAGGCAGCCCCAATGGAACATGTGCTGCACGGCTTTCCCACGCCATGAGGGCTGCCTATGGTTACTTTCACGAAGCAGTCTGCTCCCTGAGACAAAAACTTCCCTGCAGCTGCTGTGCCCAGCACAGGCCAGGCTCAACGTTACAGAGGCAGGCTCTGGCTGAATTCATGATGTCGGGCTAAGCCCGTGGTCCAAATATCAAGAATAATTTGTCACTGTGGAATGACTAAAGACTAGGCAGTTTAAAAACTTTTAGACCTCTAAGTGTAGCAAGTGTACCTGATTTTCTTATGGGTAAAAAGAGAAAAACCAAAAAAACGAACAAACAAAAGAAAACCAGGGTCCTGGGGAAAGGATGCTGCAGAGAGGAGGCAGACACACACCACAGTCGTAATGCCCAGCTGGTCTCCCTCCCGGGCTGGGCTGTGCTGCCTCCTTCAGGGCTTGGAGTGCCCACTCTGGGGCTCCCAGGAGCCGGCAAGCAGGTTGAGGGAGCTCACCGATTTAAAACGACGGAGGCTGCCTAAGCTCCCCCTGCCCTCCCTGCTCTCAGTCTCCTCGGCCCGCTGCTTCGTGTTCTCCTTCTCTTCTTCCATCAACCTAAATAGAATAAAACCTGTCACCTGCCTTTGTCAGCAGAGGAACGTGTCCAGACAACAAATTTGGGCTGCCATTCTGTGTCACGATGAGCAAATTCCAGAAACACTTGCTCAATTAACATCTCAGCCAAAAGGTTCGGCTTTTCCTCTTTTGAATATTCTCAAACTTAGAACTAACTTAGCATTGAGTCTTACAAACTGGCCCCTGATCATTCACGCTTGATTTCACTTCTTTCCTCTAACATTCTGAAGGGGCCCTGGTGGCGACGCTCTTCCTGTCAGGAGATACCTGATGTTGACAACCTTTACCTCCCCGCTCTCAGGGCAGAGATGCACGTCAGTGCTGCAAGTCTTTTCCACTGGGAATCGGGAACTGGGTACAATCAAAACAGCAATTCACGAACAAGCTGGAGCAGACCAGATGAAGTGCTGAGTTGATCTTTTTTTTTTTCTTTTTAATGCAAGGTTGAATATGAACAAACACATCACTTGAGGAAGTTCTGCACCAGCTTTGTGTGAGTTTCTGGATTCAGGTCAATGTGCTGCATTAACCTAGAACTCACGGTTTCTGCTCTTCTCCCCTAATGTGTCGTGGATGATTTTATATAGCAGTTTAAATACACGATGATGCAAATAAAATGATTTGCAAATTAAAATACAAGATTCTTACAGGAAGTAAACTCTCCAGCTTCACTTCTACTTATACATCTCAAAAGTTTTTCACTGTTGATAACAAGTTGATGGACAGAATCTAACATTTACATGAAGTCAACTTGTTGCATAAGGAAAAATCACGTTTACATGACAACTTGCTGTAAAATAAAATATTAATATATAACTGTACCATACTTCCTGCGGGGACGCAGACAGACCATCTTTCTGAGCTTGTATGTGCTCCAACACGGCCTAGAAAGCCGTCTGTCTTGGCGTCAAATGGGCAGGTGGCACCAGCTGCGTTTGCTGGTTGTCCCATTCCCCCCCCCCCTCGCCTTTTCCCCAGCCCGCCACGCTCGGCTGACAGGAATGGGCACCTCGGCCTGGGCTGATGTGATGAGAACAGTCTGAGCAGCAGCTCTGCCTGGTCCTGTGCAGGGTCATCGGCCTGCGGCCACTCTGAACGTGGACTCGGGACACGGGCACAGCTGTGCGGGTGTGGCACCAGGCAGGCCTCCGGGCCCCCAGCCACCCGGCTGCACCCAGACCCAAGGACCCCTGCTCACCATGAGGCCAGCCATTGGATTCTATCCCATTTTGTAAATTGTTATAACTGCCAAGATGGTGTCTAAAGAAAACAACTTAAATATACTGATGAGATGAGAAAAACTCAAACACACGTCCTTGGACCACTGTCTTACAACAAACCAATCTTCACACTGTATTAAGTTAAAAAGGAAAATGCAGATCTGAGTGGAAATTTGCCAACCCCAAAACCCCAGCTTTCACTAGATGGCTTTTCACCAGAACATGGGGGACTCCAAGGGACACAGGAGGTTACACGGGCCACAGGGGACACCGCCTTGGCACCACACCCACCTTGGGGCTTAGAGCTGGGGGGAGCACCCCACAACACCGCCCCCCCACAGAGTGCTGACATCACACTGTAGACAGAACCCCCTGGCTGACTGAGCTCTACAATCAAGGGCAATCGTAAAACTGAAAATTCCTGAAGCAGATCTGAGGTCATGTTTCTTACCATGGAACAATCAGACCTCTCTAGGAGAAGGCAGCTCCTGAGAGAAATCGAGTTTCCGGGGAGCTGAGTTTGGGATCACCCACCAGATCTCTTCGTTCATGGCGTCCAGCAGCTCCTGCAGCCTCACACTCAGAATCTTGGTATCGGCCTGCCCCCTGGGCGACAGCTCAGTGGCCGAGCTGAAGAGGGTGACCCTGTCGCCCTCGCTGTCAGACGTGCCCTCGTCACTCTCGAACACCCGGGCCACGTCGGCCAGCACGCTGGCTTGCTGCGCACGCTCCCAGTCCTGCTCCTTCAGGTCTGCACCTGGGCACAAGAGGACCATGTCTCATCAGCGACATTCAGGGCAGCTCAAGTCTATCAGGAACTGAACCCAATTTTACATGGAAGCCCTGACTGTGGATAAATGTGGATAAACCAAAAAACTGAATCAGACTAAACAAATAAGCAAAACTGCAACTGGAAAAACTCAACTCGAAACTGAAAACACAACATAAAAAGAAAATACATGGGGATGCTATCCATCCCGAATACCACCAGGTGATTAGAGTCAGAATTTGTCTTCTCCTGGACAAAGGGGTACTGAAGACATCCTGCAGTGCTGAGCCACAAGGCTAGTTTACTAGTCATTAAATAACCGAGGTGGGCGGGTCCTCAATCAGAAAGAGAAATAACACCTGGTGCCCACCACTACAGCCTTCATTCTTTCTTAAAATGAAAAGATTCAAACGACAAACCCTTAACTGAAATTACAGGATGACTGATCAAACTTACCTCTTTATGTGCGGGACCTAATTCTTCTTCTAACAAACTACATCTTTCAAGTGCTATGCATAACCGCACTCTCAACTCAAATAAAAGGGGCCGAGACACTGTGTGTTGATGTGTGTATATGCGTTAGTACACTCTTAGTGTATACTCACCCTAACACATGGATACTGTAACAGAATACCTTTAATGTCTCTCACTGATCTTAACGTCAAGAAAATCTGCTTGTTAACAGCTTTACATTCTAAGTTTGAGAGAACAAAATGTTATCCTAAACTAATTCTATTACCCAGTTTTTCACTGCAAGTTGATATACAGAATATAATAAATCTCGAGACATTCATGCCAAGTAATACTTTTTAACTGGGGGCATCCCAGGTGGCTCAGTGGTAAAGAATCTGCCTGCCAATGCAAGAGGGCAGGATCGATCCCTGGGTTGGGAAGATTCCCTGGAGTAGAAGATGGTACCTGCACAACCTCTTACAAGGTAAACTGCTGGGGTCGATCCTGCCCATTAAGGCCAAAACACCCTGGCGGTCACAGCCCACAGCATGATAACGAAATGAAACACAATCCCGACGCTTCACCGGGTGAGGGCCAATCCAAAGGGCCCAGCCCCAGGCTGCTCTCACTTTGTTGAGGTCCTTTAAGGACCGGAACCTGGTGGTCCAGAGTTGGCGATAAGAAGGTAAAGGAGAGAAAGAGGATGATATTCCTTGGTTTACACGGAAAGCCAATAATGTCACTGACATGGGACTTGCTCTGTTCATGGAGGCCTCAGGCGCCCACTCGATGGAGTGAAGATGCAGAGCACCTTCTTGAGAGGGTCTTCGAAGCCCAGGCAGGAAAGTGAACTCAGAGATCCAAGGGATCAGCCTGAAAAAGAGAGACAGAGAGAAAGAAAGACACGGAACCAGAGCTCTGATGGAGCAAAGGTGTTTTAATCAACATGGTGTGGGCATATATACTGTCTTACAAGGTAGTTATTCTCAGCAAAGATAAAGATTAAAATTCCAGACTTACAAAACATAGGCGATCCACATTAAAGAGAGAGAGAGTTGAAAACAAATCACTTTTAGTGTATGGTTCACAAGAAGGAAGAGGGTACTAATCACTGTATAGAAAAACTAATGAAGGGAAATGCCTGGATTCTTCAACACCCGGGAGAGGCTTGCCTCTCAAGGAGCAGAGAATTTCTGACAGATCCAAAACAGCACACAGGAAGCCTCCTGTTACATGCTTCCTGACAATTCCCCATAGTTTATTACATTTGCAAAAAAAAGGTCTTGACCAAATAAGTTTGGTATTAACCTATCTTATAGAAAGGCAAAGATAAACAACAAATATAATTATCAAGACAATCACCAAAGCTACAGTTCTAGACTAGATACTGTGGGTAATACTTTGAAACCATCCTCGTGGATCTAGCCCAGGTAATTTGTTCAGCTAAAGTTTCCAAATTAGGGGAAGAGGGCAGGTTTTTAGAAAAAGTTTTAAAGATTTTCTTTTACAGTAATTGTACATCCAGAGAGGCATGATCATGTATATTTTGTAAATGAAATTTGATTTGTTCCCAGTCGTAGGCACAATGATTGAATTGAACAGGAATAACACAAAATCGAGTAGCTTAAAGAAATAGAGGAATTAATACAAGTATATAGCTTGCCAACATCTGCTGGATCATGGAAAAAGCAAGGGAGTTCCAGAAAAACATCTATTTCTGCTTTATTGACCATGCAAAAGCCTTTGACTGTGTGGATCAGAATAAACTGTGGAAAATTCTGAAAGAGATGGCAATACAAGACCACCTGATCTGCCTCTTGAGAAATCTGTAGGCAGGTCAGGAAGCAACAGTTCGAACTGGCCATGGAACAACTGACTGCTTCCAAAAGGGAAAAGGAGTACGTGAAGGCTGTATAGTGTCACCCTGCTTATTTAAATCCTATGCAGAGTACTTCATGAGAAACGCTGGACTGGAAGAAACACAAGCTGGAATCACGATTGCCGGGAGAAATAGCAATAACCTCAGATATGCAGATGACACCACCCTTATGGCAGAAAGTGAAGAGGAACTAGAAAGCCTCTTGATGAAAGTGAAAGAGGAGAGTGAAAAAGTTGGCTTAAAGCTCCACATTCAGAAAACGAAGATCATGGCATCCAGTCCCACCACTTCATGGGAAATAGATGGAGAAAGAGTGGAAAGAGGGTCAGACTTTATTTTGGGGGGGCTCCAAAATTACTGCAGATGGTGACTGCAGCCATGAAATTAAAAGACGCTTACTCCTTGGAAGGAAAGTTATGGCCAACCTAGATAGTATATTCAAAAGCTGAGACATTACTTTGCCGACTAAGGTCTGTCTAGTCAAGGCTATGGTTTTTCCTGTGGTCAGGTATGGATGTGAGAGTTGGACTGTGAAGAAGGCTGAGCGCTGAAGAATTGATGCATTTGAACTGTGGTGTTGGAGAAGACTCTTGAGAGTCCCTTGGACTGCAAGGAGATCCAACCAGTCCATTCTGAAGGAGATCAGCCCTGGGATTTCTTTAGAAGGAATGATGCTAAAGCTGAAACTCCAGTACTTTGGCCACCTCATGCAGAGAGCTGACTCATTGGAAAAGAGTCTGATGCTGGGAGGGATTGGGGGTAGGAGGACAAGGGGATGACAGGGAATGAGATGGCTGGATGGCATCACTGACTCGATGGATGTGAGTCTGGGTGAACTCCGGGAGTTGGTGATGTACAGGGAGGCCTGGCATGCTGCGATTCATGGGGTCGTGAAAAGTCGGACACGACTGAGCGACTGAACTGAACTGAACTGATAGTTTGCAATTAATACAAGGTACAGAACGTAAAAGTCTCATTAAATTGTAAATTTTCTATGGCTATAACAAAAGGAAGTGGGACACAGGCCTGTATTAAACATGACTGATTATAGTGAAATAGCCCATATTGGAATTTCTTCTTGCCTATGAAATGTCCGGTCCAAGTTCCTAGTTCTTCCGTGCTCTGGTGCTCGCAGCAAGTTTCCAAATGGCCCATTGTTCAGGCCCACTCTTTATCGAGGACGATCCTAGGACGAGGTGGGGCTAATCCATGGTCACGCCACTCAAGAAGTCCTTTGTCATAGCAATGTTCCATCGAGGGTCAGTGACCTTCCATATCACACACAGTGTTGTTAATATCATCTGAGCAGTCAGATAACCACATACCATGGGGTCCCCAATCAACAACTGTATGATTAGCCACAAACATTGTTTTTCTTGATTTGGTTTGACATTTATCCCAAGGAATGGGAGTATAAGTAAAGTTTTTATAAGTAAATCCTTTGCATAAAGTTCTTTGTTCTTTCCCTAACTCTTTCCCTAAAGTTTCAGTAGTATAAACATGGTTTACAGACAAAGAAAGGGCAGTAAGTAATCCAAGCAATGTCTGAAAGTCTTCTTTTGGAGGCAGGACGAAAGCCCAAATTTGTTGGCTGGCATTTATGCACAATTTTGCTGGGCCCACGCACAAGGGAAGGACTTCACAGCCTAAAGAAACGTTCATTAGTTTTCTTTCCTGCCCAGGGTGTGAGGGCCCTTTCATGTACTAGGGAGTAAGCATATGTATAGAGTCATTAGTTGAAATGATTGGTCCTCTCTCTGTCCATCCGACCACCTGTAATAGAGGGGGGTTGGGTATTAGTCCAAGCTCGAGCCGGGGGAGGTACTGGCCTAAAGACTAAACATTGCCAGGAGAATGTATTCAGGACTCGGAGGCAATCCCTGTTGAGAGACCAAATTTTCAGCTTGACTAGTAGGGTTTTTATTCGTCTCCAAGTGAGGAGATCATCGGGGTGATGCCGCCGAGGGTGGTGCTTTCTGGAGTTCTTTAGAGCAGACATAGCCCATGTTGGAATTTCTTCTTCCTAGGGTTCTTGTTTCATCTCCATTTTGAACGCCTGGGGCCCCCTTGGCTCGAATCTTAAGAAGAAGTTAAATTGAAAACAAATAAAGCTGTATTAACAATAGTTATAGGTTTAGAAAATATGTTAGAATCTAGTAAAGTCTGCTTTAGATAAGGAAGACAGTAGTGTACCTGTGTATTCCCCCTTTTTAAATTTTTTTATTTGTAACTTTCGTGTGTGACCTGTTTGTTTTGACTATGTCTTGTGTCTGTGGATTATAAGGAATACCTGTAATATGTATTTATTGATAGTATTACAACTTTATGAGGATCGGAGCCAATTAGAGTTTTAGTCCTAATTCTGCCATTGATAATGATTAGAGCAATTCAATCAAGGTAGGGTGTAAGTGACTTTATTTCCTTAAAACGGGTATACATCCATTCTACTGGGTGTTCTTGTTGGGCAATAAGTCCTGTGGGAGAATGAGAGGGGAGTATAAACAATTCTAGAGGTCAATCTATTTTGATGCGAGTAAGAAATTGTTTTTGTAATTTATTTTGCACCAAACAGAGTTCTTTTCATGCCTCTTGAGAAAGTGAACGAGGGCTATTTAAATCAGGATCTCCTTTTAAAGTATTAAATAGGTTATTCAGTTGATAATTAGCAATGCCTAAAGAAGGTCCAATCCAATTAATATCACCTAAGAGCTTTTGAAAATCATTTAAGATTGATAATTTATCAGCACGGATCTGAGTTAGTTGGGGAGTAATGCATTGCCTATTAACAATGAACCCCAAGTAATGGTAAGGTGTAGAGGTTTGAATTTTTTCAGGGGCAATGATTAATCTAGAGTGCCAGGAGCCAGCGTAAGGAAATCCACCCGTGACAAGGTCATGTGGCAGAGCTCTGATGGCAAGGCTAATCAGACCTCAGGTTTTTCCCCTGGAATTTCCTGAGCATCCATCCCCCCAAAAATCAGAATCTGCCTGCTTTTCCACTCTTCTAATATTCTCTGGAAAAAGTCAAATCAGGGCTTTAGTCTTCTGCATTTGAAAGGGATGTTTCAGTTAAAACCCCCTCTGATAACTCTCTAGCTTGCCTAACAGGTTCTCCCAGCCCTCTTACAGCTTGGGAATTGCTTACAGCCCCCCAACCAGGAGAGGCACAAAGCTTCAAAGCATCTTAAAGATACAGAGCCTTTCTAAAGAGTTAAAAATCATTTTGGTGACGGGTTTTCACTGTTGACTCAATGAATGCCACCAGACCTCCATATTCTTTATCTTTTAGGCACCTGGGAGGATGGTAATCAATGTAAACGGGATATGGAAAAAGATATATAGTAGTTTTGATGTTAGCAACACTAGACTTTTGATTTAATTACTTTTCTCTTTGTTATATATCACTGCACTCCTCTTGTGTCCTCGCTACGTAAGAATGTAACTTTATTTAGTGCTTTCTGAGAATGGCATCAGGCTTTGGGAAGATCAACACAAGTAAGTCTTCTGGTTGACAAACCCTTATCAGAAAAAAGGCTGTAAAATGTTAACTGGCCCGTTTTGGCCAGAAGATGATGTAAATCACCTAAGACTTGTGTATAAAATTAGGTATGCAGAGAGAAAAGCCTGGTTTTGATAAGAGTCTGGACTGCTAACACTGCATAACTTTCTGTTACCCATTGATCTCCATGTTTTATCAAAAGTATAAAAGGCCCTCTGAACAACGGAGGACGGAGCCAGTCACTGGACTGGTTTCCCCCGAGTCTCCTCTTTACTCTAATTTCAGGCTGATTTCCCATCTGGAGTGGGGCGGCTCACTAAGTCTACTTACTTGCCCTGGCTTTTAAGACCCGCGCGAAAGGGAGCCTAAGGAGGGGCACCCTTAGATATTCAAGTGGGCGCCGGTGGCCCAACGTAGATGGTGCAAGCTCCTTGTCTGGAACTTTATTGGCCTTCCCCGTAAGCCAAGTAATTCAGCCTTCTTTGTCCACTTAATTTTCCTACTACACTATTTCTTCCTAATCTAATCTTATATTAATAAATAAATAAGTTTTCCTCGCCAACGCAGTCCCTGCTTCGAATTCCCTGGATCCACCGGGGCTGGACCCCGGCACTAGAGGTTTTAAAGCATAGCTGAGCTATATAAAACATGTGTTCTGTTTTTAAGATGGATGGAGCCGAAAACAATATATCATCCATATAGTGAATAAGAAGAAAGTTAGGAAATTGCTTTCGCACAGGCTCAAGGGCTTTGGCTATGTAGTACTGACACATGGTGGGAGAATTCATCATCTCTTGTGGCAGTACAGTCCACTGGTACCGTTTATGAGATCTAATATGATTAGGATGAGAGAGAGACAAAGAGAAAATCTCTCTCCGTCTAAAGGGTGTAAACGTATATTAAAAAAGCAACCTTGTCCTGGCTATAATGCACCCATAGGTTTCATAGATGCATTAACTTTTCTAAGGTCTGTTAGGAGACGCCATTTGTTAGATTTTTTTTTTTAATGACAAAAATAGGAGAGTCCCAAGGAGAACAAGATTCTTCAAGATGTTTTAATTCTAGTTGTGTATCTATAAGTTCCTTAGCCTCCTATAATATCTCTCTTGTGAGCGGCCACTGCTCTGTCCAAACAGGCTCGTCATTCTTCCAAGTTATTTTAATAACTGTTGTTTGTTAAATGAGCAGTGGCCCCCAGGAAAAATGTGGAATGTATATCTGAGTATGTCATGATTTATATCTTTTTATTAAAAGCATATATCTTCCTTTTCCTTAGCAACAATAAAGGGTCTTGTATATTAGCATTTATAGATTGGGGGATATATTTATTATATCATAATATATATTTATTACATATAAATATATATTTATATTTATATATCAATATATTATACTTTATAAAATATATTTATTAATAGTTTAAAATCCCTTTAATTTTTGTAAGAGGAAGTTAATGTTTAGTAATAAATGTTTTAAAATCTTATTTTATTTGGAAATGACCTAGCTATTTAATAAACTTATTATTTAGTTTAGTACAACGATAGAAATTTAAGTTATTCCAATCCTAAGAGACTATTTTAGATTGTAATAACAGATTGTAGTAAGAGATTATCCTATTAAAAAGACAATTATTCTTTTTTTTTTTTTTAGTTTTTTATTTTTTAAATTTTAAAATCTTTAATTCTTACATGCGTTCCCAAACATGAACCCCCCTCCCACCTCCCTCCCCACAACATCTCTCTGGTAGAGTTTATCTAAAAGTTTTAATCTAATTTATATATTTATATATATATATAAAGTTACCTTTTTGATGACAAATTTAGTTTACCATAAACCTAGGCATAATAAAAGTATTATACAATGTTGATGAATTAAGACACGTCTTAATTAGATTAGCAAAAAATTTATATTTAAATTATATTTATATTTCAATAATTATATACATAATATTTTTCAGTTCACGTGAATTTGAATTTGAATAGAGCTCATTAACTTCATAGTATCTAAAAACAAAGCTGGTATATCAATGGCAGCACTGCCAGATGTTGAGGGTTTCAGGTAAAAGATGAAATTTGTCCCAGGTTTTTTAACTCAAGGGCGTCCCGAGAACCTACCCGGCTGAGGAGGACTCACCACGCTAGCTGCCCCTCACTCTCACCCTGAGCTCCCTGTCGGACTCCCTCACTCGAGCTCAGCAAGGGCTTGACCAACCTCACTCCAGGCACCTAAAATGAACCCACAGTGGGTACAGGGGTTCATTCAACCTGCTGTGAACTCACCCTCTAAACTTCCATCCTGGGCTGCCAGACGACTCTGCCCCGTGGGGGCTGCACGGTGGAGGTTCAGGGGTGTCCCTGCCTTGAGCCGCAACAGCCAGCACCTCACAGACCCCGCCAGGTGCTCCCCACCCTCCGCCCCCGAGTCTCCCACCCCTCTCCTGGCCCCGCTCCCACCCTCGAAGCTCTCCACTCACCAGGGCACAGGCCCCACTGCTCCTGGCTCAGCCCGGACCTCTGCTGTCACTTCAGGGCATCGGTTCCCAGGGTGCTTGGGGTCCTATAGCCACCCATCTCAGCGATTACACACTCTGGGAGAGACAGAGTGCACTTTGGGGTCCCGCCCGCCGTTCACCTTGAACACGTTCTCTGTTTTTGGCTTTATCTACTGGAGTTCTCTGAGATGTGTTTTTAAACCTCAACTGTTGCTTTCAAAAACACCATAAACCCTCTGTGCTCAACTTTAAGAATAAAATCTTCAGTTTCAACCTTAAAGTGAAACTGGAGGGACGACTAAAAGCAGTCATTCTTTCAAACTGAAAAAGAAAACCCACATGTGACCATGTCCCAGAACACAGGTCACGTCACCCCTCCCTCCTCAGCCTTCTCCTGCACCACCAGCAGCCTGGCATTGCAAGGCCTGCCCTGGGCCGGCAGGGGCAAGGGAAGAGGGCAGACCGGCTCCTCTGTCTCCAGGCCGCGTGGGCCGCTTGCCTCACCTCCTTCCCAAGTTCATGTGGCACTGAAACAGCCCAGGCAACCTGGGGGTTCTGATCAGAAACACAACCATGGGTACCAAGCAAGGACCCCTGGTTCTTGTTTTCCCCCGTATCAAATAACCTTGATCAATACAATTGCTGGGCCTGTTACATGTGGCTTCAGATGACAGAAGACCCCCAGGGTGTCCCCACTTCCAGTGACAGACGCAAGTAGCTGGTAGGTCAGCCTACCAAGAGGTAGAAAAGTGAAATACCATTTAAAAGAGTTCCTTAGGCAGCCACAATCCAAGATTTCAAACAAAAGGGAAGCCCAGTGTGGGAGCTGGAGACTGAGAGGCCCACTCCTTCCCTCGGGGCATCTGAGCAAAGCCCACTCTGCGAAGAAAAGGCAGGGAAAAAGTCAAGGAGAGGGGGCTGGCTAACACAACTCTGGACGGTTCCTTGGGCTGGGGTGACAAAAATTCGAGTACTTGCCTGATGAGTCAGTCCGGATGTCAGAAAACGTACCCAACACTCTGACCAAACCGGCTGAGTGCTGAGTATCAGTCACCTCGTGGTGCTCAGGAGACAGACGGTGGGCTTCAGGACCTGCCGAGACGCTGGAAAGCTCCTCCCTGGGGTCGGGGGAGAAGTTGGCTGAAGGCTGCTGAGACTGAGCTTACAAGGACCCCCCAGCCTCAGGTCCCTCAGGCCCTGAGTGAACAGACAGCTCTGTCCCCACTGGAGGTCTGCATCAGAGGAAACTCTGGAGAAGGCAGCATCATTCAGAACCTCTAGGGTTTTCCAAACATAATGTCCAACAGGCAACCAAAAAAGCAAAAGAGGGTGTAACAACAAACAGGACCAAGAGAAAAAGAAGTGAACCAGATCCAGAGGCATCAGATGTATATCAGCATATCAGAGAATGCTAGAGGTATCAGATGGAAATGTCACCAGTTCAAAAATATACTGGATAAAAGGAAACATTTCTGAGAATCAAACCCGACTCTAGAACTTTACAATAACAGTGACTGAATTTAAGAACTCACTCTCTGGGCTTAACATCAGATTGGACGTAGCTGAGGAGAGGATCAGTGAACTGAAAGATCAATCGTTTAAAAAATATATATATAAGAGGGAAAAAAGTATAGAATATATTGAAGGAGCCTGTCGTTACACTACGTTGTTAAAAACTATCAATGGGGACCCTCATGGTGGAGAAAAGACAGAAAGGGGAATAAGAAATGCCTCCAGGGGTTGAAACTAAAGAGCTTCTTAATGAAAGTGAAAGGGGAGAGTGAAAAAGCTGGCATAAAACTCAACATTCAAAAAATGATCATGGCATCCAGCCCCATCACTTCGTGGCAAATAAATGGGGAAACAATGGAAACTGTGACAAACTTTATTTTCTTGGGCTCCAAAACTACTGCAGATGGTGAAATTAAAAGATCCTTGCTCCTTGGAAGGAAAGCTATGACAAACCTAGACAGCATATTAAAAAGCAGAGACATAACTTTGCCAACAAAGATTCATTTAGTCAGAGCTATGGTTTTTCCAGTAGCCATGTATGGATGTGAGAGTTGGCCCATGAAGAAGGCTGAACGCCAAAGAATCAATGCTTCTGAACTGGGGAGTGGGAGAAGACTCTTGAGAGCCCCATGGACTGCTAGGAGATCCAATCAGTCAATCCTAACCCAAATCAGTCCTGAATATTCATTGGAAAGACTGATGCTGAAGCTCCAATACTTTGGCCACCTGATGCGAAGGACTGACTCATTGGAAAAGAACCTGATGATGGGGAAGACTGAAGGCAGGAGGAGAAGGGGACGACAGAGGATGAGCTGGTTGGATGGCATTACCGACTCGATGGACATGAGCTTGAGCAAGCTCCGGGAGTTGGTGATGGACAGGGAAACCTGGCATGCTGCAGTCCATGGGGTCGCAAGGGGTCAGACACTGAGCGACTGAACTGACTGACAGGGACAGTGGCAAGAGTTGGTTCAAGAATCAGACCAGTGACTCAAAAATGAAAACCACACATTGGTTTCAGCAGCTCTGTGGGTGCCTAAGGCAAAAAGAAAATGTTCAAGTGCTCAGAGGAAAAAAGGTGTGGCTTTGAATGGCACAACAACACTGAGAGCTGACTTTCCCAGAACAAGGAAGTCAGAAGATCATGGACTGGCATCTGTAAAGTGCTGAAAAACAAATAACCCCCAACCTGGAATTCTATACCCAACAAAAACACTCTTCAAACGTGAAAGCAAAAGAAAGACTTTTAGGGCAAATGGAAATGACACAACTCATCACCCACACACATGAACTAAAGAAAATATTAAGGCAGTGCTTTGGGAAAAAGAAAAGTAGTCTCTGACGGAAATATAAAAAACAAGTAAAGACCAACAGTGAGGTAACTGTGAAGGTGAATGTTAACTGTACAAAACAGTGATGTTAACGCCAAAAATATATCAACAGTTTAAAGGAGAACAGTGACAAGGAGGAAACAGCCGTGTCAGGGAGGCGGTAAGAGTACTAAGTTAGACTTGAATGTAAAACACACGCCGTGTCTGCGAATGGGAACCCAACAACCTGGCAGAGGAGCCCAGAACTAGAGAAACACCTCATACTTCTCAAAGAAGGCAAGAGCAAAGAGCACAGACTAGGTGGGACAAATAGAAAACACACAGCAACTGGGTGTCTACACACTGAAATATCAACATTATAAACACAGCAAATACTCTCATTTAAAGATAAAGTGTCAAACTGATTCCAGTGAAAACTATACGCTATACACAGAGGTCCATGTTAAGATGGAAGGTCTTTAAAGTAAAAGATACCCAGGCCAACCAGGACAGAAAACTGACGTGGCAACATCACTGTCAAATAGTGTCTAAAGAAAGAAGCATCTCTAGTGATAAAAAGGAGCATCTCATACTGATACAAGTGCAGTCTAGCAAGAAGATGAGGATTCTAAATTGGAGTGTACCTTGCCATGGGCGGAGTTCCTCACACGTGATCAAGTGTACCTAATAACATGACCTCAAAATATCAATACATAAAACTGAGAGAAACAGAAAAGGAGTAACAGCCGAGTTCATAATCCCAGTGGGAGACGTTAAAGACACATCTCTCGTGGAACCGGGCCCCCTGGTACGTAGTCACCTGCAGCCATGAAGTACCTGAAATGCGGCTGGCTCTACAATGAGATGCGCTGCAAGCCTGAAACACACACTGGATATTAAAGACTTGGCGTGAAAAAAAGAATGTGAACTATTTCATTAGGGTTTATCATGTTGATTACACACTGAAATGATAACATTTGGGGTGTGTTAAAATAAAATATATTACAGGTAATTTCACCTACTTCTGCTTTTACTCAGCGTGGCTGCCAGAGTCTGAATTACATGAGTGACAAACCTGATGTAACTGATACACTCGGAACATTGGATTTCCACGGATACATATTCTTTTAAAGAGCCCAAGGAACATAAAGCAAAAAGACTATGCATTGGGCCATTAGGAAAGCTCGAATTATTTCAAAGGACTGAAACAATGCAGGGTATACCTAGGCATTGCAATGGGCTGACGGTTTATGGGCCCTCAAACTTCACCCCACACGTGGTGATGATCCTAGGAGGCAGGCACTCTGGGAGGAGAGGGGTCAGGCCACGAGGGAATGGGCTCCCGTGCTGCAAGGACAGGGAGAAGCAGCGGGCAGTCTAGGAACCAGGAAACAGGCCTCACCAGATGTGGCACCTGCTGGTGATCTTGGGACTCCCCAGCCTCCAGGCCTACAAGAAACAACTTTCTGTTGTTTATCAGCTAGTCTACAGTATTTACAAAATAGCCCAAAAAGACGAAGACGGGGCTCTTCATGGAACTAAGCTAGAAATCAAAAAGGGTCACTAGAAAAACCTCCCCAAACATTGGGAAGTTAAATCACATACTGCTTGGAAGAATTTCATGAGTAATAATTTAAGAAAACAATGAAAATGAGAAAATACTTTTCCATAAAAATAATGAAAAGCTGGCTTCTTCAAACTTGTGGGATGCAGCGAACTGTGTTTGAAAAGCTGGCTTCTTCAAACCTGTGGGATGCAGCGAACTGTGTTTAGAGGGTAACTTAAAGCCTTAAACACATATACTGGAAAAGAAGGAAGGCTAAAACTCAATTAAACCTCTATCCCTAGAAACCAGAAAAAAAGGCAAAGCAAACGAAACACAATGCAGATGGGAAAAAAGGAGCAGAAAATAAGGAAACAGAAAGCAAATATGAATTTTGTTAAAAACAAAGCCAAAAGTTGGCTCTTTGGAAGGACTGATAAAACTGATAAACCCCTAGAGAGACTTATTAAGAAAAAGAGACAAAGCACAAATCACCAGCATCGAGGAGTTTTAAAAGGGGAGACAACACATCTTGCAGATAAGAAAGATATTATGAACCACAGTTCACTTACTAACTGGAGAGTCTGCTCGCCTCAATAAATTCCTAGCAGGGGGGAAATGCTTTACTGAAATAGACCCAAGAAGACATACAAAATCAGAAAAGTTTATTTGCAGGAAAAAAATTACATCTGAAATCAAAAGCCTCCCCACAATGAAACCAACTGGTTTTGCCAATCAATTCTTCCAAAAATCTAGGGAAGAAAGTAATCTCACAGGAATTCTCAGGGTTAACAAGGAACACTCTCCAACCTTGTTTTATAAGACTAGCATAACCTTGATACTAAAACCAACCAGGAAGAAGTACAAGAAAGGAAAATTACAGACTCTGAGTATGATGAAATAATCCTAAATAAAACACTAGCAAATAAAATGCAACAGAAGGAGAATGCATTGAGATCAGGTTGGGGTTGTTTTAGAATCACAGAATTTTTAACAGTTAAACCATGACATAAAAGAAAAAACACCTGTTTCAAAATCTGCAGAAAATAAACTTAAGAAAATTTAATGTAATAATTTTAGTTCATGACTAACAAAAAACTCTCAGTAAACAGAGAAGAATTTACATATTTTGATTAAAATATCTACAAAAAAGCTAATATCCTGTGTGATGGTGAAATACTGAAGGCTTTTCCTCTGATAATGGGACAGAGACAAGGATACTTATTCTCATGACTTCTGTTCACCACTGGACTGGAGATCCTAGTCCGCACAATAAGGCAAGAAAAAGGAAAGGGTTATCACAGTTGCAAAGGGCAGGGGGGAAAGCACTTATTTGCAGACATAATTGTGTATACATAAGAAAATACAACTAGAATGATTTGAAGTAAATGGACTTACCAAGGGAATATAGAAAAGTCAATTCTATCTCTATCTATTAGGAATTTATAATGGCACTGGAAATATAAAGATATCTAATTAAACGTGCAAGATATACAGTAAACTACAAACTTCTAAGATAAATTAAAGAAGATCTTAAAAAATGGAGAGCTATCTATATTGTGTTCATGGATTATAAGCACAACATAAAAGGCACACACACACACACAGAGTTAACCATGTGAGGCGATGCATCTGTTGGGCAATTATTCCATGACATCTACGGGCATCAAGTCATCAGAGTGTAGACTTCAAATACACAAACGGTGTCCGTCAGTGACCCCTTAGTGAAGCTGGGGGTCTAAAATCAGCGCCTGGCACCTGGTAGCTGGCAGGTGAGGGAACCCGGGTTCACGTGCAGGCTGTACACACTCTTCATCACAGGTGAGACCAGAAGCAACCCAGCAACTCTCCATTTTTCTTTTCTGTTTTGCTCTGTTCCCCTTGCCATTTGTGTCTAACAGATTCCCAGCATCGAGTGAGCAGCGTCAATGCAGCAATGATGTTTCCCCATCTAAGGCAGGAGCGTGTAACATCAGCAGACTTCCCAATCGCCCTGAGATAACTGGGGTGCCCCATCACAACAGAAAGCAAAGAAACACGACATTCCCCGAGAGAGAGCTGCCCGATGGCAGCGGGAACTAGGTTCACCAGACGTCTCAAGGGGAACCCCGAGGCGTGGAGCCCACGCTGTGCCCCTCAGCTTGAGGCCACACTTGCCTTTCCCTCATTCTGGGGGTCCTGGCAGAAGAAAGCCAGGCCATGGGAAGGGGTGGTGTGGCCGGCCCGTGGGACTCAGGGCAGGACTGACTCGGGTCTGCGCTGGGCTCCACATCCAGTCACCACCCTTGGAGTGTACAAAGCTCTTGGGATCATTGTAGGTTTTTGGCAAAAAGCAATGGAGCCAAACTCACTAAGGATGCCTTTTAAGGAAAAAACCTCACTGAGGATTCCCTCAGCACCAGCCTCAGCCCTTAGTGAGATGCAGACTCCTGGTCATCCATGGCTGTGCCCACAACCCACCAGCTCCAGGGAAAGACTCTGCCTTCTCTTCTCTGTGCACCATGAACCTGCACACAGTGGGCCTTCAGAAGCTCAGGAGGCTCATCCCACCCACACGATAGCCAGAACCCTCCCGGGGCATTAAAACAGCTGTGGAGTCACTTTGGCCCAAGCCCTGGTTACGGATCCCTGGAGCCCACTACAGCCTCTACAGCGTGATTAGTCAGGTCCCTTCATGCACAGATTCCTGCCTCTCAGATCCGAGCTCTGGATTCATGGTCAGCTGTGTCCCTCCCGTGGCAGCCAGGTGGGCCACAATGCAGACAAAGGAGCTCAGGAGCTGAGTGTCAAGGGAAGCATTGAAAGGACAGCGATGGATGCGACCTGTTGCAGACTGAAGGCGGGTCCCTGCATGTCTCAGAAACGGCCTCTGGTGTGCAGGTGTGGAGGATGGCCCCCACGGTGCAAAGGAAAGAGAGGTACTCAGGGGCAAAGGCTCTTGGCCTCTCCGGCGGCAGCTCCAGGTGGTAGCTCGTGAACAGTGGACAGCCAATGTGGTCACATGAGCGTGACCCTTATTCCCTCACAAAGAGAGAGAAAGGGGGCAGGGTGTGGGAGTACCCGGAGGGTGTGGTGGGGAGGATGAAGAGAGGTGTCCCTCCTCTCTTCAGTCAAATTGCTTTTGTGAGTCTCAGAGCTGCCCGAAGGCAGTTACCAAGTCAGGTCCCCACAGTATCCAGTGTGCGCTGGTGCCTTAGCCCCTGTCACATGGACAAGCCGCACCATAGGCCTTCCCTGAGTTCTAACAGAAGGATCTGGGGGTTTTGTCTAGGTACACGCTCCCTTGCTGTAGCTGTGTTACCCCCTTCTTTGAGCCCCCATTGTGTCCTCTAGATAAAGGACATCGATTGCTACCTTAGCAGGTTGCCAGCTTAATCCCATGAAGACTAATTAGGGTAATCCTACAATGAATAGCTGGCCTTAAGAGATATCAATGAATAGCTGGCCTTAAGAGATACTGGGCTTCCCTGATAGCTCAGCCGGTAATGAATCCTCCTGCCATGAGGAGACCCCGGTTTGATTCCTGGGTGGGGAATGCTGACCTGCTACAGAAGGGACAGGCTACCCACTTCATTATTCTTGGACTTCTCGTGTGGCTCAGCTGGTAAAGAATCTGCCTGCAATGCGGGAAACCTGGGTTCAGTCCCTGGACTGGGAAGATCCCCTGGAGAAGGGAAAGGCTACCCACTCCAGTATTCTGGCCTGCAGAATTCCATGGACTGTATAGTCCATGGGGTTGCCAAGAGTTAGACACGACTGAGGGACTTTCATTTCACTTTCAAGAGATATGACCTGAATCCAGATTAAACTGGAGTCGCCCAGTGTCATCTGACATTTCTTCCCTGAAGCCAGCAAAACCCACACAGGAGCATTTCCAGGGTCTCCACGTAGCCAGCTGGACAGAAAGTCCAGCATGGTTCTCACAAGCTGACAGACAAGCAGGGGAGGACTCACAGGCAGACGGCTTCCCTCCGGTCTCAGGGGGAGCTCCGGGACCACAGCAGGAACCGGCACTCTCACCCCCTGGGCTCAGCAGCGCCCTCCTTCTCAGGCCGGCGGCTCTGCCCTAAGGGGCGCGGGAGGGTCACTAACTGCCCCAGGCTGACCTCACGCCCCCTCCCAGGGCGGCAGCCTGACCTCACACGACCCCACCCTTTCCGGCAGACCCACCCTCCTCTTCCCTGGAATCCAGCGTGAGGCCCGGCCCTGGGCCCCGATTGGTCAACGGCCCAGTCCTGAGCCACTCACGGTGGCCAGGGAGGATGGAACACACCGATTGGCCAGGTCCAGGTCATGTGACCATACTCTCCAGGGTACGTGCGAGCTGCTCACCCTGTGTCAGGGGTAGAGATAGTGTGATGCCCCCAGAGCAGGGCTGGGAGTCCAGTCCACGTGTCCGTGTGCTCAGTGTCCTGGGACCTGCCTGCACATCCTCTCTACAGATCGCATTGTCCTCTGCAGACGAAATATTCATGACCCACCTCTTCCCTTCCCAAGCGCTGTGTCACACACCCACATTCAAGGGAGCAAGACCTCCTGTTTGAAGGTAGGTTTGGAGATCCCCTCTTAACCTCTGGGCTTGTTTCTTGTATTGCTACCGCTGCTACTGCTAAGTTACTTCAGTCGTGTCTGACTCTGTGCGACCCCATAGACAGCAGCCCACCAGGTTCCTCCGTGCCTGGGATTCTCCAGGCAAGAACACTGGAGTGGGGTGCCATTGCCTTCTTCGGTTTCTTGTATTATGTTAGAATAATGTATTCAGCCTAAAAACCCCCACGAGCACCGCCATATTCAGCTTTGCCTATTCAGGATTCTCAGCTGTTCTGAGGGAGAAGGCAATGGCAACCCACTCCAGTACTCTTGCCTGCAAAGTCCCATGGGTGGAGGAGCCTGGTAGGCTGCAGTTCATGGGGTCGCAGAGAGTCCGACAGGACTGAGCGACTTCCCTTTCACTTTTCTCTTTCATGCATTGGAGAAGGAAATGGCAACCCACTCCAGTGTTCTTGCCTGGAGAATCCCAGGGACAGGGGAGCCTGGTGGGCCTGGTGGGTCTATGGGGTCGCACAGAGTCGGACACGACTGAAGCGACTTAGCAGCCCCAGCTGTTGTGAGGGCATGGCCCAGGGGCCTCCCAAAGGGAATGAATTTTGTCCAAGGAAGCACCTGAGAGGCTGAATCATTGAATCACTTTGCTGTACACTGTAAACAAACAAATTATTGTAAATCAACAATACCTCAATTTAAAGAAAAGATATTCCCTCATCAAAAATTTTTCACAATTTTGTAAAGTTTTTCCTTCAATTGTTGGTTTTTAGTATGTGTCTAATTGGTTTGGTGGTGTTTTGTGAGGTAGGGATCCAACTTACCTTCCCACGTGGATACAAGATTATCCCAATGGGACGATTCCTTTGTCCTTGAATAATTGAATATTTTTTAATTTAATAACTGAAATTATTAAATTAAATTATCAATTTAATTATTAAATATTAAATAGCTTTATTACATTGATATTTTAAATTAATCTATTGTGTTAAATATATTAATTTAATTAAGTATTAAATATTGCATTAATATTTAATTTAAATAATATTTCCATTATTGTGCTTGATTGATTCATATTTTCTATTTCTTCCTGGTTCAGTCTTAGAAGATTGTACTTTTCTAAGAATTTGTCCATTTGTTCCAGGATACCCATTTTATTGTCATGCAGTTATTTCTAATTGTCTCTTATGACCCTGTCTCTTTCTGTGTTGTGTGTTGTAACGTCTCCTTTTTCATTTCAAGTTGCTTTGAGTCTTCTCCCTGTTTTTCTTGATGAGTCTGGCTAATGATTTGTCAATTTTGTTTATGTTCTCCAAGACATATCTTATTCCTTTATTGATCTTTAGTGGTGTTTCCTTCATTTCCGTTTATTTCTGCTCTGCTCTTTATGATTTCTTTCCTTCTGCTAACTTGGGAGGTTTTGTGGCCATTTTCTTCTTTTTCTAGGTTCGTTAGGTGTTAGATTAGGTGTTTATTTGATGTTCTTTTCATTTCTTGAGGTAGGCTTCTTATATTGCTATAAACTTCCCTCTTAGCATTGATTTATTGCATCACATAGGGTTTGGGTTGTCATTTATTCATCGCCATTTGCTTTTAGGTATTTTTAAATGTCCTCTTTGATTTCTTCAGTGACCTGTTTGATTTCTCCATGTGTTTGTGTTTTTTTACAACTTTTCCTATAAATGATCCCTATTTCTTTGGAGGAATGAGGCTAAAGCTGAAACTCCAGTACTTTGGCCTCCTCATGCGAAGAGCTGACTCATTGGAAAAGACTCTGATGCTGGGAGGGATTGGGGGCAGGAGGAGAAGGGGACGACCGAGGATGAGATGGCTGGATGGCATCACGGACTCGGTGGACGTGAGTCTGAGTGAACTCCGGGAGTTGGTGATGGACAGGGAGGCCTGGCGTGCTGCGATTCATGGGGTGGAAAAGAGTCGGACACAACTGAGCGACTGAACTGAACTGAACTGAATCATGTATCAGTGTGATCAGAAAACATGCTTGCTGTGATTTCAGTTTCTTAAATTTGGCAAGGCTTGATATGTGACCCAAGATGTGATCCATTCCCTAGAGTGTTTCATGTGCACTTGAGAAAAAAAAAAAATGTATCCTGCTGTTTGGTGGTGGAATATGCTAAAGATAGCAAAAGGTCCATCTAGTCTAGTGTGTGATTTAAGGCTTTTGTTTCTATATTCATTTTCTCTGTGGATGATCTGTCCCTTGGTATAAGTGGGGTGTTAAAGTCCCCCAGTATTATTTTCTTACTGTCGCTTTCCCGTTCTATGGTTGTCTGTGTTTGTCTCCCGTATTCAGGTGCTCCTGTGTTGGATGCGTGTGTCTTATTATTGCAATATCTTCTTCCTGGGTTGATCTCTTTATCACTATGTAGTGTCCCTCCTTATCTCTTGTGATAGTCTTTATTTAAAAGTCTATTTTATCTGATATGAGAATTGCTACGCCAGCTTTCTTTTGATTTCCATTTGCATAGAATCCCTTTTTCCAGGCCCTCAGTTTTAGTCTGTGTGTGTCCCTAGCTCTGAGGTGGATGCATTATCGACAACATTTATATGGGGCTTGTTTTTGTTTCCATTCAGCCAGTCTGTGTTTCAGTTGGACCATTTAATCCATTTATAGGTAAGGGAATTATTGATATGCATGATACTATTATTATTTACTTTATTTTTCTGTTCTTTTCCCATGTCTTTTCACTCCCTTCTATTTCCTGCCTAGACAGCATCCTTTAATATTTGTTGTAAAGCTACTTTGGTGGTGCTGAATTTTTTAACTTTTGCTTCTTTGTAAAGGTACTGAGTTCTTTGCTTCTGAGCGAGGTCGTAGCTGGTTGGAGTAATCTTGCTGGTAAGTGTTTCCCTTTCATAACTTTATCATGCCACACCCTTCTGGCCTGCAGCGTTTCTTTGGGAAGGTCAGCTGTTAAACTCATGGGGATTCCCTTGTTATTTGTTGCTTTTCCCTTTCTGCTTTTAATATTTTCTCTTTTTGCTGAGTTTTTCTTAGTTTGATTAGTATATGTCTTGGCATGTTTCTCCTTTGGTTTACCCTGTGTCGGACTCTCTGTGCTCTTGGACCTGGGTGTGTTTCCTTCCACAATATGGGGAAATGTTCAGCCATTGTTTCTTCAAGTGAGAGTTTATCTTTCTCTCTCCTCCTTGAATTCCTATAATGTGAATGTTAGTCTGCTTGATATCATCCACCAAATGCCTTAAACTATCCTCAATTTTTTGGCTTATTTTTTTCTTTTTGGTGCTCAGATCAGGTGATTTCCACTACTCTGTATTTCTTTTTCTTCTTTTAAATATAAATGTATTTATTTTCATTGGAGGCTGACTGCTTTACAGTGCTGTAGTGGTTCTGCCACACATTGACATGAATCCGCCGTGGGTGCACATGTGCTCCCCACCCTGAGGCCCCGCCCCTCCCTCTGGGTCAGCCGGTGCACCAGCAGGCACTGCTCTGTGTGTCAGCTTACTGATCTGTCCTCTGAATCATCCAATCTGTTGACTCATCTGCTGTATTTTTCATGTCAGTTATTGTATTCTTCCATTATAATCAGTTCTGTTTTATACTTATTGCCTCTTTGTGCAGTTCTCACTCCATTCTGTCATGCTTCCCCTGATAGAAGTAAATGTCTTTTATTCGTTTATTTACTGGGTCCACTGGGTCTTGCTGTGTCATTGGCTTTCTCTAGTTGCATAGAGTGGGGGCTGCCCTCAGTTTTGGTGCATGGGCTTCCCATCGTGCTGGCTTCTCCTGTGGTGGAGCACAGGCTCTAGCGTGTGTGAGTTCAACAGCTGTGACGTGCAGCTTTACTTGCCCCGCAGCCTGGGATCTTAGTTCCCAGACCAGGGGTTGAACCCTTGTTGGCTACATTGTCAGGAAAATCTTAACAAATGAACCAGCAGGGAAGACCCAGTAAATATCTTTATGACCCTTACTTCGCAGTCATTTGATGTAGATTGCTTATCTCCATCTTGTTAAGTTCTTTTCCTGAGTTTATGTCTTAGCTGTTCCTTTAGCATAGATGCTTTGTCTCTTTATTTTGCCTTTTTGTTTTATGCATTAATATTAGGTAGATGAACTATGTCTCCATGTTGAATAAGTGGATTTTTATAGAGTGTCTCCTATGCAGCCGAAAGGAACAGTTCGCCCAGGTCACCAGAGACAGGAAATCCAGGGTGTCTCCTGTGCAGGCTGAGTGTGGTGTCCTGTTAGCTATACCCGCGTTGCTTTGGGCATGCTGGTGGGTCTGGCTGGCCCCCAGTGCAGCTAAATGTGAGCCCCACCTCAACAGTTGCAGATGTACTTCTGGCTGGAGCTGACCTGGAGTGGGAATCACCTTGAGGGGATGCAAGTCACAGCTGAGTCCACCCACTATGAGTGGTAGGAAAGGAGGCTATTGTGGGGGAATCCAGGCCTTTGGGGTGAAACCATTTTGGAGGAGCATTGTGGGCATGGCTGGGCTGGATATGTCTGTTCCACAGGGAATACAGAGACGTAGCAGGGCAAGCAGTGCTAGCAAGGTAAGTGGGGAATGTCAGAAAAGGCTCCTGCTAGCACTGGGACAGCTGGCTACAGGGAGGAGTTTTTTAAATGTCATCTATCAGTGATTTCATCCCTGGAGAAAGTTTCAAGAAATCCTTGCCCCTTTGGCTCGTGTCCTAAAATTAGTACATACTTCTCTTTCCCATGTGACCTGTGGCTACATTGAGCGTCATTACTGACAACATTCAGTGTCAGTAAATTTGGCACTAACCTGTTAAGCGTGGGGTCTTGGTTTACCACAGCCCCCTGCTCTCTCCCAGACGTAGCTCTGCTGGTTTCAAACCGAGATATGGGGGCTCGTCTTCCTCATTAGGGTCACCAGGGCTCAGGTGCTCAGCATGTCCTCCCAGGGAAGATACCAAGTTGGTGATGTCCCCTCCTAATTCTGGGTCACCCATCAGGAGTATGGGTCCTGACTAGACTCTATCTCTCCCTTCCAATGCATCTCCATATTGTTTTTTCTTTACATCCTTAGTTGTGGAAGAGCTAGTCTGCTAATTTTCAGGTTGGCATCTGGGTTTTCCATGTGAGGAAGCTCTCCGAATAGAATAGAATAAGTGTCTCAAAAAGAGCCATTTCAGTTTCTGTGGAAGCTCTCTCCTTGTGTAAGTCAGTGGGTCTCAGAGTGTCATCACTAGACCAGTGTGTTGGCATCAACTGGGAAGTGGTTAAAACTCGGGATTCTCAAGGTCCACCCTGATCTACTGTATGAGACACTCGGAATCATTCCCCCAAGCCTTACACATGCTCAACACTAAATCAACCGGAAACACATCTTGCCCAAGGTTCTGGGACCACTGTGCCTCTTAGCTTTAACCAGCTACTACTGTTTTGCAATTCTGAGGAGTTTTAGGAGTTTGAGGGGCATGTTTCACCACTCTCACTTGGAAGGTACTAAGGCATATCTAATAAGTTGGACACGATACTTCTCTCTCGTTACCTACTGTGAGAGTTCTTAGTACATAAAGTAAAACTAAAGGACAGTTTGATTGGTAAAGAAAATCCTACATCAGGTTGGAATGGTGCAGATGCCGCATTAAGATCAAGGACTTGTACAAGGTTCATGGGAGTACAGGATGTATGGATATTTTGTAAACTTCATGGAAAAGAAACAAGGGTGGGGCAGAGTAGCCACTGGGCTTCAGTGACCCCCTACTGCTTAGCTGGGCACCTTCGTGCAGGTGTGATCACCACTGGACCCTGGGAAGAGCGCTTCACCCCTTGAACTGTGAGGCTCCCCGGCAGGCTGGCCTGGGACCTCCTGGGCACCCTCACCTGCTGCTGCTTCCTGAACTGGCCACGTTTTCTCCCTCTGCCTTCATCTCCTCTGCCTTCATCTCCTCCTCTTTTGTGGGGTTGCCAGTACCTTGTGGTCTGTGCTGGGCCAAGGAAGACTCACCTTTGCCCTTCCGAACTCTACTGGCCACCTGATGGCACGTCATCCTCCCATGATCGTGACTCTGCCCTGATGGGAGAGCACTGTGTTCACTCACCACTGATGTACTCTCTTTCAGCTAAAGAAGGAATCCGTTCTAACCATGCCTTTTAGGTGGCTGGGGAAACAATGAAAACTTTTTTCTTTTTTTCTTTTTAGTAAAAGTCCATCTCCTGCAATACCTGGGATGTTCTTATACTAAAAACTTATTCACTGAAAACCAAATTTAACTAGATGTCTTGTGTTTTACCTAACAGGCTTACTCCCAAGGTAAAGGGGGTTCCCATTTTAGCTTCCCATCCTAGGAGTGGCACTTTGTCTTAGAAAGGAATGTATTTAGTCCCTGAGGCGGACCCGAATGATGCCCTAGGGAGTGTGCGTGTGCACACTTGTGTGTGGGAGCTGTTCATGTTATGTTATCAGCAGCCTATTATTCATATATCCATAGAAACAAGAATGTAGCAAGGGGAGGTGGGAGGGAGAGTCAAGAGGGGCGGGACATACGTACACCTATGGGTAATTCAGATTGATGTATGGCAGAAATCAAGCGATACTGCACAAAATTATCTTTAAGTTAAAAAGAACATAGCAAGATGGTCAGGAAAGTATGAAAAAAAGATTTCTCATAGAGATTTATCCTCAACTCCATGTACATCTGGGAGCAGGCTATCCACCATCATCAGACCCTCCCCCAGCATCAGGCCCTCCCCCAGCATCAGCCCCTAGTCCAGCATCAGATGTGCCCCCCATCATCAAGCCCGAGTCCAGAATTAGACCTTCCCCCAGCATCAGGGCTTTCCCAAGCATCAGGCCCTCCCCCACCCTCAGACCATTCCTCAGTATCAGGCCCCCCACCTCCAGTATGAGGTGTGGGAGCCCCACTTGTCTGATGCTCCTGAGCACACTCAGGCAGCCCCAGAGCAGCAGGACAATAGCTCTGTCAGGAGGTGCATCTTTAGGAATCACCTGCGGAGCAGCAGCAGCTGGGGTCTGTCCAGGCCAAGGAGAGGCAAAGAGAGGCACTTGTGCAGGAGGCACTGGAGGCTATGGGCACGTTCCCCAGCTCTGCTTCCTCCCCGTGCGGGCTTTGCTCTCCTGCTCCCACGGCGCTGTCCTTCCAGATTCAAGGTCTCCTTGACATCTCAAGCCTAAGTCCTGAGTCGCGTCCCAGTCCAGCGTGGCAGAGGGCTGGGAACACCCAAGCTCAAGGGCTGAAAGGATCCCAGGGGGAGAGCCGGGCCCCAGCAGGTAGCAGGGCAGGGGATGAGGGTGGCCGCCCACAGAGGGCCCGCAGCAGCACTGGAAGGAGAGCAGTGATGCCTTAGCTCACATGGGGACGCTGCCCGGCCTGGCACTCAGAGATGTTACCGCCAGCAGCTGTGGGGATGCGGGAAGCCCAGTGAGGGACACCACGCCACCAGGGCCATGTGGGTGGGCACTGCTGACCATGGCCTCGGTTTTCATTCCGGTTCCAACTGTCCCTCCAAGGGCGGACGGGCCCCTCTTCCAAATGGCACAGGTGTTTCCTTTATGTGGGACACCGCATTCCTGCCTATCTCTGTGGGCGCTGTTGTCGCTCATCCTGTGTCTTTGTCTTTACAACCTGTGCTTGCTGCTCTTCCAGTTTACCTTGGGAGCAGCCCGGATTTTCTGCATTTCTAGTTGTCAGCGTCCACTGGGGCTTTCCAGGTGGTGCCAGGGGTAAAGATCCTGCCTGCCAATGCAACAGATAACAGAGATGTGGGTTCGATCCCTGGGTCGACAAGATGCCCTGGAGGAGGGCATGGCAACCCACTGCAGTATTCTTGCCTGGAGAATCCCATGGACACAGGAGCTAGTGGGCTACAGTCCCTGGGGTCGCAAAGACTCAGACACGACTGAAGCAGGGGAGCACACACTCAGGTTTTAGTTCAGTCGCTCAGTTGTGTCTGACTCTGCCACTCCGTGGACTGCAGCACTCCAGGCTTTCCTGTCCTTCACTAGCTCCTGGAGTTTGCTCGAACTCATGTCCACAGAATCATCGTGCCACAGAACCGTCTCATTGCTGCCGCATCCACCAGAGAGGTGGCTGGGGCTCGGGAAAGTGCCTGGGCCCGCTGCATGGGTGTGAACCTACCCTCACCACTCCCTGACTGCGTGACTGTCACTGTGTCCTCCTCTGTAAATTGGGAGGGGGCAGCATCTGCTTGGTAAGGGGCACACACAGCATCAGTGTAGAATCAATGCACCATCCATCTCAGCATTGTATTTATTAATACTAGGGATAGCATTTAATAACCTGCTCCTTTTGCTCTCTTGCCACTTAACTGTGCTCCAGACCACATCTGCTCCACTTACCCCTGCAAATCCCACACCCAGCACAAACAAGACTCAACACGTTTGTGGCTGAAGAGGCAGGAACATACTGTCCTCAGGGAGATGAAGCCAAGCGAGAGGAGGGCCTAATGATAACCTTGTGTGATGAGGGGACCCCAGGAGGACCTCCGTGGCTGTGGGGTGGGTCTGGGGGCATGAGAAGAACCCATGATGAGCTCCTGGGGAAGGTAGCAGCAAGGAGGGCAGGGTGTTCATTGTGGGGTGTCCACAGATTGTATTTCACCCCTCACTGATGAGCACTTAGGCCGTTTCCAAACACGTGTCACTGTTAGGAGGAAACAATCATTGCCCAGCTCCTACTCAATCAAATTCGTAGAATATGTTTCTAGCACTGGAGTACAATCATCTGCTGTATTCATTCCATGCTCCATTCATCCACCCATCCAGCCAGCCATCTCTTCATCCATCACCCACTCACTAATCCATCCCTCCATCCATCCATCCATCCACTCATTAACTCATCTGATCATCTCAGACCCACTGAGAAGACAGACACCTCCTCCTCTCTGGCTCCCAGGAGGACCCCCAGCGTGAGTGACAGGAGCCTCGTAGGGACAATGGGGGAGACACAGAAGGGACATGCCTGCAGGCCCTGCTCCCTCTGAACAGTGAAGCACCCACCTGGTGCTAACGCCTCCTTGCCGGGGTGTTCAGGCCGGCCCTTTTCCTTCCTATGAAACCAGCGGTGGATGGAGGACGTGATGCCCTTCTTCTTTGGGACTTTCTGCAGTGAGTCCTGCCTGCTGGTGGTATTGCTGGGGTTGTTCTCGGGGCTGTCCTCAGAGCCTGTCGAGCTTTGGGGAGAGAAAACAACCTTTAACAGGCACCCTCGTGCAAACACACACCCCTGCACAAGAGCTACTGAGAGAAACGGGTGTCCAGCAACACCCGCGCCTCAACCTCGCAGCAGACGGTGGAGTCTCCTTCACCAAACACACTTCACACGAGCAGTGCAGGCTCCCGGGCACAGACAACCACCCCAGGAAGCTGAGATTCTCTGCCTCGAGCTCTCCCCCGAGGAGGGCTTCACTCCAGGCCAGCTGGTGCAGAGGGCGCCCCGACCCTCCCTCAGGGTCGCTGCTCGGCAGGTGACAACGCTCCAGGAGAAGGCGAGCTCCCCTGCTCTGGGCGGTTGCCCCCGCCTCCTGCAGGGTGACGGGCCCTGGCCGTGGCAGGAGAGCGATGGTCACCATGCAGGGCTGCTGGTCAGGTGACCACACGTGCCCCCGATCGCGTGCTGCCTGCTCAGGACGGGAGCCCAGGTGGAGGTCTGAATGAGGACAGTGTCCGTCACAGGAGGGGACAGAGTCTCCTGAGACGAGACCCCTGAGGAAAAGGGAGGGACCCTCAAGAGCGAACCCGAGAGGCACGGGGCCGTCACCGGCAGGAACGTGCCCCAGGCCAGGCAGACCTCTCTCAAGAGCAGGAAGAAAGCTCCCACAGGAGTCAATCTCCAGAGAAGGACATTTTCTAAAATCACTGAGGTCACTGAGCTCTTCTTCCCCAGCACCTGAAGTTCACCACTAACCACAGGCACTGAACCCAATGGTATTCCTTTAAAATCATGCTTGCAACTCTTTCAGGGCAAGAGGCGCAGGGCTCCTGAAACTGAGGACGCACACACAGGCCGCTTACTTGTGGGCGTCCCTGATGTCCTCTTGGTTGGCTGTGCGCAGCGACCCCGTGTGCAGGCGGTCCAGCTGCAGGGACTGCGGCATGGCGGGGGTCGAGGTTTTAGATTTGATAGCAGTCTCATCATCTCCTATCTCTTCCCGTAAAGCTGGCAGCTGAGGGAGTGAGGGAAGTGTAACATTGGCTAACAGTAGAGGGTTTTGAAAATGGCAATCACACAGGCTTTACATTATAACCAGAATCTTATCTGAAAATCTATTAGCTATGCTTTCCCACAATTACAAAAAGAAACCCTTGTTCTAGCTTAATGCCACCTTAAGGACTGTCTTGTTCAAGAGAAGCGGGGCTATGGGGCAGCGAGAGCATTTGACTGAGTGCAGAGACCCTGGACGGGAGCCTCCCTGCAGCCTGGCTCTGCCCTCCCTGGAATCCAGTGACCAGATGGCCCTGCCGGGCAGGACAGCAGAGCGAAGCCGGCCCCGTGAACCCTGCATGGCATGAACTGCTCTGATGAAAGGACTGTCCTCATCACAGGATGCTGCTCAGAAGCACCACAGCGAGAGTACGAAACCTCTCAGCAAAGCCGTCCAGACCTTTCTGTTTGAAGGAGAAAAAGATACAGCTTGTGCCACCACCCAAGGTCATTTGGAGAGATGATACAGGTTACTGGATCCCAGGACAACAAGAGAAACACAGAAAAGGTACCTAAACCTCCACGCGAACACCACGCGCCTGGATCACATTTCTCGGTAACAGACAGACTGGGGGCCACCCACTGAAGTACTTACACGCAGTTTGAGGGTCATGTGCTCAGAGTGGTTTCCATAAAGCACCCCCAGGTCTTCACTTCGAGATGATCCTGTATCACCCTAGAGGGTCGGAGGTTCAAAAGGTAGGAGATATATGGGTACCTATGGCTGATTCATGTTGGCGTTTGACAGAAAAGACAATTCTGTAAAGCAATTATCTTTCAATTAACAAATAAACTAATAAAAACCCAAATGAAGGTGATCTCTCCTGGACTCCTAGCTTTTCTGCTGGTCCTGGGTGTGAGGACAGGAAGGACAGTGTGAGGAACAGATTAACCCCTCAGGGTCCAGACAGGTCTCACTGATACATCTGGATGTGTGGTTAAGCCAGGGAAAGTTTTGGGAAACACGCATGGCATGCATTTTTATAAACAATGAGTGTGTTGTTTAACCAACTAACCTGTGCCTTTTCAGTGGGATTCTGTAAAGAATACAGAAGAAGGCACCCCATTCCAGCACTCTTGCCTGGAAAATCCCATGGACAGAGGAGCCTGGTAGGCTGTAGTCCCTGGGGTCGCTAAGAGTCGGGCAAGACTGAGCGACTTCACTTTCACTTTTCACTTTCATGCATTGGCGAAGGAAATGGCAACCCACTCCAGTGTTCTTGCTTGGAGAATCCCAGGGATGGGGGAGCCTTGTAGGCTGCCGTCTGTGGGGTCGCACAGAGTTGGACAAGACTGAAGGGACACAGCAGCAGCAGCAGCACTAAAGAATACTGGTCCCGTGCAGCCCCACAGGAGCTTGGTAACAACAAAGTGACTTAGGGCAAAACACAGCTGAACTCGGTTAACAGCAGCTGGATACACTGGGCACCCTCCCCTGCGCTCTAACAAGAACCCTCCGACACCAGAAGGCTACAGAGCCTAGAAATTATCCACATGGAACTGAACAGGGATCAATCTCAAATTCAAGTTAAAATAAGCATTTCTAAAAATCAGAAAACAACGAACAGAGCAGGGAAGTGACACACCTGGGCTGACTATGGACTCAGTGGAGACAAACACCTGCCTCAAGGTCAGGGACCACGCCAGCCCCTTACCACGGGCCTCCTCCTGAGCAAGGCCTCTGGGTCCGCAGCCTGGCCGCCCTCCCCCAGGATGGGAGCCGCCCCTCTGGTGCCCACGTGGCCAGGATGGGCAGCACCGTGTCCACTTAACAGGAGGGCAAAGCAGGCCACAGAGTGGGCGAGCGGCACACCCAGGTTACCAACCCCAGGGGGACGGCGCTGCTCTGCTGTGCCCAGCAGAAGGGCTCCCGGGCACTGAGTGGGGTGAACTGGAGCGCGGCCACTCCAGTCCTGCAGGAAGGCCCAGGAGTGCTCGGTCAGTGGGCTGGGAGCAGGAGAGGGACAAGGAAGGCCAGCCCATGGGGCAGTGGACTCCAACAACAGGGGTTCATCCAAGTGACCCGAGTGGAGAGGCAGCGAGCTCCCTCCTGAGGCTCCCTCCATCATGATGCCATGATGGACACGAGAGCGTCTGGAGGAAAGCGGGCTGGACGGCACCACGGTTAAGTGTCCAGGCTCTGATCAGACCAGTCCGCATCACGCTGCTGGGTATGAGAGCCTGGGCAGGGTGCCCGGCCTCGCTAAGCCTCAGTGTCCATGTCTCCTGAACGGGGAGAGCAGCAGCCTGGACCTCACCTGGGGCTGAGATGACAGACGCGGAAAGCACGAGCCTGGCACACAGAGTCTCCTGCACACTGCGACCCACCATCATTAAACTGGCTTCCCACAAATCTAACATCTATGGCTCTCATTCAGTCATTCCTTGTAAGAAAACACTAAGCGGAAATTCCATGGTGGTCCAGAGGTTAAGACTTGGCACGTTCACTGCCGGGACACTGGTCTGATCCCTGGCTGGGGAACTAAGATCCCATAAGCTGTGCAGCATGGCCAAAAAAATAACTAAAGAAAATTTTAAAAATAATAAATAATACTATGTCTATTATAAAACACCATGAGATGATCAGAAGGCAAACAAGTGGGAGAAAGGCAAACTGTTACAACTGTCCCAATGAATGACCCATTTCCAACAGAACCATCAACACAGTTTAAGTGGTGGGTGAGTTTCATTACTTCCATTAAAAAGTCACTTATTCACCAGGACATAACCACACGGTGTTCATTCCTGTTAAACCAAAACGGCTCTTTAATACTTCACAGAGAAAGAAAGGCCTGCTAAATTAATAAATAGTTTACCTTTCGACACCGCTTCCTTAAATCATGAGGCTGATAGATGCATGCAAAGAAATGAAGAGAAACCAGATTCACTGCGACTTTTAAGCTAAAATTTCAAGCATCCGAATAGGCAAATACAGGAAAGCAAAAATGATGGCAAACTTGTAAGTGACATGAAGATTCAGAGAACACGTGACTGGAAACAGATCATTTTTTTGACCACAGAAGTTAAATAAGCTATTCAAGATTTACTAGAGAAACACTAGAAATTATTGCTCAGGAAGATACAATTCTATTACATCATCATGATTTATTAAAGCACAGGATTCCGTACAACAAAGGCCCTTAACACTTGTCTATTCTCAGGCAAACTTCTGTATAAGTTATTTTCCCTTAATAAAAACATCTTATACTTTAAATTAGTAAATTAACTGATGAGGAAGTTACCATAATACCTATTTTAACATGGAACAAATCTAACCACCTCTTGGACATTAATGTAAAATCCTGACATAGAATTTGATTTAAAACTTCTCAAAATAAATTCATTAAAACAGGCTTCCTGTGAAAATAAGAATGAAAGCTAGCATAATAGCAGGTGCCGTCTTTACATTTTATTAACCGTAAAAGACACGTTTCTAGAGTCTAATAGAGACATTAACTGTGCAAAAGCTGATGAGATTTACACTCTTAAATACAAGCACCAACACAGAAAGGAGACTGTGTGAGCTCAGTTCAGATCAGTCCCTGTGTCATGTCCGACTCTTTGCAACCCCATGAATCGCAGCACTCCAGCCCTCCCCATCCATCACCAACTCCTGGAGTTCACCCAAACACATATCCATTGAGTCGGTGATGTCATCCAGCCATCTCATCCTCTGTTGTCCTCTTCTCCTCCTGTCCCCAATCCCTCCCAGCATCAGAGTCTTTTTCATTGGGTCAACTCTTCACATGAGGTGGCCAGAGTACTGGAATTTCAGCTTTAGCATCAGTCCTTCCAAGGAACACCCAGGACTGATCTCCTTTAGGACAGACTGGTTGCATCTCCTTGCAGTCCAAGGGACTCTCAAGAGTCTTCTCCAACACCACAGCTCAAAAGCATCAATTCTTCGGCGCTCACCTTTCTTCACAGTCCAACTTTCATGTCCGTACATGACCACTGGAAAAACCATAGCCTTGGCTAGATGGACCTTTGTTGGCAAAGGAATCTCTCTGCTTTTCAATATGCTGTCTAGGTTGGTCATAATTTTCCTTCCAAGGAATAAGCGTCTTAATTTCATGGCTGCAATTACCATCTGCAGTGATTGTGGAGCCCCCCAAAATAAACTCTGACACTGTTTCCATTGTTTCCCCATCTATTTCCCATGAAGTGATGGGACCAGATGCCATGATCCTCGTTTTCTGAATGGTGAGCTTTAAGCCAACTTTTTCACTCTCCTCTTTCACTTTCATCAAGAGGCTTTTTGTTCCTCTTCGCTTCTGCCAGAAGGGTGATGTCATCTGCATATCTAAAAGTCCATTAATTCTACACTTAAGAGGATCATTTCTTTATGTAAGCACAATCTCACTTATGAATTATACATGATATGCCGTTTAGGATCCATCTACATTATGCTTGTAACTGCATGCTGCTGCTGCTGCTGCTAAGTTGCTTCAGTCGTATTTGACTCTGTGCGACCCTGTGGACTGCAGCCTACCATGCTCCTCTGTCCATGGGATTTTCAAGCAAGAATACTGGAGTGGGTTGCCATTGCCTTCTCCTGGAACTGCATAGTGATTCACCAATTCAACTTACTGCTATGGGGAAAAACACCATTTAATGAGACATGAAGACAAAGCACAGACCCAACAAGGGCACACACGCTGTGGACCACAGCACGGCCATGACCAGAGCAAGCGGGGGGACGGGGGAGGGGAGATGGATGGGAAACTACAGCCTCGGGGGCGGGGGAGGGGTCTGGATTGATGACAACCAAGCAGACAACAGGATGATACAGGATCTCTAAACCAATGATGAAAGCAGACACACCGCCAGAGAACTCCAACAGCAAGGAAAACATACAGAACTGTTCTGTAACAAATATTCGGAAAGAAATCAAGCATGAAACCACAGAGAAATCCTCAAAGAATTTTAAATAGCAACTAATTAGCCAATGATGCAAATTATAAAAACAGTGTGTCAGAAGACCACAAAATGGACTAGTTCCCACTTCACAGGCCACTAAAAGGATTCACAGTTAATTTAATGATAACCTGACTAACAATGAAGCTAACATGAAATGGGTGGTCACAGAAGAATGTGATAATACATGTCCAGTTACAAAGCAGTGTTGTACATGTGACTTCATGGGATAACAATGCACTCACAAAATCCAAGCTAAACACGCAAGAAAGTTGGAACATCTGCTTTGGAGCCGCATACTCTGTCACCAACAGCCCTAGGTCGTCATCCCATTTTTAGACTCAGATAAGTGAGGCAGCCCAACCTCTTCCCTGGGGCCCTGGGGCACCGGGCTCTTAACCTGGTTTCACACGCAGAGCTGGCCTGAGCCCGCGGTCGGGTCCATCCGCAAGCAGACCATGGAGATTCCTGGTTTTGTTCCCACCGCATGCCCTGCACCCTGCAGCCAGGCAGCCCCAATGGAACATGTGCTGGACGGCTTCCCACGCCATGAGGGCTGCCTATGGTTACTTTCACGAAGCTGTCTGCTCCCTGAGAACAGAAACTTCCCTGAAGCTGCTGTGCCCAGCACAGGCCAGGTCCAACAACACAGAGGCAGGCTCTTGCTGAGTTCATGATGATGTGCTAAGCCTGTGGTCCAAATATCAAGACTAATTCATTGCTGTGCCATTGTGGAATGATTAAAGACTAGGCAGTTTAAAAAAGTGTAGACCTCTGAGTGCATCAAATGTATCTGATTTTCTTCTAAGTAAAAAGAGAAAAAGCAAAAAACAAACAAAATAAAGAAAACCCACGTCCTGGGGGAAGGATGGGCAGGGAGGAGGCAGACACATACCATAGTCATGATGCCCAGCCGGTCTCCCTGCTGCGCCGGGCAGTGCCGCCTCCTTCTGGGTTTGGGCAGGGGCGGGCAGGAGCAGGCAGATGAGGAGCCAGCAAGCAGGTTGAGGGAGCTCACCGACTTACAACGATGGAGGCTGCCTAAGCGCCCCCTGCCCTCCCTGCTCTCAGTGTCCTCGGCCCGCTGCTCCGTGTTCTCCTTGTCTTCTTCCACCAAACTAAAATAGAATAAAACCCGTCACCTGTCCTTGTCAGCAGAGAAACGTGTCTGGACAACAAATTAGGCTGGCATTCTGTGTCATGATTAGAAACACAAGATACAGTTGCTCAATTAACATCTCAAGTAAAAGGTTCGACTTTTCCTCTTTTGAATATTCTCAAACTTAGAATAACTTAGCATTGAGTCTTACAAACTGGCCCCTGATCATTCACTCTTCATTTCATGTCTTTCCTCTAACATTCTGAAGGGGCCCTGGTGGCGACGCTCTTCCTGTGAGGAGATGCCTGATGCTGACAACCTTTACCTCCCTGCTCTCAGGGCAGAGATACATGTCAGTGGCACAAGTCTTTTCCACTGGGAATCGGGAACTCGGTACAATCAAAACAGCAATTCACGAACAAGATGGAGTTTCTAAACACAAGTCTACAGACCAGATGAAGTGCTGAGTTGATCTTTCTTTTTATTTTTAATGTAAGTTTGAATATGTACAAACGCATCTCTTGAGGAAGTTCTGCACCAGCTTTGTGTGAGTTTCTGGATTCAGGTCAACGTGCTGCATTAACCTAGAATTCACGGTTTCTGCTCTTCTCCCCTAATGTGTTGTGGATGATTTTCTATAGCAGTTTAAATACATGATGATGCAAATAAAATGATTTTCAAATTAAAATAAAACATTGTTATAGGAAGTAAACTCTCCAGCTTCACTTCCACATATACAACTTGAAAGTTTTTCACTGTTGATAACAAGTTGATGGACAGAATCTACCATTTATATCAAGTCACTTGTCACATAAGGAAAAATCACTTTTACATGACAACTTGCTGTAAAAATAAAAACATTAATACATAACCGTTCCACATTTCCTGAGGGGACATGGAAAGACCATGATTCTGATATCGTCTGTGCTCAAACACGGCCCACAAAACCGTCTGTCTCTCCATCAAATGGGCAGGCGGCACCACCTGCGTTTGCTGGTTGTCCCGTTCGCCCCCTGCCTTTCTCCCGGCCCCCCGCAGTCGGTGGACAGAAATGGGCACCTCGGCCTGGGCTGACGTGATGAGAACAGTCTGAGCAGTAGCCTCTGCCTGGTCCTGTGCAGGGTCACCGGCCTGCGGCCACTCTGAACATGGACTCGGGACACGGGCATAGCTGTGTGGGTGTGGCACCAGGCAGGCCTCGGGGCCCCCAGCCACCCGGCTGCACCCAGACCCAAGGGCCCCTGCTCACCACGAGGCCGGCCTTTGGATTCTATCCTGTTTTGTAAATTGTTATCATTGCCAAGATGGTGTCTAAAGAAAACATCTTAAATATACTGATGAGATGAGAAAAACTCAAACACATGTCCTTGGACCACTGTCTTACAACAAGCCAATCTTCACACTGTTTATTAAGTGAAAAATGAAAATGCACATCTGAGTGAGAATTTGCCAACCCCAAAACCTGAGCTTTTCTCTTCCAGGTGGCCTTTCACCAGAAATTGGTGGGCTCTGAGGACACAGGAGTGTGCTCGGGCCACAGTGGACACCGCCTCGGCACCTCACCCACCTTGGGGCTCAGAGCTGAGGGGGAACACCCCAAAACGCCTTGGACAGAACCCCCCGGCTGACTGAGCTCTATCATCAAGGGCAATCTCAAAACTGAAAATTCTTGAAGCAGACCTGAGGTCAGGTTTCTTACTATGGAACACTCAGACTTCCCTAGGAGAAGGCAGCTCCTCAGAGAAATTGAGTTTCCGGGGAGCTGAGTTTGGGATCACCCACCTGATCTCTTCGTTGATGGCGTCCAGCTGCTCCTGCAGCCTCACACTCTGAGTCTTGGCATCGGCCTGCCCGCTGGGCGACAGCTGAGTGGCCGGGCTGAAGAGGGTGACCCTGTCGCCCTCGCTGTCTGACACGCCCTCATCACTCTGGAACACCTGGGCCATGTCCCCCAGTACGCTGGCTTGCTGAGCACGCTCCCAGTCCTGGTCCTTCGCGGTCTGCACCTGGGCATGAGAGGACCACGTCTCGTCAGCGACATTCAGGGCAGCTCAAGTCTATCAGGAACTGAACCCAATTTTACTTGGAAACCCTGACTCTGGAGAAATGTGGATAAACCAAAAAATGGAATCAGACTAAACAAATAGGTAAAGACAGCAACACTCCACCTGGAAAAACTCAACTCGAAACTGAAAACACAACATAGAAAGAAAATACATGGGGATGCTATCCATCCCAAATACCACCAGGTGATTAGAGTCAGAATTTGTCTTCTCCAGGACAAAGGGGTACTGAAGACATCCTGCAGCTCTGAGCCACAAGGCTAGTTTACTAGTCATTAAAATAACCCAGGTGGGTGGGTCCTCAATCAGAAAGAGAAACAAGACCTGATGCCCACCACTACAGCCTTCATTCTTTTTTAAATGAAAGGATTCAAAGGACAAACCCTTAACTGAAATTCCAGGATGACTGATCAAGCTTACCTCTTTATGTGTGGCACCTAATTCAAGCCTACGCGTAACCGCGCTCTCAACTCAAATCAAAGGGGCCGAGTCACTGTGTGTTGCTGTGTGTATATGCGTTAGTACACTCTTAGTGTATACTCACCCTAATACATGGATACTGTAATAGAATACCGTTAACGTCTCTCACTGATCTTAACGTCAAGGAAATCTTGTTAACAGCTTTAAATTCTAAGCTTGAGAGAACAAAATGTGATCCTAAATTAATTCTATTACCCAGTTTTTCACTGCAAGTTGATATACAGAATATAATACATCTTGAGACATTCATGCCAACTAATACTTTTTAACTGGGGTCTTCCCAGATGGTTCAGTGGTAAAGAATCCGCCTGCCAATGCAAGAGGGCAGGATCGATCCCTGGGTCGGGAAGATTCCATGGAGTGGAAAATGGCCACCCACTCCAGGATTCATGCCTGGGAAGCCCCATGAACAGAGGAGCGTGGTGGGCTACAGTCCACAGGGTTGCAAAGATTCAGACATGACTGAGCATGTACGCAGGCAATGCTTTTTAACCATATAAAACTCTGACTTCTTACAGAGAAAAAATGTATATACAAGAATTCTGGAAGCTCAAAAGTCAAGTAGTTACATAAATAAGTGCATCACCCTCCAAACAAGGCAGCAAGTGTACAAATCCAAGACGGCCGGGGGGCTGGTACCTTCTCATCCAGGGCCTTGTGGTGCTCAAAGAGCAATCTCAGCGCCCTGAGCACCTCCACCTCGCTGGTCATGCTGGCTGGGGACTGTGCCTGCCGCTTGCCCGCCGTCAACTGGAAGGATGGCTGGTACCGGGAAACCAGGAACTCCAGGTGGTCCAGCAGCAGCTGCAGGGCGGGGCCAAAGGAGCACCTTTAACCTCCTGCTCGAATTCAGGCCCGATAACTCCTCTCAGCCTCACGCTATAGCCAGAAACATGCTAAGGCATGTCAGAATCCCGCCAGTTCCGTCGAAATTTAGAGTGGACTTCCCCAGGGGCCCAGTAGTTAAGATTCCACACTTCTGCAGGGGTCACAGGTTTCAATCCCTGGTTGGGGAACTAAGATCCCACACAAAGTGTAGTGTGGACAAAAATCTAAGTTAAGAGCACTCCCCCCTCAAATGTACTAAAATTACATTGTCTCATCATAACTTTGAAACAAGGTATGAGAACCCCAAACTGATCCACCCAGGTCTGCTCAGTGGGAAGATGTGAAAAATGACTTGAAAATCAGACAGAGGTTAAGGACAGCAACACGGAGGCTAGCGGTGACCCACACGGGGCAAATGTCAACAACAGGGTGAGAATCCCCATTCTGACCCTGGTGTTGTTGATTTCAGCCTTGAGCACTGATATTTCTTCTTCTCGTCTCCGAAGATGCTCCCTAATTAGTTGTATATTCTTCTCCTAAAAAAACAAAGAAATGAGAAACTAAATGCAAACATAATTTAAAAAGACAGTGAGACTGTCAAGACTGGCCCTGTCAAGTCTCTCCAGGTTCCACACAAAGGCTCTCCTAGCCCCTCCAGAGAAGAGGGGCTCCACTGACCCCAAGACCACACAGACCACTATAATTCAGACCGGCCTTCAGCCTCCCCCTCGACCTGGCAGGCACACGGTAGGGGAGAACCCGGAATCCAAGCCTGCCTTCTCAAGGCCCAGGATGTCTGAGAAGCTTTCCAAAAGATAAACCTAACAACAAAGTGGATACAGAGATTCTTAAAGGACACACAGACCAGTGACCTAGAGCCACTGGGGAGAAGGAAGAAAAAAGGGAAGCCACCAGGCTTTGGAGTGTTCCTCTGGGAAAAAGGCAGATGGCACCCCAAGGTCATCTGTTAGCCTGACTCCACGGAAGCCACCCAGTCATTCAATCCACTGGTTAAAATGTAAAATTGATGTTATATGTATTTTGCCACAATTTGCATGCACGCGGGGCCGTCCACGTGGTGAACTTGCTCAAGCTGACCACACGTTCTATTTTTCTCTGCAGAAATTAAAAAATCCTGGGCTACGTATCCCCTACTACACACTGAGTGTGCAGCACCAGGAACAGTGCCCAGCACTCATGAGAGTCATGTCGTAGACATGTGTAGCTATGAGGATGTATGTCAGACACGGAAGCAGCAGGTACCCGTGATTAAAATACTGGACACACTGCTCTGTGCTTTGGAAGATGGGAGACCTTAATGCACTTAGCCTTTCTACTTCAAGGACTGACTCTCTAGCTGGATCCTCATGCCCGAGAGACTACTCCAGCCAGTATCTGCTTTCTTTGGAAGAAGGGAATCGTTAAGGGGCTTAGCATTTCTGCGTCAAGGACTGACTCAGTAGCCCAGTCCACGTGCCCCAGTGACTCCTCCAGCCAGTGTTTCCCTTCTTGTGGGTCCCCGCCCACCCTCCACGCAGCACCTGCACAGCGTCTTACAGGGTAAACTGCTGGGGTCAACGCTGGGCACTAAGGCCAAAGCGCCCAGGCTGACAGGGCCCACAGCCATACTACTGAAATGAAACACAATCCCGACGCTTTGCCAGGTGAGGCCCATTCCGACGGGCCCAGCTGCGGGCTGCTCTCACCTCAGGCCACTCTCCTTCCAGGACTCGGTCAGAGGCCAGGTTCTTTCTTGTCTTGGCCTGTGCCTTGGGGTTGCAGCACTGGAATAACGCCCACAGGTGGGCCCTTCGGCGACCCATCCTCGCGGATGGGGGCAGCCCCCGACTCGGGGGCAACCGTTGTTTCACGGTAGGATACCTCGGCTCCCGAGCTAGCACCACCGATCTCTCACTACGACCACCACTATTCACACTACAACCACCGCTCTCACACAACCGCTCTCACACACCACTCTCACACACACCGCTCTCACACTAGGACCACTGCTCTCACACTATGACCACCCGCACCACTGTCTCAAGGAGAAATGGCACCAAGGCTCTGCCTCCAGCACGTCTCCCAGGAGCCCGGAACCGGAACCCGCTCAGTCACAAGGGGCTCCGTGGTAACAGGGGGGCTGGGCTCAGGCCCACCATCAAGGGTGCAGAGAGGGGGGAGAGGCTGCCAGAAAGATGACAGGGGAGTGTGGGGTGTGGGAGAAGGAAGGCCGTGCCCACGGCTCAGGCCCCCTGTGAAACATGACCCTGCAAGATACTGGGTCACAGTCGAACTGACCAGTATAAACTGCTTCAGAAACCACCACCCCTGGGAATGAACACGTCTTCTAAGCGGGCTTCTGCCCCCAATAACCCCCAAACAACCCTCCAGGGAGGCTACTGAAAGGCACCCCTGAAGTCAAGGGTGTCCCCAGATCCCACCCGGCTGAGGAGGACTCACCACACTAGCTGCCCCTCACTCTCAACCTGAGCTCGGTCCTCCCTGTCAGACTCCCTCACTCGAGCTCAGCAAGGGCTTGACCAACCTCACTCCAGGCACCTAAAATGAACCCAGAGTGGATACCGGGGTTCACTCAACCTGCTGTGAACTTACCCTCTAAACTTTGATCCTGAGCTGCCAGACGACTCTGCCCCGTGGGGACTGCACAGTGGAGGTTCAGGGGTGTCCCTGCCTCGAGCCGTGACAGCCAGTGCCTCCCAGACCCCACCAGGTGCTCCCCACCCTCCGCCCCCGAGTCTCCCACCCCTCTCCTGGCCCCACTCCCACCCTCGAGGCTCTCCACTCACCAGGGCACAGGCCCCACTGCTCCTGGCTCAGCCTGGACCTCTGCTGTCACTTGAGGACCTCAAGTCCCCAGGGTGCTTGGGGTCCTATAGCCACCCATCTCAGCGATTACACACTCTGGGAGAGACAGAGTGCAGTTTGGGGTCCCGCCCGCAATTCACCCTGAACACGTTCTGTTTTCGGCTTTATCTACTGGAGTTCTCTGAGATGTGTTTTTAAACCTCAACTGTTGCTTTCAAAAACACCATAAACTCTCTGTGCTCAACTTCAAGAATAAAATCTTCAGTTTCAACCTTAAAGTGAAACTGGAGGGAGGACTAAAAGCAGTCATTTTTTCAAACTGAAAAAGAAAACCCACATGTGACCATGTCCCAGAACACAGGTCACGTCACCCCTCCCTCCTCAGCCTTCTCCTCCACCACCAGCAGCCTGGCATCGCAAGGCCTGCCCTGGGCCGGCAGGGGCAAGGGAAGAGGGCAGACCGGCTCCTCTGTCTCCAGGCCGCGTGGGCCGCTTGCTCCACCTCCTTCCCAAGTTCATGTGGCACTGAAACAGCCCTGGCAAGCTGGGGGTTCTGATCAGAAACACAACCGTGGGTACCAAGCAAGGACCCCTGGTTCTTGTTTTCCCCGGTATCAAATAACCTTGATCAATACAATTGCTGGGCCTGTTACATGTGGCTTCAGATGACAGAAGACCCCCAGGGTGTCCCCACTTCCAGTGACAGACGCAAGCAGCTGGTAGGTCCACCTACCAAGAGCTAGAAAAGCAAAATACGGTTTAAAAGAGGTTCTTAGGCAGCCACAATCCAAGATTTCAAACAAAGGGGAAGCCCAGTGAGGGAGCTAGAGACTGAGAGGCCTGCTCCTTCCCTCGGGGCATCTGAGCAAAGCCCACTCTGCGAAGAAAAGGCAGGGAAAAGGTCAAGCAGAGGGGGCTGGCTAACACAGCTCTGGAAGGTTCCTTGGGCTGGGGAGACAAAAATTCGAGCGCAGGCCTGATGAGTCAGTCCAGATGTCAGAAAACGTACCCAACACTCTGCCCAAACCGGCTAAGCGCTGAGTATCAGCCACCTCGTGGTGTTCAGGAGACAGTCGGTGGGCTTCAAAACATGCTGAGAAGGGAGGCACCCAAGGCTTCCAGACTGAGATGCTGGAAAGCTCCTCCCTGGGGTCGCGGGAGAAGGTGGGTGAAGGCTGCTGAGACTGAGCTTACAAGGACCCCCCAGCTTCAAGTCCCTCAGGCCCAGAGTGAACAGACAGCTCTGTCCCCACTGGAGGTCTGCATCAGAGGAAACTCTGGAGAAGGCAGCATCACTCAAAACCTCTAGGGTTTTCCAAACATAATGTCCACGTGCAAGCAAAAAAGCAAAAGAGGGTGTAACAACAAAGAGGACCAAGAGAAAAGGAACTGAACCAGATCCAGAGGCATCAGGTGTATATCAGCATGCTAGAGTATGCTAGAGGAATCAGATGCAAACCTCACCAGTTCGAAAATATACTTGAAAAAAGGAAACATTTCTGAGAATCAAAACTGACTCTAGAACTTTACAATAACTGTGACTGAATGTAAGAACTCAGTCTCTGGGCTTAACTTCAGATTGGACGTAGCTGAGGAGAGGATCAGTGAACTGAAAGATCAATCGTTTAAAAAAAATATATATATATATATATATAAGAGGGAAAAAGTATAGAATATATTGAAGGAGCCTGTCGTTACACTACGTTGTTAAAAACTGTCAATGGGGACCCTCATGGTAGAGAAAAGACAGAAAGGGGACTAAGAAATGCCTCCAGGGGTTGAAACTAAAGAGCCTCTTAATGAAAGTGAAAGGGGAGAGTGAAAAAGCTGGCATAAAACTCAACATTCAAAACATGAAGATCATGGCATCCGGCCCCATCACTTCGTGGCAAATAAGTGGGGAAACAATGGAAACAGTGACAAACTTTATTTTCTTGGGCTCCAAAATTACTGCAGATGGTGAAATTAAAAGATCCTTGCTCCTTGGAAGGAAAGCTATGACAAACCTAGACAGCATATTAAAAAGCAGAGACATAACTTTGCCAACAAAGATTCATTTAGTCAGAGCTATGGTTTTTCCAGTAGTCATGTATGGATGTGAGAGTTGGCCCATGAAGAAGGCTGAACGCCAAGGAATCAATGCTTCTGAAGTGGGGAGTTGGAGAAGACTCTTGAGAGCCCCATGGACTGCTAGGAGATCCAATCAGTCAATCCTAACCCAAATCAGTCCTGAATATTCATTGGAAAGACTGATGCTGAAGCTCCAATACTTTGGCCACCTGATGCGAAGGACTGACTCATTGGAAAAGAACCTGATGATGGGGAAGACTGAAGGCAGGAGGAGAAGGGGACGACAGAGGATGAGCTGGTTGGATGGCATCACCGACTCGAAGGACATGAGCTTGAGCATGCTCCGGGAGTTGGTGATGGACAGGGAAGCCTGGCATGCTGCAGTCTGTGGGGTCGCAAGGGGTCAGACACTGAGCGACTGAACTGATTGACAGGGAGTTGGTTCAAGAATCAGACCAGTGACTCAAAAATGAAAACCACACATTGGTTTCAGCAGCTCTGCGGGTGCCTAAGGCAAAAAGAAAATGTTCAAGTGCTCAGAGGAAAAAAGGTGTGGCTTTGAATGGCACAAAAGCACTGAGAGCTGACTTTCCCAGAACAAGGAAGTCAGAAGATCATGGACTGGCATCTGTAAAGTGCTGAAAAGCAAATAAGCACCAACGTGGAATTCTACACCCAACAAAAACACTCTTCAAACGTGAAAGCAAAAGAAAGACTTTTAGGGCAAATGGAAATGACACAACTCATCACCCACACACATGAACTAAAGAAAATATTAAGGCAGTGCTTTGGGAAAAAGAAAAGTAGTCTCTGATGGAAATATAAAAAACAAGTAAAGACCAACAATGAGGTAACTGTGAGAGTGAATGTTAACTCTACAAAACTGATGTTAACGCCAAAAATATATCAACAGTTTAAAGGAGAACAGTGACAAGGAGGGAACAGCTGTGTCAGGGAGGTGGTAAGAGTACTAAGTTAGGCTTGAATGTAAAACACACGCCGTGTCTGCGAATGTGAACCCAACAAGCCATGAATACCTGAAATGCGGCTGGCTCTACAATGAGATGCGCTGCAAGCCTGAAACACACACTGGATATTAAAGACTTGGCGTGAAAAAAAGAATGTGAACTATTTCATTAGGTTTTATCATGTTGGTTACACACTGAAATGATAATATTTGGGGTGTGTTAAAATAAAATGTATTACAGGTAATTTCACCTACTTCTGCTTTTACTCAGCGTGGCTACCGGAGTCTGAATTACATGAGTGACAAACCTGATGTAACTTATACACACGGAAGATTGTGTTCCCACGGATACATGTTATTTTCAAGAGCCCAAGGAACGTATAACAAAAGGAATATATACTGGGCCATTAGGAAAGCTCGAATTATTTCAAAGGACTGAAACAATGCAGGGTATACCTAGGGATTGCAACGGCCTGATGGTTTACGGGCCCTCAAACTTCACCCCGCACGTGGTGATGATCCTAGGAGGCAGGCACTTGGGAGGGGTCAGGCCAGGAGGGAATGGGCTCCTGTGCTGTGAGAACAGGGAGAAGCAGCAGGCAGTCTAGGAACCAGGAAACAGGCCTCACCAGACGTGGCACCTGCTGGTGATCTTGGGACTCCCCAGCCTCCAGGCCTACAAGAAACAACTTTCTGTTGTTTATCAGCTAGTCTACGGGTTTTGTAACAGCAGCCCAAAAGAGACGAAGACGGGGCTCTTTGATAGTGAAGGACAGGGAAGCCTGGCGTGCTGCAGTTCACGGGTCACAAAGAGCCCGACACGACTTCGTGAATGACCACCACCACCACCACCACCAGTTTATCTGAGTTAAGACTAAAACGGAACTCATGGCTTAAGCTATTTAGTCTGTTTAGCAGAGGCCAAAATGACTTGCATATTTTAAAGTATTTATCCAAAAGTGCCCCTTGGTAGCATTTTGCAGCCTGTACATAATAGTATCAATACTTCGAAAATAAATTTAATAGTCGATACTTCTAAACTATAATATGTCAAAATATTTTCCTGTAAGAGACTTAGAATAATTTCTCTGTAACTCTCCCTCTTTCCCTCTATTACAGGCACTGAACAATTTTGCGGAAAAATCAGTTTGGTGTTAGCAAGTCACAGGCAGGATACTTACCACTTTAAACATTAGTAGCAGGAACAAAAAAAGATTAGTAGTATATACTATATATTTAGAGAATTATTTGCTGCCATTCATGTTGGAAGAGCAGAACATACCCATTTCCTTATGGTCCTTTCATAAACAATGCTGATTCCTTTTGGTATTGTCTGGTGAAGGGGAAACACTGTTATCAGAAAATGAAGCTAAAATCATAAGTTAGATAGGATGCTATTATTCTATTTTAGTAGGTTTCCGAATCAAGATTAGATAAACAACAGATGGGCTGCCTTCTGTGGCTGAAAAGAGAAATCATGGGTTTTTTGTTTGTTTTCTACACAAATAATTTTTTAAAAAAATTCTACAAATGACTCTACTCTGAACTTGACAGTCTTGGCTAAGCTGCTTCTCTTACCGTAACACATTTCTATTTATGAAACACAGGTTCTAGTATCAAAATTCTTAGGGACATATGTAATTGGATTAGATGGATGAAAGAGGAAAAAAAACAAAGGGGGAAACTTTAGGAAAGGACACATGTTCTTTTGAAAATCAATGTTTAAAAGACAAAATGATGATTCTAATACAGAATATAAAAACAATTCTTTTTTAAACCTCAGGAATTATGTACTTGCAACAACAGAATAATGAAATTTTTCTTTGTGCATGGCATTCTAGTAAGAGGCTGAACTTTATTTTCTCATTTAATCTTCACAGCCACCTATGAGGTAGATATTACTGTATTTAACATATGATTCCCTATATTTACATGAGGAAACGGAGACTCAAAATGTTACAGATGGGACTTTAAATCCCATGTTTTTAATAAATATGTTACATATGAATGGCTTTCTAGAAATATCTTCAAACTTTGAAATGTTTAACTCTTTCATAAAGTGCTTTGAGCCTCTAGGTAGCCCCAAAACAAATACAAGGAAATACTTTAAAAGGAAAAAATAATAATAACTAAGTACCTGGAAAATTAGTGTTACTTAAATAATACATAAGATGACACATATTCTAAGAATAAACTTTACCGATTTTAAACTGTAAAATATACATTATTCTGAAAACTCAAGCTACAGTTCATGACCAACTCTTTTCAGACATTAAATATTACCTTCTCAAGAATTATTTAACACACATTTTTTAAAAAGTGTTCTTGTAGAAAACAGTTGGTGTAAAGCATTTTAAAATCCAACAGTGAATTCCTGTTTTCAGCAAGGACATTCATTTTAAATATTTTAAAATACTTTACACAAGCCCACTTTTCTTCAAATCAGGGACTTAAATACGTGCAACTTACTTGAAACCCAACTGGGTATTTTGAAACAATGTGATCTACTACCGCAAACAATTTTCAAATGTTTGAAAGTTTCATTAATAAGAAATGACACTGATAGAAACCCCACCGATATTCACGTGAACATTTATTCAAATATTATGTTCTCCAAGACACCTGAGGAGGCTACTTCAAGGATCACATCATTGCTTAATACATTTTAAAAGCCTCTCATTAGGAATTATCCTCAAAACTTGACACGCATTCTTTGAGGCATGCTCAGTAACAGAAAATCGCATTCGATTATGTATGGATATTACTTCAAATAGGAATTCAATAGCTCTCGGCTCAGTCTACAAGTCTGTCTAACATTCCTCTCCAGTGAAATCCTGAAGGAAAACTAGCACTGTAATTCTAGTGTCTGAGTTTCATTCACATGAGGCACCCAGAGCAGTCACAGTCACAGAGAAATGAAGTAGAACAGTGGTTGCCGAAGGCCAGGAGACAGGGAGGAATGGAGAATCGCAGAGTTCCGGTTTGGAAAGATGAAATTTCTCTCTCTTTCCTTCAAAGATACCATGACAGAGGATTTTTACAGGATGAAATACCGACTCTTTCAAAGAGCAGACAGCCCCTATTCATTGTAAAAACTGTTTCAAAGAACAGGCGGAAAAGACCTCACTTGATGACGCTGTTACATCCTTGACACCAGAAAGGAAAAATACGTGGCAAGAAAAGAAAAACTAGTACTGTCGCAGTCTGTATCTCTCATGAGTATAGGCACAAAAATCTTAAATGGAACATAGGAACTGGAATGTGAGATATGAACTTGGCCTTGCTTGCACCAACAGGATTTCTACAAAGAAGACATATGAGAATTTACACACAATTAGAGCTAGCAGGAGAGTTCAGCAGGGATGCTCAAGATAAGGTCAATATATAAAACTCAGTGGCATTCTTGGAGACCAGCAATAACCAACTAGAAAAGATCTCATTCACAATTGAAACAAACACTGTAAGGTACCTAGGAACAAATTAATGAATACACACATAAAGAAACAAAAAGATACTAAAACTCAGTATCACAAAGACAGAAATTTCCCCTGCATTCAGTTAAAACCTAAAACAATTTCAACAAGATACAACCTGATTCTCATGAAGAAATTATTCTAAAATTCAAACAGAAGAGTGCCAGGAACAGTTAAAATAATTTTGAAGATGCATAAGGTAGAGGAAATGTGGGATTGAAACAAGGTTGTTCAAACAGAGCAGTAAATAAGGGAGCCTAAAAATGGAACTTGTATATTACAGTAATGCATTACTATTTACATGGGCTACTTGATAAATGGTGCATTTATATGAAAGACTAAAATTGTACTCATAACACAGATAAAAATGAATTTCAAGAGATTAGAGTCGTGAATTAAAAGATCAAATTGAAAAAACTGCTGGAAAAAAAACGGCAGACCATTTTGATGATTTTTCAGATTTCTTAAAACACAAAACGCAAAGAAAACACAAAGTGAAAAGACAAGCTAGAGAGCAGGAGAAGATATGTGCAATGCAAGTAACTGAAGAAGAATTAAAACAAGAATAACAACAAAAGGCAAATAACCTGACAGAGCAGAGGACAAAGGCAACAAATAGGCCAATCACAGAAGAGAAACCCCAAACAGCCAATAAACATAGGCAAACACCGAGGCACAAGGGAAATAAAAACAAAAATCAAGACAGGCTTGAGATACTGTCTCAAAGGTTGACAAAACTTAAAAGCCTGAGAACACCAAGATGGGGTGCAATGGGGAATTCCACCTCTATACTGCCAGTGGAAATTAAAAGGACCACTTGAGTTGAAGATGCCTGTATGTTAAAATGCCACAGCTACACTTTTAGGTATACACCCCATGAACATTCTTGGTGCTGTACAAGGAACATAGGTATCACAATAGTAAACCACTTGGAACTCTATGTCCCTCAGCAAAAGAATGAGTAAAGGCATTAAAGTACATTTGTCCATTAAATCTCTCTACTGCAGTTACAATGAACAAGTTGGTGCTACACACACTGTCATGTATATTCTCAATAACTTAAACATGGCATTTGCTAAAGTTTCGTACTGAATGGTTTAAAAAACAGTTTATGTACACACGTGTGTGTGTAAATACCAGTAACAGCAGCAACAATAAATGAAAAAATGAGTAACAGGACTAACAGTCGAGCACTTCTTATACAGAAGGCACTCTTCTAACTGCATGCAGAGGAGACAGATTCTACTACTATTTCTATCTAACACGATTACTCTTTTATTACTGTGAGATTCCATTACTCATTCTACAGATGAGCAATTGAAGTGGAAAGAGGTGAAGCTGATCGAAAACTATAAAACTAGTAAATAATAAGAGTGAGATATGAAGCCAGGATTCCTGACCCAGACTTTATACCTTAATAACTCCGTTAGCTATTATACCATTTTCTATTCTTTCTAGGATGTTGGAAATCCAACATTATTTCTGTAAGTTAGAAATTAAAAACATGTATAGAAGCTATGACTGTAAACAAATGAATACACACACAGATTTTTATATAGCTCAAACTGGTTCTAAAGATGCTAAAGATTCTTAGAAAAGTTGTGGCGTCACAACTGCTCCAATTTACTGATTTACATGTTTGAGGTCTGGTATTTTTCAGATCATTCTTTCAGAGCCAAACATTATTTCTTTTATAGTCCTAAGACAATATATATTTGGAATCCTAGAAACCTTACATGGAGAAGCACATGATGTAATTCAATCATCTCTTTCTCTCTCATTAGAGGCAACATTTGATTACTCAGCTTCAGGCCTGAAAACTCATATTCAGAGTTTTTAATAAGCAATTCTATCAAGAAATGTACTAAAATTTCAATCATTCATTTTTTCTGGTCCCTTAATTACAGGTTTTTTAAAACTGAATATTTGTAATATTATAATATTATATTATATATAACATAAATGATGATGATATAATAATTAAAATGTAATTTTGTGTAGAATTATTTATACCACAAAATGAAAAAGGAGATGGCATTTTCAGTCATGAAGTATTTACAAGAATTGACTATGTGCTAATCACACACTCCTGTTTCCAGGAAAACTGGAACGTTTCTGAAAAGTGTCTTTTCCTCTCAATCTACCCATTCCCATTCTCAATGCCATCATCTACTAACCTATAAAACATGCTTTGAAAAAATCGAAGTAACAAAGACTAAACAGAAAGAAAGAATATTCAAAGCAGCAAGGGAGAAGCCACAAGTAACATACAAGGGAAACCCCATACACTTGACAGCTATCTTTCAGCAAAAACTCTGCAGGCCAGAAGGGAATGGCAGGATATATCTCAAGTACTGAAAGGGAAAAATCTACAACCAAGATTGCTGTACCTGGCAAGGATCACATTCAAAATTGATGGAGAAATAAAAAGCTTTTCAGACAAGCAAAAGTTAAGAGAATTCAGTACCACCAAACCAGCTTTACAACAAATGTCAAAAGGACTGATACTGTCAAGAAATAGAACAGAAGAAAAAAGATCTAAAAAATCAACCCCAAACAATTAAGGAAATGGCAAGAGCAACATATAGAGCAATAATTACTTTAAATGTAAATGGATTAAATGCTCCAACCAAAAGACACAGACTGGCTGAATGGATACAAAAGCAAGACTCATATATATGCTGTCTACAAGAAACCCACTTTAGACCTAACGACACATATAGACTGAAAGGGAGAGGATGGAAAAATATATTGCATGCAAACGGGAAGGGAAAGAAAGCTGGAGTAGCAATCCTCATATCAGACAAAGTAGACCTTAAAATAAAGAAAAGCACAAGATTTAAGGAAGGACACTACAGAATGATCAAGGGATCAGTCCAAAAGGAAGACATAACAATTATAAATATCCATGCACCCAACATAGGAGCACCTCGATACCTAAGACAAACACTGACAGACACCAAAGGAGAAACTGACAGGAACACAATAGTAGTAAGACTCTAATGCCACACGCACACCAATAGATAGATCATCAAAGCAGAAAACTAATAAGGAAACACAAGTCTTAAATGACACAATAGACGAGATGGATCTCATTGATATCTTCAGGACATTCCATCCAAATGCAGAAGAATACACCTTCTTTCCAAGGGCACATGGAACATTCTCCAGGCTAGACCACATCTTAGGTCACAAATCACACCTCAGTAAATTTAAGAAAATTGAAATCGTATCAAGCATCTCCTCCGACCACAATGCTATGAGACTAGATATCAATTACAAGAAAAAAACTATAAGAAACACAAACACATGGAGATTAAACAACGTGTTTCTAAATCACCAACAGGTTACTGAAGATAAAAGGGAAATAAAAAAAAATTCCTAGAAACAAATGACAATGAAAACATGACAACTCAAAACCTATGGGATGCCGCAAAAGCAGCTCCAAGAGGGAAGCTCATGACAGAACAGTCCTCCCTCAAGAAACAAGAGAAACACGGACTAGACAGCCTAACTTTACACCCAAAACAACTGCAGACAAAAGAAAAGCCCCGAAATTAGTAGAAGGAAGGAAATCACAAAGATCCAAGCAGGAATAAATGAAAAAGAAATGAAAGAAACAATAATAAAGATGAATAAAACTGAAAGCTGGTTCTTCGAGAAGATTAACAGAACTGACAAACCTTTAGCCAGATTCATCAAGACAGAGAGAGAAGAATCAAATCAACAAAATCAGAAATGAAAAGGAGAGCTTACCTTAGACAATGCAGATATACAAAGGATAATGAGACTATTATGAACAACTATGGTCATAAAATGGATAACCTGGAAGAAATGGACAGATTCTTAGAAAACTTCTATCTTCCAAGACTGAATCAGGAAGAAATAGAAATTCTGAACAACCCAACTACAAGCACTGAAATTGAACCTGTGATCAAAAATCTCCCGAAAAACAAAAGCCCAGGACCAGATGGCTTCAAAGGAGAATTCTATCAAACATTTAGAGAACATCTAATACCTATCCTTCTCAAACTCTTTCAAAAATTGCAGAGGAAGGAACACTTCCAAACTCATACTACAAGGCCACCATCAACCTGATACTAAAACCAGAAAAAAGACAATATATATATTTTAAAAAAAAAAACACTTCAGGCCAATAACACTGATGAACAGAGATGCAAAAGTCCTCAACAAAATTTTAGCTAACAGAATTCACGAACACATCAAAAAGCTCATACACCATGATCAAGTTGGCTTTATACCAGGAATGCGAGGATTCTTCAATATATGCAAATCAATCAATGTGATACACCATATTAACACATTGGAAAAAAGATCATTATCTCAATGGATGCAGAAAAAGCCTTTGACAAAATGTAGCACCCATTTATGATTAAAACTCTTCAAAAAATGGGCACAGAAGGAACCTTCCTCAGCACAGTAAAGGGCATATATGGTAAGTCTACAGCAAACATTCTTCTCAATGGTGAAAAACTGAAAGCATTCCTGTCGGGAGCCGCGTTAGGCATTACTGACAAAATGGAGGCACAGCCCCCAGTCCCTCTCCTCATTCCGCAGGCACAGACCCGGGATGAAGGAGGTAGGCCTTGTCATTCTGACTTGTCTTTTCCTTTCCTCCGCTGAGTTGACTGAAAAGGAATACTAAGGTGCTTATTGTTCTTGAGAGGAGCATGAGAAGGCACAAAGCCTTCTGCAGCTGTGCTCAGAGAATAATTCATAAAGTTAATCATTGACATTTGTTTAAGGACTTTTACAAAAGAGTGTTCCAGGATGAGCACATAGGCCGCAGGTTGAGGTCATGGGAGGGATTGCTATCTGAAGCTTTATTGTGAGGAAAATGTTTATGGCAAAGGAGTTTACTGAATTTAGGGCTTCAGTTCAGTTCAGTTCAGTTCAGTCGCTCAGTCGTGTCCAACTCTTTGCCATCCCATGAATCGCAGCACGCCAGGCTCCTTGTCCATCACCGACTCCCTGAATTCACTCAGACTCATGTCCATTGAGTCAGTGATGCCATCTAGCCATTTCATCCTCTGTCGTCCCCTTCTCCTCCTGCCCTCAATCCCTCCCAGCATCAGAGACTTTTCCAATGAGTCAACTCTTCACATGAGGTGGCCAAAGTATTGGAGTTTCAGCTTTAGCGTCAGTCCTTCCAAAGAAATCCCAGGGCTGGTCTCCTTCAGAATGGACCGGTTGGATCTCCTTGCAGTCCAAGGGACCCTCAAGAGTCTTCTCCAACACCACAGTTCAAAAGCATCAATTCTTCCATGCTCAGCCTTCTTCGCAGTCCAACTCTCACATCCTCACATGACCACTGGAAAAACCATAGCCTTGACTAGATGCACCTTTGTTGGCAAAGCAATGTCTCTGCTTTTCAATATGCTATCTAGGTTGGTCACAACTTTTCTTCCAAGGAGTAAGCGTCTTTTAATTTCATGGCTGCGGTCACCATCTGCAGTGATTTTTGACCCCGCCCCCAAAAATAAAGTCTGACACTGTTTCCACTGTTTCCCCATCTATTTCCCATGAAGTGATGGGACTGGATGCCATGATCGTTGTTTTCAGATTGTTGAGCTTTAAGCCAACTTTTCCACTCTCCTCTTTGACTTCCATCAAAAGGCTTTTTAGTTACTCTTCACTTTCTGCCATAAGGGTCGTGTCATCTGCACACCTGAGGTTATTGATATTTCTTCTGGCAATCTTGATTCCAGCTTGTGTTTCTTCCAGCCCAGCGTTTAAGAGATAGGAACCTGGAATGTCAGGTCCATGAATTTAGGGCTTAGAAATAATTAAAACAGTTAGAAGTTAAAGATTTTAAGGAATGCTGTAAAGTTAGCACATTTTACTATCGCTTATAGAAGTTAGGAATTTTTAGAGACACTACACCTAGAAGCCTTTTTAAGAGATAGTGAGCTCAGGATGCTAGGGGCAAACAGGATTTAGGAAGATAAGTAGTAAACTGAGGAATGTAGCATGAGTTACAATGTAATCACAAGTTAACTACAGGACACATTAGAGGAGGTAGATAGTAGATGATAAGGCTGATTCTCAGAGAATCACTGAAGCAGGAACTCTGTTTGAAGGGCAACAATGATTTATGGAGATAATAATCTGGGAGAGGGGGATCTGAAAATGTCAAACCTCTGGTCTAATGTTTTTGTAAAAGTATAAAAGAGAATCTTAAACTTGAAATAAACAGGCAGTCCAAAAGAAAACTGAGAGGCTGTCTCATTACTCTCTGACACCATCCATCTCTTCAGGTTGAATCCCTGGCACATTCCCCCTAAGATCTGGAACAAGATAAGGCTGTCCACTTTCACCACTATTATTCAACAGAGTTCTGGAAGTCCTAGCTACAGTAATCAGAGAAGAAAAAGAAATAAAAGGAATTCAGATCAGAAAAGAAGTAAAGCTCTGTTTACAGATGACATGATACTGTACATAGAAAACCCTAAAGACAGTATCAGAAAATGACTAGAGCTAATCAGTGAATTTAGCAAAGTTGCAGGATACAAAATCAATCCACAGAAATCACTTGCATTTCTATATACTAACAATGAAAAATCATAAAGAGGAATTAAGGCATCAATCCCATTCACCATTGCAACAACAAAAATTAAATATCTAGGAATAAACTTACCTAAGGAGACAAAAGAACTGTACACAGAAAAGTATAAGACACTGATGAAAGGAATCAAAGATGACACAAACAGATGGAGCCATCTTCCATGTTTCTGGGTAGGAAGAATCAATATTGTGAAAATGACTATGTTACCAAATGCAATCTACAGATTGAAGGCGATCCTTATCAAATTACCAATGGCATTTTTCACAGAACTAGAACAAGAAATTTCACAATTCATATGGAAACACCAAAGATCCCGAATAGCCAACGCAGTCTTGAGAAAGAATGGAGTTGGAGGAATCAACCTTCCTGACTTCAGAGTATACTACAAAGCTATCGTCATCAAGATAGTATGGTACTGGCACAAAAATAGACCAATGGAACAAGATAGAAAGGCCAGAAATGAACCCGTGCACCTATGGGTCCCTTATTTTTGACAAAGGAGGCAAGAATTTACAATGGGGCAAAGACAGGCTCTTCACTAAATTGTGCTAGGAAAACTGGACAGCTACACGTAAAAGAATGAAATTAGAACACTTCCTAACACCTACACGAAAATGAACTCAAAATGGATTAAAGCCCGAAATGTAAGACCAGAAACTATAAAACTCTTAGAGGAAAACATAGGCAGAACACTCGATGACATAAATCAAAGCAAGATACTCTATGACCCATCTCCTAGAGAAATGGAAATGAAAACAAAAGTAAACAAGTGGGACCTGATTAAACTTGAAAGCTTTTGCACAGCAAAGGAAACAATGAGCAAGGTGAAAAGACAGCCCTCAGAATGGGAGAGAACAATAACAAAGGAAACAACTGACAAAGGATTCATTTCCAAAATATACAAGCAGCTCATACAACTCAATGCCAGAAAAACAAACCACCCAACCAAAAAGTAGGAAAAAGACCTAAAGAGACATTTCTCCAAAGAAGACATACAGATGGCTAACAAACACATGAAAAGATGCTCAACACTGCTCATTATGAGAGAAATGCAAGTCAAAGCTACAATGAGATATCACCTCACAGCGGTCACAATGGCCATCATCATAAAATCTACAAACAAGAAATGCCCGAGAGGGTGTGGAGGAAAGGGAACGCTCTTGCACTATTGCTGGGAATGTAAATTGATACAGCCACTATGGAAGATGGTATGGAGATTCCTTAAAAAACGAGGAATAACACCACCATAGGACCCAGCAATCCCACTCCGAAGCATACCCTGAGGAAACCAAAGTTGAAAGAGACCCATGTAGCCCACTGTCCATTGCAGCACTATTTACAATAGCCAGAATATGGAAGCAACCTCAATGTCCATTGACAGGTGAATGGATAAGGAAACTGTGCTACATATATGCAATGGAGTATTACTCAGCCATCAAGAGGAAGGCATTTGAGTCAGTTCTGATGAGGTGGATGAACCTAGAACCTATGATACAGAGTGAAGTGAGTCAGAAAGAGAAAGAGAAATATTGTATTCTAATGCATATATATGGAATCTAGAAAAATAGTACTGAAGAATTTATTTATAGGGCAACCGTGGAGAGACAGACATAGAGAAGAAACTTATGGACACGGGGAGAGGGGAGGAGAGGATGAGACATTCTTCACCACGTCAAATCCTGTTTTATTATGCCTGTGTTAGAGCCCAAGAAATCTGCACTTTGACAATTTTCCAGACTTGAGAAAGCATCACACACACAGTACAGAAAAACCCGGGACGTGCTGCAGACACACTCACATGATCGGAAGTACTGTTCTCATGAACTTCCTGCATTTTCAGTTTTCTTGGCAGCACCAGTTTCTAAGCCTTCAGACTCCCATCAACAAGATATTCAGTAGTTACATGCATCAAATAGTTTCCAAGAAACTGTCACTGATATTAAGTTTGCCAAATACAAGTATAAGCGTAGACTGAAGCCGATTAATACAAACCATTTTCTTCACAAGGCTTGGATTATAAAGCCAAATGACAGAAACATTGCACAGAGGCATTTATTAGAACTCTGCAGTAAGCCAGGGCTTTAAGAGAAAAACACCTAAAAAACACTCTATCCTTGAGTCCAAAAGAAGGCACCAACTTGGAACACAACACAAGATACAGCAGCATGACGTATGAAGCAATCAAGATTGCTGAGAGAAATACCAATAACCTCAGATATGCAGATGACACCATCCTTATGGCAGAAAGTGAAGAGGAACTAAAAAGCCTCTTGATGAAAGTGAAAGAGGAGAGTGAAAAATTTGGCTTAAAGCTCAACATTCAGAAAACGAGGATCATGGCATCTGGTCCCATCACTTCATGGGAAATGGATGGGGAAACAATGGAAACAGGGTCAGACTTTATTTTCAGGGGGCTCCAAAATCACTGCAGATGGTGACTGCAGCCATGAAATTAAAAGACGCTTACTCCTTGGAAGGAAAGTTATGACCAACCTAGATAGCATATTGAAAAGCAGAGACATTACTTTGCCGACTAAGGTCCATCTAGTCAAGGCTATGGTTTTCCCTGTGGTCATGTGAGGATGTGAGAGTAGGACTGTGAAGAAGGCTGAGCATGGAAGAATTGATGCTTTTGAACTGTGGTGTTGGAGAAGACTCTTGAGAGTCCCTTGGACTGCAAGGAGATCCAACCAGTCCATTCTGAAGGAGATCAGCCCTGGGATTTCTTTGGAAGGACTGATGCTAAAGCTGAAACTCCAATACTTTGGCCACCTCATGTGAAGAGTTGACTGATTGGAAAAGACCCTGATGCTGGGAGGGATTGGGGGCAGGAAGAGAAAGGGACGCAGAGGATGGGATGGCTGGATGGCATCACCGACTCGATGGACGTGAGTTTGGGTGAATTCTGGGAGTCGGTGATGGACAGGGAGGCCTGGCGTGCTCCAATTCATGGGGTGGCAGTGTCGGACACGACTGAGTGACTGAACTGAACCGAACTGAGGACTAAAAATTTTGATCTAATACTAATAAATCATGTTGGTATGTGTGGTTGTCACATAGGATTCACAGGGACTTAAATTCACAGTTGTTGACGTAAAGGATTAATTCTACTGAGCTTCATGACTCTATACCATGAGTATTCCACTGAGGGAATGACAAGGATGATAGGCATCATACTACGCTTCAACTCATGGATTTCTAGGCATTGCTCACAATACAGATCTGACTTTCAACATTAGGATTCTTTCAGTGTTCTTGAACAGCATTTGGTTTTCTGTTCAGTTCAGTCGCTCGGTCGTGTCCGACCCTGTGACCCCAGTGAACCGCAGCACGCCAGGCCTCCCTGTCCATCACCAACTCCCAGAGTCTACCCAAACTCCTGTTCATTGAGTCGGTGAAGACACCTAACCATCTCATCCTCTGTCGTCCCCTTCTCCTGCCTTCAATCTTTCCCAACATCAGGGTCTTTTCACATGAGTCAGCCCTTCGCATCAGGTGGCCAAAATATGGGAGTTTCACCTTCAACATCAGTCTATCCGATGAACACCCAGAACTGATTTCCTTTAGTATGGACTGACTGGTTGGATTTCCTGGCAGTCCAAGGGACTCTCAAGAGTCTTCTCCAACACCGCAATTCAAAAGCATCCATTCTTCTGCGCTCAGCTTTCTTTATAGTCCACCTATATATTCTGTATACAGAAGAAAAACATTCATGAGTATAAAACTTGTTCACATAAAACGAGTATATGAATTGGTATCTTCCCGACCCAGGGATCAAACCCACATCACTTCCATCTCCTGCCGTGGTAGGCAGATTATTTACCGACAGTGCCACCTAGGAATCGACATACATTTCAGGAACCACTACCATCAGCTTCTCCTGTTCATGACCGAAGTAGGAGAAAGAACACTGGAAGAAGTACCCGTAAGCGTATTATTTAGTCAAGGAACTGGGTCCTCCAGTTATTACTGGGGCAAGTCAGTTCCTCCAATGATGATCGGTATAACTGGAAAATTCTGACAAATTCGTGGGATGTGATGTTTACATGATAAAATGTGTTCATCTTATGCTACTGCTTCAGGTATGCGCACTTCAGCCTGAAGGACCGCGCTCAAAGGGATGCCTACTATTCCAGTTCAAGCAACAAATACTGAGGTGCAGATCACTGTCCTTTGTTGGAAGTGATAGCAGTTTGTCAGCATATGTAACACGCCACGGCACGCGTTGGCATGCAACTCTAAAAACAGGTTAGGCCCTCTTTCTGCCAAGCCCTGCGATAAAATACAAATCAAACAAAGAAAAATAGCAAGGATTTTGTCAGGACTTCCTCACCTTTTCTTTCTGGATGGCAGGAAGCAGACGCTGAAGCCAGATGACTGCAGGATTGAATTGTGAGCTAATTTTGGGTGGGGTGGACGCTCATCACTCTAGCGAGAACGTGGCTCAATTAAAGCGTTTGACTTTCATTCACTTCATGTAGATAGAGTTCCATCATCCTTCATTAAGGAATTCAGTAAGTTCTACTTCCTTACACCTTCACCGTCTCTCGGTTTGTACGAATGTCACTTCCTAGTCCAGCACTTGCACAATGAGTGTTACAGGTAGTAACAGTGCATGAATGATGATGAGCAATCACAGGAAGTTTATGTCTTCTCTGTTTGACTTCTCTGCTACTTTTATATAACCAAGCAGTGAAATATACTTACGGATGTGAATATGTTAGTGGCCTGTATTAATACATGTTGACTGGTGCTATGATAACTCATAGTGTTGGCACAATAAGTATCATGGTATTAATTCTTTTTCAGGAGAAGGAAATGGCAACCCACTCCAGTATTCTTCCCTGGAGAATCCCATGGACAGAGGAGCTTGGTGGGCTGCAGTCCACGGGTCACAAAGTGTTGGGCACAACTCAGCAACTTCACTTTCACTTATGTCTTTTTCATGTATTCCTTTTGAGATTCTGTTCCATTATACGTTATCATAAGATATTCAATACACCTTCCTCAACTATACAGTAGGTCCTTGTGGTTTCTTTCATATATAGTATTATGTATTTGTAAATAATTCAAAGAAAAACTGGTACACAAATATTTGTAGGGACCATATTCACAATAGCCCAAAGGTAGAACCCATTCAAGTGTCCATTGGTGGGGGAATGAATATGCAACACAGCATATATTCAAAAGCTTGAACAGTATTCTACCATACAAAAAGATAAACTGAAACAGTTCTGCCACTGCGCAAGACTTTACAGAAATTGCTCCAAAACTAACACATGGAATAAATCGACATTTCAATTCTAATTCATGCTATGTACCCAAAAGGTTTGGAAAAGGGGGCTGAAAAAATGCATATTTCTGCAGTCGCAGTCACAACAGCATGATTCACACTGGCCAGCACACAGAAGCAATCTAAGTGTCCACGGACAGCCAAGTCCATAAACAAACTGGTATACACACAATGGAATCTGACTCAGCCCTTCAAAGTCCATAATTCTGACAATGCTACCGTGTGGATGAACCTCATGGTCATTATATTAAGTGAAATAAACCAGACCAAAAAACGACAAACGTCTGTGATTCCACTAGTATGAGATATCCAAACAAGTCAAATCCAAAGCCAGAAGAAGCAGAAAGTGATCCCCAGGGATCGAAGATGGTTCACGCTTCATGGAACCCACCCAGTTTCCCTTGGGGAAACTGACTTCCCGTGACATCTGCAAAACCGATTATACAAATAATTGGAAGCCATATCCAGTCAAATGAATGTAGACATCATTTTACAATCTACACCAACCTCACTCAAACTTCTCAACAGACAAAAGGCAAAACTGTATCTTTGGTACCTCAGCTTTGCTTACAACTGTATCTACAGTACCTTAGGTTTGCTTATGAAATTTAACCAAACCAAACCAAACCAAACACTAAAGTCTATCCAAAAAGGGACATAAAATTTACACCATGCACTTTAAAAAATTATAAATTTAAACTGTGAAAAACCTTATTCACAAAACTTAAACACAAGCCACAGAAAAATATATTTACAAAATACACATTTGATAAAGGATTGTACTCGAGCTATATCAAAAAATCTGGAGCAAACAACCTCATGAAAAAATGTATAAATCTGAACGTATGGCCAAAGAAAAGATACAGATAGTAAATCAGTATATCAAAAATACCCGAAATCATATATCATTAGGAAACTGCAAACTAAAACAACAGTGAAGTAGCCCTGCACACCTATTGGATCCAGTAAACTCAGCAAAGGGCAGGGGCGGGGTTTCTCTGGTGGCTCCCTGGTAAAGAATCTGCCTGACGATGCAAGTTCCATCCCTTACCCAGGAAGATCCCACACGCCAGAGAAACTTAGCTGGATTTTTCCACAGCTAAACAAGGCTCACCTATGACTTGATCACTACACGTCTAGCACTTACTAAACAGCTTTGAAAAAGTGTCCAGAAAAAAAATATCACACAATTATACACAGCAGCTCTACTTGTAACAGCTAAAAACTTTCAAATATCAGGATATCTTCGGCAGATGACTGTGTAAGCAAATTGGGATACATCCAAAGTGAAGGGGAGCACATGCTACCCCAAAATATACCTCTGCAGCACGAGAATTAGTTGGACCTAATTAACTTTTTTTTTGTAAGAGGACACATGATCATCTCTGAACCCAAGTTCAAGACGGCTCTTCTGTGAGTCACATTTAAAAGAGAAATCTCATTTCAAAGGAATCCTCGGCATATACCAGATAGAAGGATGGCAGTCTTGTGAAACTCTTTTTTTTTTTCCTCTCTCAACAGGGAAAGCTAAGATGTAAATCTGTACAACAACGATACCCTTCCTTTCCTTTGGTTTTATTTTTTTAATATTTACTTATTTATTTATTTATTTTTATTTGGCTGCGCCAGGTCAGCCTTCGTAGAAGCAAGCCAGATATTTAGCTACAGCATCCAACTCTTTGTTGTGGCATGGGGGATCTAGTTCTTGGATCAGGGATTGAACCTGGGCCTCCTTCTTTGGGAGTGTCCAGTCTCAGCCACTGGACCACCAGGAAGCCCCTGTTTTGTTTTTAGATGAAGATGGTATCTAAGGTGATATCTTGGGCCATTTCAGTCACTGACTCAGTTTCCTGAGTTTCTCCAAAGCACACACAAGGTGCACATTATTAAACTGGTTTGCAAAACAAGTAAAGGTAATTCATACTACAACACTGTATGCTTACAAATATCGAAATGGTATACGGTATGTTATTTATTTTTAATTACTATGGGTGAAAAGAAGAATGCAGGATTCATACATGTTATAACAGGAATAAACATTAACACCATCTTGAGTGAAAAAAATCCATATAGAAAAGGCCACCCAGATCCCATATTCACCATGTCTGCTTTAAATCCATCTAGTTTGTCCAAATCGCTGAAAATCTCAGTAACACTCAAAAAAAAAAAAAAAAAAAGGATGAGGAAAAGGATGGGAAGAAAAGATGTATTCATACAATTGAACAATTGCTGAAAGGGATTGAAAACATGTATGGAGTCATTAGTTGAAATGATTGGTCCTCTCCGTCCATTCAACCACCTGTAACATAGGGGGGCTGGGTATTAGTCCGAGCTAGAGTGGGTGGGGGGGGGGGGAGGTACAGGCCAAAAGACTGAGCATTGCCAGGAGAAAGTATTCAGGACTTGGAGGCAATCCCTGTTGAGAGACCAAATTTTCAGCTTGATTAGTAGGGTTTTTATTTGTCTCCAAGTGAGGAGATCATTGGGGTGATGCCGCTGAGGGCGGTGCTTTCTGGAGTTCTTTAGAGCAGACATAGCCCATATTGGAATTTCTTCTTCCTGGGGTTCTTGTTTCATCTCCATTTTGAACGCCGGGGGCCCCCCTGGCTCGAATCTAAAGAAGAGGTTAAAATAATTGAAAACAAATAAAGCTGTATTAACAATAGTTATAGGTTTAGAAACTATGTTAGAATCTAGTAAAGTCTGCTTTAGATAAGGAAGACAGTAGTGTACCTGTGTATTCCCCGTTTTTTAATTTTTTATTTGTAAGTTTAGTGTGTGATGTGTTTGTTTTGACTATGTCTTGTGTCTGTGGGTTATAAGGAATACCTGTAATATGTATTTATTGATAGTATTACAACTTTATGAGGATCGGAGCCAATTAGAGTTTTAGTCCTAATTCTGCCATTGATAATGATTAGAGCAATTCAATCAAGGTAGGGTGTAAGTGACTTTATTTCCCTAAAACGGGTATACATCCATTCTACTGGGTGTTCTTGTTGGGCAACAAGTCCTGTGGGAGAATGAGAGTGGAGTATAAACAATTCTAGAGGTCAATCTATCTTGAGGCGAGTAAGAAATTGTTTTTGTAATTTATTTTGCACCAAACAGAGTTCTTCTCATGCCTCTTGAGAAAGTGAACGAGGGCTATTTAAATCGGGATCTCCTTTTAAAGAATTAAATACGTTATTCAGTTGATAATTAGCAATGCCTAAAGAAGGTCTAATCCAATTAATATCACCTAAGAGCTTTTGAAAATCACTTATGGTTGATAATTTATCAGCACGGATCTGAATTAGTTGGGGAGTAATGTGTTGCCTATTAACAAGGAACCCCAAGTAATGGTAAGGTGTAGAGGTTTGAATGTTTTCAGGGGCAATGATTAATCTAGAGGTTTTAAAGGATAGTTGAGCTATATCAAACATGTGTTCAGTTTTTAAGATGGAGATGAAAACAACATATCCTCCATATAGTGAATAACAAGAAAGTTAGGAAATTGCTTTCTCACAGGCTCAAGGGCTTTGGCTATGTAGTACTGACACATGGTGGGAGAATTCATCATCTCTTGTGGCAGTACAGTCCACTGGTACCATTTATGAGGTCTATTATGATTAGGATAAGAGAGAGACAAAGAGAAAATTTTTCTCGGTCTAAAGGGTGCAAAGGTATATTAAAAAAGCAATCTCGTCCTGGTTGTAATGCACCCATAGGTTTCATAGATGCATTAACTTTCCTAAGGTCTGTTAGGAGACGCCATTTGTTAGGGTTTTTTTTTTTTTTTTTAAATGACAAAAATAGGAGAGTTCCGAGGAGAACAAGATTCTTCAAGATGTTTTAATTCTGTATCTATAAGTTCCTTAGCCGCCTGTAATTTCTCTTTCGTGAGGGGCCACTGCTCTGTCTAAATAGGCTCGTCATTCTTCCAAGTTATTTTAATAATTGTTGTTTGTTAAATGAGCAGTGGCCCCCAGGAAAAATGTGGAATGTATATCTGAGTATGTCATACTTTATATCTTTATATTAAAAGCATATATCTTACTTTTCCTTAGCAACTATAAAGTGTCCTGTATATTAGCATTTTATAGATTGGTGAATATATTTATTATATCATATTATAATATATATTTATTACATATAAATATATATTTGTATTTATATATATCAATATACATTATAAAATATATTTATTAAGAGTTTAAAATCCCTTTAACTTTTTGTAAGAGGAAGTTAATGTTTAGTAACTAATGTTTTAAAATCTTATTTTATTTGGAAATGACCTAGATATTTAATAAACTTTTATTATTTAGTTTAGCACAACTCTAGAAATTTAAGTTTTTCCAATCCTAAGAGATTTCAGATTATAATAACAGATTATAATAATAGATTATTCTATTAAAAATATAATTATTCTTAATAGAGTTTCTCTAAAAGTTTTAATCTCATTTATATATTTACATATATTTATATATGGAGAGAGAGAGTTACCTTTTTGTTGACAGATTTAGTTTACCTTAAACCTAGGCATAATGAAAGTATTATATAATGTTGATGACTTAAGACATGTCTTAATTAGATTAGCAAACACTTTATAGTTAATTTATATTTATATTTAAATAATTATATATATTTAATATTTTTCAGTTCACTTGAATTTAAATTTAAATAGAGCTCATTAACTTCATAGCATCTAAAAACAAAGCTGGTATATTGATGGCAGCACTGCCAGATGTTGAGGGTTTCAGGTAAAAGATGAAATTTGTCCCAGGTTTTTGAACTCAAGGGCGTCCCCAGAACCCACCCAGCTGAGGAGGACTCACCATGCTTGCTGCCCCTCACTCTCACCCTGAGTTCCCTGTCGGACTCCCTCACTCAAGCTCAGCAAGGGCTTGACCAACCTCACTCCAGGCCCTTAAAATGAACCCACAGTGGGTACAGGGGTTCATCTAACCTGCTGTGAACTCACCCTCTAAACTTCGACGCTGGGCTGCCAGATGACTCTGCCCCATGGGGGCTGCACAGTGGAGGTTCAAGGGTGTCCCTGCCTCGAGCTGCAACAGCCAGTGCCTCCCAGACCCCACCAGGTGCTCCCCACCCTCCGCCCCCGAGTCTCCCACCCCTCTCCTGGCCCCACTCCCACCCTCGAGGCTCTCCACTCACCAGGGCACAGGCCCCACTGCTCCTGGCTCAGCCCGGACCTCCTCTGTCACTTGAGGACCTCAAGTCCCCAGCGTGCTTGGGGTCCTATAGCCACCCATCTCAGCGATTACACACTCTGGGAGAGACAGAGTGCAGTTTGGGGTCCCGCCCGCAGTTCACCCTGAACACATTCTGCTTTTGGCTTTATCTAGTGGAGTTCTCTGAGATGGGTTTTTAAAACCTCAACTGTTGCTTTCAAAAAGACCATGAAGTCACTGTGCTCAACTTTAAGAATAAAATCTTCAGTTTTAACCTTAAAGTGAAACTGGAGGGAAGACTAAAAGCAGTCATTCTTTCAAACTGAAAAAGAAAACCCACATGTGACCATGTCCCAGAACACAGGTCACGTCACCCCTCCCTCCTCAGCCTTCTCCTCCACCACCAGCAGCCCGTCATCGCAAGGCCTGCCCTGGGCCGGCAGGGACAAGGGAAGAGGGCAGACTGGCCCCTCTGTCTCCAGGCCGCGTGGGCCGCTTGCTCCACCTCCTTCCCAAGTTCATGTGGCACTGAAACAGCCCAGGCAAGCTGGGGGTTCTGATCAGAAACCATGGGTACCAAGCAAGGACCCCTGGTTCTTGTTTTCCCCGGTATCAAATGACCTTGATCAATACAATTACAGGGCCTGTTACATGTGGCTTCAGATGACAGAAGACCTCCAGGGTGTCCCCACTTCCAGTGGCAGATGCAAGCAGCTGGTAGGTCAGCCTACCAAGAGGTAGAAAAGCGAAATACCATATAAAGAGGTTCTTAGGCAGCCACAATCCAAGATTTCAAACAAAAGGGAATCCCAGTGAGGGAGCTGGAGACTGAGAGGGCCGCTCCTTCCCTCGGGGCATCTGAGCAAAGCCCACTCTGCGAAGAAAGGCAGGGAAAGAGTCAAGCAGAGGGGGCTGGCTTACACAGCTCTGGACGGTTCCTTGGGCTGGGGAGACAAAAATTCGAGCGCAGGCCTGATGAGTCAGTCCGGATGTCAGAAAACATACCCAACACTCTGCCCAAACCAGCTGAGTGCTGAGTACCAGTCACCTCATGGTTATCAGGATACAGACGGTGGGCTTCAGGCCCTGCCGAGAAGAGGGGGCCCTGGGAGACACCCCAGGCTTCCAGACCGAGATGCTGGAAAGCTCCTCCCTGGGGTCAGGGGAGAAGGTGGGTGATGGTTGCTGAGACTGAGCTTACAAGGACTCCCCAGCCTCAGGTCCCTCAGGCCTTGAGTGAACAGACAGCTCTGTCCACACTGGAGGTCTGCATCAGAGGAAACTCTGGAGAAGGCAGCATCACTCAGAACCTCTAGGGTTTTCCAAACATAATGTCCAACATGCAAGCAAAAAAAGCAAAAGAGGGTTTAACAACAAAGAGGACCAAGAGAAAAGGAACTGAACCAGATCCAGAGGCATCAAGTGTATATCAGCATATCAGAGTATGCTAGAGGTATCAGATGCAAACCTCACCAGTTCAAAACATATACTGGACAAAAGGAAACATTTCTGAGAATCAAAACTGACTCTAGAACTTTACAATAACAGTGACTGAATGTAAGAACTCAGTCTCTGCGCTTAACATCAGATTGGACGTAGCTGAAGAGAGGATCAGTGAACTGAAGGATGGATCGGTTAAAACATATATATATATACATATATATTGAAGGAGCCTGTCATTACACTACGTTGTTAAAAACTATCAATGGGGACCCTCGTGGTAGAGAAAAGACAGAAAGGGGAATAAGAAATGCCTCCAGGGGTTGAAACTAAAGAGCCTCTTAATGAAAGTGGAAGGAGAGAGTGAAAAAGCTGGCATAAAACTCAACATTCAAAACATGAAGATCATGGCATCCGGCCCCATCACTTCGTGGCAAATAAATGGGGAAACAATGGAAACAGTGACAAACTTTATTTTCTTGGGCTCCAAAACTACTGCAGATGGTGAAATTAAAAGATCCTTGCTCCTTGGAAGGAAAGCTATGACAAACCTAGAGAGCATATTAAAAAGCAGAGATATAACTTTGTCAACAAAGATTCATTTAGTCAGAGCTACGGTTTTTCCAGTAGTCATGTATGGATGTGAGAGTTGGCCCATGAAGAAGGCTGAACGCCAAGGAATCAATGCTTCTGAAGTGGGGAGTTGGAGAAGACTCTTGAGAGCCCCATGGACTGCTAGGAGATCCAATCAGTCAATCCTAATGCAAATCAGTCCTGAATATTCATTGGAAAGACTGATGCTGAAGCTCCAATACTTTGGCCACCTGATGCGAAGGACTGACTCATTGGAAAAGAACCTGATGATGGGGAAGACTGAAGGCAGGAGGAGAAGGGGACGACAGAGGATGAGCTGGTTGGATGGCATCACTGACTTGATGGACATGAGCTTGAGCAAGCTCCAGGAGTTGGTGATGGACAGGGAAGCCTGGCATGCTGCAGTCCGTGGGGATGCAAGGGGTCAGACACTGAGCGACTGAACTGACTGACAGGGAGTTGGTTCAAGAATCAGACCAGTGACTCAAAAATGAAAACCACACATTGGTTTCAGCAGTTCTGCAAGAAGAAAATGTTCAAGCACTCAGAGGAAAAAAGGTGTGGCTTTGAATGGCACAAAAGCACTGAGACCTGACTTTCCCAGAACAAGGAAGTCAGAAGATCATGGACTGGCATCTGTAAAGTGCTGAAAACCAAATAACCCCCAACCTGGAATTCTACACCCAACAAAAACACTCTTCAAACGTGAAAGCAAAAGAAAGACTTTTAGGGCAAATGGAAATGACACAACTCATCACCCACACACATGAACTAAAATAAATATTAAGGCAGTGCTTTGGGAAAAAGAAAAGTAGTCTCTGACGGAAATATAAAAAACAAGTAAAGACCAACAGTGAGGTAACTGTGAGAGTAAATATTAACTCTACAAAACAGTGATGTTAACGCCAAAAATATATCTAACAGTTTAAAGGAGAACAGTGACAAGGAGGAAACAGCCGTGTCAGGGAGGCAGTAAGAGTACTAAGCTAGACTTGAATGTAAAACACACGCCCTGTCTGCGAATGTGAACCCAACAACCTGGCAGAGGAGCCCAGAACTACAGAAACACCTCATACTTCTCAAAGAAGGCAAGAGCAAAGAGCACAGACTAGGTGGGACAAACAGAAAACACACAGCAACTGGGTGTCTACACACTGAAATATCAGCATTATAAACACAGCAAATACTCTCATTAAAAGATACAGTGTCAAACTGATTCCAGTGAAAACTATACGCTATACACAGAGGTCCATGTTAAGATGGAAGCTCTTTTAGACAGGTGAAAGTAAAAGATACCCAGGCCAACCAGGACAGAAAACTGACGTGGCAACATCACTGTCAAATAGTGCCTAAAGAAAGAAGCATCTCTAGCGATAAAAAGGAGCATCTCATACTGATACAAGTGCAGTCTAGCAAGAAGCTGAGGATTCCAAATTTGAGTGTACCTTGCCATGGGCGGAGTTCCTCACAGGTGATCAAGTGTACCTAATAACATGCCCTCAAAATATCAATACATAAAACTGACAGAAACAGAAAAGGAGTAACAGCCGAGTTCATAATCCCAATGGGAGACGTTAAAGACACATCTCTTGTGGAACCGGGCCCCGTGGTACGTAGTCACCTGCAGCCATGAAGTACCTGAAATGCGGCTGGCTCTACAATGAGATGCGCTGCAAGCCTGAAACACACACTGGATATTAAAGACTTAGCGTGAAAAAAAGAACGTGAACTATTTCATTAGAGTTTATCATGTTGGTTACACACTGAAATGATAACATTTGGGGTGTGTTAAAATAAAATGTATTACAGGTAATTTCACCTTCTTCTGCTTTTACTCAGCGTGGCTACCAGAGTCTGAATTACATGAGTGACAAACCTGATGTAACTGATTCACATGGAACATTGCATTTCCACGGATACATATTCTCTTAAAGAGCCCAAGGAACGTATAACAAAAAGAATATGCATTGGGCCATTAGGAAAGCTCGAATTATTGCAAAGGACTGAAACAATGCAGGGTATACCTAGGGATTGCAATGGGCTGATGGTTTATGGGCCCTCAAACTTCACCCCGCACGTGGTGATGATCCTAGGAGGCAGGCACTCTGGGAGGAGAGGGGTCAGGCCAGGAGGGAATGGGCTCCCGTGCCGCGAGGACAGGGAGAAGCAGCAGGCAGTCTAGGAACCAGGAAACAGGCCTCACCAGATGTGGCACCTGCTGGTGATCTTGGGACTCCCCAGCCTCCAGGCCTACAAGAAACAACTTTCTGTTGTTTATCAGCTAGTCTACAGTATTTACACAATAGCCCAAAAAGACAAAGATAGGGCTCTTCATGGAACTAAGCTAGAAAGCAAAAAATGGTCACTACAAAAACTTCCCCAAACATTTGGAAGTTAAATCACATACTGCTTGGAAGAATTTCATGAGTAATAATTTAAGAAAACAATAAAAATGAGAAAATACTTTTCCATAAAAATAATGAAAAGCTGGCTTCTCAAACTTGTGGGATGCAGCGAACTGTGTTTAGAGGGTAACTTAAAGCCTTAAACACATATACTGGAAAAGAAGGAAGGCTAAAAGTCAATGAAGCCTCTATCCCTAGAAACCAGAAAAAAGGCAAAGCAAATGAAACACAAGGCAGATGGGAAAAAAGGAGCACAAAATAAGGAAACAGAAAGCAAATATGAATTTTTAAAAAAAAAACAAAGCCAAAAGTTGGCTCTTTGGAAGGACTGATAAAACTGATAAACCCCTAGAGAGACTTATTAAGAAAAAGAGACAAAGCGCAAATCACCAGCATCGAGGAGTTTTAAAAGGGGAGACAACACATCTTGCAGATAAGAGAGATATTATGAACCATAGTTCACTTACTAACTGGAGAGTCTGCTCGCCTCAATAAATTCCTAGCAGGGGGGAAATGCTTTACTGAAATAGACCCAAGAAGACATACAAAATCAGAAAATTTTATTTGCAGGAAAAAAATTACATCTGAAATTAAAAGCCTCCCCACAATGAAACCAACTGGTTTTGCCAATCAATTCTTCCAAAAATCTAGGGAAGAAAGTAATCTCACAGGAATTCTCGGGGTAAACAAGGAACACTCTCCAACCTTGTTTTATAAGACTAGCATAACCTTGATACTAAAACCAACCAGGAAGAAGTACAAGAAAGGAAAATTACAGACTCTGAGTATGATGAAATAATCCTAAATAAAACGCTAGCAAATAAAATGCAACAGAAGGAGAATGCATCGAGATCAGGTGGGGTTGTTTTAGAATCACAGAATTTTTAACAGTTCAACCATGACATAAAAGAAAAATCACCTGTTTCAAAATATGCAGAAAATAAACTTAAGAAAATTTAATGTAATAATTTTAGTTCATGACTAAGAAAAAACTCTCAGTAAACTAACAGAGAAGAATTTACATATTTTGATTAAAATATCTACGAAAAAGCTAATATCCTGTGTGATGGTGAAATACTGAAGCCTTTTCCTTTGATAATGGGACTGAGACAGGATACTTATTCTCACTTCTTCTGTTCACCACTGTACTGGAGATCCTAGTCCATACAATAAGGCAAGAAAAAGGAAAGGGTTATCATAGTTGCAAAGGGGGAAAAAAAGCACTTATTTGCAGACATAATTGTGTATACATAAGAAAATACAACTAGAATGATTTGAAGTAAATGGATTTACCAAGGGAACATAGAAAAGTCAATTCTATCTCTATCTATTAGGAATTTATAATGGCACTGGAAATAGCAAGATATCTAGTTAAACATGTGCAAGACATACAGTAAACTACAAACTTCTAAGATAAATTAAAGAAGATCTTAAAAAATGGAGAGCTATCTATATTGTGTACATGGATTATAAGCACAACATAAAAGACACACACACACAGAGTTAACCGTGTGAGGCGATGCGTGTGTTGGGCAATCATTCCACGACATCCACGGGCATCATGTCATCACAGTGTAGATTTGAAATACACACAAACGGTGTCCGTCAGCGACCCCTTAGTGAAGCTGGGGGTCTAAAATCAGCGCCTGGCACCTGGGAGCTGGCAGGTGAGGGAACCCGGGTTCACGTGCAGGCTGTACACACTCTTCATCACAGGTGAGACCGGAAGCAACCCAGCAACTCTCCATTTTTCTTTCCTGTTTTGCGCTGTTCCCCTTGCCATTTGTGTCTAACAGATTCCCAGCATCGAGTGAGCAGCGTCAATGCAGCAATGATGTTTCCCCATCTAAGGCAGGAGCGTGTCACACCAGCAGACTTCCCAATCGCCCTGAGATAACTGGGGTGCCCCATCACAACAGAAAGCAAAGAAACACGACATGCCCCCAGAGAGAGCTGCCCAACGGCAGCGGGAACTAGGTCCACCGGACGTCTCAAGGGGAACCCCGAGGCGTGGAGCCCACGCTGCGCCCCTCAGCTTGAGGCCACACTTGCCTTTCCCCCATTCTGGGGGTCCTGGCAGAAGAAAGCCAGGCCATGGGAGGGGGTAGTGTGGCCGGCCCGTGGGACTCAGGGCAGGACTGACTCGGGTCTGTGCTGGGATCTACATCCAGTCACCACCCTTGGAGTGTACAAAGCTCTTGGGATCATTGTAGGTTTTTGGCAAAAAGCAATGGAGCCAAAGTCACTTAGGATGGCTTTTAAGGAAAGAAACCTCACTGAGGATTCCCTCAGCACCAGCCTCAGCCCCTAGTGAGATGCAGACTCCTGGTCATCCATGGCTGTGCCCACAGCGCACCAGCTCCAGGGAAGGACTCTGCCTTCTCTTCTCTGTGCACGATGAACCTGCAAACAGTGGGCCTTCAGAACCTCAGGAGACTCACCCCACCCCCACTATAGCCAGAACCCTCCCCAGGCATTAAAACAGCTGTGGAGTCACTTTGGCCCAAGCCCTGGTTACAGATCCGTGGAGCCCACTACAGCCTCTACAGCGTGATTAGTCAGGTCCTTTATGCACAGATTTCTGCCTCTCAGATCTGAGCTTTGGATTCATGGTCAGCTCTGTCCCTCCCGTGGCAGCCAGGTGGGCCACAATGCAGACAGAGGAGCTCAGGAGCTGAGTGTCAAGGGAAGCATTGAAAGGACAGCGATGGATGTGACCTGTTGCAAACTGAAGGAGGGTCCCTGCATGTCTCAGAAACGGCCTCTCGTGTGCAGGTGTGGAGGAGGGCCCCCACGGTGCAAAGGAAAGAGAGGTACTCAGGGACAAAGGCTCTTGGCCTCTCCGGTAGCAGCTCCAGGTGGTAGCTCGTGAACAGTGGACAGCCAATGTGGTCACATCAGCGTTACGCTTATTCCCTCACAAAGAGAGAGAAAGGGGGCAGGGTGTGGGAGTACCCGGAGGGTGTGGGGGGAGGATGAAGGGAGGTGTCCCTCCTCTCTTCAATCAAATTGCTTTTGTGAGTCTCAGAGCTGCCCGAAGGCAGTTACCAAGTCAGGTCCCCACAGTATCCAGTGTGGGCTGGTGCCTTAGCCCCTGTCATATGGACAAGCTGCACCATAGGCCTTCCCTGAGTTCTAACAGAAGGATCTGGGGGTTTTGTCTGGGTACACGCTCCCTTGCTGTAGCTGTGTTACCCCCTTCTTTGAGCCCCCATTGTGTCCTCTAGATAAAGGACATCGATTGCTACCTTAGCAGGTTGCCAGCTTAATCCCATGAAGACTAATTAGGGTAATCCTACAATGAATAGCTGGCCTTAAGAGATATCAATGAATAGCTGGCCTTAAGAGATACTGGGCTTCCCTGATAGCTCCGCCGGTAATGAATCTTCCTGCCATGAGGAGACCCCGGTTTGATTCCTGGGTCGGGAATGCTGACCTGCTACAGAAGGGACAGGCTACCCACTTCAGTATTCTTGGACTTCTCTAGTGGCTCAGCTGGTAAAGAATCTGCCTGCAATGCGGGAAACCTGGGTTCAGTCCCTGGACTGGGAAGATCCCCTGGAGAAGGGAAAGGCTACCCACTCCAGTATTCTGGCCTGCAGAATTCCATGCACTGTATAGCCCATGGGGTTGCCAAGAGTTAGACACGACTGAGGGACTTTCACTTCACTTTCAAGAGATATGACCTGAATCCAGATTAAACTGGAGTCGCCCAGTGTCATCTGGCATTTCTTCCCTGAAGCCAGCAAAACCCACACAGGAGCATTTCCAGGGTCTCCACGTAGCCAGCTGGACAGAAAATCCAGCGTGGTTCACACAAGCTGACAGACAAGCAGGGGAGGACTCACGGGCAGACGGCTTCCCTCCGGTCTCAGGGGGAGCTCCGGGACCACAGCAGGAACCGGCACTCTCACCCCCTGGGCTCAGCAGCGCCCTCCTTCTCAGGCCGGCGGCTCTGCCCTAAGGGGCGCGGGAAGGTCACTAACTGCCCCAGGCTGACCTCACGCCCCCTCCCAGGGCGGCAGCCTGACCTCACACGACCCCACCCCTTCCGGCAGACCCAGCCCTCCTCTTCCCTGGAATCCAGCGTGAGGCCCGGCCCTGGGCCCCGATTGGTCAACGGCCCAGTCCTGAGCCACTCACGGTGGCCAGGGAGGATGGAACACACCGATTGGCCAGGTCCAGGTCATGTGACCTTACTCTCCAGGGTACGTGCGAGCTGCTCACCCTGTGTCAGGGGTAGAGATAGTGTGATGCCCCCAGAGCAGGGCTGGGAGTCCAGTCCGTGTCCGTGTGCTCAGTGTCCTGGGACGTGACTGCACATCCTCTCTACACACTGCTTTGTCCTCTGCAGACGAAATATTTATGACCCAGCTCTTCCCTTCCCAAGTGCTGTTTCACACACCCACATTCAAGGGAGCAAAACCTCCTGTTTGAAGGTAGGTTTGGAGATCCTCTCTTAACCTCTGGGCTTGTTTCTTGTATTGCTACCGCTGCTACTGCCAAGTCACTTCAGTCGTGTCTGACTCTGTGCGACCCCATAGACGGCAGCCCACCAGGCTCCCCCGTCCCTGGGATTCTCCAGGCAAGAACACTGGAGTGGGGTGCCATTGCCTTCTCCGGTTTCTTGTATTATGTTAGAATAATGTATTCAGTCTAAAAACCCCCACGAGTACCACCATATGCTGCTTTGCCTATTCAGGACTCTCAGCTCTTCTGAGGGAGAAGGCAATGGCAACCCACTCCAGTACTCTTGCCTGGAAAGTCCCATGGGTGGAAGAGCCTGGTAGGCTGCAGTCCATGGGGTTGCAGAGAGTCGGACAGGACTGAGCGACTTCCTTTTCACTTTTCTCTTTCATGCATTGGAGAAGGAAATGGCAACCCACTCCAGTGTTCTTGCCTGGAGAATCCCAGGGACAGGGGAGCCTGATGGGCCTGGTGGGTCTATGGGGTCGCACAGAGTCGGACACGACTGAAGCGACTTAGCAGCCCCAGCTGTTGTGAGGGCATGGCCCAGGGGCCTCCCAAAGGGAATGAATTTTGTCCAAGGAAGCACCTGAGAGGCTGAATCACTGAATCACTGTACACCTTAAACAAACAAATTATTGTAAATCAACAATACCTCAATTTAACGAAAAGATAGTCCCTCATCAAAAATTGTTCCAAATTTTGTAGTTTTTCCTTCAATTGTTGGTTTTTAGTATGTGTCTAACTGGTTTGGTGGTGTTTTTTGTGAGGTAGGGATCCAACTGACCTTCCCACATGGATACCAAATTATCCCAATGGGACGATTCCTTTGTCCTTGAATAATTGAATATTTTTAATTTAATAACTGAAATTATTAAATTAAATTATCAATTTAATTATTAAATATTTAATAGCTTTATTACATTATTTTAAATTAATTTATTTTGTTGAGTATATTAATTATTTATTAAATATTACATTAATATTTAATTTAAATAATATTTCCATTATTGTGCTTCATTTATTCATATTTTCTATTTCTTCCTGGTTCAGTCTTAGAAGATTGTACTTTTCTAAGAATTTGTCCATTTGTTCCCGGATACCCATTTTATTGTCATGCAGTTATTTCTAATTGTCTCTTATGACCCTTTCTCTTTCTGTGTTGTCTGTTGTAACATCTCCTTTTTCATTTCAAGTTGCTTTGAGTCTTCTCCCTGTTTTTCTTGATGAGTCTGGCTAATGATTCGTCAATTTTGTTTATGTTCTCCAAGACATATCTTATTCCTTTATTGATCTTTGGTAGTGTTTCCTTCATTTCCGTTTATTTCTGCTCTGCTCTTTATGATTTCTTTCCTTCTGCTAACTTTGCAGGTTTTGTGGCCATTTTCTTCTTTTTCTAGGTTCTTTAGGTGTTAGATTAGGTGTTTCTTTGATGTTCTTTTCATTTCTTGAGGTAGGCTTCTTGTATTGCTATAAACTTCCCTCTTAGCATTGATTTATTGCATCACATAGGTTTTGGGTTGTCATTTATTCATTGCCATTTGTTTTTAGGTATTTTTAAATGTCCTCTTTGATTTCTTCAGTGACCTGTTTGATTTCTCAATGTGTTTGTGTTTTTATACAACTTTTCCTATAAATGATCCCTATTTCTTCGGAAGGAATGATGCTAAAGCTGAAACGCCAGTACTTCGGCCACCTCATGCGAAGAGTTGACTCATTGGAAAAGACTCTGATACTGGGAGGGATTGGGGGCAGGAGGAGAAGGGGATGACAGAGGCTGAGATGGCTGGATGGCATCACTGACTGTATGGACGTGAGTCTGAGTGAACTCCGGGAGTTGGTGATGGACAGGGAGGCCTGGCGTGCTGCGATTCTTGGGGTGGCAAAGAGTTGGACATGACTGAGCGACTGAACTGAACTGAGCTGAATCATGTATCGGTGTGATCAGAAAAGATGCTTGCTGTGATTTCAGTTTCTTAAATTTGGCAAGGCTTGATTTGTGACCCAAGATGTGATCCATTCCAGAGAGTGTTTCATGTGCACTTGAGAAAAAAAAAAAATGTATCCTGCTGTTTGGTGGTGGAATATGCTAAAGATATCAAAAGGTCCATCTAGTCTAGTGTGTGATTTAAGGCTCATGTTTCTATATTCAGTTTCTCTTGGATGATCTGTCCCTTGGTATAAGTGGGGTGTTAAAGTCCCCCAGTATTATTTTCTTACTGTCGCTTTCCCGTTCTATGGTTGTCTGTGTTTGTCTCCCGTATTCAGGTGCTCCTGTGTTGGATGCGTGTGTCTTATTATTGCAATATCTTCTTCCTGGGTTGATCTCTTTATCATTATGTAGTGTCCCTCCTTGTCTCTTGTAATAGTCTTTATTTAAAAGTCTATTTTATCTGATATGAGAATTGCTACGCCAGCTTTCTTTTGATTTCCATTTGCATAGAATCCCTTTTTCCAGGCCCTCAGTTTTAGTCTGTGTGTGTCCCTAGCTCTGAGGTGGATGTATTATCGTCAACATTTATATGGGGCTTGTTTTTGTTTCCATTCAGCCAGTCTGTGTTTCAGTTGGACCATTTAATCCATTTATAGGTAAGGGAATTATTGATATGCATGATACTATTATTATTTACTTTATTTTTCTGTTTTTTTTTTTCCCCAGGTCTATTCACTCCCTTCTATTTCCTGCCTAGACAGCATCATTTAATATTTGTTGTAAAGCTACTTTGGTGGTGCTGAATTTTTTAACTTTTGCTTCTTTGTAAAGGTACTGAGTTCTTTGCTTCTGAGCGAGGTCGTAGCTGGTTGGAGTAATCTTGCTGGTAAGTGTTTCCCTTTCATAACTTTATCATGCCACACCCTTCTGGCCTGCAGCGTTTCTTCGGGAAGATCAGCTGTTAAACTCATGGGGATTCCCTTGTTATTTGCTGCTTTTCCCTTTCTGCTTTTAATATTTTCTCTTTTTGCTGAGTTTTTCTTAGTTTGATTAGTATATGTCTTGGCATGTTTCTCCTTTGGTTTACCCTGTGTCGGACTCTCTGTGCTCTTGGACCTGGGTGTGTTTCCTTCCACAATATGGGGAAATGTTCAGCCATTGTTTCATCAAGTGAGAGTTTATCTTTCTCTCTCTCTTCTCCTTGAATTCCTATAATGTGAATGTTAGTCTGCTTGATATCATCCACCAAATGCCTTAAACTATCCTCAATTTTTTGGCTTATTTTCTTCTTTTTGGTGCTTGGATCAGGTGATTTCCACTACTCTGTATTTCTTTTTCTTCTTTTAAATATAAATGTATTTATTTTCATTGGAGGCTGACTGCTTTACAGTGCTGTAGTGGTTCTGCCGCACATTGACATGAATCCGCCTCGGGTGCACATGTGCTCCCCATCCTGAGGCCCCGCCCCCCCTCTGGGTCAGCTGGTGCACCAGCAGGCACTGCTCTGTGTGTCAGCTTACTGATCTGTCCTCTGAATCATCCAATCTGTTGACTCATCTGCTGTATTTTTTATGTCAGTTATTGTATTCTTCCATTATAATCAGTTCGGTTGTATACTTATTACCTCTTTGTGGAGTTCTCACTCCATTCTGTCATGCTTCCCCTGATAGAAGTAAATGTCTTTTATTCGTTTATTTACTGGGTCCACTGGGTCTTGCTGTGTCATTGGCTTTCTCTAGTTGCATAGAGTGGGGGCTGCCCTCAGTTTTGGTGCATGGGCTTCCCATCGTTCTGGCTTCTCTTGTGGTGGAGCACAGGCTCTAGGGTGCATGAGTTCAACAGCTGTGACGTGCAGCTTTACTTGCCCCGCAGCCTGGGATCTTAGTTCCCAGACCACGGGTTGAACCCTTGTTGGCTACATTGTCAGGAAAATCTTAACAAATGAACCAGCAGGGAAGACCCAGTAAATATCTTTATGACCCTTACTTTGCAGTCATTTGATGTAGATTACTTATCTCCATCTTGTTTAGTTCTTTTCCTGAGTTTATGTCTTAGCTGTTCCTTTAGCATAGATGCTTTGTCTCTTTATTTTGCCTTTTTGTTTTATGCATTAATATTAGGTAGATGAACTATGTCTCCATGTTGAATAAGTGGATTTTTGTAGTGTCTCCTATGCGGCCCAAAGGAACAGTTCCCCCAGGTCACCAGAGACAGGAAATCCAGGGTGTCTCCTGTGCAGGCTGAGTGTGGTGTCCTGTTAGATATACCCGCATTGCTTTGGGCTTGCTGGTGGGTCTGGCTGGCCCCCAGTGCAGCTGAATGTGAGCCCCACCTCAACAGTTGCAGATGCACTTCTGGCTGGAGCTGACCTGGAGTGGGAATCACCTTGAGGGGATGCAAGTCACAGCTGAGTCCACCCACTGTGAGTGGTAGGAAAGGAGGCTATTGTGGGGGAATCCAGGCCTTTGGGGTGAAGCCATTTTGGAGGAGCGTTGTGGGCATGGCTGGGCTGGATATGTCTGTTCCACAGGGAATACAGAGACATAGCAGGGCAAGCAGTGCTAGCAAGGTAAGTGGGGAATGTCAGAAAAGGCTCCTGCTAGCACTGGGACAGCTGGCTACAGGGAGGAGCTTTTTAAATGTCATCTATGGGGATGACCCAGAGAGATGTTGTGGGGAGGGAGGTGGGAGGGGGGTCATGTTTGGGAACGCATGTAAGAATTAAAGATTTTAAAATTTAAAAAATTTAAAAAAAAAGAAACTGTAAAAAAAAAATAAATAAATAAATAAAAAATAATTGTCATCTATCAGTGATTTCATCCCTGGAGAAAGTTTCAAGAAATCCTTGCCCCTTTGGCTCGTGTCCTAAAATTAGTACATACTTCTCTTTCCCATGTGACCTGTGGCTACATTGAGCATCATTACTGACAACATTCAGCTTCAGTAAGTTTGGCACTAACCTGTTAAGCGTGGGGTCTTGGCTTACCACAGCCCCATGCTCTCTCCCAGACGTAGCTCTGCTGGTTTCAAACCGAGATATGGGGGCTCGTCTTCCTCATTAGGGTCACCAGGGCTCAGGTGCTCAGCATGTCCTCCCAGGGAAGATACCAAGTTGGTGATGTCCCCTCCTAATTCTGGGTCACCCATCAGGAGTATGGGTCCTGACTAGACTCTATCTCTCCCTTCCAATGCATCTCCATATTGTTTTTTCTTTACATCCTTAGTTGTGGAAGAGCTAGTCTGCTAATTTTCAGGTTGGCATCTGGGTTTTCCGTGTGAGGAAGCTCTCCGAATAGAAAAAGAGCCGTTTCAATTTCTGTGGAAGCTCTCTCCTTGTGTAAGTCAGTGGTTCTCAAAGTGTCATCACTGGACCAGTGTGTTAGCATCACCTGGGAAGTGGTTAAAACTCGAGATTCTCAAGGTCCACCCTGATCTACTGTATGAGACACTCGGAATCATTCCTCCAAGCCTTACACATGCTCAACACTAAATCAACCTGAAACACATGTTCCCCAAGGTTCTGGGACCACTGTGCCCCTTAGCTTTAACCAGCTACTACTGTTTTGCAATTCTGAGGAATTTTAGGAATTTGGGGGGCATGTTTCACCACTCTCACTTGGAAGATACTAAGGAATATCGAATAAGTTGGACACGATACTTCTCTCTCGTCACCCACTGTGAGAGTTCTTAGTACATAAAGTAAAACTAAAGGACAGTTTGATTGGTAAAGAAAATCCTACAGCAGGTTGGAAAGGTGCAGATGCCGCATTAAGATCAAGGTCTTGTACAAGGTTCATGGGAGTACAGGATGTACAGATATTTTGTAAACTTCATGGAAAAGAAACAAGGGTGGAGCAGAGTAGCCACTGGGCTTCAGTGACCCCCTACTGCTTAGCTGGGCACCGTCGTGCAGGTGTGATCACCACTGGACCCTGGGAAGAGCGCTTCACCCCTTGAACTGTGAGGCTCCCCGGCAGGCTGGCCTGTGACCTCCTGGGCACCCTCACCTGCTGCTGCTTCCTGAACTGGCCACGTTTTCTCCCTCTGCCTTCATCTCCTCCGCCTTCATCTCCTCCTCTTTTGTGGGGTTGCCAGTACCTTGTGGTCTGTGCTGGGCCAAGGAAGACTCACCTTTGCCCTTCTGAACTCTACTGGCCGCCTGATGGCACGTCATCCTCCCGTGATCGTGACTCTGCCCTGATGGGAGAGCGCTGTGTTCACTCACCACTGATGTACTCTCTTTCAGCTAAAGAAGGAATCCGTTCTAACCATGCCTTTTAGGTGGCTGGATTTACCAAACAGAAATACAGGAATCCCAGTTAAATCTGAATTTTAGGGAAACAATGAAAACTTTTTTTTTCTTTTTTTCTTTTTAGTAAAAGTCCATCTCCTGCAATACTTGGGATGTACTTAGACTAAAAACTATTCACTGAAAACCAAATTTAACTAGATGTCTTGTGTTTTACCTGACAGGCTTACTCCCAAGGTAAAGGGGTTCCCATTTTAGCTTCCCATCCTAGGAGTGGCACTTTATCTTAGAAAGGAATGTATTTAGTCCCTGAGGCGGACCCGAATGATGCACTAGGGAGTGTGCGTGTGCACACTTGTGTGTGGGAGCTGTTCATGTTATTTTAGTCAACAGTCTATTATTCATATATCCATAGAAACAAGAATGTAGCAAGGGGAGGTGGGAGGGAGAGTCAAGAGGGATGGGACATACGTACACCTACGGGTAATTCAGGCTGATGTATGGCAGAAATCGAGCGATACTGCACAAAACTATCTTTAAGTTAAAAAGAACATAGCAAGGTGGTCAGGAAAGTATGAAAAAAAGATTTCTCATAGAGATTTATCCTCAACTCCATGTACATCTGGGAACAGACTGTCCACCATCATCAGAGCTTCCCCCAGCATCAGGCCCTCCCCCAGCATCAGTCACTAGTCCAGCATCAGATGTGCCCCCAGCATCAGGCCCGAGTCCAGCATCAGACATTCCCCCTGCATCAGGCCTTTCCCAAGCATCAGGTCCTCCTCCAGCGTCAGACACCTCCTCAGCATCAGGCCTTTCTCCAGCACCAGACCCTAGTCCAGCATCAGGCTCTAGTCCACCATCACATCCTTAGTCCAGCATCAGGCCCTCCCCCACCCTCAGACCCTTCCCCAGTATCAGGCCCCTCACCTCCAGTATGAGGTGTGGGAGCCCCACTTGTCTGATGCTCCTGAACACACTCAGGCAGCCCCAGAGCAGCAGGACAATAGCTCTTGCAGGAGGTGCATCTTTAGGAATCACCTGTGGAGCAGCAGCAGCTGGGGTTTGTCCAGGCCAAGGAGAGGCAAAGAGGCACTTGTGCAGGAGGCTCTGGAGGCTGTGGGCACGATCCCCAGCTCTGCTTCCTCCCCATGCGGGCTTTGCTCTCCTGCTCCCATGGCACTGTCCTTCCAGATTCAAGGTCTCCTTGACATCTCAAGCCTAAGTCCTGAGTCGCGTCCCAGTCCAGCGTGGCAGAAAGGATCCCAGGGGGAGAGCCTGGCCCCAGCGGGTGGCAGGGCAGGGGATGAGGGTGGCCGCCCACAGAGGGCCCGCAGCAGCACTGGAAGGAGAGCAGTGATGCCTTAGCTCACACGGGGACGCCGCCGGCCTGGCAATCAGAGATGTTACCGCCAGCAGCTCTGGGGACGCGGGAAGCCCAGTGAGGGACACCACGCCACCCGGGCCGTGTGGGTGGGCACTGCTGACCATGGCCTCGGTTTTCATTCCGGTTCCAACTGTCCCTCCAAGGGTGGACGGGCCCCTCTTCCGAATGGCACAGGTGTTTCCTTTATGTGGGACACCGCATTCCTGCCTGTCTCTGTGGGCGCTGTTGTCACTCATCCTGTGTCTTTGTCTTTACAGCCTGTGCTTGCTGCTCTCCCAGTTTACCTTGGGAGCAGCCCGGATTTTCTGCATTTCTAGTTGTCAGCGTACACTGGGGCTTTCCAGGTGGTGCCAGGGGTAAAGATCCTGCCTGCCAATGCAACAGATAACAAGAGATGTGGGTTCGATCCCTGGGTCGACAAGATGCCCTGGAGGAGGGCATGGCAACCCACTCCAGTATTCTTGCCTGGAGAATCCCATGGACACAGGAGCTAGTGGGCTACAGTCCCTGGGGTCGCAAAGACTCAGACACGACTGAAGCAGAGGAGCACACACTCAGGTTTTAGTTCAGTCGCCCAGTTGTGTCCGACTCGTTTCCACTCCGTGGACTGCAGCACTCCAGGCTTTCCTGTCCTTCACTAGCTCCTGGAGTTTGCTCCAACTCATGTCCATTGAATCATCATGCCACAGAACCGTCTCATTGCTGCTGCGTCCACCAGAGAGGTGGCTGGGGCTCGGGAAAGTGCCTGGGCCCGCTGTATGTGTGTGAACCAGCCCTCACCACTCCCTGACCACGTGACCGTCACTGTGTCCTCCTCTGTAAATTGGGAGGGGGCAGCACCTGCTTGGTAAGGGGCACACACAGCATCAGTATAGAATCAACGCACCATCCATTTCAGCGTTGTATTTATTAATATAGGGATAGCATTTAATAACCTGCTCTTCTTCTCTCTTGCCACTTAACTATGCTCCAGACCACATCTGCTCCACTTACCCCTGTAAACCCCACACCCAGCACAAACAAGACTCAACACGTTTGTGGCTGAAGAGGCAGGAATATACTCTCCTCAAGGAGATGAAGCCAAGCGAGAGGAGGGCCTAATGATAACCCTGTGTGATGAGGGGACCCCAGGAGGACCTGCGTGGCTGTGGGGTGGGGTGGGGGGCATGAGAAGAACCCATGATGAGCTCCTGGGGAAGGTGGCAGGAAGGAGGGCAGGGTGTTTATTGTGGGGTGTCCACAGATTGTATTTCACCCCTCACTGATGAGCATTTAGGCCATTTCCAAACACGTATCACTGTTAGGAGGAAACAATCATTGCCCAGCTCCTACTTAATCAAATTCCTAGAATATGTTTCTAGCATTGGAGTACAATCATCTGCTGTATTCATTCCATGCTCCGTTCATCCACCCATCCAGCGAGACATCTCTTATCCATCCACCCACTCACTAACCCAACCCTCCATCCATCCATCCATCCACTCATTAACTCATCTGATCATCTCAGACCCACTGAGAAGACAGACACCTCCTCCGCTCTGGCTCCCAGGAGGACCCCCAGCGTGAGTGACAGGAGCCTCGTAGGGACAATGGGGGAGACACAGAAGGGACATGCCTGCAGGCCCTCCTCCCTCTGAACAGTGAAGCACCCACCTGGTGCTAACGCCTCCTTGCCGGGGTGTTCAGGCCGGCCCTTTTCCTTCCTATGAAACCAGCGGCGGATGGAGGACTTGATGCCCTTCTCCTTCGGGGCGTTCTGCAGTGAGTCCTGCCTGCTGGTGCTGCTGCTGGGGTTGTTCTCGGGGCTGTCCTCAGAGCCTGTCGAGCTTTTGGGAGAGAAAACGACCTTTAACGGGCACCCTCGTGCAGACACACACCCCTCCACAAGGGCTACTGAGAGAAACGGGCACCCAGCAACACCCGCGCCTCAACCTCGCAGCAGACGGTGGAGTCTCCTTCACCAAACACGCTTCACACGAGCAGTGCAGACTCCCGGACACAGACAACAGCCCCAGGAAGCTGAGATTCTCTGCCTCGAGCTCTCCCCTGAGGAGGGCTTCACTCCAGGCCAGCTGGTGCAGAGGGCGCCCCGACCCTCCTCAGGGTCGCTGCTCGGCAGGTGACAACGCTCCAGGGGAAGGCGAGCTCCCCTGCTCTGGGCGGTTGCCCCCGCCTCCTGCAGGGTGACGGGCCCTGGCCGTGGCAGGAGAGCGATGGTCACCGTGCGGGGCTGCTGGTCAGGTGACCACACGTGCCCCCGATCGCGTGCTGCCTGCTCAGGACGGGAGCCCAGGTGGAGGTCTGAATGAGGACAGTGTCCGTCACAGGAGGGGACAGAGTCTCCTGAGACGAGACCCCTGAGGAAAAGGGAGGGACCCTCAAGAGCGAACCCGAGAGGTACGGGGCCGTCACAGTCAGGAACGTGCCCCAGGCCAGGCAGACCTCTATCAAGAGCAGGAAGAAAGCTCCCACAGAAGTCAGTCTCTAGAGAAGGACATTTTCTAAAATCACTGAGGTCACTGAGCTCTTCTTCCCCAGCACCTGAAGTTCACCACTAACCACAGGCACTGAACCCAATGGTATTCCTTTAAAATCATCCTTGCAACTCTTTCAGGGCAAGAGGCGCAGGGCTCCTGAAACTGACGACGCACACACAGGCTGCTTACTTGTGGGCGTCCCTAATGTCCTCTTGGTTGGCTGTGCGCAGCGACCCCGTGTGCAGGCGGTCCAGCTGCAGGGACCACGGCGTTGCGGGGGTCGAGGTTTTAGATTTGATAGCAGTCTCATCATCTCCTACCTCTTCCCAGAAAGCTGGAAGCTGAGGGAGTGAGATAAGTGTAACATTGGCTAACAATAGAGTGTTTTCAAAACGGCAATCACACAGGCTTTACATTATAACCAGAATCTTATCTGAAAATCTATTAGCTATGCTTTCCCACAATTACAAAAAGAAACCCTTGATCGAGCTTAATGCCACCTTAAGGACAGTCTTGTTCAAGAGAAGCCGGGCTGTGGGGAGCAAGAGCATTTGACTGATTGCAAAGACCCTGGACGGGAGCCTCCCTGCAGCCGGGTTCCGCCCTCCCTGGAATCCAGTGACCAGGCGGCCCTGCCGGGCAGGACAGCAGAGTGACGCCAGCCCCGTGAACCCTGCATGGCATGAACTGCCCTGATGAAAGGACTGTCCTCATCGCCAGATGCTGCTCAGAAGCACCACACCGAGAGTACGAAACCTCTCAGCAAAGCCGTCCAGACCTTTCTGTTTGAAGGAGAAAAAGATACAGCTTGTGCCACCACCCAAGGTCATTTGGAGAGATGATGCAGGTTACTGGATCCCATGACAACAAGAGAAACACAGAAAAGGTACCTAAACCTCCACGCGAACACCACACACCTGGATCACATTTCTTGGTAACAGACAGACTCGGGGCCACCCACTGAAGTACTTACACGCAGTTTGAGGGTCATGGGCTCAGAGCGGTTTCCATAAAGCACCCCCAGGTCTTCACTACGAGATGATCCTGTATCACCCTAGAGGGTCGGAGGTTCAAAAGGGAGGAGATATATGGGTACCTATGGCTGATTCATGTTGGGGTTTGACAGAAAAGAAAATTCTGTAAAGCAATTCTCTTTCAATTAACAAATAAACTAATAAAAACACAAAAAGAAGGTGATCTCTCCTGGACTCCCAGCTTTTCTGCTGGTCCTGGGTGTGAGGACAGGAACGACAGTGTAGGGAACAGATTAACCCCTCAGGGTCCAGACAGGTCTCACTGATACATCTGGGTGTGTGGTTAAGCTAGGGGAAGTTTTAGGAGACATGCATGGCGTGTATTTTTATAAACAATGAGTGCGTTGTTTTAACCAACTAACCTGTGCCTTTTCAGTGGGATTCTGTAAAGAATGCTGGTCCCGTGCAGCCCCACAGGAGCTTGGTGACAACAAAGTGACTTACTGCAAAACACAGCTGAACTCATTTAACAGCAGCTGGATAAACTGGGCACCCTCCCCTGCGCTCTAACAAGAACCCTCCGACACCAGAAGGCTACAGAGCCTAGAAATTATCCACATGGAATTGAACAGGGATCAATCTCAAATTCAAGTTAAAATAAGCATTTCTAAAAATCAGAAAACAACGAACAGAGCAGGGAAGTGATGCGCCTGGGCTGACTATGGACTCAGTGGAGACAAACACCTGCCTCAAGGTCAGGGACCACGCCAGCCCCTTACCCCAGGCCTCCTCCTGAGCAAGGCCTCTGGGTCCGCAGCCTGGCCGCCCTCCCCCAGGATGGGAGCTGCCTCACTGGTGCCCACGTGGCCAGGATGGGCAGCACCGTGTCCACTTAACAGGAGGGCAAAGCAGGCCACAGAGTGGGCGAGCGGCACACCCAGGTCACCAACCCCAGGGGGACGGCGCTGCTCTGCTGTGCCCAGCAGAAGGGCTCCCGGGCACTGAGTGGGCTGAACTGGAGCGCGGCCACCCCAGTCCTGCGGGAAGGCCCAGGAGTGCTGGGTCAATGGGCTGGGAGCAGGAGAGGGACAAGGAAGGCCAGCCCTTGGGGCAGTGGACTCCAACTACAGGGGCTCATCCAAGTGACCCGAGGGGAGAGGCAGCGAGCTCCCTCCTGAGGCTCCCTCCATCAGGGATGCCGTGATAGACATGAGAGCCTCTGGACGAAAGCAGGCTGGACGGCACCACGGTTAAGTGTCCAGGCTCTGATCAGACCAGTCCGCATCGCGCTGCTGGGTATGAGAGCCTGGGCAGGGTGACCGGCCCCGCTAAGCCTCAGTGTCCATGTCTCCTGAACGGGGATAGCAGCAGCCTGGACCTCACCTGGGGATGAGATGACAGACGCGGAAAGCACGTGCCCGGCCCACAGAGTCTCCTGCACACTGCGACCCACCATCATTAAACTGGCTTCCCGCAAATCTAACATCTATGGCTCTCATTCAGTCATTCCTTGTAAGAAAACACTAAGCGGAAATTCCATGGTGGTCCAGAGGTTAAGACTTGGCACGTTCACTGCTGGGACACTGGTCTGATCCCTGGCTGGGGAACTAAGATCCCATAAGCTGGGCAGCATGGCCAAAAAAATAAGTAAAGAAAATTTTAAAAATAATAAATAATACTATGTCTATTATAAACCACCATGAGATGATCAGAAGGCAAACAAGTGGGAGAAAGGCAAACTGTTACAATTGTCCCAACGAATGACCCATTTCCAACAGAACCATCAACACAGTTTAAGTGGTGGGTGAGTTTCATTACTTCCATTAAAACGTCTGTTATTCACCAGGACATAACCACACGGTGTTCATTCACGTTAAACCAAAAGGACTCTAATACTTCACAGAGAAAGAAAGGCCTGCTAAATTACTAAATAGTTTACCTTTCGACACCGCTTCCTTAAATCATGAGGCTGATAGATACATGCAAAGAAATGAAGAGAAACCAGATTCACTGCGACTTTTAAGCTAAAATTTCAAGCATCCGAATAGGCAAATACAGGAAAGCAAAAATGAGGGCAAACTTGTAAGTGACATGAAGATTTAGGGAACACGTGACTGGAAACAGATCATTTTTTTGACCACAGAAGTTAAATAAGCTATTCAAGATTTACTAGAGAAACACTAGAAATTGTTACTCAGGAAGATACAATTCTATTACATCACCATGTTTTATTAAAGCACAGGATTCCATACAACAGAGGCCCTTAACCGTTGTCTATTCTCAGGCAAACTTCTGTATAAGTTAGTTTCCCTTAATAAAAAACATCTTATACTTTAGTAAATTAACTGATGAGGAAGTTACCATAATACCTATTTTAACATTGAACAAATCTAACCACCTCTTGGACATTAATGTAAAATCGTGACATAGAATTTGATTTAAAACTTCTCAAAATAAATTCATTAAAACAGGCTCCCTGTGAAAATATGTAAGAATGAAAGCTAGCATAATAGCAGGTGCCATCTTTACATTTTATTAACCGTAAAAGATACTTTTCTAGAGTCTAATAGAGACATTAACTGTGCAAAAGCTGATGAGATTTACACTCTTAAATACAAGCACCAACACAGAAAGGATCTTGTGTCAGCTCAGTTCAGATCCGTCTCTGTGTCGTGTCCGACTCTTTGCAACCCCATGAATCGCAGCACGCCAGGCCTCCCCGTCCATCACCAATTCCTGGAGTTCACCCAAACTCATGTCCATTGAGTCGGTGATGCCATCCAGCCATCTCATCCTCTGTTGTCCTCTTCTCCTCCTGCCCCCAATCCCTCCCAGCATCAGAGTCTTTTCCATTGAGTCAACTCTTCACATGAGGTGGCCAGAGTACTGGAGTTTCAGCTTTAGCATCAGTCCTTCCAATGAACACCCAGGACTGATCTCCTTTAGGACGGACTGGTTGCATCTCCTTGCAGTCCAAGGGATTCTCAAGAGTCTTCTCCAACACCACAGCTCAAAAGCATCAATTCTTCAGGCTCACCTTTCTTCACAGTCCAACTTTCATGTCCATACATGACCACTGGAAAAACCATAGCCTAGGCTAGATGGACCTTTGTTGGCAAAGGAATCTCTCTGCTTTGCAATATGCTATCAAGGTTGGTCATAATTTTCCTTCCAAGGAATAAGCATCTTAATTTCATGGCTGCAATTACCATCTGCAGTGATTGTGGAGCCCCCCAAAATAAACTCTGACACTGTTTCCATTGTTTCCCCGTCTATCTCCCATGAAGTGATGGGACCAGATGCCATGATCCTCGTTTTCTGAATGGTGAGCTTTAAGCCAACTTTTTCACTCTCCTCTTTCACTTTCATCAAGAGGCTTTTTGCTCCTCTTCGCTTCTGCCAGAAGGGTGGTGTCATCTGCATATCTAAAAGTCCATTAATTCTACACTTAAGAGGATGATTTCTTTATGTAAGCACAATCTCATTAATGAATTATACATGATATGCCGTTTAGGATCCATCTACATTATGCTTGTAACTGCATGCTGCTGCTGCTGCTAAGTTGCTTCAATCGTATCTGACTCTGTGCTACCCCATGGACTGCAGCCTAACATGCTCCTCTGTCCATGGGATTTTCAAGCAAGAATACTGGAGTGGGTTGCCATTGCCTTCTCCTGTAACTGCATAGTGATTCACCAATTCAACTTACTGCTATGGGGAAAAACACCATTTAATGAGACATGAAGACAAAGCACAGACCCAACAAGGGCGCACACGCTGTGGACCACAGCACGGCCATGACCAGAGCAAGTGGGGGACGGGGGAGGGGAGATGGATGGGAAACTACAGCCTCGGGGGCGGGGGAGGGGTCTGGATTGATGACAACCAAGCAGACAACAGGATGAGAGAGGAAATCTAAACCAATGATGAAAGCAGACACACCGCCAGAGAACTCCAACAGCAAGGAAAACATACAGAACTGTTCTGTAACAAATATTCAGAAAGAAATCAAGCATGAGACCACAGAGAAATCCTCAAAGAATTTTAAATAGCAACTAATTAGCCAATGATGCAAATTATAAAAACGGTGTGTCAAAAGACCACAAAATGGACTAGTTCCCACATCACAGGCCACTAAAAGGATTCACAGTTAATTTAACGATAACCTGACTAACAATGCAGCTAACATGAAATGGGTGGTCACAGAAGAATGTGATAATACATGTCCAGTTACAAAGCAGTGTTGTACACGTGATTTCATGGGATAACAATGCACTCACAAAATCCAAGCTAAACACGCAAGAAAGTTGGAACATTTGCTTTGGAGCTGCACACTCTGTCACCAACAGCCCTAGGTCGTCATCCCATTTTAAGACTCAGATAAGTGAGGCAGCCCAACCTCTTCCCTGGGGCCCTGAGGCACCGGGCTCTTAACCTGGTTTCACACGCAGAGCTGGCCTGAGCCCGCGGTCGGATCCATCCGCAAGCAGACCATGGAGATTCCCGGTTTTCTTCCCATCGCATGCCCTGCACCCTGCAGCCAGGCAGCCCCAATGGAACATGTGCTGGACGGCTTCCCACACCATGAGGGCTGCCTATGGTTACTTTCACGAAGCTGTCTGCTCCCTGAGAACAGAAACTTCCCTGCAGCTGCTGTGCCCAGCACAGGCCAGGTCCAACAACACAGAGGCAGGCTCTGGCTGAGTTCATGATGATGGGCTAAGCCTATGGTCCAAATATCAAGACTAATTCATTGCTGTGCCATTGTGGAATGATTAAAGACTAGGCAGTTTAAAAAAGTGTAGACCTCTGAGTGCAGCAAATGTACCTGATTTTCTTCTAAGTAAAAAGAGAAAAAGCAAAAAACAAACAAAATAAATAAAACCCACGTCCTAGGGGAAGGATCAGCAGGGAGGAGGCAGACACATACCACAGTCATGATGCCCAGCCGGTCTCCCTCCTGCGCCGGGCAGTGCCGCCTCCTTCTTGGCTTGGGCAGGGGCGGGCAGGAGCAGGCAGCTGAGGAGCCAGCAAGCAGGTTGAGGGAGCTCACCGACTTACAACGACGGACGCTGCCTAAGCTCCCCCTGCTCTCCCTGCTCTCAGTGTCCTCGGCCCGCTGCTCCGTGTTCTCCTTCTCTTCTTCCACCAAACTAAAATAGAATAAAACCCGTCACCTGCCCTTGTCAGCAGAGAAACGTGTCTGGACAACAAATTAGGCTGGCATTCTGTGTCATGATTAGAAACTCAAGAAACTGTTGCTCAATTAACATCTCAAGTAAAAGGTTCAACTTTTCCTCTTTTGAATATTCTCAAAATTAGAATAACTTAGCATTGAGTCTTACAAACTGGCCCCTGATCATTCACTCTTCATTTCATGTCTTTCCTCTAACATTCTGAAGGGGCCCTGGTGGCGACGCTCTTCCTGTGAGGAGATACCTGATGCTGACAACCTTTACCTCCCTGCTCTCAGGGCAGAGATGCACGTCAGTGCCGCAAGTCTTTTCTGCTGGGAATCGGGAACTCGGTACAATCAAAACAGCAATTCACGAACAAGCTGGAGTTTCTAAACACAAGTCTCCAGACCAGATGAAGTGCTGAGTTGATCTTTCTTTTTATTTTTAATGTAAGTTTGAATATGTACAAACGCATCTCTTGAGGAAGTTATGCACCAGCTTTGTGTGAGTTTCTGGATTCATGTCAAAGTGCTGCATTAACCTAGAATTCACGGTTTCTGCTCTTCTCCCCTAATGTGTTGTGGATGATTTTATATAGCAGTTTAAATACATGATGATGCAAATAAAATGATTTTCAAATTAAAATAAAACATTGTTATAGGAAGTAAACTCTCCAGCTTCACTTCCACATATACAACTTGAAAGTTTTTCACTGTTGATAACAAGTTGATGGACAGACTCTACCATTTATATCAAGTCACTTGTCACATAAGGAAAAATCACTTTTACATGACAACTTGCTGTAAAAATAAAAATATTAATACATAACCGTTCCACATTTCCTGAGGGGACATGGAAAGACCATGATTCTGATCTCGTTTGTGCTCAAACACGGCCCACAAAACTGTCTGTCTCGCCGTCAAATGGGCAGGCGGCACCACCTGCGTTTGCTGGTTGTCCCGTTTGCCCCCTGCCTTTCTCCCGGCCCCCCGCACTCGGTGGACAGGAATGGGCACCTCGGCCTGGGCTGACGTGATGAGAACAGTCTGAGCAGCAGCCACTGCCTGGTCCTGTGCAGGGTCACCGGCCTGCGGCCACTCTGAACATGGACTTGGGACACGGGCATAGCTGTGTGGGTGTGGCACCAGGCAGGCCTCGGGGCCCCCAGCCACCCAGCTGCACCCAGACCCATGGGCCCCTGCTCACCACGAGGCCGGCCTTTGGATTCTATCCCGTTTTGTAAATTGTTATCATTGCCAAGATGGTGTCTAAAGAAAACATCTTAAATATACTGATGAGATGAGAAAAACTCAAACACATGTCCTTGGACCACTGTCTTACAACAAGCCAATCTTCACACTGTTTATTAAGTGAAAAATGAAAATGCACATCTGAGTCAGAATTTGCCAACCCCAAAACCTGAGCTTTTCTCTTCCAGGTGGCCTTTCACCAGAAATTGGTGGGCTCTGAGGACACAGGAGGGTGCTCGGGCCACAGTGGACACCACCTCGGCACCTCACCCACCTTGGGGCTCAGAGCTGAGGGGGGACACCCCAAAACGCCTTGGACCTGACCCCCTGGCTGACCGAGCTCTATCATCAAGGGCAATCTCAAAACTGAAAATTCTTGAAGCAGACCTGAGGTCAGGTTTCTTACTATGGAATACTCAGACTTCCCTAGGAGAAGGCAGCTCCTCAGAGAAACCGAGTTTCCGGGGAGCTGAGTTTGGGATCACCCACCTGATCTCTTCGTTGATGGCGTCCAGCTGCTCCTGCAGCCTCACACTCTGAGTCTTGGCATCGGCCTGCCCGCTGGGCGACAGCTGAGTGGCCGGGCTGAAGAGGGTGACCCTGTCGCCTTCGCCGTCAGACATGCCCTCATCACTCTGGAACACCTGGGCCATGTCCCCCAGCACGCTGGCTTGCTGCACACGCTCCCAGTCCTGCTCCTTCGCAGTCTGCACCTGGGCATGAGAGGACCACATCTCGTCAGCGACATTCAGGGCAGCTCAAGTCTATCAGGAACTGAACCCAATTTTACTTGGAAACCCTGACTGTGGAGAAATGTGGATAAACCAAAAAATTGAATCAGACTAAAGAAATAAGTAAAGACAGCAAAACTCCACCTGGAATAACTCAACTTGAAACTGAAAACACAACATAGAAAGAAAGTACATGGGGATGCTATCCATCCCAAATACCACCAGGTGATTAGAGTCAGAATTTGTCTTCTCCAGGACAAAGGGGTACTGAAGACATCCGGCAGCTCTGAGCCAGAAGGCTAGTTTACTAGTCATTAAAATAACCCCGGTGTGTGGGTCCTCAATCAGAAAGAGAAACAAGACCTGATGCCCACCACTACAGCCTTCATTCTTTTTTAAATGAAAGGATTCAAAGGACAAACCCTTAACTGAAATTCCAGGATGACTGATCAAGCTTACCTCTTTATGTGTGGCACCTAATTCGAGTGTATGCGTAACCACACTCTCAACTCAAATCAAAGGGGCCGAGTCACTGTGTGTTGCTGTGTGTATATGCGTTAGTACACTCTTAGTGTATACTCACCCTAATACGTGGATACTGTAATAGAATACCGTTAACGTCTCTCACTGATCTTAAAGTCAAGAAAATCTTGTTAACAGCTTTACATTCAAAGCCTGAGCGAACAAAATGTTATCCTAAATTAATTCTATTACCCAGTTTTTCACTGCAAGTTGATATATAGAATATAATACATCTTGAGACATTCATGCCAACTAATACTTTTTAACTGGGGTCTTCCCAGATGGCTCAGTGGTAAAGAATCCGCGTGCCAATGCAAGAGGGCAGGATCGATCCCTGGGTCGGGAAGATTCCATGGAGTGGAAAATGGCCACCCACTCCAGGATTCATGCCTGGGAAGCCCCATGAACAGAGGAGCGTGGTGGGCTACAGTCCACAGGGTTGCAAAGATTCAGACATGCCTGAGCATGTACGCAGGCAATGCTTTTTAACCATATAAAACTCTGACTTCTTACAGAAAAAAAATGTATATACAAGAATTCAAGAAGCTCAAAAGTCAACTAGTTACATAAATAAGTGCACCACCCTACGAACAAGGCAGCAAGTGTACAAATCCAGGACGGCTAGGGGGTTGGTACCTTCTCATCCAGGGCCTTGTGGTGCTCAAAGAGCAATCTCAGCGCCCTGAGCACCTCCACCTCGCTGGTCATGGTGGCTGGGGACTGTGCCTGCCGCTTGCCCGCCGTCAACTGGAAGGATGGCTGGTACTGGGAAACCAGGAACTCCAGGTGGTCCAGCAGCAGCTGCAGGGTGGGGCCAAAGGAGCACCTTTAACCTCATGCTCGAATTCAGGCCCGATAACTCCTCTCAGCCTCACGCTATAGCCAGAAACATGCTAAGGCACGTCGGAATCCCGCCAGTTCCGTCGAAATTTAGAGTGGACTTCCCCAGGGGCCCAGTAGTTAAGACTCCACACTTCTGCAGGGGTCACAGGTTTCAATCCCTGGTTGGGGAACTAAGATCCCACACAAAGTGTAGTGTGGACAAAAATCTAAGTTAAGAGCACTCCCCCCTCAAATGTACTAAAATTACATTAGCTCTCATCATAAATTTGAAACAAGTTATGAGAACCCCAAACTGATCCACCCAGGTCTGCTCAGTGGGAAGATGTGAAAATGACTTGAAAATCAGACAGAGGTTAAGGACAGCAACACGGAGGCTAGCGGTGACCCACACGGGGCAAATGTCAACACGTGAGAATCCCCATTCTGACCCTGGTGTTGTTGATTTCGGCCTTGAGCACTGATATTTCTTCTTCCCGTCTCCGAAGATGCTCCCTAATTAGTTGTATGTTCTTCTCCTAATAAACAAAGAAATGAGAAACTAAATGCAGACATAATTTAAAAAGACAGTGAGACTGTCAAGACTGGCCCTGTCAAGTCTCTCCAGGCTCCACATAAAGGCTCTCCTAGCCCCTCCAGAGAAGAGGGCGTCCACTGACCCCAAGACCACACAGACCACTATAATTCAGACTGGCCTTCAGCCTCGCCCTCGACCTGGCAGGCACACGGTAGGGGAGAACCCGGAATCCAAGCCTGCCTTCTCAAGGCCCAGGACATCTGAGAAGCTTTCCAAAAGATAAACCTAACAACAAAGTGGATAAAGAGATTCTTAAAGGACACACAGACCAGTGACCTAGAGCCACTGGGGAGAAGGAAGAAAAAAGGGAAGCCACCAGGCTTTGGAGTGTTCCTCTGGGAAAAAGGCAGATGGCACCCCAAGGTCATCTGTTAGCCTGACTCCACGGAAGCCACCCAGTCATTCAATCCACTGGTTAAAATGTAAAATTGATGTTATATGTATTTTGCCACAATTTGCGTGCACGCGGGGTCGTCCACGTGGTGAACTTGCTCAAGCTGACCACACGTTCTATTTTTCTTTGCAGAAATTAAAAAATCCTGGGCTGCGTATCCCCTACTACACACTGAGTGTGCAGCACCAGGAACAGTGCCCAGCACTCGTGAGAGGCATGTAGCAGACATGTGTAGCTATGAGGGTGTATGTCAGACACGGAAGCAGTAGGTACCCGTGATTAAAATACTGGCCACACTGCTCTGTGCTTTGGAAGATGGGAGACCTTAATGCTCTTAGCCTTTCTACGTCAAGGACTGACTCTCTAGCTCGATCCTCATGCCCCAGAGACTACTCCAGCCAGTATATGCTTTCTTTGGAAGAAGGGAATCGTTAAGGGGCTTAGCATTTCTGTGTCAAGGACTGACTCAGTAGCTCAGTCCACGTGCCCCAGTGATTCCTCCAGCCAGTGTTCCCCTTCTTGTGGGGCCCCCGCCCACCCTCCACACAGCACCTGCACAGCGTCTTACAGGGTAAACTGCTGGGGTCAACGCTGCACACTAAGGCCAAAACGCCCTGGCCGGCAGGCCCACAGCCATGCTAATGAAATGAAACACAACCCCGACGCTTTGCCAGGTGTGGGCCGGTCCGACGGGCCCAGCTGCGGGCTGCTCTCACCTCAGGCCCCTCTCCTTCCAGGACTTGGGCGGAGGCCAAGTTCTTCCTTGTCTTGGCCTGTGCCTTGGGGTTGCAGCACTGGAATAACGCCCACAGGTGGGCCCTTCGGCGACCCATCCTCGCGGATGGGGGCAGCCCCCCACTCGGGGGCAACCGTTGTTTCACGGTAGGATACCTCGGCTCCCGAGCTAGCACCACTGATCTCTCACTACGACCACCACTATTCACACTACGACCACCGCTCTCACACACACCGCTCTCACACACCACTCTCACACACACCGCTCTCACACTAGGACCACTGCTCTCACACAATGACCACCCGCACCACTGTCTCAAGGAGAAATGGCACCAAGGCTCTGCCTCCAGCACGTCTCCCAGGAGCCCGGAACCGGAACCCGCTCAGTCACAAGGGGCTCCGTGGTAACAGGGGGCCTGGGCTCAGGCCCACCATCAAGGGTGCCGAGAGGGGGGAGGGGCTGCCAGAAAGACGACAGGGGAGTGTGGGGTGCGGGAGAAGGAAGGCCGTGCCCACGGCTCAGGCCCCCTGTAAAACATGACCCTGCAAGGTACTGGGTCACAGTCGAACTGACCAGTATAAGCTGCTTCAGAAACCACCACCCCTGGGAATGAACACGTCTTCTAAGTGGGCTTCTGCCCCCTCTAACCCCCCAAACAAGCCTCCAGGGAGGCTACTGAAAGGCACCCCTGAAGTCAAGGGTGTCCCCAGATCCCACCCGGCTGAGGAGGACTCACCACGCTAGCTGCCCCTCACTCTCACCCTGAGCTCGGTCCTCCCTGTCAGACTCCCTCACTCGAGCTCAGCAAGGGCTTGACCAACCTCACTCTAGGCCCTTAAAATGAACCCACAGTGGGTACAGGGGTTCATTCAACCTGCCGTGAACTCACCCTCTAAACTTCCATCCTGGGCTGCCAGACAACTCTGACCCATGGGGGTAGCATGGTGGAGGTTCAAGGGTGTCCCTGCCTTGAGCCCCAACAGCCAGTGCCTCCCAGACACCACCAGGTGCTGCCCCACCCTCTGCCCCCGAGTCTCCCACCCCTCTCCTGGCCCCACTCCCCCCCTCGAGGCTCTCCACTTGCCAGGGCACAGGACCCACTGCTCCTGGCTCAGCCCGGACCTCCTCTGTCACTTGAGGACCTCAAGTCCCCAGCGTGCTTGGGGTCCTATATCCAACCATCTCAGCGATTACACACTCTGGGAGAGACAGAGTGCAGTTTGGGGTCCCGCCCGCAGTTCACCCTGAACACGTTCTCTGTTTTTGGCTTTATCTAGTGGAGTTCTCTGAGATGTGTTTTTTAAACCTCAACTGTTGCTTTCAAAAAGACCATAAAGTCACTGTACTCAACTTTAAGAATAAAATCTTCAGTTTCAACTTTAAAGTGAAACTGGAGGGAAGACTGAAAGCAGTCATTTTTTCAAACTGAAAAAGAAAACCCACATGTGACCATGTCCCAGAACACAGGTCACGTCACCCCTCCCTCCTCAGCCTTCTCCTCTACCACCAGCAGCCGGGCATTGCAAGGCCTGCCCTGGGCCGGCAGGGGCAAGGGAAGAGGGCAGACCGGCCCCTCTTTCTCCAGGCCGCATGGGCCGCTTGCTCCACCTCCTTCCCAAGTTCATGTGGCACTGAACCAGCCCGGGCAAGCTGGGGGTTCTGATCAGAAACACAACCGTGGGTACCAAGCAAGGACCCCTGGTTCTTGTTTTCCCCGGTATCAAATAACCTTGATCAATACAATTACTGGGCCTGTTACATGTGGCTTCAGATGACAGAAGGCCCCCAGGGTGTCCCCACTTCCAGTGACAGACGCAAACAGCTTGTAGGTCAGCCTACCAAGAGCTAGAAAAGCGAAATACAGTTTAAAAGAGGTCCTTAGGCAGCCACAATCCAAGATTTCAAACAAAAGGGAAGTCCAGTGAGGGAGCTAGAGACTGAGAGGGCCGCTCCTTCCCTCGGGGCATCTGAACAAAGCCCACTCTGCGAAGAAAAGGCAGGGAAAAAGTCAAGCAGAGGGGGCTGGCTAACACAGCTCTGGAAGGTTCCTTGGGCTTGGGAGACAAAAATTCGAGCGCAGGCCTGATGAGTCAATTCGGATGTCAGAAAACGTACCCAACACTCCTCTCAAACCGGCTGAGCACTGAGAATTAGTCCTAAGATAATATATATTTAGAATCCTAGAAACCTTACATGAAGAAGCACATGATGTAATTCAATCACCTCTTTCTCTCTCATTAGAGGCAAAATTTGATTACTTAGCTTTAGGCCTGAAAACTCATATTAAGAGTTCTTAGGAAGCATCTATCAAGAAATGTAATAAAATGTCAATTATTCATTTTTTTCTGGTCTCTCAAATATAGGTTGGTGTTTTAAAAGCCAGTAGCAAATATTTATAATATTATAATATTATGTTATATATAATATAAAGAATAATGATATAATAATTAAAATGTAATTTTGTGTAGAATTATTGATACCACAAAATAAAAAAGGAAATGGCATTTTCAGTCATCAAGTATTTACAGAATTGACTATGTGCTAATCACACACTCCTTGTTTCCAGTGAAACTGGAACTTTTCTTAAAAATGTCTTTTCTTCTCAATCTACACATTCCCATCCTCAATGGCATCATCTGCTAACATATAGAACATGCTTCGAAAAAATATGAAAAAGACGTTCTTGCATTTAAAGACTTCACTGTCTACCAGGGGAAAGAGACAAGTAAACAGAAGTTATCTATAATGCATAAGTACTTTAATAAAGTGAGCAAGTCACTTAACATTTCTAAGCCTCAAATAAGATAGATGTTTAAGAACTCTAAATTACACAGGGAACTTGAATACACCATTTCTAACAGCCATGAAATTAAAACACGCTTACTCCTTGGAAGAAAATTATGACCAACCTAGATAGCATATTCAAAAGCAGAGACATTACTTTGCTGACTAAGGTCCGTCTAGTCAAGGCTATGGTTTGTCCTGTGGTCCTGTATGGATATGAGAGTTGGACTGTGAAGAAGGCTGAGCGCCGAAGAATTGATGCGTTTGAACTGTGGTGTTGGAGAAGACTCTTGAGAGTCCCTTGGACTGCAAGGAGATCCAACCAGTCCATTCTGAAGGAGATCAACCCTGGGATTTTTTTTGGAAGGAATGATGCTAAAGCTGAAACTCCAGTACTTTGGCCACCTCATGAGAAGAGTTGACTCATTGGAAAAGACTCTGATGCTGGGAGGGATTGGGGCAGGAGGAGAAGGGGACGACCGAGGATGAGATGGCTGGATGGCATCACGGACTCGATGGACGTGAGTCTGAGTGAACTCCAGGAGATGGTGATGAACAGGGAGGCCTGGCGTGTTGTGATTCATCGGGTCACAAACAGTTGGAAACGACTGAGCGACTGAACTGAACTGAATTGAACTGAAAGTCCTCTCTAGATCTAAAATTCTATGATTATCTGATCTCTTTAAATTAAAAGGTAAATCACAAAATATTCAGTATGCAAAAAAGAAAAACAGACCAACTAAGAGATGAAACTGTTTGTACAAGTGCATTCGAATGTTTTTCAAAACTGTTAAAACTCCCATTCTAAGGATCACTGAAATTTCCACAGACACCGTCTTTCATCAACATCTTCCCCTCAAACCTGCAGACTTCTAAGTAATCAACAAGCAGCTATTTTGTGGTAACAGAAGTAAAGTGCTTAAAAGCCCATGGCTTGGACTCACAAAAGTGATCTTTTAGAAGGAAGATGTTAATAGAAACGTGTGCATGACATTCTTACCACAATAAATTTGTTCATTAACTTCACTTCAAAAATTTAATGTTCAGGTTTTACATGAAGAGTTAAAAAGAGAATCTAAGATTAGCTCTTTTCACTGTTAAATGTTTTGAAATTTAGAACAAGGTTTCCCTTACCTGAATGGACATGGGATGTGATAGTCTCTGCAGAGTTCTTGTATCCACGTTGTTTCCCAGATGCCGCGGTAAGCTTGCTCAAAAAGTAGCATCCAAGTACAACCATGAGTAGTATGAGATACAGAGTGCTGAAAACACCAATCCAGATCATAAACTCCACCAGTTTATACTGGTTCTCCTTTTCAAATGGAATCTCAACTCGCGCTCTGTTTAGGGATATAATGCCAGCTAAAAGGAGTGAAACCCCAACTACCACACACAGGCAGAGGGGTGCAAGAACAAAATACCTCAAGGCAGCAACATCGTAGAGGCCAACAAAACACACGCCACTGATACCGTCACCTTCAATTTTATTCATCGCTGAAAGGATGACGGTCAGCGTTCCAGGGTTGCCCCACGCTTCGGCAGGAAACAGCAAGGCTTTCTTCTCGATAGCTTCACTACCCCACTTTGGCACAGCTGCCAAGAACCATGTGATGGTAAGAATCACCCACCAATGCTGCCAGCCATAGTCAAAAAAATCGAGTATCATGGAAAGCATGATACCAGCTTTGTTACGAGATCCTTGGGTCACTGTGGAAGCCTCATACTGTGCAGGGCTGGATGCACGGCAGGCGACTCGGTCCTCAAGCAAAAACCCAAGAAAGAAAATTAATGACACCATCATGTAGCAGGCAGCATACATTATAATGGGTCTTTCAGGATACCGGAATCTTATCCCATCAATCAAAAAAGTGAAAAAAGTAAACAACGTGGCAGAGAGGCAAATGCCTGAAATCAATCCTATGAAATACCGAGCAAATGAAAGCTCTCCTCTCCAAAATACATCTTTCGACAAGGAGGTGAACAATCACGCACATGCAAAAAGGAACAGCCAAGATCAGGATCGATTTTCCACTCTCGGGGACACCAAAAGCCACAGTCCCTCTCCACTGTGGGAGGATCAGTAGGATCAGCAGGATCAGTAGGATCGCCAGCCAAATTCAGGGCCACCAGCCGAGGAGACGGCTCACCACAATCTGGGAACCTAAAAACACAGGACAAGAATCATTTACTCCTTGGGAACCGAATGATTTGGATTTCCACATTTAGCAGTTGTGGCTTATTTATGCTTATGTCCTTGGAGAACATTACCATATGTTGAAGAAATCATGCAAATATCTTGCTTGTGGGTCATACAATGAGATATTCCACAGTTGGCAAAAAAAACGAAGAATGTATACTTAATTTTGTTTTGGCTTCAAAAATATCACTCTTTATTAAAACAGGCATAGCCATGAATAAATAGTGTAATTAATGCTATTTATTTAGGACACACAGTTTACAGGAAGATTTCAAACTATAAATAAGTATATATAAAGTAAGCATACATAAATAAAAAGCTCCAGTAGAATAGTAGCTACAAGTTTTTTTTTAACGTTTAATTACAAGATAGTCCTCAATTTACCCTAGACTCAAATAGAACTTTCTTAAAAATAAGAGGTAAAAATCTTCCCTAGAACAAGAGGGCAGAGGAGTCGGTGGACGTGGGGTACATCTCTGTCCAAGGACACATCAGGAATCCACCTTCAGAGACAGAAGTGCATGCAGAACACCAGCTAACAGGGGGCAAGAGGACCTGAGCAGCGGAAGAGAAGATAGAGAACCACACAAAGCTCGGTATGACGAAGGAACTAGGGGAAAAACAGGAGTGTCAGAAGGACTGGACCTGCCCTCGGCGGGTGGGGGAACTGAGGCAGGGGTCCAATCCGCGCATGGGCCAACTGGCTGAGTCAGAGGAGAAACACTTAAGGCTGAGAGTGAAACAGCCGATCTGTGGCAGCCTAAATGGAATGAGAATCAGACAGTCCTTGCCGCAGCCATACACACCCCGGACAGGGACACTGGTCCCCTGGAAGGTGCAGCAGCCGGGAGCTGGAGTTTAGGGATTTTGGGGCCGTTCCAGGGCGAGGGCTGCTGTGGTCTGTGGAGAGATGGACTGAGGGCATGTGAGGGAGAAGAGACGGACTTAGGGGATATGAGGGAGGAAAGCCAGGCAGCCACGGAAGCAAGGCGATACTGCTGAGTCACGGGTAGGGGACGGAGCCATCACCATAGCCTCTCTCTCCCCACATGCCAGCATCGGCAGCTGAACAATAGAGAGAGGCTGGCCCATCAAACGCCTGACACACGGCACTACAGAGCAGGACCCCTCTCAGGTGCCACTTTAAGTGCCAGGGGTGCCAACCTACAGACTAGGATCCCAGCCAGGAGGGCCCTTCTATGTGCCTGACACACCCAACAACAGAGAAGGACTCCAGGCAAGGTAGCCAGCCCTCTAAGTGCCTGAACAGGTGGAGCTACAGACACACCTTTTGATCACCAGCTACAAGACGCTTGAAAAAGACTCTGATAGGGACGTAACTCCTGCAGCGGAGGCAGGCCGTGTCCTTGCACACTTGCTGCCAGCGTCCCCGAAAGCCAAGCAGCTGCGCCACCTTCATGCTCAACTCTCACTGGGGCAGAGCTGCCACAGGCAAAAAAAGTCTTGCGTCTATGCCCACTTCAGTCATGTGCAGCTTTTTGCCGCTCTCTTATCTGTGGCCTGCCAGGCAACTCTGTCAGGGAGGAGGGGGTTCTCCAGGCAACAACACTGGAGCGTACCGCCCAAGACTGGTTGCCATACCCTTCTAGAGCACTGTATTTCCTGCTGCCCTCTCAGCCAACTCCCCTGAGTACCTGGTGCTGCCAGAACCCCTGCGGCCCAAGCAGCTGCACCACCTCCACACTTGGCCCTCACAGGGGCAAACCCAAGTCCTCCAGGGCAGCCGCAGAAGCAAACCCCAGTGGATGACCCACATGGATAGGTGGAAATGAAACCACAATTGAAACCCAGGGGCAATGTGGCTAAGGAAGAAGACCGAAAACCTCACCACCAGCTGTACAAGCTGCAGATTAAATCCACACGATCAACTAGGAAGACTCTGTCTCTATGGAATAGATAAAAGGTCACTGAGAGCTCCCACAAAAGAACACTACTAGTTCTGATAGCTGTGGACTCCGGAGGCAAGAATACACAGGAGTAGGACCAGATTAGACTCTGAGCTGCCCCCGCAGCAGGTCCAGAGATCAGCACAGGGCTGGAGGGCATCCGAGGGAGGTAAGGTGGGCTATGACCTCCAGTCAGGGAAAGGTCGCTGACAGCAATGACTCGAGAAAAACATTTATTAGTCTTATTTTTTGACTTGTTCTGTAGATTCTTTTAGATTTATTTTTTTCTATTTTCTCTCACCACCCCCCCCCGCCCCCTCTGTTGTAGCTGTTGATTTTACTGGCACTATGAAATCCAATTGAGCTTTTGAGCTTTATTTTTTCTAGTCACATTTTTTATTGCTATAAACCTCGGCCTCTACGTTGGGCTTCTGCACTTCCGGGGAGTTTTCCTTTTTCTTTTCTCTTTAATTTTTTAAACCTAGTTTTATTTTTTCTATATTTATTCCTTAGTTTGCTTTTCTTACGGTTCTTTTCCCCTTGCAGTTAATCTTTAACATATATAAATCTTCTTTATCTCCCTTTATCTACCTTTGCACGTCCTTTTGTTTCTTTCTGTCCTTTCCTCTCAGCAGAGTTGTCACTTTTAGTTTTAGTGCTTTATTCCCCAGTCGGCACTGCGCTCTCGTTTTCTTTTCCAGTTTGTGCTTTGCCTAGTTTTGTTCTGGTAGATATAATTTTGGGTTCTTTTGTTCACTGGGTCAATCTATTGTACTTTATTTTTGTTGGGCTTTTTGGATTTGGCCTGTGGGTGTGTATGTATATGTGTATATTCAGTCACACTTTTTAACATTGTTATAAACCTCTGCCTCTACATTGGGCTGTTGCAGTTCTGTGGAGTTTTCCTTCTTTCTTTCTTCTTCCTTTTTTTTCTTTTCTCCTCTTGATAATTTTAATTTTTTAAACCTATTGTATTTTTGTATATTTATCCCTTTCTTTGCCTTTCCTCCTGTTTTTCCCCCTTGCAGCTAATCTTTAATGTATATAAATCTTCATCTGTCTCTATTTAAATCTCCATATCCATTCTTTCTTTTCTTTCTTTCCTTTCCTCTCAACATGTTTGTTAGCTTTGTTTTCATTGCTCTGTTCCCCATTTGGCACACTGCTTTAGTTTTGTTTCCAGTCTGTACTTGAGTTAGTTTTGTTCTCACCTGGTAAATTTAATTTTTTATTTCCTTTGTTTGCCAGATCAATCGACTGCACTTTATTTTTGTTGGACTGTTTTGACTTTGCTCATGGGTGTGTATGTATATGTGTATATTCCATGATTTTAAATATTATTCATCTGATTTTATAACTGCCATTTGTCTGGGGTTCATCTTTGGTTTCTCATTGTTGGATATTTGTTTTAATCTCACTTAATGCCATAACAAACCACTTGTGGAATCTTTGTTTCTGACCAGAGATCAAGTCCTGAACCTCTGGAGTAGGAGCACTGACTCCAGACCCTAGACTACCAGAGAATAGCCATAGGGAGTATCAAATAGTGAGAACTCACACACAGGAAACCACTTGAACACAAGATCCAGCATCGCCCAACCACCAGCAGCACCCTGTGCAGGACGCCTCAGCTAAACAACACACAAAACACAAGTACAAACTCAATCATCAGCAGATAGGATTACCACCTCACTCAGCCTTACCCAGGAGAGGAAACACAAACAAACAGAAACTCAGCACAAATCTCACTCTACACAAAGCTTACACAACCACTGGACCAGCCTTAGGCAGGCAGAAACCAAAAGAAAGAATTCAACCTTCTTCAATGAAAGAATTCAACTTCGCTTAAAGCCTGGGAAAAGGAGACTTCAAACACAACAAGTTCAGAAAAAATTATGAAAAGGCAGAGAAATACTACACAGATGAAGGAGCAAACCAGAAACACAGAATTCCAAATAAGTGAAGAGGAAATAGACAAATTACCTGAAAAACAATTCAGAATGAGGATAGTAAAGAGAATCAAAAACCTTGAAAACAAAATGGAGAAAATGCAAGAATCAATTAACAAAGACCTAGAAGAATTAAAAGAAAGAATAGAACTGAGGATAGTCTCAGAGACCTCTGGGACAACAGCAAAGGCACGAACATTCAAATTATAGGGGCCCCAGAAGAATGAGAAAAAAAGAAGGGGTATGAGAAAAATTTTGAGAGATTATAGTTCAAAACTTCCCCAACGTGGAAAAGGAAACAGTCAATCAAGTGCAAGAGGCTCACAGAGTCCCATACAGGATCAACGCAAGGAGAAACATGCTAAGACACACACTAATCAAAGTCACAAAGACTAAACACAAAGAAAGAATATTCAAAGCAGCAAGGGAGAAGCCACAAGTATCATACAAGGGAAACCCCATACACTTGACAGATATCTTTCAGCAGAAACTCTGCAGGCCAGAAGGGAATGGTAGGATATATCTCAAGTACTGAAAGGGAAAAATCTACAACCAAGATTACTGTACCTGGCAAGGATCTCATTCAAAAGTGATGGAGAAATAAAAAGCTTTTCAGACAAGCAAAAGTTTAGAGAATTCAGTACCACCAAACCAGCTTTACAACAAATGTTTAAAGGACTGATACAGTCAAGAAATAGAACAGAAGAAAAAAAATATCTAAAAAATCAACCCCAAACAATTAAGAAAATGGCAAGAGCAACATATAGAGCAATAATTACTTTAAATGTAAATGGATTAAATGCTCCAACCAAAAGACACAGACTGGCTGAATGGATACAAAAGCAAGACTCATATATATCCTGTCTACAAGAAACCCACTTTAGACCTAACGACACATAAGGACTGAAAGGGAGAGGATGGAAAAATATATTGCATGCAAACGGGAAGGAGAAGAAAGCTGGAGTAGCAATCCTCATATCAGACAAAGTAGACCTTAAAATAAAGAAAAGCACAAGAGATAAGGAAGGACACTACAGAATGATCAAGGGATCAGTCCAAAAGGAAGACATAACAATTATAAATATCCGTGCACCCAACATAGGAGCACCTCGATACCTAAGACAAACACTGACAGACACCAAAGGAGAAACTGACAGTAACACAATAGTAGTAAGACTCTAATGCCACACGCACACCAATAGATAGATCTTCAAAGCAGAAAATTAATAAGGAAACACAAGTGTTAAATGACACATTACATGAGATGGATCTCATTGATATCTTCAGGACATTCCATCCAAATGCAGAAGAATACACCTTCTTCCCAAGGGCACATGGAACATTCTCCAGGCTACACCACATCTTAGGTCACAAATCACACCTCAGTAAATTTAAGAAAACTGAAATTGTATCAAGCATCTCCTCTGACCACAACGCTATGAGACTAGACATTAATTACAAGAAAAAAACTGTAAGAAACACAAACACACAGAGATAAGCAACATGTTTCTAAATCACCAACAGGTTACTAAAGAAGATAAAAGGGAAATAAAAAATTCCTAGAAACAAATGACAATGAAAACATGACAACTCAAAACCTATGGGATGCCGCAAAAGCAGCTCTAAGAGGGAAGTTCACGACAAAACAATCCTACCTCAAGAAACAAGAAAAATACGGACTAGACAGCCTGACTTTACACCCAAAACAACTGCAGACAAAAGAAAAGCCCCAAAATTAGTAGAAGGAAGGAAATCACAAAGACCCAAGCAGAAGTAAATGAAAAAGAAATGAAAGAAACAATAATAAAGATGAATAAAACTGAAAGCTGGTTCTTCAAGAAGATAAACAGAACTGAAAAACCTTTAGCCAGATTCATCGAGACAGAGAGAGAAGAATCAAATCAACAAAATCAGAAATGTAAAGGAGAGGTTACGTCAGACAATGCAGAAATACAAAGGATTATGAGACTATCGTGAACAACTATGGTCATAAAATGGATAACCTGGAAGCAATGGACAGGTTCTTAGAAAACTTCTATCTTCCAAGACGGAACCAGGAAGACATAGAAATTATGAACAACCCAACTGCAAGCACTGAAATTGAAGCTGTGATCAAAAATCTCCCCAAAAAACAAAAGCCCAGGGCCAGATGGCTTCAAAGGAGAATTCTATCAAACATTTAGAGAACATCTAATACCTATCCTTCTCAAACTCTTTCAAAAAACGCAGAGGAAAGAACACTTCCAAACTCATGCTACAAGGCCACCATCAACCTGATACTAAAACCAGACAAAGACAATATAAAGAAGAAAACTCCAGGCCAGTATCACTGATGAACAGAGATGCAAAAGTCCTCAACAAAGTTTTAGCTAACAGAATTCAGCAACACATCAAAAAGCTCATACACCATGATCAAGCTGGGTTTATACCAGGAATGCAAGGATTCTTCAATATGTGCAAATCAATCAATGTGATACACCAGATTAACACATTGGAAATAAGATCATATCATCTCAATGGATGCAGAAAAAGCCTTTGACAAAATGTAGCACCCATTTATGATTAAAACTCTTCAAAAAATGGGCACAGAAGGAACCTTCGTCAACACAGCAAAGGGCATATATGATAAGCCTACAGCGAACGTTCTTCTCAATGGTGAAAAATTGAAAGCATTCCCCCTACGATCAGGAACAAGATAAGGGTGTCCACATTCACCACTATTATTCAACAGAGTTCTGGATGTCCTAGCTACAGTAATCAGAGAAGAAAAAGAAACCAAAGGAATTCAGATCAGAAAACAAGAAGTCAAGCTCTCACTGTGTGCAGATGACATGATACATACTGTACATAGAAAACCCTGAAGACAGTATCAGAAAATGACTAGAGCTAATCAGTGAATTTAGCAAAGTTGCAGGATACAAAATCAATCCACAGAAATCACTTGCATTTCTATATACTAACAATGAAAAATCATAAAGAGAAATTAAGGAATCAATCCCATTCACCATTGCAACAACAAAAATTAAATATCTAGGAATAAACTTACCTAAGGACACAAAAGAATTCTATACAGAAAAGTATAAGACACTGATGAAAGAAATCAAAGATGACACAAACACAGGGAGCCATATCCCATGTTTCTGGGTAGGAAGAATCAATATTGTGAAAATGACTATACTACCAAACCCAATCTACAGATTCAATGCGATCCCTATCAAATTACCAATGGCATGTTTCACAGAACTAGAACAAATATTGGAACAGAATAAAATGGAAGCAGAAAAGATCCCGAATAGCCAAAGCAGTCTTGACAAAGAATGGAGTTGTAGGATTCAACCTTCCTGACTTCAGATTACACTACAAAGCTACAGTCATCAAGACAGTATGGTACTGGCACAAAAACAGAAATATAGACTGATGGAACAAGATAGAAAGCCCAGAAATAAACCCATGCACCTACCGGTACCTTATTTTTGAAAAAGGATCAAGAATTTACAATGGGGCAAAGACAGGCTCTTCAATAAATGGTGCTGGGAAAACTGTTCTTTTCACATTAAAAGGAAAATTTTAAAACATACACTAGAGTTCTTTGACCTCTGAAATCACATGATGTAACCAGAACTAACACTGTAAACTGATATTAACGACACAGAAAAAATAGTGGCCCCAAACATAAAACCATACTAAAATTATCATCATAACCACAGGAATAGATCAATTATCCCAAGAATTGTACATCTGGGCTTTTGACTACCAAATATTTTTTTCACATGTTTATGTAACCAGATTCAGAGTCATTGCTGATTTTTAACTAATAACATATTTTCACAACAAGGCCTTTCCACTAAGACTCAATCAATTTACTTCTACATTGATAGAAAAGTTTTCCAGAAGACTTGTATACACAACGAAGTCACAAAACCAAGAGTCACTTAGAGAAACTGGTGTGAAAAGAAGTTAACTGTGTAAGGGATGTGATAACTGACAGATAGCTATAGGTGACAATCACTTTACCAATTATATTAATATATAAAATAACACTACATGTAATATTTTATATACACTATATGTAATAAATATAACATATATTTATATATAGTAACATATAACTATATGCAACCAGCACTTCCAAGCATGAAGAAATAATTTTAAATTAATAACTTTAAATTAAATCAATGTGCCCATCAAGAACAATTTCAAAATATGGGGAAAGTTTTAAAGTGTCTATTGAAGGCTACTAGAGAACTACTGAACTAGACAGACCAGGAATCAGAGAGCACGGAAGCATGCAGAGGTGGCCTGCCTAAGTGCGGCCACTTGTCCAAGGAGGCATCTGCTGAGCCTGGCTGGAAGGCGAGAGACTGAGAAGCAAGTTCTGCCCAGGCTGAGGCTCGAGAACCAAGAAACCAGCAGGGCTCTGGGAGTCGAGCAAGACCATCTGTAACAGAATCACCTTGCTTTACCCTCTGAAACTAATACAACACTGTTAATAGATGATGCTCCAATATAAAATGAAAATTAGAAGAAAAAAAAAAGACTACAGACAAAATTCAAAACAAAAGTGACAGATGGGTGAACAGGGAAGTTCCTAGGTTTGGGCCCTTCAAGATATTTGAAAATTCTGGAGATGCACAGGGCAGGCGGTTAAAATGCTAAGCACAGTCTCTGAAAAGCAGAGTAGAGATTTTGGCAGTGTTATTAGTATGAGGAAACATAAATTAGAGGCTCAAGTCCAGCTAGGGGAAATGAGCATAACTCACTCCCAGCTGGAAGCCCCTCCCCTGAGTGACCACCCTTCAGCAGTGGGGGCAAAGGACAGGGAGGCAGAGACCGATCAAAACTGAAACCCAGCCTCAACTCAGCTCAGTCCCAAGACTGTACATGACAAATATGTTTGAGAAAATAAAAGATGAAGGATTCCAGAAAATGGAATCTATCATAAGAAGGGACAAAGGGAAATTCTGTAAGTGAAAGACATAAATGATGACATGAAGAGCTCATTAGATAAACCAGAAGAAAGAACTGGCAAAATGGATAACAAGGCAATAGAAAATATCCAAACCAGAAGCACACAGATCAAAGCCTACTGAAAAATACAGAAAAAAGCATAACAGATGTGTAAAACACATGAAAAGGTTTAGGATATACATAACTGGAATCTCAAAAGAGGGAAGAAAGAATGAACAGAGGCAATATATAACAAGATGATGGTCAAGAATTTCTCAAAACTGATTAAAGACAACCCATATTCAAAAAGTTATGTAAATCCCCAGAAGAATACATACAAAAAAATACATCTAAGCATACCGCATTTAAACTGAGGGGAAAAAAAGAAAAATATCGTAAAAGCAGCCAGTGGCCGGGGAAAAAGATACCTTACCTTCAACAGAACAACTACTGCTGGACTTTGGAATGCTAGAAAACAACAGAATGACTTATTTAAAGAACTAAGAGAAAACTGCTCACCATAATACTATGGTCACCAGACATACCCTTTAATAAGTGAAGGCAAAGTAAACACATTTTCAGACAGGCAAAAACAGAAAAATTACTGGCCCAAACCTACACTAAAAGATAAAAATAATCTAAGATGAAAATTCAAAAGGAATTAAAAGCCACAAAAGAGGCAAATATGTGGGAAAACAGAAATGAACATTCTCTGTAAAAACAAAAAATAATACCTTCAAAGACATATAAAATACAAAATAATTATGTGTAATAATAAAATGATAAAGACAGGGGTCAGAGGAACACTAATGGGAGAGTGACCAAAGTTATTATTTTTATTAGAATACTGTAAGTCAAGAGTACATATCATAATTCCTGGGGTAAGCAATAAAACAATGCACAACGAACTTGGTAATCAGAGAGAGAAATACAATACTACAAAAGAAGTCAAGACAGCAGAGAGAAAAGGAAAAACGGTTTGGAAAAACTGAAATCGAATAATAAGATGGCAGATATTAACCTAAGTACATCACCAATTGCATTATATATAAATGAACTATCGACTACAAAAGAGAATAAGATTGCTGGACTAGGTACAAAAATAAATTTGCTGATAGGAATGTTAAATGAGGCAACCACTATGGAAAACAGTCTGCTGACTGTTCAAGCAGTTAAACGCAAAACTGCCACATGATCCAGCAATTCCACTCCTGGGAATATACCCCAAATAATTTTAAATCATGTCTAAGCAAAAATAATCCTGCTTATTTAACTTCTATGCAGAGTACATCACGCAAAATGCCAGACTGCACAAAACACAAGCCGGAATCAAGATTGCCGGGAGAAATATCAATAACTTCAGATGTGCAGATGACACGAACCTTATGGCAGAAAGCAAAGAAGAACCAAAGAGCCTCTGGATGAAAGCGAAAGAGGCGAGTGAAAAAGTTGGCTTAAAACTCAACATTCAAAAACTAAGATCACGGCATCCCGTCCCATCACTTCATGCCAAATAGACAGGAAAACAATGGAAACAGTGACAGACTATTTTGGGCGCCTCCAAAATCAATGCAGATGCTGACTGCAACCGTGAAATTAAAAGACACTTGCTCCTTGGAAGAAAAGCTATGACCATCCTAGGTGGCATATTAAAAAGCAGAGACATTACTTTGCCAACAAAGGTCTGTCTAATCAAAGCTGTGGTTTTTCCAGTAGTCATGTATGGATGTGAGAGTTGAACTGTAAAGAAAGCTGAGTGCCAAAGAACTGATGCTTTTTAACTGTGGTGTTGAAGAAGACTCTTGAGAGTCCCTTGGAGAGCAAGGAGATCAAACCACTCTATCATAAAGGAAATCAGTCCTGAATATTCATTGGAAGGACTGATACTGAAAGTCCAATACTTTTGCCACCTGATGGTGTTACAACCTCACGAGAGCCATGACAGGCTCAGAGAGGTGCACTAGGCCAAAAATAATCCCTGAGTCATGCTTCCCCGGGGATGGTAACTCTGGCCAATCAGAGAGATGGTAACTCTGGCCAATCAGAGAGATGGTAACTCTGGCCAATCAGAGGGATGATGACTGGCCAATCAGTAAATACCAGGAAACCCCTGCAGCCAATCAACCCTTGCCAACTCCCTGTCTTTGTTCTAAACTTATAAATACTCCTGTAAATCTGGGCTCCCGGGCTCTCCTCAAGACTCCACTGCGGTGGATGAGACGGGAGCCCTGGCTCGAGCTGGCAATAAAACCCCTTTATGCTTTTGCATTGCTGTGGACATATTCTCTCAGTTTTGGGGACTCGGACTCTGGGCATAACAATGGGAAGAACTGACTCATTGGGAAAGACCTTGATGCTGGGAAAGATTGAAGGCGGGGGGAGAAGGGGATGACAGATGATGAGATGGTTGGATGGCATCACTGACTCAATGGACGGCATCACTGACTCAATGGACAGGAGTTTGAGCAAGCTCTGGGAGTTGGTGATGGACAGGGAGGCCTGGCATGCTACAGTCCATGGTGTCGCAGAGAGTCGGACACGGCTGAGCGACTGACCTGAACTGAAGCAAAAATGTGCATAGGAATGTTCCTAACAGAGTAGTGTTATTCACAATAACCATAAAGAGCAAAATAAAGCCAAAACAAGCAAAGGAAAGGAAATAATAAAGAAGAGAAGTCCATGACACTGAAATCAGAAAATCAATTTTTTTAAAAAATCACGCAACCCAAGAGCTGGTTCTTTGAAAACTTTAGTACAATTGATAAGGTTCTAGTACGAATGATTTTAAACGACAGAGAAACACAACTTAACCTTCCGGGAGCCAGCGTGAGGAATCCCACCCATGACAAGGTCATGCGGAAGGAAGCCTGACAAAACACAAGGACGTGATCGGCTTCAGGGATTCCCCCTGGAAATTCCTGAGCATCCACTCGCCAAGACCAGAATCTGCCTGCTTTACTGTGTTATGCTTTCCACCTGCTCTTCTGTCATTAACCGGGGACTGTCCCCCCACCACCTTTTTCTGGAAAAAATTAGAGCTTTTAGATAATAAATCTCCTGGGCATAATACGAGTGTTTCAATCCAAAAATCCCTCTGATGGCTTTCTAGCCTGCCTGCAGGCCTCGTACAGTTGCACATGTGATTGTTTGAGGCCTCCTAACTGCAGGAGGCACAGGAAGCTTAAAGCATCCTAGGAATGTAGGGGCTTCCGAGGAGTCAAAATCATTAGAATAGGACTGATTAAAGGTTTCATTTGTTGAGCCAATACTTGCTGCCAAATTTTCATATCCTCTATTTTTAGATATAGTTGGTATATAGAAAAACAGGCAGCAGATCTGGTCTTAGCAACATTAGATCTTTGAGTTAAGTACTTTCTTTGTTATAACCCACTGCACCTTTCTTCTACAGGAATGCGACTTTATTTAGTACTTTGAGGGTGATGCAGAGTAAAGAAAACACACTTCTAGGGAAAAGGAGTTTTCTGGTTGATAGACAATTATCCAGGAAGAGAGCCAAAAAATGTTAAAAAGCCTCTTGGCCAGAAGATAATGTCAACCACCTGAGACCTTTTGTATTCGGGAGGGTATGCAAAAAGAAAGCCTTGTCTCAATGAGGGTCAGGACTGCTGCCGCTGCATAACTCTATTACTTTATGAACAACTTGGAGTATATAAGCTGATTTTGAAAAATAGTTTTTGGAGTCTTGCACCGATGCTGGGCTTCCCCATGTCATTCTTTTCTTCTTCCGGCTGAATTCCCATCAGGAGCAGGGAGGCTCACCACGTCTACTTATTTGTCTTCTAAGATCTGTAAGAGAGAGAGCCCAAGGCAGGGCACTCTCCGATATTCAAACGGACGCCAGTGGCCTGACGTGGATGGTGCAAGTTCCTTGTCTGGAGTTTTATTGGTTTTCCCTGTAAGCCAAGTTATTCAGCCTCCTTTCCTCCGCCTAAATTTTCCTACTAGACTATTTCTTTCTAATCTAATCTTATATCTCTAAATACCTAAGTATTCCTCGCCAACGCCATCCTCGCTTCGAATTCCCTGGATCCACCGGGGCTGGACCCCGGCATTAACCAATATCAAGAATGAAAAAGAGGATATCACTAGAGACTGTACCAACATTAAAAATCTAAGAAGGAAGGACTTCCCTAGCGGCCCAGTGGTTAAGAATCCGCCTGCCAATGCAAGGGACACAGGTTCGATCCCTGGTCCAGGAAATTCCCTCATGCTTCACAGTGACATGCCCATGGGCCACAACTACTGAAGCCCCACACTCTACAGCCCAGGCTCTGCAGCAAGAGAAGCCACCACAATGAAAAGCCTAAAACAAACAGTAGCCCCCACGCTCTGCAACTAGGCAAAGACTGCACGCAGCAACGAAAACCCAGCACAGCCAACACTAACTTTCACTTTCCAATAAAAATGTTAAAAATACCTAAGTAATATTACAAACAACTCTATGCATATACACCAGACAATTCAGATGAAGTAGACCAATTCCTCAGAAGTCAGACTGCCAAAACTCACCCAAGATGAAACTGATAATCTGAACAGTCCTATACCTAGTCAACAAATTGAATTTATAGTTTAAAATCTCCTGAAAAAAGATATTCAGGCCTGATGTTTTCATTGGTAAAATCTAACAATTTTAAAAGAATACCAATTCTACACAAACTCTTCCAGAAAACAGCAGAGAACTAATCCAAACAATTTCTATGAAGTCCGGATTACTTAATATTCAGTTCAGTTTAGTCGCTCAGTCATGTCCAACTCTTTGAGACCCCGTGGATTGCAGCAAGCCAGTATCCCTGTCCATCAGCAACTCCCACAGTTTCCTCAAACTCATGTCCATTGAGCTGTTGATGCCATCCAGCCATCTCATCCTCTGTCGTCCCCTTCTCCTCCTGCCTTTAATCTGTCCCAGTATCAGTCTTTTCAAATGAGTCAGCTCTTCACATCAGCTGGCCACAGTATTGGAGTTTCAGTTTCAACATCAGTCCCTCCAGTGAATATTCAGGACTGATTTCCTTTAGGATGGACTGGTTGGATCTCCTTGCTGTCCAAGGGACTCTCCAGAGTCTTCTCCAACACCACAGTTCAAAAGCATCAATTCTTTGGCACTCAGTTTTCTTTCCCGCTCAACTCTCACCTCCATACATGACTACTGGAAAAACCATAGCTTTGACTAGAGGGACCTTTGTTGGCAAGTATGTCTCTGCTTTTTAATACGCTGTCTATGTTGGTCATAACTTTTCTTCCAAAGAGTATGTGTCTTTTAATTTCATGGCTGCAGTCACCATCTGCAGTGATTTGGCAGCCCAAAAAAATAAAGTCTGTCACTGTTTCCCCATTTATTTTCCATGAAGTGATGGGACAAGATGCCATGATCTTTGTTTATTTTCTGTATGTTGAAATGATCTGAATAAGAAAATGATCTTCTTTTCTGAATGTTGAGCCTCAAGCCAACTTTTTCACTCTCCTGTTTCACTTTCATCAGGAGGCTCTTTAATTCTTCTTCACTTTCTGCCATAAGGATGGTGTCATCTGCATATCGGAGGTTATCAATATTTCTCCCGGCAATCTTGATTCCAGCTTGTGCTTTCTCCAGCCAGCGTTTCTTATGATGTACTCTGCATAGAAGTTCAATAAGCAGGGTGACAATATACAGCCTTGACGTACTCCTTTTCCCATTTGGAACCAGTCTGTTATTCCGTGTCCAGTTCTAACTGTTGCTTCCTGACCTGCATATGGATTTCTCAAGAGGCAGGTCAGGTGATCTGGTATTCTCATCTCTTTCAGTTGTGATTCACATAGTCAAAGGCTTTGGCATAGTCAATAAAGCAGAAATAGATGTTTGTTTGTTTTTTTCTGGAACTCTCTTGCTTTTTTGATGATCCAACGGATGCTGGCAATTTGATCTCTGGTTCCTCTGCCTTTTCTAAAACCAGCGTGAACATCTGGAAGTTCATGGTTCACATACTGTTGAAGCCTGGCTTGGAGAATTTTGAGCATTACTTTACTAGCCTGTGAGATGAGTGCAACTGTGCAGTAGTTTGAGCACTCTTTGGCATTGCCTTTCTTTGGGATAGGAATGAAAACTGACCTTTTCCAGTTCTGTGGCCACTGCTGAGTTTTCCAAATTTGCTGGCATATTGAGTGCAACACTTTCACAGCATCGTCTTTTAGGATGTGAAATAGCTCAAGTGGGACTCCATCACCTCCACTAGCTTTGTTCATAGTGATGCTTCCTAAGGCCCACTTGACTTTGCATTCCAGGATGTCTGGCTCTATGTGAGTGACCATACCATCGTGATTATCTGGGTCATGAAGATCTTTTTTGTATGGTTCTTCTGTGTATCTTCACCACCTCTTCTTAATATCTTCTGCTGCTGTTAGGACCATACCATTTCTGTCTTTCTGGAGCCAAACAATCTTGCTATTCCAAAGAATAGCAAGGAGAGATAGGAAAGCCGTCCTCAGTGATCAATACAAAGAAATAGAGGAAAACAATAGAATGGGAAAGACTAGAGATCTCTTCAAGAAAGTTAGAGATACCAAGGGAACATTTCATGCAAAGATGGGATTAAAAAAGGGCAGAAATGGTATGGACCGAACAGAAGCAGAGGATATTAAGAAGAGGCGGCAAGAATACACAGAAGAACTCTTGAATATTAAAGCAGAACAAAATGGTGTCAGTCACTCAGTCATATCTGACTCTCTGCGATCTCGTGGACTGTAGCCCGACAGTCTCCTCTGTCCATGGAAAGCTCCAGACAAGAATACTGGAGTGGGGTGCCATTCCCTTCTCCAGGGGATCTTCCTGACCCAGGGATGGAACCTGTGTCTCCTGCATTGCAGCCAAATTCTTTACTGTCTGAGTCACCAAGAAAGCCCAACAAAGATAATACAAAAGATGAAAACTATAGACTAATACCACCCCCTTAAAAAATGCAAAAATCCTTCATAAAATAGTAGGAAATCAAGTCCAAAAATATATTAAAAGTATTACACAACACCACAACTTAGTAGGATTTGTTCCAGAAATCCAAAGCTGGTTCAGTATTCTAACATCAATGTAATCCACCAAATCAACAGGCTAACATAACGAAGAGAAAAATCACATGATCATACCAAATGATGCAGAAACAGCAGTCATGATGTTAAAAGTTTTCAGCAAACTATAGAAAATACCATCTTCAACCTGATAAAGTATATATTAAAACACCCTATAGTAAACATCATACTTTGTGGTGAAACACTGGATTTCTATCTTCAATGTTGGAAACAAGGGAAGAATGCCTAGTCCCACCACTCGTATTCAGCAGAGTCCTAGAAGTCCCATCAGCACAAAACAAGAAAAGGAAATAAAAAGTGTAGACTGGAAAAAGAAACCTGTCCCTGATTGCATGTGAAATTACTGTCTACATAGAACATCCCAAGGAATCTCAGAAAAACATTTTTAAATTAATAACAACAACAACAAAAAACTAATAAAATTTAGTAGTCCTAGAACGAGTACGTTCAACAAGGTTGCAGAATACGAGAAAAACATACCTAAAAATTTAATTTCTGTACACAATTGTGTTTTTATATATCATGAACATGTAGAAACAAAATTAAAACAATACATTTATTTTTTAACAAAGAAACACCTGGGTATATACTTCACAAAACATATATGTCTTCTGTGCTGAAAACCATAAAACGCTGATGTCATTAAGGAAGATATAAATAAATGAACAGATATATGTTTTATTAGTTTGCTAGGGCTGTTGTAACAAAGTCCCTCAAACTGAGTGGCTTAACCGACAGAAATTGATTGTGTCACATTTCTGGAAGCTAAAAGTCTGAGATCAAGGTGCTACAGAGGATATGCCCTCTAAAGGTGATAGGGAAAGATATGTTCCAGCTATCTTTCTCAGTTTCTAGTAGCTCCGTGCCTTGTGGCAGCACAAACCTGACCTTCACACAGCATTCTCTCCATGCTTCTACACGTATCTTCCCTCTATGTGCACCTGTGTCCAGAATTACCTTTTACAAGGACACCTGTCATCCTGGAACACGAGTCCCTCACTACTTCAGTATAAATCTATCTTAACTAATGACATTTAGAATGACCCTATTTTCAAATAAGGTCACATTCTGAGGTACTGGAGGTTAGGGCTTATTAGGGGGGCTCAAGGGACTCCCCTGATGGCTCAGACAGTAAAGGATCTGCCTGCAATGCAGGAGACCCAGGTGCAATCCCTGATCGTGAAGATCCCCTGGACAAGGGAATGGTTACCCACGCCAGCATTCTTCCCTGGAGAGAATTCCATGGACAGAGGAGCCTGACAGGCTACAGTCCATGGGCTCACAGAGAGTCAGACACGACCAAGTGGCTAACACTTTCACTTTTCAGGGGGACTCAAGTCAATCCATAACAGCACTGTTTATGGATTGGAGATTCAACATCTGACCTCTAGATTTAATAACATTTCTGTCAAAATTCAGCAACACTTTTAGTAGTTAAAGACAAGCTTAGTCTAGATTTTATATGGAAAAAAAAAAGTAGAATAAATGAAACAATTTTGAAAAATAACTGGGGAAAATCTTACTGTCCAATTTTAAGACTTCCTCTATCAGTTCAGTTCAGCTCACTTCAGTCGCTCAGTTGTGTCCGACTCTTGGCGACCCCATGAATTGCCACACTCCAGGCCTCCCTGTCCATCACCAACTCCCGGAGTTCACTCAAACTCACATCCATCGAGTCAGTGGTGCCATCCAGCCATCTCATCCTCTGGCATCCCCTTCTCCTCCTGCCCCCAACCCCTCCCAGCATCAGAGTCTTTTCCAATGAGTCAAATCTTCGCACGAAGTGGCCAAAGTATTGGAGTTGCAGCTTTAGCATCAGTCCTTCCAAAGAACACCCAGGACTGATCTCCTTTAAAATGGACTGGCTGGATCTCCTTGCAGTCCAAGGGACTCTCAAGAATCTTCTCCAAAACCACAGTTCAAAGGCACCAATTCTTCGGCACTCCAAAAATCAAGACACTGTGGATTGGTGGTGAAACAGGCACAAAGATCAACAAGAAAGAATAGAGAACCCAAATATAAACCTATACAAGGACAGATAACAGATTTTTGAGGAAGAAGCAAAAGCAGTTCAATGGTGGAAGGATAGATAGCCTTTCCAACAAATGGCGCTGAAGCTAGTGGATATTCACAGGCAAAGAAATGAAACTCACTTTATACAAATTAACTCAAAATTGATCATAGATTTAAATGTGAGACATAAAGCTATAAAACTTCAGAGAATTTGCAGTCCCACTGAAGAATTCTTATAAATGACACCAAAAACGCAGTCCCTAAAAGGAAAAAAACTTGGCAAACTGGACTTTGTTAAAATGTAAGACTTCTATTCTCCTAGACTTTGTTAAAAGGATGAACAAGCAAGCTATAGACTAGAATAAACTATTCACAAACTACATTTCCAACAAAGGATTTGTATCTAGAATATATAAAGAACTCCCAAAGCTCAAAAGTAAAAAACAATTCAACTGAATATGAACAATAGACATGAACAGACTTTTCATCAAAGAAGATGTATGCATGGCACATGAAAAGATGTTCAATATTATTAGTCATAAGGGAAATGCAAATTGAAATCACGTAAGATATCCCATCATCTGAGAAAAGCTGAATAAAAAATAGTGAAAATACCAAATGGTGGTAAGAATGCTGAAAACATACGTCTCTCGTACACTGCCGGTAGAATGTAAAATGGTAGAATTTCTATGGAAAATAGTTGAGTAGTGTCTTAAAAATTCAAATACATGCTTATCATGTAACCCAGCAATCACACTCCTGGGCATTTATTTACACGAAAGGAAAATTTATGTCTGCACAAAAACCTGTACATGAATGTTCAGAGCAGCTTTATTTGTAATAGCAAAAGCCGGAAACAACTCAGTATCCTTCAGTGGGTGATTAAACAAGCTGCAGAACATCTCTATCACGGCATACTACTCAGCAATTAAAAACGGTCACTACTGGTACATGAAGCAACTTGGATGGGTCTCCAGGGTATTATGCTGAATGAAAAAAGTCAGTCTCAAAAGATTATACACTGTATGAAGCTATTTATATAACATTCTCGACAAAATTATAGGGACAGAGAACAAATTAGTGGTTGCCTGGCAATAGGAAAGGGTGGTAGGGAGAAAGGAAGCACAAGAAAGATGTGGTGATAAAAACAGTTCTGAATCGTTTTGGTGTTTTGTTTTCTTTTTGCCACGCTGCAGGTCTTGTGGGATCTCAGTTCCCCAACCAGGGATCTGAACTCATGCCCCCTGCAGTGGAAGCACAGAGTCCTAACCACTGGACTGCCAGGGAATTTCCACAGTATCTTAACCAAAGCGATGGCTACATGAACTTATACATGTGATAAAAATGCAAAGACAATAAAAATGCATGTACATGTGCATATCCAGACACAAAAATGGGTACATGTAAAAACCGGTGAAATATGATAAAGGGATAAAGAGTATACCTATGGTAACCAACCTTTTTTTTTTTTTTTAGATCACCTGTGCCT